>NC_141698.1:616767774-618001884 GCF_964263255.1 Lissotriton vulgaris
AGATGGCAACACTGCAACCAGCATTTGAGGAGCAAGGCTACTGTAAACAAGCACGGTAGGCTTTCACTTTCGTCCAGAAACAAGCTCTCGGCATTGCTGTGGCGAGGGGGGGGGGGGGGGCTGCGCATTCCTTTGAATGTGAGGGGAACGGCAGCCTTTGAAGTCTGATTGGGGGGGGGGGGGGAGCGGCAGCCTTTGAAGTCTGATGCGAGGCACAGACAAATGGTGGTGTGTGACATGGCTGTGGCTGGCGTGCACACGCATAGATCACATGAACTGTGTCTAATCCGCAGTTTTGGCAGACTTTTCGTGCTTACTAGAATCTCGGCGCAATGCTTACGCATTGCTTCAGCGAGACCTAAAAACAGGCTACAAACAGTAGAATTATCTCTTGGTGTCAAGAAGTGGCTACACAAACAAGCAACACTTCACCCTCTTCACCCTAGGCATGTCACTTCCGGACAGTGGTACAAATCAAAGGTCTGGGAGGGAAGTCAAATTGGCCAACTTAGTTATATTGTGGCGCTAACATACCTCTGCACTCGCTGTTCACACCCACAGTGCAGCGCCAATCATTTTAGCACAGACTTCTATCTAGTATGTTAATCACCCATGTGCCTGGGATGCTATGTGCCGTGCCTGGGATGCTATGCGCCTCTCCTGCTCCTTTGCAAAACGCGAGTAATTCCCAAAATTGCACATTTCTGGACACTGGCCAGGTCTGACAGTTTTACAGGCTAAGCAAAATAAAGAGAAGGCTAGTGTTATTGTAAGATGGGTAAATAAATCCACAAGTAGATGAAGAGTGGGTTTATACAGATCTCATGAAAGAATGAGACAGAACTCATTGGAATACAAGGGTAGAATTCTCTAAAACATTCGAAAGCTTACACTCTAATCTATTACTACAGCTAGATTATGGGAACACAAGAAACACAAATATATGAGGAACGTTACAGCATTCCAATTATTTCTCCCATTACACACCATCACTATGAAACAAGAGGCTCCGGGTGCCACCGCTGCCATATTTCTCGCCGCCTTTGTTCCCGCCAAAGACAAAGAATGATGTTAAAGTATGGAGTGTTCTAGACAATAAATCATCCGAGGATCATCCGAGGTCCCGTTTCAGGGGAGAAGCGAACAATGGTCACATCTCCTCCTGAACAATCTACACAAACAAAATGGAGGGCGCTGGTTAGCTCCCCTAATACGTTGTCCGTTTTTTCGAACTAATCCGCCACTGGGTTATAGGGGAGACTGAAAGACGCGCATTTTGAACAAACTGCAAGAGAACAGCGTCCCGCGCTCCCTCCCCTTCTCCTATGGAGAGTGCCTGTCCAGCAAATGTAAATCACTCAACCCTGCCCGGCAACATCACCATTCACGGCCCCCAAAGAGATCAGAGCTATTCAGCCGCATTGTGCAGGAGCACAATGTCGACAATGTACACAAGGCTCCCCGGCAAACAAACGCCGAGTTGAACCCTCGACGAGCCCGAAGTCTTGCACACCATAGCTCAGGGCCTTTCACCGACTGTAGAGCCCACATGTTGAACTTTATGGATTAATGAAAACCGCTGTGCAGTTTAGACGTTTTTAATTTAATCTACAACTGTTACAACATAAATATATATAATAGCTACACAGTGAAAATGAGTGGGGATTAACAGGTCAATTAAGCTTCAACAGACTGTTGGTACAGAGCAGGGACGGCAGCCGCTGGGAGCCGAAGAGCTCCAGAATAGGCCATCCGTTTTATTGCTGACAGGGGCAACCGGGATCTTTCCAACACGACCACTGGAACGTTCTGGTACGCACGCGAACGTAACAATTCAGCTGAGCGCAGCAAGTACACACGAAACACGCAGGCCTGTCCACGTGCACAGTGCGTCACTGGTTAAGAATCCGTTTTAAAGATCGAAATGTTCCACTGCACCCATATTTCAAACTTCACGAAGCTAAAGCCCCTCGAGCCTTTCGAACGCGTGTAACCTTCATATTGTTTATACTCGAAAAATATGAGCCCAGTGTGAGTAGACAAAGTGAACCTGAGATGAGGCGAAATTATTTTCATTGAGCAACATGTTTGCCAATCACACGTCCATTTTTGCCCTGGTGCTCTATTTTACAAAGCATTTAACACAGTACTAAAAATTGGATACAAACTAAAATAATGCACCTTGAAATACTTCCCACCTCTCATACCCAACGGAACTGCTCGCAACTCATGGGCACTCGTTTGCTTGAGACAGTTTTTAGGACAAACGTTTGAATATTATAGCTAAAAAGATCAAATAGGTCTAAATTTAAAGTAAAACAATCTGTTAAAAACAAAAGGTCTGCCAGACAGTTCGGGAAATAAAAAGCAATTAATCTGGAACTCAAACTGTGCGTTCGTGTGGTAGCAGAAAGGGGATGGAGCCACGGGGGTTCATGAGAAGCAGCATCGGACAGTCAACTTACAATGTTTTCTATAGTCTGAAGCAGAGGCTGACAGTCAACTTGCACGTTTTATTTAAATTCTGCCCCAAAGAAACAGGCAACAAGGACAACTAGATAGTAAAACTGTTCTTGCTTACTTAATTGGCCATAAACTGCATATATACAAACAACAAGGGAAGGCATCTGTTGAAGAGATCTTGGAAAACCCACCAATATCAATGGTATGATAACAGTAAAAACTCTAGTGATGTAAGCACTTGCTGGAGACTTTGCGCTCAGGTCACAGGTTGGACTCGTTATGAAAAAGTCTAGAGGGTTAATGTTCTGTCTGGAAAAAGAAGACTGTCCTTCTCACTTTTGACTTTTAAAATTTAATTTTGATGCTTTGACCACCACCCGGATACACCTTTACAGCTACTTTCTCGGTCATACCTGTGGGGTTGCCCACATTTCATAGTCCGCATCACAACCAAATCTCATGTTCTCTTCGGCATCTCCACTTACATCCCTAGCAAAATACTGTTCACATTCGCCCCTCCATCCTGCACAAACATCCCACTCTCCGTCCTCTTATCTATATCTATATCTATACTACTATTTAAAGGAAGAACTTTGAGGCGGGTAAACCCGGGAACCACAGCACCAATCCACACACCCAATACATCGTTGTAATACTCACGGTGTGCAGATGGACATAGGCTATATAAAGTTAAAAAATACATTATATTTAAAAAATTTACATTATAAAAAAGTAGTCTCCTCGAAGTAGCGCCGGCCGCGACCTGCGTGCTGACGTCAGGAGCGCGGGGAGGTGCGGCGTCCAGGAGCGCGAGGAGGAGCGGCGGACATGGCGCGGGGGAGGAGTGGTGACGAGCGGCGGACATGGCACGGGAGAGGAGGTGAAGAGTAGCGGACCGGCGGGAGGAGCAGTGACCAGCGACGAGGAGCGGTGACCTGAGAAGCGGCGGCTGAGGTAAGGCTCCAGGGGACAATGCCGGGCAGGCGGGGGTCGGTGTTAGGCGGGGGACGGGGAGTTACAACAAAACAGAAGGGTACAATTTACGTCGGCATAGGAAAGGCTCCGGGGGACAATGTCGGGGCAGACGGGGGACGGGGACTTACAGCATCTGCCATGGAGATTTATGCAGAGCGCCTCAACACTGGGCCTTGGTGTTATCCGGGGGACAATGTCGGGGCAGGCGGGGGTCGGGGTAGGCAGGGGACGGAGCGGCCAGGGGACCGGGCTGCTGGGCAATGTCGGGGCAGGCGGGGGTCGGGGAAGCCTGATTGCTCCCGGACAAGGTCGGGACGGGCTGCTAGTATCACATATTTTGCTCCTCTCCTCCACTTCTCATGGATCGTTCTCACAAATTCGTTCTCCCTATTGAATCTCTGGTGCCTTTTCCCACACCTTCATCATGATCTATTTGCTCACAAAACCTAAATTGTTGAACCCCCTCAGCTTACCTAAAACATTCTCCACTCCTGCCCCAAGAGGTTCTTCATATCTCAGCACCTGCACTATTCACCATCTGCATGGGTGTAGACCGGACCTAGTGACTAAATCCCTGATTTTGGAACACAAAGACCTGGGCTCAAATCTTGTCTTCAGCACGTGAACAAACGACCTGAAAGTTTTATTATGGAATGTAGCAAACTAACCGTACATTTTGCAGTCTAGTAATGTGTACAGTAAATTTTCCCAGCCTACTCTCCAAATTCCATCCTGGATTCAGGAATCCATTCTCAGCTGGCTCCATACACCACACCATTCTGATGCACAAAACCTCATGTTTGGAATGCCACTACAATAAAATGCTCTGTAAATGGTTCCTTGGAAGTGAGCCTACACTATGGCACATACATTCAAAACAGTATCTTAGATATCACCCACAGTCATCATAAGGCAACAACAGCCAGAAAGTCCTAGTTGGAGGGACACCATTAATGCAGAGAACCTGCATGTTTAGTATACAAATGGTTCCAGTATTCATGAACTCACCAGACATCCAACCAGTCCCCATTACTCTATCCCAGTTAACGGATTCAAAACGGCACATATTCTCCATGAAAGGTGTAGCAAGGACACTGGGACTTCTTGAAATAGTCTCTGCATTTCAGTGAACTGGATAAACTTACTGAGAATGAGAAAGAAATGCATTGTGGGTGTATTTTATGCAATATTAAGTCTGGATCATGGTTCACTGAAATGATTCCCCTCCTTAGAGTTTAACTACAGTAACATGTAGCACGGCTCACTCTAGTGCAGAGGTCTTCAAACTTTGTGATGCCGAGACCCCCTTGTAAAACCTTTTTAGGCGTAAGGACCCCCTTCCGACAAAATTTTATAGAAACTGGTACTCCTCATCATCAACTTTTGACAACCATAAATGCGCCTGTTAGACCTCATCAAATCCCTCCATCATTCATCCACCCACACTTTCACACATCCATCCATTCATCCTTCCATCCATACATCCATCCTTCATCCATCCACCCTTTCATCCATACATCCATCCTTTACCCATCCACCCTTCCTTCCATCCACCCATCATTCATCCACCTTTTCACACATCCATCCATCATTCATCCATGCAACCTTTTGTCCATTCATACATCCATCCACCCTTTCATCTTCCCATCCATACATCCATCCTTCATCCATCCACTCTTTCATCCTCCCATCCATCCATCCTTTCATCCATCCATCTACCCATCCTTTATCCCACCTTTTCACACATCCATCCATACATACATCCTTCATTCGTCTACCCTTTCATCCTTCCATCCATACATCTATCCTTCAATCTATCCTTCATCCATCCATTCACCCATCATTCATCCACCCATCTTTTTACACATCATTCATCCATCCATCCACCCTTTCATCCATCCATCCTTTATCCGTCCACCCTTTCATTCTTCCATCCATACATCTATCCTTCACCAATCTATCCTTCATTCATCCACCCTTTCATCCTTCCATCCATACATCCATCATTCATCCATCCACCCTTTCATTCATCCACCCACCTTTTCACACATCCATCCATCCTTCAGCCTTTCATCCATCCACATCCATCAATCCTTCAGCCTTACATCCATCCATCCATCCATCCACCCATCCATCCATCCACCCATCATTGATCCACCCACCTTTTCTGTGCCTCTCATGGGGGGGGGGGGGGAATCAGTATCTCTGCGTCGTTGTCGTCCTTCTTTCCAGCTCATGGGAGGGCATCTCTGTGCCTCCTTGCTGGGGGCGGGGGACGTGTCATGGGACCCACAGCTCCAGGTGCGCAACATCCATTGACTCAAAGGGCTAAACTACAGCCACTCCCTCCGACCCCCCCACCCCCCAGCTCCCTTCAGCTCGTGTATGCGAGCCCAGCTGAAACAGCTTCAGGGACACACACACACAGTCACACCCAAGTACTTGACAGGTCTTTAAAAGACCTTTTACTTGTTAATGAGGTGTAGATGTTTTTCACACCTCGGTGTGAATTAGGCCTCCGCCGTGAGCACCATCGATCAGCCGGACGCCAGGAACTGCACTCTGACAGAATCTGCGACCCCCTTCCCAGGACTCCACGACCCCCCTGGGGGTCGCGCCCCACAGATTAAAGACCGCTGCAGTGGGTTATTGGCTGAGAGGTGCAGGTGCAGTCCAAGCATTCTTGATGAATGTTAATGCTGGATGTCCCGCCTTAGAGGAGGATGAAAGCTATATAAAACATTGCCTCTGAGGTGAATGCCATACATACAAACATTATTCAAATTATTGTCAACCAGATTAATGACAGGGAAAGGATTGCCTTAAATCATTGGTCCTGGCAAACTGTATTGAACATACGTTTAACCAGGGAACATAAATGTTTAATTCATGAAGTAAGTTAACTCATTTTGAAAGCTCAGGCCTTTCCCAATGAGGAGATCATCAAAAGTTTCCACAGTGATTCCGGTATCTCAAATTAAAACTGATTTTCATTTACAAGACCAAGATCTTGCTCTGGCTCCTTATATGGGTAACACATAGGTCTTCGCTTGAAGTTGACAAAGATATGAAAGAGGTTTATTAAGACTTTCCTACGATTAGATATTTTCTCTACAAGTTTCTCTAATTGTCAAATCTATAAAGAAGCAATTCAACATGCCAATAGCCAAACAATTGATAGTTGAGCAAACACAAACTGTGTGGTGGGCGCGTTATAACGGAGGCCAGGTTTCCTACACCATCTTGCATACTCCGGTTTCATCCTGGAGTATTTGCCTGTCAGTGATATTTTTTACAAGAGTTTGGATATCTTGGACTTGGACTTAACACCCAGCATGAAACAGGTTAGTGTTTGAGTACCCTACTATACAACAACCCATCTCTTAAAGAAAATTTCACTAGGTAGCTTAAAAATTTAATGCATTTCTCCTTTAGCAAGATGGTCAAGTAGGCCTGACCATGTCCAGTTCCGATGTTGTGCAACCCTGTTCAAGCTCCTTATCGGATTTGAGAATCATGAAGGTTCGGTGCCACTCGAACGGTCACAAGAGGAGGTCACAAAGCTAAGGCCGGGACCAATCTGGATCCCCCAACAGATCATGAGGTGTTGACTAGCACAGGGGGGTGCCCGCCAGCGGAGACCCACTCATAGCTCCTACGTACCCATGGGGCCAGAGAGCACTCGTTAGCGATTCAGCCCCCCAAAGATGAAGCTCATGCCTCATAAAACTGAGTTGGGCAGGATTAGCTCCAGGAAACTTGGAGAAGAGTAGAATGGGCCCAGTTTCAGACACCAGCTGCACGGAAATACCTTTGAGCAGGGTTTGGATTTGCGATGTTGTTTTCTCACATTGTCTGAAGAATGAGAGCAACACTTAGAAGATGAGTGCTTTGAATTCTTGGACTACTTATGAGACTTAGTTGAAGAAGTCCAGAAGTGCAACGAGGACCTACGTAAGTGACTCCAGGAGCTGTCCGGAGACTTTCCACGTGAACGGGACCTAGAGAGGCACGGCGTCACATGGCGAGAGGCCAAGAGCTTCATTGCCTGCTTGTGGTTGGCCTTGGGGTTCATGGTCCTGCACTACGTGGAGTTGTGATCCCTCCACAGGCACCACAGACCACCAAGTGGGGGTCTGCCATCGACATACATCAATAACAGATGTCAGGGTCCATCACAGATGTGTCAATGACAGGCTCTACAAGACTTGAACCCAGTGGGTATCTTCAGGGACATGCTCGAAAAAAATGGGAACAGGGCACACTAGTATTAGACTACATTTCAACATAATCCAGTCAAAAAGTGACTTAACAGAGCTCGTCCAGATCTGCAGTGATGGAGGAATAAACTGAAATGAGGCCAGTGCACTGGGATTTTTTTTTTCCAATTTCTTAATTAGGTTTTCTCCAAATCAGCAGCTCGCATCCAACTTAACAAGTATACAGTTTGTCCACCTCAGCCGAGTTGATGAACATCACAATAAGAATAAATGTCAACAATATTGCCTGAGTTCGCAACCATGGAGAGTCCACTATCTTCAACATTATCTGTGGTTTGTCTTGGTACATGCATAATCAAACCCAACTGTGTTAAACTCTCACCCCCTGCCTCCCATCCCAACATTCCCCCCCAAGTGCCCCCCCCCGCTGCCGGGTCTATGTAACTCTAGGTCCACCTCTGAAAGTGTTCATGTGGGGCCACCCTGTGTCTCCCTCCCCTGTCCTGGGCTCCCACCCCCCCTCTACGTGGACGTCTCATCCGTGCGGTCTATGGTGGTCCTGCTGTCTCCTGCATCCTCACTCCCCATGCCAGTAGCACCTCGGGCAGTTTGGCATCTCTTCTGGTGTTCCGTATGTGCCCCTCTTATGCTAGGGCCCACTCCTGTAGATCGGTCCTCCATTTTGTCAGTAGCGGTCCTTGCTGAGTTAATCAGTGGATCGCAATACGCCTCTTGGCTATAACTAGACCCACGACCAGGAACTGTCTGCTTTTGGATCCCGAGGAATCAAGCCCAGCAGACAAGCGCGTGGATCCAAGGCTATTGTCCACCCCATTATCCGGGTCAGATGACCGAGAACCACCCCCCAATACGTCTGGATTGTTGGGCACATTCCATATCATGTGCAGAAAATCTGCCTAATCACAGAGACATCTGGGGCTGTGTGGATCTCTGGAACCATCAATGGCGTGCAGCCTTCTGGGTGAGATGTACGTCATATGTACTATATTGTACTGGATTTGCTTAAAGCGATTGCTCACCAACACCTTCCGTGCACTCCCGTGTATCTTTTCCCAGTCTCGCGTCGTGACCTCCTGTGGACACACCTGCTGCCATTTTTCTGCAATTTTTAGGGGGCCGAACTTTTTATCGTCCCTCAACGCCCTATAGAGGTGAGTAACACACTTTCCCCATCCCGCCATAGCAATCAAAGTGAACAGGGTGTGGGTGTGCCCCAGGGCTTCCGGAAACGTGGGCCATAATTGCGGAGCTATTGCCGCTATTTTTGCATATTGCAAAACCTGCCCTGCCCCCAACTCAAAGATGATCACCGCCTCCTGCTAAGTGATAAATTTACCGTCCGGGTAGCGGTCAGACAACATCAGGCAGTCCCCCGCCTTCCAAGCCTCTATTGACATCACCTGGTCAATTTGAGCAAAGGGCGGCATCAGCCAGAAGTCCGCCTCCGGGGCGAAAGGTCGTTCCTGGATTATTCTACGGACCACTCAATGCCAAATAGTAGCCCCAAGCCGCACCAAAGGAGGACTGTGCACCTTTAGCCCCCCGGCCCGCCAGAACAACGCACCTAGCTGTCGGTCCCCGTACGTACTTGCTAGCAGGGACCTCTCCTAAGAGGGATCCGCATCCAACCAGGCTACGGCATGCTACAATTGCAATGCAAAATAATAAAGTTCCAAGTCTGGGATCTCCAAACCCCCTCTATCCCAACTGCGGCCAGTGCACTGGGATAATACCTATATATAGGCACTGTGCACATCACTTCTAGTGCGGATGACGGCAGGTGTAGCTGTCCAATGCCAGCTAACTACTGCCACACAAGGGGATTACTAAAAAATGTCCGATCCAGTCTGGCACCTGGGGATCATTCTAAGGTAAGGAATCTTCAACTCAAAGTCTCTATCAGATACCAGTGTCAAAGCTGAATGTAATCTACCTCAATTCCACATTACTCACTGTGCAGTGCCTGAAATAGTTTCCAAAATAGTAATAATTTAACATACAGAAGAATAGATATAATAACGGCAAAGAGTAGATGCAAAGGGATGGCAAGGTCTGGAAATCAAGAACTTCTTAGATGCTATGGAGTGACTGTGGAGGAGGAGTAATCAGCTGTGATCATGGAATGCAGAAAATGTAAACAATTAGCCAAAAGCCAAATCAGAGTAGCTATGCATTTAAATGGTTTTCAAATAGCCTCACAATCACCAAATGAGACTTCTCAAATGGCTCAATAAAGGCTGTCATCAAAGACTCACTTCAAGGGACCGCCTCCTTTGCATTTGAGGAGATAGTGAAAACAGACATGGAACCTAGAAAAAAAATAATTACTGGGTAACGGCTGTTGGGGTGGGACAAAGTGTTATTTATAAAAAGGTCAATTATATTGTGCTAAGTTTGGTTTCACTTCTGGCCTTCACATTTACAATAATCATTTTGCTTGTCATTTTTGGACACAGTAACATAAGGCAGATTTAGAGAACCAGATGTCAAATAATAGCATTGTCATTTAGCAGCCTTAAGAGGTTCAAAGGTCACTCCTTGATAATTAACGCCCCCCTCCCCTCCCACCCGGAATGTCAATCGGGGATCAGAGCAGAGAATTGGCTTTTACAAATTCTCACAACAAATAAGGACAAGTTTAAGTGTTTCAGCAGAGACTACAATTCTTTTTACATCACAGTCATTTAAAGGTATAGGAGAACAAAGAGGGCAACAAACATCTTCGGTTTGCATCCAGCACACGTAGGTGGAAACAATACACTTAATGAGAGCCATAGTCCATGCTCCCATTTGTCAGAGGGATTCAAGCCAGTAGCAAAGTTAAACGAATGGTGACCGTACCAAGAATCTCTGAGCATAAGAGTTCTATCCGCTGCTGTAAACAAGCGACAAAAATGACGAGCCATTTTTTGCAAGTGGGCCACCAACCTACCGACATATCATGGACGGTTCTGGATCAACCATGGATTCCACCTTCTGTCACCGACATATCAAAGTTTCTGTTCAAATGTGAACAGAAATGGGTGTACAGACTTCGCAGTGATACATGCGGGCTGAACGAAGAAATTCCATGGATGTCACTTTAAGCCCCTTCTGAACACTATGAATATAAATACTCTGTCCCTTTCATACCCAATATGAAACTGATTGATAAATATAAATAATACTGTGTCCTACTACACTTTTGATGCTCTCGTTTGAGTGATTGAAACCACCCCCAATGTGATGTATGGGCCGATTTCAATATTAAACTGATTGATAAATATAAATAATATTGTGTCCTACTACACTGTTGATGCTCTCGTTTGAGTGATTCAAACCCCCCCCCAATGTGATGTATGGGCCGATTTCACTACTCGTCCATAATCAACCCTAGGACCCTTTTTAATGAATATCAGTCATTGCCTATGTCCATAAAACATTTTAGATGCCGTGAGTATTTATTAACAGTGTCCCATCAGACTTTCTAGGTAGCTCCCCTACCAGGGATTCGAACTCACACGGCATATGGGCCGAGTTAACTACATTTCCCGTTAGTCCTCGCGCGACAACCAGCGCGCCTGCGGTGATGACGCGCGAGAGGCGTCAGAACTTGCCCGACGCCGAAAGCGGAACTTGATGAGACATTAAAAGCCTCGCCGGTGCACCGGGTCGGTTCCTCCCTACGAGAGAGCTTAGAGGGACGACCGGTGCACCGACGGAGAGGTGAGTCATTGGATGGGTTATGCAAGGACAGATGAATGCAGACTTTGCTTGGTCGATAGACCGGGTGTGACCATTTTTACTAAAATTACAAACTTGACCAGGGAAAGTGTACTGGTGCCTGTATGCGTGTGACGCAGGGGTGGCGCCTGCATGGAGGTGTTGGGCTATGGAGTGCATATAGATGTAGATACATCTCAGTTTGTTATTTCTTTATAGTGCGGTGCATCCACTACCTGAGCTCGAGCCAGGTGAGGTGGGGCTGTTCCTTCTCATCAGTTTGGTGAGTGAACTTATACTTATAAACTTGGTGATTTCTGATTGACCCTGATGGTCTGAATTTTTTAGTCATTACTCACTGGATGACTGGCGCATATCTTAACAACATTGTAAACTTGTAGCACAATGTGGATGTTAGATTGTTGTTGTTTTGTAATTCTTGACACTGTACCTTTACATATACCATTTTCTTCCTATATTTCAGGATGAGAAGATGATTACACATACACTTCAGGTGATATGACTTATTTAATTTAATCTAGCAGTAGCTCTAATGGTCCTGAGGAAGCAGCAGGGGATCTTTAGACCTCATTCGTCTGCAGAAACATGTCGACCTTATATCCTTTTTAGTGGATATTTGCTAAACCACTAATCAGCACTGTTTTTTATTGACTTAGGAGTGTGTGGGTGCTTATTAAAATTGTTTTCCCGATCACGACCTAATTTTAGATTTCTTTATCTATCTCTCACAATTCACTTTTTCTAAAGCACTGCTATTCAGTTCACCACTAGAAACGCTATCTTATTCACATCAGAATTTCACATCAGCATTAACTTTGGGTTTTTCCTGTGTATGGAAACTAAGCACCAACACAGGTTTTTTCACCCCTGATTGTGAATTATTAAAGCAAAAGAGATCCCAAATGATGAAGGGCGGTCTCGATGGTGGACTGATGGGAACTCGTTTTAGTTAAAATTACTTCCTTTCCTGTATGTATAGGTACATTGTTCAAGCTGGACTCTCTGTTAATTTTTGGTTGGTGTCAGTTCTGTTCAGGGGGCTTAACAGATAGGGTCTATAAACTTACCTCTGGGACCTTCTTTAGTGTTTGGTCGTACCAATTGTACTCCAGAAGTCTATTTGTTTTTTAATTCAGTATGCACAATATAATTCCAAGATGATAGGCCAATAATATATTTTGCGGGTGATCACCTTTGGACACTTTGGCAAGGAGACACCGCATGGGACAGCGACTACAGGCCCCAGAAGCCCTGCTGTAAGGAGGTGAGGGCAGTGAAACCGTGCTGGTCTATTGCTTGAAAATAAATGATAAGTGGTTGCCGTGCACAGCTTTTCAGGTAATCCGTAAGTTAAATGCGTGGATCGTGCTCCTTTGTATACTCCCTGCTTAAGACTATGTACAACAAATGAGGATTGCGCTGGCACTGTACAGTGCTAGTGTCACAAAGGGCACAGGTTGTTGATTGCGGGTTATACCCGCCAATTTATGAACAAATAAAGTTTTCAACAAGTTCAATTTTCTGTTCTCTGCAGTATTTTATTCATACTTTTGTAGATTTCAACTTGAGAGTAAAGCAGTAATCATACTTTTATATCCAACTCCTTTTTCAAAAATACATTCCAAATATTTCCAAGGCGGTTGTTGAGAATCTTTATGGATTTTAGGTGTTAGGTAAAATCTGGGTGTTTTAGGGTGGTCCGTAGTGAGATATTTCTTCATTTTATCATCCACGCATCCTTTCATGATGCCTTCTGAAATAATAGGTTGAAGTACCGCTTGTATTTCCTTAGTTGGATTTGTGTTAAGTTCCATATACGTGTTCTCATCTTGAAGGTGCACTTGGGCTTGTGAGTTGTAGTAGTCTTTATTCATAATGACCAGAGCTCCACCCTTGTCCGCTCTCTGAGCTTGAGCATATAATGTTATCAATGCCAGATTGTATGACAGATTAGAACGTTAGAGTTACTGAATTTGCTTGAATTTAATATGATATCACATGTCGTGACAGATATAATTTTTGCCTCACAGATTTCCCAGATGAAGGCCAAGAGGCCGAAATGCATTGGAAATATTTGGAATGTATTTTTGAAAAAGGAGTTGGATATAAAAGTATGATTACTGCTTTACTCTCAAGTTGAAATCATCTACAAAAGTATGAATAAAATACTGCAGAGAACAGAAAATTGAAATTGTTGAAAACTTTATTTGTTCATAAATTGGCGGGTATAACCCGCAATCAACAACCTGTGCCCTTTGTGACACTAGCACTGTACAGTGCCAGCGCAATCCTCATCTATTGCTTGAAAAGCCAGCTTCTCCCCCGCTATGAGGGATACTTTAGCAGAGAGACACCACACAGGGCAGAGACTAGAGGCCCAAGAATCCCTGCTGCAAGCAGGTTGGGAGGTGGGGTGAAGAGGAGTATCAAATCTCCAGTTGGGCGCTTGAAAAGACCACTTCTCCCCTGTAGCGGGTGATGCACCCAAATGCAGACTGGGCCAAAAGTGGGCCCATCTGCGCTCTGAGAAGGCTGGGCTACCCTTCTTGACTTAGTCACTTCCAAAGGTACTGTGTTTAGCGGATTAGGCTGCTTTTGAGCAAATACCATGACTTTTTATTAATAAACTCTTAATGACTGTTTGTATTACACTTAACCTCTCCACAACGTGTCTATTTGATCCCCGAGTTGTCTAATGTTTGTTCTATTTGTGCAAAGAATGGTTAAGAAAAAGCAATGCTCAAACATGGAGGCGAGTGTCACAAAAAAACCTGCCACACTGGATGGATACATTGAAAAGGAGCTTAAGACAAAAAAAATTGCTCGCCGAAAGGAGACTATCAATAATATTTATTGCAACTCTGACTAGTGAGGGCGATCCCTCAATTGCTACTCCTGCCCAATTTGTGTGTTTGGGATACCAGGGGATGTTTCCCCCAGTAATACACAGGCTACTACACAAGCCTTATTACCCCACATGAAACGGAACAGTGGGCCAGCAAAAGCACAAGCAGTCAACATGTCTAACTCATGTAAGCCAGCATCCCTTGGGTCCTCAATGCTTGATATTTTCACCAACACAAAGAGGTCATCGGGGTATCTTGGATCAGCTTAGCAGGAAGTTTGCCGACCTCCCTAACTAAGCTAAAAGGGGTGTATGATCGCTTGAGGTGCATGGTGGTGAAACTTTGCAAGTTGGGTGTGAAGCTGCCTAAAGGCCTGGTGAATGGGGGTGGGTTGTTAACAGAACATGGGGCTACAAGTTCTGGTATGGAGCCCGGCCAAGAAGGAGGGTGAGGGGAGGGGGCGACTGCACATCAGTACGACAATTTGAGCTCCTGGCCCTGTGCAGCTGATTACAGCTGCCTGATTAAACTTGCAATGGCTGGTTTACCTGTTGGGGGCCCTAATACCCCTCGTACCCCTCGCTTATCTCCCACTCAGGTGGGTTTGGCTCTGAAAAGTGTCTCTTGTTGTGTTTTATCACCTGCTGCAGGACCATATGTTATTGTTTTGACAGACGTTCTGATATTACGCCCGGAAGCCAATGAGTTGCTGTGGAGTTAAACAACAAAACTACCCACTGGATTCACGAGAACATCAGGTGCTGAGGTAAAAAAAAAGATTCCAGAGGTACATAGCTGGGTGGATTGGAAAGATGCATAAATAATTTATTGGTTACTTCTTTATCATTACCTTTAATAGTCCCAGGGTCACAGGAGAACTTATTTGGCCCTTCAAACAAGAGTGAAATAAACATGCCAACATTAAGATCTTGCCCCAGGCTACTTCTGTAGAAACCTGGTCAAAATTTAGAGGAAAGAAGAATTATTTTCGGCCTGTGCCAGCCCAGTCATTTCCCTATAACATTGGCACTAATCGCCTGGCTTGGAGAAATGTGGACTTTAATTTTCTCATGTCTAAACTTTGTTTAAATCATCTTCCCTTTGTGTTAAATTGTCTTACAGTCAGTCAAAAGTACTTTATTCGGTTCATAGCAAAAACCATAAAAGTATGCTAAACATCAAAAGTCAAGAGCACAATAAAAAAAATTATGCAAGTTTAACAATTCATACAGTACATTATCATATGTAAAAATATACACAAACAATATGGGTGAGAGAGAATGTCTGCAAATTTCATACATAAAAACCGTTAAAACAGACACTAACAATGTAGGTAAGGGCAATATATATATGCAAATATCATGTAAAAAGACCCTTAAAACACGAAGAATAATAAAAAAAAAACGGAAAACAAGTTCATCGATCACAATTCATGAGTTCGCCGCTATGTACAATTGGCCCACTTGATTTTCCTCTTAAGTCTCATCGCTATTGTCAAGAAATTCGCTATGTTGAAAATCTCCCAAATGTTCGACAACAATTGTAGATACAAAAGGGCTGGTTTAACTTGTCTAAAGCCCTCGTCTTTAATAAGAGGAATAATGAACCTTTTTCGAATGGGGCAAAGGTGTTCACAAAAGAAGATAAAGTGCACCGTGTCCATAATGGAAAACCCGTCACAAGAGCAAATCTGAAATTCTGTCTCCTTAGTCCAACCTGGGCGTTATGTAAGAAGTAGATGGAATTTGTTCAATCTGAACTTTGTCAATTAAGAATCGGTGATTAGTGTTAACAATTCTTAAGTAGGGCTCTATTTTACCTGAGGTTATTAACAACTGATGAGCCCTTACTGTTGATTTACCCAGCTATTTCTCTTCTCTGAAGAGACATGCCATCAGCTTATAAGTTTCTTTCGCCCATTTCACATCCCCCTTCACTAGTTTGTTTGGCTGATCAAACAATTCTGGGCGACCCAATTTAACTGCTAGTTTTTTAACATAGTTCAGCCAGGGGATGGAGTTACCATGCTCAAGGGCTAGGCAATCCCTCAGAATCTCATGGTTCAACTCCAATTCTGGATTCAACCAGATTAAGATCCATTTCAATAGCGGGGCTAAGGCTATACGATCTTCTAGGTATTCTACCCCGCACTTTTGATGAGCGATGTAGCCGGAGGTTGACTGGGGGACGGATAAGATAGATTTTAGAAAAACTTATCCTCTGCCACCTGCATAGACTTTACATTTTTAAACCCCCACAAATCAGTTCCGTACATAGCTAATGAGACACATTTGGCATCATAGCTCTTTAACACCGCTTGTAGCGGCTTTAACCCCAGTTTACGGGCAAAACCCAAGACAGCCAAAATGGACCTAGCAAAGGCATTACGTTTAGCAGTCAATTGGGGCACCCATGTAGACTTGTCATCAAAAATAACCCCTAAATATGGAAATCTTGAGACCGTAGACAGAACATTCCCTTCACAGTGCAGAGTCTTAATTCTTTTTGGTTTACTGCCCACAACCATTACATGCGATTTCGAAAAATTCACTTAGATCGAGCACTTTCATAAAATTTGCAAATGAATTTAGAAGACATTGCAGCCCTACTGCTGTGCGTGCTATAAGAGCGGCATCGTCTGCATAGAGTAATGCCGGAATGGAATGCTTGCCTGCCCTCGGTATATCCTTGCACGCCTCAGTTAAAACAGTACCTAGATCGTTGATATAGTGAAAAGTAGGGGGGCTAAAATACAACCCTGCCTGACCCCATTGGTGATCCCAATCTTACCCGTGCAATTGCCCAGACGGTCATATCTGACTGTGGCCGAGAGGTCCCTATGTAGATCAGCAAGGAAGTACACTATGTTTTTTTCGATGCCAAGCTTAGGAAGCAACCCCCATAGTTTGGACCTATTCACACGGTCAAAGGCCGAGGAAAGGTCCATGAATGCTAAATAGAGCGTGCCCCTGCTGGCAATTGTGTATTTCCCAATTAATAATTGAAGGTTAAGACTTTGATCTATAGTGCCTCGTCCCTTCATGAACCCAAATTGTAGGTTTGAGAGGGTGTTTGTTTCAGCCAGCCATTTTGTGAGTCTACCTAAGACCACCCGACCTAGCACTTTCACGGCAGAATCAATGAGAGAGATCGGGCGGTAACAACTAGGGTCCCCTCTGTTTCCCTGTTTAAAAATGGGTACGATGACTGATTCAGACCAGGTACCCGGAATACCTGATTTACATACCCTGTTAAAAACATTGGTTAAAACTCTAGACCAGGTCTTGACGTCTGATTTAAAGAGGTCGGCTGGAACGCCATCAGGACCCGGAGCCTTATTACTTGTCATCTTCCTGATGGTGTCTGCCACCTCTGCCTCGGTAACCACTAAAGTATAGGGATCCACAATAAGGGTAGGTATAATGCCCTCCCCTAAGTTTTCCCCTTCATAAACTGACTTAAAGTGAGTGCACCACAGCTGTTCCTGAATGCCACAATCCAATTGGTCATTACAAGGATCGTGGAAGAAGGGTTTATTTACGACAGCCCAGAATTTGGAGCTGTTCTTAAGCACATCTATAGAGGTTAATTCTTCCCAGGCCGCTTCCCTAATTTCCAGTCTTCTGACTTCCAGTGCATTTTTATAGGCTTTCCTTAATGAGGCCACAATGGCCTAGTCCACTGGTTTACTTTTCAGGGCAGCCATCAGTTTTTGATTGGCTGATGAACAGTTTTGGTCAAACCAGCCCACCCCAGCAGAGTCCTTCACTTTGCCTGGTCGTCGAAGATCGGCTGCGACCTGGGTAAAAAATTTTGAATAAGCCTCTAGAACCTCCTCATTCCCTGCTTGCACGTTCATACATGTGTGCAGCTCGATTCCTACTTTAATTAATAGGTTATTAAAAAAGTCTCCAGGTACCACTCTGCTTCATTTGATTCTACGGGCCTGGTCTGTCGGGCGGATATCAGACTTATCTGTTTTAATTTGGCCTATTTCTGTTTTTTTGATCAGGTCCGTAATACTAAGCGCCACTGGGTTATGGTCACTAAAATGTGACCAGATCGCCGAATAACCATGGATCTTGTCCCCCAGCGTTGAGCTAATAAAGATGTAGTCAATAACTGAATGGCTTCCATTCCCTTTGAAAGTAGACATCTCCTCATCCACCATAGATGGAAGCATTAAGCCATTATCTGCTAGAATTTTTTCAAGGAGATCTCCTTGTGCAGAGTGCTCAAAATGGGTATCCCCTTGCTCTATAGAGCCCAATTGATCTAATGCTAAGCATTTATCCGGGCAACCATGAATATTAAAATCGCCCAGAACTATGATGAAACATTGTTTTTTATTGACCTCTTTGTAATCTTGCAAAAAAAGATCTAACGTGGCCAGATGATCAGTTGAGGCGACTGTCATAAGAATTATAAAAATGAATAATTAAAATGCTGCCCACCCCACTGAGAGTGATTTGTACTGCCAAGCAGTGTGGTGATCCTGTATCTAGTTGGGTATGGGTACCAGGGATGGTAGCCGAAATTAGTGTAACCAACCCACCCTTAGCCCTCCCCATATTGGATGCTACTGCAGGGATAAAGTGGGTAGAATAACCATCTAAGCTAAAAATATTCCCTGTTTCCCATGTTTCATGCAGCCCAATAAAATCAGCCGCACCTATGAATTCTCTCCAAATTGGGTCCTCTACTTTGTTTTTAAGGCCAGCAAGATTCCATGTTGCAAGCTTTATACTTGCGCCCATAGCTGGTTGAGCCACCCCGTCTAAGAGACAAATTTTACTTGCTGCTGAATCCAAGCTGGAGGCTATAGATGGGGTAACAGAGGTAAGGATGACTTCAGGGGAACCCAGTCAATCGTTTTCTCCCAGATTTGAAAAAGTATCAAATCTGTTAAAAACTGGTACAGAGAATTCGTATGGACCTTTCCCCATTAAAGGGTCACTGTATGCTACCCCAGTATTGTGAGGGGGATTAAAAAAAATCCCAATGGGAGTACGTTTACGTACTCATGTTGTATTCTAAATGACCCAGCCTGCCTCAATATATCAAACAATCTGGGGGACCTAAAACTTATAACAACGCAATCACCTTCCAAACCTTTTTTAGCCTTGCCCACCCAAGGCACCCTTCTTATCATTTTAAAATTGGTATACAGGTGGTCACCTAACACTGTTTTATTGGACAAATAGTTAAGGGCTTTATTTTCTAATGAGGTCCAATGTTCTTTGTGGCCATCCTGGATTTTTGGGACATTGGCCAGAATTATTGTATAGGGGCATGCCTCTGCTGGTAGATGTAGTGGCAGCTCTCTTTTAGGAGGCAATGCCTGAGGGCTTAGTCTCCCCACTGGACCCCTAAGATCACTCGCAAAGACCGCACCAGCCACACAGGAGGAGGAATCGCTATCGTCCATAAGAAATAAATCCGCATATCAACCAGCTCTGACGCCAACCTCGCCAACTCCGAACACCTTCACTTCCAGATCCACGTCGACCCCAAAACCACACTCAGAGGCACCCTCCTCTACAGACCACCAGGACCCCGCGCAAAATTCAGTGAAGACATCACGGACTTCATCACCCCACACGCGCTCCCCTCCAAAGACTACATCCTTCTGGGAGACCTCAACTTTCACCTCGAAAAGACCAACGACCGCAACACCGCCACCCTCGTGGACAACCTCGCCAACCTCGGACTTAAACAACTAGTCACCTCCCCCACCCACATCGCAGGTCACACACTCGACCCCATCTTCACATCCAGCAACCATGTCTCCTTCAGCCACACCACAGACCTCCTCTGGACTGACCACAGCTGCGTCCACTTCACCTACAACAAACCAAAACCCAGCAACCACATCCAACCTACCCTGCAAAGAAACTGGAACAAAATCACCACGGACCAAATCTCCGCATTGCTCCTTCAAGACACCCCAGCCCTCTCTTCTAACGCTAACGAAGCCGCCGCCAACCTCACCCTGTGGCTATCCAACACCGCTGACACCCTAGCACCACTGAAAAAACGTCAAAACAAACCTGGCAGCAAGAAGGCCTCATGGTTCAACGATGATCTCAAGAAGTCCAAGAAACTCTGCCGCTCCCTTGAAAAGGCCTGGAAAAAAGACCCAACCACCAGCACCAAGGACGCCTTCAAAAACGCCACCCGCACTCACCACCAACTAATCCGAAAAGCCAAGAAAACAGCATTCAAGGATCGACTTGACAACAACGCCCACAACAGCAAGGAACTTTTCAACATCGTCAAGGAATTTTCCAATCCCTCGGCCAACTCCAACGACATCACCCCCTCTCAAACCCTCTGCGACTCCCTAGCCTCATTTTTCCACAACAAGATTGCAGACATCCACAACAGCTTTGACAACCAACCCGGAAACCAACCCACCCTACCATTCGCCGATCATCTTCCTCCCGTGAACACCCTTAACGACTGGAACCCAATCTCCGCTGAGGACACCATCCGCCTGATGAATTCCATCCACTCAGGATCCCCCACAGACCCATGTCCTCACCACATCTTCAACAAAGCAGACTCCATCATAGCACCGCACCTCCGAGACGTTATCAACTGCTCCTTCAACTCCGCCACCTTCCCGGAAGACTGGAAACACGCTGAACTCACCGCCCTTCTGAAAAAACCCACAGCCGACCCCACCGAACTCAAAAACTACCGTCCCATCTCGCTCCTTCCTTTCCCGGCCAAAGTCATCGAGAAAGCTGTCAACAACCAGCTCGCCGCCTTCCTCGAAGCCAACAAATCCCTCGACCCCTCACAATCTGGCTTCCGAGCAAAACACAGCACTGAGACCGCCCTCATCGCAGCAACAGACGACATTCGAACTCTACTGGACAATGGAGACACAGTCGCCCTCATCCTCCTTGACCTCTCTGCAGCATTCGACACAGTCTGTCACAGCACCCTTTTACAACGCCTCAATAACATCGGAATCCAAGGAAAAGCACTTGAATGGATCACCTCGTTCCTCACCGGAAGAACCCAGAGAGTCC
The DNA here is from genome assembly GCF_964263255.1 of Lissotriton vulgaris. Classification (NCBI taxonomy): domain Eukaryota; kingdom Metazoa; phylum Chordata; class Amphibia; order Caudata; family Salamandridae; genus Lissotriton; species Lissotriton vulgaris. Next base: position 616,789,063 of record NC_141698.1, read on the forward strand.
GCCTCCCTCCATTCAAGTCCGAGGCCTCTGAAGTCATCTGCGGCGTACCACAAGGATCCTCACTCAGTCCCACCCTCTTCAACGTATACATGAGCCCCCTCGCGGCCATCGCACGCCAACACAACCTCAACATCATCTCTTACGCGGATGACACTCAACTGATCCTTTCTCTCACCAATGACCCCAGCACCGCCAAAACTAACCTACACGAAGGAATGAAATAAGTTGCCGAATGGATGAAACAAAGCCGTCTGAAACTGAACTCAGACAAAACAGAAGTCCTCATCTTAGGTACATCCCCCTCTGCATGGGACGACTCCTGGTGGCCGGAAGCCCTCGGAAAAGCACCCATCCCGACAGACCACGCACGGAACCTAGGCGTCATCCTGGATTCTTCACTCTCAATGAACAGACAAGTCAGCGCCGTATCCTCTTCCTGCTTCAACATTCTTCGCATGCTCAGAAAAACATTTCGCTGGATCCCCTCCGAAACAAGGAAAACAGTCACCCACGCTCTGGTCACGAGCCGACTGGACTACGGAAACACCCTCTACGCAGGCACTACCGCAAAACTCCAGAAGAAACTCCAACGAATCCAAAACGCCTCAGCCAGACTCATATTAGACATCCCACGCAACGAACACATCCCTGGTCACCTTAAAGACCTCCACTGGCTACCCGTCAATAAGAGGATCACTTTCCGACTGCTTACCCATGCACACAAATCACTCTACGACATCGGTCCAGAATGCCTCAACTCACGACTGTCCTTCTACACCCCCTCCCGGCAACTACGTTCTTCCAGCCAAGCCCTCGCCACTGTACCTCGCATCAACAAGACCACCATGGGAGGCAGATCCTTTTCATACCTGGCTGCTAAAACATGGAACTCACTCCCCGCCTACCTTCGCCTTACCCAGAACCACCTAGCATTCAGAAAGCAACTCAAAACGTGGATATTTGACAAGTAATCCTCCTCCCCTTCCTAAGCGCCTTGAAACCCTCTGGGTATGTAGTGCGCTATATAAATTCTATGACTTGACTTGACTTGACAACCGGTGCTACAGCTTGTGGTGAAGATTAGGGAAGTGGGGTAATCATGGAGTCCAACAAATTATTAACAGAGGTTGTCACTGCACTCAGAGAGTAAACTACAGGTAAAGTGGACCCCGACGTTTGGCTTTGGTGAAGATGTTTTTCGATTACGTTAAGTCAGTCATCTATTTGCTCTAATTTCTTCACTAGTGGGGAGGTAAATTGCCTGAGTCGTTCCTCCATAAGTCTCATAAAGTCAGACATCTTTCCCCCCCCCTGTTATTTTCAACATCCGAGGCAGTGTATTCATTTATTCCTGCATCCTTATCCTCAACATCCTGATGGGAGACATTTATTCCCTTACGACCCAACCCAGATAGAGAGTTAATGTTCCTCGGCTGTTTAGCATGTTGACGACTCCCTTTAGGGGTGTTCTTTGCCTTCCTTTTCACAGGGAAAGTTTTACTGCAATTAGCCGTCATATCGGGCCTGGCCCTTAATTGCCTGGTACATGTAACCGTGGGGGACGGGACTGGGCTAGTTACAGCTGAAGGGGCGGAGGAAATGGTCAAGCTGGCATCTAATGCTGACCCATTGGGAACTTGATAGGGGTGCATACAATCTGACAGGGCAACAGTGGGAGCGGGTATCTCAGCATTTAATAACAGAGAAACTATTTGACGAGATGGGTCCAAGGACAGTCTCCTCTGTGCTAGCTCGATTTATTTAGCCACCGCAGTTCCGGCTCGCTCCAAGAAAGCGTCAAGAGTCCCCACACCACCAGCCCCAGTACACACTTTGGAGTTAATTTTAGCCTTAGCGATGTGTTTACTTCTTACTATCAACAATTAACTCTTTAGGGTAAAATATTCCATATCAATAGGCAAGAAAATGTCTCGTACCTCACTTATAACGTGGTCGGCTAATGTTGGTCTATGAATCAAAGAGATGTGGGCCCAGCCCGGCCTCCTCTGGCCCAAGAGGGCCCGCCCTTTGCCCGGGCTTAGCCCGGCGCTGCCCGCGCGCTCCCGCGACACTGGGTTGACACTGGTTTATATGCGCCTCCTGGCGCGATAGCCCGATGCGCGGCTTCCGGCCGCATAGACTGCTGGGGGTTGTAGTCCCATGGGCCCGCCCTCCACACGGCAGCCGATGCCAGATGGCGTGGGTGTGCGGCAGCGGGTTAGCGCGGCAGCACAGGTGGCTGTACGCCAAAGCAGAATGGCGGCAGGTAAGGTCCCAGTATTTCCCCAGAGGGACAGCAAGCAGGGCCTGGAATTTTCACCGATTCAACAGTGCAGCTTCCCACTCCACCGAGGTTGACGCTGGTTTATATGCGCCTCCTGGCGCGATAGCCCGATGCGCTGCTTCCGGCCGCACAGACTGCTGGGGATTGTAGTCCCATGGACCCGCTCTCCACACGGCGGCCGCTGCCAGATGGCGTGGGTGTGCGGCAGCGGGAGGCGGGTCAGCGCGGCAGCACAGGTGGCGTGTAGGCCAAAGCAGAATGGCAGCAGGTAAGGTCCCAGTATTTCCCCAGAGGGACAGCAAGCAGGGCCTGGAATTTTCACTGATTCAACAGTGGAGCTTCCCCTTACTCTTTCTGATGATCACCGGACTGTGGCCAATCTATTTGCTGTGAGTGGTTTGCTTATGAAACCAAGTAGATCAGGGGGACAGGAGGCTAAATGGTTGGATGCACTGTAGGAAGGAAGGCCTTGGTGTTACTACATTAGGTACTGAAGGAGATACCCAGGGATTCATGTAGAATCCAACGACGTAGAGTGGAGTATAAGGCTGCTCTGCAGGTTAGGTGCAAAGACCTACAATCCTGAGGGAAGATGGTTGGGGCATGTAGGCTGAAAGATACAAAGGCCTTTAGGCTTGAGGCCAACGATTACAAAACAGAGTTAAATCTAACACCTATTACCACTAAAAGTTATGGAAGCTTGGTTTAACTTATTTAAAGAAGTTTATGGGTCCATAGTTATTAATGGCTGTGTTTAAGAGGAAATGTCATTAGCCCTGGAAAGTACTCTGGGAGGTTATGGAGGCAATCAATAAGGGCCCCTCAAACAATGCTCCAGGTGCCGATGGTGTGGCTATGGACTTGCATAAACACTTTCCGATACTGTGATCCCCGCAGCTGTGCAATTGCTTTAATGCTCTCTTTAAGGCAGGAATTCCACAGTCATGGCACACCGCTGTTATTGTTCCAATTTTTAAGAAGTGTAACCCTCACTTACCAGGGTGTTACTGGCCAATATCCCCGCTAGACTCCGCTGTGAAGTAGGCAGGGACTGCTGTCCTGGAGTGTCTTCTGACCTGGGGGACTTGGCATGATGGAGCAATTGCTAAACTTGCATCTGTTGATCAGCAAGTATACGGTCTGAAGGCAGGGCTGTCTGCCTGGTCTTCATGGACCTTTCCTGTGCCTTCATCAGCGTGGTTAGGTGCAATGTGGGGTAAATACTAAACAATTTAGGGATGGAGGGCAACTTTGTACAGTTCCTGAGAAGATTACAATATGACCGGTCAGCTTTCGTTCGGTTTGGCTGGTCAGATGAGCGGAATGGTGGCTTTAAACTAGGAAGAAGGGTGTGTCACAGTTGTGTCCTGGCTCCTCTATTGTTTCTCATACATTAATGGCCTAGTCACAGACCTGTCTAGCAAAGATCTGGATGTCCCCCTAATCAGTAGAAATAAAGTCCTAGGTTTATTATATGCAGATTAAATGGTTTTACTCTAGACCACTAATGGCCATAATATTTCATTCCAATAATTTGTCTTTTATGAAGACCCTAGGTTTGCTCACTAATAAAAAAAAAACTTTATTATGGTGTGCAATCCTAGGCAACGTAAGATGCAGGCATACTTTTACAAGCTCACCCTGTCGTCCATACCCAGGATTTTTCGTATCTGGGCGTAGTTAAGATACAAGGAGTAATTGGGGACGCTGTATCGCTAAAGGGCTCCAGAAAGTCGTTAGCTCCTGAGGTATACTTTCAGTTTAGCCAACCGCACTGGGGAAAAACCCATAACACCACCACCACCCCACAGAGGTTTATGGATGAAAATACCTCCCAGTCCTAACATAAGGCTCACGAATCTGGGGTTACACCAATACCAGTCTCCTTCAGGGCAAACAAAATATGGTGCTTAGGCAGCTCCTGGGCGTTCAAACTGCATGCTCTACTTTTATTATGCCTCAGGAGCATGAGGTGAATTATGCCAATGATATTAAGATGGCCCTCTTGATCTTGTGGTGTTTTATCTTTGGGCAAACCCACATGCCTTGTTAGATAGGTAGATCATTAACGACCGTCTCTCCTGTGAGAGGCCTGAAAATCGCCTGTTTCAATTACATGAAGTCTGAATTGACAAAGTTGGAAGGACAACTCTAGTTTCTAACCCAACTGCTATATTGAAATCTGACCTGACTTGGGTGAAATCTTCATTTAAGTATATAAATCCTCAGGGAGGAACATGAAATCAAACCAACTCTTAGGGAGTATGTGGAGCTGCATAGCTCACTAATCCTGGAACTATATTTGGAATGGCCTGATAGTTCCTGGAAAGATTATTAACAACTAGATTTAGGTTAGGATACATGAGATGGCACTGTGACTTCCCCCTCAGCCAATTCAACTCATCTAAAGTATTGGTATGCCCATGCAGTGAATACTCCCCACAGAGTCTGGATCATTTCACCGTTTTTTGTTCATTTTATCTCTATCTTACCAAAAGGTTTTTAAACCCAATTATTAGGTAGCGAGGAATCAGAAATTTTGGTTTAGCCTTGGTTTACCTGCAGCAACTTGATTTCCCATCTAACTGTATTAACATTTGCTTCTTTTTAAAATGTGCTATCAGTAGAAGGAAATCATTGAATATTTTAATGGGATGGTACCTTTTGTGTGAGTCGTAATATTCAACTCTTTTAGGGACCTGCGGTGGCTGTTGATAATTTATGAAAAGCGATTGGGCCAAACATGTGGTTTTTATCTATTGGCAACGCACTTTGGGCTTTGAGGGATTTTATGTCATTTGATACATGCACTTCTTTATTTGCGGCTACCTCATATGGAAGAAGGAAGGATGCTTTTACTTTATTGGCTTCTACCTTACGTGGAAGGAAGGAAGGACCTGTTGAGGACGGAATAAACCAATAGTTACGATTATGGCACTGTTTGCGGTTTAATTTTTTAATAGTGATGTGTACATGCTAATGTTTATTCTAATTTTAATACAATGGATTGTTGTGTGCGTTTGTGATGTGATTTTAAATGCTTATATATTGCTATTTTTGTAACCAAAATAAAGTGGATTTGAATATAGTATCTTTGTTTTGCCATTCCAAAATGGCCTCCAATTGCAATGTTTAATTTTTAACCCCCCCCACCCAAAAACACGTCTGCAACCTCTAAAATTGTGTTTTTTTACTGCTAATTCACGTTTGAAATTTTACTTTTAACTCCATATGCTGCCAAAATTAAAAATAAGAAAAAATGCACTTTTGGAAAGCCCAGACCTGTGGTCTTTAGCACTGCTTGTATTCAAATAACGAGGATGAGTTACCCAAATAGAGAATAGAGGCTATGCACCACGTTGGCCTATGAAACACTTCCAACTATTAAAATTGAACACCATAACCTTGCAATCTTTACGTAACAATCCCAACTAAAAATAATTCACTGTGCACAGTTATGTTGCAATGCATAGCAGTTCCAAGGGAAGAGATCACAGTTGACGAAAAACACAATAAAATTAATTACAAGACATTTTAGTGGAATGGTCTGGCTGGGACCCAGGCAGACAGCATGGATACAAGGCACTATGTCCCAGGAGATCGAGTGATCCTTATAACTGCAGTTACATTAGTAAAAACAGAGGGAGGTGGGGGACTTACAAGGTGGGCAACATGCTGGGTAGCACCAAGTCAGCCACTCACTTCTTGGCTAAATATATGGTCCCGGGAACATGAAACAAAACATTACGCAGGGAGAGAGCACGTGACGTGCAGTAGCATTTTAAACATTTTCTTCCGAGGCGTTCCACGGTATTCATTTCAACTGCAGAAGCCCTGGTATGTCAACTAGACCCACACATATATTTATATTTATATATTTATTCTAAGACGTTTTACTGAAATTGAACTCTGGGGTTTTACAAATATTACACTGAAATCAAGGAACCATATTGACTAAAACAGTACTGGGTGACCTTTTAAACAGGAGATTGGATATCCAGAGATCAACCAGCATCTCTACAGCTATCTCTTAGTAATGCTCAAGCAATAATCTGGCATCTGAGCGCTGATCCTTGCCTCTTTTAAACAGTCGATTTCGCTCAAAGCGATCTTCAATTAAAGTTAAAACATGAAAACCAAACCTCAGGCATCTATAAACGTTGAAATATCTGTTTTAGAACATAGTATAAATGACAACTTCATGGCTTCAAAAGACTATTGTAATCTATGGGAACACTCGAGACATAATTAACCAGGTGTGCGGTGGCAGCATATTCTAATATTTCTAGGCATGAACAGCGAAAGCCGTCACAGATCAGACCAGAGCTGCACATGGAGAATTATAGACCTAATGAGAGCAGCACAGGTTAGACCAGACTAGAGCTGAAAATGGAGAATGGCAATTCTCAGATTACCATGAATAGAGAATCGGGATTTCATAAAAGACACGAAGGCTAGCATTATGCATCAACCTTTTAATTGTAACTCCTGCAGCACCTTTAAAGATCTTTTCACAACAATAAAACAATCCAGAACTGGTATCTTAATTCATAAATAACACTGATAGAATGTGCCTCCTCTTTTATATGCCAAACTGAGAAGAATCCGCACTTCTAACTTCTAAACGTTTAAGAAACGCCTAACTACTTCCCTCCTCAAGATTGGGAGTCTGAACAAGAAAAACCTCTTTGAACCCAACATCACATATCAGTTTAAACACAAACTTTATGTCAAATAATACTTAAATGTGCAAAAATATTTCAAAACTCTACTTCTCCAATTATATATATTTTTTAATGTATTTTATACTCAAGGGAGAAGGGTGGGACAATGCTAGCCTCTGTTTCTTTAATGAAATCATGATTCCCTAATGGCAATCTGAGAATCGCCATTTCATTACAAGACAGGAGGCTACCATTATGCATGTTGAAAGCGCTTCAACACCACCTTCGACACGTGTTCAATCAGTCTAAGGTAATGCTGATTAATTACATTAGACCGATCAGCTGCCTTCATAATACCTTCAAATGTTTCACCAGACCAGCAGGCTGTACTCACCATAGCTCCCCTTAAGAAATGGGCTTTAAACCTTTCCACATCTACACCAGCTTGCCCCAACACATCTTTAATCCACCAGGCAATTGTGATGAACAGCCTTAAAAGGCTTTACATACGATATCATCAACTGATGCTCACCATCTCTCCTATTCTCCTGCATTCATATTCCTTTAAACACTCCACCACACAATTTTCAGCAGTCATCAAACTTTGGATAAAAATTGAAGTAGACTATGTTTTTGTTCTTTTCCAAATCTCAAAATCCACGCCATCAGGACTGGATGTTCTATTACTTACCTCCAAGCTCTAGACATCTGAAACTCTTCTACAAGACACTAAGCATAACATCGCCAGTTTATGTGCAAGATTCTTCAAAAGTAAGTATTTGCAAATTGACAAATTTTGAAACAACTTCAGGACTTAATTCACATCCCACAAAATCCATATCAATCGATATGCGTCTCCTAAGTCTCATGCCCTTCATTACGCTACACACCAGCACATTACTTCCTACCACGGGTTCCAAACTTCTTCCCATGCACCAACAAACTCAAAAATTCCAAATTCCTTTGTACCTCCACCTAGTTCCTGGGGCCCCAGACTCCTCAAGTAACTCCGCATTCCCTTGCTAAAGTCCTGGAAAAGCTCCAGATTTTCTGACACTTTCCAAACAAGAAGGTACAAAGTTTTGCTCCAAATCAATGGATATTCTTCCCATTCTCAATTCCTCAGCAAACCCTCTTCTGCCTGAATTAACAACGGAACCTTGCATGCCAAATCCAAGACTTCTAGGAACTGCGCTTGAGACACTCAAAAAGGAGTTAAACACCAACAGACATCTCTCTCTCTCTCCTCACATTCATAAGCACCCTCTGAATCAAACCATATCCTCTCATCTCTGACCCGTCCTGTTGGAAAGCATCTATCATTCCTACACCAGAGTCTGGCAACAAAATAGAAGTACCTATCTATCTGAAACATCAACCTGCTCGCAAACAGACCTACCTCCAAACGACCCCAAATCCAAACAATTTTCTTGAAATAGGCCCTCTTCAGCTTTCAATCGCTACAGTCCATCAAATATCTTGAATTCCAATCTGCAATATAATTCATGTCCCCTGGAAAATATCCTGCTCTCAAAGTTATCCTGTGCTCCTAACAAAAAAACATGACTTCTTCGCAATGGACAAACTCTGGGACCTGCTCCCACCCAAAGCGATTTATGTGCGACACAGCAGACACATTGCCCAATTTCATCAAAACTGTCTGAGCCTGTAACACCCCCCTGAAACTCTTTAATGCAAACAACTCCACTGTCAATTCCAAACAATTTATGTGCAGACTTCCCTCCAAACCCGACCATGTGCAATTTCTCTCCTGGTCTCCTAGCCCAGCTCCCCAACCAATCAGACTGTCATGTGTCTTAAAGCACAAAATCCAGCATTCAACCAAAAATTGCTTGTCCATTATCAGCTCCGACTCCGGTCAAGGTTGGAGTCTCTCAAGGCACAACCCTGTCCCTCACCCTCTTTAATCTTTACTTCGAGCCACTTACCGAAGTTCTTTGCACCGCCAACATCTCTTACCATATGTACGCGGATGATACCCAAATATGCATCAATATCTCTTCGCCCTAGGAGATCCTCTCCCTGAATGAGACCCTGAAACTGACTGTCCAATGGCTAGCCACTAACCAACTCAAACTCAACGCAAAGAAAACTGAATTTCTCCTAATCTCCCCTTCAAAAGCCGACCCGGAGATTCAGAAGTGGCTCAAGGCCATCACTGCCCTAAACTGCACGCCAACCATTGTAGACTCTGCCAAATCCCTTGCATAATCCTTGACTGTAACCTGAACATGCGAGACCACATCAACTCGATGGCCAAAGCAGCCAGATTCCACCTGAGCTACCGATGGAAGCTGAAACCTTTCATCGATGCTCCGAACCTAAAAATGGCAGTGGAATATGGATGTTTCACCCATACCAGTCTACCCGAGATCTCCTTACCACCTCTAAAAGCCTGCCTCAACGCGGCCGCCAGACTACTCACTGGCACCAGAAAATTCGACCACATCTCTCCACATATGAAAGCGCTGAACTGGCTCCCACTAGAAGCCAGATCCAGTTGAAACAGGCATGCATTACACACAAGGCTCTATACACAAACTTCCCTGCCTATCTGGCACAGAAAGTAGTGGTATCTGGAGGAAGCAGGAATTTCAGGTCCGCTAGAAACCTCTTACTCCAACCTGCCATTTTTCAGAAAAAAAGAATCTACAACAGGGCGTTCACCAGGGCCGAACCAAGAATTTGGAACTCTTTCCCACCCGGCATCAGAAGAATCCCTTCTCTCGCATGCTTCAAGAAGGAGGCCAAAACCTTCCTCATGGGTAAATTCCTCATCTAATGCCTGCCCTCATCCACCATATTATGCCTGATTAATCTAAGACTATTGCCTCCGGATGAAGCTAAGACTATCACTTCCTCCCCAGATCACCAATTATCCCGCAAAGAATATGGGGGCCTCTGTTTTTACTGTCTCTAACTAGGATTGTAATCATGCATGTGTATCCCCTTTCCCCACATCCAACACCCCTGCCCCCGCCAACCTTTTGTATAGTTTAGTATTTCTCTGCATTTTTAACTTTGTTTGTTCACCTATGTATACTATGGAAAGCGCTCCGATACCCTCACGGGTCAAGTTCGCGCTCTATAAAACACTAAAATAAAATTAAAATAAAATGCCTCTAGATAGTGTAGCCACCAATAAAACTCATCCTTCGCCTCCTGATTCAACACAACCATTTCACTGTACCATGAGCCCTTCCTTAATTCCTCTGCTTTCAACCTCTAAAGCACGGTCGTGCAAAGGTCCTGGAAAAATCACCTTGATTGACTACAAAAATAATCCTATTGTTCTCGCCAAATCCCTCTCAAAGTTAAACTTTCCTCCCTCAGTACATGAATCACCTTCCTTTTTAGCATTTTTTTCTTCTGGTAACAATAACATTACTCTCACTGTATCTATTAGTAACTCCAGAAATGAAATTCCAACCTCCGAGATGGGACATAATGGACTTCTTTTTGTTTATCAGAAATCACAAACTCTCCAAGAGACCCCTCGCCTTCAAGTGTTCTACTAACTCCTCCACATCCTGTGACAACAGTATGCCGTTCAAATAAACAATCAAGCGCAATCCTCTTTCTTTCAAATGAGCTACCAAAGTACTCATCACCTTTGTAAAGCACCATGGTGCAAGAGGCAGTCCAAACAGGAGACATACAAACTGGTACAAAAGAATCCTTCATCTGAATGTAAATACTTGTGGCTTTCTTCTTCCATCGGTATTGTAAAAAAAGCATCTTTCAGATCACATTTCTCTAACCAATCCTTTTCTAGAAGCTTATGTCTCAAACGATTGATTACCTCCATCTTGAAATGCATGTAAACTAGAAACCGATTCAGAAACCTTAAATTTAACAGGAGATCTCTATTTTTTTGTCCTTTTTTTCCTCAAAACAAATAATGAGCGCACAAACCCTTTTGAATGTTCTCAATGGATGTATAGCCCCTTTTTGCAACATTGACTCCATCAAGCACTAACTTTTGATCCTTTGTCATGTTCCACTCCCTCTGTTTGTAGATATACCAGTTCAGGAAAAAGAACAATCTCAAACCCTTGGATAGTTTTAACAGCCATGGATCTCCAGTTATATTCCTACAAGCATCTACAAACCTCTTTAGGTGACCCCCTACTTTTAATTAGAAAAATACCAATAGGTGTCTCCGTATTCACCGCGGAACACTGAAGTCTGGCCTTGTCCTCAGGTAATCCTGCCTCTCCCCAATCTTCCTCTTTGCAGGAAGAAACCTGATGACTAATAGAAGTCTCTTCCAACACCTCTGAAGGGGTAATTGTACCTGGGACCTTTAAATTAATCGGCCAACATGAGGTCCTTGTCTGCTGGCCCTTCCAAAAACACCAAACACTTTACTCATGTTTGATTGAGCCTTATCTAGTGCCATTAAAGTATTCACATATTTGCCTAGGCTCTTCGCAAAGCCCTCACCAAACAGCAACCCTCTAGCATCCTCATCCGCCTGTTTATTTGGCATTTCTACCAATTTGGGATTCTTTTACATAAGTATGGTCTTCCTGCATTCGGTCAAGAACCCAGCATTGGCATTACCTAGAAACATCATAGCCCTTTGGCTCCATCCTCTTAATAAATCTACATCAACTGGCTCCTCGTTTAAATTAGCCTCTTCCGCCATATCCATAATCTTTGCAAGTTGTCCCAGAATGTCCAACAGACTATCTCGACATTGCTTCAACGATCACTGTAGAAGTTTGCGAGGATCCCTTCCCTGCTTAAAAAGAAATGAAATCATATCCGGATCTAGGTTCCGAGGATTGCACACCTTATCCTCAATCACTGGCTTTGAACACTCTGCCTTAAGCAAGTTCTTTAAACTTTTTTTCCAAAGGCTTTCTTATCTACTCCTTATTGAATTTACCTACATGTTCCAGTGGACACCAATCTGTACTTCTAGGACGACGGATGTCATATGGACTAAACAATTCCACACCTAGTGGATTCTTAATTAGCACTTTTGATGAACAGCCCAAATCACCTTTAAGGTCATTAATTTGAATCAATATGACTATTTAAATAAATATGTATTAGTCATACATCTGATCCTTGTGTGATGTCACCATCAACATTTATGAATTTGCCATCTGACAAATCTTGTGTGCCGCTAAGGACACCTTCGGTATGCGTGCCACTACGGACAGCACCCTTTGTCATGGAGTTTAATCCATCCTTCATCTTTTTATTCAATGGTCTTTTCTCTATAGGTTTTGTTTTCCTCAGTCTTTTCCCTTGTTTCACTCTTCCCAGCCTCCTCGTCTGCTCCTCTCAGGAAATTGGATCCTTCTTTCTTTTTTCCGTCACAATATCTACTAACTTCTTAACAGAAACTCTAACCTCCTTCTGAATTAATTCTTAATATAATTGTCCCTCATCCTGCCTGATAACATTGACATCTGAAGCTATTCCGTCCTACAAAATTATCCTTTCCTTAATAATTTTAACCTCTCGAATAAACCAACCTCTTCCTAGGTCGTTCCCCATACAGATGATGACAGTTGCTAACCAACAGAATAAGCCGCAAATCACGCTAGCATATAGTGCATACACTTCCTTCATAATCAGCCGAAAAAACAAATATGGCTGCCAAATCACGCAATATTTGCATGCCTTAACGCACGCTGTTACGTCATCAGCTTATTCCAGAGCATGCGCTCAGCAATAGAAAGCGGTACAAAAGGGGGTGGTGATGGACGGAGCATCTGAATCAATCAAAAACTCACACCCAGTCAAAAGATCTGGGTTTAATCCATGACCGTTCTTTAGCCCACTCTGCCATCTCAGTTCAGACATGGCCATATGCAAATCAGTCTGACCCTGTGCCTCATGGGAACAGTCCAGCCCGAACTGCCAAGCCATGTCTTCCCTGGACCGGAAACAAGCTTCCGAGGACCGGTTTTTGGCATTCCAGCCGTCTTCAGCCCGGCTTGCTTGAATCCAGTGGCAAAGTGAGCAAGGGACTCACGTCTGAGCATACCCTGCCACACTTATGGCGGCCAAACACGGTACAAAAGGGGGTGGTGATGGACGGAGCATCTGAATCAATCAAAAACTCACACCCAGTCAAAAGATCTGGGTTTAATCCATCACGGTTCTTTATCCCACTCTGCCATCCCAGTTCAGACATGGCCATATGCAAATCAGTCTGACCCTGTGCCTCATGGGAACAGTCCAGCCTGAACTGCCAAGCCATGTCTTCCCTGGAATGCCAGAAACCGGTCCTCGGAAGCTTGTTTCCGGTCCAGGGAAGACATGGCTTGGCAGTTCAGGCTGGACTGTTCCCATAAGGCACAGGGTCAGACTGATTTGCATATAGCCATGACTGAACTGGGGTGGCAGAGTGGGCTAAAGAACGGTGATGGATCAAACCCAGATCTTTTGACTGGGTGTGAGTGTTTGATTGATTCAGATGCCCCGTCCATCACCACCACCCCCTTTTGTACAGCAATAGAAAGCAGCAGTAAGGGATGTGTCCACATGCTGCCGTACATACAATCAGTCATTGGCGCATGGTGCACCAATGCCATCAAATGTTTCCCTTTTTTAATTACAATGACAAAACTGCCTCGATCACCCTTCCTACTGCTGGCGCGCGGTCATGCTCCTAAGGCGGGGACACATTTACAGAAAGCCTCTAAATCTCCTCAAACACAACTCGCATTCTCATGGTGTGGGCAGAATCTATCAGCAGGATCGCAAGCGCATTCAAACGGCCATTTGAATGCGCAAATCCGATTAAGTCAGTTTAAACAATTGTTTTAACACAGTCTTCAATAAAAATGTTTTTAGCAATACTGAATAGTTACCGATATGAAAAATAAAAGCCTTATTGAGTCTGTTTCAACCCTGGTTCACCAACAACCAAATGTTAGCATACTAAAGCTTAAGTATAATATTCATACTAACACCACTCACACTACTTCTAAAAATCTGAAGTGGTCTAATTTATATTTAGACACACTCATACTTCAGCCAAAATAGCAAGACAGTAACAAAGGTACTTATCTGAACAGGAGCGGCTGTTAAAAAAGGAGGAACATTCTATGACAGTGGTATTTATGGATGGTTAAGATTCCAGTTCTGGATTGTTTTATTGTTGTTCTTTAAAGGTGTAGCAGGGGCACAATTGAAAGGATGATGCATAATGGAAGCCTCCTGTCTGGTAATGAAGTTGTCGACTTAGGGAAAGCTTCACAGTTTAGTCAAGATCAGAGCTGCACATGTAGATTCATACACCAGACTAGCGCTTCACATGGAGAATTGTAGACCTGGTCAGAACTGGATAGGGTAGATTAGAGCTGCACATGTATATTCATACACCAGATTAGAGCAGCCCATGTAGATTCATACACCAGATTAGAGCTGCCTATGTAGATTCATACACCGGACTAGAGCTGTACATGCAGAGTCTTAAACCAGAATACAGAGGCACTGCAGAAGTTGCTGAGCAGACTCAATCAAGTCAGAGTAGGCTGGTCTGCAGTACAGTGCTCGAACTGCACACTGAAAATCCCATAGGGTACTACATGCACATGATTTGTCCCGATTGTTGAAATGCTGCCGATATCATGCAGGGAACCTATATCTGTTCATTTGCTCTGGACCATTTACAGTCTCAATGAGTGTGGTGTTCGGCACAGCTTGCTGCAGGAAGCAAAGGTACCGTATTTTCCGGCGTATAAGACGACCCGGCGTATAAGACGACCCCCGACTTTGGCAGAAAAATTTTAGGTTTAGTGCTATACTCGCCGTATAAGACGACCCCCCACTTCCAGCGCAGCATAGCCATTCCGAGTATGTACCGGTATTTTGAACTTACCGTATTAGTCTAGTCCTCCTCCCTGTGGGTGAGCAGTAAGGCTTTATCAGTGGGCAGTGGGTACCTATAAGCGTTTATTTTACAAACTGAAAGACTGAACGCAAAGAAATTGGTTGTAGAAACAATCTTGCTTTACTCGGAAACATTTTATTTAAAACCATATCAAAAACTGTCACTTCTGAATAACGGCAAACATAAATAACGTAGTGCATGAAACAGTGCAAGTGCATTAAACGTTCCATAACTTCCCATAAATCCAAGCGATTTCTACAGGATTTATAACGTTCCCTTTAAAAACCTTCAAAATCCTCCTCTTCGTCATCTGATCTCATAAGTAAGTCTATGAGATCTTGTGGTACATCTGTAAGGCAGTCATCGTATGGATCTTGTACCAATTCCGTATCAGATGATGTGGTCTCTTCTTCGGCATCCTCTTCACCTTCCCACAGATAGTCGTCCTCCATACCATCTAATGAGTTCGATATGCCACACTTCTTGAAAGACTTTATGACTGTTTCTGCATCGATGTCGTTCCAGGCCTTTATGACAAAGTTGCACAAAACATCCAACTGTGGCGCACGCATGTTTCCTCCTTTTGTGAATGTTTTTTCACCGCTAACCATCCACTCATTCCACTGTTCTCGGATGCGATCTTTAAATGGCTTGTTTAGGCACACATCCAGTGGCTGCACCAACGATGTCAGTCCTCCAGGTATAACAGCAGCATCCGTTTTCAGTCTTGCCAGCCTTTGCTTGGTGCTGGGAGTTAAATGAGCCCTGAACATATCCCACACCAGTAGACTACGCCTTTGTAGAAGTCCACCTGGTCGCCTGCTCCATACGTTATCAAGCCATAGCTTTACCCCTTCTTCATCCATCCATCCTTTCTCATTAACATGCACAAAACAACCAGCAGGAAACTTGAGTTTCGGCATTGTTTTCCTTTTAAAAATAACCATTGGCCTCAGTTTGCCACCATCAGCTGTGCATGCAAGTACCACAGTGAAACTGGACTTCTCATGTCCTGTTGTTTTTATTAAAATTGTCTTTTCGCCTTTTTGATGGACAGTTTTGTTGGCGATCATATCAAAATTCATCGGAGTTTCATCCATGTTTCCGATGCTACTTAGCGCATACACATGTTCATTGCGCAGCCTAATGACGTAGCGATGGAAGCTATGCATTTTGGCATCAAGATCCGCTGGTAATTTCTGGGCAATTTTTGTCTTTTGCCGCAATACCAGATTATGCCTTCCCAAGAATCTGGTACACCAGGACACAGTGGCCTTAAATCTGTGGCTGAGATCGGGATTAGATTTGGCCCACTGAAGTGCAACCAAGCGGATTTTATTTCGGGTCACGACATACCCGCTTTGCCGATGCTCGGCCACCATGTCTGCTACATGCTTTTCCAGTTCTGGCCAATGTGCGGTGCCTCTTCTTAGTGCACACTTGCCCCTTGGCATACTCCGCAATGCTTGCTCATTTGCTCTCCAGGCCCGAACCATCTTCTCTGTCACTCCATATTGCCTAGCAGCAGCACAGTTATTATGTTCCGTGGCAAAAGCCACAACTTTGAGTTTGTAGCTGGCTTCATATTTTCTTCTCCTTGCCACTGCTGGAGCCTTGCTGAGTTCTAGACTGCCAGCCATTTGCTCTGGATGCGCTGCTGGAGCCTTGCCGGGTTCTTCGCTGTCTGCCGTTTGCACGGAATGTGCTGCTGGAGCCTTGCCGGGTTCTTGACTGTCAGCCATTTGCACTCGATGTACGGTACTGGTGCTGTACAGAATGGACAGGTGCAGAGACTGTCTTCAACACCACACGTACGGTACGGCAAATACGCTATCTGGTCACGAGACTGTTTTTCCTCTTAGCAACAACCAGCCAATCACGGCAAGTGCTCTACTGCCTTCGGGAACATTTGGGAACATTGTACAGTCCCCTTTCTATGCCACGCCCATGCCAAGGGGAGAGGTGAGCGTGCCAAAACGTGCCAAACGTGCCAAACGTGTCAACACACCGGGCGCTGCCATCTTCGGCGTTGGCTGCCCATTACCATGTACCGTGTTTCGGACGTCCTGCTGCCTCGTCCTGCTGCCTCGTCTGCCTGGGGATGTGCAAGCGGTTGGAGGCGCGTGTACAGCGGCAGCGGCAGTCGAGGTAAGACTCATGGCGCCATTTGCTCGCTTGTGAAGCGGTTTGACACCTTCGAGTGAAGTCCTTGCTATGAAAAAAACGCTCGCTTTCGATACTTCATGGCGCGGGGCCTGGGTGTGGACGCTGCCAGGGTCGGTGGCTGTATTTTTTGACATAAGGTGTGTTGTTTCTGGTTATTTCCTATTGTGAAGCGGTCTGACACCTTCGAGTGAAGTCCTCGCTATGACAAAAACACGCTCGCTTTCGATACTTGCACAATTCATGGCGCGGGGCCTGGGTGTGGACGTTGCCAGGGTCGGTGGCTGTATTTTTGGACGTTGCCAGGGTCGGTGGCTGTATTTTTTAACATAAGGTGTGTTGTTTCTTGTTATTTTGTATTGTGAAGCGGTCTGACACCTTCGAGTGAAGTCCTCGCTATGAAAAAGCGCATGAAAAAATACCATAAAATTTTGTACCCGGCGTATAAGACGACCCCCGACTTTCCAGAAAATTTTAAGGGGTTAAAAGGTCGTCTTATATGCCGGAAAATACGGTAGATAATCCTGGCCATCTTCAAGTACTCTGCCAAGAAGCGTTCCACTAGCCGCTTCACTGGATGAGTAGCATAACAAATTTCAATAAAACTCACAGCATGAAATACCAGTTTATTGGCGATTATGATCCTCCCTTTAATAATCAGTAGTGTACAGTTAATAAAATTATGCATCTTCCTCAAAACAATAAAATTGAGAGATTTACACGATGCTATGATAAGAAAGCCTTCCGCATCAAAAAAATGACCAATAACCTCAAACATAAATAACCCAATAGATGCAACTGCAGGGCTATCAACCAGGCTGAAACCCTTCGTAGCGTTCCCGGCAGTGCACAGAGCAATGTGGCATTTCCTGTGATCATGTGTACATACTGCAGTCACCATCTGGAGACAGTTATTTTTCCTTCTAACCTTCAGTCTATGCCTTTGCAGTAATATGAAATTAAGTTATAATAGAAACCATAAAAGTCAAGTTGAACACAAGGTTTTTGCGTAATATGGAGCTACACCATGCTCTATTTTCCCATATTCATGTAACACTAAAAGAAAGAAAAACAAGCATTGAAAATGCAATAGGTCTCGCATGTGATTAAGTTAAAGCCATTTGCTTCGCGAATGGTATTGTATAGCAAAGCAAATGCCTTTAACTTAATGAAAGACGAGTCCGGAATCATTTTTAAGGCTTGTTTTTTTAAGGCGCTGCTTTCGGTGCAGGACACGCTGATTTCAATGGCCGCTATGCTCCGCTCACTGGACATCGATTGAAGGTGAAGAACCTGGAATAGGGGCGCTGCTAGATGAAAAGATTATTTAAATTAATTAGGGCCGGCCGCGTTGCTTGTCTCCATTATAATGACTCACTCTCGATTTGCTAGAAAGGTGTAGAGGTTATTTCTTTGGACATCCTATGTAATTCTCTGTTACCCTGTTATCTGGAGCGAGTGTCCACATATCAGCTACTCTCTGATATTGTACAGAGCACAGTACCCCAACTCCTAATCTGTACTGGAATGCTTTATTACTACAGCACTTTAACACATATGTGCAGCTGCTCTGCGACAATACTGTAATGTTTTTTGGAGCAGAAGAACAAGCAAGCACCCTCACGAAAGCAGACGGCGCTGGAAGTGCCCACATTCTTTACCAGTCCCTGGACGGAACATCGCACTTTGTGTGGTGCGCCTGCTGCGTCGGCCTGTAGGTGGTGGGCTGCATGTAAGTGGTGCACAGATGAAAGCCAGAGCTCTGTGATGTTCTCCTGAAAGAAATCCGAAGCTGGAAAGCATCTTGTGCGGCTGCAGTTGCAGCCAACTCTGGGGAGGCGCTAGGAGAGTGCCCCGTTGTACTTACAGCACAGCCAACTTAGTCCTCCGTCAATACCAACAAAACTCCAAGTACCAGAATGCAAAGCATAAAAGATCCTGG
This sequence comes from Lissotriton vulgaris, assembly GCF_964263255.1. Lineage (NCBI taxonomy): Eukaryota > Metazoa > Chordata > Amphibia > Caudata > Salamandridae > Lissotriton > Lissotriton vulgaris. The sequence goes on from NC_141698.1 coordinate 616,807,998, forward strand.
AAGTACTGTTCATACCTACCAGGGAACATTGGAACCTCCGTTTAGTGGTAGAGTGTGGGAACCACTGGTGCATTCTGGGTGGTGTATTTTTTTTTTTTTAAGAGTTTTATATAGCGCGAACTACAGCTGCAGCAGTGTCTGAGGAAGAGATGGGCTCCCTGTAGCCTATATGGGGACCCTAGAATCCATTGAGCAGGATGACTGGTTGAGAGGGGGGGGCTTCAGGGTGCTGCAGCAGCATTCCTTCCCACCAGGGACTGCCGGCTCCGGCTTTTTCAACTGACCGAATCAGCCTGTGGCGGCGCTGGCCAAACAAAACAAAGCAAAGCTTAAAACAACTGTAAGACTCCTGAAACTGCGTGTTCAAGCCAGACCCAGCCACACAAATCACGACGTGGAACCTATCTGCGCCCCTGTGGGGATCCAGGGGGATGAAGCAGATGTATGTGCGTGTGGAAACCCAGCTCTGCAATATAGCGCCCACACGCTGAATGTATCGCTCATATAGCTCCTTCCAACGGCAACAAAGCGGTGCTCCCTGGTATAGGTGCAGGGGTTGCCATTGCGATAAAGCGCCCACACTATGGGAATAGTGTTTAAGTAGCTCGTTCCTCCAGAAACTTCTTGCGGGACCCCGACACACTGTGGCTGTAGTGAGCACACTATCCTTTCAGTGGTTCTAGCGCCCACACTCCGGGTCTAGGGCTACAGAGGTCCTTCCTTCGGGTGCAGTGCCCACACTCCGGGTCCCAGGGAGGCGTGACGGAGGGCGGCCCGGCGGGGCTGCGCCCATGGAAACTGTGAAGGGCACAGAGGTCATCATGGAGGCCAGGCGGGGGCACCTGAAGTGCACTGGTTGGCACCAAGAAGGGCATTGCTGGAGTCCTAGAGGCCAAACACACAACCAGGAATCCCAGCTCATTACACTAAACATGGTGATCGTGGACGTATACCTCCACATGCCCCAATCTAGGTTATCTGACAAAAGTAGAAACTCCAAGAGGCGAGTTAGTTTGACCTATACAATAAAAACAATAAATGAGTACCTTATTCCAAACTACCCAATTCACATAACATGCACCTTCATTGCCGACAGTTAAACGACCCATTGTCAATGCTGCAAAGCATAGTATGTTAATCTCTCATTTCCAAACGCACCCCACCTCCCATGTTGCCGGGTAGTGAGCTGCAGTTTCCACTGGCCTGCAGACTGCATACCTCCCAGACTTCCCCCCCCAAAGTGGCATGTGTGTGCCTCTCCACAATGCCTCAGCCGTACCCTCTGAGACACCTGCCCCTCCTCCCTGATGCTTACCTCCGTACAGCGCCTCCTCGGGGGCCCGGAGGGGCGCATAATGACCGCCGGGGAGCCGAAGGCAGCAAGCGGCGCTCCGGGCGCACATAACAACCATCCCCATTCAGTGTGCAGCAGAAATGGGAGGAATGGCAAAGCGGCGGCGGCAGCAGGGCTTCCCAGGTCCCGAAGCTGGGGGCTGCAGGGGCCTAGGGCTTTAGCGGTCCCAGCTGCAGAGCCTAGTGTGGAGGGCGCATGTGAAGCATAGCATGTCCGGCACTGCCCACATGCCAGTGTCCCGGAATGCAGCACTTGGAGCCCGGCTTGTGCATCCAAATACCGACGGAGAGATTATAGGAATGGCACAGCTTTGGCCGCTGTTGCCGGGGAGCCATTGCCATCGTTGCTGGGGAGCCATTGTCCCGCAGGTGGAGCCAACTCAAGGGGGGGGAGGGGGGGGGGGTCGAGCGGGGCAGGCAACACAGCGCAGCTTCGGAGCTCAGTTCAGAGCGACCTAGTGCACGAGTGAGTCTATCGCGCTTTCAGATTAATGAAAAAAAACGTCGCCATTACGCACAAACAGCTTTGTAATAAAGTATACACATGTTGTCCGAGGGCGGCATAAAGCCCCAGTCTGTGTCGGAAGTGTGTTCTCGGGATGCAGGTTTTTTTTACGTAAAGCACAAACCAAAACAACAAGTGCTCGCCAGGCATCTGCTGTTTATTTTTGCATCGCGCTTTCATTTTAAAGTGAAAGCGAAATGCAAAAAACATGCGGCGCCATTTCTCCTTTTTTGTCCGGCCCAACCAAAGAGCCGTACTAGCATGTGCAAGGCAGCGTGACGAAGCGAGCCAGTCTGGGTGGGCTGGCTCAAAAAGCATAAAGGAGGCACCCTGGAAACCTTATTTTCTATGTCTGCCCACCGTTTAACATAAACAGTGACGCAAGCCAATGGGAATAAGGGGCGGGGCTTCAAGCCCTTTTCAGAAAGTACTCATATGCAATAAATCTCGCCGAGACCTAAAAAAAAAAAACAATACTCCAACCAGGTCGTGTCCACAAGCCAAGTGTAGCCCACACCGGTAGGTATCTGGCCTATATCACATTAACCGCTACCCCACTTCCTCCACAACTCTGGATATAACCAGTCGTCGTCGGATCTTGCATAGGTGTGTTGAGGCAACTACGAAAGCTAGTCCCCATCTTATCGGCCTCCACCCTGCAATCGATCGTATCTGCCACAGTCATCTCGAGACTTGACTATGGCAACGCCTTATATCTTGGCCTGCCACAGAAGCTGTTGAGGAAGCTGCAGGTAGTACAGAACGATGCAGCTAGGCTGATCCACTCCCTGCCTAAAAACTTGCACGTAACCCCCCTGCTTCAGAAGTTGCACTGGCTCCCAGTGAAATTTCCAGTCCAGTTTAAATGTCTCTGTGTGGCCCATAAGGCACTCTTTGGGAAAGCCCCAGAGTACATCAAGCAACGTTTGAAGAGGTATGTTCCCGGGAGACCCTTGCGCTCAGGAACAACCTCCAATATGTATGTATGTATATATGTATATATGTATATATGTATATATGTATATATGTATATATATATATATATATATATATATATATATATAACACTGAAAAATGTTTTGTTTGAAAATCTGAGTGATATATATAGATATATGACACTTAGATTTTCAAACAAAACATTTTTCAAACTTCTCATGATGAAAAAAAATGTTTTTATGTAAGAATGAGGAATTGAAAGCCTTTAAAACTCTGATTTCCCTTTCGTGAATTAATCCAGACTTCACAATATAGTAAAGAATATTAAGCAAATGGGTACAAAAACACTTTTCCACCATAATATTCTACAAAAAAAGTCTTGTTAAAAAAGTATAAAAAACTAACAAAATCAATATCCCCATCACAACGCATCAGAACAATAGCTCAAATATTTAATCTGCAAGAGCATATCCATCATCATCTGAAAATGGATCAAAAAAATTGGATAATAAACCCAACCAATTTGAGACCAGGCAACCAACAGAATATTAAAGGTCAGAGAGCGAGCGCACTCTACGAGGGAATTCCCTGAGAAATTAGGTCAAGTGGAAGTTAATAGGTTTGCATGCAAGCAGTCAACATGCACTTTACTAATTTTCATACACAAGGGACACAAAGAATTTTATGCAGCTATCACACACAAAATGTCAATAGACGTAAATAACAGTAGATTAAAGAGATTCAACTAAGGAGACATAACTGTTTTAATCTCCAACAGTTCTGTTACAATTTAGAACTTCAGTTTTAAGGACATGGTTTTAATGCTTAGTATTTTAATCAAGTTGCCATTACTGGAGTATGACAGTGGGACCCACTGAGAATTACTGATTGCAAGATACCCAAGAGTGACTGAGCAGAGATGCCATGATACAATACTCTAACATGCTCTGCAGTAAAACACTATCTGACAATAAGAGAAGAACTGTAGTTTATCTTGTACAAATTCAAGAGAGGCCAGGAAGGGAATGTATGCTGAACCACAAGCACAGAAGATACCTAAAAAAGAAGAAGACTATAACACTCAACCATATGGAAATAAAGCAGCCGTATAGTAAACATGGGTGTGTTTATTTGGACTAAGGCCTACCAGCCGACGCAGGAAAGAGGACAACATCCAAATATTTTGTGCACTCTCAATTCTGAGGCCAGCCGGAGGAGTGCAGCAGAATAACAAAAACGCAGAAATTGTGACTTGAGCACCATAAATTCCATCCAAGAGTGGCATGTGCTGTGTGGGTATTTCTAGGAGTGCATAAATGCTTGTGTGCCCGTGGGGGGAGGGGACTCAATGCCCAAAAGATGCAGATCTGCTAGGGCTCTGGGAAAGAAAAAAACATCATGAGCTCCTAAAGGAGAAAGCATACTTCCTATTGCTTATCACTGGCTGAGGCCAAAAGAGGTTCATCGAATGAGGTTGTAGCAGCCATTACTGACTGTGCCTGAACCGATAACCTCATGACCCTCAGCCACGGAATTCTTCCATTTGCTGCTGTTCCCTGCTAGCTCAGGAGGGAGAGAGATGCTGTTGCAGGTCTCTGCCTCTTGATTGTGTCCAGATATGGGTAACTGAACATGGATTGGCATTTGTGGACTTCCTACTTACCACATTCCCTGCAAGACAGACTATGCACAGAATGGCATGTTATTGTGAAGGGAAACACTGCAAAGCCAGGATCAGTGTCTCTGGTTTTGAGGGAAGTCACGCATGTGAACGTGCTTTATATGCATTTACCAGTCAATTTGCCTGTATGGGTGAGGAAGCCTACATGTGGGTGTGTTTCTGTGTGTGAAAAACATGAACACATGAATGGAGGAGTATTCAAATGTGTGGATGTTAACCAGTATGTAGAGGGGTCATAATTAGGTTGACTACTGGTGCAATGACGCTCTGGCTGCTATTAGCATCCGTGTCATATTATGCCTCTTTGGCCTTATGAAGACAGACTTTCCATAGTGTGGCTGTCCTCCCATTATTATTCTTGGCATCATTTGTATAATGTACCCCTCCTGGCACTATAGTCATCACTCCTGGCATAATAGTAGTTCTGGCAAATTGTGAGCATTACTAGTATACAGCCATCATTATACTGCCAACTGACAAAATGGTGGCCCCGGCATTTGCAGAACTCCTTGGCAATTTGGGTCACCATGGCATTGTGGTGGCTGCTCTGAGGATATGGGTGGTCCTGAAATACTGTGGACACCCTTTGTTTTATTACAGTTGGCATAAAAGTAGCCCTAGCACACTGTAGACGCCCTTGTTATTACGCTTGCAATCTAAAGCGTAGCAGTGGTCATCCTTGGATTAGCTGCATAAATTGCACCCAGGCATACTTCTGGTATCCTTAGCACAGTGGTTGTCCTTCTGGAATAGTTGCAACTGCCCCTAAAAAATGGTGACATTGCCAAAGGTGGACATAGTCCACATACTGTGACAGCATTGACATAATCGTGAAACTTGGCATGATGGGCCTGGCATAATTGTGACCGTTCTTAGCTACTGATGGTCATCGCATACCTACACTTAGCTCATGGTGGGTATTATCACATAAGATGGTGACAGCAGAATATTCCCTTAATGGCAAGTTGCATGCCACAGCAGTAGATGCTAGTGAATGAAGAACATCACAAGCCTATGCTGCAGACACAACTCATTCTTACTACTAAAGTTAGTATTTGGGACAAAAGATTTAATAACAGACAACAGTTTGGAGAACTACTGCTTATTTTCCAAGAATGATCTGTTTGCTGTTTGCGAGGTAAGTCTATATTTTTTAAAGAAATTAAGATAGTGTGAGGGGAAAATAGGTAGCATTTCCATAAAATATCTAAAAAGGATGTGAGAAAAGTGTGTATTTTTATTAGTGAAATTAAGCTACTGTTTGGGGGGGGGGGGTCGCATTTCCATAGAATACCTAAAAAGGACGACAGTGGCAATTCATGCAGAGTTGGGGGATCTCTAAATTGACACACTATTTATTTGAAGTTAGGAGGATCTTTCTTCCATGGCTATTACTTTACTTCTCACATGGAAGCTTTCTACACCAACATCATTTTCTACACCATCATTTTGTAATAAACACTTTCTTAAGCTTGAGCTTTTAACACTAGTGTAACTTTAGACTGTACTACCTGTACTAGACACTATCCTCTCGTTCACCTAAGTTGTACCTCTAGTGTCTGGGACTGCTAAATGACTATGTAATTGCAGAGATACCACTGTTGAAATTGCAAAATCTGAATAATTTGCCACATGAATAACTGCAACTAACAAAATGCACTTCCACTTGAGAACCTCTGCCAAAAAGCCAACGACCAACACAACTGTAATACAGGAGATTACATATTAACTATCCCCACATTTGTAAAAAAATTCAATGCAGACCATAAAGGATGGAATTATAAAGAATAGAAATACCGCAGAAACCCAGTAAAGTCTTTTTTAACGAGAAGCGATTGTGTGTCTTGGATGTAAACTACACTGTTATCCCTGCCCAAATAAATTAAATTAAACAAAAACATAGGCATTGTAGGTGATAATTGGACATTTTGAGGTGCATATTCAGATTAAAATAATGACATCTTTAGTACTTATTTACTCTTACTTCAAACTTAGACCCTTACTTTATGCAACGCACCCTGTTCTCCTCTGTCCATGTGAGGAGTCAGAAAGTAAGTTTTCACCTTACAATTTTCTCACTAAGACCAAGTGATATATCTTGGGGCAGCAGATATTCCGGTGACGTGCCTCGATACCCTGTGGCTGCATTGCAATTAAGCTTAACCTGATATACCGAAACCACTTCCATCCAATACAAGAACGTTCTTTAAGCCCTCATCCTGGTAATCAGCAACGTTTAGGCGGCAATGTTTGCTAGAGATCAATCTTTGGACAGACACTACTTTGTCTCTTATGTTCTCAGGAACAGGGCAGAGGAAACAGGATGAAGACAGACAACATTAGTTCATACTGACATTAAAGGTAATACTTTCCCACAGTAAAGTAATATATTGTGCTTAATTCACAAATCTTTAAATAATCTAAGTATCATAAAATGTAATGTGCATGAGCCAAATCTTCCTTTCATACTTCGACTGAGTAAAGTTATGTTGGTAATCGCAAGATTTTAATAGCACATAATCTCAGAAATAGTTGCAAAATTTAGCCAACTTATTTTCATTCCAGAATCCATGTGTTCTAATTCATTTAAAAATGGAAATCCAACATTTCTCATTACCATGACTAGTGACGACAATCAGAAGATATGCTGTTTTTTTATGGAACCCACTTTTTAGGTCGGGATTATGAGATGACTGAAAAATACCTATTATGGACTGACCACTCGTTGCTTACCACCGATTAGCTTTATTGTCTCTCGTTTCCTTCTTATTCAATGATTTGCCTTGTTCAATTTGTATTTTTTAATCCCTGTATGAGCACATTTTCCCACAAGCACAGAATGGGTAAAACTGTTTGATACAGGATACCCTAGGACTAATGGATGGTACGATTGGGGACCTGGGAAGGAGAGTCCAAATAAACTAAAATGTAAATACTCTGAGCACATCAGAATAAAATCAGAAAATTAGGTTAATAAATATTACGCCTCAAGGGGTGATGGTTGATTTATTTGGCTGAATCTCCCAACTTTACAAATGTCAATACTAGTATTAACATAATTCCTCAATCATTTAATTGATGCAGCTGATAAAATACCTGTAGCAAACGTTCCATCCATTGATTCTAACTTGTGCTGCTCTCTGCATGCAGCGGTTAAGCGTGCCCTCTGACCTCCATAAAAAACTGAAACGGGTCCTCGCTGGCAAGATGAATTAGCAACAGCAAATGGGTCTATTCCCGCACCAGCATTTAAATGAAACTCACTTGAGCAGCTGCACTTTCACCCATCTCTACCTGCCTGTTCAGACTGATCGAAACATGAACAGGGTGACCCCAAGCAAGGGCACTGAATTATACAATTGTTACATTGTGTTTTCTCTGCTCCAGTGCTTCAGACTCCTGAAGATGAAATACTATACTGCAACTTGTACTTACAAAATATGGCGTGGACCAACGTAGTGCCTTGGAACAGAACAAAAGTACCTATTGTACAGCAAACGCACAGACCGTCTTTGTGATGGTAGTGCCAAGTAAACACTTGGTATTGATTACACGTGCAGGGCTGACTTACAGCCGGACTGAAAGCAAGCAGTAATACCGAGAACATATTCCCAAAGAGTGCGCACTTGTGTATTGAAACTGGTGCTCATGTAAAGCGCTACAATACCTTCGAGTCGAGTTTGCGCTATATAAAACTGCAAAAAATAAAGAAAAGTAGACATTGCATTCAAAGAACCAGCACCTAGTTAAACAGTCAGGCTTAAATGCCTAAACAAGATTTATTAACACAAATAAATATTTAGGCTGGCTCATAAAATCTTTACATCTTCTGGCCCATAATCCGACAACCGTCCCACAATGAAGGACTGGCTCAGAGATATAGTATAACATTGTGCTGTGCTGCCCTTTCCAGCATACTTTTTCTTTCTGGCTCATTACCCACAATGAGCAAGGGTCCAAATCTAGACTTTGTAAGAGGGGCGGTGGAACTCTAACGTTCAATAGTCGGTCTCAAACACACAATTATGATGTATAAATAGCAGACAGATGTCTGAGTTGCTGCAGAACATTTCAGAGGTCATCGTGAGTCTGTTACCAAGAATTAATACGTCAGAACACCTGCCTAAAACTGGGCACACGAAGCGTTTAAAAAAACGGCACTCAACTTGGCCACCCTACAGAAGAAGCACTTCACACAAAACAACCACATTGCACAATGTACAAGAGGCACTTCAGCATGAAGTTTAACTTAACAAGTCTCTACTGAATTTTTTCCCCTGGCAAGTGAAAGAATTAGATACAGCACATTGATATTTTTATTATTTTCAGGGTTGACTTTAATACGTGCTTTCAGTACATCAACTGGGCACCCATACACTTAATTGAAAGTTGTAAAGTTTTCACAAGTACCCAGACCAAATGGGGACCAAGGTAGGACACAGTAATGTTGGTACATTTTACCAGACCGAACAGACTTTTTTGTTAGTTCTATCAAGGTTTAGCAGAAACAAAGCAATAAGGCAACAACAACAGAAGATGTCTTCTATACAAAAGGTCGAAAATAGGATACCAACAAAGAACTAAAATATAAAGCACGTCATAGGAGTATCAAGGTGGGTGGAATGTGTCATTTCATTTTTAATAATACTCAATATAAAGCGAAAACATAAGGAAGAAGGCAAGGGAGTGGAGGCATGTATACGGACTATGGATGTATGCACTGGGCTGCCTATGTGCACCACAGGTTAATTTTTCGAAAGAGTATCCTGCAAGTGTAAGCAACAAAGAGCGGCATATTTGCTTTTAGAGTTTCCTTATTTCAAAGTGGTTTTGATTTGCTCCAGTAAGTGCTTAGTGATTGCCAAATTGATTGTCTTGGTGTTTTCCATATGGAGTGTGATAGTGATGTATTGTCTGCTTCTCTTAAAGATAGAGGCCATTCTACCCATTCCGAGTACAAAACCTTAGTGTAGTCTTTACAAATTAATAAGCACGAGTTTGCATACCAATGTGAATATAAGATCCAAAAGGTATCTGCCTAGCTCATTTGCTACGTTTAAGATAAAGGGGCCAAAATGTATGGATTAGAAATGTTTTGTTATGGATATCTGCAGTGAAGATATGGTAAAAGGTGGGACTATCTCAAAGACCCTATTAATATAAGCGTGGCCGGAATGTGGGCTAAAGGATCTGTAAAGCAGCATGAATTTGGATTGTGCCAGTCAAGGGGTGATTCGGTGTTTAAAAGGTGCCGGGCACATAGGTTTCTAACCAGAGTATTGTAGTGGAGGACATTCTTCTTGCCATTTGGTTTGGAGATGGCGTAATAGTCTGGAATTATTAGGTTTGAGGGCTATATTTTGGATAACCTGTACTGTTTTGTATAGATTTAATATGTACTATAGGATCGAGGGGTCTTCATGCTGTGATGATAGTTTATTTAGACAGGATTTGAATTTTAAGAAGTTATAAAATTCGATATCTTGTCAACCGTATATTTCTTGAAGACTGTTGAAAGTAAGAGGGTGTGTTTCTTGGTACCGAAATGTTTTATGAAGATTATTCTTTGTGAGAATGCTTCTAAACGTTATGCAAGAAGCCAGAAAGTTTCCACTGAATGAACAAGGCTGCATAGCGGACTGTGTTATCCCAAAGGTTGTTGATGAAGGCACACACTGTCAACGTTTTAAAAGCCAAATGGCATGGTATTTTAGCAAACTGCAAATAAAAGAACCAAACTAAAAAAAGTATGAATTATTTGGCCCAAATATCGTTTTAAGAGAGCAACTTAAGGTGTTCATACACAGTTGTACATGAAAAGTAAAATATTGTTTGTCCTATTAAAAAGGCTCCCTTGAGCCAATGAGCTGACGAGCTCTGGTTGATGAACCTGCGCCCAGCGAGTGGTACAGAGACCTCAGAAGACTTTGGGGAGCATTTCCAGCGCCCCCAAAAATAATGCATTGCTCTCAACTGAAGAACACATCTAGAGATACACAGCACTGGCTGCACCAACAAGGGACAAAAACTAAATCCAGTCACTGAAGTGTTATCATGCACAGCATTTACTATGATGCATCGGGGCAAACTGAGTGCTGGGATGGGAGGCAGTGTGCGCACACCCTCCTCCTAGTGTTTGTCCTATGTTTGGAAAACTTCAAACAAACAAAACCTTAAGAACACCCTCTCTACTGTCGCTACTTAAAAATAGAACCATCAAGCCCTGCTAAGAAACCTGTTCTTTCGACAGATCATGAGCAAGCCTCTTTTCATGTAGTTACCCACTTCCAGAAGGAACTGCACATTTGTGGTTACTCAGAGTTGTATGTACGCCCACGCTTTAGAATCAGAATTAATGTTACTGGCTCTTTTCTAGTCGCTGTCCCGTTTATACTTCCTCTTTTGAAAACAAGCATTTCTCGAATTACAAATATATTTAAAAAGTGAATAAAAGAAATAAGGAATATTGGCCAAGCTGAACCACCAAGCAAAGAAAAAAAAATTAAAAGATACCAAAACAGTTTTGGTGCATTGAAATGAGGATCTTTTTCGACAATGTTAGACAAGTAAGACAGGACCATTACACTATCACTCGATTCAGATGTTTTGTACAAGTGACTACATAAGGAGCACCAGCTATATCAAACACCCCCAGTTTGACATCAAAGTAAATCTGAATTAGAAAAGGACAATGATCATACTGGAGGGTTTTAACGTAAACTATGCCTTTCACTCTTTAGTATTACTGTATACGGATACACTGAGCAAGGATTTCACCAGTCTTGATCAACCACGTTGGTATCAGGAGTTTGCCATCAAGCAACCACAGTATTATGAAAAGACCATTAAAAATGAAAATAAAAGTATGCCCTCTAACAGGGCATTAGGTGAGATTCTACAAGAAATGAATAAAGTGGCCACTCTTCCCCCATACGCTTCAAAGACATACAACATCAATTGCGGGATCCCACAGGGGTCAATCCTCTAACACTTTGTTCAACATGTGACATACAGTCCCTTGTCCAATTGCTCCACAAAGTAGCAGTACACCTCCACATTCATGCAGAGGACACACAGTCCATCTTCAAGTGTTAAATCAAAAGAGGAGTTCCTTAACGGATACTCTCCCCATCGCCTAGGTATGGCGGGCCAACAACTTCCTCAAGATGAACACTACCAAACTAGAGATCTTAATTGCCTCCGCTTCTTCAGACAGAGTGGGACAAGAGTTTTTCGCCAGACAATATTGGCACCCTCGAGATCCTTGGGCAGTGGTGCTAAACCTTATGTTGACTGCAACTTGCTCAGAATGCTTTGGCATGAGTGCTTACAAAAACTGTCAGAAGAACACCAGTATTACCTTCTGTAGACTAGGTACACATTTGATCTTGGGTACCTTTAAAGGCCCTAATAATTGTCCATAAAGAACTACAGCGTAAATCATCCTCCTCTCTGGCTGGTAAATTTCCCTTCCATCAAGTTCAGCAGCCAAACTGTGGCCCTTTCTACCTTTGAGTTTGCGGTCAGAAACTAATCTACTGTAGCTTACATGTTTAATTAATAATTTCTGCCATTTTCCCACGGTCACTGTTCGGTTTAAGGTCGTGTCTTCCTAAAGCGCCAAAAAGCATAATTTAACAAAGCATCCATGAAAAAAAGATTCATTGTTTCGTTTGGTTTTGTCAATAAATTAAGGGCAGTGCTGGAAGGTGGGTGTGAAAGAGCATCTATGGTGCTCTTCTAGCCCACATGCTAATGAAACTCCCTGCACTTGCAATAATTTTTTATTTTTATTTTATCGCTTGAATACTTTATATTAATATTTTATAGCTTGAATACTTTATATTAATATTTTTCACCATTACTCTATGACTAAGCCCAGGAAATGAATGGATTTTAATGGAGCTAACCAAATGTTTCAGTTTGATCCAAAACTATGCCAAAGAGCACCGCCCCAGAGGATGAAACAAAATCTAGAACAGAAAGGACTTTGATGAAACCAAATGCTACACAGCGTCAACCTAGTTTCTCACCTACCAACTTGGGATGCAGTCTTAATTAAAGACTGCTTTCTGTGTGGAGGCTATATTTTCAACTGTATAACTATCTTTCTAGTCAGGATTGAAATACATTGAAAACACTGAAAAGGTCAGACATACTGGAATTTCAGGGAGAAAAAAGGCACATTCATTTGAGCATTAAAGCCTGCAGCTGCCACTATAAACCTACAAAGCAAGGCCTCTCAGCAGAAAGGCTCCACAAAAAACATTTAGCTACGGTGTACTTGAAAGAATTAGTACCACAACTTTCAAAGACACAGAGTGATTTATCTGCAGTACAAGATGGCATTGCTTTTAATGTTCACAGCTTACATGGCCAGCTATTTGAATACTTTGTTTGGGGTTTTCTGGGGGGAATAGCAACATGCCAATTCAGGTGCTGACAAAAGGATTATGGCCAATTACTGTGTAATCACCAAACTTTGATACTGCTAACAAAAAAAAAAAAAAAAGTTGACATGCCCAAAAATATTTTTCACATAAAGTCGATTACTCAATCTTTAGGACATCAATTGTTCCACATAAAGACTACGACCTACTTAAAACCTCAAAACAGAGGAGGGAGAAGAGTCTTAAGAAACCAAAAGAAATCTGTTAATCCCATCCAACTTCTGGCCCATCATATTGTATATGAAATCCAACTTCAAAAGATCTTTACAACAATAGCGTGATGAAAAAAGAGGGAGCCAAAAGCTTGTCAAAACTGACATATCAGTTGCATATGCCCATTTCAAGTGGTATCCCTATATGGTCAATCATATTCACATTCCGCCAATGTGATAATGCTGGGGCTCAAAGAAGTTGCCTGGTATTGATTTAATAATTTGCAAACCCAGTCAATGAACTTTCCCACTCTAGCTAATAATTAAATATTCTTACTGCAAGGTCAGTTTACCAGTATCCTGGCACCTTTGGGAGCATAAATTAAACTTAACACAGTTGTTTTAATGTAGAAAACAAAACATCTATAACTTCTGCCCTCGTCTAACCCAAGGCCTACGTAGCTCAACGACCTTACCAGTTCCAATACCCTGTCAGCAAAGAGCTAAACATTTAGGTGAAAACAAACAACATCCATCTTATTATTGGCAATCAGTTCATGTTCTTGAACGACCAGGCAAGGTCATTAAGTGCTATTTACAGGTCAATTGGAGTATACTAAGATTACGCATCATTGGAGTACTGAAGGAGAGTTTAGAAGCCACCACAACGGTTTTAACAGGAAGGAACATACTTTCATTAAATATTCCCAATGGACAATTTTCTCTCATACAGACGAGTGATACTATTTTTTCTTCCTCTCCGGATGATGGAGGATTAAGCTGAGAGTTAACATCCACAGTCACAACGCAGGAGCTGGCGAGTGGACACAAGCTTTGTCCAAGCAGTCTCAACTAAAGTCATGGAAATAGTACTGCAGTAAAACAGCTGACATAGCCACAGAAAGATAACTACTAGGTTGGTAATTGTTATACACACAGGCATGCCCCAAGACACAGAAAATACCAGATCTCTAAAATATGTTGGCTCCCTCTGGCTTCCAGAAGTAGAAACTGAAGTACTGAAGTAAGCACTGAAGCCCTCAGCCATGAGTAGAAGAACATGCAGCATCCCCGCTGGGGCCCAATCCAGTCTTACAGGCAGGAACTATCACAGAAAGCTGCCACTTTCAAAGCACTTCTTAAGAGCACTACAAAGATCTGGCATACAGAAAATACCTGTTGCCCTTTTAAGTCTCCGTTCTCCATGGTATTTTCACATCAGTTTAGACGAAATTATCCACTTAAAGATTTAACCGTACCATCATTTATGTCGTCCTGAGCCAGAGTAAACGGGCTGCAATTTTTCTTTGTTCAATTCTAAAGAGTACTGCACCTACAAGGATGTGTGTCTAACCATGCTGTACATGTAGCACTATGCATGTTGTAGGAAGCACTGCAGAGTAGCCACAGATGCATGTTAAAGTAAATGCAATGCAATAGGTCTCGCATTTACGAGGGTTTGAGCTATTGTCATTATAAATGGCAATGCCTTTTATTTGTGCGTTATTTTTAAAACCGATAGAGGACATTGTCATTTAACAATGCCAATAGCTTGAACTCACAAATATGAGACCTATTACATTGCAAATGCATTCCTGCTACATAGTTTTTTTTTAAGCGTTAAAAGAAAGCATGTCCTGCCTGCAACAGCAGGCAGCACAAAGCTATTTGAGAAAATAGTGCTTGGAGGTTGTAAGTAAAAGCCCACAGAGTAACAACACACGCAACAGGGGGTGCCACCATGGGAGATTACAAAAGGATTGCAAGTGTTGAGGGTAGAATCAACTATCCTCGAGGCTGAGCGCAAAATTAACTTAGAAACATGTTTCTTATCCACATTCCATGTATTTATTTGCAAGCTTTGAAATTTCAAATGAAAATTTAGACGTCGTGTCTCAACAAAACTTCATTGCATACATAATGGTGGTCTTATGTAACAGTGTTGGTTCAAACAATATCCTTTTCAATTCACCCAATGCATTTCGGGTCATGCAAAAGTGACCCTTTGTCAGGGGTCTGAAACAAGGGACAAACAGGACCATATTAGTCACTCCTGTACAATGTGAAAATATTCTTAAACTAAGAGATCACAAAAGAACAGTGCTATAACATGCAATCTACACATGCCTCATTCACGAAGTACACCGGAGAATTAAACTAAGTGAAATGAAAAAGAGTAGGTCAAGACGTGCTGAGAAAAGTATAGTATCTATCCCCAAAGAATGAAGAACCGATCAGTGCGCAGTTGCTAAACAAGCCTGAATGCGTGTGTAAAAGACCAAATGAACCATACCCGTGCAGCGAGATGTAAAAGAAAAGTTTAAGAGAAAAGTATTGTAAAGATGCAATGCACAGGAAACAGGTTAGAAGAGGTTTATTAGCCCAACAGAGAGGCAAGTCATCCACATCCAAGACCTGGAGAATAACTGACCAGGCACAGGAAATTCCAATGTGACATGGCTGCATTCTCAAGAAAGAATGCACACAATTAAAGATCTAGATACAACACATCTCCCTTATAATGATAACGAAATGAAACAAAAGGAAAATGAAAGTAGAAAAAGAACAATAAGCCTTTCTTTTTACTGCATCCCTCTATGCTCTACGTGTGTCTAACAGCTTCACACTTTCTGTTTGTTTTTCATATTATAATGGGGGAGATGTGTTGTAGTTTTCCTTTTACCTGCTGCACTCTCCTTTCAGTAGTTCTCTGCCTACCTGCTCAGCTTGTGATGAGGTCATGTAGAAAGTTGGAGTGTGTTTGTATGAGTGGAGTGTCAGTTGATCTGGATGGCTGAGCAGCCAGGAGGCTGCTTCTGGTGGGGCAACTTAAGGGACATCTAATGGCATTTAAGGGCACTTAATGAACTTACCATCTTCCTGTAACTTAAGAATAAATATACTAAGTGTAACTACTTGACCCTGACTGCGCATCTTTCATCATTACAAGTTAAAAGTTCAAATTCGCAAGTCTGTGCAAGGGATTTGAGTGCTGCAACGTAGTTCCCAACTCTCTCACTTTTAGCTTTAACACGCATGAAAAACTTGTGTCTCTCCATTACAACGTTAATGCGTGCACCAAAATGATTTTTTTAAGGAGAAGTACACTCATTTCATACACATCCGAAGGTTCACCATCTCCCCTGCCAATAGGTATCGGATCTAAACTGTCATAAATATTTCTTCCCTCAATACCAAGGTTGTTTAGCAAAACAGCCTGTTTCCTGACAGCAGAAAACTTCTCTCCACCAATTGCAAGTAAGTAAGAGTCAAAAATAGGTTTCCATTTCTTCCACAGTAAAATAGGTTCTCCCTGCTCACTTAAAAACTGGGGAGGTTGATTCATTCCACTTGTAGAAGACGACATGCTGAAAGAAAACAACTAAACAAACTAAAACAATAAGTTAACTAAATAAGCTAACACAACAATCTAAAATAACAATCCAAAATAAAGAGTTAAAATAACAAAAGAGATTCCACGGCTTCCCTTAGTGTGCCATGCTTGTTTCACTTGGATATTTCTTCACTGGGATACTTCTTTACTTTACTTCACTGGAATACTTCTTCACTTGAATAATACTCCAGAATACTTCTAATAACTTCACTGCAGCTGCTGCACACTGCGTACTGCTATTTCCACCTTGAGATGATTTGGACTTGAATCATCAAACGGTAAGTTCAACTATTAAAACTGATTTTAAACTGCTTCAGCCGGATATAAACATCAAAAAAAAAAAATCTAACTGCAATCAGTCTGGTAAACACATCCAAGGTCAAACTGCATTAAACAAATATATGACTTGCCTCAATCTGACTGAGCGTGAACGTAGGATCAGCTAAAATGAAGAGCCAAAAGCATGTGAAATCGTGTCCATAACGTACATAAGAAAATGTTCAACGCGCTTTCACAAATGTCCGAGAAACAGACGCGTCGCGCTGGCAAACACGCGGTTGCTAGGTGACAGAATTACGAGTTAGGTAACAGGAACGCGTTGTTTATCACCAAGGCAACACGTAGCGTGTGACGTCTGGCTGGACAATGACGAGTTGCGTTGAAGAGAAGACACGCATTAACAATGGCAGGCACGCTCCAGGCACGCTCTAATAGAACCTGAACAGCTCGTGCAGAATTCAAAAGATGCCGAGTAACGGAGGTAGGGATACTTCAACAAATAATCCGACTTTAACAAAAATAACAAAATTGTACCTTCCGCTGGGTGCCGGTGCCGCCAATGAAATTCTCTTCATAAAGATCTCGTAGGGCACGATGTAGATAGGGAAAAACAAGAGTTTAAAAAAAAAAAAAAAATGAAAGTCTTGGTTACAAGGAAATCCTCATAGCGCTGGGTTCATGATCGCCTGCTGGGCTCATCGTCGCCAGTATTGTAAAGATGCAATACACAGGAAACAGGTTAGAAGAGGTTTATTAGCCCAACAGGGAGGCAAGTCATCCACATCCAAGACCTGGAGAACAACTGACCAGGCACAGGAAATTCCAAGGTGACATGGCTGCATTCTCAAGAAAGAATGCACATAATTAAAGACATAGATACAACAAAAAGTTTACAATCACAACCCTCAACAACTTACGAGTAAACAGACGCCACCGCATCTCGAAGAATTCAATCGTATCGAGACCTTGCTACAATCGGGTCTAACAATGGTTAGGCGGCGGTCATGTGATCGAGTCAATGCTGTGCACTTAATGGATCATAAAAAGCACGAATGTTCAACCCGATCATTTAAACCAATCGGATGGTTAGAGTTCAATTTTTTAATCCAATAAAACTCTGCTCTTAGTCTTTGTTTCACCGGATCCATGTCTTGGCGTTGCGAGATAGTCTCGAACCATAAATTTTAATTGTGAAATTTGGTGCCCAGCTTCTTTCCAGTGACATGCTAAGGAAGATTTAAGGTTCGCAAGCCTGTTACTTTTGTGTTCCATAATGCGAACTTTAATTTTTCGTTCGGTCTGTCCAACATAAATTTTGCCACATGGGCATTTGATTGAATGAATACAGTTAGAGGTATCACAAGTGCTGGAATGACATAATTCAATAGGATAACCTTTAGTAGGATGCATGAGTATTTTGCCAGTAATTACATTATTACAATGGATGCAGTTTAAACATTTTGACATCCCTTTCCATTTGTGTTTCTCCTTTTTAGGTGTGTTCAGTAGCTCTTTTAAGTTTTTCGATCTTTGGAATGCGAATGTTACATTTGACAGGTTGTGATTGTAAACTTTTCTCTTAAACTTTTCTTTTACATCTCGCTGCACGGGTATGGTTCGTTTGGTCTTTTACACACGTATTCAGGCTTATTTAGCAACTGCGCACTGATCGGTTCCTCATTCTTTGGGGATAGATACTATACTTTTTCTCAGCACGTCTTGACCTACTCTTTTTCATTTCACTTAGTTTAATTCTCCGGTGTACTTCGTGAATATAAGGCATGTGTAGATTGCATGTTATAGCACTGTTCTTTTATGATCTTAGTTCAAGATTATTTTCACATTGTACAGGAGTGACTAATATGGTCCTGTTTGTCCCTTGTTTCAGACCCCTGACGAAGGGTCACTTTTGCAGGACCCAAAATGCATTGGGTGAATTGAAGAGGATATTGTTTGAACCAACACTGTTACATAAGACCCCATTATGTATGCAATGAAGTTTTGTTGAGACACGACGTCTAAATTTTCATTTGAAATTTCAAAGCTTGCAAATAAATACATGGAATGTGGATAAGAAACCATATTGTTTCTAAGTTAATTTTGCGCTCAGCCTCGAGGATAGTTGATTCTACCCTCAATACTTGCAATTATTTTGAAAGGCACGACCTGACTTTGTGTGACGACCAGAGCGCAGTTCTTATATTAGTCTACTTAATTTTCATTAAATAAGTCGAA
The DNA here is from genome assembly GCF_964263255.1 of Lissotriton vulgaris. Lineage (NCBI taxonomy): Eukaryota > Metazoa > Chordata > Amphibia > Caudata > Salamandridae > Lissotriton > Lissotriton vulgaris. The sequence goes on from NC_141698.1 coordinate 616,826,983, forward strand.
TTTCGAGTGCACAGGGATTACACACTTTCAGATTACAAAAGGAGACATGGTGGTACTCAGGAGGGACTACTAAACCTATTGACCAATGAAAAGCCACAGTTTCCAGTGCACAATGAATGACTCAAGTCAATGAAAAATAATGGGTGGAGCTTCAAGTCCCTACCTGAATACAGCATGCCTCGCAGATCAGTGAATGTGCTGCCCAGGCTCGACCTAAAACCTGCAGATCACACTGTATAAGATTGAGGCGTTTGTGCAGCTCATTCAAATTACAAAATTGCAAAATACACATTCATTTAGCAAAACCGCTGCCCGGGTACCTTCTGCCAAAGGCCAGTGTCCCCAAATATTAAGCCTGCCTAATCTCGACTCCATCTGGTGCCTCTTCTTTCATTAGCCTAGATTTCCAGTCCTTTTATCTCACTCTTAAGTTCTGGTCCCAAAAATGAGTACCAGTGCCCACCATCTGCAACCAACAACAAGAATTAACCACTGACCGGGTCCAGTCTCATACCCCTCAGAGTTAACTTACGCGGCTGCAATATTCGAAAAACTGATAATCTGAGGACAAAGAGCGCTTTGTGTCTTTGCCCTAGGCTAACTCCAACACTGTGCTTCATTGTCCCTCTACGTCTCACTGCAACCACATTCTCATGCACCATAGTCTTTCTTTGGAGTTCAGCACTCTTGTTCCAATTCACCTCCAATACTGCTGCTAAAGGTGCACACGAATCACTCTGATTAATAACAAGCATTGGAAATGCAATAGGTCTCGCAGTAGTAAAGTTTGAGCTATAGGTGTTATTTATTTTTTTGTTTTTTATTTATGTGTTGTTTTTTCTAAATCGCTAAATTAATAGCTTTCTTCTTTACAAAGCCAATAGTTATAATTTTTGTAAATGTGACACCTCTAGCATTTGTAAAGCAACATGTTTTGTATTAACGGGACTTATATGTGACTTATATGTATTGATATAAGAAAAAATCAATGGCTTTAAAAAAAATTATTAATTAATACGTAAATAAAATGGATTTTATTTTATATTGCCAATAGCTTAAAGTTTATTAAATATATTTAGTGAAGATGCTGTGGTTGCGCTGAGTGAGGGTGAGTGAGGGTGAGGGTGAGGGTGAGGGTGAGTAAGGGTGAGGGAGGGGTTGAGGGTGAGTGAGGGTGAGTGAGGGTGAGTAAGGGTGAGGGAGGGGTTGAGGGTGAGTGAGGGTGAGTGAGGGTGAGTGAGGGTGAGTGAGGGTGAGTGAGGGTGAGTGAGGGTGAGTGAGGGTGAGTGAGGGTGAGTGAGGGTGAGTGAGGGTGAGTGAGGGTGAGTGAGGGTGAGTGAGGGTGAGTGAGGGTGAGTGAGGGGGAGTGAGGGGGAGTGAGGGGGAGTGAGGGGGAGTGAGGGGGAGTGAGGGGGAGTGAGGGGGAGTGAGGGGGAGTGAGGGTGAGTGAGGGTGAGTGAGGGTGAGGGGTTGAGGGTGGGTGAGGGGTTGAGGGTGGGTGAGGGGTTGAGGGTGGGTGAGGGGTTGAGGGTGGGTGAGGGGTTGAGGGTGAGGGTGAGTGAGGGTGAGGGTGAGGGTGAGTGAGGGTGAGGGTGAGTGTGAGTGAGGGTGAGTGAGGGTGAGGGTGAGTGAGGGCGAGGGTGAGTGAGGGTGAGGGTGAGTGAGGGTGAGGGTGGGTGAGGGATTGAGGGTGAGGGGTTGAGGGTGGGTGAGGGTGGGGGGTTGAGGGTGGGTGAGGGTGAGGGGTTGAGGGTGGGTGAGGGTGGGTGAGGGTGAGTGAGGGTGAGTGAGGGTGAGTGAGGGTGAGTGAGGGTGAGGGTGACACTTTTCTTCATTTTTGGAAGGCAGGGTTACTTTTTAGATGCATATTTTGAAAGACATTTGACAATCACGTGAATCCAATGGGAACACTTTGTTAAACATAATTTAACTGTTAGCTGAGGCCGTGAGACACAATTATTCGATATTCGTACACATATAAACACGACCTACTATATTAAAAATGTGTTTTATGGTTTGCAGTCCACGTCAAAGCTTCTCGGACTGCAATTGTGGTATTTTTCAGAAGTGGAGGCAGCCCCGCTCCACAGCTAGATATTTGATGCGTTCACGCACAGTGCGTGGCCGTGGCTGATTTTTACGGCGGCACAGAGTTATGAAATGAGCGAGGAGGGGTGTTCACAACATAGATATGGTTCATTCCTTTGTGATCGAAGCAGGGCCCTCCTACGCATCCGTGTTGGACTTCGAGAAGTAACATCCCTCCTACACACGGCGATGAAAAGAGCCCGGATTCCTGCGAGCCAAAAATGTGACCCCGAATGGTCCCGGGAAACGAAAAGCGCCTGAGTCTAATGCGCCTGAAAGCCTGTAACATGCACACTAATTCCAGCCTGTTTTACCCGTCTGAATCTAGGAATATTAACATTTCCTCTTTTACAGAAGCTCCAGATGAGCTGTTTATGTTTCGTTCTGATCATACAACAATAAATTACATTTGTTTCTAAATATTATGTTTTTTGTATGGAGACCAGCGCAAATAGTACGTGTTGTTGTCAACATATTGGAACTTAACCGCCTATTACTGCATTTTATATAAGTTGTTTCTTCTACAACCCTGACTTTTTTAGGTGCGCGTCACTTCTCTTCGTTGGACAATATGTAAAAGGACATGCACAGACCATTGATTCCTATGTACTAGACATTGGGTTCAAATGTTGCGGGTTGTGCCCCAGTTTTTTGTATTTATCAATGAGAAAGGAGGCATTAAAATTGTGTAGTGTGCACGGCGCTTGGAAATGTGAAAGGCATTGGCAGCAACACAACCATTGTTTACAAAACATACTTAAAATACGCGAGCGCACGCGCGTAGCATGCATTGGAAATACAGGGTACGCAAACACGCTCTGAGGTAGGCACACCAAGACAACAACACACGAACGCTAACTGGACACGGGCGCACCCCACCAACACTTGAACTGCACAGAAGCGCAGGCACGCTAACGGACACATAATCGGAAATAAAGAGACCAGCGCTCTTCACACAAACACACACTCACACTAACATCACACACGTCAGCATCTCACGACACGGCAGTCACGCAGTCCTACACCACAGAACAGCGCGCACACTCCACACAACCAAACACAAACTCACTAGCACAAAAAAAACTACATGTGCACATACAAATAAAATAAAACGTGGTAAGCCACACGAAGACGAAAAAGGGAGCGAAAACTAGACAAAGAACTGTAGGAGGGCGTATGAAGGAGGCCCCGCACAGATCCCGGGTTTCTTGCCCTCCTCAGCTGGTAAGGACACAAGAGGCCGAGGGTTGACATGTATTCTTCACTCTTTAAGTGGTGTAATCTCTTTTAAAGTGTATCCTATCCCCGGAAGAGAAAGGGTAGGAGAAGGATGGGAGAAGACACCAGAAAAGGGGAGGGGAGGGGTGGGGAGTAGGAGAAATACTGAGAGACCACAGATGCAACCGTTTCTGGTACATTCTATTCCTCTCTCACCCAGAAAAAAAATGCAGCTATTCTACAATCGCAGACGTCTGGGCAGAAAGGAGAAATTGCTCAGTGTTCAGTAAATGTATAGGCATGTATAGGCATTTATATAGCGCACTACATACCCGTAGGGTCCCAAGGCGCTTCGACCGCTGCGAAACCCTTCCTGGCTTCCCTGAGAGATGGTCCCTTAATGGGTATCTCCAGGGTGAGACCAGGCATCCCCGGCGGTGTGGTGGGGCCGTTAGTGAAGATGAGGCAAGCTAATGCCCAGAGTTGCCGAGTGTGATCGCTGATCAGAGTGGGCACCGAGGCGAGAGAATTATCGAGTCCGCTGACCCTGGTCCAGAAACCTGCCGCGCCGGGAATCGAACCCTGGTCCCAGGCCGTCCTCTGCTCTCGGGTCTGCCGCCTCTAACCAGTGAGCCACACTACTTCACTTAGATAAGTACATTGCATCAGGGAGCAGCACTGTGTGTTGTTAGGAGGGCATTGCTGTGGGGAGGGGGGAGGAGAAATGCGACATGGCGGGGAGGGGGCGGAGCGGGGGAGAGGGTGTTAAGCAGCAGGGTACAGACGGCTGAGGGAACAGACGGCGAACAGACGGCGGGCAGGGGAGGGGGCGGAGCTGGGAGGGGGTGTGAAAGCAGCAGGGGCCTAGAGTGCGGCTGAGGGAACTGGTGTGCACGCGCTTTTAAGCTCAATGCGCATGCGCATTGAGCTTAAAAGTCACGGGCACTGCAAGGAATCGCCACGATTCCTTGCAAGTTGGATAAAGAGTGGATAAGCCCCCATAGTCTCGCTTGCTCGATGCGCATCGACAGGCGAGACCTAAAAATGTGGTGTTCTACTGTCAAGCATCTACCCAAACCAGCAAACACCCATCTTATATAAATACATCTAAGCTTCACTGTCGCCAATAAATAAGATGCAAAACCAACCCGGCGTGAACTGAAGCATTTGGATTGATCATTTGCAGAAGAATTCTACAGAATACATCCACATCCAAATGGATTAAGCCAGACTATAATCTGAATAGACCTTTTGGACTTGTGTTGTTGGTTAGATAAAGGGATGTTTCTCAGTTAGGTCAATTTATCAGACTACATTGGTTTGAGACTTGAAGATTTGACGTAGAAGGTCTATGGGCTGTAACAAGGTAGTTAAAGATTACTCTTCTTTCCGAAAGCATGTTTGCTGCCTGTCAAATATATGTATGCTGGTTGGCTAGTGCATGAGAGGAAGTTGAAAATAACGAAAATGTAACTACAAAATAATATGTAAACATGCAAAGTATTACCATGAAAATGCATAATAAGTTAACGTTAGAAGACGTGCCTTTAGTGAACGTTCAAAATTTAAAATTGTTTATTTTCTACAGAAAGCTTTAATTCCTATCGTTCTCCACTTACTAGGCTACACTATTCATTTAATCTACGTTATTCCTTTAAGAAAATAAATGCTTTTCATAAAACAGTGATTTACCATTATAATCGAACTCCACTTTGTGAAATGTGCTGTTACCTGAAAAATGTATTCCTTCTTTAATCACAACGTATGACTTCACTGTATTTAGATTGTTTTCTTCACCACATATACATAATGAACAAGTGTATTAATGGAAAGTCAATGCTTGCCACAGCTTACATTTTGTGATCTAACCAGGTCATATTAGAACTTGAATGTTTCATTTCATAGAGTAGCTCATTGTTATACAATGGGACACCAGACAGCTAACAGAGTAGGCGTCTAAAAGGTTCTCTTGAGAACCTTCACAGATAGAAATGGCTTCAACGTATTACAAAAATTTACAACGGACTTCATGCTGAAATGAACGTTTACTGTAAGAATCGAGGATGAAGACGACAGATCAAAAGATCTTGCACCATTGGACGCCGATTACAGTCATCTGTTTTTGCAACCTATTTAGCTGCTTTCTACATAGCACGTGTTCTTAGCTAGAGAGGATCTATTTCCATGCCTCACTTCCCTACCCCTTGGCAAGTTGCTGTGCTAGCCTGACTTGCCATAAACTACTGCTTACGGTTATTTCTTTGTTTTCCTTATGCTTTGTGAGGAGGTTTTCGGTTCTATACTTTTCATAGCTACAGCTGCGATTTTCTCCTTCTCACCTGCATAGATGGTTGCTACTACAATTGTGCTGAGAACTTGGCGGAGTCTATAGAACTACCCTTTATGTTGAGTTCAATCTTCCTCTTAGTTATGACTACTCCAAAATCTACTTGCTCTTTTCCTGAAGGAACTCTTTATAGGTTCTTGTTAGGATAGGGTATGTCCTTAAGTTTAGAATAGGGACTATGCTCTGGATAGAACACACTAGTTTTTATTTCTCTACACTTGTCCTAACCAAACTTTAATATTTCTAATCGATTTGCCACTAATATGAATAAAAAGAAAAAAATAGACTAATATACTTAGATGAGAAAACAATTTTTTTTTAAACTTTACCAAACCCTCTTTATTGACTGAACTTCAAATGCAATTGATTTAATTGCTGTGTAAAGTTCTATTCTAAAATGGTAGCAAAGATTTATTGGCCGAGAAAAGCGCCGACTTCCAGGTTCTCCAATTCAGTTTTACGGTGACATTTTTGGCAGTTTTTAGAAGATTTTCATGCTCGCGTAAACATTTAAGTCATAGCTTTCACCACCCACTAAGCTTCTTTCAGATAAAATAAGAAGTTCAGCCATGTTTTGCACACACAGGTGGTCAAAGGGAGTAGTTTCAAAGGCCAAGTCCCCTTCAACAAGAAGAATTCTGAGTAAAGCAGCACAACTCCTTCATGCCGCCATTCCAGTAAAATGTTAGTGCCATTTTTGTTCTGGGATGGATCAAGCTCCCCAACATCATCTGTCGACTCGCCCAACAACCATGCTTCAAGGCTCTGAATAAGGTGTTCACCGTCAAATGAAAGATATTACGGCCATGCATGGCCGCAGAACTGGTGTTCGCTGGAACACACGGTTACTTTTACTGGATAGGATAATGTTACGGTTTGACATGCAGCAGAAGCGAGATGTTTAAGTCCCCAATTCAGATCTGGGCTCAGAGTTGAGACGAGGCCTGGGCGGTAAATTCCATTCCGCTTGTGGAATTAGCAGAATTTCGCGTTCCGGATAATGCAAAATTGGCCAAAATTGTGAGTTTCGCGACTTCGCGAAATTTTTTACTTGTTCGCGTTCTCAAAATGTGTGTTTGCAAGATATTTCCCCCCGAGCACGTAAACAGTGATTGCGAACAGGAAAAAAGCATCGCGAACAAGCAATTCCGCATGTACGCGGAATCTCTGCGTGTTCGGAGATTTTTTTACTGTTTCGCTGAGATTTGCTTAACGCAATTACGCAAATTCTGTCCATCCCAAGTTGAGACAAGAAGTTTCCGCCAGTATATCAGTCATGTTTGTTTCAATAGCTTTGCCACAGAGCGGCATGCTGGATCTGTGCTTCACTATTCAACTATGCTTGGTTAATGTTAGTATTATATTGACCTGCCTCCAATTCAACATTCAGGGATCTCATGCATCCCCGAACTGACTGGACTCAAAAGCACATGTCGGAGACCGCCCTTGCTACAAGCCCATCCAGCCACACGTCTACTTTTTTTCACTATTACATAAGGTGAAATAATGACTTGAAGAGTGACTAATGTCTGAGTCTGGAGCAGTAAAGGTGTGCTCCATCGAGCAGCATGTTTGTGCCCCTCACACTTTCCTTGAAGATATGGTGTGTGTGGTGTGGTCGCTGTCATTAACTGCTGGAAAACACACAAACTGAAAAAATAAAAAAAGAAGCAACCCACGTGATAGTAAGAAAACGACGGGTGGTTCAGTAATGTCCTTCTCTTACGAGATATGAACCACAATATTAATAAGCTATACACAACTTTTCATTGGAACATAGTCACAGGAGAAACTCAATCAAAACACTGTTCTTACTGTATACGGCCTGGTCTGTCCACGCACTGTCCTATGAACAACCTTCAGCCAGCAAACCAACAAAAATAGTCATACACGTCTGCAAGAAATAGTGGTACAAAGTATCAAAATTGGTGTTCGTGCCCTGTACAAAAACTACACAATATAATAATGGACTAGTATTGGCAACGTCTATCGCTCTCGCGTTGGTACCAGCGTTTTCGTTTTGTTAATACTGGTTTGTTTTCATGTTTTCTGTTAAAGTTAAAGATAAAAAAAACACTTGCTAAAAGCAAAAAAAATACTGGTCTCTAACAACCACACCTTGCTTTAGCAGTCCTTGGCACGGAAGGAAATAACTTTGAGCGAGGATATGCTTATTATGAAAGGAAATAAAGCACTAACCCACAAGTGCAGCTATTATTGGCTGAAGTGGGCAGATCCAAATTCCATGCTGCAGGAGGCGGAAAGATGTGAATGATACAACAGACAAATAATAAAGAGTGCCGGCTGAAGGAACATTTAATTATATCATATGTAACATTTGAGTACAATCAGAAGGTCTTGGCTAACACCAGAAATCAAAAGTGTACGAGTAACTATTAAGCATTAATTATAACGGCTACCCTTCCGACTTCACCGATATTTGTGGCAGGCAGCTACAACCGCCTTCTAACTCCCACCTCAATTACTGCGTGTTTATAACATGTGCGCCTTACGTTACAAACCATGCAAGCGCCTTCAAGTCTATGTCAAAAACAGACATTTGGATGTTCGCATAACTGCTTCGCTCCCATTCATAAAACAAGAGAAAACAAAAGGACACACCTCGCTGTAGTAAGAACATCTTACTCGTGGCGCGCCTTCCCACGCTACCTCAGAAACACTCATCTGCTGAAGCAATCCGCTCCTTGGCGGCAAGCCAGCTGGATGGCAAACAGGGCTTTTCCTTCCCTGCCGCTTACCCTCCTCATTCAAGCACTCTCGCTTGTTGTACACGGCGCTATTTATAGCCGCTGGCCAGCAACCAGCCCCCGCTCGCCACACAACCACAGCAACAGAAAACACGACTCTGCTTTCGTTTCGACTGCCTTGTACCGGAGCAGCATCGCAAACAAAACACACGACTCCTTGGGTGTCAGGAAACCACAGAGCAATGGAAATAACAGCAAATCTAAGGAGGAGGAGGGGAGCATCTATATGGGCGCGTAATCACCTCGCCACCCTTTGAATCAGGAATTAATATCTCAGTCAAAAGGTGCCACCTATCCCGAGGATGAGCTGGTAAGAAGGCGCTGATTCAGATACAGACTGTAAAGACTATGGGACAGGCTGACTGTCAATGGTTCAAATGCAGCACATCCAATCAGACCTTTAATGGCAGTCGGCGGAGGGGTGTCCAAAGGAGGTACAAGAAGGATTCCTTACGAGATCCTACTGATAGCCATACAATGAAACGTCGGGTAGCATACATTCGACCCTCCAAAAGCTCATTACGTGGAGAACCCCGTTATTATAGGGCACCGTGGAGTCGGATGATAAGTTTATTGACACTATGTATGTCACACGACGTGCTTACAAGCCTAGAAGTTATTATTATTGTCATTTCAAGATCACAAATTGTATCCTCATCAGACACTTACACTAAGCTGCCTGAACAATTAAAGAAGTAGCCATAAGGCGTGTTAATATTAAGTAGAAATCCTACAGATCTGTTGCATTACCTCCTCGTCAGTCTTCCTGGAAGCAGTCCTTCCACATGAGATACTTCTCCTTTTTGGCAGGACTCGAAGTAATGATGATTGCCGGTAAGTAACCTAGGCATTACTCTGCTCACATTTTTGTTTTCTAATGTACGTATTGCACTTGTCCCTGATGAATCAAGCATGTTCACATAAGCTTTTTTTAATCTCTCATTGCCAGAGCATAACCACGAAGACCTCCATTTTGTTTCAGTTTCTACGTTTTTGCGATAAACACATGAGGGTCGTATGTTCTTACTTTATTGACTTAATCAGGCAATAAATATAAAGTGAAGCAGATACATGTGGGAGGGAGAATCAGCATAATATTCATGTATGTTTGAACCAGCTGTACGGTGAAGATTAACAGCATGCACAGCGGTACAGATAATCAGACAGAAATGCAGCTGAGCTCAACTTTAAGCAACAATCATATTAATGATTTGCTAAAACGGCTAGATGGCTACAAGTTCTTATCTCAAAATAGCTCTGAAAGAAAATGCAAGTTCTATGTAAAAGACGTGGTCAGTCAAGCACGTACAAATAGGATCACCCGCCTCGAGAGTGCTGCAAAACCAGGGACTTTGAAGTAAACCAAAAACAATTTTTAAAGTATTGCCCATCAGAAGGGAAAAATAACTATATAAATTGTTTTCCAGTAGGTGTCAAGGTTGTCAATGCTACACCTAATACTTACCTGAGATTCAGGATAAGTACAACTGAAAGTTTTAAACCGTCAAAGATAAGTATTTACAAACAAACTGAGCTTTCCAAACCTTAAAAAATAGTGCTTCAGTCCATCATCAATTTGAAGCCACTACTACTTCGGAGCGTCATACAAAATCGTACATTACATGAGTGAAGAGTGTTAGTCGATGTGCGTCCATGGAAACTGCCCAGAAAATGGCTGCAGATTAAAACTAGGTTATTTGCCCCTGCAGCTTAATATTCAGGAGTGCAAATTTAAATTCTTCTGCTCTGCCACACCAAATAAACTGAACTAAAAGCATCCACAAAACCAAAAGACCTAATAGTAATTCCTACAGTGAATCGCGTGATTGCCACCTCACAGGTCTACAATCAAACAGAAACAGCCCACAACATAATCGAGAATTAGGACACTACAAGCAAAATGGTACTGTTCAGCGACTTAGAACAAGTAAAAGAAGCAACACACCATGTAGCAGCAATCTTGCCTGGGGCAAACAAGCTAGAATCTCAGATCACTGGCATCAAAGCCTACATTGAAACTATGTCACTGTGGACAGAAACCCAAAGTTCAATCGCTTGCCAAAAAAAGTAACCACAGGCCGAAAAGAGACCAATATAGAGTAACCTACAAACTGAGCGCCCATAATAAGCCAACAACATTACAGGGGAAACCTGGTGGCTTGGGGTACACTTTTTCCTACATCGCCTTGCTTCCAAAGTTATTTGGAATAACAAGGTTTTGTTTTTAAACCCGAAGTAAAACTATACCCTAGGAGACCTCGCCTCCTCCCCCACCCCCTCCCCCCCACAAAACAGCAAAGAGTACAGAAAAGAAGGCTAATATGTCACCATAAGCAGAGAGTTTCAAACTCTGAAACATAATGAAAGCCAAACCAACCACTACTGGCGAGATTGTAATATTTAATATACATCAGTTTACTTTGGTTAACACCCGAGTGACTTGTCGCGCTAATAAAATCTCGTATGTATCATATGCTTCTAAGTGAGTAAATGCATTTTCAAACGCTGAGAAAGAACTGCCCGTATTTGATGTAACACACCAGAAGATTTTAATTTTTATCAATAGCTATGACGTAAATGGAGTGTTCCTCCCCCCCCCCCACCCCCACATTAATGCCCCCTAACAGACTTTATTAAAAAGCAAACAGGCTGGGAAATTTACACCCATAACACTCAGTACAGATAAAACTGTATTGTTGACGGTCGACAAAAACCTTTTACAGACTGCATTAATTCATGGGCATTCCAAGAATGAGAATTATTAAAGGAGGTTACAGAGAAACATTGGGTTTGCCAATGTTTGTTGCAGGTCAAAAGTACAGAACACCATCTATTAGTGTAACCATTTAAATATGAAAACAATGAAATAGGTATCCTTTTATATGATTTTCAATGTTAACCATGACCATAAGGACAATAACAGTGCAGACTGACGGCAGGGAGGTTTATAAATTAAGCTCTGAACAGCTGCAGATGTGTGCGTTTGTACTAGAATGCTAAACTTAGTAATACTTCCCTGTCACCAAAGAGCTAAACATTTGTGCAAACACAACAACATCCATCTTATTATAGGCAATCAGTTCATGTTCTCACACTCAAAAGCGCAATTACAAATGTAACAACCAAGTACCTGCAAGAGCCTACAGCCAATGGAAGTACACTGGCCGCAGACCGAAAGCTGTACTAGGTCCATGCTCCATGGTAGGAACACAAAGACCAAGGAGGTACCTGGAAGAAAGCAGGAGACACAGATCAATGGAAAACAAAGAAACGAGAGTAACGCGGGAGCCAACTAATGGTAAGAAAAGTTAAGTAGAGAGCGTCTCTCAAGTAATCAAGTGACTTATAAAGAGCGACTACTCCTCTGTAACGGTCTCAAGGCGCTATGGGGTGGGGGTGGGGTGTGGTCGAGGCGCTGCGGATCCGCCGAAGGCACTGTGGTTCAGTCAAAGAGCCAGGTCTTGAGGGCCTTCCTGAATTGAGGCAGTGGCTGACTGCCTGAGATGGAAAGGCAGGGCGTTCCCAGGTCTTTGCTCAGAGGTAGGAGAAGGACCTTCCTCCAGCCGTGGTTTTGCAGATACATGGGACAGTGGACAAGACCAGATGGAGGGAGCGGGTGTCTCTTGTGGGTGCATGGAATGAGAGGCGGTGGTTAAGGTATGCAGGTCCCGCCTCCCATAGCCTTTTAAGATTTTTAGGTCTCGCGACCTATCAATGCGCGCAAGCGCATTGAGCGTAGCGATAATTCATGTCCTCAAAACGCTTGTGAAACCAAGGGTTTCGTTCGTGCGGTTTTGTTTAAGTTCACGTGAATCACGTGACCAAACAAGCACGCGCATTCACGGCCGCACAGCACATCAAAGGGCTTCGCCCAGCGTGCGCTCTGCGGCTTCTCCTCCCCTAATTAATCATGGCTGGTCGGCCGCTCTGCATTATCAGGTACGTGTTGGTGATTTTCACTTTGTCTCAGTGCGTGCGTTCCCCCACCACTCGTGTTGTTCTCTCCCTTGTTATAGGTATTTTATTTTAGTGCTGATTTAACCATCTTTTTGCTTTAACTCTAAACTTTGTGCAACTCTGAATGTTCATGTGTTCATCTTGCTGCAAAATGTACATTTCAGTGAGTAATTGCGATTGATCTTTTAAAAAAAATACGAGGAAACGAAAAAGTTTAATACTGCTCGGTCGGATCCTGCCTTTGGTATTCAGAACAGTCCTAGCATATCACCGGCATGTGAGGCAGGCTTGGCGCCAGGCGGTTAAACTGAGCATCGGATAATGAGGTGCCCTTTGCAGCCATTCTGCTGCTATCAAGCACCCATCCTGCCCTTGTTTGTCGCCATTACCGCGATGACAAAGGCCGGTGTGGGCTGTGCCTGTCCAGAACATTCTTGTGCTGCACCCCTTGCCGTTAAAAATTTAAACCGGGTTCGCTTTACAAAGCCAAAGAACTCGCCTCACAACTTTTAAAGGTCAAGAATAAACCAACTAGCTTTCAGCCTACCTTCAGGGCCAATGTTAACTTCGAGATAATAAGAAGGCAAATAGTATTTTAAACGCATATGCTAAACAAATGCATATTTTTGTCCGATGTTTACATACAAAACTGTTTTCAAAGTGGATTTTTTGTGTCGCTTGGTTTAAACGTGTCACAAAAAATTGCCAGACCTGTAGTAACAAGTTGGCTTTAGGAGAACTACTACTTATATATAATATGTTGACGCCATGTTGTTTTAGTGAATCAAGAGATTCTAGTCGCCGCACCTCTTATGAATTTTTTGCCAACTTTGTATGCAGCACGATCTCCCCCTAGATTTATTATACTCGGTGTTTGTAGGTACCATGTGAATATATTTTACACTGGCGTGTGAATCATGGAGATATTACGAAGGGTCAGTTGGTTGAGGTCCTGCTGCAGAGACCTGTACTTACTTTGCAAGTTATAGATCAAACCAACCACAACACGACCAACGCGGTTTCACCCACAAGAGAAGAGTGAAATAAGTACCAGCAAGTTGGCTAGCAATAGGCCCTTAATGCATTAGAGCTTTGTGATAGTTTGTGAAAGGTTGATATTGATATATGTTCTTTTGTATTCACTTGTTTTCCAATCACGGGGTCGCCTCAGGTTGCAGAGAGTGCTTAAGCCTAATCACACATCTTCATACAAAGGGGTTCCAAGTTCTGAATGAATAATTTTTTTGTTTGAACTCCCATGTCAGTGAAATGCTCCCTTGCGAAAGCATACTATTATAGCCATGCAGCCTGCTGAAGTAGTGTGGCTCACTGGTTAGAGGCGGCAGACCCGAGAGCAGAGGACGGCCCGGGACCAGGGTTCGATTCCCGGCGCGGCAGGTTTCTGGACCAGGGTCAGCGGACTAGATAATTCTCTCGCCTCGGTGCCCACTCTGATCAGCGATCACACTCGGCAACTCTGGGCATTAGCTTGCCTCATCTTCACTAACGGCCCCACCAGACCGCCGGGGATGCCTGGTCTCACCCTGGAGATACCCATTAAGGGACCATCTCTCAGGGAAGCCAGGAAGGGTTTCGCAGCGTTCGAAGCGCCTTGGGACCCTCCGGGTAAGTAGTGCGCTATATAAATGCCTATACATTTACATTTACATTGCTGCCAAGTGTATCGGTTATTAAAGGGCCTTCTGAATTCGCCTTTCTTCAGTTTGCATGCTTTCTAGAAAATCACACAGATCACACAGCCGCACCTACACTCACACTCACACACACTCACACACCCTCAGCCTCATAACACCTCACACACACACACCGTCACCATAACACCCTCTACATCAGTGGTTCCCAAACATTTGACTCCTGAGGACCCCCATTGAGTCACATCTGGAAGCCGGGGACCCCCAAGCAATTTGTATGAGTTAAATTTCAAATATTTAAACAGTAATTCGAAAAAAATACACATGTGTGCATACAAAACAAATACTCAAAGTACTAAGGATTTTGGGGCCAGATGTACGACCATTTCATTTAGCGCCTCGCAATTGGCGACACATGGCAAGTGGCAAATTGTGAGTCGCTAAATGAAATGTACAACAGTGTGTTTAACACTGTTTGGGATTCCCATTGGGGTCACAAATTGCGAGGTTCATTAATATTAATGAGCCTCTCGCAATTTGCAAGCCCATTGGGAATGCCAGCTCCCCAAGGTATGGTGGCCTGCTGGGCTCTGCAGGCCACCATGCCTGGGACTGCTTTTAAATAAAGCAGTTTTAAAAAGAAAATGTAGGCCAGTTACCATGCATTTAAAGAAAAAGGAAATAAAACATTTTCGTTTCATTTTCTAAGGGCAGGCAGAGGTCCCTGGGACCGCTGCCTGCCCTTAAAAATGTTTTTGCATGCATTTGCAAAGGGGAAGGGGCCCCCTGAGGACCCCTTCCCATTTGCAAACGCATTACTATCTACTTGAAGTAGGTGGTAATTGCGAATGTTTTGCGACCGCAAAACATTTGTACATGGTTTTGAGACTCGCTATTTCAGAAGGAAATGCACCTTCAAAATAGCAAGTTGCAAAACGTATTTAGCGAGTCACAAGCAAATTGCGACTCGCGAAATAGGCAATGTACATGGCCCAATAGGTTTTTGCATGTGCAAACGGGTTCGCGAACCCGTTCGCACATATAAAAACGGATCATACATCTGGCCCTTAGTATTTTATATTGAAGTAATAACGCCTCTGTCGCATGCATTTCATTTGTTTTATAGCATCTCTTATACCATTGTAGGATGCCAGAGCACTTTACATCACACACATATAGAGACATTGAATCATACATGTAAATCAGTGTGTATATAAAATGTTTAAAGAGTGCTTGGTCTGGAAAAGCACAAACTCAAGATTCAGAACATAACACGGTGGCTAGCACTGACTTTAACATTAAAAATGTATTTCCGCCCAAATAAACCGTTTTAGCAGCATCAGGATAATGAATAACTGGGGAAAAACATAAGTTACTAACTGGAACCATGCAGTTTGCAAGCAGCTCTTTGATGACAGTTTATAGATCCCTCTCCTACATTACAATTGTCACTAGTGAAGTGAACAGTAACGAAAGAACCTTTGTGACAAAAGCAGTAACCACGAACCTATGCACATAAAATACTGCGTTTTAAAATGCATGTTACAAGTTCTTTGCAGTAGGCACATTAACCCTCTGTGCTACATTAGTTAAGTCAAAGCTGCCACTGAACAAAACTCTCCTCATGCTCCAGCAGGTACATTAATCACTGGCATGATCTTGACACTTTTATTGTTGCTGGAAAGCTGCTAATTATACAAGAAACTTTTCTGTGCTTTTAAAACTGTTGCCTACGGACCCCCAGGGAATGTGTCACGGACCCCTGGGGGTCCGCAGACCCCAGTTTGGGAAACACTGCTCTACATCATACAAAGGCACACACCTTCATCCTCACAACACCACACACCATCGGAATACACACACCCTCCCCCTCGCACCACCTCACACACACTCACCCTCACACACAATTACACTCAAAGACCCTTACACACCCTCAATAACATTCTCAAAAATCACACACACTAACACACTCACACACCCTATCAGCATCACATCATATCACAATCAATCACCCTTTTCAAACTCACTCACACTCACACTCTCTCCCATTTCACAAATGTCACAAAAAAACGTTAATATTTCACTTCTGTTTTTATTTTCCTCACAATAAAATACACTGAACATAATCTTCACAAAAGGTATTTACAACAGTTTAAGCTATTGCCATTATAAATTACAATAACTTTTATTTAAGTATTCATTATTTAAAAAATTTCATAACTATTGTTATTTGTAATATCAATACATTTAAGTCACGTAAATACAAAACATTTGCATTACAAATACTATGAGTGTCACATTTGCAAAAGTTAAAAGTATTGGCATTGTAAATGACAAAACTATTAATTTCGCGATTTTCAAAACCAACACAAATATAAAATGTGTCATTTACAAAACCAATAGCTCCAACTTTCCTACTGCGAGACCTATTGGCAACGCCAGTGCTTGTTTTTTCTTTACAAACGGTTGGTTTCACAAGCATAGAGCAACCTAAAAACTGCATGTTGTCAAAGACAGGTCGGTCTATATTCAAATAATCTGATGGTGCGTCCCAACCACTCACACCTTACAAACTGCATTCGGCCTATAATTACCTTAACATAACATGTGTATTTGTAAAGCGCACGTTCACCCTTGGGTATCTTGGCGCTGAATAACAGATGTTTATTGTTACCCAACTCAATGGTACTCATTTTATCGACCTCAGTTGGATGAAAGGCTGAGTGAACCCCCGGGATTTGAACCTGTGACCATGAGGTCGAACACAGGCCCCTGCAATGGACGCATTAGTCCACTGAGCCACCAGAACCTTCAATATTGCATCATCAATCCCACGCAAGATCCCCTAGTTGTGACCACAAGTAGTCAAATTTTCGTGACATATGCAAAATGTGCGAAATCTATTTCATATTTTTGGATGAAAAATGGTAAATCGGCATGGTAAACGTATTGATCCAGCCACAATGACAGTGAACGTGTTTGCAAATGGTTCCACGTTAATGTAAAAACTAATAGACTATACTAAGAATTTCTCACATTACCCATCATGTAATTTCGTACTTTAGAAAGGAAGCTAATGAAAGCATGTCCCCTTTTGTACACCTCTTCAGCCTCGCACTGAATGTTCATATTTTAAGGTCTATTCCCTGTTAGGACTATTTCATACACATCCCACACACATCTCTCACCAGGTTCTGCCCTGATGTCAGTAAGCACCTTCAGTCGCCTCTAAAATAAACCGAACCCGGCAATCATGGCCAAAACAGTGACTACCCCATGTTGCCAGCTGTTGCACCTTACCCATGATTCCAATCCTTTCATCACCCTTTCTAATGGCCTTATTGCTTGGCATGTGCCTGCAAGTTCGAACAGAGACAGAAAATTAGCAAAACATTTTCTAAACGCTTAAAATGTGCATCACATTTACAAAATGTTTAAAATCTGCAATTAATTCACCATCTTCCACAGGAACACTTGCAGAGATTTTCACTGTTCCTAACCATAGGAAGATAGCAGGAAATCCACATCCCGGGGACAGTGGGGGCAATCTCAACCACTTCCCTGTGCAGATTCCAAGTACCACCTACAAATGCACACCGAACCCCAACAGGACGACAAAATGCACAAGTAACAAAATACATTTATGGGTAGCAGCTGCCATTACTACCACAGCGCTCGTGTGCCGAGATGCAGCAGTAGGAACAAAAAGTAAAGCAGGCTCCCAGAGCAACATTTACTTTCTGTGATTTTCAGCACTTGTCCCTTATAAAACTAGTTTAGCCCTTAAGATAGAACTAATGGTCTGATAAGTAGCGAATGGTAAGAGTCAACCGCGTAATGTCACTGCGGGTAGAAGCAGCATAATGACCCTTGGTTACTCTAGAAGAATTTGATAAGATATCTCCAGGACACTGTCCCTCATGAAAGGTTAGTGTTTAACTGAGCAGGTCGGATGTACGGAGCATAGCTGGAGCCCGAAATGACAAGAGGGAAATAGGTCTACCGCCAGCAGTAGGCCGTCAAAGGCTACTTTGCATACCTTGCAACAATAGGCAAACATGTTTTTTTTTTTTTGTTTTTTTTTGCAGTTGGCCACCCTAGCACCTGGTACACACTAAAATACACGAAGACAAAGGTTTTAATTGTGGTCAATCACAAAAATGAATTTAATGTCAAATTCTGGACTGCACCACCTTGGGACATGATCTGGGGTGGTGGAAGGGGGTGAGTAACTGATCCCTGGCACAATGTCAAATTTCAGAAAGGTCACACGCGGGCCAGAACAGAGGCCAGATGCTCTCCATCTAAAATAAATGGAATGCAGTGTTATTTGCAAACGGGGAATAATGTCAGATTACAGCTGGAGTCACTTTTGTTTTCACCAACTGTCACGAAGGAGAGGGGGGGACGAAGGTGTGGGGGTGGTGAGCGGAGGAGGAGGAATGGGGGGGGGGGGGGAATCGGGCTGTCGATAGATGAGTGGGATACATTTGTTCCATTGTCACGGTCTCCAGGCTCAGATATATTATTTTTAATGTTAGACTACATGATCATCTCTACCAACATTTAGTTTGAAGAAATTAATTGATGCTTGCTGTGGGTATGGTGAAAGGGAGCCTGGAACGAGCAGCCATTTTTGCTTGCAAAGCATTTTCTTCAATTCAGAACTCCAAGATGTTACAGAATAATGGATTTAATTTAAACTAAATGTGGTTCTAAACCATCTTCTCTGGCAATTTACATGGTTCCAAAGGAAACTTATTTAGGGTGGATAAAATACAGGACATTTATCAGAGACAGACACCCAATGCAGAAGAGAACTTCACCAGCACAATGCAGCCTGAAATCATACCAAATAATTAAAAAGAACGTGGTTCGCATCTTTCTGCATGTTTTGAGAAAACCATGTTTTCAGTCGTGGCCGTTCCTGGACAACATAAAAACTGGGAGGTTTCATCTCACATGCGTCTACTCGAACTGGAAACAATGCTTTATAACAAAAATCCCTAAACTACAACCATGAAGTCCAGATAATATGAAAAGATGTAGCAACCCTAAAGTGAAGCTGTTCGCAGTGATGTGTCCTGCATAAAAGATACCTAAAAAGGAGGCATGGTCGAATCAGTAGAGTAATCGCTTAAGAGCCTAGTTACTCTGATTACAGCATTAAACAAACAGAAGCACAGGGTAAGATGCTTGTCAAATGAAGTCTTCTCTCTGGTGTAGTATTCTCATCTGAGTTTTTCATTCATCATCTGAAGTGGCAAAGTCCCAAATACTAGACACATTTGAAAAAAATATGCTGTGTGAGAAAAAGTGGTTGCTGTAATCAAGGTTGCTATTGAAAGTTTAATATCAAAATGGTTACCATTCCGAAGTAAAATTAAAGGAGTGTATACGTTTTAAATTCAATGTAATTTTTGCATTATGAAAAGTCAAGCGAGAACATAGCATTTCATTATTTAATTGCAAGATATGGTAATACATTTTTTTTAATGTACCGATCAGAGCACACATGCTCATATACTGGGCAATAACATGTAACGTTAAAAACACACACACTTGAGTAGCCGGTTCTCAGCAAATGATTTGCAGTATATTTCGAAAGCCAAAGATATTAGTCCAGGGATGAAATAGAGGCACTTGCCCCAGGATGACCCAATGTTTTTACTGAGGCTTGCTCACTACTGCCGAGTGTTTTAAATAAATTACCTAATTACGCACTTCGCAGAGACTGCAATTTAATCGTCTGTTATTTCAGAACACAAGGGCCAAGGAATCAAATTAAAGCATTTTAACAGTTTACCTCATTTCTCCATACTTCTTGGGCTACTAAATCCGGCTCAGTAGAGCAAGAAAATGGTCAGTCTTTTAGACAATCCAAACTGAATATGCATGAGATTCATTTACATAAGCATGAGATGCATTTACATGCTACCGATTTAAAATGGCAAATATCTGCATATTCATTGGGTAGCCTCAAAAGCAGACTAGTTTGTTTTAAGAAGATGAAGCTATAGACACCAGCCATATGCCTGCGCTTAGCAGATGGGGTGCATTCTTGGCCCATATAACAACACGAGAATACAGGTGGTGTAAAACTAGCGTAGGGTACTACTTCAGGAAAGCGAAATATTTTATAAAGAATTCATTAGGCTTTCAAAACATGTATATTTCTACGAGGTTGTCGTGCTGAGTAAACCCACTCCCCTAATAGCTCTATCGGAAACGAAATAAAAATATATATATACCCGGAGTGTGAGAAGTAAAACGTGCAGGTTAGGCAAATGGTCTGAAGACAAATGCACGCATAGTCACGCTATAAATTAGGGCCCTGACTAATACAAAGCAATGTGGGTTTTCGGAAGCATCTTGAACAAGTTAGCTAAGAATAGCAGGCAGAGGTCTACCATCTACAGTACAGAAATGCATAAGTCCCTTTTCACCAACTATATCCTGCATTACTTGTAACACGCAATTTGCAAAATGCTCCCGCTTCAAAATATTGTAAGTTTACTTGCATTGCGAATTAGCAAAAGAACGTTCTACGTCATCATGAATGTACACAGTAACGTTGTCACAGCAGGTTAATTTCTGGGGGAAACGTTTACCTGGAATTGGTCTTACATGCTATTACACTACGTTAAAGATGTTCCGACCATGTTTAAGTGCTACATGCCACCATAACCCGCCCTCTTTCACAGAAATTAATTTGCTGATCACGCAGCCCCATAAGGCAGAGTGGGACGGGTAGCACATCGAGAACAATGACCTGCAAAAATATCATGGTCAAAATATGGACTACCACAACTGCCTATGCTGAAGAGGTATGTAGTCATGGTACACGTATGTAGAGTTAAGAATAGTAAACCACTGCTTACCCACACACCCTGACCAAAATATTGTGATAGTCAATATTTAGCAATAATATTTTGGCTAGTCAATAGGAAAAGCGAGGTACTCTAGCAGAATACCAGAGAGGGGGCGCTGAGGGGGGCCAGGTGAAGGCAACAGCATTGAACAACAATACGTGGAAGGGAGGACACGCTCCGTGGCCTCTAGTTCTGCCCTCGTTTTGCTTTCACAGAAATAGCACATGCTTTGCCACAGACGGGCTGGTCTGTGTAGACCCCCCTCCCCCATCCCTTTATATTTGTCTTATGGCACTCTACTATAGCACGGTGGATGGTTTAGATAATCTCCAAGACTTATGTCCTCGGGTCCATATCTATCAGATTTCCTTTAAGTTTATCACCAGCAAGTTTCAAGTAGTGCTTAAATAGTGCTACATTGACTAGCCGTCTGACATTGGATCACCTCACATTGGCTTGCACGGCCAAGGAAATAAAAGCCAAACGGAGCTAACATCTCTGTTGCAAATAAAGCAAAGGGTGATCCAGGTGATCATGAGGAGAAGGCAATTCGATGGGGCCATTCTAGTGATACTGAGCCACCGAAGGCAGGAGTAGTAGTAGTTTTAGTTTCAACTAGGGCGTGACAGGCTGAAATGAACCGTGTTCTTCTATCAATGATTTTTTTTACCTTCGTGTAAAATGTAATCTTGTGAATTAATACAAGATGTTCTGGTCTTTGAAGGGCTTATTTAGTGCAGTCTCTTCCTTGGTATATGCGGTCTGCCTCTCTCTACCCTGGTCTTCAGATTGTTTCAGAGCGCCTATAGAAAGATGTTTTAGGACTGCAGTGTTTTAAATTTAGTTTCTGCAAATTCATTTTTAAAAGACTGGAGATTTTTTTTTTTTCCTTTTCATCAAAGCAGAGACGCTTTGCATGCAAAAAAGAAACCATTACAGCAATTTTGAATTTTGCAGTTTTTCCATGGATGGCTTCATTTTAAAAGAGCATTGACAAAGCCAGTAGTGAACTGGTCTTAGAAAGCATGATTTTTTTTGTAATCCTATGCAATCGAAATTAAAATTCCAGGTGTACAAGAATTACAAATGTTGCGGGGTAAAGATTGCGGTCAGGAGTTTCCAAAGAAAAATAAGTACAAAAATTAACAATTGCAATAGAAAATTAAAAAAAGAATTGCAAGTTAATTCCTCATTAGTCTTACAACATAATGTGTACTCATTAACGCAAGGTAGTTAGTTAGGAATGCTATTGCATTCTGTGAGTTTTTAGATTCTGAGCAAATCAAAATTGCCTTTATAACGGAAAAATGGACAGATGCTTCCTCTGACCCCGATCTACTTCTTGCCATACCGTCAGGTTTTAAAATCCATAAAGTTGATAGAGTAGGAAGAAAAGGCTATGGCATAGCTCTTATTCTCAAATCAAGCTTTAAATCCTGTATCAAAGTGAATTTGGACAATCGTGACTGTGAAGCCCTGGACTTCAAAGTTGAATTACTTTTTTAATGGTACTCTACTTTATCGTCCACCTAGTCCTAAGGCCTCTTATCGTTAGCTTAGGTCTCTTCCAGGCTCGCAAAGCTGAACATTCTAATTTTTCTATATTATAAGACTTCAATTTCCACTTGGAAAATGCCACTGACCCGGATGAACAAGTTACTTACCTTCGGTAGCGCTTTTTCTGGCAGATACTACATCTGCCTGTGGATTCCTCACCTTGTGAATATCCCCCTTGCGTCAGCAACATTCGGAAATTCTTTTCGTAGCCTCGCGCCGACGTGGACTTGGACGTCACAGAGACACGGCTCCGCTCGCGACTCCGCTGACGTCCCCAACACCTACAATAGGCCCACGCCGGCGTGATGACATCAGTTCCGCCCTTTTTCCGTGCCATCGAGGCTCACGGACGGACCAATGACAGTAGAAATATACATAGTATACACAATACACAATAGCCAAGGAGAAACACACATAGTGTGAAGCAAGTGCAAGAAAGCAATGGAAACAACTCCTTGACAATACAATATATAAACAATACATTACAGTAAAACGGGTATAGAAGAGTGGACAACGGGGAGGCGGGTGGGTCAATGAGGAATCCACAGGCAGACATAGTATACACCAGAAAAAGCGCTACTGAAGGTAAGTTACTTGTTCTTCTGATAGATACATCTGCCGTGTGGATTCCTCACCTTGTGAATAGAGTCCCACAGCAGTCCCCACTCCCGGAGGAGGGTGTCCACTCTTCTAAACCAGGAAATCCTGAAGGACAGAGCGCGCAAAATGACCGTCCCTCCTCACTTCGGTATCCAAGCAGTAATGCTTCGCGAAAGTGTGGAGGGAAGACCAAGTTGCCGCCCTACAAATGTCCTCAACAGGAACACCTCTAGCCAATGCTGAGGTTGACGACTTAGCTCTAGTGGAATGAGCCCTATTACCCTCTGGAGGTTCCTTACCGGCCAAAGAGTAGCAGATCTTTATACACAGAACGATCCATCTTGACAAGGTTCTCTTATGGACCGCTCTTCCTCTCTTGCAGCCAGCAAATCCAACGAAGAGCTGGTCATCCAAACGACAGTCTTTAGTTCTGTCCAAATAAAAAGACACCGCCCTTTTGGGGTCCAGACGGTGCAACCTCTCCTCCTCCTTGGAAGGGTGCGGGGGAGGATAAAAGGTAGAGAGGGTAATGGATTGACCAAGGTGGAAAGGAGTCACCACCTTAGGAAGAAAAGCAGCCCTGGTCCTTAGAACCATTCGATTAGCATGAATGGTCAGGAAAGGGGGCTTGGAACTAAGAGCTTGAAGCTCACTCACCCTCCTTGCCGAGGTTATTGCAACGAGGAAAACTGCCTTAAGGGTTAAAAGCCTCATAGGACATTTATGAAGAGGCTTAAAGGGAGCACCCATTAGAAAGGTCAAGACAAGATTTAAGTCCCACTGAGGCACAATAAAAGGAGTAAGAGGGAACTTATTTGTGAGGCCCTTCAAAAACCTTAAAACTACAGGAGACTTAAAAAGAGAGGGCTGATCAGGCAAACAAAGAAAAGCCGACAGCGCCGAAAGATAGCCCTTAACCGTGGCAACAGCAAGCCCTTGCTGCGCCTGAGAAAGAGCAAACTGGAGAACATCAGACAAACGGGCTCTCAATGGGTCAATAGCATTCTCACCACACCAAGTGACAAATCTTGACCATCTATATGAATAGACAGTTTTAGTGGAGTCACGCCTGGCTGACAAGATGACATCCAGCACGTCAGGCATGAGAGAAAAGGAAATCAGGTTGCCCCGTTCAATCTCCAGGCATGAAGGTGCAATGTCTGGAGGTGGGGGTGTGGAACCTGCCCCTCCATCTGAGAGAGGAGGTCTGCCCTGAGAGGGAGACAGAGTGGCGGGTGAGAGGAGAGGTGGAGTAGATCTGTATACCACACCCTTCTTGGCCAGTCCGGGGCGACCAATATAACTTGGGCCCGGTCTTGGCGAATCTTCCTCAGAACCCGAGGAATCATGGGTATGGGAGGAAACGCGTAAAGGAGTTGATTTTCCCGACCCAACTGAAACACGTCCCCCAAAGCTTCTTGCATTGGATACTGGAGACTGCAGAATGACGGGCAGTGAGCATTCTCGCGAGTGGCAAACAGGTTCCCCGAGGAGTCCCCCACGTCCGAAAGACGTGACGAACCACCTCCGGGTGAAGCCTCCACTCGTGGTCGGCAGAGAACTGCCGACTGAGACTGTCTGCACACACGTTCAGAACTCCGGCCAGATGATTTGTCATCAGACAAATCTGGTGGTCCTGAGCCCAGGACCAGAGACGCAGAGCCTCTCTGCAAAGACACTGCAACCCCACTCCTCCCTGCTTGTTGATGTACCACATCGCGGTCGTGTTGTCCGTCAGGACTTGGATCGACCGACCGCGAAGGGAGGGGAGGAAGGCCTTGAGCACCAGACGTATCGCCCGCAACTTTAGACGGTTGATGTGAAGCAACCTTTCCTCTGGAGACCAAAGACCCTTGACCTCCAGATCCCCCAGATGAGCACCCCACCCTAGAGTGGAAGCATCCGTTATCACCGTGGCCACCGATGGAGGTAGTTGAAAAGGCTTTTCTTGTGACAGATTGCCTTCCACGCTCCACCAAGACAGATCCGCTGCAGTTTCTCTGGAGATCCTCACTGACTCCCCGAGATCTCCGTTGTGCTGATACCACTGCCTGCGGAGACACCACTGGAGTGCCCTCATGTGCCAGCGTGCATGGTTGACCAACAGAATGCAAGAAGCCATCAGACCGAGCAGGCGAAGGACCTTCAGGACTGGAACGACCGCTCCATTGAAAAATAAAGCAATCATTTCCTGAATGTCGCGAATCCTTTGAGGAGGAGGGAATGCACGACAAACAGTAGTGTCCAGTACAGCACCTATGAACAGGTTGCGCTGGGAGGGCACCAGGTGAGACTTGGGTACATTTATCGAAAAACCCAACCTGAACAACAACGGAGTTGTCTCTTGCAGATGATGGAGCACCTTCTCTGACGACTCCACTTTGATCAGCCAGTCGTCCAAATAAGGGAACACAGGTATCCCCGACCTCCTGAGATGACCTGCCACCACCGCCATCACCTTGGTGAAGACTCGAGGTGCAGTAGTAAGACCAAACGGAAGGACCGCAAACTGATAGTGTTGCGATCCCACCGTAAAACGGAGATACTTCCTGTGTGACTTCAGGATTGGGATGTGGAAATACGCATCCTGCAAGTCGAACGACACCATCCAGTCTCCTTCCAGCAGCGCTTGAAGAACCTGAACAAGGGTGGGCATCTTGAATTTCTCCTGTTTCAGATAGAGATTCAAGATCCTGAGATCAAGGATTGGACGCAGTCTGCCATCCTTCTTGGGAATCAGGAAATACCGGGAGTAGCATCCCTGACCCCTTTCCTGCTCTGGGACCACCTCTATCGCACCCTTTCGTAACAGAGTTGGCACCTCCTCCTGCAGAAGAGACAGATGTTCCTCGGAGCAAAAGCCTTGACAAGCAGGGTAATTGTGAGGGAACTCCCAAAAGGGAAGGGCATACCGATTTTCTACAAGATTGAGAACCCAAAGATCTGATGTAACCGATTCCCAATCCTGTAGAAAATGGGTAAGCCGGCCCCCCACCGGACCCACATGATCCTGAACAGCGGATCTAAGGCTGCTTTTCTGAGGCAGGGGGGTTGGAAGAGGTGGAGGAGGAAGAGGCCTGGCGTCCACGAGGACGTGCTCTTTGCTTTCCCCTGTACGATCTGTACATAGAATTTTGCTGCTGCTGCTGTTGCTGCCACTGCTGTTGACCTTGCTGGAAATTCCGAAAGGAAGACCGACCAAAGCCCCTGAACCTCCTGTTTGACGAAGAGCCTCTGATCTGGAGACGTAAAGACTTAGCTGTCGCTCTGCTATCCTTAAATCTCTCAAGGGCCGCATCAGCTTTCTTCCCAAAGAGATCAGAACCATCAAAAGGAAGATCCAGCAAAGTCGCCTGAACATCAGCCGAAAAGTCTGAGGATTTCAGCCAGGCTGACCTCCTAGTGGCGACAGCAGTGCCCATGATACGAGCCACAGAGTCGGCAGTGTCCAGACCACTTTGAATAACCTGGCGAGCCGCCGCCCGAGTATCAAAGATCACTTCCTCAAAATTCTTCCTGCTGGCATCAAGGAACTTTAGGAACCAGGACACGCAAAGAATCCACCAGGGCATGCACATATCTCCCCATCAGACAAGTGGCATTAGTTGACTTCAACGCCATGCTTGCCGATGAAAAGGTCTTTTTTGCAACCTGGTCTTGTTTCTTCGCTTCTTTTTCACAAGGAACCTGGGGAAAGGCACTAACACTCTTCTTAGAACAGGCTGCTTGAATGACCAGGCTCTCAGGCGAAGGATGAGAAGACAAAAAAGCAGGGTCCTCAGGTGCAACCCTGTACCTTCTCGCAACACTCTTAGAAACCGCAGGAGCCGACAACGGTTTCTTCCACACCTCCATTATGGGATCCGTCAAGGCATCATTAAATGGAAGCAAAGGCTCCACCACGGAACTCGGAGAATGCAAAACCTCAGTGAGGATATTGGATTTAAACTCCAGCGTTGGCAAAGTCAATTTAGAAGTTCAGCAGCCTTCCTCATAACCAAATGGTAAGTTTGGATATCCTTAGAAGGAGCACCAGAGCCTGAGGGCAACTCTCACTCTGGAGAGAAATCAAGACTTCCTGAATCAGCCAACTCCTCAAAACAGTTCTCCTCCAATTCACCTTCCTCCACATCAGAATGTGAATCCAAGTACCTTTGCTCTTCCAAAAGGCGTTGAGCTTCCCTTCTGGACCTCTCCTTCACAAGCCTCGCAGCCTGATCCACCAGCGGCTCCGTCGGATTCGGGGCTGACGCCGGTATCGAATCCGATAGCACAGAGGAATGCCCTCGAGGACGATCAGGAGCGGGCGACGCCGGAATCGGCGTAGACGACTTCGGTGGAGCCGGGAATTGCCAATGCGGCGTCGGAGCCGGCATGTAAGGCATAAACGGAGCCGGAGGATAGGAGTGAGGAACTCCAAAGCTGTAAGCCAAAGGACCCATGGGACCCGAAGGTGCACCAGAGGAGTACCACGCCCTTGAGAAGACGCCATACATAGCGTTAAGAAACGCTGAAGGGTCCTGGCCTGGGGCAGGAAAGGGCGGTTGAAAACCCTCAGGCCGGTCCTGAGGAGGGATCGGATTCGGCTCTTCAACAGGCGCAGAATCCACATCCTCCCGAGCCTCTTCCTCTTCTCGGGCCGGGGACGGCGCCGGAGATGGATTCGGAGCCGGAGAAGGATTCGGAGCCGGAGTAGGAGACCGCCCATGCGACTCCGAAGGTGAGGCCTCACCTTCAGGCTCAGAGACATCCAGAGTAACCACCTTCGAACGTACCTTCTTCGGTGACCGCGAGCCCGACTTCTTACCGGAACGACGTCGGGATTTATGTCTCCTCTTCTTATGTTTCGTCTTCGACTTCGAAACATGATTCGATGCCGACCTCGAAGACGACCCCTCTCGAGAACCAGACCTCGACTTCCCCCTTCGAGAACGAGACCTCGACGATTTCTCTTTCCCAGCCTTCATCTTCGCAACCAGGAGTTTGGACTCTCTCTCCCTCAGGGCCTTCGGGTTCATCTTCCGACAGTTAGGATGTAATTGCAACATGTAACAATATCTTCAGTTTCTTCACTGAGAACTATTCATTCAAAGAAAGTCTTGTCAAATATTTATGGTTTGTTTGAACATATCCGGATGAAATTAGAAAATACATTGTTGAATAATTATTCAAAAAAATAGGATAAAGTGCTCATGTGTTAAGGTAATGGCATTTATTTTTCATGTGCTCTGATTTGCTTAAGAAAGGTTACACTCACAGACAAAACGATGATTCTGCAAAAGTAATTTTCTATGCAAGAATTGTGTATTAAAAAAAACTTGATTTTGGAAGTGAGCTAGAAGATTTTCTGGGAACTTCAATGCTGCTAGGGATGCGGTCTGCTTTCCTGTCGATTTTGCTGCCCATTTGGTCTTAGGATATTTTCTGACTTTTGCATACTCTGCATCTGAGATCTTTTGGGCATTGATTCTGCACCCTTTGATTTTTAAAATAAAACCCTGTATCTTTTCATAGATCTAGAACTCCGTTATTGATTGCGTCCACTTTATTATTATTGGATCTAAATTATTTGTACTGTATTTTGATTGATTTTGGTGTTTTGGGAGGTGCCTTGAAATGGAGGAGAATATAGTACCCGATCCAGTAAACTGTGGGAAGGCTGGCTGAGGTAAAGTTTGGAGTGTCTTAATTTTGGGGTGCCATCAATCTGCTCCCACGTCATCACATGGGTGAAACCAAATACAGATGCAATAAGAGGGATGAAGAGGTTGCCAATGTGCACCACTTCAAATCATGACTAAACATAACAGGTGACGCTGCAATTATGTGACCAGCTAAAGACGTGCATTAAGAAGCTGCCGGAGAAGAACTGGACGTTCCAGATCCTGTGATACCTTTATTAAAGCCTACTGTCTTCGGCTGAACATGTTGTTAAAGCCCCTTCATCAGAGTTATAGGCTTAAGCCACAATATTTAGTCACTTTAACGAGGGAGAGGGCTATTGGAATTTTTCATCTACTGATGGTAGAATTTATTTAATTAAACACGGAGATACGAACATTACACATTGGAATGTTGGAGCAGAAGGCCTACTGCAAGTTATTTTTGGCCCTGAGCCACTCCATTGTCTCTAATGAAGCTCTCAACATACCTGTGGTTTAATGACCTTTAACACACGACAGGGCAGAACCCGAATGCTCCAGTGTGCCCACGCTTTCCGGTCAGCTGGTGCACAGAACCTCAACGTACACATTTTTCTCTCACCAACAGGCTAAAAATGTCAACAAGGAGTAAGGGCCAAAATAAGTAAAGTATCAATGGGAAAAAAATATAAGAAATGAGGGAACTAATTTTGTCGGGGGGGGGGGGGGGGGTAGAAAAAAAAAGGAGCTTTGAACATTAACATGGTAAGTGTGAAAAGTTGGGTCAACTTCAAATGTACATTTCTGTCGAAATGCACAGGGCTAGAAGGCCTGACTGCTGCCACTTCCACACAAGGGAGACCTCTCCCTCCAAATACAATGCACCAGACACAGCAATCTCTACACGGAAGGCAACAAGGGAGTAGCGCTCCATTCTCATGCAAATTTCAATTTTGTTTTTAACCACAGAAGGTGTTTAGCCACGGTTTTCATTATAAAAACTACGCACAGTTTTAACATTTCAGACCGTTGCACATTCTCATTAAGTCACTTGACTGCAGTTTCAGTGTAAGCAATATTCACACAAATAATAAGTGAGTCATGTACCGGCTGCAATTCTATAAAAATGCAGGAAGTGCTCAAACAGAAATGTCTATGGCCTATTGCGTTAAGCCCAACATAAACACACCAGTGCAAGGCCCAATTACGATGCTCATGGCAAAATACCAGATGGAAAATGAACGCGCTTTCTGGAATGTATCCTACAAAATTCTGAGGCCCACAATACAGCGAGAAACTCCGCCTACTTCTGACGAAGTGGCGAAGGCCTCGCCCTAAAAATATTGCAACGGGCACCTCAGAGAGCAGCTGTTAACAAGTTCTCCCTTGTAAAGTGGTATTACAAGAACAGTCGCCTTTTGATCATGTTCCAATATTTATGTTTGAGGAGACTGGGGCAAGTAATCTGTGGTACACCATCAAGGAAGCTACACAACAGACAACACAAAAAGGAAATCAAACTGGAGCAGAGATACCGGTCTCATGCATAAGTGTAATGAATTATGAATTATTTCTTTGCCAATGGTTTTTAGGGATGCCATACAGCACCCCCAATGCTGTTCTGCAAGGCTAAGAAGAAATAAAAAGAAAGAAAATAATTCAGTTTAAAAAGAAATGTTTTTAAGAAGGGTGAACGTGTTTATTTGTTTATGCAAAATGGGGGGCAAGGGAAAATGGGGCTGATGAGGGGAGGCAACACAGAGGGCAGAGGTAGGGGAAAAGCAACACAGATGAAGCTCAGAGAGGGAGCAACACTGAAGGCGAGGACCAGGGAAAGCAAAAGTGAGGATTCGGGTGGGTGGAGGAGAAAAGCAAACTGTTGAGACAGCAACCAGAAGCACAGTGGAACAAAGGCAAACATCAAGAGAGCAACATGGAGCTGGCAGAAAAGCTTGTGGGTATGAAAGCAATGCAGGAAGGAGACGCACACAAAGCAAAGCGCATAATTGAGGCGTGACGCGAGAAGCACACTGTCGCGAGAAAGCACAACAGAGCACGGCAGGGTAAGAAAAAGTACAATAGGGGGGCAGCTGGAAAACACATGCTCTCTCCTACAGTGCTTAAAACAAAAGAAAACAGACAGATTTATCAAGCGTTTTCCCGTTTGCAAACGGGCCAATGTGTTTGCAAACGGGAAAAAGACTTTTGGGATGTATCATCCCAAAAGGCAATTGCAAAATAGGTAATCAAATATTGTGATAACCTATTTTGAGGATGCATTTAAAGAAATCGCAATTTGCAATTCTCTAAATGCAATGCAGGAAGCGCATTTTAAATTGCAGCCCTACTTTGAGGAATCGCAATTTACCACCAACTTTAAGTTGGTGGTAAATTGCAAATCCTCAGAAAAATGCAAAATTTTGCATTTTTTTTTAAGTGCCATGTGGCGCACATAGGCATGTATGTGCGCCACAAGTGCACACATGCATATTTCAGGGGTGCAACAGGGTGTCCTTTTGAAATTTCATGCGCAATTTGCGAGCACCTATTTGGTACTCGCAAATTGTGAATGCAATCCTATTCATTCCTATGGGCCTCTAGGCCCATAGGAATGAATGGGAGGGTATTCCTTAATAGCAATTTGCTATTAAGGAATATGTAGGATTCACATTTTTTTTGCAAATCCTACATACATTGCATTTTGCAATTCTTAAATAGCGAATTAATAGAATTCGTTATTTAAGCATCGCAAAAGCAATTCTTGAGGCATCTGGCGCATAGTTCCATAAAAGCGAGCAGCGCCAGACAAGCCTTCTCTACCACGTGACCTTAACTCCGTGGTCAAGTTATTGTTTGTTGGGAAAATTAATCATCATGCTTTGATATTTAGACTAGATGGTTGGATTTTTGCAGTTACGAGAGTAAGATATATATGTTTCAGAGGAAATGCTTCACATAACAATTAACCTATTTTGAACTATCAAAGCACCATAAATTCAACCATTGTCCAACTCAACACCTCTTGCAGATTTTTTTTTTCCAGCAGGTATCTCTAACCAGATATGACAATCAACAGCAAGTCAACCATGATAAACTACTGTATGTGCGACAGTTCAAAGTTTGCTTTCAATCCCTACAAGGTAAATTTGCTTTCAAATGGTATCATCTTGGGTCTAAGTAGCAAAACCACAAAATGTAAGCATCTTCTAATAATACTCTTCTGGTTTTCAATAATGTACATTATGAAGCGTGGTAACGGAGATGGTCAAATAAATATTACATAAAGAGAACTTAAGCAGTTAGGACATTTTAATATTTTACGAATTCTTATAGACGTTTGTTATTGTGCTTTTTAGAGCAAAAGGGTAACTACTACCAAGTCCTGTCTTCCAACTTCGTTTTTCCATCTTCATGCACATGGAAAGTTCACAAGTGAGCACAAGTTACTTGTTATAATGAGGACATGAGGAGTGTTCCTCTTTCCTTATTGGTATTCCCCGAATGGCGAAACTTTGTCATGACAGACTGGTCTCTACCGTTTAACTGGGAGATCATCAGGGGTGTCCCCGCACGGGAAGGACGCTAGCGAGTAGGAGGGAGTAACACACAAAGCCAGCTACGGTTACAAGAAAAAGTCAGTTCTATGAAAGTAACTACAAAGGATCAGGTCGTCTGGACTACAAAATGTGAACATGTGTAGATATGATGTGAAGAAGGAGGATATAATAAAAATATGTAGGGGCCGGGAGTTTGGAGGAAGAGCAACAAAGCTCAGTTTATTCCACATTTCCAGTGGCAGTCTTCCTCTAAAGTAAAATTAGATTAGAAATACAATATACACAGAGTGATGACACTTTAAAATCTACCACACGTATTCTATGCTTTGAAGGAAATAAGTACAAATCCCATTTGTAGACACTATTTAATGCAATACATGACATGTTTCCAAGCTACGGTAGGTGTATGACTTCTCCAAACAATATGCTGCTTACAAATGACCAGTTTTCCAAGTCGTCAGTTTACATACACTATCAACTTTAAAAATACTGCTAATTAAACGCTAAAAAATGCCCCGTCATTTCCTTCAGGAAAAATAAAATAAGAAAAATTAGACATTATGGGAACAAACGATTCAGGGTCTGGGGCAGCTCAATATAATACCCACATATGTATAACTCCTCTACTATCGAATCCATTCAACTGTGAATTCATGCAGGCAGGCAAACAAACCGCAGGGGATGGGGGATGGGCAAAGAATAAGCACAGCTATAACCAAAGGCCAAAGGCCAAGCAGCCAACAAATGTGTGCTGAGAGCCAATCCACAAATAGATGAATGGCTAATCTCCTCTCTATAGCTGCTCTCTGTTAAATGCAGGCCACAGGATGGCCTCGTGAAAGGGACCTGGGACAGAGAGAGGCATGGCACTTTTAAACTCCATGAAAAAGAGTTCTTGATTGGGATATAGGCCGTATCCTGTGGGACTGTCCTATTATTCACACTGTTGGATTCAGATTTAAGATTTTTTGCAGCCACACTCATTAATTTTTCCCTTTCAGAACGTTTATCTCTTTTACAAAATACATCTGAAATATCGCCTATATCCATTCATGCCTTTAAGTGGCTTTTTACTGATCTAAGTCTAGCCACAGTTAAAATGTTACGTTTTTAGAGGGCATCTGTTATTTCAACACTTCAATCTTGGCTTGAGGATATGTTAGATGTGGGCCCCTTTGAAAACATGATTACGAAGTCGAATGGCAATTTACATCTTTTTCATCACATTTGGGGTCCTTTTTATAAATAAATTAAGGTGATTGTGCCTGTATTATGCATATTTACTATTGACAGGTTCTCACTAATGTATGCTTAACACTTTTTGTTACATGTAACAATGCATTTTCATCATTTTGTATTTATCATCTATGTTTGTAAATGAGGTCAAATACCTTGTTTGGATTTTCTTTTTTTTTTTGTTATTCTTTTTTGTTATTAATGTCAATGTGCACATCTGAAATTGCATAACTGGTGTTTTTTTATGTGTTTTATGAAAAGTTGATTGTTGATAGTTTAAAAAAAATGTAATAAAGAAATGAAATAAAAATAAAAACAAAGTGGCGACAGAAAAACTACATACCTACATTGCACCAACACAAACACACTGTAATTAGGTAAACACCACTCGTGCAGAATTGTGCCAACAAGTGTGCTATATTAAAACAATAGTATTATTGTACTAAAAATCCAAACAAAAGCAGACTAGTTAGGCCTTGGGAACTGTGCGGTGTAGGCAAGAGTTCACAATGAAAGATTAACTAAGGTACGGGGTGAGATTAAAGTAAAGTAAAATGATTTGTTGGATTACTTAAAATCTCTATAATATCACGGTCATTACAAAAGACAAAAGGTATCTATTATAAAAATTAACTGCAATTTACATTTCTTAACTGTGTATATGAATTTAATACATGTAAGGGCGATTTAAAATTAGCCCTGTTCAATCATTCACTAAAGGCATGAGGACAAGTGTTAATTCTTATAGATATAAAAAATGGCTTTAGCAGAGTCCTTCAATCCAAGATGAGATATGACCATGTACATCTGACCAGAATTATTTGTCCGATAATCACATAGTCGGCAGCTTGTGTCCAAATCTTTAGACCTGACTTTATCTTTAGAAGGTAAGATGCTAAAGCACTGCTAAACTAATTTTAGTTTAGTTCCTGCCAAACAGGTCTATTGCATTTCTTCTTAGGAAGTTGATCTGGCTCAACAGCTCATCACTCTCCATGAACGGGAGTGTTTTCTGAATAGGCACTTGTCATCCATAAAGGGGAGGATTCTTGCAATTTTACTTTTTGAAAATACAGAATCATCCTCTGCGCCAACAGATTTTCTACTTCAATGTTTTTAGAGGGGGTTACCAGGAGGTTTGTTATTCAGGTCTTACTCATTACTTGCATTCAAATTTGATGGACTAAAGTTTAAGTTCTTTAATTCTTTGTTTTCTGTAAGAGTTTGACAAATGGCAAGTGCCTTTTATCTTCTAGTTGCGCAGGCTGTACTCAAGCCTGATTTGTGACTGGAAGCCCTTGGAAGAAGGCAGAAATGTACTTGAAAATGTGCTAATGATTCTAATCACAAATACAACATGGGATTCCGGAAGGGCTAAAAAGCCAGAGGCTAAAGATGGCTGCAATTTTCTTTTATTACCTTTGTAATTGGCTAAAAAAGTGTGACCCTGCATTTTGAACTGTAGCAAGTTAGTCTTAGTTTCTGATAACCTATGGTCCTGAAATGACCCACATTGATGAAGAAAAGAAGCCCCGATATTCGTAGAACCTTACAGTTTATATTTTTTGCTTCATGTACCAGGAGCCTTGCTTTTGTATCTGCCTCGCAGTTATTACCTTTGTTTAAAGCGATACCCGGTTTATTTTTGACACAGTATGAACCCAGCTCATTTGGAAGGCTTGGAGGTCTATGGGTGTTTTGCTCATGAATACAGTGTCATCAACATATTGTAATACCGACAGTTGGCACGGACATAGCCTTGTGGGGTTCATCCGACATGTTACCGAAAGTGTCATTTATGTCTTCCATGAAACAATTAAACAAGATGGAAGCCAGCATGCAACCAAGTTGAAAGCATTCATAGTATAGAATTTTTTTGAGAATGTTCCCTTATTTACAAATTTGACCTGAACCTACATGTGTGTATAAAGTAGATAGACACCCTTCAATAGCTTTAGAGGGATGCTCCATTTGTATAGTTTTTCTAAGGGTAAGTTTCTGGTACTTGAAGCACGTGTAAAGCAAAGATTGAGAGTAATTCCCCAGGAGGTTAGAATTGAAAGGGTAAGGTGGTCTGTGCCAATGCCGGCCAGAAATCAGCTTGTGAAAAGGAGATATTAAAATGCATCTTTCCATGAGCACTAAATGCATGGGCGTTCCCGTTCCTAGATCCTTAAAAGTGTGTGTGTAAAAGATGAACAGTACATTAATGTAGAAAGATCTGGCACTACATCAGACTACAGTAAGGAGTACGCCAGTGCAAAGGTGAAGAACACACAAGACAAGGTAATACAGCATAAAGGCAGGCTGGCTGTACCAATGCAAGTCTTCTACATTGAATACAATGTACTCTAACCGCTGAGTTCAACTGAAGCATATTTTTCACATCTTGATCTATCACTCTGCAGTGCCATCTTTTTACAATACCCACACAAGTATTACCATTTTTGTTTGATGGTCAACATTTGTTT
This sequence comes from Lissotriton vulgaris, assembly GCF_964263255.1. NCBI lineage: Eukaryota > Metazoa > Chordata > Amphibia > Caudata > Salamandridae > Lissotriton > Lissotriton vulgaris. Next base: position 616,862,948 of record NC_141698.1, read on the forward strand.
AATGACCTCACAACATCTGCATACTGTGCTCTTCCTTAACTGGAGACCATAATCATTTTTTAAATTCACTGTATTGTTTTTAACATTTATGTTGCTGATACTGTACTGGCTTTCTGGTTGTGTTGCCTTTAGAACCTAAAACCTGAACATTATTTCATGCATTAGATTCAAAACATATTACATTAGTTTCATTCAGTGAGTAGGACTATCTAGAGGTTATTCTAGCGCAGAACTTTCTTTCCAACTAGGACTCCATTTTGAAAACTTAATACGACACCTGTGGCGTTACGTAACATACTCCACCTGCAGAAAGAAGGTGGAATAGGCCCAGTCAATTTGGTGGCATTTCTACAGCCCCACCCTTACCTCAAACTTACTTTCTATTCCGTTACTAAAAGTATGCCCTGGTGTGGTTTTCTGGTGTGTTTCCTGGCGGGGCATTAGCAAAGACCTTTTGATTTTTAGAAAATTATATATAAGGTATATGTACCTACTGTTGTTTTAAGCCATCTCTTTCTACATTGGTTTGTCATCATGCAGTTCAAATTTTTCTTTCACCTACTTTAACACAAAGCTTGATACAAATTTGTCAGCCCGCTTTAGCAATGGGCTAATTTCAATGAGACTGACAGCATTCTGCCGTTCACAAGCAACACACACAAAGAAGTTCATTTGAGTGCCATAGACTACTATGAAAACGTGTGACTTCTGAAATCCTAAAATAGTTCTGCTTTACTCCATTTTTAGGTTTCGCCTAGCGCTGTAGCTCGCATGCGCTGCTCAGTCTGCGAGGGCTATTGTGATCAAGGAGATTTCAGCAGGGGATTTGAAGCCCAGCGCCTCATTTTCATTGGCTGGCGTCATTGTTTTGTATAACGGTGGCCTCCGATTAAAACTGAGGCCTTTTTGTTTCCACCCGGTCTCCTTTTCGTCCGGCCCATCCGGACTGGATTGTCTGCTTGCCGGCTGTCGTGAATGAATTTCTTATCCATAGGGGGCGTGTATGTTTACGAGTTAGTCTGTGCCCAGGGGGCATGTCGTGACGGATCATGTTGCATCTCGTATCGCAGTGGCTTTCTGTATCCTTGGCTCTTCCCTCTCCATGGTGAGTATACGCTGTGGTTGGTATTGGAGTGCCCGCCTCATGACAATGCGTCTGCATATAACACATGCGGGTCAGTCCTCTCTGCTCCGCACAGCTGCATGAGTAGGTATGAATTTAGGAACAGGGAGAGCGCCCGTTCTCTAGATTTACAAACCTACGTCAGACTTCAGTTCTTTCATTTCTTTGGTGCTGGAGCCTGGCACTATGTTTCACTAGGCAGATTGAAGTATGCATTGCTGTAAGCGTGTTTGTCTTAATACGCCAACACGACAAGACATAGTGGTTACGTTTGTAAGCCAAGACATAAAGGGTATCACAGATGAGACCGTGGCAGTTAGGAGTCAATGAATATGAGCAGTTGAACTGTGGGGTGTATGCTAAGGTTTCAGGAGCAGCTCGTCGCACTACTCACACCTAGTATAATCTACCCATGCCTCACGTCCGCAGCGATCGAAGCCAGAATTAATAAGTTTTGAATGCTCAATTTTATGGTGCTCAATTTATCGACCTCGGAAGACTGAAAGACTGGCCGGACATCCTAAGGGACCCAACTGGGAACCTGTAGACACTATCGGTGATAGAGTTTAACTCACAGAGCGGCATGACAAATGCCTGTAGGGTGGACTAAAGGGGATGTGAGGAACAAACTACGACGATTCCATGTGAAATAAATAAACCCCAGTGTCCCCCTTAGTAGCACACATGAGCTTGCTCTTCAGAACGCCCACAAGAAAAGGTCGTAGCAAGTGTGCGCAGCCCTTTTCTCTTTTTCAGGCAGTTTGAAAACTTGTGCCGATGTTGCCCACACTTTTATTCTTATAATGTTCCTGGTGAAAACATTCTACAATGCCAAATTAAACCTCGCATTTATACATTTAAAACTTGCCATTTCACGTAGTTGTTGACCAGCAGCTGCCCCAATCGCTGATAGCCAACCCCACCCTATTCTCCCTATATGACAAAATTCCTTCTCCTGGATGGCCTCGTACCCGGCTCCCCTTCCCCCCCCCCGCCCAACATGTAACTAGACCCTAATGCTGCCCCTTCCCCCGCTGTCACATTAGTGACCCCCACCGCTCCCCCTTGCTCTCTTTCGTCTCCCTCTAACCCTAACCAATCTGTATGCGTCTGTCCCAGGACCACCCGGTGCGTCACACCCACACAAGGTCCATTTACGAGGACATTGAATCATTTTTCAGGACCACCGGATGCAATACACACCGAAATCCGCACCTTATCCCACTGGCCCACAGTCTTTAGTTGACAGTTCTGCCCACAAGTCCCTCAGGTTCTGCCCACAAGTCCCTCCCCCTGGGATCCTGATCTTGCCTACTATAGCCTCGCTTAATAACTTTGTGCTCCTGATCCCCCTTTTGCAACCCACAACCTCCACAGTGAGCCTCCAGTCGCCGAGAAGCAGTCTCCCTTCACAATCATTACCCTTGCATCCAACCTTCCTGCACCCCTTCACGTGCCGTGTGACTTTCCCAAATTAACCACTTATTCAAATTCGTGCTGACCCTCCCAACACCCCACCTGCACTCCTTGCAATAAATCTTCCGTAGTGTTTCTCATCTTTGATAGCTAGGCACCTGTTAGTAGGCCGAGCCCGCAGGGGTGCAAATAATGCCCTATTGGGGGGGGGGGGGGGGGGGGGGGGGGGGGGGGGGGGGGGAGTGGCTATAAAAAAATTCGCCGGGGAGTTGCTAATTGTAGGCCGAACAGTGGTGAGCGCTTCATGGGGCAGGGCAGTAGGGACTTGTGTGGCGTCTAACAGTGAACAGTGAGTTCAGCAAGGGTCCTGACAAAAATGGTTGTAGCACAAGGCATGGTGGTCATCCCAGTGTCAACAGGCCTAACAACACTATCATTGCCAATAGGACTGAAATCGGTGCCATTATCGTTGGTAGTAGTAGTGGTAGGAAGAGGCCTGACAACAGTGGCACCAACTTCCTGTCTGAGGAAAGCAACTCTATAGAAATGCCTGGCAATAGTGACTTTAGCTACAGTGGCTCTCGTAGAACACTTGACGACACTACACGAGGAGGAAGGTCTTACAAAACGGATTCTATCGGGAGCCCTGACAATATTGGCTGCGGCTGGAAGCCTGAGAAAAACAAAGCCAAAGAGTTGTCTGAATACAACGTGTCCAGCGAGAGCAGCAACAGCCCTGGCAGGAGTAAGCGCAGCACGAGGCCTTACAGCAGCGAGTACCCTAATGGGACTGAGCATAGTGAATATTGTAAGAAGGCAGCCGACATTGAGTGCACCGTGAGACTCCGCCATAATAATTCTAGAGGTAAAACGGACATCAAGGACACTGAGGGGAGTCTCAGTAGAAGCGACCACAAGGAATGTGCTGACAGCTGTGACTCTAGCAGACAATATGACAACAGCAGCGCCTTAGAGGGAAATAAGAGGGGTTCAAGCAGCAGGGCTGACTATGATCACAGCCAGAGGCCTGGCACCACTGACTGCAGTGAGAGTGGCGGCAGTAAAGATCACTGCCAGAGGTCTAACGACACTGACTGTATTGAAAGGCCGGACTGCAATGTTTTAATGCGAAGGCCTGAAAGCAATGTCTGTGCCAGGTGTCATTATGACAGTTACTCCATTAGGAACCACAACAATGACTATAGTGGTTGGGCTGATGACAATGACTCCAGCGATAAACAGGACAAGAATGGCACTAGTGGTAGACCAAATGATAGGAGATGTAGAACAATACAGGATAAGAATTACTCCAGCGGTAGACCGGGCACAAAGATGACAAAAATGACTAGTAGTAGGCTTAATTACAGGGGATCTATCGAAATGTAGGATAAGAATGACTCTAGTGGTAGGCATAATAACAGGGGCTGTAAATGAAAATTGTAAATGAGAAGCAATAAGACACAGTCGTTGCAAAGGCTCATAAATCAGTGGTAGTCCGGTCACGTGGTTAAAGACATTGCCATTCACAATCCTAATATCTCTAATGCAAGCAAATGTGAGACCTATTGCATTTCCAATGCTTGTTTTTAATGGAGACGGGGTGGGCAGCTTCCAACTTCCCCAGCAATCATTCTTTGAAAAAGAACACTAGAAAATAAAACAAGCATAGCAAAGCCAAACTGCTGGCAGGCAATGTTTATTAGACCAACTGTCGGTGCCAATTTTCTGTTTATTGGGGAGGGGAATCAAACATACCTATTAATTGCAATATTCAAAAATTGGGCTTTATGTACTGCCCTTTCACCCATTGGTTTGCTTCAACAACCCTCTCAGCCGCAGGCTTGAGATTTTGGCAATAAAGTCTTTACTGAGACTAGTATGAATCTCATGTCTTCTTCTACTGGCTGCCTGGTTGTATCCTTCCACTCAAGTTCTTTCCCAAAACTGCACAATGGACTACTTTACAATCACAGTCCTCTTTTTCTGAAAAATAATCTAAAACAGAGCTCTGAAAAAGACGAGGAAAGCAACACACTCAACCACTCGTTTCTTGTCAGACTTACAAAGTGCTTACCTGCTTCGGTTAGCACAATAAACAAAGAGCTACTGGATTTCCCAATACTTTTCTATTCTCCTATTTTAGTTCTCTAATTTCGCTTTGTTGTCTAGAGTGGACTTTAAATGAACTGAAATTGGGGTGTATCGAGCACGCTATAAAACTGTATATATATTTTCTTATTGTTGTTTTTATAAACTGCTAATATGCCGAAAGTAAATGTAAAGATGTTAATTAAAATTTATTTTATATCCATTTAAGGAAATCTCTGTACACTTTTTAGAAATATTACTAAATGTGTTCACAACTGAAACTAAACCTTTTCAGAGATTAATATTGTCACTGAGCAACTCATGACTGAGTAAAAGAGTTTTAGGCGCTGGAAGCTGAAACCAATCTGGGTGGATAACCACCAACTAGCAAAAGCACATTTAACTACATCTCACCTGCTCTCAAACAAGGCGGGAGAAGAACCTGGATGGCAGTTGCAGCAGCACCGTGACTACTTGGCACTCAGATTTGAACCACCATTTTGAGTGAGGCCTTTTCAAGGCAAAAGCAGGCACTGTAATTTTCATTACATCACAATGTTCAGACCCTACATTCTTACGTGTGTCCCACACAATACCCGCGACTTTATCGCCCAACCCGCATCTAGGTTACTTGTGCTTCGGCTATTTCCTTCTCCTCAATTTCTAAGCTCGAGCTACCTCAACTATCTATCCACTCCCATCACCAATACGCCTCATCCTTTCCGTTTGTAAGTTTCTCAACTCTTTGCAAATCTTTTCATGCACACCCCTGTTCTGTCTCCTCTTCAAACTACTGTTCGCTCAGTACCGTTCCTTTGACTCCGTGAGTTTCAATACTTCTCCTCTTCTCTTCTCTCCCTTCTGTGTACACGCAACCTTTCATTCCGATTTTCCAGTTAATGAATTCCTCTCACGCCTTCCAAGTCACAGGCCGCACGCACCTTCTCAACCCCTCCTGCATGTTAACAAGTCTCAATACTACCACCACTCATCTCCATAATAGCCACCAACCTCGTGTGTAGGGTCAACACACCATCCAAAGGCAAGGCTCCATAAGCCAGGCAGGACAACACACCCAAGTGGTTCATTCAAGTACAATAGTCTCTCATTCCTCCCACCCACCGCAAGACAAAGTATGTAACAGCCAAGTAAGGAAGACAGAACCCCACACAGACACAGAGGGAACTAAGTATTAGAGTGGAAACTATGGTCGCCCGTCGGCCACAAATTCCAGTGCCATCACATAGTAAAGCACACAAAATGGCAATCATGAGAAACAATGTACACAACATTCATTTCATAGGTGTGCATACACATCTGAGACGTAAGTAAACAGGAAGCACAAATATATAAACATTCAAATAAGTTCCACCACCCACAGATATTTACGTAATGCTGCCAGGGACAGTCGAGCAAATAAAGCATGTCCAAATAGAGTAATCCAATTCCCAGAATACCCTAATGTAGAGAGGTCCAACCAGATTTGCGCCTAGAAAACGAAAGGACACAACCAAGGGCATAATCAGTATCTTAAAAACCATTAATCCTTGTTCTTAAAAATGTTACAGTTCTCCAATAACCTGATTGAAGTCATCAATGACTACTAGTATTATGCTTTCCCATGTCACAAGTGAAAAATATAACTTCATTTACAAAACATTGAGTGGCAATAAAACTGACTTATGTTGGCACTGTGAAAAAAAATATTTTTCAGAGACTAACAGCACCACAAGGGTTGTTGTAAAGTATAGTTTTGGTGAAATGACAATCAGGCACACTTTTCACAGCAGTTCAAACTGATGAAAAATATCAGTGCGATCTGTACCAATTTAAACCTTAACTGATCAAAAACAATTTAACATTTAGATCATCTTTTAAAACTCATCCCTAATATAGGGACCACCACAGGTTTTATTCTCATTTAATGTGTTTTGCAAGATATGCCATACTAGAAGACTCTTCACAGTGTGGTTTTCTTGATTTTCTCCATGTAACAAGTCAGGAAAATCTGAAGTGGCCACTCTTACCATGTACTCTTTGAAGACCTACATCATCAACTGGGGAAACCCACAAGAGCCAATCCTCTCATAATTTCTGTTCAATGTTTAATTGCAGCCGGTTGTCCAATTGCTCCACAAAGCAGGGATACACTTTTACAAGTATGCTGTTAATACTCCACTCATCTGTAACCAACAGCTGCCCAAACAACAGATTTGTTATTTAATGTACGCCCTCACCATCACCTGGATATGGAGGGCCAACAACTCCCTCAAAAGGAACTATATAATAAAGCAGATATCTTAATTACCCCAACTTCGTCGTTTGGAGACTGGGACTGACCATGTGGCTAGACCTACCAGGCAGCCCCCAGATCCTTCAACAGTGGTGCTAAATGAGAAGTTCTTAGACAGAATCCCGTTGCTGGAAGCCCAATCCATGAATCTGGCCTCCATATTTCACCCACCTTCACCTTCTCAAAAAGACTCTTTCATTGATCCGTCTTTGCATACGACAATAATAAACACTATGTCACGTTTTGCCTACACCACTTCAATCTACCTTGAATATCCACAGAAAATCTTACTCAGACTGCAACTTGCTGAGAATGATTTGGCACGAGTTGCAAGAAAAACTGCAAGAAGATAATCATTGTCTCCAGTATTGTCATCTGTACACCAGCTACCCATTTGATCTCGGGTAACTTTTAAGGCTCTAACAATTGACCATAAAGCACTAAACATCAGATCATCCTCTTTTCTAGCTGACAAATTAGAATTCCAACAATCGCAGAACTGTGCAATTCCCCTTTGAGTTTGCTGGTAGCCGCAAATGTACTCCGCATTAGACTTTAGCTGACAACATGGCTTTTTAATAATTATCTTCTGCCCTTTTTCCATGGTCATCGTTCATGTTACGGTTGTGTCTTCCTAAAGCACCAAGAAGCATCTAAGTACGAGCGTCCAACAAATAACTTACAATTTACCAAAGTCTCTACGGAAAAAAATGCATTCTTCATTTGCCCTGGTGAATAAATGAAAGGCACTGCAGGAAGATGGGAGTAAAGCAGTGCTATGGTATTTTCTAGCATACATTCACGTGCTTAGACGGCCCCGCGACGATTAATCCATATTTTTGTAAAATTACAATTTTATCGCTTGAATAGTTTATATTACTTTTCGCAATATTACTTAGTGAATAAGTCCCGTAAAAGAAGGCTCATTCTTCACTTTTCTAACTGAGAAAACCAAATGTTTTACTTTGATTATGAAAAATATGCCAACGCACACAGCCCCTGAAGATGAAACAAAATATGGCAAAGCAATGGTCTAGATGAAAAAAATGTTGCACAGCAACAACCTAACTTCTCGTTCATAACTTAAAAAATATAGCAATCAACTTCTAATGTAGTCTGAGGCTTAAAAACAGCTTTTTGTGTAGAGACAATATTTTCATTTGTACAATTCTCCTGCTGCAGTCAGGGTTGAAATCGGATTGAAAACCTGAATGAAGGAAGCCATAGTGGCATTTCAGGGAGAAAAAAAGGCACAGGACTTAATTTAAGCATTGAAGCCTGCAGCTGTGTCTTTAAGCCAACAATGCAAGGCTACTGATTTGCGAGTCTCCACAAAAACACATTTAGCTACGGTGTACTTGAAAGATTTAGTACTATAACTTTGAAAGACACAAATTGACTTATCTGTAGAACCAGATGGCATTACTTCTAATTTTCCCAGCTTACACTGCCAGCTATTTAAATGATTTCTTTGGGAACATTGCTTTTTTGGACAGCAACAACTTAATTCAATCAAGGTGCTGACAGAAGGACAATGGCCAATTGCTCTGTAATGAGCAAACTTTGGTATTGTTTAAAAAGTCGAAAATGCCAAAAATGTGTTGTTGTCAAGACTCAGATTACTTACAATCTTAAAAGCATGAACTGTTGCACATTAAGATTAAGACTAACTTGAAACCTCAAAACAAAAGACAGAAGGATCCCACTCTTCAGAACCAGTAGCAATAGGTTATATCCAATAGTGTACATGACATGTAACTTTAAAAGCTCTTTACAACAATTGTGAGATGAAAAACGGGGAGGAAGAAGCATAGCAAAACGGATTTTCTTTTGCATTTGTAATAGTGCTAACTCGGCCCAAAGGTATTGGAGGGGCTTTACATGAGCACCAGGTACATTACACAAGGACACATTTTTTTGTTTTTGTTTTTAAGGTACTGGGAGATTAAGTTATTTGCTCAGAATCACAGGATGTTGAGCCGAAGCAGACACTCGAACCAGATTCCCAGAGTTCAAAGTTGGCGGCGCTGGCCGTTACACTGCTCCTCCCACTTTATCAGTTACATCTCCCCCCCCCTTATCCGTTACATCTACTTATTTCAAGTGATATTCTTGTAGTCAGTCTTAATCCTACAAGCAGGTTTTAGGCAAAATGTTATGACGATCGACCAGATCATGCGGTTTTTAACAATTAAGTGGAAGACTGTTGGCATCGACCGGGAGCTATTATGCTTAGCCTTCGTGGACCTCCACGCCACATTGGATCTTGTCCAGAGGGCCAAGCTGTGGGAGGTCTTACACAAGGCAGGGGTCCCAAAAGGCTCCCTGCTCTTAATAAAAACCCTCTACAGATAGAATTTTGGAATGGTCAGGTGGGGTCTGACGGGCGATCTGACAGAGGACATTCCCATACAACAAGGTGTTAGCCAAGGGATATACTGGCCCAAATTTTTTCCTTTTATACATAAATGGCTCTATCCCCTATCTTTTCGACTGCAAAAAAGATTTCCCTAAAATGGCAGGACACAAAATACTGGGTTTCCTCTTCGCAGACTATACTCACTTGCTCTCGAAATCCACTAAGAGTCTTTCCATTCTCATGGGCAAATTCAATCTTTTTTGTAAGGAGCATTGTCTAGAGATCAACAGTAACAACCAAGTACATGGCATTTAGTATCCAGAGGAAAATCAAGTGCAAGGCAACACTTAAGGGTGTGCACCAAGTAGGGTCAATGAATTTTACTATTTGGGTGCGAGAAGTGATTCCCACCATGGCTGCCCCAGTTTTAGAAAAGTGTGCGGTCCTTAAAGCAAAGGGATGGGTAAATTTAAAATTTGGCAACAGGGAATCTACATATGATGTTGCCCCCCCCCCCTATTGAAATATGTAAGAGTCAAGTGTGTGGAGCAGCCCTCTATGGGGGGCTGATTTGTGGAATTTATCAGTCATCAATATCCCTTGGCTACTTTACATAAAATCATGGTTAACTAAGCTGGGACTAAATGATTTTTGGTAACACCCCACTGCTTTGACTAGAGGTGCCTGCAAGAAGTTGAAATCGAGTTACTGGAACTTTGTACTAGGGTCCAAGATATCTTGTGTTTCCTTGCAGATTCTTGACATTCAAAAGTGTACCCGAATTAGAGCCCCACACGAATTTTATAATTAATCCTAATGCATGTGAACTTCATATAAAATTCTGGATGGGGATTTTACCTTTGCCGTCTTACTTGTTTATGGAACAAACTAAGAATTACATCTAATAAACGTCCTATGCGTTGTCAATCAGTTGAGAATGAGGAATATATTTTATTTTTCTGCAAGGCCTATGCAAAGCAACGCTCATTCTGGATTACCCCTCTTTGTAGATCTCTTGACCTTAGTGACCATCATACTGCACTAAGATTATGTAAAACGAATACAAAGGATTTGATTGAGTATTCAGTTTCACGTTATTTGACCTCAATATGGCGTGTTATGATGATGGATTTGAAGCAGGACATTTTAGTTATTGGTCATATTATTTATTGTGAGTAGTAGTCTAACATGCACTCTGTTTTCAGAGTTTAGTTTTTAGCACAGATGGTTCTGGGCACTATGCATCCGAGGATTGTTTATTTATTTTTTATTAATTTTATTGGTTCATGCTTGTTAATTACGTTCACAATAATTCCAGCACTTGATGGATCTGTAATTCAATGTGATTTGTATTGACTTTTCACAGTGAAGCAGTTCTATTTTATTGAATCGGTTTTGTTTCATTGTATACCTGTTATGGTTCCAATGAGTCGAAATAAAGAACTACCACTACTATTGCACCAATGTGATGAAGCTGGGGCTCGAAGATGCTGCTTGTCATTGATTTAACGTTTGGCAAACCAAGTCATTTAACTTTACCAGCCTAGATACAAATTAAAGATTCTTACCGCAAAGTTTTTAACAGTATCCTGGCGTCTGCATAAACTAGCCACAATAACGGAGGATTTAAGGCAGAACTTTCATTCAACCAAAGGAATTAGGCACAGCCACTTAATATTAACCAAACCTTTTTTTATAGCTGCTGCATTACAGGTCAGCTGTAGGAGGATTCACTGAAATAGCTCCAAAAGTCAGAAACTCAATGAGCAGGAGTAATAATCTCATCAAGTGATGGATTAAGTTATGCAAATAGTCATAATTTTAATCTTAGTTGGCGTCAATTACAAAAACAGAAAATGTGTCAAATGTGGGTTGTTATGGATCGGTTTTGCTGAGAAACAGCATAGGGAATTTTTACAAATGCCTTAAACATGACGTGCATGATTGGGCTATTCCAAACTATACACCCTGCTGCATATCAACTGGACTCCTTCAAATATACAGAGCAAGGGTTGTTCCTAGCCCCATCACCTCAATCGTGTATATCATGCCAGAGTAAAGCATTTGGTGATTTGTCATTGGTGCCTTGCCATGAAGCAGTTCATAATCATCCGAGCTCTGACCACAAGAAATGCCCACTCAGTACTAACTTGAAGAGGATCGAAGGCATGAAAGCCAAGACCAAAAGGTGTGCACTGTGAGAGCTCAAAGCACGAAGTAAGAAAACTGGAAGGCAATGCTTCATGGCTATAAATTAATGATGGAACATACAAGTATTTGATCATCAGTAAAAGAAACTGTGCTCAGACTTCACATATGTTGAGTGCAAATTTAAAAGAGACCATCGATCTCAAACTGGAAACCGGTTATCTAGAGCTTCCTCCCTCATGCAACGTGAGGCCTAGGCAGCTCTACGACCTTACCGTTCTATTACCCTGTCACCCAAGAGCTAAGCAGTTATGCACAAGCACAATAACACCCATCTTACTAATGGTAATCAGCTTGTTTTCCTGAGAAAACCACTCTAGGTCATTCAATATCAACTAAAGGCCGATTAGGCATTCACTAAGATTACAGTCATTGGAGTACTGAAGGAGGGGTAAAAACTCCCATCTTTATTGGGTAGGAACACTCTCCTTAAATACACCCCAATGTCAGCTGAATAAAGGCTAAAAAACAGAGGTGCTACTAGACACCAATGCTTCAGCAATTGAATGATGACAATTTTATCTGATATGGACAACTGATCCAGTTTGTTGTTCTTTGATTTTCCCACTGCCAGTAAGAGACTGCACGGCTATAAGCGTATTGTACATAGATATGTTTTATTTGGATAGCGCAAATCTAGCCAAAAGAGAGTAGAGCATGATACAAGGTCAAAGACAAGCATATAGTCGAGCAACAAGTGAGAGATAGAAGGGGTAGTTGGGTTCTGGGAGCAGAAGTGTACTGTTACTGTATTGTGATGTAGTGTTTTTTAAGGAGGCGGTTCTTCATCTCTTTACTGAAGTGGTGCTGTGTTGGAGTGGTCTTGACGAATACAGGGATGTTGTTCCAGAGCCTGGGTGCATAGATAAAAAAGGCCCGCTGCTTTTTCCTTTTTTAAACACTTAGTCTCCAGTTTGATGGACCCTGGCTGCAGGAGGGCAAAGAGTCACCAGAGATTAAGAGCTTCAATTAATCATTTTACCTCATATGCTGCTACTTGCCTCATCTGACATGGAGGGGAATGCCATTCGTGAACTAACCAGCTACACATAACGATCTGCTTTAGCTACTCGGCCCCCTCAGTTTATCCTTCACTTATGTTATCCTGCCTTCTACAGCCCCTGATCTTCGTAACTGGGGGCTCTATTAACTGGAGTATGAAGACAAGAGATTCATGGACACTTAAATGTAGGCATTAGTTTAAATTCCTCATAAATCGCTAGGCACTACTTTAAATTCCTTAAAGATCTTTAAAAACAAATATTTCAAATTTCATCTTAGACTTCAGGAGAGCAATCATGTAATATCTGCGGCCAAACAACAAAAACATCAAAAAACACTTGTGCAGAAAACCATGAAGAAATGCAGGCATCAATAGGGCATCTGACGAAAATGAAGACGAAAAGATAATAAGCCATACGACCAGCAGAATGATTTATCCTGCGACTATCATGTGGAAGTCCGAACCCATGTGAAATGAAAAACCTCAGCAGCGGAATCATACATAGATGGCTATGTTTCCCAAGATTATGGCCCATGTTACAAAGAAAAAAATGACCCTCCCAGACAGGACGTTATTCGTCTCTATTGGTGCAGTGCCTATGGGCAAAGAGGTATTGCAGAAAGAAATTCCTCTGTACCAGGACAAGTAGTAGCATAGGCCACTGGCCTGCGTTTACCGAGCAGCATTGTGCTAGCAGAATTTATACCAACAGCTGTAAAGTGAGGCAGGGCGATAGCCTTTCCGTGGTCTACACTGTCATCCACAATAGCATACAGGATCTTTCCAAGCACAGATGAGGCTGATGATGGCTACAGAGTTGTTCCTTATACATATCGGCTACTATGACCCATGGATACCAACCGGCATCAGGTAGTAGGTCTAATCAGTATAGGCATTCAAAACTACAACTGCCAATTGAAAAGTAAATTTGGCTGTGAACAATGCCTGGCGGGGGCGGGGGGGGGGTAATTTCACAATGATGGCCCACATCCTTCATAAGGTCTTCTGTTAAGCATCAGTGAACTGCTTTCTCAGGTACCTATTTCTTGCCTACTAAAAGCCTTGACATCTTAAAACAACATCTTATTTGACTCCTAATTTCTGCTCCCACCTCTTTACTGATGTAAGTGTATGCGTGTAAAAGGAATTCCTATATATGTTGTTCTTATGTTTTCTGTAAAGTGCTTTGCTTCCCTTGATGAAGTTTGAGTTGCATTAAAAAAAAAAGTAAGAAAAAAAGAAAGGACTATGCTGAACACACAGTTCACATTACTATTGTATGTCATTGAATGGCATTAACTTCTAAGGCTTTTGAAGCCAAACTGCGAGGGATGGTCCTGAAATGCTGAGGGGGCAGGCATACTTTGTCTGCCACACTTGAATCAGTGTTGCATCAACCATTCACTGTTGAACTTGTCCATAACCCACATAATGCTTCACCTACAACTTCGTGTTTATTGTCAACTGGTAAAAGGGACTGCAGCATGGGTGTGGCTTACCAGCTCGAGTTGGCTGGCTCTCCAGCCCACCAGGGGCATACTGTGCACCAGAAATCTGCCACTTCCAGATGCCTAGTTTCCTGGCAGTCTGTCCTGCAGTCTGTACATGGTTGTGAAGCAAATTGCTACCAGATAGGTCACTCGCTGTCACCAGCACCATTATCCACCTCCATGACATCACATACCTCCTAATTATAAAAAGGAGAAAATGGGCGGCCACCCTCAAAAACTGTCTAGGAGTTTTGTTTTAAAGCTTGCGCTTCAGAGTTGGGTCACATTTTTTTAATTCTGTGCAGCAGATTCCTAGAGCGCTTTGTGTTTTGCAGCCTTGCACAAACAGGGCCTCCCTCATAAACTAGTCTAAACTTGAATTCATCCTGTAGAACATGGATCCAGTCTAAGCGTGGTGAGGGATTATCAGTCCGTAAGATTCCAGGAAGCGCGCAGTCTTGGAAGGATTGTGGTCACTTGCAAATATCGTTTGAGGAACATAGGCGCACATATAGCACTCGATCTGTGCATTGCATTGCAATGCACAGATCGAGTGCTATATGTGCGCCTATGTTCCTCAAACGATGCATCCCACCAACCGGAAGGCTATGTTTGATGCTTCACTTTAGTAAGAAAAATTATTGGCTGGAAATGTGGACGATCACTGGCTTAGGTTCTTAAAACATCTGCAAAAGCATGAGCCAGAAACTAAAAAGGGACTACAACTCACTCGGACAGTCTCTTCGCCCCTCCCCCCCCCCCCCCCCCCCCCCCGCGCCCCAGCCCCCCGCCCCACAGACTGCGTAGGCAAATCTCTTCTTTCTTCGCTATCCTCTCCTTTTGTTTGTGTTAAATATCGTTTATGGCTCCCCACTAGCCATTGAATGTAGGTGGTGGCTAGTGCTATTATTGCTCTTTCAAATCAATAAAAAAAGATTTACACAATAAAAAGGATTACAACTCATGTTCGTTTGTATGAACTTGAGGGAAAGACTTTTTTTTGTTTTTCGAAGTTGAACAGTTTTATTTCAAGGACCATTACGTAGTAAATCGGAGTAAATCCACTTATTTTCATGAACCGGCCACCTGAGTGTATCTTTCCCGAATCTTGACGGGTTTGCTTCCAGAAAACACCACAAGCAACCACATTTGATTGTAGTTCCTCAAACCAGCTAAAGCATCATGCAGTCAAAGACTACACACACCAGCAACCTGCAGGGAGTGATTCACCACAGCAGAACATTTGCAAGCATGCAAAACCCACCTGTTTGCCTCTAGAAAAGATATCCGCCGTTTACAAACACCGGTTACCCTAAGACTAATACTGCCAGAGCTCTCAACATTTAATAATAAATGCTCAAACTATTGTACTTCATACGCCACTATAACCGTATCTAAATTGCTATTAATAGCAGATTCCCTCCAATTTAACAGTGTTCAATGTATCTAGATTTAAAAGGAATGCTAAATTGACATGGCAGAACTAAAATTTCTGATCTGCATGTCACATCGGATAGAAGTAGCGAGTATTTAGCTCAATGAGCCACTTTGCTGGCCACTTACCACCAAGAGCAACTAGTTATGTACGCAGAGAAGTGTCCGTTAAAAAAAAGGTCTCAAATATATCAGAACTCAAAAAAAATGTTTTTTTTGTGTTTGCTTTTTTTAATGGCGCAGTGATTGTTTATTTTAGGTTTTTTCGACTTGTGAGCAGAAAAGCAAAAAAGTGGCGCTTTAATCATGCAGTGGTGAGTACCAAGCAGCAGAACAGCAACACCTACCTGGCGACCAAGAGAATGTAAATCAAAGGATTTAAAATCCATAATTCAGCAACACACACAAAGACGAAAAAAAATAACGTACAAAATAGTAAAGCACGGACTCATTAAGTACCGTTATCCCTTTAATGAGGAATTTAATGACGTCAAAATATTAGCTTAGCTCAGTTTTGTAACCAGGGAGCCTAGAATGTGTCCTTGATCACAGATTCTGCCTCGCAGAGAAAGCCTGTAGTTTGCTAACTAAGATGACATTTTACACCATGGTTCAAGGACATAATTATCTGGAGAAATACTGTATTCCCCTGGCAACGCTTAGTTTCTATGCCCTGCATGAAAATGTAGAATGACCTGATGAAATCTATGCTGCCATAAACCGTGGAGCAGGCACTTCTGCCACCCTGAGATAACCGTGCCAGCGTAAGGTTTGCAGGTTCTAAATCTGGAAAATCAGCTGGAGTCTCATCCTGTTGGGCAGGAGGAAAGTGGCAACTATATAGGCAACTGTGCCTCACCTTTTTTCTCTATTTGCTGCCTGTTGCCCTTCTCCAAGACCTTTTTTTTTGTGTGGTGCATTTTCACCCTAAGGGCCTGATTCTGATGCGGTCAGGAATGCCTCCTAATGGCATTTGCTCCGTCCAAATCGGATGGGAAACTGTCTTTCCGACTGACCAAGTACAATGAGAGTTAGGCGTTCGGAATATACCAATTCGAACCCGGTGGCATTTGGGATGACCAAGTCGTACGGAGCAGAATCATATGTCTCTACGGGCTGCGTTTCCAAACGACCAAGTGTGATGCTTGATTTGGACAGCCTTTACAAACTGTGCCATCCAACTCGAATCAGCAGTTAGAATCAGACTTTGGGGCCCTTAGTGGGCCCCCCCTGCACCCGGAGCCTTACCAATCGGACCCATGGGGGTACCCATTGGTCCCTTCTTACCAGCCATGCACGGTGTGGCAGTCACCAGGGGGTACATGATTTTCCCCAGCCACCCTTTCTTCAATAGTAGCCTCTGCATTTGGTCAGAACAAAGGCGCCCATCAAAGTCAATGGGCATCCAACCAAATCGTATCTGGAAGCTTCCGGATGCATCATACTCGGTTGGTTGGACTCTCCCTATCAGAAACCATTCCCAAAACCATTTGGTCGGAAAGTTTTCCAAACCGCATCAGAATCGGGCCATAAGTGACAAAGGTATGACCAGACTTGGGTCAAGTGCCCGCTATGCCATCGGTTTAAAGCTAGCCTGGCTGATATGGGGTGATGCCCCCTAACCAGTCCCCAGGATGCTGGTTTTCAGGTCCTGGGAGGACCTGGCAGCTCCAGCTAGACTATTCCCCTGGGTAACAGGGTCATGGCTGATTTGCATATGCATGGGTCCAAACTGGAATGGCGTTAAGAGCAAAGTAACGATGGATTAACCCCAGATCTTTGACTAAGGGTGAATGTTTGACAATGTTCAACATTTTGTCCATCATCTTTTTGTGTTGCTTTTTTGTGTTGTATCTCCTACACTATGTCAAGCTCTCCAATTCCACCCAATCTCCAGGTGGCACATGTAAAATGTAGGTCCAAAGGAGTTTAATCTCTGCTAGATTTCCAGCTTGACAACTGTGTAAATAAGAGCCAAATAGATTCACTGTATGCAAATCTAGCCAATGTGGATTCACTAGTTTTGCGGATGTGCTTTGCTACTCCTGGACCTACACTGGACATGCCTGTCGCATGCACTGCTCGACTCTATAGGTTCTGCAACATTCAACCATGCATTTTTAGGTTGAAGCTCCCAGACAGTGCAAGCTGTTCAGTTGTATAAACCCATTGTGGGCTTTCCAAAAACTTACCACTGCTTACATCCCACCCTCTGCTTATCACTGGTTGATTGTTTTTTATTTGCTTGCTGCTTTGTTAAGGCTTTCCTTGTACCCGTTTGCCCATCTGTATTTGTTCCTCCCCAGGAACATTCTCTTTACTATTTCTCTGGCTGGCTGGCTCCTACCTTTCCACTGCTCACTTTTAAAGAACCATGTTTTTTCTTTTTGCTTAAGCAAGCCACAAGAGTGCATGTGCTTTACATTGCTCTCCCCTCATGTACCTTCCCCGTTAAACTCCGTATTGCTGTCTCCCAAACTCTCATGTTGCTTCTCCGCCCCAAACACCCCAACTGCCTCCCTGAGCCCCATATTGCTTTTTTTGCTAATGTGCTTCTCTCTCCACCTCGGTTCTGCTTTCCCATCGCCTGAGCACTCTACCCCTGCTCTCATGGCAACAGTTTACCTTTGCACATTTTTATTTTTTATTTTTTGGGATGGGTGGGTTTAACCAGCAAAGGTCTGCCAGCCCCACTCTTTAAAAAAAATTGTTTTGTGCAACTTTTACAACCCATCATTGATGAGTAAATAGAAAAAGGTGCCAGTCTCAAAATTGGAGACATACGGATAATGATTCATGATTAGATATGCACCATCACGTTTGCACACGCCTACAAAATGACATGACCAATGCAGCTGTATCATAGTGCCCTTTCCCTCTCTTTATGGCCATGCTGCACAACATTAGCAAAGGTCTGGGCAAAGCCAGTAGGTCCATAAGGCGAGAATAAAAAATGTATGTCGAGCAGTTTCCTCCTTCTTTAGGAGTGAATGGGTCGCTACATGCTGAAAGCAAAAAAAAAGATCTGTGAAAAGTAGGAGTAAAGACATTTGGTGAGATTTAAATGTTTTCAGTACACACATCAGAAAAGAATACAACACACCACAAAAAATCCCAGGAACTTAAACGGAATTGGTTTTAAAGTTGAAGGTACATAGCAGAAGTTACAAAGGGAAAGCTGGGCAAGAATACTGTATTAAGGCAGCATACTAAAGGCATTAACACGGACAACATTGTGCCAACAAACCATCGAAGAGAAAGCACCTGGTGCAAACCTTTCACGATTCTACTCAATATGCCAAAAACAGCAGCATGTTATAATGTAACTACTATTAAGAGACAAGAGGCTTTTAGAATTGAGGGAAAAAAGTACGAAAGCTTTAAGCAAATGCCTTTAAACCGTGACTTGAGAAAAACAGCCTAAACCCATAACTGAACCGATTTAACTGTTTCCAAACGTGAGACTTGAATATTGTTTTTATTGCCTACTGTTGACTGAGTTCCAGAGATCCAACAGTGAGAGATGAATGAACGCCTGTTCCAGAACAGCTGCTGTGTGTCCAACAGTCTACTTGGCCAAGTCACAAAGCAACTTGACATTTGTTTCAAGCCTGGATCTGTGATGGATAAAATATTGGTTCTTTTCAAGCTTCCCTCTTTACATAATTGCCATTATGTGCGCAACTGAAATTTTCAGGAGTAAGACATCCCAACCCAGTAGTTTGTGTGGTACTTTATTTTGGATTTCCATTCCCCAATATCTTTTAAGTAGCAGAGACTTTGAGCCAACATTTGAAGTCTTACTCATCGATTACTTTGTTCCTTCTCCCATATGACTGCATAATGTGTAATTTTTCTTTCCTCCCTCTGTGGTCTGGCCCCAGCAGTACCATCCAAACTACAAGAAACCACAAGGCAGCCTACCTTGTAGAGAGGCCAGGGCTGAGTATGCTCTCAAATGGCAATTATTCATGGTGTTGGGGGAGATCAGTTCTCGATAATTTAATGGATAGCAGGAGAAACCTATCCATTAAAGAATCCTAATGCAGCATTCTTACAATTCTCTTCTAAACAACCACGAGATATGCTGAGAATTTCAGGTGACCTACAGGACAGTGTGGGTGCACTATCAACGCTTACATGGAATAACTAAACTGCAGGTGTACAACAGAAGCTGAAAGGTATACAGATTGCGATCTCCCAACTCACCTGCCTGATAAAAGTGAAGGGTGAACGGGTATTTCATGAAAATTCAGAATAGGATAGCCACAGTCTTTCGACAGACAAAGTGGCTTGAATTGAATGCTGCACCTCCAAAAAAAGTGTGCATATGATTTAGGCATTACTACACGAAAAACACTATTGTGGTTAAAGAAAAAAGGCAAGTTCCTTTAATAACTGATCACTTTTTTTGACCTGTCTTTTGCAGGATAGTTCCTTACTAGCACTGACCGATATACTTTTAATTGGGAAAAATAATATGGTAGCTGATTAATACATGGCAATTTAAAATCATTTTGAAAAACACTTCAGACAACCTAAGTAGGGTGGATTTCCATTTTTGAGGATAGTAAATAAATAATACTCTCTTTAAACCACTGTCGCCTGCTGGCTCTGTAGCCACATTAATACATCGCGAAGAGTATCGGACACTTACAACAATTACAGTAACCCGCTCCAAGAGAATACCTTTTTTTTCCGGAAATTAGGTGCACAAGGACATTAGCACAGAATTTTTTTTTCTTCTATATATTTCATTGTTCAAAGGTAAAAAACTATATTAATGGTATATATATTTTTTATTGTAAATCTACCTAAAATATATAATTATCATGAATTTAACAAACAAATATTGAAGAGCTACTTCTAATGTGACAGGCTGCAACTACTTCTATTAGAAATACCAAATAAACAATACATATCTTACATGTATATGGCTATATAATCATCAATTGGACTCCATAGATTATGAAATAAAGTTGTATGTTTGCTTTTTCCCTTAAAGAATAATTGGTCTCCAGCTCTAATATACCTAACATAGGACCACCAAGCTTGTGCCGACAATACTTCAGGGTTTTTCCAATTGGACAATGTGGATTTGATGGTTATAGATATCGTGAGATCTAAACATTTATTATGCGGTCCGAAACTCTAAGATAAAACATGAGACTTACAAATAATCACAATATATGCAAGCCAAAGGGAAATTTTGGTTATATATGAAATTTGTGAAGAAAATGATTAATCAAAATCCAATATAACTAACGTATCTAGTCACAATCAATTTGATGGTTCATGAGTATTCATTCTGAGTGTAAAGTTGTTATCGAAGAATGTGCAGATAATCTGTCTCTTTAGCCAAAACTAAATTGTCTTGATGTATAAATATTTTATTTCCGTTAACGAAAAGAGTGGGAGTTTCTTGTGCAGACTTTCGGAAATGGTGGTGACATAGAATGTTAAACTTCGCTGGTCATGGTTTGGTAGTGCCAGGCTTACAATGAGACAGAACACAGTGCGCTTTATTATAAATCTCAAGTTTTTCTGGAAATTTGAAGATATTGGGCAGTAGGTTATCACAATAGCATCTATAATCGCTGCCTTCTAGGTCTTCAGGCAAACTGAATATTCGCAAATTGTATTGCCCGTTACTATTTTCTAAATCCGATAACTTATTCATTGAAATAATTTTTGTGGTAGGAAGAAGTAGTTGATCAAAATGAGCTTTGTTATCTTTAATTGTAATGTCATCCACAAACTTTATGGATTGACCTGCCATGTCTCTACGAATGTTTTTAATTTCAGAAACAATATTATCAGTATTAGACCTAACCGCTTGCAATTCCTCCAGTTAAGTAACAGATGTCCAATTAAATGTATTAAGATTAGCAAAGAACAATGTCAAAGTAAAGAAATGAGTCAAACCAGTGCAGAATAGGTGAAGAATCCTTGGTGCAGGAGCTATAACCAACTGTAGGTGGATGCAAGGACAAAGCTGCGTCCTTTCCTGAAGACATCCCATCCTAATCGGAACTCCTAGGAGAAAGCAGAGACAATTCCCTCAAGAAAGGTCCAAGCGTCTGAGCGACCCCACAAACAGCAGATACTTCAGAAAAACTGGAGCCTAGGTGGATTTTTACCACATACGGGTAAGGAGTGTGTGTAAGCAATCCAAATTTGCCCCAAAATACCGGCAAAACAGCTCGCTGATAAACGGGCACATCAGAAAATCAACGGCGGGCAGTCACCTTAGCTTGCGAGTCTAGTCTCCCCCGATAGACAGAAATTTTGATGTTGCCATATTGAGGTCACAAAAACTTTAAAAGAATACTCCTTCTTGTAATAGCCTTGTCTACTTGGAAATATTGCATGGGACAATAGTACATCCTTCTTCATTACCGATCTACCTTCCCAGATGTACAAGGCTAGAGGCAGAGTGGAGAACTCCAAACCGAGAACGTCTCTCTAGGCTGAAGCCTTCATAACACAGCTAGTTTCCCTTCGGTCTGCGTGCTTCACACCCACATAGCAAAGCAAACAAGAGTCAGACACTGGGGCCTTTCAAAGCCACCAAGCGCCACGTTCAATTTGCTTGACACTCCCCACTGGAGGTCTTAATTACTGTTCATTATTTCCTTATTGGCCAGACTGCAGACACATGCCTTCCTTTGCTGGGCATCGTCAAATTCCACCTGCTCAGTGGCAAGCACTACTACCTTCAAGCGAACTGGAAGTAAACCGGATTTCTTTTACAACTGAAAAAACATATACCATAAAGAATTTAATAGCAGAATATACATCTTTTTTCCCCAAAAACGTTTTCCCCCAAACTTTCCAAATTTTAAGTTCGGAAACAACCCATTAGTTTCAGAGCACCTCACCCTCCTCCTGCCTCAGCCAACTGGAGGAACGCTACTTACATGCTCCAATAGGAGACACACTGGACCATGAGGGCATAGAGTAAGCATAGAAACGGAATTATTTGTGACCTGCGCAGCAAAGAACACATTTTAATTTTAGAGTGTCAAAAACGACCAAACTCAAATGTTAGATTATTGGGCAGCAACGAGTCCTGGAGCCAATTATACATAGGAAGAGCAGAAAAGTTAAAAATTCATCTAGAAGAATTTACTGGTAGGAGAATGTTTAACCTTCAACTTCGGTCTCAAATATATTGCAGCTGCCTAATCCTCAGCCAAAAAATACAGCAATACAGATAAAAAGGAATGGACAAACAATCTGTTATCAAAAGAGTCTATAAATAGTGGTGCAATATTTGCAAATACTGAAAACGGAAGAGAAAATCTGGCTCATGTTAACTATCAGCTGAAAGACAAAAGTGTCACAGAATAAAGAAGGTGGAAAAGAAGGGGTCCATGGGGTAGATGTACGAAGCATTTATGCTTTTGAAAACAAGCCATTTGAGACCGCAAAAATGCTTTTTGTGCTATACAAAGCACAATTTGGTTACTTATTACCAAATCACAATTCGGGTTTTGCGATTTGGCATTTAGAGAGGGCGTCCCTTACTAAACCGGAATACAATGGCATGTACGGGTTTTATCAAAATGCAGTCCCAAAACATTGACAATAAACCTCAATTGAAAATTGGTGTCAACCCATTCGCAAATGGGATGGGTCCCCCCAAGTGACACCATCCCCTTGGAGACTGGTTGAAAAAGAGTATGAGTATGTGTGTGTGTATATATATATATATATATATATATATATATATATATATATATATATTTTCACCTCTGTTTAGGTAAGTATTGCCAGACGCGTTTCAGGATCATTCCTTTCATCAGTGGCAGCTAAATGAAAACCAGCTTGCTTGCAGGAACCCGTTAATAAGAGTCTTAGTCCCGCCCACCTGGGCATGTTGCACCATAGCTTTCTGGTACTCGTGGTTCCCTTAGTAAAAACCCCAAGTGGGGGCCGCCGACTGTCATTCCAATTATTTTTCATCACAAGTGTGTGTTGCATAAGTCATGCCCCAGTGGGCTAAAACAAAGTGGTGAAACAGAGGTGAAAGTCTTTCAATGTTGCTGCCGGTAAAGTTGATGTGTGTCAAAACTCCTCCTGTATGGCGTCTCCTTTTGGGCAACCTTTGTGAATAATGTTAAGCGGCTAGTCCGGCCGCGGAGACACCCCGCTGCTGGCGAGGCAGTCCAGCAGCTCCTGCGCGGAGGTGGAGACCATCATTGCCGGTACATATTGGCAATATTTTGAGTACAGGACACTTTGTTTTAACCCACTGGGGCATGACTTACGCAACACACACTTATGATGAAAAATAATTGGGATGACAATCGGCGGCCCCCACTTGGGGTTTTTACTAAGGGAACCACGAGTACCAGAAAGCTATGGTGCAACACGCCCAGGTGGGCGGGACTAAGACTCTTAGCAAGCAAGCTGGTTTTCATGTAGCTGCCACCGATGAAAGGAATGATCGTGAAACGCGTCTGGCAATACTTACCTAAACAGAGGTGAAAGTCTTTCAATGTTGCTGCTGGTAAAGTTGATGTGTGTCAAAACTCCTCCTGTGTGGCGTCTCCTTTTGGGCAACCTTTGTGATAGATATAGATATAGATCATTTTTTTAATTATTATTATTTTTTTGTTTTGCTGTTGTTTGTTTAAAAGCAGGCTGTGGTCCAATGGAGCACCTCTTCCTTTTAAAGAAAACAGGTTGTGCAAAAAAAATATATATATATATAAGATTGCTTTAATTAAAAGCAAATCACAAACATGATGGTCTGCTGATGGCAAGGAATCATAGTGGGTCACAAATTGCGACTCACCTAATTACTAAAAGAGTTTCATACATTAGAAACAGCGATTTCATAATTGCGATTTGCACCAAAAAAATGCAATTAGGTAATCGCTATTCCCATTTTCATACATCTAGCCTTACATCACCCGAGCAGTTTTCATATGAAGTAGTGATTTTATTTTAACCTGTCAAAGTCTGTGAAAAATGACTGCTGATGAGTAAGCGGCACTGTTAGGCATCACCTAACTCCACGTTCTTAAAAGAAAAAAACCATGCAGCAGTATACATGATATATTCAATGTAGCATTTGCACATTTCACCCTGTGGGGACGTATTGAGGGCTTAACTATGTAAACTAATGCAAACCAGGCAGGTGCAAGCTCCTTTGGATATGTACCTGAATCATAGGTAGAGTTTGTCACTAAAGGAAACAAGGGGGGCAGGAAATATGCAGCCGCTGTGTTTTCCTCGCATAATTATAGATTTGCCACATATCCATCATCTGCGGCATATAACCTGCAGATTTTAACAAAAAAACATTTCTACTTCAAGCGGGTCAAAAGTTACTGAGCGAAACGTTTTACAACGCAGTGGAAAGCCTTTCTGCAAAAGTTGACAGGAACAATTCTTTTGCTTAGTGCTATACTGGAGTGTTCAATTGGTATTAATGAGGTGCAACCAATACCCAGACAGAGGTAACGGGTGTAAAAATGACAAAATAATGAAGTAATGCCATCATGAAACGTGTCACATTACGCCACATAATTTGCCATTTCTTGTCACATAATTTAGTCAACCATGCCACAAAATTTGGCACTCCCCAGCCACATACTTCCACTACATGTAAATGAGAACTAGATTCTGGCCCTTATCCAGCGTCCCTGTGACCCCACTTTAAAGTGAGATGCTCGCTGAACATTTCGGTTTGCTAGAATCTTCCGAAGTGCAGGTGGTTTGTTTTTGCTCCTACGGTAAGGCAGATAGCTGTGGGTGGTTTTGTCCAATACCATGAAGAGGCTTATGCTGATTTTCAAAGTGCAGTTTTTTGACGAGTCTATAGCCCACGTAGCACTCGTGTGAACTTTCGAATGCACCTGACTTTACTGGTCACTTCAAGGATTTTTGTAAGAGCAGGGCATTTTTTATGGTAAATGTCAAATATCTTTGAGTAAGCAGTGGGTTCACTTAGAATGAGTTATGTTCATGCTTTAACGGACAACAGATCGAGATCTGTTACGTCCGGATGAATACAGTGAAGAATTATTTAATGTAAGATGAGGGGGAACAGTAAACTGGCAACTTGAAAGCTCGAATATTATGGACTAACTTGACCCGACTGATTTCAAACTTAGGTTTCAGGTTTTATAGAGTTGACTTCAGAGAAGGCAGAGGAGGAACGGATGGTTTGTCTGCTATAGTTTCTAGCATTTTACTATCCAGCCAAAGAATTGGCACTACGATGTTGACTTTGGTAAAGGGAGCTTTTCGATGGCTTGTCATTTCCCTGAAACATTAAATACTGAATTGCAAGTGTTGGTTGCATTAGCACGGAGGGAATTAGGGTACTGTTTTGCCCCCTGGCCTGCCTTGCAACATACCCTATAGGGGCTTTGCAGCAATACTTCTCCATTTTGGTACTAGGCTGGTGTCACTGATGTTCTAGATTACAAACGATCGTTTACTATTTTTGTTTTTTTATATGTTAGAAAGGTTTGAAGGTCATTTTGGCCACCGTTTTTACTTTGAGGGGGTCACAGTTACTAGGCTGTGTGGGATATGTTGGACAACAGTTGCTTACTAATTCGATATACATTAATAATTGCTAATATCTTCCTCCCAAACCAATCTTATAGCTGTGGGGGTCTGGAACAGTCTGAATGGTCACACTTCTAGGAGTGTGATGGTTAGTAGTTGTGTTGGTGGTGTCACTGGTAGCGCTGGCAATGTGCAAGCTACAAAGGCCTCCCGAGAAGGGACCGGGCACAACAACAACAACAAAAAATGAAGCACTGTGTGAGCAGCTTTACATTCGTGATCTCACTGTAACCGGGCATTTGCAAGTAATTTGGAACAGTATGTTGTTTACTTAAATCGATGAATCTCAACCCAATATGGTCCTGCTGAGTTTAGATCCCAGGTAAAACAATTGAAGCAGCACTATCTTCATTCTTAAATTACCCCCAACTCAGTAATCCTTTTATTTGACCTCAAAAATAAGAAGCATAAGTAAGCCCTTCTTGGCTTCAAACCATCGACCTCCCACCTGCACCCAGATCACGACAGAGAGCACTCTGCTCATAGACTATCTTACAGATTGGCATCACAAAAACATGCCAGTGCAGAAAATGTAAACCTTCGCTGCCATCTCCCAGGGGCGGCCTTAGGCATGTGCAAGCTGTGCACCTGCACATGGACACCAAACCACAGGGGCTGCCACACCAATATATATCCTTAATATAATAATCCTCTGAGGATGGATACATATTTATTTGCGTGGCGGCCCCTGGCAGGGATTTGGCGGCCTCCGGCTCTGTTCCACTTTCAAACACCCTGACAACCCCCCCCCCCCCCCTGTTCCGGGGCCCCCTACCTACGCTCCCTTCCCAGGGCCGCCTAGAGCCGCCCGGCATCTCCCCTCGCCCTCGAGTACACTGATGAATAACAGCAAAACTTAAACCACAGTCACCAGATGTGAAGTAAAAACCTTGTGGGGCCCCTCACGAAGACCAGTTTGAACAAGTTGGACATCTTCTGGTCTACAAGTCCTTTCTTAAGACTCCTAACTTTTAGATCTTAGCAAAGACCCCATAAGTCGGCCTGGAAATGCTAAGCCAATCGTAGACATTGAGGAGAGTATTGCTATTAACCAAATAACTGCAAGTGATTTTCCACAAGGAGGAAAATCCGCACATGGAATATTTATTTGCAGATTTTACTTTTTTTCATGGAGATTTTTCACCCTTTAGAGAAACTCTTTGGTAGAAACCATTAAGCAGGAGAGTCCCATCTTTGAAAAATCTCCTTGCTCCCTTTAAGAGGAACATCTTTACATATTTATCCACTGTTATCCACAGTAATCTCCAAGGTAACCTGCAAAATGATTGCGATGCCTACGAATTAGAAGTTTATTCTTCAGAGCATTCTGCATAGTTTACTCACCACCCCTAAACGTGTGGCCATAGAAATCCAATATACTGAGTATGTACACAATCATAAACAGGGTTACAAAACGCCTCTAAATTATTCTGCGATTTAAAATGTAAAACTTCGAGTAACACCAAGCTATTTTATGCCCGCAAGTTGCATTAGATTTCCCAAACATTAGCAACGGCACACTATTTTACTACCTTTAAAAAAAAAAAAAAAAAAATAAAACTTGCTCGAGAGGTGACGGTCATTTGGGCAAACTAACTCCAAGAAGGAGAAAAAAATATTTAAAGAAATGCTGTTTATTCCAAGCAGCTTGCATGCGCGTTTAGTATTGAATCGCCAAACAGATGTATCAATGACTAGAAAAGAGTGGAGTGCACATTATGGGAACACGTCTCCGACAGAAGGTCGAGCATTGGTTCAGCCGTCACTGTATAAACAACTTCTTGGCATAATTACAGCCAGGAGACTGAGGGAGGCGGAGGGGAGAGGGGCAAAGTTCAAACCGCCCTAAAGCTGAGCGCTGTCCAATGGCAGGCCCGTCTGTAATCCGAGACAGGCCGTCTGCAGAGCCAAGATCGGCGGAGCTCCTCGCGCCTCCAGCAGCTGCAATTAGGGCTAAAAAAAAAAGAATTCTAATTACAGTCTTTAGGCCGCCACTTTCATCGAAAGGGTTTAAGGGTTATTGTTATTGTCTTCATTACTCAGAAAGGGTCCATAAAAAGGAACGCCGTGTACAAAAGACAGCCTTCCTACTGTAGGCACTCTTGCATTCCCGTGTCTCGGCACGGACCTGCATTTAGGGACAGTCTTGAAAGGCAATGCCCCCTTTTTCCGGAAACCCTTTGACTGCCCTTCGTGGCAGCAGTTTTGTTAACGTTTGCTCTGGTGAGGTGGCTGCAAAGTCTTAAAGTGAACGTGGAACGGGTGACCGTTTGGCATCCCATAGAGGGACTCCATTTATAAACACTGAAGTATGAAAAATGGAGTACCAGGGAGTTGGGCAACATTAATAATGCTTATGCAAAGTAGCATTAAACGGTACACATCATTAGAATAGAGCTCACCCCCCCCCCCACAATATCGACAAATCAATACCTTTATAACAAACAAAAAAATGCTTTTAAGAGTTTCGTCCAGTTACCATTCTGCTCATACACAAAGGTGGACAAACCACACTGGACACCGTATCAAGCATAGGGGCGAGGGTAACAATTGTCGGTGACACCACCACACATTTTCTCCCAGATGGAATATGGTATATGCAGCGTGTGATAGCCCTTTAGTTTACTCATACAGGCACTGAAACGTTTGTCAATATTGGCGCAGATAGAGGTGCGTTTTCTGCACACATTTCTGGATTATTGTTCTCTTTCAAAAGAGGAGCACATTTGTATGGAGGAGTTTGGAAATGCTGTTCAAAGTACCACTCCCAGAGCGAAGTTGCTGTCAGAGGGCGTGGTCAGAAGCCAACTGCAGGGGGGTAAAATAGCACACACCCTAACATACCAGCGCAGATTTTCTCTTAAGTGTATTATGGTCAAAGCAGTGCATGATTATACTCCGTACCTTCCTTGCCAAGTCTTCCTCGTCCCATTCTCACATGTGCCTTCAGTCTTCCCTGGTACAGATTTCCCCAATATAAATACATGCAAATAATGCATCTCCCAACATGGCAGACATACAACGTCCTGTTGTGAGACCCATAAAAAGAAGCCCCACCACGTATACTTCCTGATTTTTCCTAGATCCACCGGAATATTAATTTCACCCACAACATAAGTTGTGTCAGTTATATTGTTACGTTTGAGTTTGGATCAGTAGGTTTATCTGCAGTCCAGTTATAGGTTTAATCACTTTGAATATAATAAGTCCACTCTTAGTGTAGCAATTTCAAATTAAACTGTGGTTCTTAACAGCAATTTTAAATAAGCTTAGATATATACTCAGTATGTGAAAACTAGTATGATGAGACGCAAGAGGATGGTAATGCTTTGATTACTTAGCAGTAATGTTGTTTACTCCAAGTCATAGTCTTCCTCGCCACAGTCCTAGCTTCCCTCCTTGGTAAAACAGTGATAAAATAATTAATGCTACACAAAAAAAGGAGGAAAAAAAAGGGGGGGGGGCGGAGTGGAGGGACTCAAATTTACATTTTAATAAAGGTCTGGGTGTAAAGCATATATGGCAAGACTCCTAACTCAGATGTCACGCAATAGGAAGTTCTTTGTCAAGCATGCTTTGATGGACTTACGTATACTTTAAAAAAATGTGTTTTGGTGAAATCTGTACCAGGGAGGCTAAAGGCTCATTTATGTGAGAGCTGGGATGAAGAACACTATGACTGATCAATGAAAATTACTGGTACTTTAGTTTACTCACAAGTATTGAAGTACTCGCCATTGTTAGGTGGTCATTGCTGTGTCCCTTTCAAGTTTCTGCCTGAAGGGAATTCAAGAAACCAATTAAAATTGGAGTGCTCCGTGAGCTTGTCACGGTTTTGAAAAGCAATGAATAATAAAGACAGAATAGTTATTTACTCAATAGTCGAAAATTTAAGTTGGCCTCACAAGAGATTTTATTCATTTACTTCTTAAATTATGAGATTACCCCAAAACTTCTGGTGCTGATACGAGTTAGGATAAAGGCCCCCTACTTGCGCAGGGTGCAAGTCATTTCGAACTAGAGAGCCCCATTTCTAACACTGTGCATTAAGTTAGGTGCCAGGTTGCTTTCTTGTATAAGAATCATGTAGAGCTTTATCTCTTGGTGTGGACTTCTAAAGACAACAAGCGGACTCTCACTGGTGAAAGCTACTCAGTGCATCAGCATGGGATGTATGCAGTGAGAGGAGTCCCCTCAAATCGGAGAGGATCAGTTTGGCATTTTATTTTGCGCGACGATCAAAAATAAATCTTCTCTTGCTGCTGTGATCACCTAATTGCCACAAGGACTGTGGTAATTTAGGGCAGAAGAAATGAGAGTTCTGTGAATCAATTTCCGTGCAACACAGTACCAGCAAAAACATAAGCGGGCTAATTTTGCACTCTGGGGTGCACCTCCGGGTTAAGCAGCACTGTACAAAGAACCCTAAATAAACAAATGTGAATGGGCAGAATGTAAAGCTGTGTCTTGACTATACCACAAATTAGGTTCTAAAGCCAGGGTATAAAATGCCGGCTGGTCACAGAGCCCCACTCCCACCAGCACAGAAAGCCCTCTGCACAGCTTATTTGCACATGCTGTCCTCCTTTCAAAGGCCATCCATCAATTGCCAGCAAAGCTATTGAGAACAGCCGTTGAGCAGACAACACTGAAGTGAAAAAAAAACAAAAAGGCCTCACCATACGAAGTCCAGCTGTCCATGAAAATGGCGATTTGGCGGTTCTTCAAATGCACTCTTTGTGGCAGCCCACTCTCAGTGTGACCAGTAGGTATATCATATCAGTATGCTCCACTTTCAGGATTTTATTTTGTACAGATGTAAATTTAAGAGAGAAAAAGAGCCTCAGAGGTTTCCGCCGCCTTCCCTGCCTTCAGGCGTTTCAGAGCTTGTATCAGTTGGATAACTGTCCAAAAGAGCACTACTCAAGTGGGGGCCGATGAGCCGTTTCATGGCGGGACCTTTGGCATGGACAAAAAAAACCGCTCCAGGCCGAGAGTGAGTACCATGTGAAACAACAAACCAACACAATGTGAAACTACGGTATCCTTGTTTCATGCTCAATATGCATTTTACAGGTGTTTTCAGAGTGGTGCCCTGGAAGGGTAAGCAACAGCCTAAGCCAGCGCATTTTCAAATGCAATTTTCCTCCCAAATGAGATAATTTTTGAGACATCAGCAACTTCTGCATAGGTATACGTGGAAATACACGTGTCTTCAATCCAATAATGTCACACGCCAGAGGAGTGAGCCCCTTAGAACAATCTTATGCCTACTGTAGGAACACAGCATAAGCAGAGCTAGTACTATTCACACCTATGGAGCATAAACAAAGATGACAAGAAAAAATAAATAAAATAAGCATTCAAAAAATAAATAAACCTGGCCTTGGCAAACCTGCATTCATTGTATTTTTTTTAAACCCATGAACTTAAAGCAGAACTTCGCCTACAATCCCTGGCACTGATGCACACTACTTTTAGGTTGATGTGCAAATGTGCAAAAACAAAATGCCATCACTCACAATGAAGAAAGAAGATACACTGCCCCACCCTGTAGGGAGAAGCTCAATGTGCATGGCACATCACACTTCAATAGAATAGACAAACAGATTAAGTGCGCCTGAAAAGCATGTGCGAAAGTGGGTGTAATTTTATCATGTTTTTGGGAAATAAGGAAGTTAGCAAAACCTCAAAAAACTGTGCGTTGTATGGTAACATAACAGAGGGTAGATAAGAATGTACACATTTGGGCCCCTTTTGTGACTGGTGCGGAGTTACCTAGCTTATTGTCTGAAAATGGTGTGCGCCAAAAGCTAGGTAAGGAACATGCATTAAAAAATGTGTATAAAATGCATCAACAAAAAAACTCTGGAAATCTCTTGATGCCTCCTCCTTCTCGTTTGATCCTCCCTAGAGAGATACTAGTCCTTCTTGCTTCTATGTATGTGTATATGCTCAGGGCGACGTAATTACTAGCTTACTTCCTTCCTCACTTACTGCTGCGACTCCGTCAGAAACCCAGCATGGGCTATATTCGAATTCTTAAGTAATGTACCAATGTATGTACCAATTGAGCATTCCTCGTTCAGAGTATATACAATCCACTTGGCTGTACGCTACAAGTATCATGTCATAGTTGTACATCTTCGCAAGTTCCTTTAGTACATCATCTGTGTAGTTAAGCCGGAGCCAAACGTATCCACATGTACTGTATGTAAATTTTGTATTATGCTTTTCGTTCTTTTTCTTTGTGTGCTTCTTATGTTCTTTTTTCAATAAAAAAGATTTGAACTCAAAAAAAAATGTGTATAAAAAGACCTACTGTCACATCCCAAGAGAATGTGCAGCAGTCATTACAAACTAATCAAGCTCAATACAGATACTGTAGCAACAATTAAACAAATATTGAATTAAATGGGTTCAAAGTTAAAGCCAGTTCCAACGGTCTGTGATGTTAGACTACCATACGTGCACAAATGAACAATATGTATATATACTATGTATAAATGAAGGCGATTATGAATACTCTCACTTGTGGTTATCAACTGTAGGATTGCTAAAGCATCAAGTTTGTTTGCATGGCCGTAAAATAAAAAATCACGAGGTGTACAATGAAACTGAGAAAGTGTGTAATACAATATCAATTTACGTAGCAAAAGACAGGGATTGCTTAAAACCAATTCCAAATAATTGCGCACGGCCTACATCCATAAACACTGAAATGGATAACAGAAGATGTGGGGAAATGTTACTCTAGGTACCTATAGGACAGGTCAAGAAAAGTGATCACATCTCTGCCATTCCTGAAGACCTATTGACAGGATGAGATCAGACATTCAGGACTTGTCACAAATTGCATTTTGTAGTACATAAAGCAGTACTCTAGTGCTACTTATTACAAAATGCAATTCAGAAACCTACAGATAGGTATAACCACCTCTCTGCCACTCTTCTTTTCAGCCTGCAGATGTCCCCACACGGTAGTATACTATTGTATAGCAAACTGGGAATGGGGCAGGGTGGAGTGGTGGGAAACTGTAGACTTACAACAAAATGGTTGGGGTGAAGGGAAAATTAAGGGGGGTGTAGGGGTACGCTTATGTAAAACAAACCCCTACAATAAACTAAGACCATTCTTAGTGATGCAGCGTTTCCCTCAGATTGATATAGTAAAGATTAAGTAGTGCACTGAAAATAGTAATTCTGCTTTAAAAAAAAAAGTTTGTTTATAAACATGACTATGATTTATTTACAGGTGACATACCTGGGATTAATTCTATGCCAGTGGAATTAATACTATGCCAGTGGAATTAATGCTATCCCAGTGGGATTGCTTTACAGTGGGCCAGGGAGACAGAAAAATATTCTAAAGGCTGTGTCAAAAGAGAATGCTATTCTCTTTTAGGTAGAAACTTAACTTTTCCATAACTTTACCTATTCATATGTAGCAAAATACGTTACCTTTAACTGTTGAAAGCAAATGCTTTTACTCGAGTGGCCGTAGAAGATCACTGCAATTGTTCAATTTTTTTTTCACAGAAAAAAAAAATAGTCAGTTCAGGCTTTCTCAGACGAATTGCACAGTGTATAAATCTACTAAAAACAGAATGTAGTCGCTTTCAAAATATTCCTGGTTATTTATCCTTTTTTTCTGCATTATTAGAGAGAAGAACTATGGGATGGTGATTGGGCACCATTTACTGGACTGCTGATTTAAGATTTTTGGTAAGGCGGTTTACTCCTTGTGAGACTACGTTTACCATTCTGCACTATAAACAGTACTCTCAATAGATTCTGTAAAATGAATTCTAACAACTTCCACAAACTTAAGTTCAATAAACAAAAAACACATTTTACAGTTAAACTAAGTGACACAAAGACTAACTATCCAATTTGTGTCAATGTTAAAATGATGACAATGTTTAAATATGATTTGGAAGTAATGTGTTACCTTTTTTAAGTCATCAGTTGCTAATCGATAGAAAGACTCAGTTGCCTTGTCTCAGCAAATAGTAACGAAAAAAAATTGCAAGATGGTAACAGAACTATTGAAAAAAGATTGGAAATACCAGACAAAGACACCTGCTCTTAGATGAGCAGTACTGCTGAATTATTGCCTACTTGGAAATACTGGCTGTTAGAAATCGTCTAGTTGGCAGAGGTATGCACCCTGTCCAAGTAGGGACCACAATCCTTGTCAGGGTAAGCTAGATACACACTAAAAGAAAAGGTACCTTGGCATAGAGCAGCCCGGCACATCTAAAGAGGAAATGTTTAAAGCATTTGTACAACACAAACAATAACACAATGAAATACACCAAATTAATACTAAACACAGGTTTAGAAACAATAGTATATTGCTTTGAGTACACCAAATTGACAAAATCCATTAATGAGAACCAAAGTTATGAATTTTTAAAGAATAAATCAAAAACAGTGCTTAGGAGTAAACAGTGCTAATGAGTTACTTGAGGTTTCGCTGGACCGGGGCAAATTCAAAGTATAGGCTGACTTATGGGGGCAGGCCAGCTACACAACTCACCCAAGTCCCACTGAGAAGGAGTTTTGGATGGAGCAAAACAGCAATGCCTCGATACACAGGTTCCGATCCATACAGTCGATGTCGAGCCTCGCAGGCGGGTCCAGCATCAGTGGCGAATCCTTATGAAGCAGTAGCTGCGTCGTTGAATCTCACAGTCGGATCCTGCAGCGCAGAGCCATGGTAGGTTGTCCTCGGAACATCACTGCGTTTATTATGAAGAAAAACAGCTGCAAAACGCACTCGAAGGCCCAGGATTGGATTGGCACCTCAGGCATGGTAAAACTCATAGATGGCAGAGTCCAGCAGCAGAGTTGAAGAAAGTCTTGGATGGTCCGGAGACTTCAGAAACATGGGGTAATCTAGCTAGCCCTTGGAGTCACCCTGGGTTCAAGTGAGATGAGTTCAGTCCTTGTTCTCAGCAGGCCAGAGATCAGCAGGTAGCAGGGCAGCTCAGCAATGCAGAAAGCAGTTCCTTCAGCAGCAGTCAGGCAAAATAGCAAACCTTGTAGAACAGGAGTCTTTACTCCTGGCAGAGTTCTTCACAGATCCAGTAGTGTACTGCCTTGGCAGGGTCAGAGTCACAGTACTTATACCCAAATGCGCCTTTGAAGTGGGGGTGACTTCAAAGGCGGCCCTTGAAATGCACAGGTCCACCCCCCTTTTATCCTAGCTATCTGTGTGGGAAAATCAGTCCTTTATGTGGGGAACATGACATTGCCTATACAGGCTTGTCAGTAACCCCTCCCTCTTCCTGCCCAGGAGGAGCTATAAGAATATAGATGGACTCCGATGATTTCCCATTCCGACCTACCCTTCATTTGTTTGTGGCTGTCTAGAGGGAATGCAAAGTGTATCT
Source organism: Lissotriton vulgaris (assembly GCF_964263255.1). Lineage (NCBI taxonomy): Eukaryota > Metazoa > Chordata > Amphibia > Caudata > Salamandridae > Lissotriton > Lissotriton vulgaris. The sequence continues at coordinate 616,898,350 of NC_141698.1, forward strand.
GTCACCCATCCCAGACGTGTATTGGAGACAGGCTGCAAGGCAAACAGAGCAGTAAGAACAGAGTAACGCCCACTTTCTAAAAGTGGCATTTCTAAAATAGTATTGGTAAATCCAAATTTACCAGAAAAGCAGATATATCATGACCATGCCAAAGATAGAACTATGATGCAGCTACTCCTTTCTAATCCGGAATTACAGCTTTAAAGCGTTTTAAGGAATTCCCAATGCTAGCCTATGAGAGCGGACTTCATACTAGCGAAAAAAGAATTTAGTGGTTTATCACTACCAGCCCTTAGGGCTACCCAGGGCCTACCTTAGGGGTGACTCGTGTAATAGAAATGGGAGTTCAAGGAATGGCAAGTGATTTTAAATGTCAAGTCAAAGTGGCAGTAAACTGCACACATAGGCATTGCAATGGCAGGGCTAAGACAGGGCTGAAAGGAGACGTGTGTGGGTGGCACAACCAGTGCTGTGGGCCGACTAGTAGCATTTAGATTACAGGCCCTGGGTATATGGTAACAAACTTTACAAGGGACTTGCAGGTAAACTAAATATGCCAATCATGTATACACCAATGTCACCAAGTTTAGGGGAGATGCACATGCACTTTAGCACAGGTTAGCAGTGGTAAAGTGCTAAGAGTCCTAGAGCCAACAAAACACTACAGCAAAAAGGAGGTAAGAAGGCAAAAAAGTTTTGGAAAAGGCCACCCTATGGGTGACCGGTTTAACACGGGCTTAAAACATGTATTTTTTTTTAACTTGTTGCCTAGGTTGCTTGGATTTATTTTTGGGTATTAGTGCAATCATTACATTGTAGCTGCTGACTGAATGGTTATCACCTTGAATGTACTCATGAATAAAATACAAAATCAAGCAGAATAATGTTTAAATTCACTGTTGGCTGAAATTGTATCAAAATGTTGAATGACTAGCATACATCCATTACAAGGGTGCTCCGTGCCAAAAGCAGTGTTCGAGAAGTTGGGCACTGATCAGAGGACACAAGAAGAACTAGTATAGTCTTCAAACTGGAGCACTATTAATAGATTTGGAAACACTAGTGATGTCTGAAATCCCAAATTAATAAAAGAAAATACCCAGATTTACCATATATAACATTACTAGAATAGAATGCTGTTACTTCGGGTAAACTGGTTTTACGACTAGAAAGCAAATTCCTCCTTTTCTGCTTATATAAACCAAAAGGCCTCTTTAGAGAAAGATTATTAAAAGTGGCAACACAGACTTGTCCATGTGAATCTCTCTCTCCTCCTCTCATTCTCCACCTCCATACCCCCTGAAAGGGGGGGTGAGAGGGGAAGAGATGGAGTCAGCTGCAATTCTCAGTGCAAAAGCCCCCACCACCCCCATAAGTACAGTCAATACGCGGTTTTGCATATTTATGACAACATGGGAACACCACTTAGCAAAGGGTGCACCAGTATCTTTCCTCTTGACCTACGTGCTCATTGTGCATGCTTCCTGAAATGGTTCCTATTGACAGAGATCATTTAGATCATGTATGCAGCTATTTTCCTAGACAGTCGGAGTTCAAGCTTTTATTAGTTTTATACTGCAAGTTGTGTTTGCAAGAAGAATAGCAGCACAGCATGCGTCGACGGCTTACTTTCCAGTAACATGGTTAGGCCTCCCATAATGCCTCCAAACTAAACACATCAATTGGCAGAGTTAAAAGCCTATGTTTGCAAACAGAAAAAGTGAATGGATGTGCCCACATCGCTGTTTAAGACATAAAAACACTATTACAAACGAACAATTAAAGCTATAGAAGACGTCCCACCAGAAACCCGCGTGTTAGCAGCACTTCACTACACACATCATATGAAATTAATAGAAAACTCAAGAACAGGAACTCCACCTTCATGCCATCACTCATTCCACCCACTAAACCACCACGTCCTCCTTTAGGATCTCTTCTTCGAGCTCCCAAGAGCCAAGGTAGATATACTTACCTGTGAAGTTGGAGGCAAACAGCAACACCTTGGTGCCATGTGTGCTACAAGAACACTCCTAGTCCATGCCGACATAAGACGGCAATGTTTGAGAAAGCTTCAAGGTGTAGACAAGTAGGGCTGATGCAGGGAGCGGATGTTCTCCCTCTTAAATAGGTTTCCCCATGCAGCCCAGGCTATGATTTTCCCCTCATAAAACTTTACATTACTGCTTGAATGGTGTTTTAGTGAGAAGCGGGCCAATGATTTAAAGGGCAGATAGACAATTTTTTTGTCCATCACTGGGCAATTCTTCTGGAGCGCAAGTGAACCGGTGGACAGCATAAAGTCTGGATATAAAGTCTATGGGGTGGGATTATGAGGGGATATTTATAGAAGGTGGCACAGGGGAGGTTGCATTTCGTGTAAGAAGTTAATGAGGTAGATTATAGCAGGGAAGGTAAATAAAATGAGCCCCACCTTCCTACATATTTGTGTAATGGAGGTATACATAGTTAATTAGTTCATGGTCTTTTTTATGATCTAGGGGTCAACAAATGGAAAGGGTTTTGAAGTTAGGGAAGGACTGCGTAGGATACTTATCATTTATAGCAATGTATGGTTGGCTGGCAAAAAACAGGTCTGTAGTGGGAACCAATGGATGTTATGTAAGTCGTCATTGGACAGCAGGTGGTACAAGATTGGTAGGTTTTCGATCGCATGGTTGGTTTAATTACTCGGGCAGATCAGCTCATGGTTGGAAGTTGATACGGCAGGCAATAAGTTGCTCAAGGGTTGTTAGCCAGAAGGACCAGTGCTGTGGGTGGTCCTTATGAAGTGGGGGCAGAGGTCAGGCGGGGGGTGGTTTGAGGAAGCACATTTGAGAGTTAAAATGTGTTTTTTTTGGGGCGGGGGTAGGTGATTGTTGGTCTATCAATGTATAGTAAGGCGTGTAGAACAGTCTGCAAGTCAACTGCCAAGTTGTGTTCGTAGGTGATGTGCATTCGTTTAAATAAAGCAGCTCTTTTCACATTGATAGATGTATAGCTCATGGCCTGCGCCCCCTCGCCCAGTTATGAATTTTAAATTTGCAGCGTGATTTGTTGATTTGCCCAGCAACAGAGCATAGATAGTAAAGGAATGTATCTTCAAGAATTATTGAAAATATTTCTTTACACTGCATTGTCATACTTTTCGAATCATGTAAAACTGGGTGAATGGGTAAACTGAATCAACGGGCTTAGACGCGATGTGACTTTATGATGTAGCAGTTTTAAAGCAAGGCTGAAAGATAAAGGAGTGAGACCATTTAAAATGGAAAGCATCCCTTAGAAATTTAAGGAATAGATATAGTCTGAATGTCAATACAATCTGGGGAAAACACATTGGTAGTTCTTCGAAGATCTCGAGAATTATTTTTAGGATAAAACGCAAGGGCTGCACGTGTTATAACCTCTGCTGAAAGGTTTTGCATTTCAGATGTGGCAATTTCTTTAACATAATAGTGTTGAAGTAGCAAAATTAGAAATAATGGCTAGGCCCAAAGTTTCGCTTAACATCCTGCGGCTGGCGCTGCTGCCTTGTTCGGACTCTACTTTGCACTTCTTTCTTCCACCACTCTACATTTCTTGTCTCTTTATTTAGCTCTTGCATGTTTATTTGTCCCCAGTTTTCACCATTTAGATTATTTTCCTTTCTCTTCCTTCCCTCCCTTTTCTATTTTTAGCACTTGAACAGTCCGATGAAAAATCAACCCCCTCCCCCAAAAACCAGAGTGCCCACCACCACATAAAGACAGAACGAGGAGGTCAACTTGTGGTGTCAAATTACAACTCAGATGTACAATAGAGAACTATCTTCTGAGAAAGAATACATTTGCGTGAAGATCAGTGGTAGAATCAGTGAAAAGGGTCTCGAAGATCAATTCTCATCTAAGAGGCACTGAATGATCTGTGGTCTACATTACTTGGTCCTTTCCCAGTCCACATCCAGATGTCTTTTTCCTATGGAAATTTACATCTGCTTAAAATTGCAAATAGTACTTTTTATACGATGCCACACACTGCTGCATATCACTCGGATTACCTTGTCCCATGGTCATAAATTACTGCTCTTTTGGTTGCTGTAGAATCTTGACTGGTTTCAAACTGTTATTTTCTTTGGCATTTCGATGTCAGGTTGAGGTCTACACGCCCGTCAATTATTTCATCTGCTAATGGAATCGACTGTATTTTTTAACTCTATTCATTCTCACCCCGATGATTATACTATGTTAGACTGGCTAAACAAAGAAGATGCTAGATTCACAACCTGAAAATGTTATTAATTTATATCATTGAGGCAGAATACTATTCTATAACCCGGTGTGAAGTAAATTCAACACAGAACGCCTGAAACCTACGACTGGCTGGTTTCCACAAATGGCTGGATACTACTACTGTGTGTTGACAATGGAGAACATGAGTACGGGAACATGGGCTTCCCAAGTTATGAAGAGAAACTGAATATGATCGTGAATGTAATTTTCTGATAGTCCCAGGTAACTTCTAGAGAACCCAGATACCACAGGACCAGCCAGGTCATAGAACTGAACATTCCTGGTGTCTCTTCCCATTTCTACTTCTGAAAGCGCCCATTCTGCCTCACCGTTGGGAGTCGGGTGGAATTTCTCGGAGGCAGGCCATTACCACATTTATGTTCGAATTTCATCTCCTGACCTGCCTCATGGCACGGTAAGGCACAGCCTTACACTGCGTTATAGGAGAGCAGCAGGGAAAGTTGTTGTCAGTGTCAGGAAATACTGGATCTGGGATGCAGGAAGCTATGCATTCCTAGCCAAGGCATTCAGAGCAAATGCTATTTCATGCCTGTAAAGCGGATATACGCATTGAATGACCCGAGAGGGAGGCTGGTTAACAGCAGCACTGGCCTGATATTTACTGCAGCGAGCAATAAGATTCGGAAAGCTGTTAAACCAAACAAGCAAAAATGTATTTACACATTAACTGAAGTAAAGGAAAAGAATCACACAGGGTGTCCTGCACCACTCAACTTTAGGAACACCAGGTTTAAAGACGTCCTGAAAAAACATGTACAAGTATGATAACGCCTCTTCAAAATTGTGTATTTCTCAAACATGCAAAAGAGTTTCGAATTAGTACGCAAGGTTGCATCACTGCACTGAGAGGTCTTTATCAAAAGTGATTGTTTTCAAACATGAACTTAGAAGCATTCATAACTTTCCAGGCCCTATGAGAATGACGGAACAGCATTATAGTTTATTAAATCAAACAGAAGAGAAGTTTGTACAGCACACACTCTGAACTCCTATTTCAAGGTGCTCCTATGTGTGTTTATGAAGAAAAACAAGGCATGGTAAATAAAACAATTGCCCGGATCACACAATTTGTTCATGCCAGGTAGGCAAGATGTATCCCAATTTCTCTGGGTTCACGTGGTGCAAGATGGGTCTCTCTTTCCCTTTCTTATTTGACATCAAAAGTTAATGCTTTGCCTTTAATTCATGGTAGATGAGGTTATGGCGTGGGTGGCAGACAGATGCCACATCAAGGCTTTGCTCGAGGATCCAAGAAAACCTCAAGCAGAGCCAGCCTTAAGGGACAGCGGCATAGGAGGGAAATAAATCAGACCATCTAACAATTTGGTGAGGTAGCAGCAGCAACTCCTCCGTGCAGGATACTCTTTTCTATGTCTGCAACCTTCTCACTGAACCATGCAAGTGGGTGTACTATGAATCTGGGCGTTCACTCACACTGGTAAAATCAAATGACTGCTGGGTTACAGTCCTGTTTTATCATATAAATTACTACCAGTGGGTACTTTAAATTAAGTTTGTCCTATCGCTACTTAAAAATAAATTTGATCAAAAAGTGATTGTCCAAGGGCACATGGGAAGGCCTGAATTAAACACCAAGTCTCCAAGCGCCATGACTAAGCCTTTCCTAATGTACCATGTATGGAGGCAGTGAGAAGACATTTGACAATGCCACCTCAGTGAACTGCACAATTCGGAGGGGTCCTTGTAAAGGATTTTTATGTCACTCACTACCTTAACTGAACCTATGCATCCAAACCCCACCCTTCTGGCTGGTCACAACACACCATGTGTTTTGGTCCATAGGAAAATGCTTGCCAGTATCCATGCTGTAGAGACAGCCTCAGTGAGTTAAGTCTAAGGTCTGCAGAGGCACCCAATAGGAGTATTTGTTCTCTGCCAATCTTAGTCTGAAGGTGATGGCGGGCATCTGGAGGATGGCAAGACTCCAGGTACTGTTTAATCATTGCAATGGTAAGAAGCGCATAAGATTCTGGCACAATGGATTGCCCAATTTGTAAAACAGGGCACATTAAAAGGAGTGAAGACCAAAGTGTGCTAATAGTTTAAAAAAAATAATAACTATTTGAGGGTTCTCTTCCTCAAAAGAAAGACATTTTGGACTGCGTCTCAGTGGTACAAAAAAATGTTAGAAAGAGTTCAATGATAACTTTTCCAAAGAGGTAGGTGCTAGCTAGGGAAAATCATACCCAATGTGAAAAGGTTGGTGGTCAGTTAGGGAAGAAAAATACCATGCAGCGCTTCAGAGGAAATATACAGGGGGTGGGGGTTTGAAGGTAAAGTTGGAGGGGCAGAAAACAACTATTGTACGTCAAAGTGTATTTTAAGATGTGCAACAAAACTAATATGCAAACAAGATATTGACAATCCAACTAGGACACACCAACTGACCAGGTACAACTGGCTCCGTGTATACCGCCACTTTATAAAACAGTCATTATTAGCTTTCAGTAACATCGGTTACGTAGAAAGCATAGTAACAAACAGGTTCCAAAACGTTGTTCAAAACAGTCTTTAGTAAGAGAATTAAGGTTCATGAGATGTTGCACAAGGGAGTTATTTGCTCCTGGTGGTTTCGCTCAAGGTTCGGTTTACCGAACAGCTGAAAGAAATGTGGCGAGTGTGGTAAGAGACCTGTGGTTTACCACAGCTGCTTGTCCTAAAACCAGCAATTTGTGGCGATTGTGAGAGGTGCCAGCTAACAGTCACAGAGCTGCTTTTTGTACAGAAGTCACACTGGGTCACTGGCTGTCACATACTCTTTTTGAAAAGACCATCTACATCATCATTGCTCTGAAAGAAACCCTGGGTGCACAACTGCAGCTAATGCTGCTATCAAGATGCAGTCAAAGGACCCTTCTCTAGGGAAAAGGCCAAAGAGGTTGTCATATGTATCAATTGTGATGGTGGCTTAAGTGATGTGGACAGCTGCCCACTTTGAATTGGACCCGGACAATCCATGCTCACACGGGGCAGGGCAGCTGGTGTTTTTAATGACTTTTGGTGTCTGTGGTCCTGGCACGGGTTTCACGGGATGATCCGGAGGTGAAAGATTAGCATGGATATAATTAGGGAATTCCCCCACCCCTTTCATTCAGCTGCAAAATCAAGAACAATGTTTTGTGTTCTCATCTGATCCATCTGTGAAACGAATTTTCAACAGAAAAAGGACTTTGAAACCATTTCTTGCAGATGAATGTAAAATTAAAATACGACAATAGGTGCCCTCTTTCGAATGGTAGAATTGGTAAACTCAGTCTCGGTCACTTAATGCCCGTAGAAAGGAGAAGGGTTACTGTGCAATTCCAGACTAGACTGCAATAAACACCCCCGCACGACCCTCAAAACGCAACCCCACATGAATTTATTTTTCCAATATTTTTTATCTGTTCTCCAGAGTAAAAGAAATCATTTAAACACACAATAATTCACTCTGTACAAGACAAGCTTACAAGACAACATTCCTTGCAATGATATACGCACACACACACAAACCCTCTGCACATTTAGAAAAAGACTGAGCACGTTTGCCACCTTCAAAGTATTTTTATGATAATTCATATAAAGACTAGGCATTAAAAGTATCATGTTTCTATTATGCTAGTGTCACACACAAAGAGGCCCTTTAAGGTTCAACAAATTGAAGAAAATTAACACCTATTTAGCTTCGGGAGAGGGGGGGGGGATTATAAACCCGTTCTCTTCCCTCTCGGATATAAAAGTTGTCTTCACGTAGCTATCTTTGCCACCGGTAGCGTTAGGGATCCTTAGAAATCCAATTAATATTCACTTCTAGGCATTAGATCTTAAAAAGTGAAGCTACGTGTTTATGATGGTTCTGAATTCAGAGTGCTTGTTTGAAATAACTGCAGCTCTGAGAAGGTAAACATTAACAAATATCAAATGTAACTTAATGCAGAAAGAATTCCGGAGAAAGAGGACCCAGCACAAAGTGGAACGTGCACATGTTTTAACATGAAATGCTTTTAATAATGTTCAGCATAAGAATACTTAAAGAGTAAGGAGCATCATTTGGAGGCCCCATAAACAATAAAATGTTTTTTCAGAAAGAAATCAACAACGAAACTAAACGTTTTATGACAACTAATGGATAATTATTTCCACCCAGGGTGGAGTAGGCTTGGGCGTGTATTTTTCTGTTTCCGCTGAACGCAGAAGTGTTTCACCCAATCCATTTGTAAAGGATATCAAAACCACCAGGGTGAAATTGACACTATTGCTTGAACACAGAAAACAAAACGTGCAGTGAGATTTAATAACTACTGCAAAGCATCAAGAGTTACAACACAATCCACACAGAGCATTTTGGACTACAACCCTCGATTACAGTAGTCCTTCCAACATGGCTACAACATTTTGCCAACTTCCATACAGAGAACTTTGTGAAGCGGGCCCACACTTCAGGAGAGTCAACACGTGTTGGCAAGAAGCCCTTTGTATTTTGGAGTGCATAATGGTGTAATGTGAAAGCAGCAAGGCTTGCGGTAGATTTAATGTGGCCACGGACAACTCAAGACCGTTAAGACTAATGGTATCACCCAGTATCCCACAGAACCTGGGACGTTTAGCGGTATGTAACAATTGGTTCTGTAGGGAGTGTACTATATCTTCTATACAAATTATTCAGTAGCCTGAATTACTAGGGATATGACAAATCAATCGTATGATTGATCAGTCATATCCCTAGTAATTCAGGGTACTGAATAATTCTTGTACAAGAAATAGAACCCTCCCTACCGAACCAAATGGTATAACATACCACAGGGACAAATCAAAGCAACAAATGGAATGATGAACTGTACCAGTGAACGCCGTATTCTCCCAAGAACTGGTTATATGGATTACCAAGATTTCAAAGCAGTTCGATTCTGGCATTTATGTTCAAGTCATTAAAGCCAATTACAAGACTTGATAATGAGAATACTCGCCCAACAAACATTCAAGAGCTGCACCAGACCATGTTGTGCTTACTTTAGCAACGTCTGGTGGGGAAAAGTAAGCAGCTTTTGTAGCAGAATACTCGTTTCGAATAGATGCAAACCCCTGCTTTACCCACACACATTAAGGAAAAGATTTTAAGTGCTTTTTCAATCATAGGAGCGGTAACTAAGCATACCACCCGAATGAGCCAGTCACACAACAGAACACTGGTGTGAAGAATTCCCAAGTGGTCCTACGTGATGGCCTTTTTAATGCTATGCATGTTTTATGTTCAAAAGAGCATCCCTATCGGTCAACTTGATTACCTGCCTTAATCAGACGGAGGAATCAATATTGTTTCTTCCTTTAGCATGGCGACGCAGGAGGCACAGTTTTTTTCCCCTTCTTTAGTGAATTACATTTTCTACTGGGTAATCAATCAGCAGGGGTTTTAACTCTACCCCTGCCTGACCCCTTCAAACAGGAATTTCCATAGTGATGGTCCGCCACTGCTTAGTAGGCAATGAGAAAGCCATCATGGGTAGCATATGGCGTATTATAAGCCATACACAAATTCCCAATGCCATAAATTCCCTGATGTGGCTTCCAGGAGGTTCCCTTGATTAAGAATTGTAGCTGGCTATTAATAGCAAACAACTTTGTATGCCAATGAAACAGTCTGGGTGTGGTGTAGATAAGGTCAATTACTGGATGTTTTCCATACATGCAACCTAATACTTACTTTAAATAAATAAATAAATCTATCTATCTCAACTGGCGAACTTACAAAGTCCACGAACGGTGGTGCCACCCAAGCGCATTTGGGAATGATTGGTTCATGGTAACATGAGCTGCAGAGCCCTTTCATATTGCCTCAAATTAGGAGAGCGGAAGAGAGCCGGGGGCTTAGCCATCAGTGCAGGAGCTGCAGTGGCTCTGGAGCCCAGGAGTCCGAGGGGCCCAGTATACCCCAAAAAAGGATATCTTTTACTAACCTATTGGGTGATATGGAAGCACACTGTCCTTATTTGCACTGCTGCCCATGGCACCCTTGCCTTGGGGTAGAGGTGTGTGGTCAGGATCCAGGACAGTAATGTGGGCATCAGTGTTTGCTTGTAAATAAACACTTTCCGCTTTGTGCCGACTGTGCCATAGTACGCATTAAATTACCTAAAAATACTCTTCGGAAACTGATGGTTTTCTATTTCTGGAACGAGAGTACACACTGGTTGTTATGGTAACGGAAATATTGATTTTTTTTTATCCCCTACGCTCGTTATGTTGCTATGCTGTTCTAATTCTCACATCCACACTAGACCTGAACTGCAGCCTCTTGTTAAGGATCCTCTCATTCCAGATAAAACGCATTCTAATTTTTAAAACTACAATCTAGTGTTGTACTGCTCCAGCATTAACTTCTCTTGGCTCTGCCACACCACTGCAAACTAAATTCTCAAGTGAACCCGGATAGAAAATCACCAAGCATGGTTCAATTTTCCGTTTCTAACAAATTTGAACTTATTTCTAATGTACAACATCCTTTTCTTGAGAATAATAAATAAAAAACCTATTATGGAGTACAACTTTCCGGTATTAAAAAGGTTTTCTCATCAGAAATTAAACTGACATGGTCTATTTAAAGTGACAGATCATGGCAGCTGGTACAAAGGCAATGGCAGCTGGTACAAAGGCAATTTTCAAAAACGGAGCAACCCAACACCCTGATCTATAAAAGTAGAAGATAAATAAAACTAAAGGTTTGTTTACTATACACGGGAACTGTTACCATAGGTTAGGTCAGTGGTCAAAGACGTTATTCGATTTAGGATTATGTATTCTTCAAACTCGAAGAATTCTGCAACATCACCATTTTACTGGAGAACAAAGTAATCTCAAAACTACTTTTTAAATCATCTTGGTTTTACATTAACTCATCACCAGATCAGTTCATCTGGCTCTGGACTGGACCACCTCCTTTCTCTCCGACAGAACCCAGAGCGTCCGGCTCCCCCCTTTCCGCTCCGAAGCCACCAAAATCATCTGCGGCGTACCCCAGGGCTCATACCTCATCCAGACATTGTTCAACATCTACATGAGACCACTCGCCCGACTATATGACAACATCATCTCCTTCGCAGACGACACCCAACTGATCCCCATCCCTCACCAAGGACCCCCTCACCGACAAAACCAACCTCCATGAAGGAATGAAAGCGGTCGCCGAGTGGATGAAGACCAGGTGCCTGAAGATAAACTCGGACAAGACAGAATTCCTCATCCTCTGCTCCACCCCCTCGGCCTTGGAAGACTCCTGGTAGTCGACCGCACTGGGAACAGCATCAACACCCACCGATCACACATGCAACCCAGGGTTCATCCTCGACTCTACTCGCTCCATGACAAAGAAGGTCAACCCGGTCTAGTCCTACTTCAACACCCTCCTCATGCTCCCCAAGATCTACAGGTGGACCCCCACCAAAACAAGAAGAACGGTCACCCAGGCTCTCGTCAGCAGCAGGTTGGACTAAGGAAACGCCCTCTACGCAGGAGCCTCGGCCAAACTCCTGAAACGACTACAGCGCATTCAGAATGCCTCTGCACGCTTGGTCCTAGACACCCCTCGCCGCAGCCACATCACACTCCACCTGAGAAACCTGCATGGGCTCACCGTCAACAAGAGGATCACCTTCAAGCTCATCACCCACGCACACAAGGCACTCCACGACACCGGACCACCATACCTCAACTGACGACTCACCTTCTACACCACCAACCGCCCGCTCCGCTGATCTCTCCCTCGCCACTGTCCCCCAGATCTTTAGAGCGACCTTTGGCAGCAAATCGTTCTCCCACCTCGCCGCCAAGACCTGGAACACACCCCCCATCCTCCTACAGCAGACCCAGGACCTGCTAAACTTGAGAAGACTACTCAAAACCTGGCTATTCGAGCAGTAGTAGCATCCCTCCCCCCCACCCCCAGCGTCTTATGACCCCCACGGGTGAGTAGGGCGATTTACAAATGTTCTGATTGATTGATACATCTCAGCTGTTTGCCTGAGGGAGACCATGTTAGTTGTGATCCAGGAACCTCCCTTCCAGTTCCTTAGTAACGGAGGAAGAGAAAGAAAAGGGGGGGGGGGGGGGGGGTTCACCACCCACTTGCTGAGTAACAGGTTGCTCCAGCCCTTTGATGACAGTGGCTGCAGGTAGATGCAGTTAGACTACGCCAAGCCCCCAGAGCTAAAGCAAAGAGCCCCCCGCCCTCCCCCAAGGAAGGTCAAACAATAAAAGTGTAGGCTTTATGGGGATTAATAGGGAGAAATTGAATGTTTGGAACAAGATAGCATAGACCCCCTCCCTCGTTGCTAAGAACTTCCGAGAGGGTTCTTCTCAAAAGAATAGACCTAGGAAAAGCTCAATACCAGTCCCTCCATGTTGATCCTGAGTAGTTAAGCACAGCTGTTCTTTTGCTCTTAAAGAGAGCAGTCAGGTTAGGAACAAAATCATCAGCCTCATCTGTGCTCAGTGTTACAGCTGCCCAAAGAAAATCGTAAACAATCCTCAAAATGGTTGCCACTTTCATAAGGATACCCACAAGCCTCAAACGCAATGGCAGAGATGGTATATCTTACTTTAAGTGGTTATTTAGGACTTAAACCCCCCATTGGAACTCTACTGAAACGTTCCAATCACCTCAACCTTTAACACCAAATAAAGCAATGTAACGCTGTAACAAATCGTGACAAACAATACACAAAAACCTTTAGCACATTAACACATAAGACACCAAAAAATATCTAGGCTAGCAGAGGATGCCTCTTTGACGCAGATGTCGGAGGATGGTTTTAGGCAAAGCTCTAATACACAACCAAGGTAACAAATTAAAGGGGCGGGGAGATAGAAGTAGCAATCATGCTGTACACTCCTGAATTAATCAAAATTAGCAATATAAATGAATTTGTACAAAGTAATTTAACTTTATTTTCTTCACAATGCATGAGAAGGACATGTAGGTGCTCCGTGTGATGGCACAGTGCTGGCGATTAGTGACCTGTGAGTAAAGGTGCACAGCTGAACAGTAAGAAGCAAACAGAATATTGACTGTTTAGACAGTTTATTTTGATGTACTGATTACAGTGTTTAGAGTTCACAGATTGTACATTAAATATCCAGCCAACAAATTATACCAACGTTTCGGACCCAGTTGTTATTTACAAGCAGTGTCTATCAGTACAGTAGGATAGTATTACCCTCAAGGCACATAAGTCCTGCAGTTAGAAAAATGATAATGTAAATCCATAGGTATCCGTTGGCGGTACAAAGAAATCCTACCAATACAATACTTGTATCAGCGCTATCGAATTAGCACAAGTGGTAGATTTAAATTCGAAGCACTTCGAGAAATAATTTGAAAATGTAATGCAACATCATCATCAGTGCACAGTACACAATTCACAGAGTTAATTACACCACATTTAATGATTGCACTCACTCAAGGAGCACAGCAAATCCATTGTGTTACTAAAACGGTTTGAAATATTTTACTGCAAGAGCTGATAGATGTGGCTGTGCGCATTTAAAAATGCCATTGCGTGACGTTTTCAAAACAAAAAGATCTGCAGTTATCTAAACTGGTCTTACCCCTTTGCCACCTGTTTCAGGCATGGCTTCAGCTAATCACACACAGCACAACGCAATGTCATTGGGCAATGAAAGCACTCCATTCCCATTGGTTGGAAGGAAGGCCACCAGTCTCACAGCAGGTTGTGACTGGAAAAAAAAATGAAAAAGACGATCCACACTGGCCACCATGCACGAGAGTGGATTCAGGTGAGGATGGTGGTTGCCAGACCACGATGGGGAGAGAGTTGTTCAAGTTGGCTGGGGAAAGTCGAAGGACCTGAGATGGGGGGTCTGTGTGGGTAAGGAGGGTAATGGCCCATTCAAGCTGGGTGACGGAGGACAGCAAGTTCAAATAGTTGAGGGTGGCAGTGCTAAATATTTACCAGTAACTGGAGAACGCCAGAGTGGCTAACAGGGCTGAGGAATGCAGGGCCCGTTAAATAAGTAAAATAAACATGACAGTCCTCTAGACTGGTGTGCAAAAGCGAGAAAGGCTTGCGTCATGGCAACTGTGCATACATTTTACTACGCACTTTCAATTTGTAAGAAATGGCCTTCTGATATTTGAATAAGTTAAACGTTTTCTGTACAAAAAATAACCCTCAAAATCCTTTAAAAACCATGCACATGCATAGAGTGTCATCATACTGGACTCCGTGAAACAAAAGCACGCAAAACATGCCATTCGTGCAAAAAAAAAAAAAAAAAAAATTATCCTTCAAAATTGTCGAGATTGTTTGCCTTGGGGGCAGGTGCGTTTTATGCATATTGCCAGCTTAAGATATTTAGAATAAGGATGCCCAACAGTTACACTTTCCCCACAAACATTAGCTTCGGCGATGCTAAAAAAAAAAAACCATCCCTGTTCATCCCGTTTTTTGCTGTGGGTAATGTTGCGCCACTTCCAAAAACAAAGAAAATATCACAACGTCGCGTTCATTGGCAATAACCACTTATGGTACTATACAGGTCTACTAGGATTTCGGTGTACTGAAAGAACAAAAAACAGCATTGTTAATAGTACAAAACCCCGCCAGTGTCACTGCATGTTTAATGAGGTCTACGAACAAAGAACAGCAGAGCAGAGTCGCCGGCAGATTTGAGCATTGCCTTGCTACCAGAACATTCCCCCAAAAAAGGGAGGAAAAAAACAGCACTGCATGCGCTGCCCTGTTGGATAGGGCGGAGGGGCTTCGAAAAGGAGGCAGCCACGCCCTCTATGATCATACCTATTGCAGTGATGAAAATCAAAAAAAATGCATGCATTCAATATTTGGGAATTCATAAATAAACACTTGGGGGATATTTACTTTAAAATGTGCATACACGCATTGGAGCATCGTGTGCTGCTGCTTGGATGAGAGAGCACATCACGAGCAATACAGTGAAATACAAACAGACACGACCAGCATCTACCAAGGTCGGTGTGCTTCGCAATTAGAAGTGTGTGCAATGAAGTGCCTGTCGGCAAAATAAGGCAGCTAGGAGCATTTATTTGCAAGCTCGACGCATTGCTCTCTCTCTCTCGTCTGTTTGACCTTAGAATACCGAGCATGAGGGAACTACACACAGCATTTATATGCAATTCATAAAAAACGTGAGGGCACGGCCAATGGGGAGGCAGCTCTTTCCTAGTTGCAAAGTATAGCAGATGCAGGCAATGTGCAATACGGTAATGTCTTCATCCTCCCCCCCCCCATACTCTAAGAAGTTGCGTCAGCGATGTAAATGAGCACGAGATATTGTTATTGTTTCGAATCATGCGAGATGCAAAACCGATTACGGTTTGCCAATCCCGTGCACGGGCTCAGCCCCTCCCATGCACAAGGCAACCAGCAGCAGCCGGAGTGGGGAACTGCTGGTGGCTGCACAACAAAGCAACCGGCCTTTGGGAGCCAATACTACGAAAACGCATCCAAGCCCCCGCCATGGAGCGACAAAACATGCCCTGCTCTCAGCTCCGTCCTTCCACCAAAACATGCCCTGCTCTCAGCTCCGTCCTTCCACGTGGATGACACTGGGCGGAAAACCACTCCGTTTAAACAATTAACTGCAAATGCCAAGCTCGGCGCCTGCACTAGGACTACTACTCCTCAATGGATGCAAATGCGCCCATGTGTTCTTACAACCAATCACGGTTGGTAGGATGCGCATTCAAGGCGTGGGGTTTATTTCAGTAATTGCCCACACAGCCCCCCTGGGGATGACAATGCACGCTTCCGCTGAAGGATACAAGGTGGTTTGTATGGGGAAACGTGGTTTTTACAAGTTCTTTTTTTATCGTCTCGCTCGGTTCTAAATAGAGTCAAATGACTCATCTCGTAAAAATAGACGCTCCCACGGGAGCGCGGCAGTCAATGCACACATGGGAGCGCACTTCCCCACCATCAATGCGCGCACTGGTTGCAAAGCTGCTGAGTCCAGGGCAGCGTGCGCTTCTTATTCCGAGTATAAACATAAGCAGAGAAGGACAGACCCCACCTGAATAACGGTGGCCTTATTAACAGCTTTTGGGATCCAAACAAAAAGACAGTACCTCTCCGTGTGGCTTGGCTTATACGGTCGCATGCCCAAGCATGCCGTTTAACGTCACCTGTTTTACTACTGGGAAATGGGTTGCGTGATTTACCACTGGCCAAAGACTAGGTTTAGCCCTCAGTGATGTGCGATATCTTAAAGTACATTCATTTGTATTTTTGGGGGCGGAGGTCCGTTGTTAACTGTTTGTATATGTCTACAGAAATAAGGAGACAGTGTGGCCTATAATACAGGCAGCGTTGCATGTCTCTGCTCTATAGTGGACTAAACTTACGAAGGGTCAACCCAGGTCCCTTCTAAATCGACAATTTTCCCTTTATATAATTTCTCACACTTGAGGTTTGGAATGTAAACTGCTACCTGTCACCCTCCATTTCCGTGGTCTGTGTGGGAACGCACCAGAAGATACCGATCTCACAAGAAAGATAAGGTTTGGCGGGAGATCCCGCTATTCACCGTGACCATCTACAGAACGCCAGTCACGTTCATGATCCCCTTTTAGGGGTAGTCCGCAAGACCTCAGGGCAGTGGAATTCTTCCGGGTAGACGCCAAACCCGTCCCAGATAGGAGGATTTTGTTCAAAGCACGCAAGATTCGGATCTTGATAGATGTGGCCAGGCTTGGCGAGCTCGCCATAGGGGTGAATGCGCAGTAGAATTCCCTCATGGGGCCTGGACGCTACCACATTAAGAATATGCTCAGGCGTCATCCTCATGCATGGCCTCAATGTCCACTAGGAACTATAATGCTGCAATGGGGGTTATTCAGATCGAAACCCTTGCTTGACATTCGCCCCCCCCCCCCTTTCACCGCCAGAGTGCCACAGGTCGTAATAAAATGGCATTGCTCCATGTTTTCAGGTTCCACAACACATACAAGTAGGTACATGTAAAATAAACACCATCTTAGGAACTTCTGTGACCCCTGATGACTTTCCAGTCACCCCCCTTCAGCGTGCAGAGTGCAGTAGTACCACACCTCACCGAGCACACGAAAAATACCACTCCTTCCTGGATCAGACTTCTCTGGGCCGCCTTATAGTTTACCAAGGGTTATTGTCAAGAACCCTACTTTTCAGGTGGTAATCAATGCTAGAACATGATCGATTATGCTCTGTTATACTCCCTGTCTGTTCGTGCCCCCCATAAGTCAAGGAAGTTGCCTGCCCCTCGTTAGAGTCCTACACTCCAGAACTGCACGCCTGCACCTATGAAAAACAGGCCAGCACTACAAAGTGAGAAGTCGTTGAAAAAGAAACGTCTCATACACCATTCCACCTGCAGCAAAGCCCCAGAACAGAGATAGTTAGATGGGAAAAGTTCTTCTCGATCACATAAAGTGTGTCGGGGAATAAGAGGTTGATAACCTTATGAACGCTCCCTGTGCAGACTGTGCCGTCCCAACACCACAAACACCTCCACAAAACGTAACTGTTTGGGGGCGGGGTTTCTAGGATCTGCACAGGATCTTGGAAGATGAAAAACGCTACATTTTTCATAGTTACCTGGCAATAAAGCTGAATAGCAATGATGTCGAAAGAGAGGAGGATAAAGGAGTCGTTAGGCGTCGAATGGATTGTAGTTACCTAAATACCACTCGGAAAAAGAGTCCTGCACAGGATTCTGTCCTCGGAGGAGCGTTATAAGGGAAAGGAGGGAGGGGTGCAGAGGGCGTTAATAATCGTTTGGTGCTTTTTGTTCTGAGAAAAAAAAGCTTCCTTTTAATGGGAAATTTCGGCAGCATGGTCTCTGGAGCTAGAGCCTCGCACTTGGCGCCTTGGCTACGGTAGTCCCTGCGCGTTTCTTTCTACAGTACACTGCACATCATGTCTGTGCGTTTCTGCTCGGAGGGGTGGACTCCCGTTTTTTTTTTCCAGACTTGCTTCCCCCAAAGATAACCCTGAAACAACTTGCGAGGTGCTCCAAGTGCAGACAGGTGTTAAGACCCCTCCCCACCTTTCACTCATTCTCTGAGAAAGATGTTTTGGTTGCCAGAGCTGAGATGTGGGTGGGTGGAGGGGGTTCCTCTCTGAGAGAAGCTGCCCCAGATTGCTTCCACGCATCATTTACCACCTCCTTGGCTGCCTGTTGATTAACAGAGAAGGAGCCAGTCCCGTCAGCCCTTCGCCGGCATGACTGTATCCACCAAAATAGTATTTACAAGCAACGCGACCAAATATTTAAAGTAAAACTATAAATAAACCAGGCAACCTTAGGGTGGGGAGGGGTGCGACAAAAGGCAATAACAAAAAGAGCCAAACAAACACAGCACTGGAAAGGCAGCGCAGGACGCATGGAATAAATCAAACGACCACCCAGCGGCGCAATTCTTCTCAAGGAGAGGTTAGCTAAGGCCGTCCATATATTAAACTTTAGCAGTGATCACATGCGAACGCTATAATTAGAAAATGCGACATTACAAATGGAAATGTAATAACAGAAACAGCACTCACAAGATGTACATTTACAGCTTAATTTCAAAGTTTACGAGGAGAAGCTACACGCCAATCACAAAAATAACATTTGTAGAATCGGCCTGAAATGCGACTAATAAAGATCACAAAAAAGGAATACAACGGGGAATGACATTTTTAAAAGGATTGGGTCGGTCCTTACCTGCACCAATCGTGCCAATCAGAAGTGCAAAAGTCAGCCAAAGAGCCATTATATTCCTCACTTATGGAGCTGCTCAACCACAACAAGCAGAAACAGATTTGCAAACAATCTGCCTGTGATATTAATTCCTTCACAGACAGGCGACAGCCTATCCTGGAGAGTAGTGCAGGCGGTGGATCCAAACAAGGTCCCGGTGTTGGCAGCACGGTGGTCAGCCTCGCCGAGGGATGGAGCGGGGACATGCGGGTACTAGTCCGGCTGTATATAAATTCACCGTTTCGAAGCAGGCCACCGTATATCCAAGCTGCCGCCTCTAGACCCACCCTGAGACCCGACTCATGGCTGCAACAACAACGGAGCAAACTTTCCCAGCCGCTGCCAGCCCAGGCAGAGAGGAGCCCGCACTCGCGGAGGAACAAACGTGGTGCTGCGACTACTACTCAAAAAAGAGTTCCAGCTCAGCGACTTGGGTCCCAGATGAGAGCGGCGGGGATCGGCCCATGGAGTGTCCGTGAGTCTCCCCTCCGGAGTTACCGTGTACCCAAAAAAAAAAAAAAGAAACTGAACCGAGTCCAAAATGGCTTCCAAGGGGAGAGTCGTCGAGTGGAGCCAGCTAGGAAACCCGGATGTTGGATACAAAGAGAGGAGGTCTGGGAGGGGGCGTGCGAGGATGTGTGGGTGGGAGGGAAGGGGAAGCCTGAGCGGGGATTGGTGGAGGGGGCTGTTAGTCAGCGCTCCTGGAGGGGCTGGTTCCCAGGGGCTGGGCTTTTAGGAGGGAGCGAAAAATGAAAAGTGGGGACGTAGAGAGAAATATTGTAGCCGCGCGTCTTTCTGGACGTCTCGCCAGAGCAACAAAACCTCGCAGGGGGCATTGACCACGTGCATAAATTAATAACGCGAATATGAAGCAAGCGTTTTTGTCCAAACCTTGCTGCGTAATAAGTTTTTTTTTTTCTTACAGTAACCTGAATGGCCCGCTTTGGAATATTTGTCCACGAAATCTAACGTAAATATTAGTTTACACGTTTTATTTATTTACCACGGGATGGAGGTCTTTTTTCGACATATGCATCTATTTTAGATACTTCCTGTTGGTATTATGGTTCTTCAAGTTTCTTTTATAAAGGACACCTAGTTCAAGAGCTTATACATGTATCAGTTCGTGATTTGCTTTCTATAAGTAATCTTGTCTGGTTATCAGGGCACAAGTCTGGGGTCTACAAAGTTCTCCCACTATTTAAAGAAAAGGGACTCCGTTCCCCTTAGCCACAGACTGAGAGGAGTTACCTTGTGCCCCAGCAATCCATCTACTTGGATTTACAAATACTAGATGCATGACCCTGCAGCCCTGCGAAGTTTCCAAGGTCCATGGGAGATAAGATGCTGCAGTCCAGGTTTTTCTTTGAATTCTGGGACTTTCAGTTTTGTTTACTCCATTAGAACACATGACTACAAATCACATAATTTAAAGAATAAAATCCTGGACAGGAGCAGCACATTCTTATCCTCCCCACCCATATTGCTCCTTCTCCCCCATATACTTCTCTGCCCCGCCACTCTCTTGTTAGCATTTTTTTATAGCGCAAAAATGGCTCAAGGTCATTGGAGCCTTAACATGAGCAGCAGACTTCCTTGCGTCTCTCCTGTCTTCTCTTCCCACATCCTCCCTCTATCTATGTCTCTCCCTGCCTTCTTCTCTCAATTTACTGAGACTGAATTATTTTGACTGATGCCAGATGGAGCTACCTGGTTTAGCTATAGGGGCGATGGGTGGTGTATTCCCTCCTTGGTCGTCACCTACCCAGTCGGTCCTTAGACAGACTTCCTTTCGTTTCTCCCCTTATCTTCCCTGTCTCTCCTCCTCTGCCCCCTCCACTACATTTTTTCTCTCCTTTATCTCCGCTCATAATGTATTATCTATTTTTGTGATGTATTTTGTAATTGTTCATCTTTTTCTGTTACTTTGTTGATTTTCATGTAAAGCGCTCTGATACCTTCGAGTCTAGCCAGCGCTATATAAAACTCTTTAAATAAAATAAAATAAATAAAACCCATGGTCCTGGAAACTTCGCAGCTATGACCCTGGCCTCAGGCTGGTTGTGAACCTACATGCCATTGACAACATCCTGTTTATTTTAGAGACTGGTGCAGGAAAGGGTTATGCTTTAATTTCTTATCAGAGGAGAAGGCTTGACACCATTAATCCTTCTATTGTTTAACAAACTGCAAATGTAAAGCACTTTTGTGCTCTGAAGTTGGCTAAACAATCTTACAGGAAACAAATGTGCATTAACAAGTGTAATGTGTATGAAATACATTCAGCACAAATTTATGACATTTCAGCGCATACTAATACCACACGTGCCATTCCAACGCAGGTGCCATTACAATGAACTACCATTGCAACATGAACTTTTACCACATATACGCCTTTACCACGCATGCAATCAATCACAACTCAAAGACATGTGTGGTAAAGGCATACACTTGGTAAAAGTGTTTATGGTAGGTAATTAAAAAAAATGATATATATATATAGATATATTATTCACCAACTCGCCCTCATACAAGGACGCACTCAACAGGCAAATGGTTTCCAGGACCTCTATTTTTCAAAACCAGCAAATGCATTTCAAGTGTTCATTTCTGCTGACATGTTTCGAAGCACACAAGTATCTTTGTCGAAGGCAATGCTTGTGGATTTTTGGAGCTGTTGACGCACTGATATTTAAATTATGTCTTGTTTGCTGATTGGCCTATAGTAGACCTCCTTTGTAGGTAAGTTTATAATGCATCATGGTTTTGGTAGTGTGCGCCAAATCAAATTACTTATTCCCCTCACTGGGTTCTGAAAAATCTGACAAAGTTCACGCAATTATGCAACCCTCAGTGGGCCTCGGGCAGCATTCCGGTTCTCCATAACGAAATCCGCTATCCCAATGAGGCGCTACAAAGTTCCCAGCTC
This sequence comes from Lissotriton vulgaris, assembly GCF_964263255.1. Classification (NCBI taxonomy): domain Eukaryota; kingdom Metazoa; phylum Chordata; class Amphibia; order Caudata; family Salamandridae; genus Lissotriton; species Lissotriton vulgaris. Next base: position 616,920,343 of record NC_141698.1, read on the forward strand.
CTCCGGCCCCACACTGTAATCTTGGGGTGGTGCAGTGCAGCCCTTCCCAGCCGGAACCGCAGTGTATAGTTTATTCACCAACTCGCCCTGATACAAGGACATATATATATATATATATATATATATATATATATATATATATATCAAACAACTTGTCCTGTCGCAGCGGGAGCTCGATCCAGTTGGTGCCAGCGATGAGACCAGGACAGTGTCTCAAATTAATCCCATACCAGAAAAGAATCGCTGCACACTTCTAGGTATTTCACGCATTGATGACATCATCCAGTGAATGTGTGTTTCTGTGAAGTCAAAATATGTTTTACATATTGAAGAATGAGTGTATATATGGGTGTGTGGATGAAGGATTTAGTAGGTGTGTGACTGACTGTATGAGTGAGTGATTAAATTTGTCATACTGAATGCATAGGTTAGTGACTAAACTGTCTGAATGTGTGCATTATTATGTCTGTTGTTGTGTAAGCTGCTGCATGTGTTGATTAGTAGCTATATGAGTGGCTATATGGGTTATTGATTTGTTGCCCAAGTATTTGAATATGAGGGTGAGTGTGTGTCGGGGTGGCTGGGAGGTGTGTGACTCTGTGCATAGATGTGTGAGCAGTTGATTCACTTGGTGTATGGGTTCAAGAGTACCTGTGGAAACAGCTGTATGGGCGGTTGACTGTGTGCATGGGTGTGTTGGTGAGTGAATGGATATATCAGTGCTACATGTTCAAGTAAGTACATATGTAAAACACAGTGCATGTGAGAGTTGGCATATATTAATGACTATACATGAGAGCCTGGGATTGCGTAAGTGACTGTATAGATCAATGTGTACTTGTATCAGTGATTGTAAAAGAGAGTATGTAAGTGTTAGTATATGTTTCAATAAGTAAGGTTACGTGTGTAGAACTGTACAGATGAGGAAATGGGAGTGTGATTGATTCTTTGCATGACTGACTAGGTGTGTGAGTAACTCCATGGATGAGTGGCAGTGTGTGAGTATCTCTATAGGTGTATGAGTGCATATGATAGTGTTGTATTGATGAGTGACTGTATGTATGAGTGATTGTATGGGTGAATGAGTGGATGTGTGTGTAGACTTAGGAATCAGTGAGTGCGTATGTAGTAACTGGTATTGGTGTGTCAATGGTTTCTGGAACGGTAGTCTGTATTTAACACTGGATATATCAAAAGTTAGATTAGAGTGTGAGGAGGTGCATCGTATTATCACATGAATGATGTGATCAGTGATGTCATTTGAGATGTCATCAGTGATGTCATCAGTGATGTCATTTGAGATGTCATCAGTGATGTCATTGACCATGTCATGAATGATGTAATATGTGATGTCATCAGCAGTGGATTACGGGCGCGCGAGTTATAGTGAGTCCAACTAACTATAACGTGGGAATTTCAATGGTTTTGTATGAGTAAAATGTTCAGCTAACTATAACTGGTGTAAAACATATGTTTTTTTCAGTGAACATATATACACGCACATTTATATATATATATATATAAAAATTAATAAATATGTACTTTTTTCCCCATACCCCCTTAAACCCTCAAATTAACCTTCCCACTCAAAAACCCAAACCCACGATGAACCCTAAAATTACCCATCCCACCCAGAAACCCAAACCCGCCCTAAAATTACCCTTCCAACCTAAAAACACAAACTCACCCTGAACCCTAAATTTACCCTCCCCACCCAAAATCCGAAACCCACTCTAAACCCTAAAATGACACTATATATATATATATATATATATATATATATATATATATATATATATATATATATATATATATATATATATATATATATATATATATATATATATATATATATATATACTGATGTTGCTGAACGCACAATAAAGCACTGCTAAATTTAAACTACTGAGAGGGCCGTACCTGATTTCTCGTTTGAAGAGGATGTTTTTTCATCAGGACGTGGGGGGGAGGGGGGTAGCACATTCTGTTTACTAGCTAGAAGCAGTTTAAAAATGTAATTTCCAAGTTCTATGTTTCTGTTTACAAATATTGTCACTTTCAGGCATTTCCAAGCACAGTTGCAGATCGATATGTGGAAAATACACATGACTTCTAAAAAGAAAAAAATGTTCTTTTCATATTTCTTTGTGAATATATATATATATATTTTAAATAGGCCTTTGATTTTTTTAATCGAGAATTATCACAAGGCCATAGAATCAGTTCTTGTGATGTCATATCCAGTGATATAATTTTGGATTGCACTTGATTATTATCCCCCCCCCCACTACTTTCCTAACAACTTGTAACCGGCTGGCTATGTTAATATGTGCATTGCTTTAGCAGACCAGGTCAACATCAATACCTGGGAAATTGCTAAGGTACTGTAGTATTTGCATAAATTCATGCCAACATTTGCAAGTCTCCTTCTTTTAAAAAAAGGGGACAAAATAGAGAGAGGGGTACTGGCATTTATGCTTCCAAGGTAACATTTTGCTTATGTTTATAGTTTGGACTAAGAGAAAATTCAGGGACATTTCAAGTGGACGTATCATATTTTGTATGGGGATAGACAGAAATACTGTCACAAACAAAGAAAGCAGGAACCTGCAAGAGTGAGATAAAGGGTCATGGAGTGTCTGGTAGTGGACTAAAGAAGCAGGAGGAGGATTTAATACTGCCATGCTTTGTATTTGGTTATCCAACATTTAATCTCCCCAACCAAGGGCTTCTGAGCAGAGCTTCAGGCATCAGCATTCTTTCTTTCACAAATAAAGTACATATCATACTGGATTAAATGGTGCGTGGAGGAAATCTAAATTAGACAATATAATGTGGAACATTCCGTTGATAGTATTATTTCACTGTCTTGGAAAAAGTTTCACTTTATTAGTACCCCTTTAAGACCGGATGACAGCAGTCAGGATCTAAAAGTTGACCAGTTGGCGTGTGGAAAGTGTTCTGTCAAACTTCATAGCACGACATATGGTATTCTTTTAGTAGCGTTTGAACTGTTTGAGTTAGAAACTTGTTGTTTAATATCTGAAAGTTATGCCACAGATGTGGGCTATGTTGCAAGTCCAGTGAATCCATAATTATGCCAACAGTGCTTATTTCCAGTGTCCCTGGATATGTGGTACAGTTGTATCAATGTCTAAGCACTCTAGTATCACTTTGGACAGTCAAGGAATGCTTAAAAGCTGAGGCGTATGAGTGCCACTTACAGCTTGGAATTTAATTAAAAACAAGATTAATGGCTGAGTAAATTCCTAAATAAAAGTTGTACAAGTCATGTAAAAATAACAAAAGATACAGAGCAACAAGAGTTATATATATAAAAAAATTCTGTATAAAGTATGTTACGAGGCTTGCAAGATTTAAAACTGCGTCCAAACTAACTGTCTACGTTTCATCAACATCAGAAAGATGATAGGCCAAGTTGAATTTCAAACGTGTGACAACATTGTCGACATATTGATGATGCAGTGTCAGTGTCAGTTTTGACTAACTTAGCTATTATAGTGGCTGTTGAACAGGGGCCAATCCCTCTAAACGCCAGTCTCAGGGTCCATGGGGCTACTTGACAATGGAGTAGAAGGCTGTTAGCCCCCTAGTCCCTGGTAGCCCCACACCATGGGAAAGGGGCCAGTCTCCTGTAAATTGAGGGCACACGCCCTTCAAAAATACAAACTAAACCCAGAAAAAGTGCTGTTTGAGGATTGTTATTTAGGTAATAAATTGACAGAGGTGACAGGTGAGAAACAGAGTTGCCACCATTAGCAAAGCAAAGTTGGAGCCGGAGCGGCAACGCACACACTTGGAAGTGACATTTGTAATTTTTAATTCCTCCGACAATTTGTGGCCTCACTTATTTAGCAAACTAGAACTTCCAGGAATTAGTTACCTTGGTGTCATGGTTGTGAAGATTTCCGAAGGCAAAATGGTAACATTTTGAGAGAAAATGGGTACTGTTTTTCAAATAGCAAAATAAATGGAAACCCAATCTCTTAATAAATTGCATCAAAAGAATATTATATGTACACTTGTAGCCAAAACTATCACGTGATGGAAGGGGAAAAAATACTTCTGGCTGAAAAACGAGAACGCCACCTTCATAACACAGAGAGCTGGCATGTACCTGAACCGTTTTCAAAAGAACGAGTTCTTTTGAACTTTGGAACGTTGGCAGGCACGCAGCTATGTTGCAAACAATTTACATTGCCAGCTTCTTGGCACTTGCTCACATTGTAGACGCTTTGGCTACCCCTGGTCTCCATCATACAGTTTATAAGTGCCCTTTGTGTTGCATCGGGCTGGAAAGACAACTGCTTTCTTGTACCAGCGCAGTTTGCACTGTGTTTTACCACAACATGTGCTATTTTTGTTAGGACACTATGCATAACTTTTGATCAGCCACGTTCCTATTTCGCAGAGACCCAAATAAACCATGCTGCACGCTTTGTCATGCAAACAAAAATGACGAAACCGCAGCTGAAAGTCAGAATCGAGCTTTGTCTCAGGCATGAGTCACACACCAGGAAATGTGGTGTAGTGTAATCATAGCTGACTTTAAAACCAAGCGTTCTAACCACATTGTAAGTCCGGCTTCCCCCTCAATCAAATTGTGGGTTCCCAGGAGAGTTAGTTTATCTCCCTGTGCCTGGTCTGCCAAAACTGGAAGCACTCGTTGACCACATGTAAAACAGTGTGGCTATCCTGATTGTTAAAAATTGTTTGCATGCTTGTGTAGTACACATAACATGTAGCTATTAGTAGCAGACAGTAATGGTTATTTCAAATAAGCAGGGATCTCGTAACAACAAGACTAGAACGGGAGGAAAGTCCTTCACCTACCTCGCAGCCACAGCCTGGAACACCATACCAATCCACCTCCGGCAATCTCCAACATTTCCCAAGTTCAGGAAGTGTCGTAATTCGATGATGGCCGAGTTAGCGCTTAGCTGTGCTACACGTTTTCCCGCTTAAATTGACTATACATGAAAACGCCATTTTGTATGTTACGGCGGCCATCTTAGACCATAAGCGGCCTCGTGGCTAGCGTGCCCTTTAGTCCGTTGTCCGTACCACTGACCACTCGAGTTTGCCCAGCAACAGGCTATTTTTAGTATTGGTCAACCCGTACATGCGCAGTCCCCACTGACCAGTCGTCCATCAGGAATGTGCCGCCAAACTGACCAGCGGGGTTGTAACCCTCCAATGAGTTGGCTGTGTTCCAAAAGATGACCTTATATGTACATAACGCTTTGTAACTTTGTGCCGCCTATCTTTTATTACCTGTAAACTGTATAAAAGAACGAGCCACACCGATGTTCGGTGTGATACTTCTTGCATTACCGAAGGGTGCTGTAGGAATGTACCACCACCCCATGGGGTCTTAATAAACTTGTTCTTTGAATTTTACAGTTTCCGTGCCAACAGTTCTTGAATGTAAGTGGGTTATCTTCGGAGCATGTAGGCCTTGGGAACCCGATACTACAAATTGGCGACCACGAAGGGACTCATCGGCGACTCGGATGCCCGAAGGAGAGGTCGTGACGAAGGTTTGGAAACTCGCCATGGACGCGTACGCTGCCACCGAGTGACCCGAGTCTTGGCACCCGCGGTGTTTCTTCCTTTCCTTCTGATCTGACCTTCCAGGTGGCACCGGTCTCCGACTGAGTACTCGATCGTCTGCGTTGCTGGATGAGTGCCGTTTGGCTGATTCGATTAAAAGACCTTGGCAGTTGGAATCTGGACCTTTGAGACTTTGGGTAAGATTTGTGGTCGGTAAGGTAGTCTGCGGACGCTTACTGAAGTCCTATGATTTGTGATCGGTAAGGTAGTCTTTGGACGCTTGCCGGAGTTCTATGACCTATGATTTTGATTTGAGTTAGCTAACGTTTGTGAATTTGTGACCTTTGAATTTATATGTGTAGTGCACTTCACATAGGCAGGCATGTAGAGATGTTTCTCTAATTTTGTTTTTTCCCTTTGAGCGGCACGTTTGCGTGAAGTACTGTAAGTGCCAGTTTATACGGTATCGCGCTTTCGTGATACTTTTTGAACATGCCTGTTTTAAGCACACTCCGAGGGATGTGCTGTTTTGGAAATGGTACCACAATTAGGTTAGCGGAAGCACAGCCGGCTCCCCCAGAAGGAACACCAAACCGTGATATGTACATTAAATTTGGCCTTCCCCCTATAATGTACAGCAAATTATGGCATAAGTATACAAAGTCAGATCCTGAATTGCAATGGCCTCTACATGAGTCGTTCGATTTACGAAAAGTACAGTTTGTGGAGCAATGTTTGTTTCAACGCAGGTCTAGACAAAACATGTTTGATTGTGTGCGAATGTGGGAGAAAGCGGTGCGTGAGCGAATGAAACGTGAAGTTGCCTTGGCGGACAAAGAACAGCGCAAGGCTGCTCGTGATAAGGCTTTACAGCTTGAGGAAAAGGAGGCTCAGGAGAAGAAAGAGAGGGAGGAACGGGAACGTAAATTACAAACGACTGGACAATACCCTATTCGTCGACCGCTTTATCCTGTCCTTAATAATGAAATTGATGATTTTTCATTGCTAGATCGGTCACCGCCTCCGTACGTTTCGCCTACGGCTCCAGCTGCAGATTCGGAGGATGATGGACAGGATAAGCCGGAAAAGAAGGGTGTATCTGCTCTCAGGTTTTCTGCGGAGAGATCCGCACATTTACGTAGTTGGGCTCGTAAAGTGAATACGAACTATGTTTCTCAGTCTGAAGTTGTTACGGAAAGGGGTAGATGGACGGATCATGAATTACTGTATTTTCTGGCTCATTTGGCAGATGAAGTTGTTACCGCATATCGTCAACTTTCAGATACGTTAGAATCTAAAGCCGTGTCAGTTCACCGTGAGAATCTGGATAAAGGTTTATTTGATCTTGCAGATGTTGATGCCTTTTACAAGCTACTGATCCAGCTGCGAGATGAGACTACCAGATTGCGGGACGAGCGGAAAAACATAAAGGAGTCCGGGCCGGAGTCTAATGTGCAGTCTAAGGAGTGTTCTCTCCGGGGTTCAGATAAGAATTCTGCATTGCATGTTATGCCTATGCGTGAAGCCGCACCCTTGTATGTTCCACCTAAAGGGGAAGGTACAGATGATGATAAATTGTCAAAGGATGCAAAGGGATATTTTGTATATAACTGGGTGTATACGCCCTGGAACAGAGCAGATTTTATGGCGTTGAAAAATTCTTTACCTGATCTTCGTAAAAATCCAGCGGCATTCTATGAAGGGGTGGAAGGGGCTATTTCATCTTGTGTGATGACTCTTGTTGACATAGATCTGTTTTTTGGGTTAATTCTTCCACCTGATATGTGGAGACAGATTCGTAAAAATAATGATGAAACGATACTTGGGGGAACTTGGAAAGAAATAACGGCAGCTGATTTAGACAGGGAACCGGCATGTAAGCCTTGCCAGTTGATTTTGGACCTCCCGGCGGCTATTTTGATTAAATTAAAAACGCTCGTACCTTCTAAAAAAACCGATTGGACTATGTTAGCTTCGTGCAAGCAAAAGCCAGATGAAACGGTTTCAGATTTCTTTACACGCTTCGAAGAGGCGTTTCATGATTACAGTGGTTAATCTTTAACAGAGGATACGGGTAGGCATTTGTTTGTCGATAAGTATGTAGCTAATCTCCTACCGGAGATTGCAAAGCGATTGAAATCGAGTGAAAGTTCCTGGGCCACGGCGACCCCTGCGTCTTTGTTAACTATGGCTCAGTATTATGAGCGACAGGAATTGGAGGCTAAAGAATGTATTGATAAGAAAGCGAAGGAGTTGAAAACAAAAGTGATGTTGGCACAGGTTCGTGGAACGCAATCTAGAGGGAATGATAGAGGTAGACGAGGGACGGGCAATGCATCGTACGGGCGTACAGATATAGCGGAGGACCAATGTGCTTACTGTAAGGAGTTTGGGCATTGGGCTGATGATTGTCCGGTACTGCGTGAACAGCGTAGTCAGCGTGGTCGAGGAGGTGGAAGGTCGAGAGGAGGTTATTCGGGAGCAAGAGGTAGTGGAGGTGATCGTAGCAGGTTTGAAGAGAGGGGCCGTGGCCAGGATGAACGTAATACGTTTGATAGACGGAACCAGTATCAGATATCGGAAGGCGAGAATGTGGAACATCAGGATTATGTACATGCATAGGATTGCGTAGGATGGGGTACGGAATCAGTTGAAGTGCCAGTAGATCAGAGTGGTCCATATGTATCAGCGGGCATCCTGGGTTCTACTGATCAATTTCTAGTCGACACAGGAGCTACTCGTAGCGCTTTGTCTAAAAACTTGGTTCCGAGGGCTCCCCTGTCTGGCGATATGATAACATGTGTAGGGTTTGATGGCACACCCACTCCTAGCCCATTATCGAAGCCTCTTGCACTTTGTCTCGACAAATTTTTCAGTTTTGGCCAATTTTTGTTATCACCTTATACCCCAGATAATATTCTGGGCATTGATTTGCTTAAATATTTTCGAGCAACAATACGCTGTGCTCCCGAAGGGGTGCGGGTTATTCTAAATGACAATTACCCAGATCCGAACAGATTTTTTACGATTAAGAATACTGAAGCATTGGCCTCTCTCCCGCACACGTTATGGGCGATCTCAGACACGGATGTGGGAGAGATGCGTATTCCACCTATTCATATTACTGTTAAGGAGGGGGCCTCTCTGCCACGGGTACCACAGTATAAGATTTCGAGAGAAGGTGAAATTGCCCTGACGCATATTGTTCAAGATTTGATAATTGGGGGAGGAGCCTGGCCAGCAACCATGATGGCCGCCTGACTCCTCGGCTCCGCTCACCTTCTTACTGCTTTCCCGGTTTCCGCGATATCCTGCACACACTCCTCGGACTACATGGCGCTGGCGGAACCGGGAGGAGAGCCTGATCCTGCCGCTGTGCTTTGAAGCCTGCTCCCGGCAGTGGAAGCGCCGCGACGCCCTCACCTTCTCCGGACTCGGCGAGGCTGGCTCGGGGTCTTTGTCCTCAGTGTGAGCCCAGCCCCGTGTGAAACGACGATCGCCTGGGACTGCTGGACGGGGCTGGTTGCCGTGTCACCGAAGCTGCATCTCGATCCCGGAGCCCTGCCTGCCGCTCCCTCTGACCTGTGCGCCGAAGCTACAGAAGCTACACTGTAGCACTCCCTCGGACCCGAATCGGCTCCGCCGCTACTTTGTTTCACTGCAGTGCAGGGACGGGCGCCATCTTCTCGCCTGCCTTCATCCTCCGAAGGTGAACACCCGGGACTGGGTCTGGAAAAGCATTGCTGCGTGGGTGATAGAGACTGTTGCCCCCGCGCCCCCCGTCCGGGCTCGCTTCGCTATGAACCAGCTGGAGTTATTAGGGAATGCTGGCAATGAAGGCTATCGACCGGCGGAGCGGCTCTGTGCACATCTGCCCCAACTGGAGGACAATGCTGCGCCCTCTCTCCCCACTGAGCCATTGCGGCTATGTGACATCCTGAGCGCCCTGTCTGCCTTGAGGGCTGACCTGCGTACCGTCGCTGGGGAATTGGGGGATCGGATGGACGCGATACTGTCCGCGGCCCCCCTATCTGTCCGTGAAAGTCCGCAGCATCTGGGCGCTACGCCACACCCGGTGATGCATCCTCGTGGCTCCTCTGCCCCGGTCGCCGCTGAAGTGGAGGCGGCGCGGGACTCCAATCCTGCAAGTGAACTGGCGGGAACACCCCTGGGTAGAACCGGAATGTCTGGGACTGTTTTACGGCTGGAGAGACGGCATCGGGCGCCATTTTTTGAAGATCCCTCAATGGCGGCTAGCGGAATGTACTTCCCTGTCTTGGAGCGGTGGCGAATGTTGGGACTGGCTGCACTTGGTGGACCATTACCTTGCGATGCCTCTTCCTGTATCATTAACGTCTTCTCGGCAGCGGTCTGGATGAATGTTTGTGACCATTCTCCTATCCTGACGAGGTCTCCTCATCCCCTTATTTCATCTGCGTCGTTTTCGATCCAGTTGGACTGCGTCGCTGCATCTTACCGTAAGGGGCAAGGTTGAGGGTGTCCCCTTTCCCTTCGGAGCTGTCTTCCTTGTAATGCTGGGACACTGATGGATTGCCGGTGGATTTCGTATGTTGGTACTGTATTGGTGGTGGGGTCGGGGTAAGGGTGGCCGTAATAACGTACTTTGGCGGTTTTGGACATGTTCTTACGGCCCTCCCCCGGTCTTATGTGATTTATACTCCTTCTTTTTCTTTCCTAACGGAACTCTTTCTCCATGTGAATTGTATTCTTTCTTCTTTCTCCTTTTTTTCCTTTTCTTTTTCTCCTTCTCAATTTTCTCTTCTCTCGCTATATTTCGGGTTATGGGGAGACAAATACTCTGCTGGGGGGGGGGGTAGGCCGTAGCCTCTGCATGTGTGTAGGGTGGGGGGGTAAATTTTAGTTTGTGTTTCTTTCTATGGTGCCTTTTTGCTATTATATAATTTCTTCTTTTTCTCTTGGCCCGTGTTAGGCGTATTGGGGGATGGGTGATAGCGCGGTATTAGTCGGGATGTTGCGTCCTCTCTAGGGGTGTGCATAATTTGTGGCCATCCTCTGGCTGGAACCTGCATGTTGCGAACTGTACTGATTGGTAAGGGTGTCTATTGTCGAGTCCCACCTACATGGACCTAGTTTCTTTTCTCTTATTTGTATAAGTACGGAGTAATATGACCTGCTCTTAATGGTTGCGATGAAACTTTAAAAAATTAACCTTCACTGATTCTGGGACATGGTAATATGGTAATTACAGTGTAACCTTTTTACTGCTTGCTTCAATGAGAGATATTACTGTGTCGGCGTAACGCTGCATTGGTGCTTCACTGTTTTCGTGGCCGGCCGGCAGGTTGTAGGCCCGTATTTGTTCTGATTCGATGCACAATAAAGGTTTTCAAAAATTAAAAAAAAAAAAAAAGATTTGATAATTGCGGGAGTGGTGGAGGAGGTTCCTTACAATGTTTGTAACAGCCCTATTCTTCCGATTCTTAAGAGAGATACTGACGACAAAGTCTATCGGTTTATTATTGACTTGAGAGAGATTAACAAAATTGTCATTCCCCAATATCCGGTGGTGTCCGACATTACGACCTTGCTTACATTGGTGCCACCAACGGCCACGACCTTTAGTGTAATTGACTTAAAAATGCATTCTTTTCCATCCCCGTCCATCCTGATAGCAGATATTTGTTTGGCTTTACGTTAAATAATAAATCATATAGATTTTGTCGTGTTCCCCAAGGTTACACTGAGAGCCCGAGTATCTACAGCCAGGCTCTGAAAAGACAGCTTGATTCCTTTGAGTTACAATCTGGGGTTGTCCTTATCCAGTATGTGGATGACCTTTTGCTCGCTGCAGACTCTTATGCACAATGTGAGGAGAGTACGATTGCGTTGCTTTCTTTTCTGGCACAAAATAATCACAAGGTTTCTAAGAAAAAGCTTCAATACTGTAGACCCAAGGTGACCTACCTCGGTCATCTTTTGTCTAAGGAGGGGCGCGCATTAACATCAGATCGAATTCAGGCGATTTTAGACACACCAGTCCCCCGCACGCAGAGAGATGTACGTGCCTTCATAGGTTTAACGTCCTTTTGTAGACAGTGGATCATGGGGTTTTCGCACATTATAAAACCTTTGTTAGCATTACTGTCCAAATCTACTCCAATGCCCCTTGAATGGACAGATGAATGTCAGAATGCTTTTGAGCAATTGAGACAGGCCCTTTGCTCTGCACCCGTGTTAGGTACACCAGATTACACGAAAATTTTCACATTGTACGTGCACGAGAAAGATGGGTGCGCGTTGTCAGTGTTAGTGCAGACACACGGGGATAAGCAGAGGCCATGTGCGTATTTCTCTGCCATTCTTGATCCTGTAGCACGAGGGTTACCTGGGTGTTTTCGAACAGTGGCAGTAACAGCAGTAGCTATACGGCAGAGTGAGGGAATAGTGTTATCGCACAAATTGTTGGTGCTAGTCCCCCATGCAGTAGATGCCCTGTTAAATCAAACAAAGACCCAATACCTCACGAGTGCACGTTTGACAGGATATGAGCTTACACTTTTGGCGCCACATATCACACTGAAAAGATGTGCTACCCTGAACCCTGCCACTTTATTGCCCTATCCGGTCGAGGAGGGTCAGGAAGAAAAACATCATGATTGTGTTTTCCTGACTGAGGAACAGACAAAGGGTTGTGTCGACTTAAAGGATATGCCACTTCCAGATGTGGATGGGGAACTGTGGGTTGATGGATCGTGTTTGAGGCTGCCAGATGGTACGACTTCCGCAGCATACGCGATCACGACACTTAAGACAGTGGTAGAAACAGCTAGAATACCACAGAAATCGGCTCAGGCAGCAGAGCTGATAGCGTTAACACGAGCCTGCGAATTGAGTGCTGGCCTATGTGTGAACATCTACACAGACAGCCGGTACGCCTTCGGAGTAGCGCATGACTTCGGGCTACTTTGGAAAGAGCGTGGGTTTTTGACTTCTCATGGAGTTCACATTATGCACGGAGAACTAGTGCGTGATCTCCTAAATGCGTTGCTTTGCCCATAGAAAGTAGCGATAATAAAATGTAGTGCCCATAAAAAGATCACTGATAAAGTGGGTCAAGGAAATGCCTTTGCGGACAGCATAGCGAGACAAACGGCTATGTCTCGAACTGACCACCCCATGTACGTGGCACAATCACAGGCTGAGCGATGGAGCGATGCTAGAGCAGAAATCTTAGATATTCAGAAATCAGCTACTGAACCAGAACTCGCGGCATGGGCAACAGATGGGGTACTAGATGATGAAGGTTGCTGGAGAAGCAAGGACATGGAGAAATGGAAATTGCCTGCAGCTTACTTGCAAGCGATGGTCCAGATGACACATGGGTTGACACATGTGGGAGCTCTCGCAATCACTCGACTGCTAACACGAGTTTGGGAACATCCCGAGATTGCTAATACTGCCAAGAGAGTAGTGCAGACCTGCCTGGTGTGTTTGCAACACAATCCTGGAAAGGGGACCCATACTCCGAAAGGAGGGTTCGTTCCACCTTCCGCACCATTCGAGGTACTCCAAATGGATTACGTCCAGCTCGAGCGTTGCAATAATCTGAAGTATGTCTTAGTGGTGGTATGTGCTTTTAGCAAATAGGTAGAGGCTTTCCCCACGAAAGACAATACAGCTCTGACAACAGCGAAGGTGTTGCTCAAGGAGTTTTTTCCTCGCTTTGGAGTTTGCAAATTTCTGTGGAGCGATAATGGGCCTCATTTTGTTGGGAAAATTGTGGAGTATGTACTGAAGGGGTTAGGGATTCAGCAGAAGTTTCATGCTGTGTTCCACCCTCAGTCGGCAGGTCTGGTTGAGCGGTACAATGCTACGTTGAAACTCAAACTGGCTAAGATTGTGGCATCCACGTCATTGAAGTGGCCGGATGCCTTACCGCTAGCATTACTCTCTCTTAGATCAGTACCCCACTCCCGAACTGGCCTCACACCATATGAAGTGGTGTTCGGAAGGCCGATGAACATTTGGGGAGTGCCTAAGCCGCGATTGATACATGATGTGCCTTGTATAATGATGAATGATTATTTGGCACGATTAACAAATGATTTGCTTTCTATTCACCAACAGGTTCGAGAAGCGCTCCCTGACAACTCTACTGGAGAGGGCCATGATCTTCGCCCTGGTGATCATGTAATGATTCGATCGTTTGAGAGGGCGAGCAGCTTGGAACCGAGGTGGCGGGGCCCTGAGCAGGTCCTTCTGGCGACCCGGACAGCAGTACGAGTGACCAATAGGAAGCGGTGGGTGCACTCAACTCACTGCCGGCGTGTCTCTCCTGATCTGGTGAATCCTGCTGTGCTGACTGACTACAAGGAGATTCTGGATAAAGAAAAGAGCCCAGCTGTGACATCGGCCGAAGTTGAGGGAGCCTTCCCGGACCATACTGTTTCTGGACGAGAGCGTTACAATCTGCGGCCACGATAAAGAAGATTTTTTGGTTTTTCGAGACTGGTTGGTTACCGCTCTGGGGTTTGTGAAACGGAAACCGGGAATTCCAAGGGGGGGGGGTCAGTTCTGCCAAGTGTAGCGACACCCGTCTTGGCCCGGAGAAGAAAACAACGGCTACCTCGGAACTCAGCACCGTATTTTTCTTTTTTAGATATATGCATACGTGCATTGAGACTTTGTGAACTTTGTGAACTATTTGAGAACTTTTTGAACTATGGCGTCGTCTGCAGCACGAGATAAAAGAATACTTGGTGCCATCCTTTTCGTCTTGACCATTGTGGTAATAGCGGTGATAGCTTGGGTAGTTGAACTTGTGGTACCTGCACGTGAACATTTGCTGCCGACTACCCCGGCTCCATCTGAACATTTTCACTTCACTTTGCCCTATCATGAAGAACGGCACCGACAGACTTATTTGAACAATAGCTTTATTCAGATCCTACATCATACGCATAACATGACAAATACGTCCAACTGTTGGGTGTGTGGGATGTTGCCTGGGCATCAGAAGAAAGGGGGTACACCACTCATTCCACTCCCGTTTTCACATAATGAATCCTGCAATGCCTGGTACACCCTTTTATTCACTTTGAGATGGCCAACAAAAGGGGGGGTACTTTTCCGTCTGAATAAAATTTGCTATCATGATCGGGATGGGTATCCACGAGCTGAGGGTACTCGATTTGAATGGGAGGAGTACCGCCCCGATAATGTGTCTGCCCCACGTGTTTACAGTAATCAGCGGAATATCAACGTATCCAGTTCGCATGTCATTAACGTTATTGCTACAAAAGCTGATTTGTGTATACGCAATAAAGGTACAATTTCGGTTGGGAAAAGTGAATGCAACACCACACTCACATTTGACAGTCCAATTGGCATATCATTTGTAGCATCTCGCAATACTTACTTTATCTGTGGAACGAAGGGTTATCATCAGCTTCCGTTGGGATGGTTAGGCACTTGCTATGTATCCTTTGTACTACCCCCTGTATTCATTGCCCCACCAATGTATCATAATGATTATATTTTGTATCACGACTTTGTACTGAATCGTGTTAAACGTTCCGTTGTTTTAGATGACATTGACCAGACCGATACTGCCTTACAGCAATATGTAGACTTTAATTTGGGACTGTTTTCCTTTGTGGGGGCCGCCCTGAACAGTTGAAAAATACGGCGACTGACCCGTGTTGTTGAGGCTGTAGCCAATGATACTGCTATTGCACTTGGAAATATTACGGAAGAGCTTCAGATTTCTAGGATAGTTACACTCCAAAATAGGATGGTCTTAGATGTTGTCCTAGCTGACCGTGGGGGGGCATGTAGAATTATTGGAAGCAGCTGCTGTGTATACGTACCTGAATATTCTCCATCTGTTTATGATGCCATTTCAAAACTACATAAAATAGCTGCTGAAATACACCCGGACAATGGAACTTGGACACTTTCAGGATGGTTCTGGTCAATGCTCACCACTTGGGGTTGGAAACTGCTAACGATTCTATGTATCATTGTTGGAATACTGTTCTTTGTATGCTTATGTATCCAATGTGGCCCAGCTTTATGCTCTATGTGTTTATCAGCTTGTGTACCATCGAGACGAGCTCTTGCCCATGACAAAATGATGCTTCATAAAGAAGTAACTCAAATAATGTTGATAGATATTGAAGATGAACACCCTGACTATGTTCACTATGAGGTAGCTTCAGCTAAATGCTAAAAGGGTCGTCTGTCGTAATTTGATGATTGCCGAGTTAGCGCTTAGCTGTGCTACACGTTTTCCCGCTTCAATTGACTATACATGAAAACGCCATTTTGTATGTTACGGCGGCCATCTTAGACATAAGCGGCCTCGTGGCTAGCGTGCCCTTTAGTCCGTTGTCCGTACCACTGACCACTCGAGTTTGCCCAGCAACAGGCTATTTTTAGTATTGGTCAACCCGTACATGCGCAGTCCCCACTGACCAGTCGTCCCTCAGGAATGTGCCGCCAAACTGACCAGCGGGGTTGTAACCCTCCAATGAGCTGGCTGTGTTCCAAAAGATGACCTTATATGTACATAACGCTTTGTAACTTTGTGCCGCCTATCTTTTATTACCTGTAAACTGTATAAAAGAACGAGCCACACCGATGTTCGGTGTGATACTTCTTGCATTACCGAAGGGTGCTGTAGGAATGTACCACCACCCCATGGGGTCTTAATAAACTTGTTCTTTGAATTTTACAGTTTCCGTGCCAACAGTTCTTGAATGTAAGTGGTTTATCTTCGGAGCATGTAGGCCTTGGGAACCCGATACTACAAATGGACCTCAAGACCTGGCTCTTCAGATGACCTCAGCCCACTACGGAGCCAGCCCCCCAGTGCCTTGAGACCTTCACGGGTGAGTAGTTGCGCTATACCACCCCTGATTGATTGATTGATCTTGGATTGCTTCCATGCATGTTGTACCTGTCGGGAGTCCTTTTGCGGGTTTGGAATGTACAGTGTAGGGCGCTCACACAGTGCAGTGAAGGTGTGTGGGGATGGACAGAATAAGCAAAAGTGAGACGGTGCTACAAGTATAGAGGTAAACCCTTAAAGCCTCTCAGAGGAGGACAGACAAAGGATGCCTGTACACCACACAAAATGTATAGCGGGTACTCGTGCACACGTGAAGTACAAGTTTTAAAGTAGTATGATAATTTTCAGCAAAATTAAGAGACACCGGTTGTGAAGACAGTATATCAAACTTTATATATGTCTTCTTTCTTGTGTATTTTTTACAGTACAGAGCTGTACAGTGCAGAAATCTGGCTCTCCAGATTTCTGCACCCGAACTTGGACCCGGAGTCACACCGCCTCACCAGGATACAATCCAACAGTCATACCCGACTGTTTAGCTCAAGTTACCCGTCCCCATGACCCTTGCAACCAACCCTGCCTCGTGACCAGCCTTGATCACCGGACTCACTGATTGAACGCACGCGCCGCAGCCCTGATGAGTCACAGGCACATGCCTGTTGATGAAACACGTGTCGGCTGGCGTACTGTAAAAAATACACAAGAAAGAAGACTTATATAAAGTTTGATATATTGTCTCTTAATTTTGTTGAAAATTATCATACTACTTTAAAATTTGCACTTCACGTGTGCACGAGTACCTGCTATACATGTTGTACCTGTCCACTATGTGAGAAATAAGAATGTATTTTAACCTACTGGTGGAAAAGGGATTATAAGCACCTGCATTGATCCAGTATACAACCTCTACTCACACGTACACTGGAAGTCCCATTTAGGCCTCACAACCACCGCCCCTCTCCCAAAGTTTATCAGGACCACAAAGAAATGGAGGCGTTATATACAAAACACCAGGTATCTCACAAAGAGCCAAACATTGGCCTGCAGAACCAGGCAGCAACTCAAGCTCAACCCCTCTGCCTTCTCTAGCTTGTATTAATTAAGCCACTACATATAGGAAAATGGACGTAGAAGGAAAAAGTTCTGTGACTCAACTGCCTTAAACAAAGCTAACAATTTTAAGAAAAACGAGCACTGGCAAAACCAACAGGCCTTGCGAGAGCTGTTGGCTTTGGCAATGTATTTTAGAATAGTGTACACAAGTGCAGCAGCTGATCAGCATGGCTAAAAGTTGGTGGATTGGAGTGGGGTCAGTTGGGGTGTTTGCAATGGGATGAAATTAGGTAGGTTGGAGTGGGGTAGAGTGAAGTGGGGTGGATTGGATTGGGGTAGATGGCAGTGGGATAGATTGGGTAGATTGGAGTGAGGTCGGTTGAGGTAGAGTGGAGTGGGCTAGAGTGGGGTAGAGTGGACTGGGGTAGAGTGGAAGGGTAAATTGGACTGGAGTAGATTGGGGTAGGTTGAGTGCTGTTGATTGGTGTAGATTGGAGTGGGGTAGATCAGGAATGTTTGGAGTGGGATATATTGGGGTAGAGAGGAATGTGGCAGATTGGGGTGGAGTAGAGTAGGGTTAATTGGGGCGGGTAGATTGTGGAGATTGTAATGGAGTTGAGTGGGGTAGAGTGGGTAGATTGGGGTGTGGTAGACTGGAGTGAAGTAGAGTGGGTGGGGTAGATTGGAGTGGAATGCGATTAAGTGTGGTGGATTCAGGTAGATTGGAATGTGGTGAAGTGGGGTACATTGGAGTGGGGTGGAGTGGTGTATTTTGGAGTTGAGTAGGGTAGATTGGGACACAAATGGGTAGAATGGGGTGAAATGTAGTGGGGTGGAGTAGATTGGAGTGGGCTAGATTGGAGTTATTGAAGTAGATTGGGGTAGATTGGAGGGTATTTGGGTAGAGGTAAGTGGAGTAGATTGGAATGGGCTAGATTAGAGTGGGGTAGATTAGAGTGAAATGGGGTAGATTGGGGTATAATGTGGTGGCGTGAGATACATTGGAGTGTGGAAGCTTTGGGTAGATTGGAGTGGAGGGGGTAGATTGGTGTATGTTGGAGTGAAGTGGGGTGGATTGAAGTGGGGTAGATTAGAGTGGAGTGGGGTAGATTGGAAAAGAGTTGGGTGGATTGGAGTGGGATAGATTAGGGGTAGAGTGGAGTTTGGTAGATTAGAGTGCAGTGGGAAAGAGTGGAGTGAAGCAGATTGTGGTGGAGTGGGGAAGATTGGAGAGGAGTGGGGCAGATTGGGCTATATCGAAGTGGATTGGAATTGAGTAGAGTGGGATAGTCTGGTGTGGGGTAGAGTGGGGTGGTGTTTATTTGGAGAAGAGTGGAGTGGTGTTGATTGGGGTAGAGTGGGGTGGAATGGTGCATGGTAGATTGGAGTGGGGCAGCTTGGGGTAGAATGGAGTGGGTGGAGGGGGTAGACTGGGGTAAATTTGGGTGGGGTAGAGTGGAGTGGGGCATTTTGGAGTGGGGTAGAGAAGGGTAGATTGTGGAGATTGGAGTGGAGAGGGGTAGATTGGAGTGGAGTATATTGAGTTATTTTGTTTAATTTTTTAATTTTTAATTTTTTATTTTAGAGGTTTTCTATAGCGCTGGTCAGACCAGAGGGTATCGGAGCGCTTTACAACATGATGTAGAGAAGACAAATACAGGATAGTGGCCAGGTAGACAGATACAAAAGTGTTCAAAAATTACAGTTCTGCTGAACGTCAGAGGTGCGTCGTTGAGGTAGAGAGGTTGAGGGATCCGAGGTGTAATATAGAGGTAGAGGGGTCAAGAGGTAGTCTTAAAGCCTAGGGAAAGCAAGTCTATTGCTGGAGTTTTCTCTTAGCGGTGCTGACCCAAGGACTGAGTGATCGGGGAGAGGGCATGAGGTAGGTAGTGGGTGTGCGATGTCTGATGGCTGCCCGGTGGGAGCGCGATGTCAGGTGGCTGCCTGGCGGAGGCCTGAGAGTCACGTAATTGCGTTCGGGAAGGCGTAGTTGAGGTAAAGGGCTTTTAGGAGGCTTTTGAATTTTGGAAAAGAGGGGGTAGTTCTGATGTCGACTGGGATGGAGTTCCAGATTTTCGGAGCATTGCCTGCAAAGGAGCAGGCTGCACATTTTCAGGGGGATGATCGAAGGGAGTTGGAACTCCTGAGGCTTGTTGATTGACCGGCTTTCTTGAGTTTGGAGGCTAGGTATTTCGGTTTCCCTGTGTGCTGGGCTTTCTGTGTGCGGCAGGCAGTACTGAAGCTGGCCCACATTTCCACTGGGAGCCATTTTAGATCTCTGAGTGCGGGAGATATATGGTAAACATTTTTAATTCCGGTGACCATTCTGGCTGCTGCATTGATGGTGGTTTTGAGTGGGGCTAGGTGGGAGCGAGCTGTACAGAGAGTACTGCATTCCCATAATTCAGTCTGGACAACACCAGAGATTGGGTGGCTTGTTTGAGGTCGATAGAAGGGATGTGGGGTTTGATTTTGTTGAGGAGCTTCAGATTGAGGAAGGCACTCTTGGCAGAGTTCTTGATGTGAGTGGTCAAGGGTGATTCCCAGTGATTTGACCGAGGTTGCCAGGGTGAGATTTCCATTGAGGGCATCACTTGCTTTCAACCATTCAATGATTTGCAGGTTTTCTTCATTTCTGGGGATGAGGAGGATCTAGTTTTTTCCCTGATTGAGTTTAAGGTGGTTCGTCGATAGCCATTCTTGGAGTTCTCTGAGAGTGTTGTTGAGTCTTAGGATGTCGTTAAAGGAGGAGGTTTCCAAGTAGATTTGTGTGTCATCTGCATATAGATGAAAAGAGATGTTCGCTTTTTTCAGAATGGATGTGAGGGGTTCCATATATATGTTGAACAGTTGCGAGGAGAGAATGGATCCTTGAGGGACACCTCTGTTCACGGGGAGG
The DNA here is from genome assembly GCF_964263255.1 of Lissotriton vulgaris. Taxonomy (NCBI): domain Eukaryota; kingdom Metazoa; phylum Chordata; class Amphibia; order Caudata; family Salamandridae; genus Lissotriton; species Lissotriton vulgaris. Next base: position 616,940,703 of record NC_141698.1, read on the forward strand.
AGGTCAAAAGCAAAGGATTTGATTTTTTCTCTTTGGGAGCGGTTTTGGAAGAAGGAGGAGAACCATTGAAGGACCACTTTGTCTGCACAAACCCGCTCATTGAGAGCTTTGATGAGAAGACTATGGTCTATAGTGTCAAAGGATGCTGACAAGTCTAGGAGGATGAGTAGACAGCAGTGGTCTGAGTCAAGGGAGTTGAGGATGTCGTCCATGATGTTGAGGATTGCAGTTTCGGTGCTGTAGCCTTTTCTCAAGCCTGATTGGTGATGGTCTAGCAAATTAATGTTGTCAAGATGTTTGTTCAGTTGACGGAGAACGCATTTTTCTAGGATTTTGGCTAGGAAGGGAAGATTGGAGACAGGTCTGAAGTTATTCAGGTCGGTTAAGTCTATGCCTGGTTTCTTCAGAAGTGAAGTGACTTGGCCGACTTTGAGGCAATCTGGTATGATGCCAGTTTTTAGGGAGCTGTTTATGATTTCGCACCAAGGTGGAGCCAGGGTGAGTTTCAGCTCTTTGGCCATTTGAGAGGGTATGGGGTCGAGGTTGTGTGGCGAGGGCTTGGAGGAGGAGATTACAGTTAGGATCTCAGATTCATGGTAGTTTCGATTGTTGGGGAGCAGTCTGTGTCAGGGGGATGGAGGTTAATGTCCAGTGAAAGTTCGATCTTGGTTATTTTTTCGTTGAAGAAGTTGGCAAAGTTGTCACATACGGCTTTAGAGGGCTGGACATGGGAAGTCGCTGGCTTGGATGTTTGTTTTTTGATGATGTCAAAGAGTTCTCTTGGTCTGTTTTTGGCCTTGTCCATCGAGGTGCAGAAAAAGTTGGATTTTTCATTATTGATATGTTGATTGTACTTTCTTCTTGCTGCTCTGAGTTCTTTCTCTAGAGACGTTCAGTGGCTCTGAGTTGCCTTCTTTCCTAATTAATGTCCTTGTTGAACCAGGATCTGGAGGGGATGTTCCTGGGTTTTTTCAGTTTCAAGGGGGCTAGTTCGTCTAGGATGGAGGGCATGGTAACATTGTAGTGGGATGTGAGTTCTTCAGTTGAGAGGCCTTCTGGGGAGATGGGCAGGAGGGAGGATATTAACTCTTCTAAATCATCTGTGTTGATCTGCGATATGTTTCTCGACCATGTGGGAGGGTCTGAGATGGAGGGAAGAGACATGATCTGTTGTGGGGGGTGGAATAGGATAAGGTGATGATCTGACCAGTCGACCGGAAGGATGTGATCTATAGTGATTGCGTTGTGTTGGGCGAAGATGGCATCCAGGATTGCTCCTTTGTTTTGGGTTTCTTTTGAGCAGTGCTGGGTGAGGTTGCTGGTATGGAGTAGCTCATTTAGGTTTTGTACTGCAACACTGTTCTTATCGTTCCAGTGGAGTTTAAGGTCGCCTAGAATGATGTTGTTGGTATCTCGGAGGGAGCATTGAGCGATTAGGTCTGATAGGTGTTCCGTGAACGTGACTGTGTTGCCTGGGGGATGGTACCGGAGGTGGCAGCGAACTAGATTATTGTTGGTGGTTTTGATGTTGGCGGTTAGGCATTCTAAGGAGTTGTAATTGATGTTATCGGTTTCGGACACTGATAGGTTATTGTTCTGGATAATTGCCACGCCTCCGCCTTTTTGGTCTTTTCTATCTTTGTTGATGATACGGAAGCTCGGGGGTACGAGCATATCCAGGATCGGAGGAGAGGAGTCATTGAGCCATGTCTTGTTGATGAAGGTTATTTCAATGTCATGGTTGAGAATGGATTCTGCCAGCTCTGTAGCATGTTTCGTGGCAGACCTGCAGTTTTTGAGCCTGCAGTTAGTGCGGGGAGTCACTTTAATTGGTTCCGTAGGGATGGAGATGAGGTAGGCTGGGGGTCTGAGGGGTTTCGGGACATAGTATTCACTTCTGATCCCAGTGATTACCTGGATTGCAGATTGGAGGTCGTGGATTGGAGGGGTGATATAAGAGGACGCCAGCTCGAGCGCTTCATCTGGGACCATGGCTTCCATGGCCCTCTTCGGTCTCGGGGCCTGGGAAGTGGGAGGGTAAGCTTATTGATTGGGGGTCAGGGGGTTGGGAGGCCTAAGGTGGGAGTGGAGGGAGGAGATGGGGCTGGAGTTGGTGTTAGGGGGGGTTGAGGAGTGGCGAGAGGTTGGTTAGGATAAGATTGAAGCCCTGTATTAAGGTGGTGAGTTGGCTTTCAATGCGGGTGAGGCGGCAATCCATCTCTTCTTGCAACTGTGTGTGATCTCTTCGGCGGGGGGAGTGCTGACAGAGTTGTGTTGACTTTTGTTGTTCGTTGATGTGGCAGTTTGGGTTAAGGGATGAGGCGTAGTATGTGAGGGATCGGGATGAGGTAATCTATTTTTCATGCTAGGAGGTAGAAGACGGGGAAAGGGAGACTTGGGGTGTGGATTGCTGTCGCCCAGAACTGAATGGGGGGGGCGTTCCGCGAAGGGGTTGTTCGGGAGGATGTGGTAGAGCAGGGGGGCGTTTCATTGGAGGTGAAGGGATTGCAGAGGGTCAGAGGATGCGCGACGGTGGTTGTGCTAATGTGAAGCGGAGTAGGGAGTGTTCAGTATGGGGGATTGGCTTCCCAGGTGGACGGGGAGAGGTAGATAGGGGGTAGTGTGTGGGTGCTGTTGGTAAGTAGAGAGTGGAAGAGGAGGTCAAAAGCCTCAAGGTTGGCATTGTTGGCTTGGATCAGGACTGTGCCGTTAGAATAGATGGTCACCGAGGTGATCCCGCAGTGCAGCAGGTGGGAGGGGGTGTAGAATGAGAGTATGCAGCTATGGGTCGTTTTGGAGATTTTGGCATTTTTCTCTCAGGGAGGATATCCAATAGGCAGGCCTAATTGTGTGAAATATGAGGTCCATTTTTATTTGGCCCATAGCGGAACAGTAGTATAAGTCAGCAAAGAGTGATTTAGGGAATTGCCTGATCAGTTTATGTTTGAGGGGTTTTTTAGATTTCGGTGAGAGTTTGGGGGAGGAGGGTGATAGAGAAGGAGTTATGGCCGTGCCGTTTCATGTAGGGCGAGGAGAATGGGTTTGAGGGAGGGTGTTGAGGTGGAAGGCATTCTAACTGGGATGATCGTGAGGATAGTGTGGATAGTTATTCTGTAGCTTGGGGCACGGGGCGGCTAGACGCTGCGGAACTGGGCTGCTTGAGGTGGCCAGGGATAGGGCTGTTGGCGGAGGTCGCTCTGTCTATAGGTATGAGTGGAGGGTATTGAGGAGCGGTCTGGTGGGTCAGGGGGAGATAGGGAATATGGTAGGTTTTGTCGGTTTAGTTTTTGGAGAGGGGAGGGTGGTGGACACCTAGGTGTTGACTAAAGAGGGGTAGAATGGAGTGGAGTGGAGGGAGGTATCTGCTTCAACAGTCCTTGGCACATGTGCAGTTATATGGACTGCTTTATAGTCTGTGCCATTTATTTGTCACTGTAAAAGGAAGCACTGAATTGCAAAAGAAATGAAGCAAACCAGAAAGGTGCCACATAGAAAAAATGAGGGTAAGAAAAAATGGTACCAAAAAAGTCTCCTGGATTGCAGCACGGTCAGTTAATGGAAACACATTAAATAAAATTAATTGGGGCTTGGTCCATGAGCTAGAGAAATAAAAGGAAGTGATATGAGGCATGTGGTGGTGATTAGGAGGCAGCTAAAGAACGGACAATGAAGCCAGCTACCCCAATCTATCCCACTCAATTCCCACTCTACTCTACTCTGCCCCAATGTGCCACAATCTACTCACTCTACCCTACTTCAATCTACCCCACTCCAATTGTTGAGCAATGGGCGGGTGTTAGACTTGGCATCTTTTGGTGTCTTTTTGCTTCCAGACCTCCCGATTTTGACTCTGTTTTTGCTGGTTTAGTGTCTCTGCTCACTTTCTAACTGCTGTTCAGTGTTAAAGAGCAAGTGCTCCTCTTGCAAATTGTTGTTATGGATTGGTGATTCTATGATTGGTTATTTGATTTACTAGTCAGTACAGTGCACTGTGTGTGCCCAGGGCCAGTAAATCAAATGCTGCTTGTGGGATTGCAGCACTGGTTGTGCCACCCACACAAGCAGCCTTTCAAAGGTAACTCAGACCTGCCACTGCAGTGTCTGTGTGCAGACTAGTACTGCCATTTCGACTTGGCAAGTGCACCCACTTTGAACACATGAAATCCTTGGGTCTAAGAACACACATATGCCTGAACAAGAGACAACAAAGATGATCTAAATGTGCTACTAAGGTGGTCCCTTAATTAGGACGTAATCCCATCACCCACCGAGGTCGCATGCATCATCATCTGAGATTCTCCTCTTGACAGGGAACCCTAGCACAGCCAAGGGCTACTACCCCCTCACTGTGAGGGAGGAGCTCACGGATGTTTTGGGTATAATAGATCCTTCAGATGGGAAGACTACTAGGTAGGTTGGGTGGCGAGCTCAGTGCAAAACTAACGACGTATTAAGGTGAGGAAGTGATGTTAAAACTAACTACCAGGAGCAATATGAGCTTTATTGGTTTGTACCTGATGTCAGGATTAAAAACAGAGCACCTGCAATTTAAAATAATAACTGCGTCTGGTGAAAGTGAACAGGTTTACATGTTGCAGCCTCAATGACCCTACAAGGTGTTGCGACCTTCGTCAGGACCAAATTGATATTATGTGCTGCTGCGATGAAAAAAGTAATATCAAAAAAGGCGTTGGTAACAAATACAGAACACAAATAATGTGTATACAGAACCAGTGATCCAACTTTTGGTGTATCTGATTTACTGGTCATACCTGTGAATGACAAAAAGATAACAGACGAGATCAAACAATGCAAACGTCTTTTAAAGCAGATGAATAGGTTGATAATGTCACCATGTGAGGCGTAGTTCTCATCCGTGGTCATAACAGTTGTGAAATACAGAAAAAAACAGTAAAATAGTAGCTTACCCGTGGTGAACGGATAAGTCGCCTCACTCCAACCTGGTAACAGCTCAGGTGACGGGCACCGCTCTGTGAAAAAAGGGATTCATCACTGTGTCAAAGGCATATATTATAGTAAATTATTTGACACTGCTTCCCATCATTATACGTAAAAACTGTTCACAAGTCAACCATAAGCACAATGTTCAGCAGTAAGCTAGCAGGTGTCACTGAAAGAGAGTAGAGACACAGCCACTTCTAAAATGTGTATGAGGTTTAAGATTATCATTGCATTATGGAATCTATGTCCTGATATTTGAGAACGCTCCATATCCAATACAATGACAAGTAGGCTTTGATAGCAGCTGTGTTCTGGCTAATTCTAGTGTAAGGTATATGTCTAATGCTGATTAGAAGCCTTGTCATAAATGTAGTCAGTTATAATTGTATATTCAACTAGGTGTGCAACCATATTCATGTGAGGCGTGGCGAGCTTCTCCATGATTAAGGTGTAAGAAGGCAGTATATGTTGTTTACACAGACCAGCCATCAGAAACAGTTAAATAAAACACTCAATTCTAACTATGCGACGTGAACAGTGGTATGAGCCTATCCACAGGTCAATTGCTTGCAAGACGTGATCATGTACTTTACCACGATGGCTATTCCCAATGTAAGCTCATGATTTAGAAAGCTTGGCTAGTTAATGTGGCACTAATAATAGTAGTAGTTAACCACGAAGGCTTAACATGACTCTACACAATGGTGTGGCTACAACATTATTAGGAATATTCTCTATAAACCAAGGTTTAGTAGTATTAGTAGTACTAATCCCTACGTGCATTGCACCATACGGGCGTTAATAGAACTATGGGTGTGTGATGTTCAAGTTAAGCTGGTGGAACAATCATTGTATGTTTTTACCCCACAAGGCTGTTAAGTATTAAACAGAGTGGTACAGCTTGAATATTTTAACAAACTTTTCCTTTAAAGAAAACGTACAGAGTGCACAGTTAGTTTAAACGGGCATCCCCATTTTGACAAGATTACCAATCATTTTCTCGAGCACAATCGTACAGCAGATGAATTGTCCTGGACAGTACTTGAACAACCCTTTATTCCTGCCCACATATCCAACATAACTAGCTATCTGTTCCCAAAAGAACATCGATGAGTCCATAAACTGCAGAGTGACAGTAGGGGTCTCAACAATGATATTCCGTGGACTGCTTTGTAATATAATTTCAATACAGTCAGTCCCTTGCTTCCTGTAACAGCAAGTGAGACATACATTTTGTAGGCCACTGTAGTTTGTAGAGGTGAACAGTATGACTTATAATCATGCAACCACGATTATCAGTATGATTTATGGTCATGCCTCTTCCTAAGCCACATCTGATTCTTCACTAGTGGGATCATGTTTACAAATTATGAGTGGTAAAATCCATGGCTTTCACCCGATCACTCTTGGGCTACCAGTATGATTCGCAACCACACCCCTTCCCTGGTATGAAAAAATAATTGTATCATAGCTGAGCTAATAGTTCTTTACATTGGGCAATGGAGACGTGAATAAGCCAGTAGGTTTGACTATCCTACATTACATAGTCTGCGCTCTATGGTGTGACATTGTTCTTTTAATAAAACACCTACGAGATTCAAGGCTTTGTGTCTTGCCTGAAGTTTTCAATAAAGTTATTAATTGGGCTTAAACATAAATGTTATGAATATTCAGAAACAAACTTAACTTAGATTAGATTTCGAGTTCACTATTTAGTACAGGGACTACGTATCCCAGTATGCCCTTCTGTTCCCAGCATGCAAAACAGGGAACATGACACGAGTGCGTCATATCACCCAGCGGCCTCATAATTCAAACCGCCGGTGTATCGACGGAGAGGTAAGGAGGGCAGAATGCTCTGACATGCGAGAGTTTTAGCAACGCGTGCCCTAAGCCGCGGGCTCTTGTGTAATCTTGTCAATGTGGGGGCGCCCGTTTAAACTAACTGTGCACTTTGTATATTTTCTTTAAAGTGCGCCGAGCCGCAGGCTCTTGTGTAATCTTGTCAATGTGGGGATGCCCGTTTAAACTAACTGTGCACTCTGTATGTTTTCTTTAAAGGAAACGTTTGTTAATATGATTCAAGCCTTACCACTCTGTTTAATACTTAACAGCCTTGTGGGGTATGAAATACAACCATTTTTCCACTAGCTTAACTTGAACAACACGCCTCCATAGTTCTATTAACGCTCGTATGGTGCAATGCATGTAGGAATTAGTACTAGTAATACTACTAAACCTTGGTTTATAGAGAATATTTCTAATAATGTTGTAGCCATACCACTGTGTAGAGTCACGTTAAGCCTTCGTGGTTAATAGCGGACTACTACTGATCCAGCGGGCTTCCAACCTGCGGACATCTATCACTATATACTCATCTGGGCCCATAAACACACTCACTCATATAGGCCTGTGAACACTACTGAGGATCAAGTTTATAGGGCTAAAATTGTAGGTTCATGTGCTTATAAATTATCAAATCTATTATTGACCCGAAGCCCTTTCTATAACTAATGGATCTAGTTTAGTTGAATAGGATTTGATGATTATAACATAGGTTAATTTACCTGATTATCTCATTGAATAACCACAGACTCGAGTAAGTTTTACATTTTCATCAAATTAATCATAAGAGCAGAACAAATTGCAGTGTTAACTCCATCTTTCTGAGGAAGTAAGATCGGTCTATCCAATTTAAATAAGATTTCACAACAACAAGTCCTTCAGGAAAGAGAGGACAGAGAGAGAAAGCACATTGACACAAAATACAGAATTATATTTACCTAGGATGGTGCGAAAATCAGTCCCCTCTGGCCAAGAGTTAATGGGCCCCTTAGAAAGTTCAGGGAACAGGTACTTCAGGACAGGCTAGATGACCTCTTCTGGATTCAACGCCTGCATCTCACCCCTCTCTGACACTAACTCCTCCCCGATTCTTCCGCAATCTTCTTCTAATTCTATCACCTCCTCAATTCTTCTGTGATCTTCTTCTAGCTATTTAGCTTTAAAATTCTAAGTCTGCTTCTTCCGGTATTCGATTAGCATTCGGACAGCATCTTGGTCTCTCAGAATTCTGGCTGCGACTGCTCTAACTAATCTAACTAACTACTCCAATTATACATTCTTAATGGCATGTACCACCCCCAAATGTTTCAATCTTATGAAACTCTTATTTCTGATTGGACGAGCTGAGGGGATGATCATCACACCATGATACGTTTTTAATACTTTCCTTAAGTTCATTGTTTTAAGTTCCTACCCACTAATTTGTTCTCCCAAGCTTTATTTCCCACCCATATTTGTAAACTTTATCGACAACAATGTATGCAATTTTACGGTTGTCCATTGAATCTTCAGGATGTTCAGCTGGTTCTCAGGACATGTGTGAAGAACGTCCTTGGACGAGTCACAAGACTTGAGCTCACTTTTTCGAAGTTGTCCCTCTTGTGCATGCGGGCAAGACCACGTGGGTGTCAGACTTCAGCATCTTTCAGAGGCCCAAATACGAACTATTAGAGAGGTCAAAATACAAAGTATTAAATTCAAAATTGAAATGATTTCACTGTATAACACCTAACTCTACTCTAATCCCATTTACTTATAAAAACGATTTATGCATTAGCACTTAGTTTATAACTCGGTTTACTTTCAGCAAAGCAGATACTTAGCACGTGAGTTTCCAAGTGGCCATATTAGATGCTATTGCGCAGAAGCAGAATTTTCCGTCCAAGCATTAAGACGTCATGCAGCTGACGCATGCGCAGTTCATTTTCCAGCTTTAGCAGCCATCTTTAATCACATTTGGTTTACTTGTTAGTAAAACACTTATGCAAGCCTCCTCTATTTAAGGGATATATGGAATGTTGTGCATAATTAGAATTACAAACATTATTAATACTTCGTTACGGGATTATATGAGAGGATTGCGTCCAAGCAAGTCTCTTTTACACAAGTCCTTGCTCCATCACTTCTATCATTAGTGCCACATTAACTAGCCAAACTTTCTAAATCATACGTTTAAATTGGGAATAGCCGTCATGGTAAAGTACGCGATCGCATGTAAGCGATTGACATGTGGATAGGCTCATACCGCTGTTCACTTCGTATAGTTAGAATTGTGTGTTTTATTTAACTGTTTTTGATGGCTGATCTGTATAAACAACATATACAGCTTTCTTACACCTTAATCATGGAGAAGCTCGCCACGCCTTACATGAATATTGATGTACGCCTAGTTGAATATACAATTATAACTGACCACGTTTATGACAAGGCTTCTAATCAGCATTAGACATATACCTTACGCTAGAATTAGCCAGAACACAACTGCTATTAAAGCCTACTTGTCATTGTATTGGATATGGAGTGTTCTCAGGTATCAGGACATTGATTCCATAATGCAATGATAATCTTAAACCTCATACACATTTTAGAAGTGGCTGTGTCCCTACTCTCTTTCAGTGACACCAGCTAGCTTACTGCTTAACATTGTGCTTATGGATGAGACCTGTGTTCCCCTGTGTTGACTCTATTGTACCCCAGGTTAGCCCTGGTTCTAGTGTTCCTTCCTGTATCGAGTTGTATAGAAAGAAGAGTATAGAAAGTATAGAAGGCAGTGGATAGATTAAAGACATGTAGACAAGACAATTGTTCCCTCCCCCCTTGTCCCCTCCACCCCCCTTTTACAAAAAACTTGTATTCTGAACGTGCAAGGACAAGATCGCCGTTCCGTCTTCCTCTGAGCTATCATATAGAATGTTACTTTTTCGCCCCGCGAGTGGCCGCCTGGCATCTAAGACTAATCTATATACGTTTTTGTTGTCCATTTGCCTGTACCGGCCAGAGTCTGTTTCACCTCCCTCCTGTACCCTACCTCCATCATGCCCTCCCAACAGTTTCCATATGAAAGGATATATAGTCTGTTCTACCGTTGGTTTTGTGACTGGCATTTGCTCCTGCTCCGAAGCTCCTTGAGATAGCTGATATATAGTCCATAGTGATTATGTTCTTGAGGTAGAAACGGTTGTTTCGCCCGGGCTTGCTTTGGTGTTGTGAGGTCGGTTCTATTCAATGTCTGAGGTAGTTAGGGTTGTAATTCCTGAGTGTCCCCTCTTGCTCAATGTTTACTTCCGAGTTTCAGCACATGCTCCCTCCACTGTTAGGTCTGGTGAGGCTCTTCTCTTGGCTGATCCTGTTTGTGATGTTTCCATATCTTGTTGTGTTGGTCCCTCTAGGTAGCTGATTAGCTCTACCGGGTCTTCGAAGACATGAGGTAGAAACGATTATTTCGCCCGAGCTTGCTTTGGTGTTGTGAAGTCATTTCTATTCAAGGTCTTAGGTAGTTAGGGTTGTAATTCCTGAGTGTCCCCTCTTGCTCAATGTTTACTTTCAAGTTTCAGCACATGCTCCTTTCACTGTTAGGTCTGGTGAGGCTCTTCTCTTGGCTGATCCTGTTTGCGATGTTTCCATATCTTGTTGCGTTAGTCCGTCTAGGTAGCTGTTTAGCTCTCTCGAGTCTTCGAAGACAAGTGTTTTCCATTTGTCGTTGATCTGGAATCTTGTAGGGCCCGCAAATGAGAGCAAAGGAGATGTGATCCTTCTGCAGGAGACCAAACTATCTCTGTAAGACTCTAAGAATTATTATTATTATTATTATTATTATTTATTTTTATAAAGCGCATAGTCACCCGGAGGTATCCCAGCGCTAGAGAACCCTAGAACAGTAAAACTGAGGACCGAGGCTGAGTTCACGGGGAGGGCATAGGAACTAGGGAAAAAGATGTGTCTTTAACAACTTCCTGAAACGCAGATATTGAGGTTCGAGATGTAGGTCACGAGGAAGGGAGTTCCAAAGACGGGCCGCTTGTACCGAGAAACGTCTTCCTCCTGAACGAACTTTCCTAAATCTTGGGGCGTTGATGAGATTTTCTGCGTTGGAACGGAGGGATCTAGTGGCTATGTAAGGGGTGATAAAATTGCGAAGGACTGGGGGGCCTTGGTTGTTCAAAGTTTTGTGCACAAGACACAAGGCTTTAAATTTGATTCTCTCCCTTATGGGGAGCCAGTGAAGGAGTTTGAGAGCGGGTTTGGCCGATGATCTGGCCGGGGTGTTGGTAATAATCCGGGCAGCAGTGTTCTGAATTCTCTGCAGTTTATTCAGAGTCGCTTCCGGTGCGCCTAAGTAAATCGCATTACTATAGTCTAGTCTTGATATAATAAGACCTTGGACTAGTAATTTTTGCGATTTAGGAGGAAGAAGGGGCAGGACTTTCCTCAAGGATTTTAGAAGACCAAAGCAGGTCCCTACGACCTTCTTTGCTTGCGGGGCGAATGAGAGTTCAGAATCTATCCATACACCCAGACTTTTCACCTCTGTCTTTGGGTCTGGGGGAGGACCTAGACAGGTTGGCCACATGTCCAGGGGAAGTGAGGTTCCCTTTGGGCCGAGTAAAAGGACCTCGGTTTTTGTCCCGTTTAGTTTTAGGGCTGATCTATTCATCCAGTGATGGACCTGCGTGAGGCAGTTGAAGAGATCAGCTTTCTGTTGTTTGGGATGGGACAGAGACACCACTAATTGTGTGTCGTCAGCATAGCTGATGACACTCACTCCGAAAGGGGTGATAACCTCCTCCAATGTGGACATATAGATATTAAATAATGTGGGGCTCAGGGAGGAGCCCTGAGGCACACCACATTGGAGGGGCATTTCGGAGGAACGGGCGTTCTTCTCCCAGATCTGATAAGATCGTTGTGCCAAGAAGGATGAAAGCCAGGATAAGGCTGTGCCTTCCAGTCCAACTCTTGCCAGTCTTTCGATGAGGAGTTGGTGGTCAACGGTATCGAACGCTGCGCTAAGGTCGAGGAGGATCACTGCCACTGATCCTCCCCCGTCCAATAGCGTTCTGGCTTCCTCTACCGCCGCCAGGATGGCGATGTCCGTGCCCTGTCCTGGTCGGAAACCCGTCTGGGAATTTTTCAGTTTGTTATTGTCCTCTAGGAACTGCGAGAGTTTCTTGTTGACAAGTTTTTCCGCGATCTTACTAACTCCTGGGAGTAAGGAGATGGGCCTGTAGTTCGCCAGGTTCTCAGGGTCAAGAGTGGGTTTCTTCAGTAAGGCTTTTACCACCGCCTTCTTCCAGCTCGGGGGCACAACTCCCTGTTGGAGTGAAGTATTAATCAGATGAGTGAGGGAGGGGATGATAGAAGGGGCTACCTCTTTAAGGATCCGAAGAGGAGCAGGATCTCTGGGGAAACCGCTCTTCATGGAGTTGAGCGTCGTCCGTACTTCGTCTATCGTGACCTGGCCCCACGTGGACAGACCAGTAGAAGATGCCGAACATGGGAGAGCAATTTCTCCCCTCGGGCTCGAGGGAGGAATTGAATCCAGGATTAGTCGGATTTTGTCCTGGAAGAAGTTAGCCAATTGTTGGCATTTCTCCTGGTCGGCTTTGGGGTCGGAAGGAGGTCCCCGTCCTTGTTCTGGAGGTTTTGAAAGCTCTTTAAGGATAGCGTATGCTTCCTTCCCGGAGCATCCCGCTTTCTCTATTCTCTCCTGAAAAAACACGCTTTTGGTTTTGCGAATAGCGGTTTTATAAGTTAGAAGAGAAATGGAGTAGATGTTTTTATTGGCTCCTGATTTATCGCGTCTCCATGAGCGTTCGGTTTTTTTACACTCTTGCCGTAGGGCTTTAAGCTCTGGAGTGTACCATGAAGCAGGGGATATCCTTTTAGGCTGTTTAAAAGTAGTGATTTTTGGAAGTATAGTGTCGAGAGACGACGTGATCCAATCACTGAATTGTTTGTCGGCCGTATTAGAGTCAGAGGAAAGCTCGGGAGTGGAATCTGCAAGAGAAAGGGCCCATTTCTCAGATGACAGTTTGTGCCATTGGCGGTCGGTAACCTGGGTTTTAGGGGTTAGGTGACTAGGTATGGGAGTTTCCCAGGAAAAAAGAATGTGAAAGCCAGATGGATATCCCAGGTAGCTTGCTCACCGGCAGTAGGGAAGAAGCACGGAGTGATTATCCTGATAAGTAGGAACTCCAAGTTAACATTAGAGGCACACCACCACGATGAAGAAGGGAGAGTCCTGCTAACACACCTGAAGAGGAGGGGGAGAAGATTCTTGTTGCGAACATCTACGGACCTAACACAGAAGACCCAGCATTTTGGGAGGGGGCCTCACAAAGGATAGAACACATACCCCAGAATGGCCTTACAGTGGTGGCAGGAGATTTTAACATACCCCTTGACCACATACTAGACAGACAATCCCAATGCCACCCCCACCCGTCAAGAGCCCACAGCACGCTAAAGAACATGTGCACCAGATTCAACCTCAAAGACCCATGGCGACTCCAAAAACCCGGACACCAAAGACTGCACATTCTACTCCAACCCGCACAACTCATACAGCAGGATAGACTACATACTAATCATAGGCCCACATGCACACCTAATAGAGCACACCGACATTGCACCCAGATTAATCTTAGACCACTCGTGCATCAGCTTATAGCTGAGCGGAGCCACAACGAGGACATGCTCAATAGGTGGAGTATCAACAGTGACGTCCTGACAGACCAAGGAAGCAAAACCAAAATAGAGGAGGCCATAAAAGAATATCTTGCGCATAACGACACGCAAGACACTGACCCCAAAACCTTGTGGGATGCACTTAAGGCGACAGTCAGAGGCACAATAATAGGGAGTAAGGACAATATCAACAAAAACGCTAACCAACAACTGACCCAACTCGAGCAGGACATCAAAAGACTGGAGATGGAGCACGCCGGAGACACACACAACACTTGCACCCTAACACGACTCACTAAAAAGAAATACGAATACAACAACATTTTAAGCGAGAGGGCTGGGCTGTGGGTGAACAAATACAAGGCCATTAATCTCTGCAAGGCTAATAGAGCGGGGAAGCTGGTAGCCTCCTACCTAAAACACAAACAAAGACAATTCACCATCTCGTCAATCACCGACGCACACAACAACACGCACATTAAGCATAAAGAAATACTAAGGCCATTCCAAGATTCTATCAAGAACTTTACAAAAAAGACAAGGCCTTAGACCAAGAAGGGTGTGCAAAATATCTAGACAGATTAGATCTCCTAAAGATAACGGATGAAGAGGCCGGCAGAGATAGAGATAGCGGTCGAGTCCCTAAAAGTTAACAAAGCACCAGGGACAGATGGATACACGGCTGCTTTCTACAAAACTTTTTTAACGCACCTAAAGCCCACCATGAAAAAGGTGTTCAACTACTGTGCAGAAAAGAGGATGGTTTCCCAATCCATGTCGGAGGCGAATATAATCGTAATCGCAAAGGAAGGCGTGGATGTACTACAACCCAAAAATTACAGACTCATTTCTCTAATCAATGTCGACTGCAAAATATATGCTAAAATCCTGGCCTCAAGACTAAACCCCATACTACCAGGACTAATAAGTAACTCACAAGCAGGGTTCCTAAAGACTCGTATGTCACACGATAACACCAGACTCCTATGCCACATTCTTGAACGAACCTCCAAAACAGACGAACCAGCGGTGGCTATCACACTAGATGCCCAGAAAGCATTCAACAGGGTATCTTGGGACTTCCTAGAGCAGTGCATGCAAGCATATAACTATGGGGCTACATACACACGGAAGGTAATGGCATTGTACAGGAATCCCAGAGCACGCATTGTTGTTAATGGGTCGGTCTCCAAAGCATTTGACCTACGGCACGGAACGAGACAGGGCTGCCCCTTGTCTCCCTCGCTATTCCTGCTGGCCTTGGAAACCCTGATTAGGAACATCAAGGCCAGCGTGGAGGTGAGGGGATCCGCATCAACGAAGTGGAAGTCAAATTAGCCACGTATGCGGACAACATCCTCATAGTGACAGAGCAGCCTGGGACCTCCATCGCGGCCTCTTAGAAATTATAGGAACGTACGCAAGCCACTCAGGGTACAAACTCAACAAGGACAAGTCTGAATGTAAACCACTCAACATCCACACTACTAAAGAAATGATGGGAGGATCAGGCCAGGCGTGGCAAACGGGATTCATCAAATATCTAGGGGTGCACTTCGGCAATGACCTTAAATCCTCGTAGATAAAAATGAGAAGACATTGATAGAGAAAATAAAGTCACTTCTAGAATCCCGGTCCCCCAAATTTATAACATGGTGGGGTGGAATAGATACAAAAAATCAAAAGCGGAAAGGATCACTTGTCCTGCATAACCTGGGCATGCAATATTTTGACGTCTCCCAATTAAAAACCCTCATACATGTGTCTTAAAGATGGTGTTGGCGGTATATCTTGGTTCTCCGCCTCTCGGACACGTGTTTGCATCATCATCGGGTTAGTGATTATGCAACCTCCACCCGGAGGAGTACCCCTGGTTAAAACAGTAATGATCAATGATGTGTTGAAGGGCAAACTGTATAAAAAAATCCTGTACAGCCAGAATGGGATTTTAATAGGCCTGGATTCAAGATAGAAGTTAAAAATATCTGGTGTGAGTTTCCAAGAGTATTTGGGACTCTCACGCACTATAATGAGCTGGTATACTTAAAATGGTCGACATGTTTCAGCCCTTGTTTGCACAGGTGTGTCAGGTGGGCTTTCTTCAGGACCAGTGTACAGTGTGATCAGAGATCGTGGGTGTCTCTGAGAGTGTAATCCTAGAAAGAGATTTTCTTTTCAGGGAGCAACCTGAAAGAATAGGATATATTAATCTTAGTCTTAGTAAGGTCTTGTAAGTACCTTATGTGATTGAATTTGGTGCCTCAACGGGTCCTTGGGAGTGTGCGAGGCCTGCTGCGGTCTCGTTGTAAGCACAACTTGTGCTGACTCTTCCTCCACTTCCCATTGTGGCCAGATCGGAAAATAAAGTTTAGTAGGCCTGAACTCAGAATCTAGAGAGGCAACTTTCAGTAAAGGTGATTTTTACGTTGCATGTTTGAAAATACCACTTTTAAAAAGTAGGTATTTTCTTGCTTAGTCATCCTGTGTGCCTCTGCTAGGATGTGTATTGACTGTCTGGCTTTGAAGTGACAGGGGCTAGGGATGTGCAGTGGCTCCAGAGCGTCTGGATGAGTGAGGGCTGGGCTGAAAAGACCTGGGCTGCATTTAGAGGAGTGGGAGGAGATTTCCTTGCACCTGAATGGGCCTGGTCTGTGTGTGGCATGTCCTGATATTGAAATACTGCCAATTTTGTTTTTCACCATTGAAAGGCTATCTGGTCCATAGAACAGCATGGGAGTTAATTTATAACATCTTATAAATATAACTTCCCATTGGGACCAGATAGGATAATAACGTTTAGTATGCCTGAACTCCGAATCTAAGATGCATCTTACAGTAAAGGGGATTTTTACATTCTGTGTTTGAAAATATACGTAATTAATTTATATATATTTTTAAGATATATTTTTTTAAATCCCACTCACAGTAACATTTTTATTTAATGTATATTAAAATGTACTCAGTCATGTATCTAATTAATTAAAATTATGTTACATCTAGATACCTTAGCCAGATGACAATATTAGGTGACCAGTCATGTAACTCTGTACAGTGGAGCACCTGCTCCTCCCACCAGTCCCCGTTATTGAACAGAAACACATTACTTTTCAAGCACCACTCAATCATATCAATCAGATTCTCATTGTGTTTTAATTGCGGAATCGGTTGTGTTCTCAAAAAGTATTGTATGGCATTGATTCCATCTGTATGTATAGAGTGAGTTAACGTCTAAACACACCATTAAAAAGTCTAGTTCCCAGTGTATATCGAAAATGTGTTTCAAGAAGTCTGTACTATCTTGAATGTGTGAGGGTAAGGTCATACATAGAGTTGTAAGATGTAATCTACATACTTCGATAAATTCGCTAGAAAGCTACCAATTGCTGATATAATTGGTCTCCAGTAGGTAGTTATAGTTAGGACCTTTTTCTATTAGCTATTCATAATTAGAAGGGGCCCGCGGGGCCCCCATAGCCCGGGGACCACCACCTCCCCGGGGCTTAGTTAATCATATGCGGGGGGCACGCGGCCCCCCCGGTACCACCCCCTCCCCAGGGCTTTTTATCAAAAATGCGTGAGGGGGCTCTTTCCCCTCACGCTGCCCCGGGGACCGCCACCTTCCTGGGGCGCTGTTTATTAAAATGCGGGGGTGTTTTGCAGACCCCCGGCTCCTGTGACCGCCTCCTACCCGGAGCTTTAATCTGTAGGGAGGGGTCTGCACGGCCCCCGTCTTTAAGCCCTCAATGGCCCTGGGGACAGCCACCCCCCAGGGCCAGCTCCTGCAATGTCCCGGGGTGCTCATCCCCAGGACATTTCCGTTTGCTACGGCTCCCGTCCTGCCATAGCAAACACTGCTTTGCTTCTTGGAAGCATAGCAGAATTGATTTCGGGCAAGGGGAGCTGCATGTTAGCAAAGCCAGCTCCCTCAGGAGGTGGGGAGCCGGCAGGGACCGTAGGGGCATAGGGGCTTCCCCCATGGTCCCCAACTTGAGGGCCGGCCCGGGGGATGAGGTCCCCGGGGCCAGAAGTGGCCCGGGAGGGGCCCCCTCATTGGAAATAAAAAAATGAGGCCAGGCCCAGGGGATGGGATCCCTGAGGCCAAAAGTGGCAGAGGGAAAGGGGGCCATGCGAGCCCCCTCCCAGCAAATAAAAATATATATAAAAACGAAGCCAGGCCCAGGGGGGATGGGGCCACCGGGGCCAGGAGTGGCCCAGGGAAGGGGGGCCACAGGGCCCCCTCCTTGGAACTAAAAAAAACGAGGCCGGGCCCGGGGGATGGGGATCCCGAGGCCAAAAGTGGCCAAGGGAAAGGGTGGCCATGCGAGCTCCTCCTGGCAAAAACAAAAAATATTAAAACAAGGCCAGGCTCGGGGGAGGGGGCCTCGGGCCCAGAAGTGGCCCAGGTCAGGGGGGCCATGCTGCCACCCTCTGGGGAAATAAAAAAAAAACAAGGGCAGGGCCCGTGGGATGGTATCCCCGGGGCCAATAATGGCCCAAGGATGGGGGCCATGCAGCTCCCTTCCCATTTTTATTTTTTTAATTGTTGTATTGTATATAACTTTATTCAATATACAATATCATAAAAGTATAAATACTATTTAAAACAATTTAAAAAGAGGATGGAGGAGAGAGACAGCCCTTTGTTATTACATTCACACAATATGTAAAAAAATATATAGCGTAATCAATTTTCAATATTTGATATATAAAATTGATCAAAATAAAAAATACTAGACGTGAATTTAAAAAGTGGTTCATCATAAAAAACAGAGTACAGACCAATGGAAGGTGGCAATCTAGGGATCCACAGCCTGGACTTGGGTCACCCTAGAAGCTTTGCTCTTGTCAACCAGGCGCACCCCAGGTACTTGGCTGTCCCACAAATCACACTGGGGATCGAGGTCTCAGATGTTAGGATACGCAGTGCCTCCCTATGGTTTTTACATTCCAAGTTGGAACAGACGGGCTTCAGCCATTTTCTCCTCGCCTGACCATACACTGGGCAGGCTAAGAGAAAATGAGCGACAGAATCCGTAGGGGAGGCACAGCCCGGGCACCCTGTGTCACTCTCCCTCGACTTCCTCCAGCCCGCTCTGAAATCATTCAATGGAAGGGTACCAAACCTAAACTTCAGGTAAAGTGCCCTGTCTTTCGGGGACTCAATAAGATCCAGGAAGGATTCTAGTTTAGGTGCAGGCTTCACGTCTAAAAAAGTTTCCGTTAGGATGCCGTAATTCTGATTTCTTGTTGCAGCTACGAAACCCAGTCCCAATAGGCCTTCTTTACAACCTGTTTAGATGGTGGGATCTGGCTCACCCAGGCCTCTCTCAATCCAATGTCTCCCACTAGCTGTTTCAATTTGGATAGCCAGGCTATCTTATGTTCTACATCTAATTGGATCAGTGTAGTCAGTGCATAGGCATATTGACATAGTTCCAGTGTCTTTCTGATGCGGGTCCAAAACAGTAAGGGGCGCAGCCTTGCCACCTCATTTAGTGGATGTCTACCGAGATCATAATGGAGCGGGACTAATGGGGTCGATCGAGGGAGTGAGACCAGATCCCTATAAAACGTGTTCTCTGATCTCCCTAAGTCTGTAACATTCTCGAAACCCCACAGTTCCGCCCCGTATAGTGATGACGGCAGGAATTTTCCCTCGTAGACCTTAATGGCAGGAGCCACAGGTTGACTATGGGAAAGGTTCTGGTGTTTTGCAATGGTCCACGACTCGCATTTATGATTAAGCAGCATGCTTTGGTTTTGTTTATGTTGGATGATACCTCTTTTGGAGTTTGTTTTTTAAACCTATTTCAAGCATCATTGAACTATTCATGAAATCAATGAATATGGATTAAAAGGAGATGAACCTTTTCAAGTTGTGGATTTAATTTTTGATGAACTTTGCACGAACTGTTAGACTATATCGTCAATTGATTGCTCTGCACCGGGGAGTCTTCCTCCAAGTGGGGGAAGCTGTGTATTAGTCCTCCATTGTTTGCTCTGGCAGGCACAGACAGCGTTATCTCTGGGAGCACGCTACAGACCATTAACAGGGGTTAACTTTGGATTGACTACGCTGTGCAAGTCCTTTCTCATTTCTTTGTAAGCAGCATTTTTGCCAGATGGGAGGACCACTTCATCCGGCTGTTAATCCGCACTCCCAGGTAGTCAAAAGCTTTGTCAAGTTCCAGAGGGGAATCATTCAGCCTAATGTTGTTTCTAAAACTTTTCGATGGTGCCAGTGCCATTAACTTTGTTTTACATGTATTTATAGTCAGGCCTCTGGCATCACAGAGCTGGGTGAAGCGGACAAGTAATTTTTGTAGCCCCATAGGGCTTTTTGAGATCAAGAGGGTATCGTCCGGGAAGAGCAACTTGGGCGTTTTTTACCCCGCCAGGGTTGGGGCATTCGCCGCAACCTCCCATTAACGAATAGGGAGAACAGGGTCGGGCCATAACGCAACCCTGGCGGACCCCCCTCTCAACCGCTATCCTCTCAATCAATTGGCCCTGGCTACCCCACCTCACTCTGGCATAGTTCCCTTCATGGAGACGATTAATGAGGTCCAAGATCAGGGAGGGGTGCCTAGATTGAACATTACCTGCCATAGCTTTGCCCGAGGGACCAGGTCAAAGGCCGTTCTTAAATCTATGAACGCCAAGTATAGGCTGCCTTTTTCGATACTAACAGACTTCCAGTATATTGCAAAAAATCTGAAGACCTGGTCCACCGTGCCAACCCCCTGTCTGAACCCAGCCTGGAAGTGTGACAAAATGCCATCCTCATCGATCCAAGTCCTCAGTCTCGTCAGGAGGACCCTGCCGACCACTTTCTGAGCTACGTCGATCAAACTGATTGGTCTGTAGTTGGCAGGATCCTCCATATCCCCCTTCTTATAGACGGCCACCACCTCTGCACCCTTCCAGGAGTCTGGCACTGGATGGCCGCTCACAATGAGGTTGAGAATCCGGAGAATAAAATGCGCCCAGAGGTTTTTATCATGAAGCATTAAATCACCAGGGAGTCCATCGGGACCGGCAGCCTTACTCGGCGCGATTGTTGCAATTGCCGATAGGATCTCTCTTAGCCCAAACTGTTCCCCCTATTTATGGGATTCGGGAAAAGCCAGCCCAATCTTTTGCTCTGTTGGCACATTCCCTACCCCACTGGAATACAAGCCATAAAAATGCTCATACCATTGGCGCCCTACTATATGATTTGATATAGGGTCTGCTCCTTTCCTTGTACTAATGCAGATTAACTCCCAGAATCTGGTTGAGTCTTTCAACTGGGCCACGGATTTTAGTTCTTGCCTATTGGTTTCTTCCCACAAACGCTTGGCTTTGTCAATGGTCCTGTAGTAGGTCTTTCTCGCTAGAGTTATACTAGGCTGATCTTTTGCTAGGGCCGTTGACAGCTCCTGTCTCCTTACCCTACATACCTCTGAGTACCACAGGTTTTTTGGCCTTTGGACAGGGGGGCCTTACGGCCACCCTTCTTTTTAATCAGGAAAAACTCCCCTACCTTCCCCAGAGTCTCCTGGTATACCTCTGTGAGCTTTGAATCCTGTATGGCCACTGAGATGGGACTCTTAGCAACCTTATGCCATCTCACGCGGCGGCTGCAATTAGAGGGCGTTATCTCCCTTGTCAACAGCCTCGTGGAACTGCCCAGCTCAATAGAGGTAGTGGCCCGTGCTCGCATCAGCTGCATACATAGAGGGTTGTGGTCACTGTCGCACCTGGGAATCACCTCCATATCAATAAGGTCAGCCCACAACCCCACATCGAGTAGTATGTAATTGATGCGCGACGGGGAACTAGATCTATTATAGGTGTATGCTCCCATGGGGTCGGATCGGGTTCTGTCATTTGCTGCTCGTAAATTGTGCTCCATCGTTAGAGCGTTGATTTGTATGGCTCTTTGGGACCATCTTTTTATAGGGACTAGGCTAAGTTGAGGAATAGCCCACTTGGAGTCCTCATCACCAGTGCCCAGGATATCTTCGCTGCACAGGGGCTCAAAGGTGCAATTGAAGTCTCCATTAACGATGATCCCTGTATCAGTGGTGATGGCCGACAATTCCGTATCGAGAATTGTTAGGGTGGAGCTAACTTGGGCTCCTCGGGACCCTCTAGCATAGATTTTAAACATTTCCAAGTGCGCATTATTTTCATCCCCTCCAATAGATAAATGGAGGATGTCCTGGGATAGGGTATCATGGTTAGATACTAGCCAGTTCAGCTCGATGTTCACCCAGATGGTGAGTCCCCCCCGATGGGCGTCCCCTGCCCAGGTGGTCGTGGGAATGTGGTAAGTGGTAAACCCCGATTTATAAAGAGGAACCAAACTCCATGTCTCCTGGAACAGAATGATATCGTAGTTACCTATGAAATCATTGCATTCTGGATCGGCTACGTTTTTTTGGAGGCCTTCTATATACCAGGATATTAACTGGATTACCCCCGGTGTTTTGTTGCTGGGATTGACATTGTATGATATCCCTTTACCCACTGTACCAGAATTATCAGGCGCGGTCTCCCCATTGGTCATGGAGACATCAGCAGCTCGGTCAGAGGGAGCTTGGCTCATGGCTTCCCCACCTAGGGTCCAGGAATTCAGTCTCCACGCAATCGGTCGTGGAGTCAGCCCTAGTGATCCGCCTTACTCTAGCTATGTCTTCTCTTATAATAGATCTGCAGCCCCTTGTGTGCCTCAACCAGTAGATTGTTTTATTGTGAATCAACTCATTACTTTCGTAGCCCCCTGCCGTAACCAATTTGGGAACGAGAGTCATGTAAACAATAGGCCTAGCAGAGAGACGGTGTGGTGGAATGCCTTTTGCGCCCAAATTTAGTGGAAACTTGTTCGCAGCTGGAATCTGGTTGCTTAATCCTCGTGGGTGGGGCTTGTCCCAGGGGAGGCCCTATTGGCATAGTGCATCTCGCAGAGTCAGCATATCAACTAGAAATATGAACTAGTCTAGTTACCCTCCCACCACCCTTTGGGTCATTAACCATTGAAGAGGGGGCATTTGGAGAAACCTCTCTAGGTTGAACAGAACCTGCCTTGTTGGCAGTTTTGAGTTGGCCCCGTGGGGTAGGTGGGACAGAGTCTAAACACCTGACCCCTCTCCCTTGAGCCAGACCCTCCACCTTCGCGGTTAAGGATGTCAACATTTTTTCCATGGTCTGGATCCTATCTAGGAGCTCCAACTTGGTGGTCATGCATAGGTTACAGCTAGCATCTCTCCCCCCAGTGGCTCTGTCGGGATTACCCCTCGCTGCCGATTCAGAAGAATCTATTATGTCTATTATGTCTGCAGGATCTAAATCCAGGGGAGCGAACCTATTTGTACATGGGAAAAAAGGCACAACCCGATCCTGATCTGGCCCCTCACGAGGTTCTGGCTCTGGTGCCATATATACAGTAGGATCTGGGTCGGGTCCTGCTTTTGGTGAAGCACTGGGGCTCTGCTTACGGGGGTTCTGTTTGGCAAACATAGTAGGAATTAGTTTTCTTTGCAAATTAGGTGGAACCCTAACAGACTTTTGCGCAGGGACATCTAGAACCTCAGTACTGTTTTCGGCTAAAACCTCTTCGCAATCATTAACTAGGTCTTCCATTCTGGATAACACACAATTCATTGCTGCGTGGGGCGTTTTTTTTTTAGCCCTTTTCCCTTTTTTACTGGAGGATACACCCCGACCCTCCATATCCTTCCGTTTTCCCATACCAGGGAAATTGAGATAAATGGAAAAAGACAAAGATTGTTTGCAGCGGGACAAAGGCAATGTCAATGAGAGCAGACGATTGGTCCCTTAAAGTGCAACCAGAAGTGTCCAGTAGTGACGGGCAGGGACTCCAGCACCCTCTCTGAGATGGCAAAATTGAGAGTACAGTACCTTTAGGGCCTCCTCTGGCCCCGGACGGCCACAGACGTCCCGCCTTTGCCCGGGCCTAGCCCGGCGCCGCCCGCGCGCGTCCTGCGGGGCGGAAGGGGATGCTGATAATGTCCGGTGGGAGGGGGCGGGGCTGGATGGCGCTGCTGCTTCACAGGACAGCGAGTCCTGTTTCCTTGGCCTGCTTCCTGCTACCTTGGCGTTGCGTCTCCCGCGGAGCGAGAGACAGGAGGTGTTTTAAATCCTGCCCGGTAGCAGGAGGCGGTGCTGGATGGCGCTGCTGCTTCACGGGACA
Source organism: Lissotriton vulgaris (assembly GCF_964263255.1). Lineage (NCBI taxonomy): Eukaryota > Metazoa > Chordata > Amphibia > Caudata > Salamandridae > Lissotriton > Lissotriton vulgaris. The sequence goes on from NC_141698.1 coordinate 616,964,395, forward strand.
GCAAGTCTTGTTTCCTTGGCCTGCTTCCTGGGCGCTGCGTCTCTCCCGCGAGGTGTTTTAAATCCTGCCTGGTAGGAGGGGGTGGGGCTGTATGGCGCTGCTGCTTCACGGGACAGCGAGTCCTGTTTCCTTGGCCTGCTTCCTGCTTCCTTGGTGCTGGGGGATGGAGTCCCCAGGGCCCCAAAAAATAATAAAAGAAGGGAGGCACTCAGCCAGCTTTCTAAAAATGTTTTTTTTAAAAAGCCGCCATCTCGCCGGAGGCCCCGCCGCCTCCCTGCACCACTCTGAAAACATGCCCCCTGACGCGTTCTAAGGTGGGGGATTAAGTCCCCTTCTTTCCTGAGGGTCCCTGGGGGCCAACTAGTCAACCAGGTACCTCCAGTAAGCCCCACACAGTAGGATTGCTGAGAGGTAGTTCGAGGCCGAGCCCCTTTTTACACCACTCTGCAAACTCGCTTCTTGGCGCCCAGCTAGTGAGGCGATGAGGTCCTCTTGTGTCCTGAGGACCTCAGGACATAAGTGGACTTCATCCCCCGAGCATCATTGCGCCAGGAGGGACGTTTGTAGAGTGGTGTTAAAAGGGGGCATACTCTCAGTAATCCAGCTGTGTGGGGCTTAATGGAGGTACCTGGTGGGCTAGGTGGCCCCCAGGGACCCTCAGGAGGCAAGGGGACTTCATCCCCGAACCAAGTGCGTGCCAGGAGGCATTTTGCAGAGTGATGGACAAAGGAGTGTGGCCTGTGTCCACCTATCAGCAATCCCACTATCTGGGGTATACTGGAGGTATCACATAGGCTAGTTGGCCCTTAAGGTCCCCAGTAGTGAAGGGCAATTTAATCCCCATCCAAGAGCGCACTAGGGAGTGCATTTGTAGAGTGGTGGGGAAAGGGGGCGTGGCCTGCTATGACAACTTACAAATCCTGCTGTGTGGGACTTACTAGAGGTAAAAGGAGGTGTAGTTGGCCCCAAGGTTGTCCTTGGGGGCGAACTACCTCTCCTATTACCTCCACTAAGTCTAACCCCCTTTCTCCATCACTCTGCAAACGCGCCTCCTGGCACAGTACTGGTTGGGGGATGAAATCCACTTTATCCCTGAGGAACTTTGGGGGCCGAGAAGCCCTCCTAGGGCCTCCTGTAAGACCTATGCAGCGGAATTCCAGAGCACTGGTGGGAGGCCCACCCCCCTTTTTGCACCTACCAGTGAAAGAAGTATTTGTGGTGTAATAGGTCTCGCATTTGTGAGAGTAAGAGCTATTGGCATTGTACATGTAAAAGATTTTTTTAAATACTTTTGGGTGTAGAGTGGATGTATGTTGTGTGTGGTGGAATTATGTGGTATGTTGTGCAGTGAAATTATGTGAATAGAAAGTATGTGGTATCTAGTCTATAGGCATTCTGTAGAGTAGAATTATGTGTTTTGGAGCGTAATTATGTGGTATGGTAGTCTGTGTTGTGGAGTGGGACCCTCAGGTTTTGTCTCCCTCATTTCCATAGAAGCTAAACTATAAACTCAATGAGAATCAAAAAAAGAAGGAACCATTGAGGAGTACTTCTGGACCTAGTCAGAGGTATGAGCAGGGCCACTGGAATTATGTGACTGTTGGCTGCACCAATTTTCACATAATTAAACATTTTCCGCATTTGCCAAATATTCCATCATCTGCGCCTAATCTGCAGATTTGAACAAAAAAGCCTTGTTTCTAGCTCAAACGGCTCAAATGTTCCTACAAATGCAGCGTCACATGTTACAGCATGGTGGAAGGCCCTTTACAAAGCTGGAATTGTCATGTGTTACTTATTGCTAAATGTGCGTGTTAAATTGGTACTAATGGTGCACAAACCTCTCTTCTTTCTGCATTACACTTGCCTCTTTCTGTACTTCTCTAGCCTCTTTCTGCACCTCACTTGCCTCTTTCTACACTTCTCTTCCGTCTTTCTACACCTCTATTGCCTCTTTCTGCTCCTCTCTTGCCTCTGTGCATTTCTCTTGCCTGTGTCTGCACATCCCTTGCCTGTTTCTGTACCTCTCTTGCCTTTTCTTTGCACCTTACTTGCCTCTTTCTGCACCTCACTGTCTTCCTTCTGCACCTCTCTTGCCTCTTTCTGCACTTCTCTTGCCTCTTTCTGTACTTCTCGAGCCTCTTTCTGTAACTCTCTTGCCTCTTTTTGTACCTCCCTTGCCAATTTCTGCTCTTCTCTTGCCTCTTTCTGAACTTCACTCTTCTTTCTGCACCTCTTGCCCCTTTCTGCACCTCACCTGCTTCTTTCTGCATCTTTCTGCACCTCTATTGCCACTTTGTGCAACTCTTGCATCTTTTTGCATCTCTCTTGCCTCTTTCTATACCCTTCTTGTCTCTTTCAGCACCTCTGTTGCTTCTTTCTGCACATCTCTTCCTTCTTTCTGTACCCTTCTTGCCTGTTTGTGCACCTTTCCTACCTCTTTCTGCACTTTGAATCCTGTATGGCCACTGAGATGGGACTCTTAGCAACCTTATGCCATCTCACGCGGCGGCTGCAATTAGAGGGCGTTATCTCCCTTGTCAACAGCCTCGTGGAACTGCCCAGCTCAATAGAGGTAGTGGCCCGTGCTCGCATCAGCTGCATACATAGAGGGTTGTGGTCACTGTCGCACCTGGGAATCACCTCCATATCAATAAGGTCAGCCCACAACCCCACATCGAGTAGTATGTAATTGATGCGCGACGGGGAACTAGATCTATTATAGGTGTATGCTCCCATGGGGTCGGATCGGGTTCTGTCATTTGCTGCTCGTAAATTGTGCTCCATCGTTAGAGCGTTGATTTGTATGGCTCTTTGGGACCATCTTTTTATAGGGACTAGGCTAAGTTGAGGAATAGCCCACTTGGAGTCCTCATCACCAGTGCCCAGGATATCTTCGCTGCACAGGGGCTCAAAGGTGCAATTGAAGTCTCCATTAACGATGATCCCTGTATCAGTGGTGATGGCCGACAATTCCGTATCGAGAATTGTTAGGGTGGAGCTAACTTGGGCTCCTCGGGACCCTCTAGCATAGATTTTAAACATTTCCAAGTGCGCATTATTTTCATCCCCTCCAATAGATAAATGGAGGATATCCTGGGATAGGGTATCATGGTTAGATACTAGCCAGTTCAGCTCGATGTTCACCCAGATGGTGAGTCCCCCCCGATGGGCGTCCCCTGCCCGAGGTGGTCGTGGGAATGTGGTAAGTGGTAAACCCCGATTTATAAAGAGGAACCAAACTCTATGTCTCCTGGAACAGAATGATATCGTAGTTACCTATGAAATCATTGCATTCTGGATCGGCTACGTTTTTTTGGAGGCCTTCTATATACCAGGATATTAACTGGATTACCCCCGGTGTTTTGTTGCTGGGATTGACATTGTATGATATCCCTTTACCCACTGTACCAGAATTATCAGGCGCGGTCTCCCCATTGGTCATGGAGACATCAGCAGCTCGGTCAGAGGGAGCTTGGCTCATGGCTTCCCCACCTAGGGTCCAGGAATTCAGTCTCCACGCAATCGGTCGTGGAGTCAGCCCTAGTGATCCGCCTTACTCTAGCTATGTCTTCTCTTATAATAGATCTGCAGCCCCTTGTGTGCCTCAACCAGTAGATTGTTTTATTGTGAATCAACTCATTACTTTCGTAGCCCCCTGCCGTAACCAATTTGGGAACGAGAGTCATGTAAACAATAGGCCTAGCAGAGAGACGGTGTGGTGGAATGCCTTTTGCGCCCAAATTTATGGAAACTTGTTCGCAGCTGGAATCTGGTTGCTTAATCCTCGTGGGTGGGGCTTGTCCCAGGGGAGGCCCTATTGGCATAGTGCATCTCGCAGAGTCAGCATATCAACTAGAAATATGAACTAGTCTAGTTACCCTCCCACCACCCTTTGGGTCATTAACCATTGAAGAGGGGGCATTTGGAGAAACCTCTCTAGGTTGAACAGAACCTGCCTTGTTGGCAATTTTGAGTTGGCCCCGTGGGGTAGGTGGGACAGAGTCTAAACACCTGACCCCTCTCCCTTGAGCCAGACCCTCCACCTTCGCGGTTAAGGATGTCAAAATTTTTTCCATGGTCTGGATCCTATCTAGGAGCTCCAACTTGGTGGTCATGCATAGGTTACAGCTAGCATCTCTCCCCCCAGTGGCTCTGTCGGGATTACCCCTCGCTGCCGATTCAGAAGAATCTATTATGTCTATTATGTCTGCAGGATCTAAATCCAGGGGAGCGAACCTATTTGTACATGGGAAAAAAGGCACAACCCGATCCTGATCTGGCCCCTCGCGAGGTTCTGGCTCTGGTGCCATATATACAGTAGGATCTGGGTCGGGTCCTGCTTTTGGTGAAGCACTGGGGCTCTGCTTACGGGGGTTCTGTTTGGCAAACATAGTAGGAATTAGTTTTCTTTGCAAATTAGGTGGAACCCTAACAGACTTTTGCGCAGGGACATCTAGAACCTCAGTACTGTTTTCGGCTAAAACCTCTTCGCAATCATTAACTAGGTCTTCAATTCTGGATAACACACAATTCATTGCTGCGTGGGGCGTTTTTTTTTTTAGCCCTTTTCCCTTTTTTACTGGAGGATACACCCCGACCCTCCATATCCTTCCGTTTTCCCATACCAGGGAAATTGAGATAAATGGAAAAAGACAAAGATTGTTTGCAGCGGGACAAAGGCAATGTCAATGAGAGCAGACGATTGGTCCCTTAAAGTGCAACCAGAAGTGTCCAGTAGTGACGGGCAGGGACTCCAGCACCCTCTCTGAGATGGCAAAATTGAGAGTACAGTACCTTTAGGGCCTCCTCTGGCCCCGGACGGCCACAGACGTCCCGCCTTTGCCCGGGCCTAGCCCGGCGCCGCCCGCGCGCGTCCTGCGGGGCGGAAGGGGATGCTGATAATGTCCGGTGGGAGGGGGCGGGGCTGGATGGCGCTGCTGCTTCACAGGACAGCGAGTCCTGTTTCCTTGGCCTGCTTCCTGCTACCTTGGCGTTGCGTCTCCCGCGGAGCGAGAGACAGGAGGTGTTTTAAATCCTGCCCGGTAGCAGGGGGCGGTGCTGGATGGCGCTGCTGCTTCACGGGACAGCAAGTCTTGTTTCCTTGGCCTGCTTCCTGGGCGCTGCGTCTCTCCCGCGAGGTGTTTTAAATCCTGCCCGGTAGGAGGGAGTGGGGCTGTATGGCGCTGCTGCTTCACGGGACAGCGAGTCCTGTTTCCTTGGCCTGCTTCCTGCTTCCTTGGTGCTGGGGGATGGAGTCCCCAGGGCCCCAAAAAATAATAAAAGAAGGGAGGCACTCAGCCAGCTTTCTAAAAATGTTTTTTTTAAAAAGCCGCCATCTCGCCGGAGGCCCCGCCGCCTCCCTGCACCACTCTGAAAACATGCCCCCTGACGCGTTCTAAGGTGGGGGATTAAGTCCCCTTCTTTCCTGAGGGTCCCTGGGGGCCAACTAGTCAACCAGGTACCTCCAGTAAGCCCCACACAGTAGGATTGCTGAGAGGTAGTTCGAGGCCGAGCCCCTTTTTACACCACTCTGCAAACTCGCTTCTTGGCGCCCAGCTAGTGAGGCGATGAGGTCCTCTTGTGTCCTGAGGACCTCAGGACATAAGTGGACTTCATCCCCCGAGCATCATTGCGCCAGGAGGGACGTTTGTAGAGTGGTGTTAAAAGGGGGCATACTCTCAGTAATCCAGCTGTGTGGGGCTTAATGGAGGTACCTGGTGGGCTAGGTGGCCCCCAGGGACCCTCAGGAGGCAAGGGGACTTCATCCCCGAACCAAGTGCGTGCCAGGAGGCATTTTGCAGAGTGATGGACAAAGGGGTGTGGCCTGTGTCCACCTATCAGCAATCCCACTATCTGGGGTATCCTGGAGGTATCACATAGGCTGGTTGGCCCTTAAGGTCCCCAGCAGTGAAGGGCAATTTAATCCCCATCCAAGAGCGCACTAGGGAGTGCATTTGTAGAGTGGTGGGGAAAGGGGGCGTGGCCTGCTATGACAACTTACAAATCCTGCTGTGTGGGACTTACTAGAGGTAAAAGGAGGTGTAGTTGGCCCCAAGGTTGTCCTTGGGGGCGAACTACCTCTCCTATTACCTCCACTAAGTCCAACCCCCTTTCTCTATCACTCTGCAAACGCGCCTCCTGGCACAGTACTGGTTGGGGGATGAAATCCACTTTACCCCTGAGGAACTTTGGGGGCCGAGAAGCCCTCCTGGGGCCTCCTGTAAGACCTATGCAGCGGAATTCCAGAGCGCTGGTGGGAGGCCCACCCCCCTTTTTGCACCTACCAGTGAAAGAAGTATTTGTGGTGTAATAGGTCTCGCATTTGTGAGAGTAAGAGCTATTGGCATTGTACATGTAAAAGATTTTTACAAATACTTTTGGGTGTAGAGTGGATGTACGTTGTGTGTGGTGGAATTATGTGGTATGTTGTGCAGTGAAATTATGTGAATAGAAAGTATGTGGTATCTAGTCTATAGGCATTCTGTAGAGTAGAATTATGTGTTTTGGAGCGTAATTATGTGGTATGGTAGTCTGTGTTGTGGAGTGGGACCCTCAGGTTTTGTCTCCCTCATTTCCATAGAAGCTAAACTATAAACTCAATGAGAATCAAAAAAAGAAGGAACCATTGAGGAGTACTTCTGGACCTAGTCAGAGGTATGAGCAGGGCCACTGGAATTATGTGACTGTTGGCTGCACCAATTTTCACATAATTAAACATTTTCCGCATTTGCCAAATATTCCATCATCTGCGCCTAATCTGCAGATTTGAACAAAAAAGCCTTGTTTCTAGCTCAAACGGCTCAAATGTTCCTACAAATGCAGCGTCACGTGTTACAGCATGGTGGAAGGCCCTTTACAAAGCTGGAATTGTCATGTGTTACTTATTGCTAAATGTGCGTGTTAAATTGGTACTAATGGTGCACAAACCTCTCTTCTTTCTGCATTACACTTGCCTCTTTCTGTACTTCTCTAGCCTCTTTCTGCACCTCACTTGCCTCTTTCTACACTTCTCTTCCGTCTTTCTACACCTCTATTGCCTCTTTCTGCTCCTCTCTTGCCTCTGTGCATTTCTCTTGCCTGTGTCTGCACATCCCTTGCCTGTTTCTGTACCTCTCTTGCCTTTTCTTTGCACCTTACTTGCCTCTTTCTGCACCTCACTGTCTTCCTTCTGCACCTCTCTTGCCTCTTTCTGCACTTCTCTTGCCTCTTTCTGTACTTCTCGAGCCTCTTTCTGTAACTCTCTTGCCTCTTTTTGTACCTCCCTTGCCAATTTCTGCTCTTCTCTTGCCTCTTTCTGAACTTCACTCTTCTTTCTGCACCTCTTGCCCCTTTCTGCACCTCACCTGCTTCTTTCTGCATCTTTCTGCACCTCTATTGCCACTTTGTGCAACTCTTGCATCTTTTTGCATCTCTCTTGCCTCTTTCTATACCCTTCTTGTCTCTTTCAGCACCTCTGTTGCTTCTTTCTGCACATCTCTTCCTTCTTTCTGTACCCTTCTTGCCTGTTTGTGCACCTTTCCTACCTCTTTCTGCACCCCTCTTGCCTCGTTCAGCATATCTGTTGGTTCTTTCTGCACGGCACTTTCTTCTTTGTGTATCTCTTTTGCAAATGTATGTATCCCTCTTGCCTCTTTATGCACCCCTGTTCCCTCTTGCTGCACCTTTCCTGCCTGTATCTGTACCTCTCTTGCCTCCTTCTGCAACTCTATTGCCTCTTTCAGCCCCTCTGTTGCTTCTTTCTGTACTTTTCTTGCTTCCGTCTGCACCCCTCTTGCCTCTTTCTGTACCCCTCTTGCCTCTTTGTGCACCTCTCCTTCCTCTTTGTGCACCTCTCTTGCCTTTTTCTATAGTTCTCTGGCCTCTTTTTCACCTCTTTTGCTTCTTTCTGTACTTTTCTTGCCTCTTTCTGTACCCCTCTTGACTCTATCTGCACTTCTGTTGGTTCTTTCTGCACAGCTCTTGCTTCTTTCTGCACCTCTGACTTAGAGGTAGTTGTAATCCCCCTGTCCTATTATGTAGTAGGGCCTTACAGGGGAGGTCATGCCAATCACAGAGGTACCGCAACCCATAGTGTACCCTACTGTATGTATCAATCAATCAATCAGTGACACTTATAAAGCGCGCTACATACCCGTGGGGTCTCAAGGCGCTGGGGGGGGGGGAGCCGCTACTGCTCGAACAGCCAGGTCTTCAGCTTCTTCCTGAAGGAGAGGTGGTCTTGGGTCAGGCGCAGGTCGGTCGGGAGGGAGTTCCAGGTCTTGGCGGCCAGGTGGGAGAAGGACCTTCCTCCTGTAGTCGCTCTTCGGATGCGGGGGACGGCGGCGAGGGCGTGGTTGGCTGATCGGAGGTGGCGTTTGGGAGCGTAGAAGTTGACTCGGCTGTTGAGGTAGCTCGGGCCTTGGTCGTGTAGGGCTTTGTGTGCGTGGGTGAGGAGGCGGAAGGTGATTCTTTTGTTGACAGGGAGCCAGTGAAGGTCTCGCAGATGTCCGGAGATGTGGCTGGTTCGTGGGATGTCGAGGATGAGTCTGGCTGAGGCGTTCTGGATCCGCTGGAGTCTCTTCTGGAGCTTGGCGGTGGTCCCGGCGTAGAGGGCGTTGCCGTAGTCCAGTCGGCTGGTGACGAGGGCCTGGGTGACGGTCTTCCTGGTCTCGGTGGGGATCCACCAGAAGATCTTTCGTAGCATGCGTAGGATGTTGAAGCATGCCGAGGAGACGTTGTTGACTTGCCTGGTCATGGAGAGGGAGGAGTCCAGGATGAAGCCCAGGTTGCGTGCATGGTCTGTCGGTTTGGGTGCGGTGCCCAGGGCGGGAGGCCACCAGGAGTTGTCCCAGGCGGAGGGAGAGGAGCCCAGGATGAGGACCTCCGTCTTGTCCGAGTTCAGTTTCAGGCGGCTGGTCGTCATCCACTCGGCTACCTCTTTCATCCCTTCGTGCAGGTTGGCTCTGGCGGCGGCGGGGTCGTTGGTCAGGGAGAGGATCAGCTGGGTGTCGTCGGCGTAGGAGATTATGCTGAGGTTGTGTTTGCGTACGATGGCCGCGAGGGGGCTCATGTAGACGTTGAAGAGGGTGGGGCTCAGAGATGATCCTTGGGGGACGCCGCAGATGACTTCGGTGGCCTCTGACTTGTACGGTGGTAGGCGGACTCTCTGTGTTCTCCCGTCGAGGAAGGAGGTGATCCACTCCAGCGCTTTGTCCTGGATTCCGACGTTGCTGAGACGCCGTACTAGGGTGCGGTGGCAGACCGTGTCGAATGCCGCGGAGAGGTCTAGGAGGATGAGGGCCGCTGTTTCTCCATTGTCCATCAGGGCTCGGATGTCGTCGGTGGCGGCGATGAGGGCGGTCTCGGTGCTGTGGTTGGCTCAGAAGCCGGACTGTGAGGGGTCGAGGGATCCGTTCGTCTCGAGGAAAGCGGCCATCTGCTTGTTGACGGTCTTCTCGATGACTTTGGCTGGAAACGGGAGGAGCGAGATGGGGCGGTAATTCTTGAGGTCGGTGGGGTCCGCTGTTGGTTTCTTGAGTAGGGCGCTGAGTTCGGCGTGTTTCCAGCTCTCGGGGAAGATGGTGGTGTCGAGGGATGTGTTGATGATGTCTCGCAGGTGGGGTGCGATGACAGCGTCGGCTTTGTTGAAGACGTGGTGAGGGCAGGGGTCGGTCGGTGATCCGGAGTGGATGGAGTTCATCGTGCGGATGGTGTCTTCGGTGCTGATCGGGGTCCAGGCGTGGAGGGTGGTGGTGGGGGGTGGTTGTTCGGTCATGGTGTGCGTTGGTTGGTTGTTGAAGCTGTTGTGTATGTCCGCGATCTTGTTGTGGAAGTATGAAGCCAGGGAGTTGCAGAGGTCTTGCGATGGGGTGATGTCGTTGTTTCCTGCGCTGGGGTTGGAAAGCTCTTTGACGATGTTGAAGAGTTCCTTGCAGTTGTGTGCGTTGTTGTCCAACCGGTCCTTGAATGCTGTTTTCTTGGCGGCGCGGATCAGCTGGTGGTGTTTCCGGGTGGCAAGTTTGAAGGAGGTCCTGTTGTCCGGTGTCGGTTCCCTTCTCCAGACTTTCTCGAGGGCTCGGCAGTTCTTCTTGGAGCTCTTGAGTTCGTCGGTGAACCATGGGGCTTTCTTGCTGCCGGGTCTGCTGGGCGGGGTCCTCAGTGGGGCGAGTTCGTCCGCGCAGTTGCTGATCCACTTCGTGAGGTTGTCGGCGGCCTGGCTGGGGTTCGCTGAGCTGGCAGGAGGGTGCTGGCTCAGGGAGGTGGCGAGCTGGTCTGCTGTGATCTTGTTCCAGCTTCTGCGGGCGGTCTGTTGCTGGTGGTGGTGGGTCGTTGTTTTCTTGAAGGTGAAGTGGACGCAGCTGTGGTCCGTCCATTGAAGCTCTGTGGTGTGGCTGAAGTTGATGTCCTTGCTGGATGAGAAGACAGCGTCGAGTGTGTGTCCGGCGAGGTGGGTGGGGGTGGACACCAGTTGCTTGAGTCCCAGGTTGGTGAGGTTGTCGAGCAGGGTGCTGGTGTTGCGGTCGTTGTTGTTCTCCAGATGGAAGTTGAGGTCTCCCAGGAGGATGTAGTCTGCGGAGGGGAGGGCATGTGGGCTGACGAAGTCGGCGATGTCCTCGCTGAATTGTGTGCGTGGTCCAGGGGGTCGGTAGATCAGGGTGCCTCTGAGGGTGGTGTTCGGGTTGGTGTGGATCTGGAAATGCAGGTGTTCGGCGGTGGTCAGGGAGTTGTCGGTGCTGGTCGTGAGACGGATGGTGCTCCTGTGGATGATGGCGATGCCTCCTCCCATCTGGTTGGCGTTTCGGTCCCTCCGGACGATCTTGTAGCCCTCTGGGATGGCGATGGCGATGTCGGGAGCTGAAGAGGCGTTCATCCAGGTCTCCGTGAGGAAGGCAACGTCTGGAGCTGTGGTGTCGAGGAGGTTCCAGAGTTCGATGGCATGTCTGTGGACGGAGCGGGTGTTGAGCAGGATGCACTTGAGGTGGGTACTGCTGGTGTTCGGCTTGGTGGGTGCTGGTGCGAGGCAGGTCCGGATGCAGGTGAACTTGCAGGCGTGGCAGCTGAAGGGTCCGTGGGTACGTCGTGGAGAGGCTTGATGGCATTCTGGGAGTCGGCCGGTGTTGAGAGCGGTGAGGGTGGCGGCGGAGTACGTCAGGCGGGTCGGTCGGGGTCTTCGTGGGCCAGGGGTCCTGGCGCTGGTCGCGATCCGGTCGCGGACGGGCGTAGACGGGCTTACCTTTGGCGCGCCTTCGGCGCACAATCGGCGCGCCCGCTGCGCGTGACCGCTGCGCGTCCGCACGGTCGCCATTTAAGGCGAAGTGCGCGGGTGGGCGGAGCAGCTGGGAGGCGGGAGCGGGGAGGGAACAGAAGAGAAAAAGGGGCGGGGCCAATGTCGGTGGCGGGAAGCGAGAGCGGAGGGCGGCGAGGTAGGCGGCCAATCAGGAAGGAAACTGGACACGGCACAGGGGATACAAAGAAATTAACAGGCACAAATTTAGGGCAAAACAAATAAAAACAGCAAAATACGCGAGCAGACGGCAGAAACAGACAAGCACAAATTACGGGCAAAACAAATAAAAACAGCAAAATACGCGAGCAGACGGCAGAAACAGACAAGCACAAATTACGGGCAAAACAAATAAAAACAGCAAAATACGCGAGCAGACGGCAGAAACAGACAAGCACAAATTTAGGGTAAAACAAGGAAAAACAGCAAAATACGCGAGCAGACGGCAGAAACAGACAAGCACAAATTTAGGGCAAAACAAGGAAAAACAGCAAAATACGCGAGCAGACGGCAGAAACAGACAAGCACAAATTTAGGGTAAAACAAGGAAAAACAGCAAAATACGCGAGCAGACGGCAGAAACAGACAAGCACAAATTTAGGGCAAAACAACTGGGAAACCAGAGGGGAGCGACCACGGCGTCAGCGAGGCCGGCGGCGAGGCAGAAGGCAGGCAGAGGGGAACACACGCAGCAGCTGGTGGCCGTGCGGCGCGGGGGTGTCCCACAAGTGTTTTCACTGTATTCTAAGCGTCTTTCCGCATAGCTGTGGCTCCTGGCCTGGTTAGTCAGTCAGTTACCACCAGTACCAGTAAGCAAAAAGTTGGGGGCAGAGGATGACTTTGCAACAAGGCCTCTTTCTGCACCTCTGTTTGTTCTTTTGGCATATCTCTTGCTTCTTTCTGCACCTTTCTTCGTCTTTCTGGACTTCTATTGCCTCATTCTGAGTTTTTCTTGCTTCTTTCCGTGCCTTTCTTCCTCTTTCTGCACATGTCTTACCTCTGTAGGCATGGTTAGATATTAGCATTTAAAAAACCTTTGAAATTCACTGAAAAAAACAGAGGTTTCAGGGACAGTATAGTTAGGAATTCGCATTTAAAAAAAACCTTCGAAATTCACTGAAAAAAACATAGGTTTCAGAGACGTTATAGTTAGAAATTAGCATTTAAAAAACCTTAGAAATACACTGAAAAATTACAGGTTTCAGGGACGTTATAGTTAGTTGGACATTTCACTCGTACAATACCAGAGAAATTTGTCTGTTAAAGTTAGTTGAGCTAACTGTAACTCGCGCCCACGCAATGCACTGCTGATGACGTCACATATTATATCTTTTATGACATGGTCAGTGACATCACTGGTGATATCACTGATGACATCTCAAATGACATCACTGATGACATCATCCACATGATAATCTGATGCACCTCCTCACACCCTAATATAACCTTTGATACACCCACTCTGAAATATAGGCTACCATTTTCGAAACCATAGACACACCAATACCAGTTACTACATACCAACTCACTGATCCCTAGGTCTACACACACATACACTCATTCACCAAACAGTCACTCATCAATACAGCACTATCATTTGCACTCATACACTTATGCAGAAACTAACACACTTCCACTCATCCATAGAGTTCTTCACACACCTAGTCAGTCATGCAAAGAATCAATCACACTCCCATTTACTCACCTATATAGTTATACACACACCACCTCACTTATTCATACAGATACTAACACATACTTACTCTCTTATACAACCACTGATACAAGCACACACTCATCCATACAGCTACTCTCACAATCACTCACATATAGTCATTTATATACTCCGACACGCACATATACTGCCTTTCACATATGTAGTTACTTACACATTTACCACTGAGACATCTATTCACTCACCAACACACCCATACACACACTCACCCACCCATACAGCCCTTCTCAGATGCACTCTTGAAGCCGTACACTCAGTGAATCACCCACTCACACTTCTATGCACAGAGTCACACACCCCCCACCCACACACACAGGCACCCCTACAGACACTCAGACAACCAATCAATAACCCATATAGATACTCTTGTAGCTACTCACCAACACATGCAGCCGCTTACACACCAACTGAGACTGATGCAGACATTCACACAGTTTAGTGACTAACCCATGCATTCAGTAAGACACCTTTAATCACTCACTTAACAGTCAGTCATGCACCTACTAAATCATCCATTCAGACACTTATACACCCACCTTGGCCTACATCTATATCTATATCTATATCTATATCTATATCTATATATCTATCTATCTATATATATATAAAAGTGTCCCCAATAGAGTATCCCTCACCTTCAGTAAAGCCCCCTCCCTACGGGATCACTTAGTAGTAACAAACCCTGAACCCTTTGTGAAATCTTCATGGTGGCAGGAAAACAAAGGCTTTTACAGGTGTAAGACCTGTAAAGCCTGCCTCCACGGAGAGAACACCAAAACCTACAAAGATGGTTTCTCAGATATTCAACATCCGATCACACAGGTCCTCACCTGCAAAACGGAATTTGCAGTTTATATTCTACAATGTCCCTGTCAACTCAGGTATGTGGGCAGCACCAAACATGCTGTTCACAAACGCATCCTCCAGTACCTGCGTGCAATCACAAATGGCGACAACACCTACCCTGTGGCGCGCCATTTTAGGGATTTCCATCAGAGTGATAACACCAGCCTAAAATATTGGGTGATTGACGCAGTTATGAATAGTAGAAGAGGAGGGGACAGGGATGCTAGATTAAGAAGGCTCGAAACCAAATATATCCTTGTGCTCAATACAAAGACCCCTGTAGGCCTTAATGTTACAGAAGATTTATATACATGCTTGCCATAAGATCTTATCATTTTTCTGTCAAAGGTCTCCTCCCTGTGGGTTGCACGTGTAGGAACCACCCGGCTGGGTGATACCACATGTGCACCATGGGAAGGCTGCGACTAGACATACATCTGAAAATAGTAACTGAACTTTGCTGCTACTTATATTGAAATGAAACTTGATTTTAATTTCACCACTGAAGGGCACTTTATACAGATAGGGACTGTATGGACCCTTATATCCAATCAGTCCTCTGTGATTTAATTTTAGGGAGTTTCTAGTAGTATCACAACGTATGGACTAGGAATTATGTTTTTGCCTTTATTATCTATTGTAAGATTGTGAATTATGTGGGTTGTTAAAATGTATAAATAGTCTAGAAATAACAGGTTTTGTATGCGATACAAACTCAATAGGTTTTATATTAATTGACTATACCAGGCGTATATTTTATCTTAGATTTACTGGTCAAGGAATTAACATTATGCATGAATTTGGACTCTGGTTTTGGATTGGAGATAGTAGCGTATTTTGCACATAATGATGGGGGATATTATGCCCAACTTGCCATATTTTGCACAGTTTGCGATATTTGCACAAAAAGTGAGCACTGAAAGCAATATTTGCCCATCTTTAGTAAAGCATTTGCACTTTAAATTATTCCCTTACCATGAGTTCATTTAATTAATTATTCCATGCAATATTTTAAAACAGAAGGTAGAAACTGTTTTTTTCTAAAGTCATGTAACATATAAAAATCTGAAACGTAATCCATTACAAAAAATGTATTTTACTGTGATCTCTTTTTCTATCAGTCCACAAGGATTTACATCTTGTTATATCATATTAAAAAATGTATTTAATTAGGGTATTGTACTGAAATTTAAACGTAGTAACTTAATTTGGTTACTGTATTTTAACTACGAAACTAACGTAGTATGTCTTTTATGTCCATACCTAAAACTCACAGGTGGTGTCAATTTTGTTAAACACTTGCACTTTAAAAGGGCTGTCCGTTCAAAGAAACGTTGTCATCTGAACAAGGCTCCGCTGAGCCGCAACGTCTTTGACTTTTTTCTGCAAATAAAACTTCAGCACCCAACTGGTCCGTGTCCGCGTACTTCTTGCCGGCTGGCGAGATTCCAGAGCGCATCAGGAAGTGGAACGAGTGATATATATATATATATATATATATATATATATATATATATATATATATATATATATACAAACATATTTAAACTTCTTTACAGAAACACACAGTCACTGGATGATGTTATCAGTGATATGTGACGTCATTAGCAGTGCTTTGCAGGGGCGCGAGCTATTGTTAGCTCAACTAACTATAACAGCCAAATGCCCAACTAAATATAACGTCCCTAAAACCTGTTGTTTTTTCAGTTAATTTCTATGGTTTTTAAATGTAATTTGGAAGTATAACGTCCCTGAAACCTATGTTTTTTCTTTTTTATTTCTCAATCGGAAAGGAAATGGCGTCTGGACTCTTTGCCAGAAAACAAAATCCAATACCAAAAACTACTCAAAATATATAAAGAACAAATCAAGGCCAGCAAAACAGCCTATTTCGCCAACGAAATTATCCTGGCGAAATCTAAACTCAGGGAAATTTTCCGTATCGTGAAAAGCCTCACCAAATTACCACCCAGTCTAGATGAGACCAAGACCGCAGAACACTGCAACAACATGGCAGATTTTTTCCTGCAAAAAATTACTACCATTTATGAATCATTCCCTGCTCCTCCCAGCACCCCCTCTACCGCGAGCAATTCTGACCTGAACTCCTCCCCCACTTTGGACCACTTTGCTCTTCTTAACCTCTCGACTCTTGAGTCCTTGGCTAAAAAAGTCAAATCCGGGTCTCCGGGGGACCCAGCCCCGCCAGACATCATTATGTCAGCCTCGGCTATCACCATGCCCGTCATCATGGACCTCCTTAACTCCTCCATTATTACTGGCGTAGTCCCGCCACAATGGAAACAAGCCATGGTCCGAGCACTATTAAAGAAGCCCAATCTGGATCCCTCGAACCTCAGTAACTACCGGCCAATCTCTCTCCTTCCCTGGCTTGGTAAAATCCTAGAGAGACACATCAACAGCCAGTTGATCAAATATCTCGAAAACCACCAGCTTCTTGATCCTACTCAAACGGGCTTCAGACCAAGACATGGCACCGAAACCGCGCTCCTCATGGTCACCGAGGAATCCAGAAACATCCTGGACCAGGGAGGATCAGTGGCAGTGATCCTCCTTGACTTAAGCGCGGCTTTCGACACGGTCAGCCATGACATTCTGCTGGACCGCATGGCAAACATCGGCATAAAGGACAAAGCTTTGTCTTGGTTTGAATCCTTTTTACAGGACAGATCCTTTCGGGTATTTGATGGAACATCTTCCTCTACCAGCAGACCATTGAAATGTGGAGTCCCGCAGGGCTCCTCACTGAGCCCGGCGCTCTTCAACATATATATGAGGCCACTGGCTGAAGTTGTTCGTCAGTATGGAATTAAGATCATTTCATATGCTGACGACACCCAGCTAGTGGTCTCACTGGCACAGGAAGCTAACCAGACCTCAAAAGGAGGGCTGAGGAAATGCCTAGAGGAAGTCAAGGACTGGATGTCCTCCTCCTCATTAAAAATGAATGGAGACAAGACAGAGCTTATGCTCCTGGGCCCTGCCAACCCTAACTCCCTCAGCACTCTATGGCCACCCTGCCTGGGTACCCCTCCGGCCCCAAAGGACAGCATCAAGAGCCTTGGGGTGTGGCTAGACCGATCTCTGTCCTTCGGCACCCAATCTACCAAACTGGCAGCCACCTGCTTCGGCCTCCTCAGAGTGCTAAGGAAGGTACTCCATCTTCTACCGATGGAGGCAAAACAAGTAGCCATTCAGGGCCTTATCCAGTCATGACTGGATTATAACAACACCCTTTACCTCGCCACCCCAGAGTACACGATACGGAGATTACAGACGGTGCAGAACTGTGCCGCGCGCACTTTGCTTCATATCCCCCGACGTCAATCAGTCAAAAATGGACTGAAAAAACTGCATTGGCTACCCATTCCCAATACAAATACAAATCCATAACAAATGGCAATCAAGATCAGTTACATACATACTTTAACCCCAGGCATTAGAAACATAAAAATAACAGCCACTAAGCTTGTACAACATAAAGACTATACAACATTGTGGCTAACAATTACCCACCAGGTATGGCAAAAGCTTCCTAGAAGACAAACTCATTTCATATTCTCTATCATGAGCCCCCAAATCTGGGTGACCAATTTTTGTCTTTTTGTTGATTTTAGAGAGTAGAGGCTGAATTCCAAATTAAAAATGTTATAAAATTTAGCCCGCCACATCTCAAACGAGGGGGCTTCTTTCTGCTGCCAAACTGACGCAACACATAGTCGTGCTACAGCCACTGCCATAAATAGTAAATATCTACAAGGATACCCCGGTTGGCCCTGCTTTATTATATCTCCAACTCCTGTTAACATAACATCCATTGTTATATGAATATCTGCCCCTGTAATTTCAGACAAAAATCCCCCAATATGCCCCCTCTATTGAGTTAGGTAAGGACAAGCATAAAAGATATGCGTGATATCTGCCTTCTCCATTGCACATCTAAAATACTTCCCATCATTTGATCCCGCCCATTTCATCATCCTCGCCGGTGTATGATACAAATTAAGTAATGAATTGAAATGTTGGGCCTTCAAGGTATCTGATATCAAAATGTTCCCGCTATATCTATAGATTGTTGCATATACACCCCCTCCTGTCCTCGCTGTACACGCCATTTCCTATCTTGGGCTTCCAAATCACCCTGCTGCCTCTCCATTAACACATCATACAGAGCCCCAGTTTTAGCTGCACATTTAACTGCCTCAACTAAAGGGTTAGTCTTCATCCCCTTCTGCTTCCGATGTTTCCATAGATAATCTCGTATTTGCAGATATTTAAAGAAGTCGTTTTTTTGCAGGCTAAATCTGTCTACTAAAGATGAAAATGGGGCATACCTTATTTGTCAAATACATCTCCTACTTGCCTATCCCCTTAGCTCTCCTTTTACCCAGTCTAAGACCCCAAAATATAATGGGTAGCATTATCGTAGAATTAGTAGGGGTATAAAAACATATCTCCGAAATTTCTAACTTCCTCCGTATTGCCTTCCATACCTTATATGCTGCCATCACTACCTTGAACCGTGTTTTCTTGTAATAGCTCGGCTCTAAAAACTTAAATAAACAATTTTGAGCTGCTGACCCCAAAAACATCTGATATATTGAAGATGTCTCAGCCAATGTACCCACTTCCTCCCCTGTTAATAATATCCTCATATTCTGAAGGAGACACGTGTAATACTAAAAACTAAAATTAGGGACGGCCCAGTCCCCATGATTACGTGGCAACATCATAAATTTAAATGCCCTCCAAGATTTCCTTTGCCCCCACAAGAACCTATCAAACATGGATTGTAGTTTCTGTAGCTGTGTTCGTGTTTGCTCTAGTAGTACTGCCCTAAAGTAATAAAAAACTTTGGGGTGGATATTCCTCTTAAGTACATTGCACCTCCCAACAGCTGAAAGATGCAAGCACTCCAGCCCATCCAATTGCTGTTTAATCCCAGCCAACATACCTCCCCAGTTGACCTCTATTAAGTCCTGTAGGCACATCCTAATTTTAATACCTAAATACGTGGCTTCCCCAGTTAACCGACAATCTCCTGGACAAGCCACTTTGGTACATACTATTTGTGTTTTTGTTCAGTATAACTTTTACCCTTATACTTCCACTAAAATATGAGCCAGCTGCTCTATCTCCAAAAATGCTTGCTTTGGGTCTGATGTGGCACCGTAATGTCATATGCGTAAGCTAAGACCCGTGTCTGGTACTGCCCACAGAACATAGAGCTAATCATATTACTCTTTTCCAATATTGTGAAGAACGGATTAATGTACTGGGCAAATAACAATGGGGAACAGGGACATCTTGTCCCCCTAATTATATACACAGGTTCCGATCCTTTGCCCATTATACAGATCATAGCTATCAGTGATTTATACATAGTTTGGATAGCTCTGAAAAAGCCCGGGCCGAACCCGATCTCGCACAAAATACACCATAAGAACGGCCAGGAGACATAGTTGAATGCCTTCTTGGCATCGAGAAATATCAATCCTAATCTACTTTTTGTATATTAGCAAAATCTATCAAAGTAACGACTCTATTTATATGGTTGACCGTGCTCCTGCAGGGTATAAATCTTGTGATGGCTAGATAGGATGTATGTTGTTACAACGCATACTTTTACAACGCATACCTTTACAACGCATTTTTTACACCGCAACATCCATTACAATGCATTCCATTACAACGCATGCCATTACTACGAATTCTTTGAAACTACCTTTACAACGCATTCCACTACAATGCAAACTACATTTACAACGCATACCATTACATTGCATGTATGGTAAGTATTGGATAGTGTAGGGGTAAAAATTACTATTCTAACTCCAGGGGGGTGCAACAGTAGGGTAAGTGTTGGATAGTGTAGGGGTAAAAATTACTATTCTAACTCCAAGGGGTGCAACAGTAGGGTAAGTATTGGATAGTGTATGGGTAAAAATTACTATTCTAACTCCAGGGGGTGCAGCAGTAGGGTAAGTGTTGGATAGTGTAGGTATGCGTTGTAATGGTATACGTTGTAATGACTGCGTTGTAATGACATGCGTTGTAGTGGTATACGTTGTAGTGACATGCGTTGTAATGGTTGCGTTGTAATGGCATGCGTTGTAATGGATGTTGCGGTGTAAAAGTTTTGTTGTAAAGGTAGTGCGTTGTAAAAGTTGCGTTGTAAGTGTTGTTTCCCGGTTAGATACCAAGGGGGTAATTACTCATGATAAACTAGTTGCAAAATATTTGGCATATATCTTGCCATCCGCATTTGAGAGGGAAATTGGTCTATAAGACCCTGGCAAATCCGCCGGGTTATCTTTCTTATTAAATATTACTATGTTTGCCTGATCCTCCGACAGTGGCAGGTTCCCAAATTGTGCTTCTTGAAATGTGACCAGCCTATCCCCCTTCAACACCTGGAACAGTGTTCCATAGACCACGAGTGGTAATTTGTCTGGGTGGAGGACAGTAACAATATATACAAAACACAGCTAATGTTCTTTGTTATCTAATCATAACCAGACACCACCGTTAATCCATTGCACCAATGATTGGGATTTTATTTTCATCACAATATTGAGGTAAATCAAATTATACAGTACAGTGTATTCCACATTTAAATATTTGAGAGGCAGGTGCACACAGGGTGAAGTGACAAGTGCATAGGAGGGATTGGTGGACAGTGATGTGAAAGAGGGATGGTAGTGTGCATACATACCTCAACAATCAATAATAAGAGCCTATCCAGCCTAGCTGTTATCACCGGCAGCCCTAAGCCATAGGTTACTGATCAACCTTGGCCTACACATTACATATTACGTTCATCAGAAAATTCTGAGAGCTCACAAGGCCCAGCTTTTAAACCCTCAGCCTGAAACTTTCTAGCTGTTTGCTCTTGGTGCCCACTACCTTCCCTCACCTCTGTCCTGATGAAGACCCCGCCCCCAAGGCGCAAAGTTTGCTGTTATATATAGGGGTCGAAACGTTGACATTGTTTTATGCTATTATCAAACATAGATGACAGAGATTGTATATCTGCATCTACTCGATTATGTTATAATTTATAATTTATGTATATGCCAGGCATCTGGCTGGATAGGCTGTTATTATTGATTGTTGATGTATGTATGCACACTACCATCCCTCTTTCACATCACTTTCCACAAATGGGTTAATGGTGGTGTCTGATTTTGATTAGATAACAAAGACCATTAGATGTGTATTGTATATATTGTGACTGTTTTCTACTGTGACATTATCTCTTGTACCACAACTTACCCGGGTCCAGTGGCCTATCGGGTTGCACCATTGGTCCGTAACTCTTGGTAATTTGTCTGGTCCGGCTGCTTTTCCCCTCGCTAATGACGCTATTGCCTCCTCAAGCTCCTCAATAGATATCTTACGCCTACTGCCTCTACTTGTTGAAAAAATGCCTTGATAGCTTGCTGATTACATTCCCTCTGTGTTTATAATTCTTTGTAAAAAGTGTGAAATACTTCCAAAATACCATCTATTGTTTCCACCGTATTCCCTACACGATCAACCAATGCCGTAATTTTTTGTAAGGATTACTTAACCCGTAGCCTTTGTGCCAGACAGCGCTCTGTAGCTTCCCCATATTCATATCTTTCATCCCTCTGAATCTTATAATGACTAGCAATTTCCTTACTCTACACCCTATTGATTTTGGCTTTACAACAGGCTATCCTAGTTTGCATTCCCTTCACCTCCGCTCCCTCCTTATTCCCTGCATTAGCTCGTACTCCTCAGTCCTTAGATCATCCAAACGACCCTGCATAGTATTCTGCTGTTGTTTCTGCCTGCTCAATCCGTAACAAAGTGTTTCACCCCTCAATCATGCCTTCAGAGCATCCCATAGCATGGCCCTAGTGGTGGACCCTCTATTAATATCCAGAAATTGTGTGGTCCAGCTTTTAATATGGTTAACATAAGATCTATCCAATAGGAGCTTCCTATCAAAGGTAAAAGTTCTACCTAACCTCTTTTGGGTGATAGTAAAAACATCCAATAACAGTGTACCATAGTCAGCCGTGATCCTGGGACACACCTGCATTCTTGCCCACACCGTAAGTAGCTTAGACATAAAAACATGATCAAGCCTAACTAGTTTGTGGTGGGGATACGAGTAAAATGTATATCCAGATTCTGTATAGTTCAGGGTCTGCCACATGTCTACCAGTCCATGATCCCCTATAAGCTGCCATAGTGCTTTGAAAACCTCGGGCTTTTGGCCCCCATATTCATTATTGTCTTATAAGTGAATGCTAAAATCCCCGCACAAGATCAGCGGGGCATCCCACAGAGCCAGCTCAACATTTAACCCTTCTAATATTGCTTCTTTGTCAAAATGTGATCCGTAAACTGTACATATTACAACCTTGGTGCCCCCTACCAAATAGTCTGCAATACCCACCTGCCAAAATTATCTGCCAATGTCCTCCCTGTCCCACAAGTTCCCTGTTGGGCCAAAATATCCACCCCCCTATTTGTAGTAGACTGTCGGGATGCCGTGATTAATGTATATCCAAGCTCTTTTAAATACTGTACGTGTGGCCTAAGGTATGTGTGTCTCCTGCACACACAGGATGTCGGCCGTTTCCCGCTGCCTTTTAGCAACATTGTTCAAGCCACATACATTGAACGAACAGATTCGTAACCCAGAGACTGTCCCCCTACCCACCATAGCTTGGTACACTGTATAGCCACTTACATATTGTTCCTTTACTAACAACCATCCTAGCTATAAAAGCTACATCTCCTTTGTTATGAATTGATTTTATTTAACCCCTCCTCCCCACTCACCACCCGTGTCCCTCCCCATACCACCACACACCCAAACCCCTGTGACCCAACCTTTCCCCACCCCCACTCTGCTCTCTTTTACCAATACTCGGGCAATAGGGCCAGTAGCTCTTGCGATGGGGAGCATCCTTGCTACCTGATGTGCCCCCCTTCAAACATTCTTATCTGCTTACTCCAGGAAAGCAGCCTAAGCCAAAAATTAACACATCATTAGGAGACAATGAAAACATTGCCATATTGTTTACCAAGTTAGATCAAAGGGGACACTGTTCCTAGTTACAGGTGCGTGTGTGTCACCCGATCAGAAAGAGGAGGTAAAGACTAGAATACAGGAGAAGTAGACAAAAGGGGGTGAAAGAAGGGAGAGAGGCAGAGGTTCATCCCCAGTATCCAGGATCCAATCCCGAAGGGGAGGGCCAAGTCTTGCCTCCTAGTCGCCCTCACACACCGGGCTTTTTTAGGTCCTCGTCGGGCCGGCGCTGCAATGCCCGACAGGCCCCCGAAGGGTCTCTTTTACGGAGATCTTTTAAAGAGAAAAGTCGTTTGGTGAGTGCGGGTGTGAGGGAGGGGGGGAGCTAGAAGGGATCCAGAGAAAAGTGGTGGTGAGGTGCGTGCAGGGATGGGTAAAATTACCTAGGGGTTTCCACTGGTGGGCTATTTATTTTTGTGGTACCCCTGGTAGGCTAAAAAAACAAAGGGTTAGTGAGTCACAATAAGGCTTAATGTGCCAGTGTAACTAAACACAAGGTCGACATGTTTCCCCCTATGTAAGTCCTAGTGATCAGTAGCGTTTCTTCAGGACCTAAAAGGAGAGTGTGGGTGTAAGTGCACGTCAGGAAGAAAAAGGATTCCGTGGTGGTAACCCCGACGATATGTGAGGTCGCACGTGGTAGACCCTGAAGTACCCAGAATGGTCAATAATCTCTGTAGGTCCACACGATGCCTAGAAGGGGATGAAAAATCGAGGCAGAAAAAAGGAAAAAAGAAGAGAGAACACTCAAGCGTCAGTTGCCTGTTGGCCTGGCGATGCTACAGACATATTAACTGGATCGCATATCTGACAGAGTGACCAGGCCATGAAATGGAACATATACAAGTGTAGCTGTAATTAAAAACTACAAACAGACAGACAACCATAATTCAGTGGTGGACCAAGCCAGAGACCGTCATGTGCATGGATAAAGAAATGACAGACGTGCCCCAGAACCGCTGTCCAAGCATTCATTATTTGCTACTCATTAGGCAATACCCCTTCGTGGTTGGGGTTGCAGATTGGTTAGGGGCGCAGAACACTATGCGCACCCCCTGCCCACACAAGATGGCCACTTTGGATGCCAAAATGTGATGCCGCAAAGGCGCGGCTGGTGGCTGCGTCAGCAATTCGAGTATACACCCTCTCACTGCCCCTGTCGTAAAAACAACTTATTGTGAGTCAGAACACTTGAATTTTTTTTTTAAAAGAAAGCCCCGTGCATAAACGGCGTATTACTGCTTACCCTCTTAATACACATAGGGAAGAATCCTTAGACTTCGCTGCGCTGGTTATGCCCGCATCATAGTGACTGGAAATTAAATTAAAAAGACAATGCAGGCAAGATTAAGATTCAGGAAGACTCCAGCAATACGGGGTTGTGAGCGTCACGGTGTTGCGGCGTGTACCAGGGGCCGCCTTGACTGACCAACAGGTTACTCAAGGTTGTGATGGGTGCTCGCTCCTATGCACCTACCCTCGCCAGCGGCTGCCTGCATGTGGAGGAGCTCAGGGGCCCCTGTCTGCCATAAATAGGAGGCTGAAATCAGAGCCGGAGGAGTCTCCTGCTTCCGGTCATGTTCTGCATGGTCATGTGTCAGCGTCAAGTGCGCATGCGCCAGAGTCAGTGTCTCAGGAATGCTCGGCGCATGCGCAATGGGTGTGCCATTGTTTGCCGTGGTGGTAGTCCTTAGTGCCCCTGGGGGGAAGGTGTCCGCCAGTCAGAGGGACGTAGAGCGGTCCGTGGTGCCCCCGGGGGGGAGATAAAAGGGACGTCAATAGTACAGTTATGATTGTGGGTTATCTAGTGAAGCAGTGTCAACAGGAGTGCAGTGGGGTACTGCGGAAAGCAGCTGCTGTCAATGTGGATTAATATACATGAGTGGCCCTACGTGAGCAGTATGAGAGTTCAAACCAGGGTGATAACTCACAGGCTGCCACTGGCTCTCAAGTGCGGGGAAAGAGAAAGACTGGCTGCCCAGTAAAATGCATGCTCATGTCATGTATTCTGAAAAGGAAATAGACAATTAAAGGTAACATAATTAAGCCTCAGTCTACAGTTCCACCCAGGGTATTTCGTTGTTCAGACCACGGATCTGTGTTTGGAGGCGGAACACCCACCGCTGTTCCTGACGTAGGAGTGCCTGTGGGTCCCAGCAGGGTCTAGCTTCGAGGACGGTCCAAGCAATCTCTGCACATTTGTGATTGTACTCGAGATAGTGGTTAGTAAGTTTGGTTGCTGCCCTTCCCCATCTTATGGTGCTCATGTACTCGCTGATGCGAGTCCTCACTGGGCGTGATGTCATGCCGACATATCGCAACCCACATGCGCAAGTGGTAAGATATACACAGTTTTTGGTATTTCAATTGGTATGGCCCCTTTGTTCCTATTTGAAATGGCCCAGACGAAGAGTTTTCGTTTGCGTAGTGGTTGGGCAGGCATGACAATTACTGCAAGGTTAGTGACCCGGCACTGGGGGCAGGTTCCAAAGTGTGGTGTCTCGAATGGTCCTCCCACTACCATGAGGGCTTGTGTGGACCAGTGTATCACTGAGGTTAGACGTCCTTTTGAAAGCAAAGCGTGGTTGAGCCAATTCTAGCGTATCACTATTCAGGGTTTTCCAATTCCGTCTGATGATGTTTTTCACTCTGTTGGACAGGGGTGTGAAGGTGGTCACACAAGTTAGAGCTAGATTGGATTATTTCTCTCTGGTCTCTAGGAGGGCTTGTCTGTTGTTATTTTTGGCACGTTTTTGTGCCTTCTCTACCACCTTGGCTGGGTAGTGTCTGTCCAGAAGGTTCTGCTCCAGGTTGTCAGCCTCTGCTTCACAATCTCTAGTGGTGGAGCAGTTGTGTTGTATCCTCAAAAACTGGCCATACGGGAGATTCTCAAGTAAGACCTTCTGGTGGTGGCTCCGGAAATCCAGCAGGCTGTTGCAGTCAGTGTTCTTCTTGTGCAGAGTAGTTTTGAGTGGGCCCTCTTCAAGGATGATTCTGAGGTCCAAGAAAGGAATGGTGGACTTGCTTATGGTACATGTGAACTGAAGGTGTTGGTCGAGCCCATTGAACCACTCTAGAAAACTGTCACATGTGGTCCTGGGTCCCTTCCACAGGATCAGCACATCATCTATGTACCTTTTCCATGTTATAAGGTTCTCTTCGTATGGGTTGTGGTCAATGAAGATATTCCTAGCCTTGAAAGATGACATGTACAGCCCTGCCAGGCTCAGCACAAAAGTGCTGCCCATGCTGGTTCCCTGTACCTGGTAATAGATCGATGTTTTGTACGCGAAGAAGTTGTTTTTGAGGGCTAGGGTGATGAGGTCCAAAATGAAGAGTGCTGGAGTGCCTGATTGTAGATCAGTATCCTTGAGGAGTTATCCTACCACTTCAATGGTGGCATCCTGGGGAATGTTCGTGTAAAGTGCTTCAACGTCCGGGTGAGCAGGTCACTGGGTTTGATATTTCCCTCATTGATCGCCTCTATGAGATTGAGTACGTCCCGTGTGTCCTTAAGGTACTCTGAAGTTGCCTGTACCAATGGGCTCAGAAAATGGTCACTGAACTGGCTGAGGGGTTCCAGGAGTGAGTTGATCCCGGAGACAATGGGTTGTCCAGGAGGAGGGAGGACTCCTTTGTGTATCTTTGGGAGGACGTAGCAGTATGTCATTTTGGGGTTGTCATTCACTAAGAAGGCTGCTTCGTGCGAAGAGATCCACCCTTCTGTGTTAGCTTCATTCACCATAATAGGGATCTGTTTCAATAGTGGTTCAGTTGGGTCATCCCTCATTTTCACATACTATCTGGTATTGCTCAGTTGTCTGGTACACTCTGCTTCTTAGTCGTCGTTCTTGAGGAGGACTGTGGCGCCCCTTTTGTTTGCCGGTATTATGATGATGGTTCTAACCTCCTTGAGTGAGTCCACCCCCGATGCAGCCGATTCGGTAGGTTGTTGAAGGTAGTGCCCTGTTCCAAACTATTAGTCTCTTTTAGTACCGCTTTCTCGAAGGTCAAAACCTCACTGGGGACAATTGCTGCGGTTGGTGTAAATTTAGAAGGGTGGCATAGTCCCAAATCCAGGAGCTCCGGGGTAGGTCTGCCTTGGAAGTATGCCTGTAGTCGAATTTTCCTAAACAGTTGGTGAAGTTCTTGGTTCATTCTGAACTTATCCTCCTTTGGTGTAGGGACGAAGCCCAGTCCTAGTTCCAGGGCTGCAATCTGGTCATTGTTTAGAGTTCTTTTCGACAAATTGACCACTTGTCTCTGCTGTTGTTGGCTGCCGTCTTGCCAGTGTACTTGCTTCTGACCTCTTCTTTTTCCTCTGCCTCGCCCCTGCCTCTGTACTGAAAAGGAGGTGGTGGGTTTGGAAAGAAAGGCTGTGGGAAGCCCGGTTGAGGGTAGCCTGGAGGTGGTCCTTGGAATCCCGGGTACCACATGGGACCTTCTGGTTGGTATGGCATGGGATGGTATCCATACATCGAGGTTGGTATGTGCGGTGGCTGGGGAGTAGGCCTGTACTATTCTGGTTCTTGCCCCAGCTCCAGTCACTCGAGTTACTGAAGGTTGACCTCCCAGAGTGGTTGGAGGACACTGATCCATCGTTGGACAAGGCGTCTGCATCTGTGGTCTGGTAGTCATCTTTTGTGTAGGGGTAGATTTTTTCCCTATCAAATTCTTTCACGTCCCTCTGTAATTTGGATATTTTCTGCTACAGCAGGTAGTTGCAATCGTCATTCATCTCAGTGTTGATCTCCGTTAGGCGGGATTTAAATGCTGATATACTAATCCCTGCTTTACGGCTGTCTTCGACTATCTTGATGATTAGTGCCTCGGAGAGGCGCTTCGCCGTACTGATGATCAGGATGATCCAGTCGCGTGTACATTTCCACATGATCTGGCTCCATTCTCTCCTAAATACTGGATCATCAAGAAAAATGCATGGTGCGGTCCGGATTATCAGGCCATTAGGTGCTGCATTGGTTATGAGATATTCCGCAATTACCTGGCCGTGTAAAGCCACTTTGACTTGGGATTTCTAAAGAGAGGCTAATGAATTCCAATCCCCCTGGAGGCTGGTACCAGACATATTCCCATCTGTGTCTAGGAGTGATGGGGTTTTAAGGATCTCGGACACTACGTCTTCGCCATATGCTAAGCCAAGATTGTCCCCCATATTAAGGGTAGTCATGTCGTGTTGAATGGCCCAGGAGTGAGAGTAAGAAAAAGAAGTCTGTAGGAGAAAAGAAGGTCCCTCAGCTGAGCCGCCATAAATGTCATTTACCACACCATCACAATATTACTCTTATATCTCCCACAACAGTTCAAACAGGCATCCAAAACCATTGATTTCTTAATAGCCCTGCTTAAATATATAGAAAGGGAAGAACTAGGAAAGGCTTGGGTCCTGTCACTGTCCGGCCTGGACCACTACTGTAAAGTAAACAAAACAACAGCCGGGCAGATTGAATCGATACAATAATGCGCAGCCTAGTAAAATCAATTGCTAGGTTGGACAACCATTTGCATTGAATTGATTTTTGTTTTATAAAAGATTTTTAAAGAATTTTTTGGCATCAAAAAATACAACACAACATTTACAGAGATACAAAAATACATTCAATATACTGAAAAGAACATGTCAAACAAAGTACTTGAACAAGAAAATTGTAACAAACAATTAACATGGACAACTATGCTATGCCTCAGATCAATCAATCGTTGAGGCACCAATCCTGGATACAGACTGAACAAGTGGACTAACAGATTGTAATAATAGCCTACTTGTTACCACCCACACAAGATACACAATAAAGTTTGTCACAGAGTGCTTTGACTAGGAATAACACAGGAACTGCTCAGTGATTTACAAGTGTGTTAATTGATTCCTATCAAGCCCTAGTTATTTAGTATCTTGGAGGTAAGAACGTCGACGCGTTTCGAACCCAATCAGATTTAATGGGTTCTCCTCAGGACATGGACTGGGGGGTCGTTGTCACTGTGAAATAATAATTAAAAAACGGTGTCAGTGAAGGGGCTAACTCAAACAACCTCCTCGCTCAGACTCAAACACTCTAAAAATAAAGGTACCTTATTGATGAGGGGTTCGGATCACTCCCTGTGAACAAATAGCGTAAAGATCTCAGTTAGATACGATACTACACTGTCCCAGCTGTGCTGCACTTGTACATTTATATGACCATGACATACCTCAAGGGTGCGCAAAGATTGCGGAAAAGGGGGTGCCGGCACACGTCAGTTATTCATTGTGCAGATCTTTGTAACTAGAGAAAGCAAAGGGACCTCTTATTATTGCCCGTTTTTTACATCTACAATGCTAGGACGTTCGGGAAATTATTAAGTCCTACCTTCGTATTTGGGCAAATTTGTTCTCACTGCAACGTGTGGAGGCGGCGGTCGCCGCACGGGCTTGTCAGCTGTTGCTACAAAGAGCAAGCGGTTAAGAAGCCGTTATTTTCCACTCTCTCGGTATCGAATGTGTCCCTGACAGATGACTTACTTCTCTACGGAGTTTAAAGACGCTTCGGTCCGGCACCCATCTCGTTCTGGAAGACAGCTTGTTAGCCCGGGGGGGGCGTGTCTTCCTGTATTTGAACTGACTGCGGTCCCGATGCCTTTTGGGAGACGTAGTTTGATCTACCATGTCTTTGGAATTGAGGTGTAGCTGTGACTTACAACCTGAGACTCATGTTTAAATGTACTCACGTCTCAAGATCTATTGTGACATAGTGTGATGGATCCTCTTACGCTGGGGTTATCTGAAAGTTAGTATGCTACGATCACATGGGCAGCAGCAAGCGAGGGAAGGTTCGCGTTGCAGACATACAGATCACTATAGATTACTAAATTCATTTAGATCATTCAGTCCCGACATAGCAGTGTCGAATTTTAAAATGAGGTAGGCCTCTTTTTGTGCCAGTCGTACATCCGGGTCCCCACCGGCACCCGCGATGTTTTTGATACTTGCCAAGATCGTCCATTTGAGGTCATTGACCGAATGTTCTTTTTTCAGAAAGTGGGGCACTAGAGGCGCTGTAAGTACTTTGTTATTAATCCTTGATCTATGTTGGATTATGCGTTGGCGCACTTCTTGTGTTGTTTTGCCTATATAAACTTTCCTGCATGGGCAGGTTATGGCATAGACTGCATATTTTGTTTTGCAGTTCGTGAAATCCTCGTGCCGCCAATGTTTTTTGCCGTCAGTGAAGTGTGTTCCTTCCATCGTCAGGCTGCACACCGAGCATGTGCCGCATTTATGGTGTCCTTTCACTGGGCCCATGTTGAAGAGGGTACTTTGTGTTTCTCTTTTGTTTGTCGCCCGAGTAGAGGAAATCTGCTGTCCTAAACTTCGATTTTTCTTTAACGCAAACAGTGGTTTGCCGATCTCGGGAATGATTTCCTCGACCAAGTGGCAGTTGTTCCGGATAATTTTCTGCACCGGAGTTGTGTTGGGTCCAAAAGTGGATACACATACCATCCGTTCCGTTTGTGGTTTTACTCTCTTCTGCAGAAGATGTTCGCGAGGTGTCCATCTTGCCCTCTTCATAGAGTGTTTCAAGAGCCTGGCCGGATATCCTCTCTCTTTCAATTTGTTGGTGAGTGCTTCACCATGAGTAACGAAGTCTTCTGTTCTTGAGCAATTCCTCCTCACCCTAAGGAATTGTCCGTAGGGGAGATTGTTCCTAAGGCTCTTCGGGTGATAACTTTTATAGTGCAGGGAATTGTTCTTGTCAGTTTTTCTCTGGAACAGAGTTGACTTGAGGCCTTCCGGTGTGGATTTGATCTCTACATCCAAAAATGGCATAGTTTTACAGTCATATGCCAAACTGAATTTGATGTCTGGACTTCGGTTATTCAATCAGTCATGGAATTCTTCTAGAGATTGTGGTGTACCATTCCAGATACACCACACATCATCTATGTACCTGAGCCACTGCCCAATATGGGCTCTGTACGAGTTGTTGTTGTACACAAACTTCTCTTCGTACTGGGCCATGTATAGTATTGCCATCTCCGGTGCGAAGGGACAGCCCATCGCTGATCCCTTAATCTGCAGAAACATTTCATCATCAAACATAAAAAAGTTCTTTTTTAGAGCAAGAGCCGCGAAATTTACAATCAACTCGTTGGATACCCTGTGAGGATGAGGTCTGGTGTCAAGATACATTTCAATAACGTCCACTCCATCTTGCTGTGGAATTTGAGTATATAAGGACGAAACGTCCATTGTAACTAGAAGTTGTGTACTCGGGTCAAATTCCAGGCCTTCAACCTTGTTTATGAATTCCATCGTATCACGAAGATATGACGGTACTTTGGTGACAAATTCCTTCAAAAAAACATCAACAAACTTGGAAATTGGCTCCAGCACTGAGTCACATCCCGACACTATCAGTCGGCCTGGTGGTGTGTTGGGGTCTTTGTGTACTTTTGGGAGAAAGTACAAATGTGGAATTCGAGGGAATCGTTTGACTAGGAATTCCGCTTCCTTTGGACCAAGTATTCCACTCTCTTTTGCTTCCTTCACCATCCGAGATATTTCATGAGTGATCTCCGCGGTGGGATCTTGTGTGATGCGGCGATACCAATTTAGATTGTAGACATGGCTCCTACCTTCCGCTTTGTACAATTCTTTAGACCACAGGACCACTGCCCCTCCTTTGTCCGCCGGTCTAATGACTGCCTCCTGCTGGTTTTTAAGTGCGCATATGGCTTGCCTTTGACCTTTTGAGAGATTAGCTGGTATGAATTGTCTCTTCTTCTCCAACACATTAAGTGAGGATAACACTTTTTGTTCGAAGGTGATGATATTCTTCGCCATGCTGTTGCTCGGTGGACAAAAGGATGATTTATTTCTGAGACCAGAGACCTCTGTTTGTGGCTGGTTCACAGCATCTTTAAAGAACCATCTAAGTCGGATTTTCCTAAAGAATTCAATCACTTCCAATTTCACTTTGGTGAAGTCTATACGTGTGCCAGGTACAAATGAAAGACCCAATTGCAGCAGTTCTTCCTCCGCTTTGGTAAGAATCTTGTTAGAGATGTTAATGATAGAGGAATTTTCTATGACTTGTAGTGCTGTTTGCGCGTGGTCATTTCCCATTGTTGAGGTTTGAATTTGCTCCGCTGTTGTTGTTGGCCTTGTCCTAAAAAAGGCCTCTTCTGTTGGTTCCTGTTGGACGATCCTTCCCCTGGATCTGACTCAGCTGATGACTCTGAAGAGGAGGTTTCTGAGAATGTGACAAATCTTTTTTTGGATCTGCCTTGATAGGTATTGAGGTGTCTGGTGGATTCAGACCGGGTGTAAAAATCTTCTTTGAGATAAGGATACACAGTCTCCAAGTTGAAGGTTTTTTTGTCTACTCTTTTTCAAATTTCGATGTTTTGAAATTTATGGTGTTGTCCTTGAATGTTGTTATCTCCTTCTCAATCTTTTCAAGGAGGAGTTTCGCTTCCGTTTCTGTATGATTGTCCTTGATATTTTGTAGTTGTTCTTCAATTTCTTAGATTTCTTTCTGACAGATTCTGTGGGCTGTTTCCACTGTGTGCACCATAAGATCTCTGCTGCACTTGGTACTAATACAGCTGAACCCTTTCTTGTAGACCGGGTCGTCGGTGAAGATCACGGGTACGTTCTTTATCTGTAGGCCCCACGGAATTGTTCCAGCCCTTAGATTGGCAAGTAAAAATTGGCCGTGTAATTCTGTTCTGATGTGCTTCTTTTGCAATCTTAGAAGTTTGTCTGCAACGTTTTGCTGCTTAGCCGTGCCGCTCAATGTGACCGTTGAAAAGAGTGTTGAGTCTGTGAGGAGTTTTTGAATGTGCTCCTCACTGAATGACAGTGTGTCTTTTTCTGCCATTCTATTGCTCCAGAGACCTGGATTCACTTAATGCAATTTATATGATACTGTGTATTGACTTAAAGCCATACGGGTAAAGACCCGTTCTATAGCAAGGGAAGAACTAGGAAAGGCTTGGGTCCTGTCACTGTCCGGCCTGGACCACTACTATAAAGTAAACAAAACAATAGCCGGGCAGATTGAATCGATACAATAATGCGCAGCCTAGTAAAATCAATTGCTAGGTTGGACAACCATTTGTATTGAATTGATTTTTGTTTTATAAAAGATTTTTTAAGAATTTTTTGGCATCAAAAAATACAACACAACTTTTACAGAGATACAAAAATACATTCAATATACTGAAAAGAACATGTCAAACAAAGTACTTAAACAAGAAAATTGTAACAAACAATTAACCTGGACAACTATGCTATGCCTCAGATCAATCAATCGTTGAGGCACCAATCCTGGATACAGACTGAACAAGTGGACTAACAGATTGTAATAATAGCCTACTTATACTTATATAGAAGGTATTCCTTAGCTTGTACTTCTGATGTAAAAAAAAGTGTTTACCCCTTATATATTATTTCAATGTAGCCGGAATTAACAGAAAGGCTTGTGCCCCTTTATCTTGAAATGGAGATATTAAATGGCGCAGTTGCCACCTATTGTCCACTGTGTGTTGACAAAAATCAAGCCTGACAAAAAAATTGGATACCATTCTCTACCCTCTTCCTATCCGGCAGACCACGATAATATACAGCCTGACGCGCCATGAAGTTATTCAAATAAATCAGAATTGCCCCTGGCCTAAGGGCAGGCTGTCCCACTTTGGCGGTCTGTTTTTAAATGGGAACCTATGCGTCCTGTGCATTTCAATGGCCCAGTTCCGCATCAACAGTTCAGGAAAGGGCTCTGCAAACAATTCCTCCACAAATTTGCGAGTGTCCTGGCCCTCCATTCCCTCATTTATTCCTAATATTCTCAGGTTGTTCCGCCTGAGTCCGTTCTCTAAATCGACACATAGTTTCTGTAGTCGCCTTTTGGGCCACCATTTCATCCTCTAGCATGGATATACATGCTTCCGCTTTGTTCATACTGTCTGCACATTCATTATAAGCTTTGGCAATCCTCCTCACAGTATTCTGTAGTTTCCGGCAAGCGGTATGCGTCTTTAAATTCTCTGTTCGGGTCTCAACTCTGTGATCAAGGATACTTAGATATATTGACACCAACAAGATTTCTTCATCCTGCTTTTCTACTGTACCTCCCATAGTATAGCTAGCAGTTTTTACTCTTTCGGGTGTCAGCTCTGATGAGGAAGAGTAGTCCTATAGCAAACTTTTCACTTCTTCCGGTTGTTGACACTTTACCTTAACTGCAGCTTTCTTGCGTACCGTCAACACATCAGAGTTTTCAAACTCTAGGTTTATACTGTTTTAGTCACTTCCAGCACTCATTATTGATTCTTCCTGAGAGCAAGAATTGGGGCCTAATATACAATCATTATCCGATGTGTCTGAGGGCTCTGACATAGAGAAAAACCTCTTCCCTGAATCGTTCTCTCTGCCAATACCCCCATCAGTTGCTCCAGTCTCAGCCTCTTCCGAACTTCCATCAGCCATAGATCCCATAGAGCACGCACTTTCCGCAACGTTTGTATTTGTGCCCCTCTCCTATATACTTAATATCATCAGATTTTGCTCTGCCGTAACCCCGGCTCTGCAGCATCAGCCCAATCTCTATGATATTTTGAAAAGACCCTGATTTGCTCTTTGTGACATGATCCTCAGACATCGACTGGCCATGGGCTATACTGCCTGCCTCAGTGCAATCCAGATTTCCTGATTACCCATTCATCATTTTCTCAGCACCAACCTTGGAAACATGCATGGCTGTAAACTCTGTTTTGTTCCCTGCCAGAAACATCTGGGGTACTTTTTTACTGTACACCCCTTGCTCACCTCCTTGGGGTGGGTTATCCATACTTCCTACTGCTCCTTCAGCACTACACGCACACTGCGCCCAGTAGCAGCGTCTCTGCTCCCGGCAGCCGCGTCCACTGTTGCTCTGGTCTACCATCTCTTGGCCGACTTGGGAGGCATACCCGTGTCTGTACCTGGTGGGACACGCCTCACGCCACCAGCGAGCTCGGCGCTGCTGTTACATGCCTCCTGATGCAGTTCTGCCGGCTCCTTCTCCACCACTGCCGCTGAAGAGAACACCTTGCCGAGAACCGCTTCAGATTCTCGGTACCAGCTAGTAGGTTTCTACTGCTTTCTGAAGTTTGATCTAAACCGAGACCCTTTCCTCTATTTTTCACCGTAGTTTGCTGTATTTCCACGTCCCGTCAAACCGCACCAAGAGAAGGAGAGGGGGAGCCGGGAGTGAGGTACTCACTTGTCCGAACCTGCGGATGCCATCTTGCCCTTGATGAAACCTATGGTTTTTTCCATATATATATATATATATATATATATATATATATATATATATATATATAAACAGCACACCTGACCGCTTGCGAAGCGGCGATACAGCAGGCGCAGACCTCTTCTCAGTTAGATCAATTGGCTCGAAACTAAAACGCCATCACACCATCATTTCAAAGCAGTGGAAAGTTTAATTGCAAAAGTGCAGAGCAAATGCTCTCCTCGACGCGTTTTGCTCCGTGGGAGGAGCTTGGTCACATGACGCGCCCAAAGTAGGTGTACCAATAAATAGTGTGCAAAAAGCTCTATCACCCGTAGAAACAGGATTAAAAGCGTAACAAAATCGATTGGCATAACATAAATTTCATCGATTACATATCACTTATCTATTCATGTATTGTGAGCAGCATCTGTACATCAAAACAAATTAAAGCATAGTGCTTGCGTCCATACATTGAAGAGATATACATTTTGACCGCAATTGTGCTTAATCAAAACAAGATGTAAGGGACACACATTAAAACAATCTAAGCATAGTGCTTGTGTATATAGATGTAAGGTTGAAATAAATTTTTTAAAGTTCATTAATTACGATTTCCACAGTCAAATGTAAAGTGTTGACAAAAAATAGTCAGTGTTCATTTTTGCGAATTAATTTCTATAAATAAGATTTCATCTGGAGTATAATGCTAACACAAGTGTCATATCGCAAGCTTAATGCACTGAAAGCAGAAATTTCAATGAATCAGCTGATGACTCAACCTGGTTATAAAGACAGTGTGTCCCCTTAAGAACAATATACTGCACACAACATAAGACATGATCTTAGTATGTCAACCGAAAAAAGTGCTCATGTGATTAGGGTGAAAAAACTAAAATTATAAACAGTGAATAATATTCAATGGTTTAGGCTGAAACACAATATTAGAATATCAACAAAGTTCATATAGTATAGCAGTAAATTCATAAATTCTCTACTCATTATATCATTAATTAAACTAGCTATGAATGAACCTTCTCACCACTCAAGAACACAAGATCCAAATTATCTTTATAGAAAATTATGCAGTTCATCAATGGCGTTTAAGCCATTTGGTGCCTTAGAATCGAGCAGTAAGATGAAATAAGTCTCTTTTTGTCTTAGGAGTTTCTCCCTGTCTCCCCCCCGTCCGGGGTTAGGAACTGACCCTAAGAGTGTGTACTGCAAATCTTTTAATCTGTTATTATGAACAGCCCTAAAGTGGCGAGCCACCGTATAATTGCTGTCCGAATTTACAATTGCACGAATATGTTGTAAGATACGTTGATTGGCTGGTAATTTGGTGCTACCGATGTAGGCGAGATTGCACGTGCACTTAAGTTGGTAAATCACATGGTCACTCCGGCATGTCAGATATTCTGAAATTGGAATTAGTTTGTCATTGAATGCTGACTTATAGTGCGTCCCATTGACCGCAAATGTGCACGCACGACAGGACGTGCATTTAAAGAAACCTGTTTTGGCCAACCAGGTACGTTTTGATGTTAATTCTGGTTGGGCCCGGTCCAAAGCGTCCTTCATGGAGGGAGCCCTCCTGAAGGTGATCGCCGGTTTATGAGGTAAAATGGGACCCAGAATGACATCCGTCAGAATAATAGGCCATTCTAAATTGATAATGCGTCTCAGTTTGCGTTGTTGGGAGCAATAGGTGGTAATGAGACGAACTGACTTAGTATCATTCTCCTCAGTAATGGTCACAATTTTAGGAGCCAGTAATTCATCCCTTGAAAGTAGAGATGCTTTCGAGAGGGCGCGTTGCAAAAGATCTGAACTGTAGCCATGCTCTTGAAACCTCTTTATCCTCTTAGGCATTGATCTGCTGTGATAGGATCACTACAAATCCTTTTTTTTTTCAATAGCTAAAATATTTCCATTCATTAACTCATGAAACTTAAGTTCCTCTGGAGTATTATTCTCAGTCCCTGTCCCCTGTGTTTATGGATTATATGGACAGCATTATCAAAAGTGGCATCTGTTATAATATTAGTTACGCAGTAGATATTGTACTCATGTAGATGGATATGTAAAACTGTTCACACTTGTGTGTTTAATTGTTTATTGCTTTTATTTTGTTCCTCTTCCAACTCCTCCTTTACTGGTCTTTTAATGTTCTGAAACACGTTGGTTTTGATGAAACGAACCTCCAGTGTTGCTTTTACACCAAACTGGATCTTGCTAAAGTTTTACCATTAAGGAAGTCTCTACCATTGTTATACAGAAATGTTTTATTATTTCCATTCACAAACTTAGAGTAAAGTGAGTGAGTATCTAAGCGAAAATAATCAGACTTCAATGTTGACATACCCTTCGCTTTATTTTTTATCCATATTAAA
The DNA here is from genome assembly GCF_964263255.1 of Lissotriton vulgaris. Lineage (NCBI taxonomy): Eukaryota > Metazoa > Chordata > Amphibia > Caudata > Salamandridae > Lissotriton > Lissotriton vulgaris. The sequence continues at coordinate 617,002,001 of NC_141698.1, forward strand.
GCTATTTATGTGGGGTTGTATGTCTTTTGCTGCCTAATACCCTAGTTTATGTAGCTTGACTATTTCTTGATATAGTCCCAGGTCTACTCACAAAAGTTATTTTTTTGTTGATTGTAATCGATCTGGAACCTCTTGTCTCAAAAATAGGAGGAGCATGTTGTTGAGTATGTAATGATCATCTTGAAATGCAGCATCAGAAGTTGTGGAGATAAATTTGTACAGATTACTTTGTTTAAATGAGTGTATACTATTGTATAGTAGCATTTCTATAGCGCTGCATATCTGATTACAGTGTTGTATTTGTGTGGTCTTCTGCGGAAAGCATTTTGGTGTTGTGCGTGAGACACCACAGAGATGCTCTTATCTTGAGCCACCAGAGAGATGCTCTTTCTTGTCTGGATGCAGCTGCGGCTCCTTCGCTATTGCAGAGGAGTGTCGACCGTCCTGCCAGCACCCTCAAAACAGGAAAAATAAAATGTTAATAAAACAGGTTTTATTATCGTTTTATTTTTCTTGTGGCTGAGTCTTAGGGGCGGGACCAGGGTGGGTGACAGTACTGGAGAGGGAGTGTTGGGCAATGTTATCAGAGCACGCAACAGTTTGGCCGGTCGTCTCAGGCCGGCCAGACCGTCATGTGCACTGAAGCTCTATCCAACCCCAGCTGCATTGCCGGGTTGGAGAGAGCAGGCACAGGCTCAGTCTGTCTGAGAGCCGACATTCACTGGGCTCAGGCCAAGCCTAAAGCTGTTCCTGTGCATGAGAGCAGCTTCAGGATTGGCCGCAGGGCAGTCTGGGAGGCTATGCCTGCCTGCAGTGGAGAGAATCAGGGCAGAAGAGCGCGATGCTGAGGGCAGCAGGAAAGCTCTTTTTAAAAAATGTGCTTATTTGTCTCTGTCATCCCCCATCCACCCCCGACCTCCCTCTGCCCTGCCTCTTTTCCCTGACAGGAGCCGTTTCTGCTTGGACGCAGCTCCTAACAACGTGTTGGAGGTGGAGGTCATTTGTAAAACACATCTTTGTTTGTTTAAAAACCTTAATCTTGCATAGCAGGTGATTTTGATATCTTTTAAACAACTGTTGCAAAAGAACATGTTTTCAAATAAATTTGTAAAACACATTTTTGTTTGCTGGAGCAGGGCATCCATTGGGGCGTTCAGACGTTGCCCCACACGCACGCAGCTCCCTCTGCATCTCTGAATTTAATTAAACTAACTCAGTTTACTTAAGTTCAGATACGCAGAGGGAGAACTGACAATCATGTCAGTCAGTATGACGTTGGACCGCCCACCCCCTTGGGCGGTCCGGCGTCATGTTGACTGACATGCATTGCCAGACCAGCCAGGGACAGGCAGCAGCACAAGTGCGCATGAGTGGGGAAGGTGAGCGAATTTTCCGCCCATGCCCAGTCATGCGCACTTGTGTTTGCACTGTCTTGCGCATGCCCATTAGGAGCACCTCGGTCTCCTAATGGGTAGACGGCGGGCGAAGAGTGACCGTGCTCTAAGCCAATCCTGGTGCTGCAGCAGCGCCAGGATTGGCTGAGGGGTTGCCACTCCAGTGCTGTTCCCGTTTGAAGAGGCGCCAACGCATGCCAGGAGCAGAGGCGGTCAGGTAAGTTTTCTAAATTGTATTCTCCCTCGGCCCCCCACCCCCGCACGACCCCCCGCGAGTACTGCGAGCCGCGACTGGACTCGCACCCCATGAGACATTCTTGCAATTTTTAAAGATGTACAATAAAGTGCATATTTGTCAGCATGTTCCATATCACGAGGGCGAGTTTCACCCATTCATCCAGTAAGCATGCTGGGGCTTGTAGTTTGTGAGACATGCCTAGAAACCTCAATCTGATGTGCGCTTTCTGATTTGCGTTCTATGTTAACTCATGGAATCCCGCCATTTTCTTCTAGGCATTTCATTGGCAAGAATGGGAACGGAGCTGCGCTGCCAGTGCATAAAGACAGATTAAGAGATAGCCTGGAGGAGTGTGGGGGTCTGGCTGATATACAGTATGGCTTCAGGGAAAAAAGGGGTACGATAGAACAGTGCTCAAATCTCCACCTCTTGATTGCCAAGTACACGGTGGCCAAGGAGGGGTCCTTGTATCTAGCATTTATGGACCTCTCCTCGGCCTTCGACTTGGTCAACAGGTCTAAGCTATGGGAAATTCTAATTAACATGGTAATTGATGCAGTCCTGGTGGCGTTTATAGCATCTATGCATCAGGACCTATTTGCTGCTGTAAGAGTAACCAAAGAGGGAAGATGCACGTCACGCTTTAGATCCCTTCGTGGCGTTAGGCAAGGATGCATACTGGCCCCCCTGTTGTTCACCATCTATATAAATGACCTAGGCAAACACTTAATTGGGGCAGCTAGTGACGTTCCGCGTGTAGGAGAAGTTAAGATCCCTGCTCTCCTATACGCGGACGACGCTGTACTAATAGCACGCACAGGGGTATGCCTTCAAAAACTGCTAGATGCATTTGGGACCTTTATGGACCGGTTGGACCTGAGGGTAAATGCCTCCAAATCGCACATTATGGTCGTAGGTAGACAAGGGAAAAGGGCCAGGAGAGGAATAAAAACCTTTTTCTGTAAAGGGGAGATAGTATCGGGAGTCCCCGTGTTTCCCTATCTGGGAGTCCTTTTTGACAGCAGGGGTACCTGGGGCCCACAGATACGTGCAAAAAGCCTAGCGGTCACTAGAACATCCATGGCCATCTTAAGCTTCGCTAAAAGGCTGGGCCATAAACCTATGAAGGCCATTATCCAGGTTTATAACAGCAAATCCCTTCCCGTGGCCTTGTATGGTGCCTCCTTATGGGGCTACGTACGCCTAGACAAAATCCAGGTAGCTGAGAATAGTTTTTTACGTTCAGTCCTGTCCCTCCCCCAATCCTCCCCGGTTTTTTCTATTCATTCAGAACTTGGTATGGATTATATCCAGGACAAACTGAGACTGGCTCCACTAACATACTGGCTTAAGACCTGGTTAAACCCTGAATTATCGTTAAACCACAAGATCATGAGGGATGTGATGAGTTTGGAATACAGCCACACGATACCATGGCTGGTGTATTTGCACAAATGTTTTAATGAACTAGGTCGCCCAGATTTATTCACCTCTCCCTCGTGTATCACAAAGCAGGATGTGAGTTTCATAAAAAAACAGTTTATGTCTAGGGCATACATGTTGCGAGAAGAAGTTGAATTATCTAAACCCTCTGTCCGAACGCACTACTTAACTCTCCAGTCACTTGCAATCGAGCCTTATTTATGTTTTGTCACAAACCCTTTTCACAGATTTTTGTTAACAAGATTCAGATTCAACATCATTCACTTTTATTTGGGCAATTTTAACATATGGATGAAACCTGAGTTAGCACCACCTTGCACCTGTGACAATTTTTCTGTTCAAGACAGTTTACATTTTGTTATGTTTTGTGATTTCTTCTCCGCCCAAAGAAAAAAATACCTGCTACCAGTTCTAAGAGAAGCTGGCTTCTCCCAGGTGAGACCAGCAGTGCTATATTTACAATCATTGGGCAACATTTGCATTACTTTTGCCATGGCCAATTTCCTGGTGGCAGCAACCAGAGCCAGAAGGAGCATGAATTTGGACAACTGTTGTACATAATCGGGTCTTTTAAATATTTTAAATGCATTTATTTAATCAAATAACTTGCTGATAAATGAAACTGTTTAATTCTTTTTTAACTGTAAATAATACTGTTTTTATGTACTTTGTATGATTTTATCAAATCGAATAAAGTTAATTTGACTGACATAAAGACGGAGTCTAATTTCATCCACCCCAAGCACATTCAGAACGTGGAGCTCATCCAGAGCCGGGCTCATTGCAAGAATCTAGAAGTCATGTGAGTACCTCAGACACTGCTTGTGATCTTGTGTAAATAAGATAAATAGCGCTATGTGAAAGTGCTTTCTCTCACTAATGCCATTCTGCCCATTAAAGTTTTTTTTGGTGCTTTTTCCAAGCATCTGCGAATTAGACGTTTCATCCTCTGTTTTTGGGGGTGGGTTGGACATAAGTAAATCCGGGGGTACCGTGAGGCCCTGCAGCTTCCTCTACTGCACCAGCCATAAGGAAAGTGCAATGGTGGTCTGGACTCTAACCCAGTTTTATCATTTCCCCTGGAAGTTGAAGCATTGCCACTGAACTTTAAACCTCATGTCACCAGGAGCCTTTTCTCTCCATGCCCCTGCGCACTGCGTAAAAACATTCATAGCTCAAGGGTTAGTAGTTGTACACAGTAGCTCCCCTAATATTCACACAGAGACAGGCCGTCATAAGTAACTATCCTGGTAACAGCTCAGAGCAAAGTCTGCCCCCAGTATCGGAACCACACGTAAATCCCTGTTCATACAGTCATTTGGACAACGCTTAATTTGTGCACTCGGTTAAAGGTTATTGCTGTATTGTTAATACGTTTATAGCTATAACATTCCGCTGAGTAGCAAAGGCACCTCTTGCAGTGCAAGACAAGGCCGAACCTGGAGGCGAAGGGGCATAAACAGGGCTAAATTAACACACACCTGATGTCATGTGAAAACGTTCTCGAAATACCAAGTTATGTTAGGTTGTCGGGCCATCTCTTGTTATCAGTATGTCTGTTGGATATGTTTTGTGGTGTTTCCTGTAAAATCAATGTCTCTGACTCTTGCAAGCTAAACAATCAATACAGAAGCTCACAAATAAAAAAACAATTCCACAAACGGTAGATGTTTCATACTTCTCCTCCCTATGTCCAATTGTGCTTGCCCTGTTTTTAGGTCTCGTCCTGCTTAGGCTGTGCTTGCGCAGTCTCGCCGGCGAGATCTTATGTTTTCTTAGTGTGGGGGCTTGAACCCGCCCCTCTTCTCCATTGGCTGGCTTCCTAAACGGAGGCCAGCCATTGGAGAAGAGGGGCCTCTGTCCATTTAAGCCCCGTCTTTTTGGGACTGAGGAGTGTGTTTTTTCGTTTCTTTCTCTCCTCTTCCCATTGGCTGGAATTTTACATTCCAGCCAATGGGAAGAGGAGAGAAAGAAAAACACGCCCCCCAGTCGGAAAATGATGGGGCTTTTCGGAGAGCCATTTCTGCTTGACCGCCGCCGGAATAAGAAGAGAAGCTTCTGAGACCTCCGCCCCAGCCAGTGAGTGCTCGCTTTTCTTGCCTCTGTTCCCTGATTGTGCCCATTTTCATGCCTCTTCTTGCCTCTGTTCCCTTGTTGTGATCGTTTTTTTCTGGCCTCTGTTCCCTCGTTGTGCGAGCGCTTGTTCCTCTTATAATGTATCGTTTGTTACCTGTTCTTGTATCTTGTTTGCTTTTGTTACATGCACAATTGTCACTTTTTCCTCATGTAACGTAACGTTTGCTTTAGTAACATGCCCACTTGTAATTTTCACTTTATGCAACGTTACTGTTCCTATCGTGAAGCGCTCTGACACCTTCGGGTAAAGTCCACGCTATATAAAAACGCATTAAATAAATAAACAAATACATTCTCACAGTCCCTTTAAGTTTGCGAGTGGGAACCTTCGTCTTCAACAGTGTTTCCATGGGGGCGCTTTCTTGCTGTTGCACCGGATGTTTTCGCCAAGGGGGAGGGTTACTAGCAGTTTCACCGGAAGTGGTGGGTATCCTGGCTGCAGCGCCTGGCGAAGCCGAGAGCGCGGGAGTGATGGACCCCTCGGGCAGCATCGATATCAGCACCACACGGCATCTGCGGCACATATTAAAACTGGACCGGCCCGGAGGTGAGGGAGAACTGCTGAGGGGTGAGATAGGGGCACCCTGGACATGCAAGGATGGTTTGAAACTGGACTGGTAGTAAGACCAGGTACATGACACATTAAAACAACACCAGGCGTGTGGCCAGAGGACTCAGGGGAGGCATAGGCATGGTAGTTGGAGGGTGTAGGTAGAGGAAGAGGGGAAAAAGGCTCGGTACCGGCTTTTGACGGATGGACAGCGAGGAGAGGTGAGGCCAAATACCAGTGACACACTGTGAAAGCAATTGAATCTGTTGGGGTCCCTGTCTAGGAAGAAATGGGGTCTTAGGGTGAGAGAATCATAAAGGGTGTGTGTCGTTTTGTTGAACTGATTTTAAAAATGGGTGACGGTGAATAGATGTACTGACGCGACTATGTTAAGTGTCACTGTGTCGTATTTCACACTATTAGCTGAATCTGCTTTTTTGTCAACAGAATGTTGCTTTGTGGAACTTGTGGCTCCGTTGTTAGTGTGGAGTAGGGCTCTATAACCTTAATGACGTGGACCTGTTCTGGCCCTCTGAGCTGTCTGCTTGGGTGCTTGCTCCAGGCTTTACCCAGTGTTTGCTTAAGGTCCTGTTATCCACCTGCTCTGGGGCCTCTGCGTCAGGGGAGGGTCCAGAAGGGAGCCCTCACCTCTCTTCCTGGAGCGAAGCACCTCTACAGTTCGGTATCTCTTTTGGGCGCCATATCGTCGGACTCCACCTTGAGCCCTCAAAGCTTTCTTTGGAGGTCTCACCTTGCATCTCTTGCTTGTTCTTGGAGCCATCGCCTCCCCGTTCTCATCCTGCCTCATTTTTAGATTCCACCTTTGAGTTCTCACACTTGCTGTCTAATCTGTGTCTCTCTTCAGTTCTCACATTCCACCAGGGGCCTCATATCTCCTCACTCTATGTGTGTGTGTGTGTGTGTGGCTCTGTGTGTGTGTGCATGTGTGTGGCTCTGTGTGTGTGTGTGGCTCTGTGTGTGTGTGTGTGGCTCTGTGTGTGTGTGTGGCTCTTTGTGTATGCGTGTGGCTCTGTGTCTGTGTGTGGCTCTGTATGTGTGTGTGGCTCTGTGTGTGTGTGGCTCTGTGTGTGTGTGTGTGTGGCTCTGTGTGTGTGTGTGTGGCTCTGTGTCCGCTAATACTCTCCACTACTCTCTAATGCTCACCTATTGCCATTGTAAATGACAATACAATTTATTTATGTTTAAAAAAAGAAGAAAACATGAAAAAATGCCATTTGCAATGCCAATAGCTCTAGCTTTAACAAAGCAGAGACCATTGCGTTGTCAATGCTTGTTGTTAGAATCCCTCTGCCGCGCAATGCAAGCACTGCGAAACACCAGAGCTGCCTAGAAATGAATTACGCGATACAAAAGGGTGATGATGAACGGAGCGTTTGAGCAAATGAAACACTCACCCCCAGTCAACTGATCTGGGTTTAATCCATCACCATTCTTTAGCTCACCCAGCCACCCCAGTTCAGACATGGCCATTTGCAAATCAGTCTGACCGTGTGCCTCATGGGAATAGTCCAGCCCGAACTGCCAAGCCATGTCTTCCCTGGACCGGAAACAAGCATCCTGGGACCGGTTTCGGATTCATAATCCTCATCAGCCAGGCTATCTTGAATCCAGTGGCCAAGTGAGCAAGGGACTCTCGTCTGAGCATACCCTGCCAACGTAGGGCGAACAAAGCGATACAAAAGGGGATGATGGACGGAGCGTTTGAGCAAATCAAACACTCACCCCCAGTCAACTGATCTGGGTTTAATCCATCACTATTCTTTAGCTCACTCAGCCACCCCAGTTCAGACATGGCCATATGCAAATCATTCTGACCCTGTGCCTCATGGGAACAGTCCAGCCCGAACTGCCATGCCATGTCTTCCCTGGACCGGAAACAAGCATCCTGGGACCGGTTTCGGATTCATAATCCTCATCAGCCAGGCTATCTTGAATCCAGTGGCCAAGTGAGCAAGGGGCTCACGTCTGAGCATACCCTGCCAACTTAGGGCGAACATAGCGATACAAAAGGGGATGATGGACGGAGCATTTGAGCAAATCAAACACTCACCCCCAGTCAACTGATCTGGGTTTAATCCATCACCATTCTTTGGCTCACTCAGCCACCCCAGTTCAGACATGGCCATATGCAAATCAGTCTGACCCTGTGCCTCATGGGAACAGTCCAGCCCGAACTGCCACGCCATGTCTTCCCTGGACCAGAAACAAGCATCCTGGGACCGGTTTCGGATTCATAATCCTCATCAGCCAGGCTATCTTGAATCCAGTGGCCAAGTGAGCAAGGGACTCATGTCTGAGCATACCCTGCCAACTTAGGGCGAACAAAGCGATACAAAAGGGTATGATGGACGGAGCGTTTGAGCAAATCAAACACTCACCCCCAGTCAACTGATCTGGGTGTAATCCATCACCATTCTTTAGCTCACTCAGCCACCCCAGTTCAGACATGGCCATATGCAAATCAGTCTGACCCTGTGCCTCATGGGAACAGTCCAGCCCGAACTGCCAACCCATGTCTTCCCTGGACCGGAAACAGGCATCCTGGGACCGGTTTCGGATTCATAATCCTCATCAGCCAGGCTATCTTGAATCCAGTAGCCAAGTGAGCAAGGGTCTCGCGTCTGAGCATACCCTGCCAACTTAAGGCGAACAAAGCGATACAGAAGTGGATGATGGACGGAGCGTTTGAGCAAATCAAACACTCACCCCCAGTCAACTAATCTGGGTGTAATCCATCACCATTCTTTAGCTCACTCAGCCACCCCAGTTCAGACATGTCCATATGCAAATCAGTCTGACCCTGTGCCTCATGGGAACAGTCCAGCCCGAACTGCCAAGCTATGTCTTCCCTGGACCGGAAACAAGTATCCTGGGACCATTTTCGGATTCATAATCCTCATCAGCCAGGCTATCTTGAATCCAGTGGCCAAGTGAGCAAGGGGCTCACGTCTGAGCATACCCTGCCAACTTAGGGCGAACATAGCGATACAAAAGGGGATGATGGACGGAGCATTTGAGCAAATCAAACACTCACCCCCAGTCAACTGATCAGGGTTTAATCCATCACCATTCTTTAGCTCACTCAGCCACCCCTGTTCAGACATGGCCATATGTAAATCAGTCTGACCCTGTACCTCATGGGAACAGTCCAGCCCGAACTGCCAAGCCATGTCTTCCCTGGACCGGAAACAAGCATCCTGGGACCGGTTTCGGATTCATAATCCTCATCAGCCAGGCTATCTTGAATACAGTGGCCAAGTGAGCAAGGGACTCTCGTCTGAGCATACCCTGCCAACGTAGGGCGAACAAAGCGATACAAAAGGGGATGATGGACGGAGCGTTTGAGCAAATCAAACACTCACCCCCAGTCAACTGATCTGGGTTTAATCCATCACCATTCTTTAGCTCACTCAGCCACCCCAGTTCAGACATGGCCATATGCAAATCAGTCTGACCCTGTGCCTCATGGGAACAGTCAGCCCGAACTGCCACGCCATGTCTTCCCTGGACCGGAAACAAGCATCCTGGGACCGGTTTCGGATTCATAATCCTCATCAGCCAGGCTATCTTGAATCCAGTGGCCAAGTGAGCAAGGGACTCATGTCTGAGCATACCCTGCCAACTTAGGGGGAACAAAGCGAGACAAAAGGGGATGATAGACGGAGCGTTTGAGCAAATCAAACACTCACCCCCAGTCAACTGATCTGGGTTTAATCCATCACCATTCTTTAGCTCACTCAGCCACCCCAGTTCAGACATGGCCATATGCAAATCAGTCCGACCCTGTGCCTCATGGGAACAGTCCAGCCCGAGCTGCCAAGCCATGTCTTCGGTGGACCGGAAACAAGCATCCTGGGACCGGTTTCGGATTCATAATCCTCATCAGCCAGGCTATCTTGAATCTAGTGGCCAAGTGAGCAAGGGACTCACGTCTGAGCATACCCTGCCAACTTAGGGCGAACAAAGCGATACAAAAGGGGATGATGGACGGAGCATTTGAGCAAATCAAACACTTACCCCCAGTCAACTGATCTGGGCTTAATCTATCACCATTCTTTAGCTCACTCAGCCACCCAAGTTCAGACATGGCCATATGCAAATCAGTCTGACCCTGTGCCTCATGGGAACAGTCCAGCCCGAACTGCCAAGCCATGTCTTCCCTGGACCGGAAACAAGCATCCTGGGACCGGTTTCAGATTCATAATCCTCATCAGCAGGCTATCTTGAATTCAGTGGCGAAGTGAGCTAGGGACTCACGTCTGAGCATACCCTGCCAACATAGGGCGAACAAAGCGATACAAAGAGGGATGATGGACGGAGCGTTTGAGCAAATCAAACACTCACCCCCAGTCAACTAATCTGGGTGTAATCCATCACCATTCTTTAGCTCACTCAGCCACCCCAGTTCAGACATGGCCATATGCAAATCAGTCTGACCCTGTGCCTCATGGGAACAGTCCAGCCAGAACTGCCAAGCTATGTCTTCCCTGGACCGGAAACAAGCATCCTGGAACCGGTTTCGGATTCATCATCAGCCAGGCTATCTTGAATCCAGTGGCCAAGTGAGCAAGGGACTCACGTCTCAGCATACCCTGCCAACTTAGGGCGAACGAAGCGATACAAAAGGGGATGATGGACGGAGCGTTTGAGCAAATCAAACACTCACCCCAGTCAACTGATCTGGGTTTAATCCATCACCATTCTTTAGCTCACTCAGCCACCCCAGTTCAGACATGGCCATATGCAAATCAGTCTGACCCTGTGCCTCATGGGAACAGTCCAGCCCGAACTGCCAAGCCATGTCTTCTCTGGACCGGAAACAAGCATCCTAGGACTGGTTTCGGATTCATAATCCTCATCAGCCAGGCTATCTTGAATACAGTGGCCAAGTGAGCAAGGGACTCACGTCTGAGCATACCCTGCCATTTTAGGGCGAACAAAGCGATACAAAAGGGGATGATGGACGGAGCGTTTGAGCAAATCAAACACTCACCCCCAGTCAACTAATCTGGGTGTAATCCATCACCATTCTTTAGCTCACTCAGCCACCCCAGTTCAGACATGGCCATATGCAAATCAGTCTGACCCTGTGCCTCATGGGAACAGTCCAGCCCGAACTGCCAAGCTATGTCTTCCCTGGACCGGAAACCAGCATCCTGGGACCGGTTTCGGATTCATAATCCTCATCAGCCAGGCTATCCTGAATCCAGTGGCCAAGTGAGCAAGGGACTCACGTCTGAGCATACCCTGCCAATTTAGGGCGAACAAAGCGATACAAAAGGGGATGATGGACGGAGCGTTTGAGCAAATCAAACACTCACCCCCAGTCAACTGATCTGGGTTTAATCCATCACCATTCTTTAGCTCACTCAGCCACCCCAGTTCAGACATGGCCATATGCAAATCAGTCTGACCCTGTGCCTCATGGGAACAGTCCAGCCCGAACTGCCAAGCCATGTCTTCGGTGGACCGGAAACAAGCATCCTGGGACCAGTTTTGGATTCATAATCCTCATCAGCCAGGCTATCTTGATTCCAGTGGCCAAGTGAGCAAGGGATTCACGTCTGAGCATACCCTGAAAACTTAGGGCGAACAAAGCGATACAAAAGGGGATGATGGACGGAGCGTTTGAGCAAATCAAACACTCACCCCCAGTCAACTGATCTGGGTTTAATCCATCACCATTCTTTAGCTCATTCAGCCACCCTAGTTCAGACATGGCCATATGCAAATCAGTCTGACCCTGTGCCTCATGGGAACAGTCCAGCCCAAACTGCCAAGCCATGTCTTCCCTGGACCGGAAACAAGCATCCTGGGACCGGTTTCGGATTCATAATCCTCATCAGCCAGGCTATCTTGAATCTAGTGGCCAAGTGAGCAAGGGACTCACGTCTGAGCATACCCTGCCAACTTAGGGCGAACAAAGCGATACAAAAGGGGATGATGGACGGAGCATTTGAGCAAATCAAACACTTACCCCCAGTCAACTGATCTGGGCTTAATCTATCACCATTCTTTAGCTCACTCAGCCACCCAAGTTCAGACATGGCCATATGCAAATCAGTCTGACCCTGTGCCTCATGGGAACAGTCCAGCCCGAACTGCCAAGCCATGTCTTCCCTGGACCGGAAACAAGCATCCTGGGACCGGTTTCAGATTCATAATCCTCATCAGCGGGCTATCTTGAATTCAGTGGCCAAGTGAGCTAGGGACTCACGTCTGAGCATACCCTGCCAACATAGGGCGAACAAAGCGATACAAAGAGGGATGATGGACGGAGCGTTTGAGCAAATCAAACACTCACCCCCAGTCAACTAATCTGGGTGTAATCCATCACCATTCTTTAGCTCACTCAGCCACCCCAGTTCAGACATGGCCATATGCAAATCAGTCTGACCCTGTGCCTCATGGGAACAGTCCAGCCAGAACTGCCAAGCTATGTCTTCCCTGGACCGGAAACAAGCATCCTGGAACCGGTTTCGGATTCATCATCAGCCAGGCTATCTTGAATCCAGTGGCCAAGTGAGCAAGGGACTCACGTCTCAGCATACCCTGCCAACTTAGGGCGAACAAAGCGATACAAAAGGGGATGATGGACGGAGCGTTTGAGCAAATCAAACACTCACCCCAGTCAACTGATCTGGGTTTAATCCATCACCATTCTTTAGCTCACTCAGCCACCCCAGTTCAGACATGGCCATATGCAAATCAGTCTGACCCTGTGCCTCATGGGAACAGTCCAGCCCGAACTGCCAAGCCATGTCTTCCCTGGACCGGAAACAAGCATCCTGGGACCGGTTTCGGATTCATAATCCTCATCAGCCAGGCTATCTTGAATCCAGTGGCCAAGTGAGCAAGGGACTCACGTCTGAGCATACCCTGCCAACTTAGGGCGAACAAAGCAATACAAAAGGGGATGATGGACGGAGCATTTGAGCAAATCAAACACTCACCCCCAGTCAACTGATCTGGGTTTAATCTATCACCATTCCTTAGCTCACTCAGCCAACCCAGTTCAGACATGGCCATTTGCAAATCAGTCTGACCCTGTGCCTCATGGGAACAGTCCAGCCCGAACTGCCAAGCCATGTCTTCTCTGGACCGGAAACAAGCATCCTAGGACCGGTTTCGGATTCATAATCCTCATCAGCCAGGCTATCTTGAATACAGTGGCCAAGTGAGCAAGGGACTCACGTCTGAGCATACCCTGCCAACTTAGGGCGAACAAAGCGATACAAAAGGGGATGATGGACGGAGCGTTTGAGCAAATCAAACACTCACCCCCAGTCAACTAATCTGGGTGTAATCCATCACCATTCTTTAGCTCACTCAGCCACCCCAGTTCAGACATGGCCATATGCAAATCAGTCTGACCCTGTGCCTCATGGGAACAGTCCAGCCCGAACTGCCAAGCCATGTCTTCGGTGGACCGGAAACAAGCATCCTGGGACCAGTTTTGGATTCATAATCCTCATCAGCCAGGCTATCTTGATTCCAGTGGCCAAGTGAGCAAGGGATTCACGTCTGAGCATACCCTGAAAACTTAGGGCGAACAAAGCGATACAAAAGGGGATGATGGACGGAGCGTTTGAGCAAATCAAACACTCACCCCCAGTCAACTGATCTGGGTTTAATCCATCACCATTCTTTAGCTCATTCAGCCACCCTAGTTCAGACATGGCCATATGCAAATCAGTCTGACCCTGTGCCTCATGGGAACAGTCCAGCCCAAACTGCCAAGCCATGTCTTCCCTGGACCGGAAACAAGCATCCTGGGACCGGTTTCAGATTCATTATCCTCATCAGCCAGGCTATCTTGAATCCAGTAGCCAAGTGAGCAAGGGACTCATGTCTGAGCATACCCTGCCAACTTAGGGCGAACAAAGCGATACAAAAGAGGATGATGGGCTGAGCGTTTGAGCAAATCAAACACTCACCCCCAGTCAACTGATCTGGGTGTAATCCATCACCATTCTTTAGCTCACTCAGCCACCCCAGTTCAGACATGGCCATATGCAAATCAGTCTGACCCTGTGCCTCATGGGAACAGTCCAGCCCGAACTGCCAAGCTATGTCTTCCCTGGACCGGAAACCAGCATCCTGGGACCGGTTTCGGATTCATAATCCTCATCAGCCAGGCTATCTTGAATCCAGTGGCCAAGTGAGCAAGGAACTCACGTCTGAGCATACCCTGCCAACTTAGGGCGAACAAAGCGATACAAAAGGGGATGATGGACGGAGCGTTTGAGCAAATCAAACACTCACCCCCAGTCAACTGATCTGGGTTTAATCCATCACCATTCTTTAGCTCACTCAGCCACCCCAGTTCAGACATGGCCATATGCAAATCAGTCTGACCCTGTGCCTCATGGGAACAGTCCAGCCCGAACTGCCAAGCCATGTCTTCTCTGGACCGGAAACAAGCATCCTGGGACCGGTTTCGGATTCATAATCCTCATCATCCAGGCTATCTTGAATCCAGTGGCCAAGTGAGCAAGGGACTCACGTCTGAGCATACCCTGCCAACATAGAGCGAACAAAGCGATACAAAAAGGGATGATGGACGGAGCGTTTGAGCAAATCAAACACTCACCCCCAGTCAACTAATCTGGGTGTAATCCATCACAATTCTTTAGCTCACTCAGCCACCCCAGTGCAGACATGGCCATATGCAAATCAGTCTGACCCTGTGCCTCATGGGAACAGTCCAGCCCGAACTGCCAAGCCATGTCTTCCCTGGACCGGAAACAGGCATCCTGGGACCGGTTTCGGATTCATAATCCTCATCAGCCAGGCTATCTTGAATCCAGTAGCCAAGTGAGCAAGGGTCTCGCGTCTGAGCATACCCTGCCAACTTAGGGTGAACAAAGCGATACAAAAGTGGATGATGGACGGAGCGTTTGAGCAAATCAAACACTCACCCCCAGTCAACTAATCTGGGTGTAATCCATCACCATTCTTTAGCTCACTCAGCCACCCCAGTTCAGACATGGCCATATGCAAATCAGTCTGACCCTGTGCCTCATGGGAACAGTCCAGCCCAAACTGCCAAGCTATGTCTTCCCTGGACCGGAAACAAGTATCCTGGGACCATTTTCGGATTCATAATCCTCATCAGCCAGGCTATCTTGAATCCAGTGGCCAAGTGAGCAAGGGGCTCACGTCTGAGCATACCCTGCCAACTTAGGGCGAACATAGCGATACAAAAGGGGATGATGGACGGAGCATTTGAGCAAATCAAAACACTCACCCCCAGTCAACTGATCTGGGTTTAATCCATCACCATTCTTTAGCTCACTAAGCCACCCCTGTTCAGACATGGCCATATGTAAATCAGTCTGACCCTGTACCTCATGGGAACAGTCCAGCCCGAACTGCCAAGCCATGTCTTCCCTGGACCGGAAACAAGCATCCTGGGACCGGTTTCGGATTCATAATCCTCATCAGCCAGGCTATCTTGAATACAGTGGCCAAGTGAGCAAGGGACTCTCGTCTGAGCATACCCTGCCAACATAGGCTAACAAAGCGATACAAAAGGGGATGATGGACGGAGCGTTTGAGCAAATCAAACACTCACCCCCAGTCAACTGATCTGGGTTTAATCCATCACCATTCTTTAGCTCACTCAGCCACCCCAGTTCAGACATGGCCATATGCAAATCAGTCTGACCCTGTGCCTCATGGGAACAGTCCAGCCCAAACTGCCAAGCCATGTCTTCCCTGGACCGGAAACAAGCATCCTGGGACCGGTTTCAGATTCATTATCCTCATCAGCCAGGCTATCTTGAATCCAGTAGCCAAGTGAGCAAGGGACTCATGTCTGAGCATACCCTGCCAACTTAGGGCGAACAAAGCGATACAAAAGAGGATGATGGGCGGAGCGTTTGAGCAAATCAAACACCCACCCCCAGTCAACTGATCTGGGTGTAATCCATCACCATTCTTTAGCTCACTCAGCCACCCCAGTTCAGACATGGCCATATGCAAATCAGTCTGACCCTGTGCCTCATGGGAACAGTCCAGCCCAAACTGCCAAGCCATGTCTTCCCTGGACCGGAAACAGGCATCCTGGGACCGGTTTCGGATTCATAATCCTCATCAGCCAGGCTATCTTGAATCCAGTAGCCAAGTGAGCAAGGGTCTCGCGTCTGAGCATACCCTGCCAACTTAGGGTGAACAAAGCGATACAAAAGTGGATGATGGACGGAGCGTTTGAGCAAATCAAACACTCACCCCCAGTCAACTAATCTGGGTGTAATCCATCACCATTCTTTAGCTCACTCAGCCACCCCAGTTCAGACATGGCCATATGCAAATCAGTCTGACCCTGTGCCACATGGGAACAGTCCAGCCCGAACTGCCAAGCTATGTCTTCCCTGGACCGGAAACAAGTATCCTGGGACCATTTTCGGATTCATAATCCTCATCAGCCAGGCTATCTTGAATCCAGTGGCCAAGTGAGCAAGGGGCTCACGTCTGAGCATACCCTGCCAACTTAGGGCGAACATAGCGATACAAAAGGGGATGATGGACGGAGCATTTGAGCAAATCAAACACTCACCCCCAGTCAACTGATCTGGGTTTAATCCATCACCATTCTTTAGCTCACTCAGCCACCCCTGTTCAGACATGGCCATATGTAAATCAGTCTGACCCTGTACCTCATGGGAACAGTCCAGCCCGAACTGCCAAGCCATATCTTCCCTGGACCGGAAACAAGCATCCTGGGACCGGTTTCGGATTCATAATCCTCATCAGCCAGGCTATCTTGAATACAGTGGCCAAGTGAGCAAGGGACTCTCGTCTGAGCATACCCTGCCAACATAGGGCGAACAAAGCGATACAAAAGGGGATGATGGACGGAGCGTTTGAGCAAATCAAACACTCACCCCCAGTCAACTGATCTGGGTTTAATCCATCACCATTCTTTAGCTCACTCAGCCACCCCAGTTCAGACATGGCCATATGCAAATCAGTCTGACCCTGTGCCTCATGGGAACAGTCCAACCCAAACTGCCAAGCCATGTCTTCCCTGGACCGGAAACAAGCATCCTGGGACCGGTTTCAGATTCATTATCCTCATCAGCCAGGCTATCTTGAATCCAGTAGCCAAGTGAGCAAGGGACTCATGTCTGAGCATACCCTGCCAACTTAGGGCGAACAAAGCGATACAAAAGAGGATGATGGGCGGAGCGTTTGAGCAAATCAAACACCCACCCCCAGTCAACTGATCTGGGTGTAATCCATCACCATTCTTTAGCTCACTCAGCCACCCCAGTTCAGACATGGCCATATGCAAATCAGTCTGACCCTGTGCCTCATGGGAACAGTCCAGCCCGAACTGCCAAGCTATGTCTTCCCTGGACCGGAAACCAGCATCCTGGGACCGGTTTCGGATTCATAATCCTCATCAGCCAGGCTATCTTGAATCCAGTGGCCAAGTGAGCAAGGAACTCACGTCTGAGCATACCCTGCCAACTTAGGGCGAACAAAGCGATACAAAAGGGGATGATGGACGGAGCGTTTGAGCAAATCAAACACTCACCCCCAGTCAACTGATCTGGGTTTAATCCATCACCATTCTTTAGCTCACTCAGCCACCCCAGTTCAGACATGGCCATATGCAAATCAGTCTGACCCTGTGCCTCATGGGAACAGTCCAGCCCGAACTGCCAAGCCATGTCTTCGGTGGACCGGAAACAAGCATCCTGGGACCGGTTTCGGATTCATAATCCTCATCATCCAGGCTATCATGAATCCAGTGGCCAAGTGAGCAAGGGACTCACGTCTGAGCATACCCTGCCAACATAGAGCGAACAAAGCGATACAAAAGGGATGATGGACGGAGCGTTTGAGCAAATCAAACACTCACCCCCAGTCAACTAATCTGGGTGTAATCCATCACAATTCTTTAGCTCACTCAGCCACCCCAGTTCAGACATGGCCATATGCAAATCAGTCTGACCCTGTGCCTCATGGGAACAGTCCAGCCAGAACTGCCAAGCTATGTCTTCCCTGGACCGGAAACAAGCATCCTGGAACCGGTTTCGGATTCATAATCCTCATCAGCCAGGCTATCTTGAATCCAGTGGCCAAGTGAGCAAGGGTCTCACGTCTGAGCATACCCTGCCAATTTAGGGCGAACAAAGCGATACAAAAGGGGATGATGGACGGAGCATTTGAGCAAATCAAACACTCACCCCCAGTCAACTGATCTGGGTTTAATCTATCACCATTCCTTAGCTCACTCAGCCACCCCAGTTCAGACATGGCCATATGCAAATCAGTCTGACCCTGTGCCTCATGGGAACAGTCCAGCCCGAACTGCCAAGCCATGTCTTCTCTGGACCGGAAACAAGCATCCTAGGACAGGTTTCGGATTCATAATCCTCATGAGCCAGGCTATCTTGAATACAGTGGCCAAGTGAGCAAGGGACTCACGTCTGAGCATACCCTGCCAATTTAGGGCGAACAAAGCGATACAAAAGGGGATGATGGACGGAGCGTTTGAGCAAATCAAACACTCACCCCCAGTCAACTAATCTGGGTGTAATCCATCACCATTCTTTAGCTCACTCAGCCACCCTAGTTCAGACATGGCCATATGCAAATCAGTCTGACCCTGTGCCTCATGGGAACAGTCCAGCCCGAACTGCCAAGCTATGTCTTCCCTGGACCGGAAACCAGCATCCTGGGACCGGGTTCGAGTTCATAATCCTCATCAGCCAGGCTATCTTGAATCCAGTGGCCAAGTGAGCAAGGGACTCACGTCTGAGCATACCCTGCCAACTTAGGGCGAACAAAGCGATACAAAAGGGGATGATGGACGGAGCGTTTGAGCAAATCAAACACTCACCCCCAGTCAACTGATCTGGGTTTAATCCATCACCATTCTTTAGCTCACTCAGCCACCCCAGTTCAGACATGGCCATATGCAAATCAGTCTGACCCTGTGCCTCATGGGAACAGTCCAGCCCGAACTACCAAGCCATGTCTTCCCTGGACCGGAAACAAGCATCCTGGAACGGGTTTCGGATTCATAATCCTCATCAGCCAGGCTATCTTGAATCCAGTGGTCAAGTGAGCAAGGTACTCAAGTCTGAGGATACCCTGCCAACTTAGGGCGAATAAAGCGATACAATAGGGGATCATGGATGGGGCGTTTGAGCCAATCAAACACTCACCCCCAGTCAACTGATATGGGTTTAATCCATCACCATTCTTTAGCTCACTCAGCCACCCCAGTTCAGACATGGCCATGTGCAAATCACTCTGACCCTGTGCCTCATGGGAACAGTCCAGCCCGAACTGCCAAGCCATGTCTTCCCTGGACCGGAAACAAGCATCCTGGAACCGGTTTCGGATTCATAATCCTCATCAGCCAGGCTATCTTGAATCCAGTGGCCAAGTGAGCAAGGGACTCACGTCTGAGCCTTCCCTGCCATCTTAGGGTGAACAAAGCGATACAAAAGCGGATGATGGACGGGGCGTTTGAGCAAATTAAACAGTCACCCCCAGTCAACTGATCTGGGTTTAATCCATCACCATTCTTTAGCTCACTCAGCCACCCCAGTTCAGACATGTCCATATGCAAATCAGTCTGACCCTGTGCCTCATGGGAACAGTCCAGCCCGAACTGCCAAGCCATGTCTTCCCTGGACCGGAAACAAGCATCCTGGGACCGGTTTCGGTTTCATAATCCTCATCAGCTAGGCTATCTTGAATCCAGTGGCCAAGTGAGCAAGGGACTCACGTCTGAGCATACCCTGCCAACTTAGGGCGAACAAAGCAATACAAAAGGGGATTATGGACGGAGCGTTTGAGCAAATCAAACACTCACCCCCAGTCAACTGATCTGGATTTAATCCATCACCATTCTTTAGCTCACTCAGCCACCCTAGTTCAGACATGGCCCTATGCAAATCAGTCTGACCCTGTGCCTCATGGGAACAGTCCAGCCCGAACTGCCAAGCCATGTCTTCCCTGGACCGGAAACAAGCATCCTGGGACCGGTTTCGGATTCATAATCCTCAACAGCCAGGCTATCTTGAATCCAGTGGCCAAGTGAGCAAGGGACTCACGTCTGAGCATACCCTGCCATTTTAGGGCGAACAAAGCGATACAAAAGGGGATGATGGACGGAGCGTTTGAGCAAATCAAACACTCACCCCCAGTCAACTAATCTGGGTGTAATCCATCACCATTCTTTAGCTCACTCAGCCACCCCAGTTCAGACATGGCCATATGCAAATCAGTCTGACCCTGTGCCTCATGGGAACAGTCCAGCCCGAACTGCCAAGCTATGTCTTCCCTGGACCGGAAACCAGCATCCTGGGACCGGTTTCGGATTCATAATCCTCATCAGCCAGGCTATCTTGAATCCAGTGGCCAAGTGAGCAAGGGACTCACGTCTGAGCATACCCTGCCAATTTAGGGCGAACAAAGCGATACAAAAGGGGATGATGGACGGAGCGTTTGAGCAAATCAAACACTCACCCCCAGTCAACTGATCTGGGTTTAATCCATCACCATTCTTTAGCTCACTCAGCCACCCCAGTTCAGACATGGCCATATGCAAATCAGTCTGACCCTGTGCCTCATGGGAACAGTCCAGCCCGAACTGCCAAGCCATGTCTTCGGTGGACCGGAAACAAGCATCCTGGGACCAGTTTTGGATTCATAATCCTCATCAGCCATGCTATCTTGATTCCAGTGGCCAAGTGAGCAAGGGATTCACGTCTGAGCATACCCTGAAAACTTAGGGCGAACAAAGCGATACAAAAGGGGATGATGGACGGAGCGTTTGAGCAAATCAAACACTCACCCCCAGTCAACTGATCTGGGTTTAATCCATCACCATTCTTTAGCTCATTCAGCCACCCTAGTTCAGACATGGCCATATGCAAATCAGTCTGACCCTGTGCCTCATGGGAACAGTCCAGCCCAAACTGCCAAGCCATGTCTTCCCTGGACCGGAAACAAGCATCCTGGGACCGGTTTCGGATTCATAATCCTCATCAGCCAGGCTATCTTGAATCTAGTGGCCAAGTGAGCAAGGGACTCACGTCTGAGCATACCCTGCCAACTTAGGGCGAACAAAGCGATACAAAAGGGGATGATGGACGGAGCATTTGAGCAAATCAAACACTTACCCCCAGTCAACTGATCTGGGCTTAATCTATCACCATTCTTTAGCTCACTCAGCCACTCAAGTTCAGACATGGCCATATGCAAATCAGTCTGACCCTGTGCCTCATGGGAACAGTCCAGCCCGAACTGCCAAGCCATGTCTTCCCTGGACCGGAAACAAGCATCCTGGGACCGGTTTCAGATTCATAATCCTCATCAGCAGGCTATCTTGAATTCAGTGGCCAAGTGAGCTAGGGACTCACGTCTGAGCATACCCTGCCAACATAGGGCGAACAAAGCGATACAAAGAGGGATGATGGACGGAGCGTTTGAGCAAATCAAACACTCACCCCCAGTCAACTAATCTGGGTGTAATCCATCACCATTCTTTAGCTCACTCAGCCACCCCAGTTCAGACATGGCCATATGCAAATCAGTCTGACCCTGTGCCTCATGGGAACAGTCCAGCCAGAACTGCCAAGCTATGTCTTCCCTGGACCGGAAACAAGCATCCTGGAACCGGTTTTGGATTCATCATCAGCCAGGCTATCTTGAATCCAGTGGCCAAGTGAGCAAGGGACTCACGTCTCAGCATACCCTGCCAACTTAGGGCGAACAAAGCGATACAAAAGGGGATGATGGACGGAGCGTTTGAGCAAATCAAACACTCACCCCAGTCAACTGATCTGGGTTTAATCCATCACCATTCTTTAGCTCACTCAGCCACCCCAGTTCAGACATGGCCATGTGCAAATCACTCTGACCCTGTGCCTCATGGGAACAGTCCAGCCCGAACTGCCAAGCCATGTCTTCCCTGGACCGGAAACAAGCATCCTGGAACCGGTTTCGGATTCATAATCCTCATCAGCCAGGCTATCTTGAATCCAGTGGCCAAGTGAGCAAGGGACTCACGTCTGAGCCTTCCCTGCCATCTTAGGGTGAACAAAGCGATACAAAAGCGGATGATGGACGGGGCGTTTGAGCAAATTAAACAGTCACCCCCAGTCAACTGATCTGGGTTTAATCCATCACCATTCTTTAGCTCACTCAGCCACCCCAGTTCAGACATGTCCATATGCAAATCAGTCTGACCCTGTGCCTCATGGGAACAGTCCAGCCCGAACTGCCAAGCCATGTCTTCCCTGGACCGGAAACAAGCATCCTGGGACCGGTTTCGGTTTCATAATCCTCATCAGCTAGGCTATCTTGAATCCAGTGGCCAAGTGAGCAAGGGACTCACGTCTGAGTATACCCTGCCAACTTAGGGCGAACAAAGCAATACAAAAGGGGATTATGGACGGAGCGTTTGAGCAAATCAAACACTCACCCCCAGTCAACTGATCTGGATTTAATCCATCACCATTCTTTAGCTCACTCAGCCACCCCAGTTCAGACATGGCCCTATGCAAATCAGTCTGACCCTGTGCCTCATGGGAACAGTCCAGCCCGAACTGCCAAGCCATGTCTTCCCTGGACCGGAAACAAGCATCCTGGGACCGGTTTCGGATTCATAATCCTCAACAGCCAGGCTATCTTGAATCCAGTGGCCAAGTGAGCAAGGGACTCACGTCTGAGCATACCCTGCCATTTTAGGGCGAACAAAGCGATACAAAAGGGGATGATGGACGGAGCGTTTGAGCAAATCAAACACTCACCCCCAGTCAACTAATCTGGGTGTAATCCATCACCATTCTTTAGCTCACTCAGCCACCCCAGTTCAGACATGGCCATATGCAAATCAGTCTGACCCTGTGCCTCATGGGAACAGTCCAGCCCGAACTGCCAAGCTATGTCTTCCCTGGACCGGAAACCAGCATCCTGGGACCGGTTTCGGATTCATAATCCTCATCAGCCAGGCTATCTTGAATCCAGTGGCCAAGTGAGCAAGGGACTCACGTCTGAGCATACCCTGCCAATTTAGGGCGAACAAAGCGATACAAAAGGGGATGATGGACGGAGCGTTTGAGCAAATCAAACACTCACCCCCAGTCAACTGATCTGGGTTTAATCCATCACCATTCTTTAGCTCACTCAGCCACCCCAGTTCAGACATGGCCATATGCAAATCAGTCTGACCCTGTGCCTCATGGGAACAGTCCAGCCCGAACTGCCAAGCCATGTCTTCGGTGGACCGGAAACAAGCATCCTGGGACCAGTTTTGGATTCATAATCCTCATCAGCCATGCTATCTTGATTCCAGTGGCCAAGTGAGCAAGGGATTCACGTCTGAGCATACCCTGAAAACTTAGGGCGAACAAAGCGATACAAAAGGGGATGATGGACGGAGCGTTTGAGCAAATCAAACACTCACCCCCAGTCAACTGATCTGGGTTTAATCCATCACCATTCTTTAGCTCATTCAGCCACCCTAGTTCAGACATGGCCATATGCAAATCAGTCTGACCCTGTGCCTCATGGGAACAGTCCAGCCCAAACTGCCAAGCCATGTCTTCCCTGGACCGGAAACAAGCATCCTGGGACCGGTTTCGGATTCATAATCCTCATCAGCCAGGCTATCTTGAATCTAGTGGCCAAGTGAGCAAGGGACTCACGTCTGAGCATACCCTGCCAACTTAGGGCGAACAAAGCGATACAAAAGGGGATGATGGACGGAGCATTTGAGCAAATCAAACACTTACCCCCAGTCAACTGATCTGGGCTTAATCTATCACCATTCTTTAGCTCACTCAGCCACTCAAGTTCAGACATGGCCATATGCAAATCAGTCTGACCCTGTGCCTCATGGGAACAGTCCAGCCCGAACTGCCAAGCCATGTCTTCCCTGGACCGGAAACAAGCATCCTGGGACCGGTTTCAGATTCATAATCCTCATCAGCAGGCTATCTTGAATTCAGTGGCCAAGTGAGCTAGGGACTCACGTCTGAGCATACCCTGCCAACATAGGGCGAACAAAGCGATACAAAGAGGGATGATGGACGGAGCGTTTGAGCAAATCAAACACTCACCCCCAGTCAACTAATCTGGGTGTAATCCATCACCATTCTTTAGCTCACTCAGCCACCCCAGTTCAGACATGGCCATATGCAAATCAGTCTGACCCTGTGCCTCATGGGAACAGTCCAGCCAGAACTGCCAAGCTATGTCTTCCCTGGACCGGAAACAAGCATCCTGGAACCGGTTTTGGATTCATCATCAGCCAGGCTATCTTGAATCCAGTGGCCAAGTGAGCAAGGGACTCACGTCTCAGCATACCCTGCCAACTTAGGGCGAACAAAGCGATACAAAAGGGGATGATGGACGGAGCGTTTGAGCAAATCAAACACTCACCCCAGTCAACTGATCTGGGTTTAATCCATCACCATTCTTTAGCTCACTCAGCCACCCCAGTTCAGACATGGCCATATGCAAATCAGTCTGACCCTGTGCCTCATGGGAACAGTCCAGCCCGAACTGCCAAGCCATGTCTTCCCTGGACCGGAAACAAGCATCCTGGGACCGGTTTCGGATTCATAATCCTCATCAGCCAGGCTATCTTGAATCCAGTGGCCAAGTGAGCAAGGGACTCACGTCTAAGCATACCCTGCCAACTTAGGGCGAACAAAGCAATACAAAAGGGGATGATGGACGGAGCATTTGAGCAAATCAAACACTCACCCCCAGTCAACTGATCTGGGTTTAATCTATCACCATTCCTTAGCTCACTCAGCCAACCCAGTTCAGACATGGCCATTTGCAAATCAGTCTGACCCTGTGCCTCATGGGAACAGTCCAGCCCGAACTGCCAAGCCATGTCTTCTCTAGACCGGAAACAAGCATCCTAGGACCGGTTTCGGATTCATAATCCTCATCAGCCAGGCTATCTTGAATACAGTGGCCAAGTGAGCAAGGGACTAACGTCTGAGCATACCCTGCCAACTTAGGGCGAACAAAGCGATACAAAAGGGGATGATGGACGGAGCGTTTGAGCAAATCAAACACTCACCCCCAGTCAACTAATCTGGGTGTAATCCATCACCATTCTTTAGCTCACTCAGCCACCCCAGTTCAGACATGGCCATATGCAAATCAGTCTGACCCTGTGCCTCATAGGAACAGTCCAGCCCGAACTGCCAAGCTATGTCTTCCCTGGACCGGAAACCAGCATCCTGGGACCGGTTTCGGATTCATAATCCTCATCAGCCAGGCTATCTTGAATCCAGTGGCCAAGTGAGCAAGGGACTCACGTCTGAGCATACCCTGCCAATTTAGGGCGAACAAAGCGATACAAAAGGGGATGATGGACGGAGCGTTTGAGCAAATCAAACACTCACCCCCAGTCAACTGATCTGGGTTTAATCCATCACCATTCTTTAGCTCACTCAGCCACCCCAGTTCAGACATGGCCATATGCAAATCAGTCTGACCCTGTGCCTCATGGGAACAGTCCAGCCCGAACTGCCAAGCCATGTCTTCGGTGGACCGGAAACAAGCATCCTGGGACCAGTTTTGGATTCATAATCCTCATCAGCCAGGCTATCTTGATTCCAGTGGCCAAGTGAGCAAGGGATTCACGTCTGAGCATACCCTGAAAACTTAGGGCGAACAAAGCGATACAAAAGGGGATGATGGACGGAGCGTTTGAGCAAATCAAACACTCACCCCCAGTCAACTGATCTGGGTTTAATCCATCACCATTCTTTAGCTCATTCAGCCACCCTAGTTCAGACATGGCCATATGCAAATCAGTCTGACCCTGTGCCTCATGGGAACAGTCCAGCCCAAACTGCCAAGCCATGTCTTCCCTGGACCGGAAACAAGCATCCTGGGACCGGTTTCAGATTCATTATCCTCATCAGCCAGGCTATCTTGAATCCAGTAGCCAAGTGAGCAAGGGACTCATGTCTGAGCATACCCTGCCAACTTAGGGCGAACAAAGCGATACAAAAGAGGATGATGGGCGGAGCGTTTGAGCAAATCAAACACTCACCCCCAGTCAACTGATCTGGGTGTAATCCATCACCATTCTTTAGCTCACTCAGCCACCCCAGTTCAGACATGGCCATATGCAAATCAGTCTGACCCTGTGCCTCATGGGAACAGTCCAGCCCGAACTGCCAAGCTATGTCTTCCCTGGACCGGAAACCAGCATCCTGGGACCGGTTTCGGATTCATAATCCTCATCAGCCAGGCTATCTTGAATCCAGTGGCCAAGTGAGCAAGGAACTCACGTCTGAGCATACCCTGCCAACTTAGGGCGAACAAAGCGATACAAAAGGGGATGATGGACGGAGCGTTTGAGAAAATCAAACACTCACCCCCAGTCAACTGATCTGGGTTTAATCCATCACCATTCTTTAGCTCACTCAGCCACCCCAGTTCAGACATGGCCATATGCAAATCAGTCTGACCCTGTGCCTCATGGGAACAGTCCAGCCCGAACTGCCAAGCCATGTCTTCCCTGGACCGGAAACCAGCATCCTGGGACCGGTTTCGGATTCATAATCCTCATCAGCCAGGCTATCTTGAATCCAGTGGCCAAGTGAGCAAGGAACTCACGTCTGAGCATACCCTGCCAACTTAGGGCGAACAAAGCGATACAAAAGGGGATGATGGACGGAGCGTTTGAGCAAATCAAACACCCACCCCCAGTCAACTAATCTGGGTGTAATCCATCACAATTCTTTAGCTCACTCAGCCACCCCAGTGCAGACATGGCCATATGCAAATCAGTCTGACCCTGTGCCTCATGGGAACAGTCCAGCCCGAACTGCCAAGCCATGTCTTCCCTGGACCGGAAACAGGCATCCTGGGACCGGTTTCGGATTCATAATCCTCATCAGCCAGGCTATCTTGAATCCAGTAGCCAAGTGAGCAAGGGTCTCGCGTCTGAGCATACCCTGCCAACTTAGGGTGAACAAAGCGATACAAAAGTGGATGATGGACGGAGCGTTTGAGCAAATCAAACACTCACCCCCAGTCAACTAATCTGGGTGTAATCCATCACCATTCTTTAGCTCACTCAGCCACCCCAGTTCAGACATGGCCATATGCAAATCAGTCTGACCCTGTGCCTCATGGGAACAGTCCAGCCCGAACTGCCAAGCTATGTCTTCCCTGGACCGGAAACAAGTATCCTGGGACCATTTTCGGATTCATAATCCTCATCAGCCAGGCTATCTTGAATCCAGTGGCCAAGTGAGCAAGGGGCTCACGTCTGAGCATACCCTGCCAACTTAGGGCGAACAAAGCGATACAAAAGGGGATGATGGACGGAGCGTTTGAGCAAATCAAACACTCACCCCCAGTCAACTGATCTGGGTTTAATCCATCACCATTCTTTAGCTCACTCAGCCACCCCAGTTCAGACATGGCCATATGCAAATCAGTCTGACCCTGTGCCTCATGGGAACAGTCCAGCCCAAACTGCCAAGCCATGTCTTCCCTGGACCGGAAACAAGCATCCTGGGACCGGTTTCAGATTCATTATCCTCATCAGCCAGGCTATCTTGAATCCAGTAGCCAAGTGAGCAAGGGACTCATGTCTGAGCATACCCTGCCAACTTAGGGCGAACAAAGCGATACAAAAGTGGATGATGGACGGACGTTTGAGCAAATCAAACACTCACCCCCAGTCAACTAATCTGGGTGTAATCCATCACCATTCTTTAGCTCACTCAGCCACCCCAGTTCAGACATGGCCATATGCAAATCAGTCTGACCCTGTGCCTCATGGGAACAGTCCAGCCCGAACTGCCAAGCTATGTCTTCCCTGGACCGGAAACAAGTATCCTGGGACCATTTTCGGATTCATAATCCTCATCAGCCAGGCTATCTTGAATCCAGTGGCCAAGTGAGCAAGGGGCTCACGTCTGAGCATACCCTGCCAACTTAGGGCGAACATAGCGATACAAAAGGGGATGATGGACGGAGCATTTGAGCAAATCAAACACTCACCCCCAGTCAACTGATCTGGGTTTAATCCATCACCATTCTTTAGCTCACTCAGCCACCCCTGTTCAGACATGGCCATATGTAAATCAGTCTGACCCTGTACCTCATGGGAACAGTCCAGCCCGAACTGCCAAGCCATATCTTCCCTGCACCGGAAACAAGCATCCTGGGACCGGTTTCGGATTCATAATCCTCATCAGCCAGGCTATCTTGAATACAGTGGCCAAGTGAGCAAGGGACTCTCGTCTGAGCATACCCTGCCAACATAGGGCGAACAAAGCGATACAAAAGGGGATGATGGACGGAGCGTTTGAGCAAATCAAACACTCACCCCCAGTCAACTGATCTGGGTTTAATCCATCACCATTCTTTAGCTCACTCAGCCACCCCAGTTCAGACATGGCCATATGCAAATCAGTCTGACCCTGTGCCTCATGGGAACAGTCCAACCCAAACTGCCAAGCCATGTCTTCCCTGGACCGGAAACAAGCATCCTGGGACCGGTTTCAGATTCATTATCCTCATCAGCCAGGCTATCTTGAATCCAGTAGCCAAGTGAGCAAGGGACTCATGTCTGAGCATACCCTGCCAACTTAGGGCGAACAAAGCGATACAAAAGAGGATGATGGGCGCAGCGTTTGAGCAAATCAAACACCCACCCCCAGTCAACTGATCTGGGTGTAATCCATCACCATTCTTTAGCTCACTCAGCCACCCCAGTTCAGACATGGCCATATGCAAATCAGTCTGACCCTGTGCCTCATGGGAACAGTCCAGCCCGAACTGCCAAGCTATGTCTTCCCTGGACCGGAAACCAGCATCCTGGGACCGGTTTCGGATTCATAATCCTCATCAGCCAGGCTATCTTGAATCCAGTGGCCAAGTGAGCAAGGAACTCACGTCTGAGCATACCCTGCCAACTTAGGGCGAACAAAGCGATACAAAAGGGGATGATGGACGGAGCGTTTGAGCAAATCAAACACTCACCCCCAGTCAACTGATCTGGGTTTAATCCATCACCATTCTTTAGCTCACTCAGCCACCCCAGTTCAGACATGGCCATATGCAAATCAGTCTGACCCTGTGCCTCATGGGAACAGTCCAGCCCGAACTGCCAAGCCATGTCTTCGGTGGACCGGAAACAAGCATCCTGGGACCGGTTTCGGATTCATAATCCTCATCATCCAGGCTATCTTGAATCCAGTGGCCAAGTGAGCAAGGGACTCACGTCTGAGCATACCCTGCCAACATAGAGCGAACAAAGCGATACAAAAGGGATGATGGACGGAGCGTTTGAGCAAATCAAACACTCACCCCCAGTCAACTAATCTGGGTGTAATCCATCACAATTCTTTAGCTCACTCAGCCACCCCAGTTCAGACATGGCCATATGCAAATCAGTCTGACCCTGTGCCTCATGGGAACAG
Organism: Lissotriton vulgaris; assembly: GCF_964263255.1. Classification (NCBI taxonomy): domain Eukaryota; kingdom Metazoa; phylum Chordata; class Amphibia; order Caudata; family Salamandridae; genus Lissotriton; species Lissotriton vulgaris. The sequence continues at coordinate 617,031,230 of NC_141698.1, forward strand.
TCCAGCCAGAACTGCCAAGCTATGTCTTCCCTGGACCGGAAACAAGCATCCTGGAACCGGTTTCGGATTCATAATCCTCATCAGCCAGGCTATCTTGAATCCAGTGGCCAAGTGAGCAAGGGTCTCACGTCTGAGCATACCCTGCCAATTTAGGGCGAACAAAGCGATACAAAAGGGGATGATGGACGGAGCATTTGAGCAAATCAAACACTCACCCCCAGTCAACTGATCTGGGTTTAATCTATCACCATTCCTTAGCTCACTCAGCCACCCCAGTTCAGACATGGCCATATGCAAATCAGTCTGACCCTGTGCCTCATGGGAACAGTCCAGCCCGAACTGCCAAGCCATGTCTTCTCTGGACCGGAAACAAGCATCCTAGGACAGGTTTCGGATTCATAATCCTCATCAGCCAGGCTATCTTGAATACAGTGGCCAAGTGAGCAAGGGACTCACGTCTGAGCATACCCTGCCAACTTAGGGCGAACAAAGCGATACAAAAGGGGATGATGGACGGAGCGTTTGAGCAAATCAAACACTCACCCCCAGTCAACTAATCTGGGTGTAATCCATCACCATTCTTTAGCTCACTCAGCCACCCTAGTTCAGACATGGCCATATGCAAATCAGTCTGACCCTGTGCCTCATGGGAACAGTCCAGCCCGAACTGCCAAGCTATGTCTTCCCTGGACCGGAAACCAGCATCCTGGGACCGGGTTCGAGTTCATAATCCTCATCAGCCAGGCTATCTTGAATCCAGTGGCCAAGTGAGCAAGGGACTCACGTCTGAGCATACCCTGCCAACTTAGGGCGAACAAAGCGATACAAACGGGGATGATGGACGGAGCGTTTGAGCAAATCAAACACTCACCCCCAGTCAACTGATCTGGGTTTAATCCATCACCATTCTTTAGCTCACTCAGCCACCCCAGTTCAGACATGGCCATATGCAAATCAGTCTGACCCTGTGCCTCATGGGAACAGTCCAGCCCGAACTACCAAGCCATGTCTTCCCTGGACCGGAAACAAGCATCCTGGAACGGGTTTCGGATTCATAATCCTCATCAGCCAGGCTATCTTGAATCCAGTGGTCAAGTGAGCAAGGTACTCAAGTCTGAGGATACCCTGCCAACTTAGGGCGAATAAAGCGATACAATAGGGGATCATGGATGGGGCGTTTGAGCCAATCAAACACTCACCCCCAGTCAACTGATATGGGTTTAATCCATCACCATTCTTTAGCTCACTCAGCCACCCCAGTTCAGACATGGCCATGTGCAAATCACTCTGACCCTGTGCCTCATGGGAACAGTCCAGCCCGAACTGCCAAGCCATGTCTTCCCTGGACCGGAAACAAGCATCCTGGAACCGGTTTCGGATTCATAATCCTCATCAGCCAGGCTATCTTGAATCCAGTGGCCAAGTGAGCAAGGGACTCACGTCTGAGCCTTCCCTGCCATCTTAGGGTGAACAAAGCGATACAAAAGCGGATGATGGACGGGGCGTTTGAGCAAATTAAACAGTCACCCCCAGTCAACTGATCTGGATTTAATCCATCACCATTCTTTAGCTCACTCAGCCACCCCAGTTCAGACATGTCCATATGCAAATCAGTCTGACCCTGTGCCTCATGGGAACAGTCCAGCCCGAACTGCCAAGCCATGTCTTCCCTGGACCGGAAACAAGCATCCTGGGACCGGTTTCGGTTTCATAATCCTCATCAGCTAGGCTATCTTGAATCCAGTGGCCAAGTGAGCAAGGGACTCACGTCTGAGCATACCCTGCCAACTTAGGGCGAACAAAGCAATACAAAAGGGGATTATGGACGGAGCGTTTGAGCAAATCAAACACTCACCCCCAGTCAACTAATCTGGGTGTAATCCATCACCATTCTTTAGCTCAATCAGCCACCCCAGTTCAGACATGGCCATATGCAAATCAGTCTGACCCTGTGCCTCATGGGAACAGTCCAGCCCGAACTGCCAAGCTATGTCTTCCCTGGACCGGAAACCAGCATCCTGGGACCGGTTTCGGATTCATAATCCTCATCAGCCAGGCTATCTTGAATCCAGTGGCCAAGTGAGCAAGGGACTCACGTCTGAGCATACCCTGCCAATTTAGGGCGAACAAAGCGATACAAAAGGGGATGATGGACGGAGCGTTTGAGCAAATCAAACACTCACCCCCAGTCAACTGATCTGGGTTTAATCCATCACCATTCTTTAGCTCACTCAGCCACCCCAGTTCAGACATGGCCATATGCAAATCAGTCTGACCCTGTGCCTCATGGGAACAGTCCAGCCCGAACTGCCAAGCCATGTCTTCGGTGGACCGGAAACAAGCATCCTGGGACCAGTTTTGGATTCATAATCCTCATCAGCCATGCTATCTTGATTCCAGTGGCCAAGTGAGCAAGGGATTCACGTCTGAGCATACCCTGAAAACTTAGGGCGAACAAAGCAATACAAAAGGGGATGATGGACGGAGCGTTTGAGCAAATCAAACACTCACCCCCAGTCAACTGATCTGGGTTTAATCCATCACCATTCTTTAGCTCATTCAGCCACCCTAGTTCAGACATGGCCATATGCAAATCAGTCTGACCCTGTGCCTCATGGGAACAGTCCAGCCCAAACTGCCAAGCCATGTCTTCCCTGGACCGGAAACAAGCATCCTGGGACCGGTTTCGGATTCATAATCCTCATCAGCCAGGCTATCTTGAATCTAGTGGCCAAGTGAGCAAGGGACTCACGTCTGAGCATACCCTGCCAACTTAGGGCGAACAAAGCGATACAAAAGGGGATGATGGACGGAGCATTTGAGCAAATCAAACACTTACCCCCAGTCAACTGATCTGGGCTTAATCTATCACCATTCTTTAGCTCACTCAGCCACTCAAGTTCAGACATGGCCATATGCAAATCAGTCTGACCCTGTGCCTCATGGGAACAGTCCAGCCCGAACTGCCAAGCCATGTCTTCCCTGGACCGGAAACAAGCATCCTGGGACCGGTTTCAGATTCATAATCCTCATCAGCAGGCTATCTTGAATTCAGTGGCCAAGTGAGCTAGGGACTCACGTCTGAGCATACCCTGCCAACATAGGGCGAACAAAGCGATACAAAGAGGGATGATGGACGGAGCGTTTGAGCAAATCAAACACTCACCCCCAGTCAACTAATCTGGGTGTAATCCATCACCATTCTTTAGCTCACTCAGCCACCCCAGTTCAGACATGGCCATATGCAAATCAGTCTGACCCTGTGCCTCATGGGAACAGTCCAGCCAGAACTGCCAAGCTATGTCTTCCCTGGACCGGAAACAAGCATCCTGGAACCGGTTTTGGATTCATCATCAGCCAGGCTATCTTGAATCCAGTGGCCAAGTGAGCAAGGGACTCACGTCTCAGCATACCCTGCCAACTTAGGGCGAACAAAGCGATACAAAAGGGGATGATGGACGGAGCGTTTGAGCAAATCAAACACTCACCCCAGTCAACTGATCTGGGTTTAATCCATCACCATTCTTTAGCTCACTCAGCCACCCCAGTTCAGACATGGCCATATGCAAATCAGTCTGACCCTGTGCCTCATGGGAACAGTCCAGCCCGAACTGCCAAGCCATGTCTTCCCTGGACCGGAAACAAGCATCCTGGGACCGGTTTCGGATTCATAATCCTCATCAGCCAGGCTATCTTGAATCCAGTGGCCAAGTGAGCAAGGGACTCACGTCTGAGCATACCCTGCCAACTTAGGGCGAACAAAGCAATACAAAAGGGGATGATGGACGGAGCATTTGAGCAAATCAAACACTCACCCCCAGTCAACTGATCTGGGTTTTATCTATCACCATTCCTTAGCTCACTCAGCCAACCCAGTTCAGACATGGCCATTTGCAAATCAGTCTGACCCTGTGCCTCATGGGAACAGTCCAGCCCGAACTGCCAAGCCATGTCTTCTCTGGACCGGAAACAAGCATCCTAGGACCGGTTTCGGATTCATAATCCTCATCAGCCAGGCTATCTTGAATACAGTGGCCAAGTGAGCAAGGGACTCACGTCTGAGCATACCCTGCCAACTTAGGGCGAACAAAGCGATACAAAAGGGGATGATGGACGGAGCGTTTGAGCAAATCAAACACTCACCCCCACTCAACTAATCTGGGTGTAATCCATCACCATTCTTTAGCTCACTCAGCCACCCCAGTTCAGACATGGCCATATGCAAATCAGTCTGACCCTGTGCCTCATGGGAACAGTCCAGCCCAAACTGCCAAGCCATGTCTTCCCTGGACCGGAAACAAGCATCCTGGGACCGGTTTCAGATTCATTATCCTCATCAGCCAGGCTATCTTGAATCCAGTAGCCAAGTGAGCAAGGACTCATGTCTGAGCATACCCTGCCAACTTAGGGCGAACAAAGCGATACAAAAGGGGATGATGGACGGAGCGTTTGAGCAAATCAAACACTCACCCCCAGTCAACTAATCTGGGTGTAATCCATCACCATTCTTTAGCTCACTCAGCCACCCCAGTTCAGACATGGCCATATGCAAATCAGTCTGACCCTGTGCCTCATGGGAACAGTCCAGCCCGAACTGCCAAGCTATGTCTTCCCTGGACCGGAAACCAGCATCCTGGGACCGGTTTCGGATTCATAATCCTCATCAGCCAGGCTATCTTGAATCCAGTGGCCAAGTGAGCAAGGGACTCACGTCTGAGCATACCCTGCCAATTTAGGGCGAACAAAGCGATACAAAAGGGGATGATGGACGGAGCGTTTGAGCAAATCAAACACTCACCCCCAGTCAACTGATCTGGGTTTAATCCATCACCATTCTTTAGCTCACTCAGCCACCCCAGTTCAGACATGGCCATATGCAAATCAGTCTGACCCTGTGCCTCATGGGAACAGTCCAGCCCGAACTGCCAAGCCATGTCTTCGGTGGACCGGAAACAAGCATCCTGGGACCAGTTTTGGATTCATAATCCTCATCAGCCAGGCTATCTTGATTCCAGTGGCCAAGTGAGCAAGGGATTCACGTCTGAGCATACCCTGAAAACTTAGGGCGAACAAAGCGATACAAAAGGGGATGATGGACGGAGCGTTTGAGCAAATCAAACACTCACCCCCAGTCAACTGATCTGGGTTTAATCCATCACCATTCTTTAGCTCATTCAGCCACCCTAGTTCAGACATGGCCATATGCAAATCAGTCTGACCCTGTGCCTCATGGGAACAGTCCAGCCCAAACTGCCAAGCCATGTCTTCCCTGGACCGGAAACAAGCATCCTGGGACCGGTTTCAGATTCATTATCCTCATCAGCCAGGCTATCTTGAATCCAGTAGCCAAGTGAGCAAGGGACTCATGTCTGAGCATACCCTGCCAACTTAGGGCGAACAAAGCGATACAAAAGAGGATGATGGGCGGAGCGTTTGAGCAAATCAAACACTCACCCCCAGTCAACTGATCTGGGTGTAATCCATCACCATTCTTTAGCTCACTCAGCCACCCCAGTTCAGACATGGCCATATGCAAATCAGTCTGACCCTGTGCCTCATGGGAACAGTCCAGCCCGAACTGCCAAGCTATGTCTTCCCTGGACCGGAAACCAGCATCCTGGGACCGGTTTCGGATTCATAATCCTCATCAGCCAGGCTATCTTGAATCCAGTGGCCAAGTGAGCAAGGAACTCACGTCTGAGCATACCCTGCCAACTTAGGGCGAACAAAGCGATACAAAAGGGGATGATGGACGGAGCGTTTGAGCAAATCAAACACTCACCCCCAGTCAACTGATCTGGGTTTAATCCATCACCATTCTTTAGCTCACTCAGCCACCCCAGTTCAGACATGGCCATATGCAAATCAGTCTGACCCTGTGCCTCATGGGAACAGTCCAGCCCGAACTGCCAAGCCATGTCTTCTCTGGACCGGAAACAAGCATCCTGGGACCGGTTTCGGATTCATAATCCTCATCATCCAGGCTATCTTGAATCCAGTGGCCAAGTGAGCAAGGGACCCACGTCTGAGCATACCCTGCCAACATAGAGCGAACAAAGCGATACAAAAAGGGATGATGGACGGAGCGTTTGAGCAAATCAAACACTCACCCCCAGTCAACTAATCTGGGTGTAATCCATCACAATTCTTTAGCTCACTCAGCCACCCCAGTGCAGACATGGCCATATGCAAATCAGTCTGACCCTGTGCCTCATGGGAACAGTCCAGCCCGAACTGCCAAGCCATGTCTTCCCTGGACCGGAAACAGGCATCCTGGGACCGGTTTCGGATTCATAATCCTCATCAGCCAGGCTATCTTGAATCCAGTAGCCAAGTGAGCAAGGGTCTCGCGTCTGAGCATACCCTGCCAACTTAGGGTGAACAAAGCGATACAAAAGTGGATGATGGACGGAGCGTTTGAGCAAATCAAACACTCACCCCCAGTCAACTAATCTGGGTGTAATCCATCACCATTCTTTAGCTCACTCAGCCACCCCAGTTCAGCCATGGCCATATGCAAATCAGTCTGACCCTGTGCCTCATGGGAACAGTCCAGCCCGAACTGCCAAGCTATGTCTTCCCTGGACCGGAAACAAGTATCCTGGGACCATTTTCGGATTCATAATCCTCATCAGCCAGGCTATCTTGAATCCAGTGGCCAAGTGAGCAAGGGGCTCACGTCTGAGCATACCCTGCCAACTTAGGGCGAACAAAGCGATACAAAAGGGGATGATGGACGGAGCGTTTGAGCAAATCAAACACTCACCCCCAGTCAACTGATCTGGGTTTAATCCATCACCATTCTTTAGCTCACTCAGCCACCCCAGTTCAGACATGGCCATATGCAAATCAGTCTGACCCTGTGCCTCATGGGAACAGTCCAGCCCAAACTGCCAAGCCATGTCTTCCCTGGACCGGAAACAAGCATCCTGGGACCGGTTTCAGATTCATTATCCTCATCAGCCAGGCTATCTTGAATCCAGTAGCCAAGTGAGCAAGGGACTCATGTCTGAGCATACCCTGCCAACTTAGGGCGAACAAAGCGATACAAAAGAGGATGATGGGCGGAGCATTTGAGCAAATCAAACACCCACCCCCAGTCAACTGATCTGGGTGTAATCCATCACCATTCTTTAGCTCACTCAGCCACCCCAGTTCAGACATGGCCATATGCAAATCAGTCTGACCCTGTGCCTCATGGGAACAGTCCAGCCCAAACTGCCAAGCCATGTCTTCCCTGGACCGGAAACAGGCATCCTGGGACCGGTTTCGGATTCATAATCCTCATCAGCCAGGCTATCTTGAATCCAGTAGCCAAGTGAGCAAGGGTCTCGCGTCTGAGCATACCCTGCCAACTTAGGGTGAACAAAGCGATACAAAAGTGGATGGTGGACGGAGCGTTTGAGCAAATCAAACACTCACCCCCAGTCAACTAATCTGGGTGTAATCCATCACCATTCTTTAGCTCACTCAGCCACCCCAGTTCAGACATGGCCATATGCAAATCAGTCTGACCCTGTGCCTCATGGGAACAGTCCAGCCCGAACTGCCAAGCTATGTCTTCCCTGGACCGGAAACAAGTATCCTGGGACCATTTTCGGATTCATAATCCTCATCAGCCAGGCTATCTTGAATCCAGTGGCCAAGTGAGCAAGGGGCTCACGTCTGAGCATACCCTGCCAACTTAGGGCGAACATAGCGATACAAAAGGGGATGATGGACGGAGCATTTGAGCAAATCAAACACTCACCCCCAGTCAACTGATCTGGGTTTAATCCATCACCATTCTTTAGCTCACTCAGCCACCCCTGTTCAGACATGGCCATATGTAAATCAGTCTGACCCTGTACCTCATGGGAACAGTCCAGCCCGAACTGCCAAGCCATATCTTCCCTGCACCGGAAACAAGCATCCTGGGACCGGTTTCGGATTCATAATCCTCATCAGCCAGGCTATCTTGAATACAGTGGCCAAGTGAGCAAGGGACTCTCGTCTGAGCATACCCTGCCAACATAGGGCGAACAAAGCGATACAAAAGGGGATGATGGACGGAGCGTTTGAGCAAATCAAACACTCACCCCCAGTCAACTGATCTGGGTTTAATCCATCACCATTCTTTAGCTCATTCAGCCACCCCAGTTCAGACATGGCCATATGCAAATCAGTCTGACCCTGTGCCTCATGGGAACAGTCCAACCCAAACTGCCAAGCCATGTCTTCCCTGGACCGGAAACAAGCATCCTGGGACCGGTTTCAGATTCATTATCCTCATCAGCCAGGCTATCTTGAATCCAGTAGCCAAGTGAGCAAGGGACTCATGTCTGAGCATACCCTGCCAACTTAGGGCGAACAAAGCGATACAAAAGAGGATGATGGGCGGAGCGTTTGAGCAAATCAAACACCCACCCCCAGTCAACTGATCTGGGTGTAATCCATCACCATTCTTTAGCTCACTCAGCCACCCCAGTTCAGACATGGCCATATGCAAATCAGTCTGACCCTGTGCCTCATGGGAACAGTCCAGCCCGAACTGCCAAGCTATGTCTTCCCTGGACCGGAAACCAGCATCCTGGGACCGGTTTCGGATTCATAATCCTCATCAGCCAGGCTATCTTGAATCCAGTGGCCAAGTGAGCAAGGAACTCACGTCTGAGCATACCCTGCCAACTTAGGGCGAACAAAGCGATACAAAAGGGGATGATGGACGGAGCGTTTGAGCAAATCAAACACTCACCCCCAGTCAACTGATCTGGGTTTAATCCATCACCATTCTTTAGCTCACTCAGCCACCCCAGTTCAGACATGGCCATATGCAAATCAGTCTGACCCTGTGCCCCATGGGAACAGTCCAGCCCGAACTGCCAAGCCATGTCTTCGGTGGACCGGAAACAAGCATCCTGGGACCGGTTTCGGATTCATAATCCTCATCATCCAGGCTATCTTGAATCCAGTGGCCAAGTGAGCAAGGGACTCACGTCTGAGCATACCCTGCCAACATAGAGCGAACAAAGCGATACAAAAGGGATGATGGACGGAGCGTTTGAGCAAATCAAACACTCACCCCCAGTCAACTAATCTGGGTGTAATCCATCACAATTCTTTAGCTCACTCAGCCACCCCAGTTCAGACATGGCCATATGCAAATCAGTCTGACCCTGTGCCTCATGGGAACAGTCCAGCCAGAACTGCCAAGCTATGTCTTCCCTGGACCGGAAACAAGCATCCTGGAACCGGTTTCGGATTCATAATCCTCATCAGCCAGGCTATCTTGAATCCAGTGGCCAAGTGAGCAAGGGTCTCACGTCTGAGCATACCCTGCCAATTTAGGGCGAACAAAGCGATACAAAAGGGGATGATGGACGGAGCATTTGAGCAAATCAAACACTCACCCCCAGTCAACTGATCTGGGTTTAATCTATCACCATTCCTTAGCTCACTCAGCCACCCCAGTTCAGACATGGCCATATGCAAATCAGTCTGACCCTGTGCCTCATGGGAACAGTCCAGCCCGAACTGCCAAGCCATGTCTTCTCTGGACCGGAAACAAGCATCCTAGGACAGGTTTCGGATTCATAATCCTCATCAGCCAGGCTATCTTGAATACAGTGGCCAAGTGAGCAAGGGACTCACGTCTGAGCATACCCTGCCAACTTAGGGCGAACAAAGCGATACAAAAGGGGATGATGGACGGAGCGTTTGAGCAAATCAAACACTCACCCCCAGTCAACTAATCTGGGTGTAATCCATCACCATTCTTTAGCTCACTCAGCCACCCTAGTTCAGACATGGCCATATGCAAATCAGTCTGACCCTGTGCCTCATGGGAACAGTCCAGCCCGAACTGCCAAGCTATGTCTTCCCTGGACCGGAAACCAGCATCCTGGGACCGGGTTCGAGTTCATAATCCTCATCAGCCAGGCTATCTTGAATCCAGTGGCCAAGTGAGCAAGGGACTCACGTCTGAGCATACCCTGCCAACTTAGGGCGAACAAAGCGATACAAAAGGGGATGATGGACGGAGCGTTTGAGCAAATCAAACACTCACCCCCAGTCAACTGATCTGGGTTTAATCCATCACCATTCTTTAGCTCACTCAGCCACCCCAGTTCAGACATGGCCATATGCAAATCAGTCTGACCCTGTGCCTCATGGGAACAGTCCAGCCCGAACTACCAAGCCATGTCTTCCCTGGACCGGAAACAAGCATCCTGGAACGGGTTTCGGATTCATAATCCTCATCAGCCAGGCTATCTTGAATCCAGTGGTCAAGTGAGCAAGGTACTCAAGTCTGAGGATACCCTGCCAACTTAGGGCGAATAAAGCGATACAATAGGGGATCATGGATGGGGCGTTTGAGCCAATCAAACACTCACCCCCAGTCAACTGATATGGGTTTAATCCATCACCATTCTTTAGCTCACTCAGCCACCCCAGTTCAGACATGGCCATGTGCAAATCACTCTGACCCTGTGCCTCATGGGAACAGTCCAGCCCGAACTGCCAAGCCATGTCTTCCCTGGACCGGAAACAAGCATCCTGGAACCGGTTTCGGATTCATAATCCTCATCAGCCAGGCTATCTTGAATCCAGTGGCCAAGTGAGCAAGGGACTCACGTCTGAGCCTTCCCTGCCATCTTAGGGTGAACAAAGCGATACAAAAGCGGATGATGGACGGGGCGTTTGAGCAAATTAAACAGTCACCCCCAGTCAACTGATCTGGATTTAATCCATCACCATTCTTTAGCTCACTCAGCCACCCCAGTTCAGACATGTCCATATGCAAATCAGTCTGACCCTGTGCCTCATGGGAACAGTCCAGCCCGAACTGCCAAGCCATGTCTTCCCTGGACCGGAAACAAGCATCCTGGGACCGGTTTCGGTTTCATAATCCTCATCAGCTAGGCTATCTTGAATCCAGTGGCCAAGTGAGCAAGGGACTCACGTCTGAGCATACCCTGCCAACTTAGGGCGAACAAAGCAATACAAAAGGGGATTATGGACGGAGCGTTTGAGCAAATCAAACACTCACCCCCAGTCAACTGATCTGGATTTAATCCATCACCATTCTTTAGCTCACTCAGCCACCCCAGTTCAGACATGGCCCTATGCAAATCAGTCTGACCCTGTGCCTCATGGGAACAGTCCAGCCCGAACTGCCAAGCCATGTCTTCCCTGGACCGGAAACAAGCATCCTGGGACCGGTTTCGGATTCATAATCCTCAACAGCCAGGCTATCTTGAATCCAGTGGCCAAGTGAGCAAGGGACTCACGTCTGAGCATACCCTGCCATTTTAGGGCGAACAAAGCGATACAAAAGGGGATGATGGACGGAGCGTTTGAGCAAATCAAACACTCACCCCCAGTCAACTAATCTGGGTGTAATCCATCACCATTCTTTAGCTCAATCAGCCACCCCAGTTCAGACATGGCCATATGCAAATCAGTCTGACCCTGTGCCTCATGGGAACAGTCCAGCCCGAACTGCCAAGCTATGTCTTCCCTGGACCGGAAACCAGCATCCTGGGACCGGTTTCGGATTCATAATCCTCATCAGCCAGGCTATCTTGAATCCAGTGGCCAAGTGAGCAAGGGACTCACGTCTGAGCATACCCTGCCAATTTAGGGCGAACAAAGCGATACAAAAGGGGATGATGGACGGAGCGTTTGAGCAAATCAAACACTCACCCCCAGTCAACTGATCTGGGTTTAATCCATCACCATTCTTTAGCTCACTCAGCCACCCCAGTTCAGACATGGCCATATGCAAATCAGTCTGACCCTGTGCCTCATGGGAACAGTCCAGCCCGAACTGCCAAGCCATGTCTTCGGTGGACCGGAAACAAGCATCCTGGGACCAGTTTTGGATTCATAATCCTCATCAGCCATGCTATCTTGATTCCAGTGGCCAAGTGAGCAAGGGATTCACGTCTGAGCATACCCTGAAAACTTAGGGCGAACAAAGCGATACAAAAGGGGATGATGGACGGAGCGTTTGAGCAAATCAAACACTCACCCCCAGTCAACTGATCTGGGTTTAATCCATCACCATTCTTTAGCTCATTCAGCCACCCTAGTTCAGACATGGCCATATGCAAATCAGTCTGACCCTGTGCCTCATGGGAACAGTCCAGCCCAAACTGCCAAGCCATGTCTTCCCTGGACCGGAAACAAGCATCCTGGGACCGGTTTCGGATTCATAATCCTCATCAGCCAGGCTATCTTGAATCTAGTGGCCAAGTGAGCAAGGGACTCACGTCTGAGCATACCCTGCCAACTTAGGGCGAACAAAGCGATACAAAAGGGGATGATGGACGGAGCATTTGAGCAAATCAAACACTTACCCCCAGTCAACTGATCTGGGCTTAATCTATCACCATTCTTTAGCTCACTCAGCCACTCAAGTTCAGACATGGCCATATGCAAATCAGTCTGACCCTGTGCCTCATGGGAACAGTCCAGCCCGAACTGCCAAGCCATGTCTTCCCTGGACCGGAAACAAGCATCCTGGGACCGGTTTCAGATTCATAATCCTCATCAGCAGGCTATCTTGAATTCAGTGGCCAAGTGAGCTAGGGACTCACGTCTGAGCATACCCTGCCAACATAGGGCGAACAAAGCGATACAAAGAGGGATGATGGACGGAGCGTTTGAGCAAATCAAACACTCACCCCCAGTCAACTAATCTGGGTGTAATCCATCACCATTCTTTAGCTCACTCAGCCACCCCAGTCCAGACATGGCCATATGCAAATCAGTCTGACCCTGTGCCTCATGGGAACAGTCCAGCCAGAACTGCCAAGCTATGTCTTCCCTGGACCGGAAACAAGCATCCTGGAACCGGTTTTGGATTCATCATCAGCCAGGCTATCTTGAATCCAGTGGCCAAGTGAGCAAGGGACTCACGTCTCAGCATACCCTGCCAACTTAGGGCGAACAAAGCGATACAAAAGGGGATGATGGACGGAGCGTTTGAGCAAATCAAACACTCACCCCAGTCAACTGATCTGGGTTTAATCCATCACCATTCTTTAGCTCACTCAGCCACCCCAGTTCAGACATGGCCATATGCAAATCAGTCTGACCCTGTGCCTCATGGGAACAGTCCAGCCCGAACTGCCAAGCCATGTCTTCCCTGGACCGGAAACAAGCATCCTGGGACCGGTTTCGGATTCATAATCCTCATCAGCCAGGCTATCTTGAATCCAGTGGCCAAGTGAGCAAGGGACTCACGTCTGAGCATACCCTGCCAACTTAGGGCGAACAAAGCAATACAAAAGGGGATGATGGACGGAGCATTTGAGCAAATCAAACACTCACCCCCAGTCAACTGATCTGGGTTTAATCTAACACCATTCCTTAGCTCACTCAGCCAACCCAGTTCAGACATGGCCATTTGCAAATCAGTCTGACCCTGTGCCTCATGGGAACAGTCCAGCCCGAACTGCCAAGCCATGTCTTCTCTGGACCGGAAACAAGCATCCTAGGACCGGTTTCGGATTCATAATCCTCATCAGCCAGGCTATCTTGAATACAGTGGCCAAGTGAGCAAGGGACTCACGTCTGAGCATACCCTGCCAACTTAGGGCGAACAAAGCGATACAAAAGGGGATGATGGACGGAGCGTTTGAGCAAATCAAACACTCACCCCCAGTCAACTAATCTGGGTGTAATCCATCACCATTCTTTAGCTCACTCAGCCACCCCAGTTCAGACATGGCCATATGCAAATCAGTCTGACCCTGTGCCTCATGGGAACAGTCCAGCCCGAACTGCCAAGCTATGTCTTCCCTGGACCGGAAACCAGCATCCTGGGACCGGTTTCGGATTCATAATCCTCATCAGCCAGGCTATCTTGAATCCAGTGGCCAAGTGAGCAAGGGACTCACGTCTGAGCATACCCTGCCAATTTAGGGCGAACAAAGCGATACAAAAGGGGATGATGGACGGAGCGTTTGAGCAAATCAAACACTCACCCCCAGTCAACTGATCTGGGTTTAATCCATCACCATTCTTTAGCTCACTCAGCCACCCCAGTTCAGACATGGCCATATGCAAATCAGTCTGACCCTGTGCCTCATGGGAACAGTCCAGCCCGAACTGCCAAGCCATGTCTTCGGTGGACCGGAAACAAGCATCCTGGGACCAGTTTTGGATTCATAATCCTCATCAGCCAGGCTATCTTGATTCCAGTGGCCAAGTGAGCAAGGGATTCATGTCTGAGCATACCCTGAAAACTTAGGGCGAACAAAGCGATACAAAAGGGGATGATGGACGGAGCGTTTGAGCAAATCAAACACTCACCCCCAGTCAACTGATCTGGGTTTAATCCATCACCATTCTTTAGCTCATTCAGCCACCCTAGTTCAGACATGGCCATATGCAAATCAGTCTGACCCTGTGCCTCATGGGAACAGTCCAGCCCAAACTGCCAAGCCATGTCTTCCCTGGACCGGAAACAAGCATCCTGGGACCGGTTTCAGATTCATTATCCTCATCAGCCAGGCTATCTTGAATCCAGTAGCCAAGTGAGCAAGGGACTCATGTCTGAGCATACCCTGCCAACTTAGGGCGAACAAAGCGATACAAAAGAGGATGATGGGCGGAGCGTTTGAGCAAATCAAACACTCACCCCCAGTCAACTGATCTGGGTGTAATCCATCACCATTCTTTAGCTCACTCAGCCACCCCAGTTCAGACATGGCCATATGCAAATCAGTCTGACCCTGTGCCTCATGGGAACAGTCCAGCCCGAACTGCCAAGCTATGTCTTCCCTGGACCGGAAACCAGCATCCTGGGACCGGTTTCGGATTCATAATCCTCATCAGCCAGGCTATCTTGAATCCAGTGGCCAAGTGAGCAAGGAACTCACGTCTGAGCATACCCTGCCAACTTAGGGCGAACAAAGCGATACAAAAGGGGATGATGGACGGAGCGTTTGAGCAAATCAAACACTCACCCCCAGTCAACTGATCTGGGTTTAATCCATCACCATTCTTTAGCTCACTCAGCCACCCCAGTTCAGACATGGCCATATGCAAATCAGTCTGACCCTGTGCCTCATGGGAACAGTCCAGCCCGAACTGCCAAGCCATGTCTTCTCTGGACCGGAAACAAGCATCCTGGGACCGGTTTCGGATTCATAATCCTCATCATCCAGGCTATCTTGAATCCAGTGGCCAAGTGAGCAAGGGACTCACGTCTGAGCATACCCTGCCAACATAGAGCGAACAAAGCGATACAAAAAGGGATGATGGACGGAGCGTTTGAGCAAATCAAACACTCACCCCCAGTCAACTAATCTGGGTGTAATCCATCACAATTCTTTAGCTCACTCAGCCACCCCAGTGCAGATATGGCCATATGCAAATCAGTCTGACCCTGTGCCTCATGGGAACAGTCCAGCCCGAACTGCCAAGCCATGTCTTCCCTGGACCGGAAACAGGCATCCTGGGACCGGTTTCGGATTCATAATCCTCATCAGCCAGGCTATCTTGAATCCAGTAGCCAAGTGAGCAAGGGTCTCGCGTCTGAGCATACCCTGCCAACTTAGGGTGAACAAAGCGATACAAAAGTGGATGATGGACGGAGCGTTGGAGCAAATCAAACACTCTCCCCCAGTCAACTAATCTGGGTGTAATCCATCACCATTCTTTAGCTCACTCAGCCACCCCAGTTCAGACATGGCCATATGCAAATCAGTCTGACCCTGTGCCTCATGGGAACAGTCCAGCCCGAACTGCCAAGCTATGTCTTCCCTGGACCGGAAACAAGTATCCTGGGACCATTTTCGGATTCATAATCCTCATCAGCCAGGCTATCTTGAATCCAGTGGCCAAGTGAGCAAGGGGCTCACGTCTGAGCATACCCTGCCAACTTAGGGCGAACATAGCGATACAAAAGGGGATGATGGACGGAGCATTTGAGCAAATCAAACACTCACCCCCAGTCAACTGATCTGGGTTTAATCCATCACCATTCTTTAGCTCACTCAGCCACCCCTGTTCAGACATGGCCATATGTAAATCAGTCTGACCCTGTACCTCATGGGAACAGTCCAGCCCGAACTGCCAAGCCATGTCTTCCCTGGACCGGAAACAAGCATCCTGGGACCGGTTTCGGATTCATAATCCTCATCAGCCAGGCTATCTTGAATCCAGTGGCCAAGTGAGCAAGGGACTCACGTCTGAGCATACCCTGCCAACTTAGGGCGAACAAAGCAATACAAAAGGGGATGATGGACGGAGCATTTGAGCAAATCAAACACTCACCCCCAGTCAACTGATCTGGGTTTAATCTAACACCATTCCTTAGCTCACTCAGCCAACCCAGTTCAGACATGGCCATTTGCAAATCAGTCTGACCCTGTGCCTCATGGGAACAGTCCAGCCCGAACTGCCAAGCCATGTCTTCTCTGGACCGGAAACAAGCATCCTAGGACCGGTTTCGGATTCATAATCCTCATCAGCCAGGCTATCTTGAATACAGTGGCCAAGTGAGCAAGGGACTCACGTCTGAGCATACCCTGCCAACTTAGGGCGAACAAAGCGATACAAAAGGGGATGATGGACGGAGCGTTTGAGCAAATCAAACACTCACCCCCAGTCAACTAATCTGGGTGTAATCCATCACCATTCTTTAGCTCACTCAGCCACCCCAGTTCAGACATGGCCATATGCAAATCAGTCTGACCCTGTGCCTCATGGGAACAGTCCAGCCCGAACTGCCAAGCTATGTCTTCCCTGGACCGGAAACCAGCATCCTGGGACCGGTTTCGGATTCATAATCCTCATCAGCCAGGCTATCTTGAATCCAGTGGCCAAGTGAGCAAGGGACTCACGTCTGAGCATACCCTGCCAATTTAGGGCGAACAAAGCGATACAAAAGGGGATGATGGACGGAGCGTTTGAGCAAATCAAACACTCACCCCCAGTCAACTGATCTGGGTTTAATCCATCACCATTCTTTAGCTCACTCAGCCACCCCAGTTCAGACATGGCCATATGCAAATCAGTCTGACCCTGTGCCTCATGGGAACAGTCCAGCCCGAACTGCCAAGCCATGTCTTCGGTGGACCGGAAACAAGCATCCTGGGACCAGTTTTGGATTCATAATCCTCATCAGCCAGGCTATCTTGATTCCAGTGGCCAAGTGAGCAAGGGATTCATGTCTGAGCATACCCTGAAAACTTAGGGCGAACAAAGCGATACAAAAGGGGATGATGGACGGAGCGTTTGAGCAAATCAAACACTCACCCCCAGTCAACTGATCTGGGTTTAATCCATCACCATTCTTTAGCTCATTCAGCCACCCTAGTTCAGACATGGCCATATGCAAATCAGTCTGACCCTGTGCCTCATGGGAACAGTCCAGCCCAAACTGCCAAGCCATGTCTTCCCTGGACCGGAAACAAGCATCCTGGGACCGGTTTCAGATTCATTATCCTCATCAGCCAGGCTATCTTGAATCCAGTAGCCAAGTGAGCAAGGGACTCATGTCTGAGCATACCCTGCCAACTTAGGGCGAACAAAGCGATACAAAAGAGGATGATGGGCGGAGCGTTTGAGCAAATCAAACACTCACCCCCAGTCAACTGATCTGGGTGTAATCCATCACCATTCTTTAGCTCACTCAGCCACCCCAGTTCAGACATGGCCATATGCAAATCAGTCTGACCCTGTGCCTCATGGGAACAGTCCAGCCCGAACTGCCAAGCTATGTCTTCCCTGGACCGGAAACCAGCATCCTGGGACCGGTTTCGGATTCATAATCCTCATCAGCCAGGCTATCTTGAATCCAGTGGCCAAGTGAGCAAGGAACTCACGTCTGAGCATACCCTGCCAACTTAGGGCGAACAAAGCGATACAAAAGGGGATGATGGACGGAGCGTTTGAGCAAATCAAACACTCACCCCCAGTCAACTGATCTGGGTTTAATCCATCACCATTCTTTAGCTCACTCAGCCACCCCAGTTCAGACATGGCCATATGCAAATCAGTCTGACCCTGTGCCTCATGGGAACAGTCCAGCCCGAACTGCCAAGCCATGTCTTCTCTGGACCGGAAACAAGCATCCTGGGACCGGTTTCGGATTCATAATCCTCATCATCCAGGCTATCTTGAATCCAGTGGCCAAGTGAGCAAGGGACTCACGTCTGAGCATACCCTGCCAACATAGAGCGAACAAAGCGATACAAAAAGGGATGATGGACGGAGCGTTTGAGCAAATCAAACACTCACCCCCAGTCAACTAATCTGGGTGTAATCCATCACAATTCTTTAGCTCACTCAGCCACCCCAGTGCAGATATGGCCATATGCAAATCAGTCTGACCCTGTGCCTCATGGGAACAGTCCAGCCCGAACTGCCAAGCCATGTCTTCCCTGGACCGGAAACAGGCATCCTGGGACCGGTTTCGGATTCATAATCCTCATCAGCCAGGCTATCTTGAATCCAGTAGCCAAGTGAGCAAGGGTCTCGCGTCTGAGCATACCCTGCCAACTTAGGGTGAACAAAGCGATACAAAAGTGGATGATGGACGGAGCGTTGGAGCAAATCAAACACTCTCCCCCAGTCAACTAATCTGGGTGTAATCCATCACCATTCTTTAGCTCACTCAGCCACCCCAGTTCAGACATGGCCATATGCAAATCAGTCTGACCCTGTGCCTCATGGGAACAGTCCAGCCCGAACTGCCAAGCTATGTCTTCCCTGGACCGGAAACAAGTATCCTGGGACCATTTTCGGATTCATAATCCTCATCAGCCAGGCTATCTTGAATCCAGTGGCCAAGTGAGCAAGGGGCTCACGTCTGAGCATACCCTGCCAACTTAGGGCGAACATAGCGATACAAAAGGGGATGATGGACGGAGCATTTGAGCAAATCAAACACTCACCCCCAGTCAACTGATCTGGGTTTAATCCATCACCATTCTTTAGCTCACTCAGCCACCCCTGTTCAGACATGGCCATATGTAAATCAGTCTGACCCTGTACCTCATGGGAACAGTCCAGCCCGAACTGCCAAGCCATGTCTTCCCTGGACCGGAAACAAGCATCCTGGGACCGGTTTCGGATTCATAATCCTCATCAGCCAGGCTATCTTGAATACAGTGGCCAAGTGAGCAAGGGACTCTCGTCTGAGCATACCCTGCCAACATAGGGCGAACAAAGCGATACAAAAGGGGATGATGGACGGAGCGTTTGAGCAAATCAAACACTCACCCCCAGTCAACTGATTTGGGTTTAATCCATCACCATTCTTTAGCTCACTCAGCCACCCCAGTTCAGACATGGCCATATGCAAATCAGTCTGACCCTGTGCCTCATGGGAACAGTCCAGCCCAAACTGCCAAGCCATGTCTTCCCTGGACCGGAAACAAGCATCCTGGGACCGGTTTCAGATTCATTATCCTCATCAGCCAGGCTATCTTGAATCCAGTAGCCAAGTGAGCAAGGGACTCATGTCTGAGCATACCCTGCCAACTTAGGGCGAACAAAGCGATACAAAAGAGGATGATGGGCGGAGCGTTTGAGCAAATCAAACACTCACCCCCAGTCAACTGATCTGGGTGTAATCCATCACCATTCTTTAGCTCACTCAGCCACCCCAGTTCAGACATGGCCATATGCAAATCAGTCTGACCCTGTGCCTCATGGGAACAGTCCAGCCCGAACTGCCAAGCTATGTCTTCCCTGGACCGGAAACCAGCATCCTGGGACCGGTTTCGGATTCATAATCCTCATCAGCCAGGCTATCTTGAATCCAGTGGCCAAGTGAGCAAGGAACTCACGTCTGAGCATACCCTGCCAACTTAGGGCGAACAAAGCGATACAAAAGGGGATGATGGACGGAGCGTTTGAGCAAATCAAACACTCACCCCCAGTCAACTGATCTGGGTTTAATCCATCACCATTCTTTAGCTCACTCAGCCACCCCAGTTCAGACATGGCCATATGCAAATCAGTCTGACCCTGTGCCTCATGGGAACAGTCCAGCCCGAACTGCCAAGCCATGTCTTCTCTGGACCGGAAACAAGCATCCTGGGACCGGTTTCGGATTCATAATCCTCATCATCCAGGCTATCTTGAATCCAGTGGCCAAGTGAGCAAGGGACTCACGTCTGAGCATACCCTGCCAACATAGAGCGAACAAAGCGATACAAAAAGGGATGATGGACGGAGCGTTTGAGCAAATCAAACACTCACCCCCAGTCAACTAATCTGGGTGTAATCCATCACAATTCTTTAGCTCACTCAGCCACCCCAGTGCAGATATGGCCATATGCAAATCAGTCTGACCCTGTGCCTCATGGGAACAGTCCAGCCCGAACTGCCAAGCCATGTCTTCCCTGGACCGGAAACAGGCATCCTGGGACCGGTTTCGGATTCATAATCCTCATCAGCCAGGCTATCTTGAATCCAGTAGCCAAGTGAGCAAGGGTCTCGCGTCTGAGCATACCCTGCCAACTTAGGGTGAACAAAGCGATACAAAAGTGGATGATGGACGGAGCGTTGGAGCAAATCAAACACTCTCCCCCAGTCAACTAATCTGGGTGTAATCCATCACCATTCTTTAGCTCACTCAGCCACCCCAGTTCAGACATGGCCATATGCAAATCAGTCTGACCCTGTGCCTCATGGGAACAGTCCAGCCCGAACTGCCAAGCTATGTCTTCCCTGGACCGGAAACAAGTATCCTGGGACCATTTTCGGATTCATAATCCTCATCAGCCAGGCTATCTTGAATCCAGTGGCCAAGTGAGCAAGGGGCTCACGTCTGAGCATACCCTGCCAACTTAGGGCGAACATAGCGATACAAAAGGGGATGATGGACGGAGCATTTGAGCAAATCAAACACCCACCTCCAGTCAACTGATCTGGGTGTAATCCATCACCATTCTTTAGCTCACTCAGCCACCCCAGTTCAGACATGGCCATATGAAAATCAGTCTGACCCTGTGCCTCATGGGAACAGTCCAGCCCAAACTGCCAAGCCATGTCTTCCCTGGACCGGAAACAGGCATCCTGGGACCGGTTTCGGATTCATAATCCTCATCAGCCAGGCTATCTTGAATCCAGTAGCCAAGTGAGCAAGGGTCTCGCGTCTGAGCATACCCTGCCAACTTAGGGTGAACAAAGCGATACAAAAGTGGATGATGGACGGAGCGTTTGAGCAAATCAAACACTCACCCCCAGTCAACTAATCTGGGTGTAATCCATCACCATTCTTTAGCTCACTCAGCCACCCCAGTTCAGACATGGCCATATGCAAATCAGTCTGACCCTGTGCCTCATGGGAACAGTCCAGCCCGAACTGCCAAGCTATGTCTTCCCTGGACCGGAAACAAGTATCCTGGGACCATTTTCGGATTCATAATCCTCATCAGCCAGGCTATCTTGAATCCAGTGGCCAAGTGAGCAAGGGGCTCACGTCTGAGCATACCCTGCCAACTTAGGGCGAACATAGCGATACAAAAGGGGATGATGGACGGAGCATTTGAGCAAATCAAACACTCACCCCCAGTCAACTGATCTGGGTTTAATCCATCACCATTCTTTAGCTCACTCAGCTACCCCTGTTCAGACATGGCCATATGTAAATCAGTCTGACCCTGTACCTCATGGGAACAGTCCAGCCCGAACTGCCAAGCCATGTCTTCCCTGGACCGGAAACAAGCATCTTGGGACCGGTTTCGGATTCATAATCCTCATCAGCCAGGCTATCTTGAATACAGTGGCCAAGTGAGCAAGGGACTCTCGTCTGAGCATACCCTGCCAACATAGGGCGAACAAAGCGATACAAAAGGGGATGATGGACGGAGCGTTTGAGCAAATCAAACACTCACCCCCAGTCAACTGATCTGGGTTTAATCCATCACCATTCTTTAGCTCACTCAGCCACCCCAGTTCAGACATGGCCATATGCAAATCAGTCTGACCCTGTGCCTCATGGGAACAGTCCAGCCCAAACTGCCAAGCCATGTCTTCCCTGGACCGGAAACAAGCATCCTGGGACCGGTTTCAGATTCATTATCCTCATCAGCCAGGCTATCTTGAATCCAGTAGCCAAGTGAGCAAGGGACTCATGTCTGAGCATACCCTGCCAACTTAGGGTGAACAAAGCGATACAAAAGTGGATGATGGACGGAGCGTTTGAGCAAATCAAACACTCACCCCCAGTCAACTAATCTGGGTGTAATCCATCACAATTCTTTAGCTCACTCAGCCACCCCAGTGCAGACATGGCCATATGCAAATCAGTCTGACCCTGTGCCTCATG
Organism: Lissotriton vulgaris; assembly: GCF_964263255.1. Classification (NCBI taxonomy): domain Eukaryota; kingdom Metazoa; phylum Chordata; class Amphibia; order Caudata; family Salamandridae; genus Lissotriton; species Lissotriton vulgaris. Next base: position 617,053,509 of record NC_141698.1, read on the forward strand.
GGAACAGTCCAGCCCGAACTGCCAAGCCATGTCTTCCCTGGACCGGAAACAGGCATCCTGGGACCGGTTTCGGATTCATAATCCTCATCAGCCAGGCTATCTTGAATCCAGTAGCCAAGTGAGCAAGGGTCTCGCGTCTGAGCATACCCTGCCAACTTAGGGTGAACAAAGCGATACAAAAGTGGATGATGGACGGAGCGTTTGAGCAAATCAAACACTCACCCCCAGTTAACTAATCTGGGTGTAATCCATCACCATTCTTTAGCTCACACAGCCACCCCAGTTCAGACATGGCCATATGCAAATCAGTCTGACCCTGTGCCTCATGGGAACAGTCCAGCCCGAACTGCCAAGCTATGTCTTCCCTGGACCGGAAACAAGTATCCTGGGACCATTTTCGGATTCATAATCCTCATCAGCCAGGCTATCTTGAATCCAGTGGCCAAGTGAGCAAGGGGCTCACGTCTGAGCATACCCTGCCAACTTAGGGCGAACATAGCGATACAAAAGGGGATGATGGACGGAGCATTTGAGCAAATCAAACACTCACCCCCAGTCAACTGATCTGGGTTTAATCCATCACCATTCTTTAGCTCACTCAGCCACCCCTGTTCAGACATGGCCATATGTAAATCAGTCTGACCCTGTACCTCATGGGAACAGTCCAGCCCGAACTGCCAAGCCATGTCTTCCCTGGACCGGAAACAAGCATCCTGGGACCGGTTTCGGATTCATAATCCTCATCAGCCAGGCTATCTTGAATACAGTGGCCAAGTGAGCAAGGGACTCTCGTCTGAGCATACCCTGCCAACATAGGGCGAACAAAGCGATACAAAAGGGGATGATGGACGGAGCGTTTGAGCAAATCAAACACTCACCCCCAGTCAACTGATTTGGGTTTAATCCATCACCATTCTTTAGCTCACTCAGCCACCCCAGTTCAGACATGGCCATATGCAAATCAGTCTGACCCTGTGCCTCATGGGAACAGTCCAGCCCAAACTGCCAAGCCATGTCTTCCCTGGACCGGAAACAAGCATCCTGGGACCGGTTTCAGATTCATTATCCTCATCAGCCAGGCTATCTTGAATCCAGTAGCCAAGTGAGCAAGGGACTCATGTCTGAGCATACCCTGCCAACTTAGGGCGAACAAAGCGATACAAAAGAGGATGATGGGCGGAGCGTTTGAGCAAATCAAACACCCACCTCCAGTCAACTGATCTGGGTGTAATCCATCACCATTCTTTAGCTCACTCAGCCACCCCAGTTCAGACATGGCCATATGCAAATCAGTCTGACCCTGTGCCTCATGGGAACAGTCCAGCCCAAACTGCCAAGCCATGTCTTCCCTGGACCGGAAACAGGCATCCTGGGACCGGTTTCGGATTCATAATCCTCATCAGCCAGGCTATCTTGAATCCAGTAGCCAAGTGAGCAAGGGTCTCGCGTCTGAGCATACCCTGCCAACTTAGGGTGAACAAAGCGATACAAAATTGGATGATGGACGGAGTGTTTGAGCAAATCAAACACTCACCCCCAGTCAACTAATCTGGGTGTAATCCATCACCATTCTTTAGCTCACTCAGCCACCCCAGTTCAGACATGGCCATATGCAAATCAGTCTGACCCTGTGCCTCATGGGAACAGTCCAGCCCGAACTGCCAAGCTATGTCTTCCCTGGACCGGAAACAAGTATCCTGGGACCATTTTCGGATTCATAATCCTCATCAGCCAGGCTATCTTGAATCCAGTGGCCAAGTGAGCAAGGGGCTCACGTCTGAGCATACCCTGCCAACTTAGTGCGAACATAGCGATACAAAAGGGGATGATGGACGGAGCATTTGAGCAAATCAAACACTCACCCCCAGTCAACTGATCTGGGTTTAATCCATCACCATTCTTTAGCTCACTCAGCCACCCCTGTTCAGACATGGCCATATGTAAATCAGTCTGACCCTGTACCTCATGGGAACAGTCCAGCCCGAACTGCCAAGCCATGTCTTCCCTGGACCGGAAACAAGCATCCTGGGACCGGTTTTGGATTCATAATCCTCATCAGCCAGGCTATCTTGAATACAGTGGCCAAGTGAGCAAGGGACTCTCGTCTGAGCATACCCTGCCAACATAGGGCGAACAAAGCGATACAAAAGGGGATGATGGACGGAGCGTTTGAGCAAATCAAACACTCACCCCCAGGCAACTGATCTGGGTTTAATCCATCACCATTCTTTAGCTCACTCAGCCACCCCAGTTCAGACATGGCCATATGCAAATCAGTCTGACCCTGTGCCTCATGGGAACAGTCCAGCCCAAACTGCCAAGCCATGTCTTCCCTGGACCGGAAACAAGCATCCTGGGACCGGTTTCAGATTCATTATCCTCATCAGCCAGGCTATCTTGAATCCAGTGGCCAAGTGAGCAAGGGACTCACGTCTGAGCATACCCTGCCAACATAGAGCGAACAAAGCGATACAAAAGGGATGATGGACGGAGCGTTTGAGCAAATCAAACACTCACCCCCAGTCAACTAATCTGGGTGTAATCCATCACCATTCTTTAGCTCACTCAGCCACCCCAGTTCAGACATGGCCATATGCAAATCAGTCTGACCCTGTGCCTCATGGGAACAGTCCAGCCAGAACTGCCAAGCTATGTCTTCCCTGGACCGGAAACAAGCATCCTGGAACCGGTTTCGGATTCATAATCCTCATCAGCCAGGCTATCTTGAATCCAGTGGCCAAGTGAGCAAGGGACTCACGTCTGAGCATACCCTGCCAATTTAGGGCGAACAAAGCGATACAAAAGGGGATGATGGACGGAGCGTTTGAGCAAATCAAACACTCACCCCCAGTCAACTGATCTGGGTTTAATCCATCACCATTCTTTAGCTCACTCAGCCACCCCAGTTCAGACATGGCCATATGCAAATCAGTCTGACCCTGTGCCTCATGAGAACAGTCCAGCCCGAACTGCCAAGCCATGTCTTCGGTGGACCGGAAACAAGCATCCTGGGACCAGTTTTGGATTCATAATCCTCATCAGCCATGCTATCTTGATTCCAGTGGCCAAGTGAGCAAGGGATTCACGTCTGAGCATACCCTGAAAACTTAGGGCGAACAAAGCAATACAAAAGGGGATGATGGACGGAGCGTTTGAGCAAATCAAACACTCACCCCCAGTCAACTGATCTGGGTTTAATCCATCACCATTCTTTAGCTCATTCAGCCACCCTAGTTCAGACATGGCCATATGCAAATCAGTCTGACCCTGTGCCTCATGGGAACAGTCCAGCCCAAACTGCCAAGCCATGTCTTCCCTGGACCGGAAACAAGCATCCTGGGACCGGTTTCGGATTCATAATCCTCATCAGCCAGGCTATCTTGAATCTAGTGGCCAAGTGAGCAAGGGACTCACGTCTGAGCATACCCTGCCAACTTAGGGCGAACAAAGCGATACAAAAGGGGATGATGGACGGAGCATTTGAGCAAATCAAACACTTACCCCCAGTCAACTGATCTGGGCTTAATCTATCACCATTCTTTAGCTCACTCAGCCACTCAAGTTCAGACATGGCCATATGCAAATCAGTCTGACCCTGTGCCTCATGGGAACAGTCCAGCCCGAACTGCCAAGCCATGTCTTCCCTGGACCGGAAACAAGCATCCTGGGACCGGTTTCAGATTCATAATCCTCATCAGCAGGCTATCTTGAATTCAGTGGCCAAGTGAGCTAGGGACTCACGTCTGAGCATACCCTGCCAACATAGGGCGAACAAAGCGATACAAAGAGGGATGATGGACGGAGCGTTTGAGCAAATCAAACACTCACCCCCAGTCAACTAATCTGGGTGTAATCCATCACCATTCTTTAGCTCACTCAGCCACCCCAGTTCAGACATGGCCATATGCAAATCAGTCTGACCCTGTGCCTCATGGGAACAGTCCAGCCAGAACTGCCAAGCTATGTCTTCCCTGGACCGGAAACAAGCATCCTGGAACCGGTTTTGGATTCATCATCAGCCAGGCTATCTTGAATCCAGTGGCCAAGTGAGCAAGGGACTCACGTCTCAGCATACCCTGCCAACTTAGGGCGAACAAAGCGATACAAAAGGGGATGATGGACGGAGCGTTTGAGCAAATCAAACACTCACCCCAGTCAACTGATCTGGGTTTAATCCATCACCATTCTTTAGCTCACTCAGCCACCCCAGTTCAGACATGGCCATATGCAAATCAGTCTGACCCTGTGCCTCATGGGAACAGTCCAGCCCGAACTGCCAAGCCATGTCTTCCCTGGACCGGAAACAAGCATCCTGGGACCGGTTTCGGATTCATAATCCTCATCAGCCAGGCTATCTTGAATCCAGTGGCCAAGTGAGCAAGGGACTCACGTCTGAGCATACCCTGCCAACTTAGGGCGAACAAAGCAATACAAAAGGGGATGATGGACGGAGCATTTGAGCAAATCAAACACTCACCCCCAGTCAACTGATCTGGGTTTTATCTATCACCATTCCTTAGCTCACTCAGCCAACCCAGTTCAGACATGGCCATTTGCAAATCAGTCTGACCCTGTGCCTCATGGGAACAGTCCAGCCCGAACTGCCAAGCCATGTCTTCTCTGGACCGGAAACAAGCATCCTAGGACCGGTTTCGGATTCATAATCCTCATCAGCCAGGCTATCTTGAATACAGTGTTCAAGTGAGCAAGGGACTCACGTCTGAGCATACCCTGCCAACTTAGGGCGAACAAAGCGATACAAAAGGGGATGATGGACGGAGCGTTTGAGCAAATCAAACACTCACCCCCACTCAACTAATCTGGGTGTAATCCATCACCATTCTTTAGCTCACTCAGCCACCCCAGTTCAGACATGGCCATATGCAAATCAGTCTGACCCTGTGCCTCATGGGAACAGTCCAGCCCAAACTGCCAAGCCATGTCTTCCCTGGACCGGAAACAAGCATCCTGGGACCGGTTTCAGATTCATTATCCTCATCAGCCAGGCTATCTTGAATCCAGTAGCCAAGTGAGCAAGGGACTCATGTCTGAGCATACCCTGCCAACTTAGGGCGAACAAAGCGATACAAAAGGGGATGATGGACGGAGCGTTTGAGCAAATCAAACACTCACCCCCAGTCAACTAATCTGGGTGTAATCCATCACCATTCTTTAGCTCACTCAGCCACCCCAGTTCAGACATGGCCATATGCAAATCAGTCTGACCCTGTGCCTCATGGGAACAGTCCAGCCCGAACTGCCAAGCTATGTCTTCCCTGGACCGGAAACCAGCATCCTGGGACCGGTTTCGGATTCATAATCCTCATCAGCCAGGCTATCTTGAATCCAGTGGCCAAGTGAGCAAGGGACTCACGTCTGAGCATACCCTGCCAATTTAGGGCGAACAAAGCGATACAAAAGGGGATGATGGACGGAGCGTTTGAGCAAATCAAACACTCACCCCCAGTCAACTGATCTGGGTTTAATCCATCACCATTCTTTAGCTCACTCAGCCACCCCAGTTCAGACATGGCCATATGCAAATCAGTCTGACCCTGTGCCTCATGGGAACAGTCCAGCCCGAACTGCCAAGCCATGTCTTCGGTGGACCGGAAACAAGCATCCTGGGACCAGTTTTGGATTCATAATCCTCATCAGCCAGGCTATCTTGATTCCAGTGGCCAAGTGAGCAAGGGATTCACGTCTGAGCATACCCTGAAAACTTAGGGCGAACAAAGCGATACAAAAGGGGATGATGGACGGAGCGTTTGAGCAAATCAAACACTCACCCCCAGTCAACTGATCTGGGTTTAATCCATCACCATTCTTTAGCTCATTCAGCCACCCTAGTTCAGACATGGCCATATGCAAATCAGTCTGACCCTGTGCCTCATGGGAACAGTCCAGCCCAAACTGCCAAGCCATGTCTTCCCTGGACCGGAAACAAGCATCCTGGGACCGGTTTCGGATTCATAATCCTCATCAGCCAGGCTATCTTGAATCTAGTGGCCAAGTGAGCAAGGGACTCACGTCTGAGCATACCCTGCCAACTTAGGGCGAACAAAGCGATACAAAAGGGGATGATGGACGGAGCATTTGAGCAAATCAAACACTTACCCCCAGTCAACTGATCTGGGCTTAATCTATCACCATTCTTTAGCTCACTCAGCCACTCAAGTTCAGACATGGCCATATGCAAATCAGTCTGACCCTGTGCCTCATGGGAACAGTCCAGCCCGAACTGCCAAGCCATGTCTTCCCTGGACCGGAAACAAGCATCCTGGGACCGGTTTCAGATTCATAATCCTCATCAGCAGGCTATCTTGAATTCAGTGGCCAAGTGAGCTAGGGACTCACGTCTGAGCATACCCTGCCAACATAGGGCGAACAAAGCGATACAAAGAGGGATGATGGACGGAGCGTTTGAGCAAATCAAACACTCACCCCCAGTCAACTAATCTGGGTGTAATCCATCACCATTCTTTAGCTTACTCAGCCACCCCAGTTCAGACATGGCCATATGCAAATCAGTCTGACCCTGTGCCTCATGGGAACAGTCCAGCCAGAACTGCCAAGCTATGTCTTCCCTGGACCGGAAACAAGCATCCTGGAACCGGTTTTGGATTCATCATCAGCCAGGCTATCTTGAATCCAGTGGCCAAGTGAGCAAGGGACTCACGTCTCAGCATACCCTGCCAACTTAGGGCGAACAAAGCGATACAAAAGGGGATGATGGACGGAGCGTTTGAGCAAATCAAACACTCACCCCAGTCAACTGATCTGGGTTTAATCCATCACCATTCTTTAGCTCACTCAGCCACCCCAGTTCAGACATGGCCATATGCAAATCAGTCTGACCCTGTGCCTCATGGGAACAGTCCAGCCCGAACTGCCAAGCCATGTCTTCCCTGGACCGGAAACAAGCATCCTGGGACCGGTTTCGGATTCATAATCCTCATCAGCCAGGCTATCTTGAATCCAGTGGCCAAGTGAGCAAGGGACTCACGTCTGAGCATACCCTGCCAACTTAGGGCGAACAAAGCAATACAAAAGGGGATGATGGACGGAGCATTTGAGCAAATCAAACACTCACCCCCAGTCAACTGATCTGGGTTTTATCTATCACCATTCCTTAGCTCACTCAGCCAACCCAGTTCAGACATGGCCATTTGCAAATCAGTCTGACCCTGTGCCTCATGGGAACAGTCCAGCCCGAACTGCCAAGCTATGTCTTCCCTGGACCGGAAACCAGCATCCTGGGACCGGGTTCGAGTTCATAATCCTCATCAGCCAGGCTATCTTGAATCCAGTGGCCAAGTGAGCAAGGGACTCACGTCTGAGCATACCCTGCCAACTTAGGGCGAACAAAGCGATACAAAAGGGGATGATGGACGGAGCGTTTGAGCAAATCAAACACTCACCCCCACTCAACTAATCTGGGTGTAATCCATCACCATTCTTTAGCTCACTCAGCCACCCCAGTTCAGACATGGCCATATGCAAATCAGTCTGACCCTGTGCCTCATGGGAACAGTCCAGCCCAAACTGCCAAGCCATGTCTTCCCTGGACCGGAAACAAGCATCCTGGGACCGGTTTCAGATTCATTATCCTCATCAGCCAGGCTATCTTGAATCCAGTAGCCAAGTGAGCAAGGGACTCATGTCTGAGCATACCCTGCCAACTTAGGGCGAACAAAGCGATACAAAAGGGGATGATGGACGGAGCGTTTGAGCAAATCAAACACTCACCCCCAGTCAACTAATCTGGGTGTAATCCATCACCATTCTTTAGCTCACTCAGCCACCCCAGTTCAGACATGGCCATATGCAAATCAGTCTGACCCTGTGCCTCATGGGAACAGTCCAGCCCGAACTGCCAAGCTATGTCTTCCCTGGACCGGAAACCAGCATCCTGGGACCGGTTTCGGATTCATAATCCTCATCAGCCAGGCTATCTTGAATCCAGTGGCCAAGTGAGCAAGGGACTCACGTCTGAGCATACCCTGCCAATTTAGGGCGAACAAAGCGATACAAAAGGGGATGATGGACGGAGCGTTTGAGCAAATCAAACACTCACCCCCAGTCAACTGATCTGGGTTTAATCCATCACCATTCTTTAGCTCACTCAGCCACCCCAGTTCAGACATGGCCATATGCAAATCAGTCTGACCCTGTGCCTCATGGGAACAGTCCAGCCCGACCTGCCAAGCCATGTCTTCGGTGGACCGGAAACAAGCATCCTGGGACCAGTTTTGGATTCATAATCCTCATCAGCCAGGCTATCTTGATTCCAGTGGCCAAGTGAGCAAGGGATTCACGTCTGAGCATACCCTGAAAACTTAGGGCGAACAAAGCGATACAAAAGGGGATGATGGACGGAGCGTTTGAGCAAATCAAACACTCACCCCCAGTCAACTGATCTGGGTTTAATCCATCACCATTCTTTAGCTCATTCAGCCACCCTAGTTCAGACATGGCCATATGCAAATCAGTCTGACCCTGTGCCTCATGGGAACAGTCCAGCCCAAACTGCCAAGCCATGTCTTCCCTGGACCGGAAACAAGCATCCTGGGACCGGTTTCAGATTCATTATCCTCATCAGCCAGGCTATCTTGAATCCAGTAGCCAAGTGAGCAAGGGACTCATGTCTGAGCATACCCTGCCAACTTAGGGCGAACAAAGCGATACAAAAGAGGATGATGGGCGGAGCGTTTGAGCAAATCAAACACTCACCCCCAGTCAACTGATCTGGGTGTAATCCATCACCATTCTTTAGCTCACTCAGCCACCCCAGTTCAGACATGGCCATATGCAAATCAGTCTGACCCTGTGCCTCATGGGAACAGTCCAGCCCGAACTGCCAAGCTATGTCTTCCCTGGACCGGAAACCAGCATCCTGGGACCGGTTTCGGATTCATAATCCTCATCAGCCAGGCTATCTTGAATCCAGTGGCCAAGTGAGCAAGGAACTCACGTCTGAGCATACCCTGCCAACTTAGGGCGAACAAAGCGATACAAAAGGGGATGATGGACGGAGCGTTTGAGCAAATCAAACACTCACCCCCAGTCAACTGATCTGGGTTTAATCCATCACCATTCTTTAGCTCACTCAGCCACCCCAGTTCAGACATGGCCATATGCAAATCAGTCTGACCCTGTGCCTCATGGGAACAGTCCAGCCCGAACTGCCAAGCCATGTCTTCTCTGGACCGGAAACAAGCATCCTGGGACCGGTTTCGGATTCATAATCCTCATCATCCAGGCTATCTTGAATCCAGTGGCCAAGTGAGCAAGGGACCCACGTCTGAGCATACCCTGCCAACATAGAGCGAACAAAGCGATACAAAAAGGGATGATGGACGGAGCGTTTGAGCAAATCAAACACTCACCCCCAGTCAACTAATCTGGGTGTAATCCATCACAATTCTTTAGCTCACTCAGCCACCCCAGTGCAGACATGGCCATATGCAAATCAGTCTGACCCTGTGCCTCATGGGAACAGTCCAGCCCGAACTGCCAAGCCATGTCTTCCCTGGACCGGAAACAGGCATCCTGGGACCGGTTTCGGATTCATAATCCTCATCAGCCAGGCTATCTTGAATCCAGTAGCCAAGTGAGCAAGGGTCTCGCGTCTGAGCATACCCTGCCAACTTAGGGTGAACAAAGCGATACAAAAGTGGATGATGGACGGAGCGTTTGAGCAAATCAAACACTCACCCCCAGTCAACTAATCTGGGTGTAATCCATCACCATTCTTTAGCTCACTCAGCCACCCCAGTTCAGACATGGCCATATGCAAATCAGTCTGACCCTGTGCCTCATGGGAACAGTCCAGCCCGAACTGCCAAGCTATGTCTTCCCTGGACCGGAAACAAGTATCCTGGGACCATTTTCGGATTCATAATCCTCATCAGCCAGGCTATCTTGAATCCAGTGGCCAAGTGAGCAAGGGGCTCACGTCTGAGCATACCCTGCCAACTTAGGGCGAACAAAGCGATACAAAAGGGGATGATGGACGGAGCGTTTGAGCAAATCAAACACTCACCCCCAGTCAACTGATCTGGGTTTAATCCATCACCATTCTTTAGCTCACTCAGCCACCCCAGTTCAGACATGGCCATATGCAAATCAGTCTGACCCTGTGCCTCATGGGAACAGTCCAGCCCAAACTGCCAAGCCATGTCTTCCCTGGACCGGAAACAAGCATCCTGGGACCGGTTTCAGATTCATTATCCTCATCAGCCAGGCTATCTTGAATCCAGTAGCCAAGTGAGCAAGGGACTCATGTCTGAGCATACCCTGCCAACTTAGGGCGAACAAAGCGATACAAAAGAGGATGATGGGCGGAGCGTTTGAGCAAATCAAACACCCACCCCCAGTCAACTGATCTGGGTGTAATCCATCACCATTCTTTAGCTCACTCAGCCACCCCAGTTCAGACATGGCCATATGCAAATCAGTCTGACCCTGTGCCTCATGGGAACAGTCCAGCCCAAACTGCCAAGCCATGTCTTCCCTGGACCGGAAACAGGCATCCTGGGACCGGTTTCGGATTCATAATCCTCATCAGCCAGGCTATCTTGAATCCAGTAGCCAAGTGAGCAAGGGTCTCGCGTCTGAGCATACCCTGCCAACTTAGGGTGAACAAAGCGATACAAAAGTGGATGATGGACGGAGCGTTTGAGCAAATCAAACACTCACCCCCAGTCAACTAATCTGGGTGTAATCCATCACCATTCTTTAGCTCACTCAGCCACCCCAGTTCAGACATGGCCATATGCAAATCAGTCTGACCCTGTGCCTCATGGGAACAGTCCAGCCCGAACTGCCAAGCTATGTCTTCCCTGGACCGGAAACAAGTATCCTGGGACCATTTTCGGATTCATAATCCTCATCAGCCAGGCTATCTTGAATACAGTGGCCAAGTGAGCAAGGGACTCTCGTCTGAGCATACCCTGCCAACATAGGGCGAACAAAGCGATACAAAAGGGGATGATGGACGGAGCGTTTGAGCAAATCAAACACTCACCCCCAGTCAACTGATCTGGGTTTAATCCATCACCATTCTTTAGCTCATTCAGCCACCCCAGTTCAGACATGGCCATATGCAAATCAGTCTGACCCTGTGCCTCATGGGAACAGTCCAACCCAAACTGCCAAGCCATGTCTTCCCTGGACCGGAAACAAGCATCCTGGGACCGGTTTCAGATTCATTATCCTCATCAGCCAGGCTATCTTGAATCCAGTAGCCAAGTGAGCAAGGGACTCATGTCTGAGCATACCCTGCCAACTTAGGGCGAACAAAGCGATACAAAAGAGGATGATGGGCGGAGCGTTTGAGCAAATCAAACACCCACCCCCAGTCAACTGATCTGGGTGTAATCCATCACCATTCTTTAGCTCACTCAGCCACCCCAGTTCAGACATGGCCATATGCAAATCAGTCTGACCCTGTGCCTCATGGGAACAGTCCAGCCCGAACTGCCAAGCTATGTCTTCCCTGGACCGGAAACCAGCATCCTGGGACCGGTTTCGGATTCATAATCCTCATCAGCCAGGCTATCTTGAATCCAGTGGCCAAGTGAGCAAGGAACTCACGTCTGAGCATACCCTGCCAACTTAGGGCGAACAAAGCGATACAAAAGGGGATGATGGACGGAGCGTTTGAGCAAATCAAACACTCACCCCCAGTCAACTGATCTGGGTTTAATCCATCACCATTCTTTAGCTCACTCAGCCACCCCAGTTCAGACATGGCCATATGCAAATCAGTCTGACCCTGTGCCCCATGGGAACAGTCCAGCCCGAACTGCCAAGCCATGTCTTCGGTGGACCGGAAACAAGCATCCTGGGACCGGTTTCGGATTCATAATCCTCATCATCCAGGCTATCTTGAATCCAGTGGCCAAGTGAGCAAGGGACTCACGTCTGAGCATACCCTGCCAACATAGAGCGAACAAAGCGATACAAAAGGGATGATGGACGGAGCGTTTGAGCAAATCAAACACTCACCCCCAGTCAACTAATCTGGGTGTAATCCATCACAATTCTTTAGCTCACTCAGCCACCCCAGTTCAGACATGGCCATATGCAAATCAGTCTGACCCTGTGCCTCATGGGAACAGTCCAGCCAGAACTGCCAAGCTATGTCTTCCCTGGACCGGAAACAAGCATCCTGGAACCGGTTTCGGATTCATAATCCTCATCAGCCAGGCTATCTTGAATCCAGTGGCCAAGTGAGCAAGGGTCTCACGTCTGAGCATACCCTGCCAATTTAGGGCGAACAAAGCGATACAAAAGGGGATGATGGACGGAGCATTTGAGCAAATCAAACACTCACCCCCAGTCAACTGATCTGGGTTTAATATATCACCATTCCTTAGCTCACTCAGCCACCCCAGTTCAGACATGGCCATATGCAAATCAGTCTGACCCTGTGCCTCATGGGAACAGTCCAGCCCGAACTGCCAAGCCATGTCTTCTCTGGACCGGAAACAAGCATCCTAGGACAGGTTTCGGATTCATAATCCTCATCAGCCAGGCTATCTTGAATACAGTGGCCAAGTGAGCAAGGGACTCACGTCTGAGCATACCCTGCCAACTTAGGGCGAACAAAGCGATACAAAAGGGGATGATGGACGGAGCGTTTGAGCAAATCAAACACTCACCCCCAGTCAACTAATCTGGGTGTAATCCATCACCATTCTTTAGCTCACTCAGCCACCCTAGTTCAGACATGGCCATATGCAAATCAGTCTGACCCTGTGCCTCATGGGAACAGTCCAGCCCGAACTGCCAAGCTATGTCTTCCCTGGACCGGAAACCAGCATCCTGGGACCGGGTTCGAGTTCATAATCCTCATCAGCCAGGCTATCTTGAATCCAGTGGCCAAGTGAGCAAGGGACTCACGTCTGAGCATACCCTGCCAACTTAGGGCGAACAAAGCGATACAAAAGGGGATGATGGACGGAGCGTTTGAGCAAATCAAACACTCACCCCCAGTCAACTGATCTGGGTTTAATCCATCACCATTCTTTAGCTCACTCAGCCACCCCAGTTCAGACATGGCCATATGCAAATCAGTCTGACCCTGTGCCTCATGGGAACAGTCCAGCCCGAACTACCAAGCCATGTCTTCCCTGGACCGGAAACAAGCATCCTGGAACGGGTTTCGGATTCATAATCCTCATCAGCCAGGCTATCTTGAATCCAGTGGTCAAGTGAGCAAGGTACTCAAGTCTGAGGATACCCTGCCAACTTAGGGCGAATAAAGCGATACAATAGGGGATCATGGATGGGGCGTTTGAGCCAATCAAACACTCACCCCCAGTCAACTGATATGGGTTTAATCCATCACCATTCTTTAGCTCACTCAGCCACCCCAGTTCAGACATGGCCATGTGCAAATCACTCTGACCCTGTGCCTCATGGGAACAGTCCAGCCCGAACTGCCAAGCCATGTCTTCCCTGGACCGGAAACAAGCATCCTGGAACCGGTTTCGGATTCATAATCCTCATCAGCCAGGCTATCTTGAATCCAGTGGCCAAGTGAGCAAGGGACTCACGTCTGAGCCTTCCCTGCCATCTTAGGGTGAACAAAGCGATACAAAAGCGGATGATGGACGGGGCGTTTGAGCAAATTAAACAGTCACCCCCAGTCAACTGATCTGGATTTAATCCATCACCATTCTTTAGCTCACTCAGCCACCCCAGTTCAGACATGTCCATATGCAAATCAGTCTGACCCTGTGCCTCATGGGAACAGTCCAGCCCGAACTGCCAAGCCATGTCTTCCCTGGACCGGAAACAAGCATCCTGGGACCGGTTTCGGTTTCATAATCCTCATCAGCTAGGCTATCTTGAATCCAGTGGCCAAGTGAGCAAGGGACTCACGTCTGAGCATACCCTGCCAACTTAGGGCGAACAAAGCAATACAAAAGGGGATTATGGACGGAGCGTTTGAGCAAATCAAACACTCACCCCCAGTCAACTGATCTGGATTTAATCCATCACCATTCTTTAGCTCACTCAGCCACCCCAGTTCAGACATGGCCCTATGCAAATCAGTCTGACCCTGTGCCTCATGGGAACAGTCCAGCCCGAACTGCCAAGCCATGTCTTCCCTGGACCGGAAACAAGCATCCTGGGACCGGTTTCGGATTCATAATCCTCAACAGCCAGGCTATCTTGAATCCAGTGGCCAAGTGAGCAAGGGACTCACGTCTGAGCATACCCTGCCATTTTAGGGCGAACAAAGCGATACAAAAGGGGATGATGGACGGAGCGTTTGAGCAAATCAAACACTCACCCCCAGTCAACTAATCTGGGTGTAATCCATCACCATTCTTTAGCTCAATCAGCCACCCCAGTTCAGACATGGCCATATGCAAATCAGTCTGACCCTGTGCCTCATGGGAACAGTCCAGCCCGAACTGCCAAGCTATGTCTTCCCTGGACCGGAAACCAGCATCCTGGGACCGGTTTCGGATTCATAATCCTCATCAGCCAGGCTATCTTGAATCCAGTGGCCAAGTGAGCAAGGGACTCACGTCTGAGCATACCCTGCCAATTTAGGGCGAACAAAGCGATACAAAAGGGGATGATGGACGGAGCGTTTGAGCAAATCAAACACTCACCCCCAGTCAACTGATCTGGGTTTAATCCATCACCATTCTTTAGCTCACTCAGCCACCCCAGTTCAGACATGGCCATATGCAAATCAGTCTGACCCTGTGCCTCATGGGAACAGTCCAGCCCAAACTGCCAAGCCATGTCTTCGGTGGACCGGAAACAAGCATCCTGGGACCAGTTTTGGATTCATAATCCTCATCAGCCATGCTATCTTGATTCCAGTGGCCAAGTGAGCAAGGGATTCACGTCTGAGCATACCCTGAAAACTTAGGGCGAACAAAGCGATACAAAAGGGGATGATGGACGGAGCGTTTGAGCAAATCAAACACTCACCCCCAGTCAACTGATCTGGGTTTAATCCATCACCATTCTTTAGCTCATTCAGCCACCCTAGTTCAGACATGGCCATATGCAAATCAGTCTGACCCTGTGCCTCATGGGAACAGTCCAGCCCAAACTGCCAAGCCATGTCTTCCCTGGACCGGAAACAAGCATCCTGGGACCGGTTTCGGATTCATAATCCTCATCAGCCAGGCTATCTTGAATCTAGTGGCCAAGTGAGCAAGGGACTCACGTCTGAGCATACCCTGCCAACTTAGGGCGAACAAAGCGATACAAAAGGGGATGATGGACGGAGCATTTGAGCAAATCAAACACTTACCCCCAGTCAACTGATCTGGGCTTAATCTATCACCATTCTTTAGCTCACTCAGCCACTCAAGTTCAGACATGGCCATATGCAAATCAGTCTGACCCTGTGCCTCATGGGAACAGTCCAGCCCGAACTGCCAAGCCATGTCTTCCCTGGACCGGAAACAAGCATCCTGGGACCGGTTTCAGATTCATAATCCTCATCAGCAGGCTATCTTGAATTCAGTGGCCAAGTGAGCTAGGGACTCACGTCTGAGCATACCCTGCCAACATAGGGCGAACAAAGCGATACAAAGAGGGATGATGGACGGAGCGTTTGAGCAAATCAAACACTCACCCCCAGTCAACTAATCTGGGTGTAATCCATCACCATTCTTTAGCTCACTCAGCCACCCCAGTCCAGACATGGCCATATGCAAATCAGTCTGACCCTGTGCCTCATGGGAACAGTCCAGCCAGAACTGCCAAGCTATGTCTTCCCTGGACCGGAAACAAGCATCCTGGAACCGGTTTTGGATTCATCATCAGCCAGGCTATCTTGAATCCAGTGGCCAAGTGAGCAAGGGACTCACGTCTCAGCATACCCTGCCAACTTAGGGCGAACAAAGCGATACAAAAGGGGATGATGGACGGAGCGTTTGAGCAAATCAAACACTCACCCCAGTCAACTGATCTGGGTTTAATCCATCACCATTCTTTAGCTCACTCAGCCACCCCAGTTCAGACATGGCCATATGCAAATCAGTCTGACCCTGTGCCTCATGGGAACAGTCCAGCCCGAACTGCCAAGCCATGTCTTCCCTGGACCGGAAACAAGCATCCTGGGACCGGTTTCGGATTCATAATCCTCATCAGCCAGGCTATCTTGAATCCAGTGGCCAAGTGAGCAAGGGACTCACGTCTGAGCATACCCTGCCAACTTAGGGCGAACAAAGCAATACAAAAGGGGATGATGGACGGAGCATTTGAGCAAATCAAACACTCACCCCCAGTCAACTGATCTGGGTTTAATCTAACACCATTCCTTAGCTCACTCAGCCAACCCAGTTCAGACATGGCCATTTGCAAATCAGTCTGACCCTGTGCCTCATGGGAACAGTCCAGCCCGAACTGCCAAGCCATGTCTTCTCTGGACCGGAAACAAGCATCCTAGGACCGGTTTCGGATTCATAATCCTCATCAGCCAGGCTATCTTGAATACAGTGGCCAAGTGAGCAAGGGACTCACGTCTGAGCATACCCTGCCAACTTAGGGCGAACAAAGCGATACAAAAGGGGATGATGGACGGAGCGTTTGAGCAAATCAAACACTCACCCCCAGTCAACTAATCTGGGTGTAATCCATCACCATTCTTTAGCTCACTCAGCCACCCCAGTTCAGACATGGCCATATGCAAATCAGTCTGACCCTGTGCCTCATGGGAACAGTCCAGCCCGAACTGCCAAGCTATGTCTTCCCTGGACCGGAAACCAGCATCCTGGGACCGGTTTCGGATTCATAATCCTCATCAGCCAGGCTATCTTGAATCCAGTGGCCAAGTGAGCAAGGGACTCACGTCTGAGCATACCCTGCCAATTTAGGGCGAACAAAGCGATACAAAAGGGGATGATGGACGGAGCGTTTGAGCAAATCAAACACTCACCCCCAGTCAACTGATCTGGGTTTAATCCATCACCATTCTTTAGCTCACTCAGCCACCCCAGTTCAGACATGGCCATATGCAAATCAGTCTGACCCTGTGCCTCATGGGAACAGTCCAGCCCGAACTGCCAAGCCATGTCTTCGGTGGACCGGAAACAAGCATCCTGGGACCAGTTTTGGATTCATAATCCTCATCAGCCAGGCTATCTTGATTCCAGTGGCCAAGTGAGCAAGGGATTCACGTCTGAGCATACCCTGAAAACTTAGGGCGAACAAAGCGATACAAAAGGGGATGATGGACGGAGCGTTTGAGCAAATCAAACACTCACCCCCAGTAAACTGATCTGGGTTTAATCCATCACCATTCTTTAGCTCATTCAGCCACCCTAGTTCAGACATGGCCATATGCAAATCAGTCTGACCCTGTGCCTCATGGGAACAGTCCAGCCCAAACTGCCAAGCCATGTCTTCCCTGGACCGGAAACAAGCATCCTGGGACCGGTTTCAGATTCATTATCCTCATCAGCCAGGCTATCTTGAATCCAGTAGCCAAGTGAGCAAGGGACTCATGTCTGAGCATACCCTGCCAACTTAGGGCGAACAAAGCGATACAAAAGAGGATGATGGGCGGAGCGTTTGAGCAAATCAAACACTCACCCCCAGTCAACTGATCTGGGTGTAATCCATCACCATTCTTTAGCTCACTCAGCCACCCCAGTTCAGACATGGCCATATGCAAATCAGTCTGACCCTGTGCCTCATGGGAACAGTCCAGCCCGAACTGCCAAGCTATGTCTTCCCTGGACCGGAAACCAGCATCCTGGGACCGGTTTCGGATTCATAATCCTCATCAGCCAGGCTATCTTGAATCCAGTGGCCAAGTGAGCAAGGAACTCACGTCTGAGCATACCCTGCCAACTTAGGGCGAACAAAGCGATACAAAAGGGGATGATGGACGGAGCGTTTGAGCAAATCAAACACTCACCCCCAGTCAACTGATCTGGGTTTAATCCATCACCATTCTTTAGCTCACTCAGCCACCCCAGTTCAGACATGGCCATATGCAAATCAGTCTGACCCTGTGCCTCATGGGAACAGTCCAGCCCGAACTGCCAAGCCATGTCTTCTCTGGACCGGAAACAAGCATCCTGGGACCGGTTTCGGATTCATAATCCTCATCATCCAGGCTATCTTGAATCCAGTGGCCAAGTGAGCAAGGGACTCACGTCTGAGCATACCCTGCCAACATAGAGCGAACAAAGCGATACAAAAAGGGATGATGGACGGAGCGTTTGAGCAAATCAAACACTCACCCCCAGTCAACTAATCTGGGTGTAATCCATCACAATTCTTTAGCTCACTCAGCCACCCCAGTGCAGACATGGCCATATGCAAATCAGTCTGACCCTGTGCCTCATGGGAACAGTCCAGCCCGAACTGCCAAGCCATGTCTTCCCTGGACCGGAAACAGGCATCCTGGGACCGGTTTCGGATTCATAATCCTCATCAGCCAGGCTATCTTGAATCCAGTAGCCAAGTGAGCAAGGGTCTCGCGTCTGAGCATACCCTGCCAACTTAGGGTGAACAAAGCGATACAAAAGTGGATGATGGACGGAGCGTTGGAGCAAATCAAACACTCTCCCCCAGTCAACTAATCTGGGTGTAATCCATCACCATTCTTTAGCTCACTCAGCCACCCCAGTTCAGACATGGCCATATGCAAATCAGTCTGACCCTGTGCCTCATGGGAACAGTCCAGCCCGAACTGCCAAGCTATGTCTTCCCTGGACCGGAAACAAGTATCCTGGGACCATTTTCGGATTCATAATCCTCATCAGCCAGGCTATCTTGAATCCAGTGGCCAAGTGAGCAAGGGGCTCACGTCTGAGCATACCCTGCCAACTTAGGGCGAACATAGCGATACAAAAGGGGATGATGGACGGAGCATTTGAGCAAATCAAACACTCACCCCCAGTCAACTGATCTGGGTTTAATCCATCACCATTCTTTAGCTCACTCAGCCACCCCTGTTCAGACATGGCCATATGTAAATCAGTCTGACCCTGTACCTCATGGGAACAGTCCAGCCCGAACTGCCAAGCCATGTCTTCCCTGGACCGGAAACAAGCATCCTGGGACCGGTTTCGGATTCATAATCCTCATCAGCCAGGCTATCTTGAATACAGTGGCCATGTGAGCAAGGGACTCTCGTCTGAGCATACCCTGCCAACATAGGGCGAACAAAGCGATACAAAAGGGGATGATGGACGGAGCGTTTGAGCAAATCAAACACTCACCCCCAGTCAACTGATTTGGGTTTAATCCATCACCATTCTTTAGCTCACTCAGCCACCCCAGTTCAGACATGGCCATATGCAAATCAGTCTGACCCTGTGCCTCATGGGAACAGTCCAGCCCAAACTGCCAAGCCATGTCTTCCCTGGACCGGAAACAAGCATCCTGGGACCGGTTTCAGATTCATTATCCTCATCAGCCAGGCTATCTTGAATCCAGTAGCCAAGTGAGCAAGGGACTCATGTCTGAGCATACCCTGCCAACTTAGGGCGAACAAAGCGATACAAAAGAGGATGACGGGCGGAGCGTTTGAGCAAATCAAACACCCACCTCCAGTCAACTGATCTGGGTGTAATCCATCACCATTCTTTAGCTCACTCAGCCACCCCAGTTCAGACATGGCCATATGCAAATCAGTCTGACCCTGTGCCTCATGGGAACAGTCCAGCCCAAACTGCCAAGCCATGTCTTCCCTGGACCGGAAACAGGCATCCTGGGACCGGTTTCGGATTCATAATCCTCATCAGCCAGGCTATCTTGAATCCAGTAGCCAAGTGAGCAAGGGTCTCGCGTCTGAGCATACCCTGCCAACTTAGGGTGAACAAAGCGATACAAAAGTGGATGATGGACGGAGCGTTTGAGCAAATCAAACACTCACCCCCAGTCAACTAATCTGGGTGTAATCCATCACCATTCTTTAGCTCACTCAGCCACCCCAGTTCAGACATGGCCATATGCAAATCAGTCTGACCCTGTGCCTCATGGGAACAGTCCAGCCCGAACTGCCAAGCTATGTCTTCCCTGGACCGGAAACAAGTATCCTGGGACCATTTTCGGATTCATAATCCTCATCAGCCAGGCTATCTTGAATCCAGTGGCCAAGTGAGCAAGGGGCTCACGTCTGAGCATACCCTGCCAACTTAGGGCGAACATAGCGATACAAAAGGGGATGATGGACGGAGCATTTGAGCAAATCAAACACTCACCCCCAGTCAACTGATCTGGGTTTAATCCATCACCATTCTTTAGCTCACTCAGCTACCCCTGTTCAGACATGGCCATATGTAAATCAGTCTGACCCTGTACCTCATGGGAACAGTCCAGCCCGAACTGCCAAGCCATGTCTTCCCTGGACCGGAAACAAGCATCTTGGGACCGGTTTCGGATTCATAATCCTCATCAGCCAGGCTATCTTGAATACAGTGGCCAAGTGAGCAAGGGACTCTCGTCTGAGCATACCCTGCCAACATAGGGCGAACAAAGCGATACAAAAGGGGATGATGGACGGAGCGTTTGAGCAAATCAAACACTCACCCCCAGTCAACTGATCTGGGTTTAATCCATCACCATTCTTTAGCTCACTCAGCCACCCCAGTTCAGACATGGCCATATGCAAATCAGTCTGACCCTGTGCCTCATGGGAACAGTCCAGCCCAAACTGCCAAGCCATGTCTTCCCTGGACCGGAAACAAGCATCCTGGGACCGGTTTCAGATTCATTATCCTCATCAGCCAGGCTATCTTGAATCCAGTAGCCAAGTGAGCAAGGGACTCATGTCTGAGCATACCCTGCCAACTTAGGGTGAACAAAGCGATACAAAAGTGGATGATGGACGGAGCGTTTGAGCAAATCAAACACTCACCCCCAGTCAACTAATCTGGGTGTAATCCATCACAATTCTTTAGCTCACTCAGCCACCCCAGTGCAGACATGGCCATATGCAAATCAGTCTGACCCTGTGCCTCATGGGAACAGTCCAGCCCGAACTGCCAAGCCATGTCTTCCCTGGACCGGAAACAGGCATCCTGGGACCGGTTTCGGATTCATAATCCTCATCAGCCAGGCTATCTTGAATCCAGTAGCCAAGTGAGCAAGGGTCTCGCGTCTGAGCATACCCTGCCAACTTAGGGTGAACAAAGCGATACAAAAGTGGATGATGGACGGAGCGTTTGAGCAAATCAAACACTCACCCCCAGTTAACTAATCTGGGTGTAATCCATCACCATTCTTTAGCTCACACAGCCACCCCAGTTCAGACATGGCCATATGCAAATCAGTCTGACCCTGTGCCTCATGGGAACAGTCCAGCCCGAACTGCCAAGCTATGTCTTCCCTGGACCGGAAACAAGTATCCTGGGACCATTTTCGGATTCATAATCCTCATCAGCCAGGCTATCTTGAATCCAGTGGCCAAGTGAGCAAGGGGCTCACGTCTGAGCATACCCTGCCAACTTAGGGCGAACATAGCGATACAAAAGGGGATGATGGACGGAGCATTTGAGCAAATCAAACACTCACCCCCAGTCAACTGATCTGGGTTTAATCCATCACCATTCTTTAGCTCACTCAGCCACCCCTGTTCAGACATGGCCATATGTAAATCAGTCTGACCCTGTACCTCATGGGAACAGTCCAGCCCGAACTGCCAAGCCATGTCTTCCCTGGACCGGAAACAAGCATCCTGGGACCGGTTTCGGATTCATAATCCTCATCAGCCAGGCTATCTTGAATACAGTGGCCAAGTGAGCAAGGGACTCTCGTCTGAGCATACCCTGCCAACATAGGGCGAACAAAGCGATACAAAAGGGGATGATGGACGGAGCGTTTGAGCAAATCAAACACTCACCCCCAGTCAACTGATTTGGGTTTAATCCATCACCATTCTTTAGCTCACTCAGCCACCCCAGTTCAGACATGGCCATATGCAAATCAGTCTGACCCTGTGCCTCATGGGAACAGTCCAGCCCAAACTGCCAAGCCATGTCTTCCCTGGACCGGAAACAAGCATCCTGGGACCGGTTTCAGATTCATTATCCTCATCAGCCAGGCTATCTTGAATCCAGTAGCCAAGTGAGCAAGGGACTCATGTCTGAGCATACCCTGCCAACTTAGGGCGAACAAAGCGATACAAAAGAGGATGATGGGCGGAGCGTTTGAGCAAATCAAACACCCACCTCCAGTCAACTGATCTGGGTGTAATCCATCACCATTCTTTAGCTCACTCAGCCACCCCAGTTCAGA
This sequence comes from Lissotriton vulgaris, assembly GCF_964263255.1. NCBI lineage: Eukaryota > Metazoa > Chordata > Amphibia > Caudata > Salamandridae > Lissotriton > Lissotriton vulgaris. Next base: position 617,075,748 of record NC_141698.1, read on the forward strand.
CATGGCCATATGCAAATCAGTCTGACCCTGTGCCTCATGGGAACAGTCCAGCCCAAACTGCCAAGCCATGTCTTCCCTGGACCGGAAACAGGCATCCTGGGACCGGTTTCGGATTCATAATCCTCATCAGCCAGGCTATCTTGAATCCAGTAGCCAAGTGAGCAAGGGTCTCGCATCTGAGCATACCCTGCCAACTTAGGGTGAACAAAGCGATACAAAATTGGATGATGGACGGAGTGTTTGAGCAAATCAAACACTCACCCCCAGTCAACTAATCTGGGTGTAATCCATCACCATTCTTTAGCTCACTCAGCCACCCCAGTTCAGACATGGCCATATGCAAATCAGTCTGACCCTGTGCCTCATGGGAACAGTCCAGCCCGAACTGCCAAGCTATGTCTTCCCTGGACCGGAAACAAGTATCCTGGGACCATTTTCGGATTCATAATCCTCATCAGCCAGGCTATCTTGAATCCAGTGGCCAAGTGAGCAAGGGGCTCACGTCTGAGCATACCCTGCCAACTTAGTGCGAACATAGCGATACAAAAGGGGATGATGGACGGAGCATTTGAGCAAATCAAACACTCACCCCCAGTCAACTGATCTGGGTTTAATCCATCACCATTCTTTAGCTCACTCAGCCACCCCTGTTCAGACATGGCCATATGTAAATCAGTCTGACCCTGTACCTCATGGGAACAGTCCAGCCCGAACTGCCAAGCCATGTCTTCACTGGACCGGAAACAAGCATCCTGGGACCGGTTTTGGATTCATAATCCTCATCAGCCAGGCTATCTTGAATACAGTGGCCAAGTGAGCAAGGGACTCTCGTCTGAGCATACCCTGCCAACATAGGGCGAACAAAGCGATACAAAAGGGGATGATGGACGGAGCGTTTGAGCAAATCAAACACTCACCCCCAGGCAACTGATCTGGGTTTAATCCATCACCATTCTTTAGCTCACTCAGCCACCCCAGTTCAGACATGGCCATATGCAAATCAGTCTGACCCTGTGCCTCATGGGAACAGTCCAGCCCAAACTGCCAAGCCATGTCTTCCCTGGACCGGAAACAAGCATCCTGGGACCGGTTTCAGATTCATTATCCTCATCAGCCAGGCTATCTTGAATCCAGTAGCCAAGTGAGCAAGGGACTCATGTCTGAGCATACCCTGCCAACTTAGGGCGAACAAAGCGATACAAAAGAGGATGATGGGCGGAGCGTTTGAGCAAATCAAACACCCACCCCCAGTCAACTGATCTGGGTGTAATCCATCACCATTCTTTAGCTCACTCAGCCACCCCAGTTCAGACATGGCCATATGCAAATCAGTCTGACCCTGTGCCTCATGGGAACAGTCCAGCCCGAACTGCCAAGCTATGTCTTCCCTGGACCGGAAACCAGCATCCTGGGACCGGTTTCGGATTCATAATCCTCATCAGCCAGGCTATCTTGAATCCAGTGGCAAAGTGAGCAAGGAACTCACGTCTGAGCATACCCTGCCAACTTAGGGCGAACAAAGCGATACAAAAGGGGATGATGGACGGAGCGTTTGAGCAAATCAAACACTCACCCCCAGTCAACTGATCTGGGCTTAATCCATCACCATTCTTTAGCTCACTCAGCCACCCCAGTTCAGACATGGCCATATGCAAATCAGTCTGACCCTGTGCCTCATGGGAACAGTCCAGCCCGAACTGCCAAGCCATGTCTTCGGTGGACCGGAAACAAGCATCCTGGGACCGGTTTCGGATTCATAATCCTCATCATCCAGGCTATCTTGAATCCAGTGGCCAAGTGAGCAAGGGACTCACGTCTGAGCATACCCTGCCAACATAGAGCGAACAAAGCGATACAAAAGGGATGATGGACGGAGCGTTTGAGCAAATCAAACACTCACCCCCAGTCAACTAATCTGGGTGTAATCCATCACCATTCTTTAGCTCACTCAGCCACCCCAGTTCAGACATGGCCATATGCAAATCAGTCTGACCCTGTGCCTCATGGGAACAGTCCAGCCAGAACTGCCAAGCTATGTCTTCCCTGGACCGGAAACAAGCATCCTGGAACCGGTTTCGGATTCATAATCCTCATCAGCCAGGCTATCTTGAATCCAGTGGCCAAGTGAGCAAGGGTCTCACGTCTGAGCATACCCTGCCAATTTAGGGCGAACAAAGCGATACAAAAGGGGATGATGGACGGAGCATTTGAGCAAATCAAACACTCACCCCCAGTCAACTGATCTGGGTTTAATCTATCACCATTCCTTAGCTCACTCAGCCACCCCAGTTCAGACATGGCCATATGCAAATCAGTCTGACCCTGTGCCTCATGGGAACAGTCCAGCCCGAACTGCCAAGCCATGTCTTCTCTGGACCGGAAACAAGCATCCTAGGACAGGTTTCGGATTCATAATCCTCATCAGCCAGGCTATCTTGAATACAGTGGCCAAGTGAGCAAGGGACTCACGTCTGAGCATACCCTGCCAACTTAGGGCGAACAAAGCGATACAAAAGGGGATGATGGACGGAGCGGTTGAGCAAATCAAACACTCACCCCGTCAACTAATCTGGGTGTAATCCATCACCATTCTTTAGCTCACTCAGCCACCCTAGTTCAGACATGGCCATATGCAAATCAGTCTGACCCTGTGCCTCATGGGAACAGTCCAGCCCGAACTGCCAAGCTATGTCTTCCCTGGACCGGAAACCAGCATCCTGGGACCGGGTTCGAGTTCATAATCCTCATCAGCCAGGCTATCTTGAATCCAGTGGCCAAGTGAGCAAGAGACTCACGTCTGAGCATACCCTGCCAACTTAGGGCGAACAAAGCGATACAAAAGGGGATGATGGACGGAGCGTTTGAGCAAATCAAACACTCACCCCCAGTCAACTGATCTGGGTTTAATCCATCACCATTCTTTAGCTCACTCAGCCACCCCAGTTCAGACATGGCCATATGCAAATCAGTCTGACCCTGTGCCTCATGGGAACAGTCCAGCCCGAACTACCAAGCCATGTCTTCCCTGGACCGGAAACAAGCATCCTGGAACGGGTTTCGGATTCATAATCCTCATCAGCCAGGCTATCTTGAATCCAGTGGTCAAGTGAGCAAGGTACTCACGTCTGAGGATACCCTGCCAACTTAGGGCGAATAAAGCGATACAATAGGGGATCATGGATGGGGCGTTTGAGCCAATCAAACACTCACCCCCAGTCAACTGATATGGGTTTAATCCATCACCATTCTTTAGCTCACTCAGCCACCCCAGTTCAGACATGGCCATGTGCAAATCACTCTGACCCTGTGCCTCATGGGAACAGTCCAGCCCGAACTGCCAAGCCATGTCTTCCCTGGACCGGAAACCAGCATCCTGGGACCGGTTTCGGATTCATAATCCTCATCAGCCAGGCTATCTTGAATCCAGTGGCCAAGTGAGCAAGGAACTCACGTCTGAGCATACCCTGCCAACTTAGGGCGAACAAAGCGATACAAAAGGGGATGATGGACGGAGCGTTTGAGCAAATCAAACACTCACCCCCAGTCAACTGATCTGGGCTTAATCCATCACCATTCTTTAGCTCACTCAGCCACCCCAGTTCAGACATGGCCATATGCAAATCAGTCTGACCCTGTGCCTCATGGGAACAGTCCAGCCCGAACTGCCAAGCCATGTCTTCGGTGGACCGGAAACAAGCATCCTGGGACCGGTTTCGGATTCATAATCCTCATCATCCAGGCTATCTTGAATCCAGTGGCCAAGTGAGCAAGGGACTCACGTCTGAGCATACCCTGCCAACATAGAGCGAACAAAGCGATACAAAAGGGATGATGGACGGAGCGTTTGAGCAAATCAAACACTCACCCCCAGTCAACTAATCTGGGTGTAATCCATCACCATTCTTTAGCTCACTCAGCCACCCCAGTTCAGACATGGCCATATGCAAATCAGTCTGACCCTGTGCCTCATGGGAACAGTCCAGCCAGAACTGCCAAGCTATGTCTTCCCTGGACCGGAAACAAGCATCCTGGAACCGGTTTCGGATTCATAATCCTCATCAGCCAGGCTATCTTGAATCCAGTGGCCAAGTGAGCAAGGGTCTCACGTCTGAGCATACCCTGCCAATTTAGGGCGAACAAAGCGATACAAAAGGGGATGATGGACGGAGCATTTGAGCAAATCAAACACTCACCCCCAGTCAACTGATCTGGGTTTAATCTATCACCATTCCTTAGCTCACTCAGCCACCCCAGTTCAGACATGGCCATATGCAAATCAGTCTGACCCTGTGCCTCATGGGAACAGTCCAGCCCGAACTGCCAAGCCATGTCTTCTCTGGACCGGAAACAAGCATCCTAGGACAGGTTTCGGATTCATAATCCTCATCAGCCAGGCTATCTTGAATACAGTGGCCAAGTGAGCAAGGGACTCACGTCTGAGCATACCCTGCCAACTTAGGGCGAACAAAGCGATACAAAAGGGGATGATGGACGGAGCGTTTGAGCAAATCAAACACTCACCCCGTCAACTAATCTGGGTGTAATCCATCACCATTCTTTAGCTCACTCAGCCACCCTAGTTCAGACATGGCCATATGCAAATCAGTCTGACCCTGTGCCTCATGGGAACAGTCCAGCCCGAACTGCCAAGCTATGTCTTCCCTGGACCGGAAACCAGCATCCTGGGACCGGGTTCGAGTTCATAATCCTCATCAGCCAGGCTATCTTGAATCCAGTGGCCAAGTGAGCAAGAGACTCACGTCTGAGCATACCCTGCCAACTTAGGGCGAACAAAGCGATACAAAAGGGGATGATGGACGGAGCGTTTGAGCAAATCAAACACTCACCCCCAGTCAACTGATCTGGGTTTAATCCATCACCATTCTTTAGCTCACTCAGCCACCCCAGTTCAGACATGGCCATATGCAAATCAGTCTGACCCTGTGCCTCATGGGAACAGTCCAGCCCGAACTACCAAGCCATGTCTTCCCTGGACCGGAAACAAGCATCCTGGAACGGGTTTCGGATTCATAATCCTCATCAGCCAGGCTATCTTGAATCCAGTGGTCAAGTGAGCAAGGTACTCACGTCTGAGGATACCCTGCCAACTTAGGGCGAATAAAGCGATACAATAGGGGATCATGGATGGGGCGTTTGAGCCAATCAAACACTCACCCCCAGTCAACTGATATGGGTTTAATCCATCACCATTCTTTAGCTCACTCAGCCACCCCAGTTCAGACATGGCCATGTGCAAATCACTCTGACCCTGTGCCTCATGGGAACAGTCCAGCCCGAACTGCCAAGCCATGTCTTCCCTGGACCGGAAACAAGCATCCTGGAACCGGTTTCGGATTCATAATCCTCATCAGCCAGGCTATCTTGAATCCAGTGGCCAAGTGAGCAAGGGACTCACGTCTGAGCCTTCCCTGCCATCTTAGGGTGAACAAAGCGATACAAAAGCGGATGATGGACGGGGCGTTTGAGCAAATTAAACAGTCACCCCCAGTCAACTGATCTGGGTTTAATCCATCACCATTCTTTAGCTCACTCGGCCACCCCAGTTCAGACATGTCCATATGCAAATCAGTCTGACCCTGTGCCTCATGGAACAGTCCAGCCCGAACTGCCAAGCCATGTCTTCCCTGGACCGGAAACAAGCATCCTGGGACCGGTTTCGGTTTCATAATCCTCATCAGCTAGGCTATCTTGAATCCAGTGGCCAAGTGAGCAAGGGACTCACGTCTGAGCATACCCTGCCAACTTAGGGCGAACAAAGCAATACAAAAGGGGATTATGGACGGAGCGTTTGAGCAAATCAAACACTCACCCCCAGTCAACTGATCTGGATTTAATCCATCACCATTCTTTAGCTCACTCAGCCACCCCAGTTCAGACATGGCCCTATGCAAATCAGTCTGACCCTGTGCCTCATGGGAACAGTCCAGCCCGAACTGCCAAGCCATGTCTTCCCTGGACCGGAAACAAGCATCCTGGGACCGGTTTCGGATTCATAATCCTCAACAACCAGGCTATCTTGAATCCAGTGGCCAAGTGAGCAAGGGACTCACGTCTGAGCATACCCTGCCAACTTAGGGCGAACAAATAGGTACAAAAGGGGGTGGACTGTTCCCATGAGGCACAGGGTCAGACCGGGGTGGCAGAGTGGGCTAAAGAACGGTGATGGATTAAACCCAGATCTGTTGACTGGGTGTGAGTGTTTGATTGCTTCAGATGCTCCATCCATCACCACCCCCCTTTTGTACCTCTTAGAAATGAATTACAGTGGATCAAGTATGCCTCTCTTGAATACTCGGATTTCTTAGACGCTGAACAATGTGAGTCTGGACCCTTTTCATTCTCACTTCTTTTATTAGTCTTTAAACTACCCTTCACAGAGGGAGCTGGTCACTGGCAGAATCTTACAAAAAAAGAGTATTTCCTGGTACGGTGGCAAATGGTGTCATGGCTCATTTCATTAGTTCTCCTTTAAGGTGCCTGTAAAAGAAACATGCATGTACTGTGTCACTCATTGTTTCACGTACGCATGCATTCATCTATCCATTTACTCATGGTTGTGTAAAGAAGTAGGAGAACATACCCCCCGGGAATGGTGGAGCCCTCGCCCTTCTGACAGCACCTTTCCGACTTCTCCACAGACCAACGAGTGGGAGGACGAAGGAAACGAGAAGGATAGCGTAGACGAAGTGTGCGGCACCTTTAAGTGAGCGTCGACATCTGAGGAGGAAGGCCCGGCACTACAGGACGTCACGAGAACCAAACTAGTGAAAACCCCGGAAGTACTGTATACGGGGTGTGGAGACACCGTGGAGGAGAAGGCGGGAGCGGAGGTAAACGGAGAGCGGAAGCAGAGACGAGGAAGGAGACCGAGAGGACCGTACAGAACATCGCGGAAGAGCAGACGGAGGGTCCGAGTCAAGAGGCGAGCCAGGAGGCCAACGACCCTGCGAACCGCCGTGCCACACTCCCGAGGGAGGAGTGTGGCCTGTCACAGGTACGGCGGCGTTGGGCAGCCTGGGTGGGAAGACGGAGCGCTAGCGAGTAGCGTGTATAACTCCCTGTTTGTTACTTCCCTTTAAACAATCCCTACCCTACCATTACCCTTCTCCTTCCCTGTTTCCCTGCTCAAACCCACCCCCACTCTATGTCTGACACGGAGCACTGTTGGTAGATCGCTGGAATCACCGGGTTTATCCTCACACTCCCTGGGTCCCTTGGTGCAACCCTATTAGAGGACTGTGATCTAACGGCCTCCCTTCTTGTTGGTCTTTCTTTGCATGAGGCGAATCCATCGATATCTGGAGCGAAGACCCCCTCTTCCTGAGTGAGGACAACTATAGAAGACCAGCGCCACGGACCCCAGTACCTTTGCCCGGGAAAGACTGACCTTTAGGACCAGAAAGACATTCATATCAAAGCCCTTAAGAACCCTAAAAATAAAACCTTCTTTAAATCCTACACCTGGTGTCACGGTCGTCCCTACTCCCATGCCCACAGGTTGCATTCATCCATCTACAATACAATACAAATAGGCACTTTCAGTCATAAGCCAGAATTACAGTCTTTGCTCGTTGTCTTAGTGAAGACAGTGCTTTTCATTGCGTTCTATTTTGGAGTAAGCTACACGCCATGTGGTGTTAAATTAGAAAGAACAATCTGATTCTGCTTTTGCAAGATGAAAATCACAGAAGGCGCTTTCTTAGTATCACTGGTGGCAGATTTTATAAAAGCGTATTGCGTTTTGGCAAAGTGCACAGTTATCCAAATCAAAATTAAAGTGGCAAGTATGGAATCTATCTGCGACCCTAGCTAAGGGGCCCGTGACACCTGGATCCGAAACTACATGTGAGGGCTTTACTGGGATTTGCACAATAGAGGGGTGCTAGAGTCAACACCAGGGCAGATGCACTTGGATTTAAGGTAACATTTTTATGCCTCACTAATATAGAGTACATCGACATGTCCCATCCCGTTGTGCAGCAAGGGAGGTTTTATTCATTTAGAGTTTGCCCGTGAAGCAGTGCTTTTGTTTTGTTTTGTTTTCTTGCCTTTGTTTGAACAGCATTGTTTTCCCGGGTGGGTAAGTGTACCAATCGTGGGGTACTGCAATGACTGATTGATGGGTGGATTGGGTACCATGTTCTTCTTGCTTACATTTCACATGCTTTACTTTGCTTTTTCCAGGATGTTGGTACTTTTTATTTAGGCAGCATATTGCTCTCTTTCTTGTCTAGTTCGTAATTTGAATGGAGTAGTTGCAAGTATACTATGGTTCTAAATCTAAAAACACTCACTACCACCTTCCTGGCCTCTAGCAATTTTCAGAAACAATTAAAATGTCATGATAACGCTGATGTTTAATGTTTTTCCTAGAGAGAGATCAGAGTTTTGTCTAGTGGAAGTTTAGACTTATGGAAAGGTAGAGCAGAAGGTTAATGTGCCTGCTGTAAAGAACATGTACCTGATGCAGATCACAAAATGCACATGATATAAATAGGTCAGTGAGTCACTGCTTTTGTCAGAGAGATCCTTATGTTACTTGCAGTTTGTAAGTTAAAATCCTAACATAGAACAATGAGCTATTAACTGTCCTCTAGAGCTGCATGCAAACTGCAAGGTAAAAAGTACAGCGTTAATATGTTTTACCCCCAGTCTTTGTGTGATTATCCTAATTTTTCAATTATAAATTATTATGTTTTTATTGTCAGCACCTGGTAAAGCCTGACCACCATTACCATCATTGTTGGGCAATTTTTGGGAGAAGAACAAGAGGCCCCAACCTCCTTTGCTGCTCTTTCACCCCGGCTACAATATTATTTTAGATTCGAGTTAGGGCTATGTGTGTGGTTACTCTACATGGTGGTTGGGGTGGGTGCTCATTTTGAACATTGTACTCAGAAATGCATTGTATCTCGATGTCTGTAATGAAGCTCTATGGTTATACTGAATAAGCAGCGATCTATGTTATGGCATCTCTTTATTAATGTAATAACTCACTTTCACAATTGCTTCATTAACCTTCCTGCTTTCTCGAATTTGCTTGAAAATGCACCATTTGGCCACTCTTTTTTCAATATTTTCTCAGGGGAACCCCCCCCGAACCCACCCTTAGGTTGTTCGTGCTCAATTGCTGCGCTCACTAGCTACGGTGCAGTATGACAATGATTTTACGCCTCACTACTTTCAAATGTCACCAGCCGCCCCTGTTTGTTTGTTTAAAAACCTTATTTTTGCATAGCAGGTGATTTTCATATCTTTTAAAACAACTGTTGCAAAAGAACATGTTTAAAAAGAAAATCCCCTTTATCAAAGCCAAAACATTTGATTTTGTCATTGCTTGTTGAGGTTAGCTTCCAAAAGACTTTCTAATTCTTGGTTTCCAGTGAACTTCGGATTAAGGAAGAAAGAAAAAGGCCTTAATATTTTGTCACATCAATTTTCAAAATCACTCACTGGGTCCTGGGGAAGAAAATGCAATTTGTGACACTGAACTGTACAGTGCTGAGTGCATTAATATTGTGAGATCAATACATCTTCCTCTTGACACACGTATGCCCTTGGAAAGGTTAACAAGTGCATGTTCTCAATAGTAGTAGTTTGTTGCTATAGTTTCACCTTCCAGCAAGTTATAGAATGTGTGCTTTTAAGTTGACATTATTCTCTGTAAATGTTGATTGTTTATACCTTGAATGAGTTTGACAAAGTCAGGTTAGGCTGCGTTTACTGCAGAGGGGTCATGTTTATGTGTATGGGTCATATTTTGGACACCTTCTTTTGAAGGCAGACATCCATTTTGCCTTTCCACCATTTATGAATTCTGTATCTTATACCTCTGTCATCTCTGATGTATCCCCTTTTTAATATCCTATTTGCCTACAGGTGCTTAAGAATATCCTTGCTTTCTGTCCCTTTTCTATGTACAGCCTGACACAGCGCAGTCAAATTTGATATCATAGCTAACATTGTAATAATAAAGGATTCAAAAATATATATGTTTATTATTGTTTTTATTATTTCTGCAAACAAATACAGCCGTTAAAGCAATACAGACAAAATGGGGAAGTTGATATAGAGCCCGCATCACAAAGCAGACTGTTTTTATACAAATACTAGGAGAAATGCCATCTACATGGGACTGATGTGGACCTCAGTAGTAATTTTGATTGGTGAGCCATGACCCACACATCCTGTCATGTTTTAGTGTTTTGGTGCACAACACCTTATACACCATCTTCTCCTAGTAGTAAAAAAAAACTTACCTGCACCAGCCAGCCGCCTCTCCTTCATCTTCCTTCTTCTTGCATTCCTTGCCGGCAGCTGGAAGGACCCAGGCTTCCATAAGCCAATCACAACGTTGCAATGCAAGGTTGTGATTGGTCTGAGCACTTTGGTTCAGTGCTCAGATGAGGAATGGGAAGCTGAGCATGTTCCTCACCAGGCTTTGTAATGCAGCCTGGTGGGGGAGATGCAAAGTGCGCATGACTGTTTGGCAACCCCAAAAAGTTGTGCGCACTTAGGGAGTGTAAACAACTCCTCTCCCTACTCTGGCCAGCCTCGCCTCACCCACCCCGCCCCGAGAGCCACTTACTGCAATTGTTATGCCGCGGGCCGAATCGTGACCCTCGGTGCTGCCCGTTTTCTCCTCGCTGGCCGCGGTGCAGCCCATGGCGCACCTCCCTCCTCTTCAGGGGCACCGCGGTGCAGCCCACGGCTCCCCTCCCTCCTCTTCAGGGGCCTCGCGGTGCAGCACGATGGCCCGCTGTTGCTGTTTTGGCAGTGTCACGGAAAGCACCAGCAACGCCAGTTAGTTTGCTCTGTCGGGCAAGCCACGTACTTGCGCTGCAGGCCATCCATTTCATGAGGCACCTTGGGGCACTAGACTTATTTGGTGTTGGCATCTGGTGATCCCCTTCCTTGGGGGCCATATTGTTGCTCTCCTCTTTACAACCTTACTCCCAGAAGGGAATTGGGGAGGTTTATAACCTTTCTAACATGGGGATCTTCCTATACTGCACTTCACTCCTTTCCCTATCCAAGATGGCGACACCTCTCCTTCCTGTTTTGTCACGTCCTGTTCCTGTATGTCACTTCCTGTTTTTCTGTATATAAGGGATCAGAACCTTTCCTTCCTTGCGTTGCAACACTCCTTGTTCGTTGCTGGTGTGTCCTCGCTCCTGTTGGTTCCTTGGCTCCTATTTTGGTGATTCATTCCTTCCGTTGGCGCTCCTTTTCCCCTTGCGCCTTCTGCTTCAGATTGACTTCCAGTTTTCTCCTGGTCCCTTTTGGGCTCCTGGTCCTCCAGTGTTTTCTGGCACCTTTGTCTTCTTCTTCATTCCTGGAGTCTCATCATCAACATCAAAGGTTTATCCCCTCCGGGGATTTCCTCTTGGGACTCCTTCTGGAGGTCACTGGCTGCTTAGGCTTTCATTGTCGGCAGCACCATGGCTACCGGAAGGGGCCGCCTCTATCTCGGCCAAACCAGTACTTACAAGAACCGAAGCCGGGAACTGTCCCAACACCTCAAGACTGGTAAGAAAGACCCTAAACCTGACAGCAATAGGAAAACTATAATGATCATAACAATAGTTATTGTCATTTTATTTGTTCTTTTGTTCAGTGGGGCAATGCTCCTCCCCCTTAGTGGAGGAGCTGCCACTGTCTTATCTCCTGCAGCGTGGTAGTTCATGCCGCATATCCCGTCCGCCGGGGAGGGAAGCTTCCTGACAGCAGCGGATAAGGTCTCTTTTGAGGCCCACCAGCAGCCTCTGGCCTCTTGAATCGGCTGATCCATCCATTATTCACACCAGCCTAACTTGGGATCCATCCCCGTGAGGGTGTTCAGGATTTCTGGGAAGGCATTGTGTATTCTTTGCCAATACCCCTGAGTAAGTTGACAGACCTTAACAATGTGGTTGAAAGTACTGTCTTACCATTCTCATTGTGTACATTCTGGGCCTCTGATCGTGCCCATCTTCCACAGGCTACTAGGGCTTTAATATACCCCTTGGACATTGCTGAACTGTATAGAAGGGGACCTAGAACCCAGAACTCGGGCATAACATCTTGCCTTTGCCACTTGCCATCATCTATTTCCCCTATATCCCTAATCCAAGTGGCTCTTAGTTCATTAAGCGGGTCCAGTATGTTCAATATTAAGGGCCGATGTATGCTAGAGATTGCCATGCACTCCAGGGGTTCCATAACTAGCTTTGCTCTAGAGGATTAAACACTTGGACCTCTTCCAATCTATTAATCATTCAATCAATCACTAGTATGTAAAGTGCAGCTACTCACCCAAAGAGGGTCTCAAATCGATGAAGGTTGCAGATCCTGGATGCTCATGGTGATTCTTCCAAAAGCCAGGTCTTGAGGTCCTTCAAGAACTTGGAGAGTGTAGCTGTCTGTTGGAGGTGGAGAGGGAGGGCGTTCCAAGCCTTGGCCATGAGGTAGGAGAAGGAAAAACCTCCTGTTTTGGTCTTCTTGAGCTGGGCTGAGCGGAGGGATCTTTTGGGTGCGTGGAACGATAGACGGTGGTTCATGTAGGCGACAGGGAGCCAGTGTAGTGTCCGCAGGTGTTGGGTGATGTGTCAGTGGCGTGGTAGGTTGAGGTTTAGTCTGGCTGAGGCATTCTGGACGTTCTGGGTTTTGCGGGTGAGGTTCTTGTTTATCCAGGCATAGAGTGCGTTGCCGTAGTCCAATCTGCAGCTGATGAGGGCATGTGTGACGGTTTTCCTTTGTTCAGTGGGGATCCAGCTGAAGGTCTTTCGTAGGAGATGGGGTGGAAGCAAAAAGAGGTGACAGCGTTGATTTGGCAGTCCATTTTGAGTTTTGAGTCCAGGATGATTCAGAGTTTGCAAGAGTGGTCCGTGGGGGAGGGTGGGTTCCCGATGGCGTTTCAGGCATCGGGGTGTGAGCCCATTATGAGTACTTCCGTTTTGTCCTTGTTTAGTTTTAGGCAGCTATTCTTCATCCACCTGGCCACTGCTTCCATTCCTTCTTGAAAGTTTTGTTTTCAGATTTGGGGTTTGTTGCATAGGAAGAGGATGAGTTGGGTGTCATCTGCGTACGATAAGATGTTGAGTCTGCGGGATCTGACAATGGATGCGAGTGGTGCCATGTAGACGTTCAAGAGAGGAGAGAGGAATGAGCGGATACAGTTGAGGGCTTTGTTCCGGATTCCTGCGTTGTGGAGTCTGCAAGCTAGGGTGCGGTATGAGACTGTGTCGAAGGCTGTGGAAAGGTCCAGGAGGATGAGGGTCACAGTCTCTCCTCTGTGGAGGAGGGAGCGGATGTCGTCTGTCGCGGCGAGGAGGATGGTTTCGATGCTGTGGTTCATCCTGAAGACTGATTGGGAGGAGTCGAGGATATTGTTTCTTCTATGAAGGAGGCGAGTTAACTGTTGACAGCTTTCTCAACGACTTTCGCTGGGAACGGGAGTAAGGAGATTGGTCTCAAGATCTTGAGGTCAGTGGGGTCTGCCGAGGGATTCTTCAAGAGGGGGTGATCTCGGCATGTTTCCAGTCGTCGGAAAAGCAAGAGGATGATGTCTGTGGCTCTGTGGTAGATGTGGTGGGGGTAGGGGTCCGTGGGGGCCCCGGAATAGGTTGACTTCATAGTCTTCAGGGTATATGCAGCACACTGGCCAGCTGCATTGGATATCCCCCCCTACACCAAAAAAGTCAGTGAAAAGCCTGGAAATCAAGATAAATGCCTATCTTTCCATGCAGGAGCAGATCAGCCTGGTCTCATCTGCTTGCATGTACCAACTGAGGACATTTAAGAAAATTAGCACATTTCTCTCTAAGGAGGCTAGCATAACTCTACCACCTACCTGTACTCAGAAGCTGTCAGGACATTAACGCTGTTGTAAATGGGATTTTAAAAATGAACTACAATTGTTAAAACTGCACCATTCACTCCTACCTGATTGCACTTGTCACTTTGAATTGGCCTATGTTTTGACACTCCCGAGCCCCGTTCCGCCGCGGCTTGTGCCGTTTGAGCGGAGGGCAAGAGGGAGGAAAGTCCGACTTCCGCCGGCACGCTTGCACCACTTCCGGGAGGGTAGCGCTCTAGTCCTGGAGCGCCCAACTCTACATAAGTGGTAAGCCAAGCGCACGCGCAGCAGACGCGTGCAGCGGGCGCGCCAAAGGCAAGCCCGTCTGCGCCCGTCAGCAGCAATCCGCGACCAGGGACCATAACCCCTGCTCTGCTCCCCGGGATACCATCTGCCCGCATCAGGTATGACTCTATGGCCCTCCGGAATCTAAAGCCCCCAATTGAGGCTTCATGCCTCCACGCCATGTGTCTGATTAATGCCACTAAGAGCTGCTCCAATTGCCACTTTGAACTTAGACCTTCTACAACACCATCGGAGAACCTCCAACCACCTATCAAAATGTTTCTTCTAAACTGCCGATCTTTGAGCAAGCATGTGATAGAAATAGCGCTTCTCCTAGAAAACCTCAACCCGGACGCCATATTTCTAACTGAAACTTGGCTAAAGGATGAGGGAGACTCGGCCACCAGCTACATATCTCAACTTGGTTATGTGCTGCAGAGGGTTGACAGGAATGGGGGAAGAGGAGGAGGGATTGGGATAATATTCAGGGACCGCTACCAATGAAGATCTCCCGAGCTGAAGTCCCCGACTGTGAAAGCATGAGCTTTACCTTAGAATTTTCCTCCACCTCGACCTTTTCAGGCCTATTACTATACCGTCCCCCGGGACAAATAGGCAAATTCATGGACTCTCTCCCCTCTCATGTTGCCGAATTAGCCCTAGCTACATCTAACTTCACGGTGCTGGGGGACATAAACATCCATTTGGATGATCATTCGGAACACCAAGCAAAGGCCTTACTGAATAATCTAGCAGCCCTTCAAATTATCCAGAACGGTTTGAAGCTACGCATAATAAAGGCCACCTACTGGATGCGGTTCTAACCAACGATCATAGGCTTCACATAGGCGCGCCAATGCCCCTCCCGTGGACTGATCACCTTTTGGTTCCATTAGCATGGGAGAACCTAAGTCCCCCCATGGCTCCTCCCCATGCCACCCTAATGGGAAGGAATTGGTCAAAGGTATCAGTAGACCAATGGACTGACTTCCTCGCGTTAAGCCAGCCTTTAATAGGGGATGACCCAGATACACTTAACAAGCACTTCAATGAATGGATACAGTCATCACTGGATTTGGTGGCCCCTGTGCAGCTTCTCAAGGAAATAACCAAGGCCAAAGAGGCACCATGGTATACCCCCAAACTAAAGGAGCTAAAGCAAAGCTGTAGGAAATTAGAGAGGACATGGAGACGTTCACTCGGGGTGCAAGATAGGAACTACTATTGAGAATCTATCAAGAAATATAAAGCCGAAATTACACTGGCCCAATCGGTTTTCTATGAACAAAAAATAAGGATGGCAGCCAACGCCCCACCTATTCCCCCCGACCGAAAGAGGCCCAAAGCCGCTGCGACAAGCAGGCAGAGTACTTCTTCCAAAAGACCCAATCCATCTCCCTTTCCTTCATTCCCAACGAACAGAATTTCTGGGACACGCATAATATCCCTACTAAACCCAACTGTCAGCTAGCGGAATTCCCACTGCTTAATGAAGAGTCCTTGAATGCTTCAATTCTAAAAGTGAGCAATCAAAGAAGAGTGCCCCACCACTTACATTTGCAACCACATTTATGGAAAGTTGAACACGCTGCTTGTCGTTATCAACTGGGTATTTTTATTTATACCGAATAATTTTTTGATTAAACTTTGTTTGTCAAAAACAACATATTATAGACAGACAAAAACATATGTGCAATGTGAATTTGAACCAAAGTTAGACTTTTCTACACAACAAAGTGTCACAAACTAAATGTAGTCATTAATCACGAAAATGAAAAACAATGTAAAACAGACAGTGACATTAGATATGCATGGCAATGAATGATAAACACACTTTCAAATGAGTAGAGCATTGATTGAAGCAAAGAAAAGTAGAAAAAAGGGGGGGAAAATTAGAAAAGGAGCGCAAAAATAAATTCGGGATTCTTTATCAGCCAGCGAATGCTGGTGTACAAGTTATCCTTTTCTAATTGGCCGACGCGTTTCGAATCCAGGAGCTTGTTTTCCGGATTCTCATCAGGGCACAAGTACTCTGTCTGTGAAATTTAAAAGGAAGAAAGCTTTTTTAAGTATTTTGGGTGGAAAAGGCAGGACTCCCTATGTTATGACACTCAGCCGAGGGACCTACCAGTTCTTTGACGAAACAAATTCAGAGGACAATTGTCAGTGCAGGCTGGATGAGCTCCATCAGGAGTCCAGTTGGCGGGGCTTCCTAATTCTAAAAGTGACATCGGGGTCTCTCACCGATCCTGCTCCCCCACGCCATCTGTTGAAGGTTGCAGATATTATTAGGCCAACTATCCTAAATACTCTGAATGCCTCCATTACTACAAGAAGCATACCAAAAGCGTGGAAATGTGCTCAAGTCAGGGCATTACTGAAAAAACCCAACCTCGATCCAGCAAACATGGCTAACTTTCACCCAATTTCCCTCCTCCCCTGGATAAGCTAGCTGCTTGAGAGACACATTAATTCCATCTTGGTGGATTATTTGGAATCCAATCATCTACTCCACGACTCTCAAGCAGGCTTCCGTCCTAAACTGGGGACAGAGGCTGCTTTGCTGACAGTAACAGAGCTAGCCCGGAAGCACATGGATCAAGGCGGCACCACAGCAATTATGCTATTAGACCTGAGTGCCGCCTTTGACACCGTGAACCACAACATCTTAATCTCTCGACTAAAACATCTCGGAGTGGCGGGTCAGGCCATCGATTGGTTACAGTCCTTCTTAGGGGACCGGGTGTTTCAGGTGTCTGAGGGTGCCACTCAATCCAAAGTCTGGCCCCTCAATCGGGGTGTGCCTCAGGGCTCCTCCTTAAGCCCTACGCTTTTTAATATATATATGGAACCTTTAGCAGAGATTGTTTGTCCCTATGGCTTTGATATTATAGCCTACGCAGACAACATCCAATTAGTGGTGGCTCTGAATCAGCTAGGGGGCACGCCCAATAATTTGGGCAACTGCCTAGTGGCAATAACTAAATGGATGGCCCTATCCCATTTAAAACTGAATGGGGAAAAAACTGAGCTGATGTTCCTGGGCAAATCAGCTGTCCCGAGACCCACCATTGAGTGGCCGACCTGCATGGGTACCCCACCAGAACCAATGGACCGGATCAAGAGTCTGGGAATCTGGCTAGATGACACCTTAAGCTTCAATCAGCAAGCCACCAAACTCTCTGCTACATGCTTTGGGCTGATATGAATGCTGAGGAAAATCCTGCCTCTTCTCCCTTTTCAAGCTCGAAGGATAATGGTCCAGGCCATCATCCTGTCCCGCCTTGACTATGGGAACGCCCTCTATTTGGGAGCTCCTGTCAGTACTATTAAAAAACTTCAAGTGACCCAGAATGCGCCGGCACACCTTCTCCTTGGACTTTCTCAAAGATACTCAGGCTTTGCCGCCTTTAGTAAACTACACTGGCTGCCCATTCAGGCCAGGATAAAATTCAAGGCGATGTGTATAAAAAAATTGATACTTGTATAGCGCACTACTCACCCACAAGGGTCTCAAGGCGCTTGTACGAATACCGCTGTGGAACCCATCCTGGCTTTCCCTGTGAGGCGTCCACTCCTGGGCACCCCCAAGGTGGAGGCCAGGCATCCTTAGCGTTGTGGGGGCCATTGTGGAGATTAAGCAAGCTATTGCCCAGAGTTGCAGAGTGGGACTCCATGATTGGAATAGGCACCGAGGCGAGAATTATCAGGTCCGTGGAATTTTGTGCCCAAGACCCGCTGAGGCAGGGAATTGAACCCTGGTCCCAAGCTAGACCTCTGCATCCGGGTCTGCTGCTCTAACCATTGAGCCACACTTCTCCAACGCACAAAACTATGTGCAAAATAGCTCCCCCAATGTTCTGTTCCTTAGTGACCCCCTACCACCCACGGAGATCATTGCGCTCTGGCTCAACCTTTCAGGCCTCTACTAAGAAAATTAAACATGCCAGATGGGGAGGCTGCTTCTTCTCTTGGAATGCGGCCTCTGTCTGGAACTCCTTGCCAATCACTTTGCGCAGTGAACCTGACATCCTAAAATTCCGTAAGAATTTGAAAACACTTCTTTTCCGCTAATCCTCAGCTGGTGGTTATCGTGTCCCATCCGTCCTCAGCGCTACCAGGCCTCCGGGTAGTAATGCGCTTTATAAAACCCCTATTACATTTCATTTCATTTCATAACTATCTTGCTCGCACTAATAATGTCCCGGTTGGATTACGCCAATTCCATATATTTAGGACTCCCTGTCAGTCAAATTCATAGGTTACAGCTCATTCAAAAGCAAGCAGCTAGGCTGGTCTTCCAGCAACCAAGACAGTGCCACACTAATCCATTAATGAAGCAGCTTAATTGGCTTTCTGTGATACAGCGGTCTATGTTTAAGACTGGTTGTATGATTTTTAATGCACTCCACGACTCAGGACCCAAGTTCATATCCGCCAAGATCACAAGATACATGCCTACACGGAATCTCAGATCAGCGACAATGAACATGTTGACGCTTTCAAGATTTAAACGTAAGAGAATGGATGGCTTGTGTTTCTCGGTACTAGGTCCCACCTTGTGGAATTCCCTTCCAATTGAAATTAGACTAACCTCAGAATATTTTAGCTTTAGAAAAAGACTTAAAACATGGTTATGTTGGAGGGAGAATTTTTAGCTGCACAGCTATCCAAGGACACACCTGTCACCTGCACAACATGACCCCTGTGTACGCCCTGCTGTTTGGAGGTTACAGGCCTCAGTTACGTTGCCCTGAGCACTGCCATTTTCTCTTAGCTTAAGCAGAAGCAGAAAGCAGGTCTGACCCAAGCTTCACCCAGCTGCTCTTGTCTGCAAAGCTCAGCACCCCTGCCAGGCCCCACCTCATTGTATATTTCGCACACACTGTAGAAGTCAAGTTCCTCTATAAATCTTGCAACATGCCCCACGTCCCCCACCTAAGCCATGAATAGAATAAGGGAAGTTCCCACCACAGCTACGTCAAGCAAGATATCCGATAAACTGAGGATAAGTGTAGCGAAATATTATCGCAGACTGCCTGATTGACACATGAATAGAACCCTTCAAAGCAATAATAACACATTTCTGATTAATGACAAACTTCCAGTCAGAATGGCAGGAACTCAGTCTAGGCTAGCATACGTGCCACACAATTACGAGAAGGTAGTCACATCTACACTAATGATGGGAAAGTCACCAGGCAGGGGCGTGAGAGGCGATAGAAGGATATGTGGTTCGAGGTGACGTAATATAGCGTGACCATAGGCCCCTCACCCCTGAACAAGTATAAAAGGGTGGTCCGCCCGATTATCGTTGAACTACTCCCCGTCAGCATATGGGTGGCGGACAAGAGTTTTTCCCAGGGGTTACTCGAGATAGCCCTTGTTTCATGTACTTAGGTTTCATGTACTTAGATTCTGCTCCATTGTATATTCTGCTGTAATGAAATGCTTTTTCCTTGTTGCATTTAAAGTTGTATTCCATTATTTGAAATGTTATGCTTTCTCTGACTTTGTTTTATCTCCACTGCATTTGAAGGTTTTTAAACTTATACTTTCAGGACATCATACATGCAGTGGTGAGTGTGCCTAATGATATGTGCTTAACCTTTTCTATGAAAGCTGCCTCAAAGCTCAGAAGTGTACTTAAAGTATAGTTTCTCTCTCTCATAGCTGCTGTAAAATGTACTTTGCAAACTCAAACTGGTCCATGTGACTTTCAAGAGAATGCTGGGTACAGGACCAAGTACTATATGATTTTTATGCTATCACTGATTATTTCTAGAAGCTGTGTCTTCAAATAAATTGTACAACTCCAAGCTTCAGTCTCCAAAAGCTCATATGTATGTTTTTTCCTGTTTTAGAGCAAGAGGTCCAGGTCTGCCCCGGTGCAAATTAAGCCGCCCTATTCCCCTTAGTTCTCACTCACGGTCTCTCCAGCGCGGCTTCTGGAAGCTGTAGTCCCCCTGGCCCCTCCTGCCCCTAATAAATCATCCCCTCCGACAAGTGGTGACCTCGACGTGATAATAAGGAGTTAAACTGACAGGATGCAGCTGGTTCCTAAGGAGGAAGTACTAAACTGCTAAACGACTCTGCAGCCGTCCTGCTGGACCATTGTGAGGGGAGAACACAGCGCTGAGGGTAAGCATACATAATATTGTGTCTGCCCGCCGCTGCGCTGTCTCTCTCTTGGGTTCAGCCGAATGGTGTGCTTTAATTGTGATGCAGCGGTGCTTCTGCCGATGGTCCAGGCTTCCTG
This sequence comes from Lissotriton vulgaris, assembly GCF_964263255.1. Classification (NCBI taxonomy): domain Eukaryota; kingdom Metazoa; phylum Chordata; class Amphibia; order Caudata; family Salamandridae; genus Lissotriton; species Lissotriton vulgaris. Next base: position 617,096,150 of record NC_141698.1, read on the forward strand.
TCTGTTAACCTTGTTATTTGATTCTACGCAGAGGAGGGATTGTGTGCTAAGTGGAGACTGAGCCTGACAGTTGGGTCATTATTGAGATATATGTGTTTCACTTTGCTTTATAAATAGTCGCATGTTATTGCTAAGCCGCGTGTAAATACTAAGATTGTAGCAGTCGAATTGTCAAGGCTTATTCTATATTTACTCTTAAACGCGGTGCCTCTCTAGAGGGAGGGGACCTTTAATACATCTTTTAGTTGTTTTTTTTAAGTGACCCTCTGAAGTTTCAGGGAAGGAGGACCGCACGTGGCAGGTCTCTCAGCTTAGTGGAGCCTCTCCACAGGGGGAGGGCCTTTGATACATCTGCAACAGGGTGTCAAGGAAGGAAAGGGTTGCGTCTAGCATCTTTTTCAGTATATTCGTGCAAGTGATCCTCTGTTTGATAGGAGTGACAGAGACGAGGTAATCTCTCATGTCAGTAGTCCATGAGAAAGAAGGAGTTTCAGCAGGTCCGATTAGCTACCGTGACCTTTGATCTTTCCTTAATTTAGCGGTGATATCCCCTGCTGTATGTCAAGGGAAGAGTTCTGTGCGGGACTAAGAAGTTTATATGCCTATATTGTAGGCATTATATTTTTGCCAAGATAAACGTGGTTTTATTAATAATTGTTGGTTCACCTCTCATGTATAAGGAAAACACTCTAGCACACTCTAGTGGCCATAGAGCGTGATTTTTGTAAAAGAATTGTTGAAGTGTTTACATACTTTTATGTTAGCGCCTAGTGTTTAATGTTGAATATATTTTTAGGTTCATAGAACAAACTTGTGTGATTCTTACTGTTTTCATGGTCTTTTTTTGTTGGGAGTCAATGGCTGGCACAGAGGCTGACCATAGCGAGACTATACTATACTATTGATATATAAGCACATTGTGATTGTTCATCTTTCCTTGACTAATTATAAACTGTGAACATCGAATTTCTGTTTATCACTGTGGTGTCTGGCCCCGTACCAATACTATCACTTAGGGGGGGGCTCGCTAAGTAGGGACTGCTGTGCACAACTGTGATGTCTGGCCCCGTACCATCATTATCATTTAGGGAGGGGACCCGCTAAGTAGAAATTGCTGCTAGTATATTTTGTGACCATCACTTGAGAACTGTTCTTTTAGCAAGATTCAATAACTAGGGAGATTGTAAATGCATTTCTGTGTTTCCCATGTATGTTGATCTGCCACTGACTAACTGAAGAGAGTCTATAAGCTTCGGCATTTCGAGCCCCACGGTTGTCACACATATATATTGTTTTCATTTTTTCTTGCTGCTGCTCCCCTGTGTGCATCTGGCATTCAGGATTTCCCCTTCCCTCTACAAGCACTGCAGGCTCACGAGGGAAGTCTCAGGGAAGTGCTCTGCGTTATTTTTAAAATACAGATCGTTTAGAATAAATGAGAAATGTTTTCTCTTTTTTAACTGCATTCCACGCTAGGAATAGGATACATGAGTATAAGAGGTATCCAGTCATCATAGAAGCATTGTGCTTGTGGTAAACTGCCCGACCCCGAAAACAACGGACAGGAGGTCAGCCTGTTTTTAATACATATACATACATATAACAAAAGAAAGTACAGATGAGCTATAGTGGACAACAAATTGAGGTAGTCCTACACATATTGAACAATAAAATTGTATCACTGCAGAACGTGAGCGCACAAACTCATAGAGAATTTAACAGAAAGGAAATCTCCTTAATATCTAAAGCGTGGGACTTGTTGGGAATACCACTCACACAGGGTACTGAGATAAGGGCATCCACATTGCATCTAGTGAAACTGTGCCTCCCAGTGCCAACGTATACATCCCCCACTGATGACACACAACTCACACTCCAGTCAGTGGGTAGTGTAGTAAATAGCGAAAGCCCTGATACTGCTCACCAGTGTTCACTCACACCGCCTCCTCCAAGCACCAGCTGCCCGGAGGGGCAGGGAGATTCACAGGATACCCTCACTCCACTAGGCTGTGAGCATCACGCCCACGAGCTGCATGACCAGCTGCAGCAGCAGCCATCACCAAGACTCACAGAACTATTACAAAGACACCCTTCTACGACGCATTATCCAGAAATGTGGGCATATTTACAAAGCCGTATGTTAAAAGGAGATTAGTTTCGCCACATTTACTGCCACAGATAGCCTACCTCAAAGATAACTCGACTCTAGGAGATGAGCAGACAGCCCACACAAGATCCAAGACTACAGATTACGGTACACATAGTGAACGGCTGTGTTGTTGCCCTTTCTGAGGATACAGCAACATCCCCTGAGTCTGTCTCACCCCTGACATGTACAGTCATTTTGACGCTAATCTCAGCCCTAGGAATTGACATAACATACTTGCAGCAGGTAAGGCTGACAATAATACCCGGTGGCGTTGCACACTTACGCCAGCCTACACACCACACAGAAGGATAATGTCTAAAATCACAGTACATCCACTAGCCTATGACGCAGATGACATTAATTTAGGACAGGGTATAAAGACTGACATAGAACTCTTATCAGATGTCCAGGCAGCCAGAGGCCATGACGATGCCTCAGCCCCAGACATCTCAGATAATTCACAAGATAGTACATCAGAGAGTACATTAGGCCAGCTATCCCTCAGTTCGCAAAGTCCAGTACTGCAGGATGCAGCTTCAGTAATGCCAGGTCAAATTGACACGCTATTGATAATAAAAATGAGACGTGTCCAACTCTGCAGCCCCCAGCAGGAAGAAAACAAAGAGAGCCATGAGGCCTCTGGTGCTTCACAGCACAGCTCCTACATGACACTCCCCAGATTTGACAGCCCAGTACCCACTTCCCTCACTGAGGATCACGATACCCCAAGAACAAGAACAAGACATTATGGCCCATTCCGACTCCCGAGCCACCAGCATTGCAATACACAGAGTCAGTATAATGAGTGGCAGCCCCTTAACACAGGTCCTAATAGAGAGGAAGAACACCTGCTACAATTCAATGAAGTAAGGAAAGACAGTGAACAGTATCCCTCTGAGGTAGTAACTGAGGGAGGCATTAGCAGGAATAGGACAGAAAGTGACCTATGCCAAAGAACAGGTAAAGAAGAAGGGGACATATCACACACACAGTACTCAGGAAGCCCCACAGGAAATACAGTAGCACTCCAGCAACTGTCATTATACCTAGCAAGTATAGGGGATGGAATGACTGAGCAGATGGGTGCAAAGAAAAAACAAGCCCCAAATGAAGTGGCTAGTAGTGTGAAGGAGGTAGTGCCACACAGTGGTGGAGTCCTAACTATCATGCCACAGCAAGGGCCATGGATAGACTTACATCAGGAAGCACAAAGTGCAGCCATACCACAGATCACCATGGCAGCTTCTCTCACAGCCCACTTAAGTGTGCCCCAAGCTCTGTCTACAGTCATTAACTATAACACTCGACCACCTACGCCTATGCCTCAGGCATCACCTCCAGTAGTTACACCACGTAGGCCAGAGAGACCACAGCTAGAGCGAGACAATTTGGATCTGCCAAAAATGTTCGAACAGGCAGAAGAAAGGAGAAGGCAGAGAAGAAGAGAGATAGAAAGAATTGCAGTATTAGGTGACTATGGGCGACTGGATGACGTCCAACAGGAATATGATGCATCAGGTATAGCAGGTCTGCACACCGCCAGATTTGGAATACTGCACCATATGACCCTTGACAGGCCAAGACCGCCACTGATCAATGGTCTGACACCAAAAGAGATAGTGATACTTGGAGAAGGGAGTGACCTGTATGTCAATCCATTCTCAGATAAATTGGCAGACTGGACAAAAGCTAATGCATCTCGAATGAAGGTTTGGCCCCGAGAGGGTTCCTTTGAGCCAGATGAAATGGCCACTGCTGAAGAATGTATATTGCAGGGAAAAGGAAATGACGATTGGAACTATACCTACATGCGCGAAGGCCTAAGGGTCTGGAAGAAATACGCACGCAGGTATTGTCACACAAGACCCACAGGGGTAACACACCAGCTGCCCCTGCTGTCCAAGGAGGTCAATGACCCCCCTACCTCAGTAACTTGGTCCCTAACGGACAAAGAGAATTTAAAGAGAGAACTCCCACCCCTCACGGAGGGTGCGGGAAAGTGGATAGAAGCCTTTGAAAATGACACTTCAAGTGTGTCATTGGCTATTTGGGATATGAAAAGCCTACTCACATCCCTGATTGGAAAGGATGCAGAGGATATGTTTTTACGCATCAACACAAGGCTTTGCACCACTAATTCAGAATTAGATGGTGACCCTTTCAATAAAATAAGATCAGCGCTATGGAACGAACTGCGCCAGAAGTTTCCAGATGTCTCAGACATCGGATCTCTAATGTCACAAATAAGGCAATTAGCTATCGAGAACACAACTGCTGAATCAGAACAGCAGAAATTAAAGAAAAGAAAGACTCTTGATGCAGTTAAGCTAGATACACCAGTGAGTCAAGTGACTACTGTCACCAATGTTTCACAAAGTGCCTTAAAAGTGCCAGGAGGTAACACACAGGTAACAACACATCAGATACAACAGGTACCTCAGCAACACATGCCTGTGTACAAAATGGTGCCCCAGACACAAGCCCCTGTATCACAAGGAGCTTCAGCCCTGCCCCCCATTGATTCGGTTTCACAGGGCACCATCCAGCAGCACAAGGCTGGAGGCAATTCAAGTCAAGATAAGCCCACAGACAACTCTAGTGTGTCCCTTGTTGTCATGTCTCACAAAGATTAGAGAGGACCCAGTTGTGAATGTCATGATTAACAACAACACGTATAGTTTTTGATTGACACAGGTGCCATATTCTCCTGCATCAAGGGGAGGGCACTGCCCACTTCCAACTAGAGCGCAAACACACTAGATTTCTCTGAAAAGATATTAAGGGTCCCTTTCACAGAATGGGTACAAATAGAGACAGGAGTTAAAGGTGTTGAGGAGCGTCTACTCTATACACCACAGTCCACATGATCTGATGGCCAAGCTAAATATGAGAATATATTTCGATGAAAAAGGCACAATGCCCTTTTCGGTTCCCAAGTGCACACAGACTGTCAGTCCTATGTTTGCATTTTTGTTCAGAAATAGATAGTTATGTTATGTGAATGGTCAAATATAATTCACACTGTATATATCGCTAAATATTGCAAAATAGAGCAACTAAATACAATTATTTATTCTTACGTCCCAAAATTCAGCAGCAGCTGACACAGGCACAAGAAAGATATAAAATGATGGAATGGAATGCGCACTAGTTGCATCGCATTTCTTTTCAGATGTAGACATGAGATCATGTGCTGCTAGGCCTATTGAGCATTTCATCCTTCTAAGGTGGATTCAAGAAATACCTTGAGTTGGGGACAATAGAGATCTGCTGTTTATCATCAATATACTATTCTGAGTGAACATGTGCATTACAAATAAGCCATCTTTATTTCTATGATACGATACGTATATTTTACATATTGCAAATAGAAACAGCACATGTTTTCAGATATTAAAAAGAACTGAAAAGCCAACAGGGTTGTTTTTTTATTTTCGGACCAGGTTCACAAGTAGCTTTCCTGGCCAAGTGCATATTCTGGGCGTAGAGCCAAACAGGAAAAAGGTTTCCTGTAGTCGACAGTTACCAATAAGATTGATGAGAAAGGGAAAAGTATTGTGTAATAATACATTGGTCTATGGAAATGAGCAAGAGAAATGAGTGGCCCAAGATCACACAGTTAGGTGAAATAAATAGTAAGGAATATGTTAAGATGGATGAGAGGAGATAAGGAATAGGTTTTCAGATATGCACAGCTGTACAGTAGTTACTTCACACAGCCCCAGTGCTGGGAAAGTAAAAGTGAATACAGATATAAAGTAGATTTCAATGTTGAGAGGACGTATGCAGGGAGAAAGCAATGCTCAGTATTAAAATATTGTCAGACTGAAATGTGCGGATTTTAGAGGTGGTCGTATATCTGAATTATGAATATGAAAGCAGTAGCCAGAAGGCCCGGACATGCACCATCTCTATCCCCAGCACAAACTGACTGTGCCCCCCATTCTGCTTGCCCAAAATACACCCTCAACAGTGCAAGAAGATACATCATGCCCATACACTATTGGTAATACACAGCACTATGATTTTATTGCACAGCTGCACCTTAGAGAGACACAGAGAAGTGCCCCACCTGAAGAAAAAAGTTGAGGAAAGAGAGGGGAGTACAACAGGATATTTCATATTTTATTTTGCTGACAGACAATGACAGGAAAGCCTGTCATGCCACATGCCCTTCTGCAAATAGCACTCAGTCAGTTGCACCTTCCTACACAGGCCTCACATGATATCATGTCCACAACTTTGCAGACAGAGTGGTTCATCCTTCATTTTTTAGGGTCCTTTTTAGAGCTCCACATTAACTATGTAGACATGATTGACAGATGCCTAATAATAAGACACATCATGTTAGTGGTGTGCCCCTTTTTCACGGTGGATTTAAGTTGGACCATGTGTCCATTATGACGCAAAGGCCGCAGCTAACTTCCTACTTCATGAGGTCATATGTCACTGAGGATTACTGGATGCCGTTGCAGTGACCCGCAGTGACAGTGACAGTCATTTTTCAGACATCATTCTTTTGAACAAATGCGACAATGTTAGGCCTGTTCAAAGCCAAGATCAGTAAGATAAATGCCACAATTGGGAAGGAATGGCTATATTGCCTTCTCGTTGCTCTGTCTACACTTAGAAACACTCTCAGCTCTGATCATCACATCACATCTCATCGGCTTGTCACTGACAGATCAATGAATATGGATGTTCTCTCCACCAGACTTAAAATAAGATACTGGGCCCTCTTCTGATATTATAAACGATGAATCATTGTTCATTTATGTGCACTAATGCGTGCTCCAAAGTTCCTTTCCATCCAGATATCGAAGAAAAAAACAAGGGTCCTATCTCTGATGAACTTCCGCCTATCTGCTTTGGGACACACATCTTTGTAAAAGAAGCAGTCCGGAAGTGGAGAGACCTTAAATTCAACGAACACTTGCAAATGAACTTTTTGAGGTTCCACTCGTCACCATCCAAGATCTGAACATTGAAGACATCATGTACCCACAGACTTTACAAGAATGTGAAGATCGTATGATGGCCTACGGACTGAGACGCAGCAACAGAACAACCCTCCATGTCAAGCTTTCAATTAATAAGATATGTACAAGTTATAATTATTTTCTTTGTTGTGTTTATAGCTTCAGTAAAAGCATTCCACTGGTTAGCAGTGCGATCAGAGAGAGAGAGAAGTTACTAGCAATATTAGATTTGTAACGACCACAGAGCTTCCCATGCACAAGACACTTCCTGCTAAAAAGAAAACTGGGATAAGCACCAGTAGTAACTATGACACCTCCATGCCTGTCTTGACACCTTCTGTACCCCATGCTGACCTTACAGGAAGGGACTTGACACTCGATATCATCTTGATCCCTACTGTGCCAGGTACCCCAAGACGATCCCGCCAAAATAAAAGAAGTCTTAGACATAGAATGAGTAGCGAGATAGTGCCAGTTAGATATACATCGCATACCCGATTTATGGCAGACTGGATTAGTAATATCCAAGACACAATTGTTTACACATTCGACCAGCACTCTGTGCCTGATTTTTCCTCCCAGCACCCTGGTATGTCAGTACAGAATGATGGTACCCATAACGCATTGTTAGATAACATGTGGTACAGAGGCATGAGGGAGGTGGGAAGAAAAGCCACAAATGAGTCATGCTTTGTATGTTCTCACATTCCACACGCTGTAGCCACAGATGAATTGATATTTCCTAAAGAAGTCCCACCACCCACAGCCAAATGTCTTTTACACTTGTTTCTTTGCCGCATACATGGTCAGATACAGCTCCACTCAGCCAAAGTGGATGATGCATTTGTAAATACAACAGAGTGGGATGACAAGTATGAGAACATTTAGGGACATCACCAATACATTGGAAATAGAAAGGAGAATGGAGGTTTACCGTGATATGAAAGTACCTGCCGACATAATACAGGATTGGGAACATCACTATAAGAAAATAGGGTACTTCACCTTCCCAACACCCCCATCCAAATGCCACTCACCTGAACATCACCGATGTAACCACACCCATGACACATGCCCTTGTCAGTGGAGACCTATTCTGCACCTGAAGGCCAACATTTATTTCGACAATAAGTGGAATGGTCCACATGACTTAATATGTAAGGCAGCCTCCTTAGGTAGCACAGCTATAGGACAAGAGCACAAACATAATTTAAATGTGGAGACAGAAAGGGAGTGTGATGAGATATGGGGTAGGGAAACTAGAAGATACACGTCCAGTGAGGGTACACCATACACACAGGAAAAAGAATACAAGCTAAAGTCTCCTCTCCTTTGCTTCCTAGGTAATGGAACGGTACCTGTGGGCAGGAATGCCAATTACAAGAGCACTAGTCTTAATGCGAACCTGAAGTACGGCACGTCCATCCTCAATGGTATCTATTGGCTGCAGTTGCCTCCCCAATGGCAAGGACTTTGTTCTATCTTGACGATGCATGAATGGCATCTCGTCATCCCAGCAGCGGACATTTCCCACATCCACACACACACAATGGCAGGTGATGTCACCCTGCCCCACCACCGAAAAAGAGAAGTCAATAAGTACTCCTCAGATGACACATTCCATGAGATTCCGGAAGATTTCAACGATGCTGAACTTTTCTTTGGGGGAGCGATCCCCATGTTCCAGACAAAAGCCAATGCTCAATGGCTCCAAGTAACAAGATATGAACTGATGCAGCTTGTTAACAACACCCGTGATGGGTTCAACGCCGTGGAAGAAGAACTACGACCTTTGAGACTAATGGTTCTGGAACAACGCTATGTTCTAGACCAGTTAATTGCGATGAATAGTGGTGGATGCGACAGAATGGGAAAATAGTCCTGCTGTGTCTTCATTTTGGCCGATGATGCTGATAACGGAACACTTACAAAGGCCATTGAGGACTTGGACAATTTGGGGAGACAGATGCCTGAGGATGGAAGTGCAAAAGCAGATGTTTTAAGTAATTGGTCCAATTTGGACTGGATGCCTTCATGGCTATCTGCAGTACTAAAATTTATAATGCCTATATTGTGTGTGCTTGTGGTTGTGTAGTTTTGAACACAGATTATGTTGCATTATGTTGGAAGATTAAGGTCTGAGATAGTTGAGATGAACTACACAGGTACACGCAGGGGACAAGGGGAAGATGTAGAGATAGCAGTGCTGAACATAGAGCGTACCATCCCTGACCCTCACTTAGCGCAGGTCCCCTCTGAAAGTCAGTACCTCCCTATGAGACCATGTGTAAGAGATTGGACCAGAAGAGGATTTAGGAACAAATTCTTCATAAAATTGCCCTGGCCACCCCCCATCTCCAGCTAAGTATGCAGTTCGAATGGTGTTTAAAGATGTTTGATTAAGTTCGAATTTCGAACTTGAGGGGGGAATGTTGGAGGGAGAATTTTTAGCTGCACAGCTATCCAAGGACACACCTGTCACCTGCACAACATGACCCCTGTGTACGCCCTGCTGTTTGGAGGTTACAGGCCTCAGTTACGTTGCCCTGAGCACTGCCATTTTCTCTTAGCTTAAGCAGAAGCAGAAAGCAGGTCTGACCCAAGCTTCACCCAGCTGCTCTTGTCTGCAAAGCTCAGCACCCCTGCCAGGCCCCACCTCATTGTATATTTCGCACACACTGTAGAAGTCAAGTTCCTCTATAAATCTTGCAACATGCCCCACGTCCCCCACCTAAGCCATGAATAGAATAAGGGAAGTTCCCACCACAGCTACGTCAAGCAAGATATCCGATAAACTGAGGATAAGTGTAGCGAAATATTATCGCAGACTGCCTGATTGACACATGAATAGAACCCTTCAAAGCAATAATAACACATTTCTGATTAATGACAAACTTCCAGTCAGAATGGCAGGAACTCAGTCTAGGCTAGCATACGTGCCACACAATTACGAGAAGGTAGTCACATCTACACTAATGATGGGAAAGTCACCAGGCAGGGGCGTGAGAGGCGATAGAAGGATATGTGGTTCGAGGTGACGTAATATAGCGTGACCATAGGCCCCTCACCCCTGAACAAGTATAAAAGGGTGGTCCGCCCGATTATCGTTGAACTACTCCCCGTCAGCATATGGGTGGCGGACAAGAGTTTTTCCCAAGGGTTACTCGAGATAGCCCTTGTTTCATGTACTTAGGTTTCATGTACTTAGATTATGCTCCATTGTATATTCTGCTGTAATGAAATGCTTTTTCCTTGTTGCATTTAAAGTTGTATTCCATTATTTGAAATGTTATGCTTTCTCTGACTTTGTTTTATCTCCACTGCATTTGAAGGTTTTTAAACTTATACTTTCAGGACATCATACATGCAGTGGTGAGTGTGCCTAATGATATGTGCTTAACCTTTTCTATGAAAGCTGCCTCAAAGCTCAGAAGTGTACTTAAAGTATAGTTTCTCTCTCTCATAGCTGCTGTAAAATGTACTTTGCAAACTCAAACTGGTCCATGTGACTTTCAAGAGAATGCTGGGTACAGGACCAAGTACTATATGATTTTTATGCTATCACTGATTATTTCTAGAAGCTGTGTCTTCAAATAAATTGTACAACTCCAAGCTTCAGTCTCCAAAAGCTCATATGTATGTTTTTTCCTGTTTTAGAGCAAGAGGTCCAGGTCTGCCCCGGTGCAAATTAAGCCGCCCTATTCCCCTTAGTTCTCACTCACGGTCTCGCCAGCGCGGCTTCTGGAAGCTGTAGTCCCCCTGGCCCCTCCTGCCCCTAATAAATCATCCCCTCCGACAGTTATTCACCCAAGTTTTCTGTTAGAGCCTGAAGGATAGCTCAATTCTCATCTTAGCGCCATGAGAACGTTGGTATACGCGCACTTTAAAAGTTTCATAAGCATAAACATCTTCAATGGTGAGGGTGGTCCAGCTGTCAAGTGTCGGCTGCGTGGTGTAGGGAACGGTGGGTATCGGTTTTGCGTTCATGTTGTCTCCGTCAAATGTGTCATCCAATGCCCCAACATGCATTGCTTGGGTATGGAAAAGTTGCAGATACCTGCAAACTGTGTCTTGTGGAATTAGAATTCAGCGCCTAGTTACTGAAAGGATTTTGTGGGATTAGAAGCCTAGATATTCACAGCACATGAGATGCCTATGAGGTCCCAAGCATTAAACCATGTCAGTCATGTACATGCCTTAACCAAGAGGCAGTGTAGAATGGGATTTGATTAGTGTGTTTGTTCAGCCAAATGATATTTTTCAAAGCTTCTTGCCAACACCGTCTTGGGATCCGAGTTACCTGGTGTACTGCATAGGTGACGCGTCCCCTTATAATAGGGCCAGCGTCCTTGGTCATCATAGGGTATGCAGTTCCAGTCTGAAATCCAAGTCATGGTCATCTGCAAACAGCCAATCCCCAATTGGAATTAGTTGGGCTGTCCAGTAGTAAGATCTGAGTACGGGGAAGCCAAGGCCACCCTGGTACATTGGTCGATTGCATTTCTTATATGAAACCTGAGGGATCTTTCCAGCCGATAAGTATCTTGTAAGCATGGATTGTATTTCAGTGAAGAAAGCAGGCATGTTGTTTTATACAAAACACAACATATTTTGGTGGTACCACACAGGAGCTGCCAACCTCCGGTTTGCCCGGATGCCAGCCCATGTTATCCTATGGACCATCTATTGCTTAGAGTAGCCTTTAATGGTAAAGAACACTATATGGACAGATGAGCTTGAACTTAAATGTCCACACCTTTAATAAAACACACCCTGCCTCCTGGGCTCAGGAGGTCTTCCTTAGGGGTGGCTGGCATTTATTAAAAATAGTGCATTGACTTTGCCACACATGGTGAGGGCAAAGTGGAGTTCGGGAATTTCGAACTGCTGATGCAGACTGAGAAGGCAGGGCTGCTTTCAATACTTTTCTTGAGTCACTCAGGGTTGCCCAAACAGTGCTTCAGGCCCTGGTGGCCCCTTTAACACCCACGCCATTAGGTACCACCCATATCATATATTAGGGGCTTATAAGGGTTTAAAGTCCTTTGCCAATTTGGGTTACCAATTCTCGCATATCAGTTTTTATGGAGAGGGCACTGGCACTAGAGCCTGGGCAGCAAGCTCCATGGCTGTTTCAGAGTCATAACCATCAGCATTGGAGCAAAAACTGGGGGTTGACCATATAAAATAACATTTTCCACAACCTCTCAAGATTTTAACATGTTTCAATCTTATTGCAATGTGGCTTGTGGTTTCATAGTTAGTCAGAAACATCACCTAGGTCACTGATTTGTTCAAGTCGTCAATTATTCCTATTTTATTTCAACGTTCCATCTGTTAGGAGGTCAGATCAGAAGGGGCTCTAGCTTCACTGAGAACATTCAAGTCCCTCTGGTAGATGGCTTTATGATCACTGGACCCTTTATTATTTCTATTATATTTTACCCTGATTATTACACTGTTGTCGTGAGAGCACAATGTGCTCTTGGGAAGCAGATTTTGACCTAGGTTTGGAGCCAGTGCTCTGGGTGACCTATGTAATGGAGCTATTTAATAGTTTTGACTCTTTTTGTGATCTCAGAATGACAAATAGGAGCAGATTTTCTTTATATTTTCAAAATGCATGACTGAATCCAGTATTTATAAAGCATGGCTGTCCCTCCCAGGGGAGCATTCTAGCGCTCAGCGGTGAAGAAGAACAGAAAAAAACAGAAATCATATCAGCAGGACAGGCCTTAAAAGGAATCATCAAATTAGTGAATGACACAAAGAGTCAGAGGCCGTGAAGAGCCAGGTCTTTAGTAGTTTTCTAAAAAGGGATTCCGAATCAGTGTGTCTCAACTGAATGTGAAGATGGTCCCACGCCTTAGTCCCTAAGAAAGCGAAGAATCTGCCCCCTTTAGTGTTGAGCCTAAAAGTCAGAGGTTTAATAATATTAACAGATGACGATCTCAAAATCCTAGAGATAGTGAAATGAGTAAATCTGGTGATTAGGTACTTTGGTCCTACTGCTCTGCAAGCTGTAAAGGTGAGCAGAAGGATTTTAAACAAAACCCTCTTGTGGATTGGCAGCCAATTGAGAGTTTTAAGGGCTAGGTCAATGAACGATGTGGCAGTTTCATCGCCAGCCTAGCGGCTGCGTGTTGTACTACCTGTAGCTTGTGAATGATTTGTTTGGTGGTACCTGTGCAATCAATGCAAAAGCCACTGTCTTTCTTGCTGAAAGAGGAAGGTAGTCAAGGTTTAAAAAAAAGATTTTATAACAGTAAAACACATTCCTTCCCTGTCATAGCTTTTGGGTGGCATGATAAGGAAGAATCAAATTTCACCTCCAGGTTTTTTAATACCTCGTTATTAGGCAGAGGGGGTGCAGAATTAGGCCAACATAACCGAGGATCAAATGTGTTGTGCTTACCTAAAAGAATGATCTCCTTCTTATTGGTGTTAAAGTTTAAGTGGTTAGATTGCATCCACGAATAACATCAGTGAAACAGAGTTTAAAATCATCCACAACCAATGGACGTTTTATCCATGGGCAGGATAGGTTATGTATCGTCAACATATGAAATAGTTTTGATTCCAAATGAAAATATCAATGAAACTTTTTTTTTCAGGGGATAATAAAGGTACTAGTACCACTGTTTGCCTGCGATCAGTAAGGAAAGATTCCAACCAGTCTAAGGCCAGGTGCAAGATGCCACACTTTTTGATTCGCTGTAATAAGATATCATGAGAGATGGTATCAAATGCGGCTGATAGATCTAATAAGATTAGCACAGCATTCTTTCCAGCATCTAAAGTTAACTTCACAGTATTTGCAACCTCGTGCAGAGCTGACTTCGTAGATCACTTAGGATGGAAGCCAGACTGTGGACGGTGGAGAATGTTGGCCTCTTCCAAGAATGTAATTATTGGCAATTTACTAATTTTTCTATGATTTTACCAAGGACAGGAGTAGTGAAATGGGTCAAAGATTACAAAGAATTGAAGGGTCTGCCAATTGTTTTTTCTGAAGGGGTTTAATGGCAGCAAGTTCCAATCTGTAGGGTCCTTTGCTTTGGACAATGAAGAATTTAAAATCTTATTAATCACTGACATCACAATGTCTACCATTGTATGAAAGATGTGTGGTGGACAGGGTCTACGTTATGTTATCTTATAATTTTTGTATAGCGCATGGCTGGGTGAACAGACATAATATCGAGTAGGAAATACCGAGTAGCAGTAATATTGAGTCCAATATCGAAGTAATTAATATCATTAGCAAAAATATCGTTAGCAAAAATATCTTTGTTTGAGTTAGTGTTATGTATTTTAGTGTGTGTTTTACATGTATGTGTTCTATTTTTTGTGTAAGTATTGCACTTGTTTTTTAAAATATGTGTTAAAGTTTCAAAAGTTATTACACCTTTTGTAAGTAAATTTTGCGTTTTAGTTCCGTAGCGGGTTGTGGGTTTATAGAGGAATAGGGTGGGAAGATATTTAATTATAATAAATGTAATAATCATTTCTAGAAGTTATTAATTTATTTGAATTACATTTTACGTTTTTGTTTCATAGCGAGTTGTGGGTTTATAGGGGAATAGGGTGGGAAGTAATTTAATTATAATCAATTAATAAATAATTGTTATTAATTCATATTTATGTATTTAATATTTTATATTGTTAATTGTGGTAATGAATGTATTAATAATTATTTATGAATTGGTTGTTAATGATTGATTAATTGGTAAATATCTTAATTGTGTTTTTCTTTAGGAGTGGGTTGTGGGTTTATTGGGGAATAAGGTGGGGAATAATTAAATTTAATTAATTAATAGTTCTAATTAATGAATATCTATGTATTTAATATTTTATATTACCTGTGGTAATTCATGTATTAATTAGTTTTTAATCAGTTGTTAATTATTATTCTTTATTAGGTAAATGTGTTATTTTTTTTAGGAGCGGGTTGTGGGTTTATATGGGAGTAGGATGAGAAGTAATTTCATTATAATTCATTAATATTTTGTATCAATTAATAATTAAGTATTTATGATTTGATATTGTTGATTGTGGTAAATAATTAATTATTAATTAGTTATTAATTGTTTGTTAATTATTAATAATTAATGGGTAAATATGTTAATTGTGTTTTTTTAGGGGCGAGTTGTGGGTTTATAGGGGAGTAGAGTGGGAAGTAATTTAAGTGTAATATATTTTTTACATTTTTTATTATAATATTTATTTTAAGTTGTTTTGTAGTGTTAGTAGTGTGAATTAAATTTTTATTGATTGTTTTTACATTGCCTGTTAATTTTAATTAATTAATTAATTATGTTAATCGTGTTTTGTTTTACAATGTTGGTGGTGTCATTTATAGGGAAATATGGTGGGAGGTAATTTTTTTAAAAATAATGAATTGTTTGTTTATTCATTTTAATTATTTTGCTTGACTGGGAGTAGTAAATTATTCGCCTTTGCAATCTAACACTTTCCCTGCTGTTGCACTCGCTGGAGTGGGTATAGTAATTTTCACCCCTACACTATCCAACACTTCCCCTACTGTTGCACCTGCTGGATTGGGAATAGTAATTTTATCCCCTCTACTTTCCAACACTTTCACTACTGTTGCACTCGCTGGAGTGGGAATAGTAGATTATTCCCCTCTGCTATCCAACATTTTCCTTACTGTTGCACTCCCTGGAGTGGGAATAGTAAATGATTCCTCTCCGCTTTCCAACACTTTCCCTACTGTAGCACGTGCAAGAGTGGGAATAGTAATTTTATCCTACACTTTCTCTACTGTTGCACTCCCTGGAGTGGTCCAAAACTTCTCCTACTGTTGCACTTGCTCGAGTGGGAATAGTAAATGTTACCTCTCCGATATCCAAAACTTTCTCTACTGTTGCACTCCCTGGAGTGGGAAAAATAAATTATTCCCCTCCGCTATCCAACATTTTCCCTACTGTAGCACTTGCTGGAGTGGGAATGGTAATTTCATTCACTCAGCTATCCAACACTTTCCCTACTATTGTACTCTCTGGAGTGGGAATAGTAAATTTGATCCCCTCTGCTTTCCAACACTTTCCCTACTGTTGCACTCCTTGGAGTGGGAATAGCAAATTGTTCCCTTCCTCTATCCAAAACATTTCCTACTATTGCACTTGCTTGAGTGGGAATAGTAATTGTTACCTTTCCGCTATCCAACACTTTCCCTATTGTTGCACACTTTGGAGTGGGAATAGTAAATTACTCCACTCCACTATCCAACACTTCGCCTACTGTTGCACTTGCTGGAGTGGTAATAGTAATTTTATCCCCTCTGCTATCCAACACTTTCCCTACTGTTGCACTCGCTGGAGTTGGGAATAGTAAATTATTCCCCTCTGCTATCCAACACTTTCCTTACTGTTGCACTCCCTGGAGTGGGAATAGTAAATTATTCCTCTCCGCTATCCAACACTTTCCCTACTGTAGCACATGCAAGATTGGGAGTAGTAATTGTATCCTACACTTTTTCTACTGTTGCACTCCCTGGAGTGAGAATAGTAAAGTATTTCTCTTCGCTATCTAAAACCTTCCCTACTGTTGCACTTGCTGGAGTGGGAATAGTAAATTGTTACCTCTCCGCTATCCGACACTTTCTCTACAGTTGCACTCCCTGGAGTGGGAAAAGTAAATTATTCCTCTCCGCTATCCAACATTTTCCCTACTGTAGCACTTGCTGGAGTGGGAATGGTAATTTTATTCACTCCGCTATCCAACACTTTCCCTACTGTTGCACTCTCTGGAGTGGGATAGTAATTTTTACCCCTCCGCTAGCCAACACTTTTCCTACTATTGTACTCTCTGGAGTGGGAATAGTAAATTTGATCCCCTCTGCTTTCCAACACTTTCCCTACTGTTGCACTCCCTGGAGTGGAAATAGTAAATTGTTCCCTTCCTCTATCCCAAACGTTCCCTACTGTTGCACTTGCTTGAGTGGGAATAGTAATTGTTACCTTTCCGCTATCCAACACTTTCCCTATTGTTGCACACTTTGGAGTGGGAATAGTAAATTACTCCACTCCACTATCCAACATTTTCCCTACAGTTCTACCTGCTGGAGTGGGAATAGTAAATTATTCTTCTCCGCTATCCAACACTTTCCCTACTGTTGTACTTGCTGGAGTGGGAATAGTACATTTTTCCCCTCCGCTATCCAACACTTTCCTTACTGTTGCACTCCCTGGAGTGAGAATAGTCATTTTTACCCCTATGCTATCCAACACTTTCCCTACTGCTGCTATCTCTGGAGTGGGAATAGTAATATTTACCCCTACGGAATCCAACACTTTCCTTAATGTTGCACTCCTTGAACTGGGAATAGTAAAATATTCCCCTACGCTATCCAACCCTTTCACTACTGTTGCACTTGCTGGAATGGGAATAGTAAATTATTCCTCTCCGCTATCCAACACTTTCCTTACTGTTGCATTCCCTGGAGTGAGAATAGTAATTGTATCCCCTCCGTCATCCAACATGTTCCCTGCTATTGCTGTTAATGTAGTGTCAAATGTAATTGTAAAAGATTAAACATATTTTGATATTTTAAATTATTATATATATATAATTTTCATTTTTATGTACCTGGTTTATGTGTATATATATATACATATATATATATATATATATATATATATATATATATATATATATATATATATATATATATATATATATATGTATATATATATATATATATATATATTCACCGAAAAAACCATGGGTTATAGACCATATATAGTTAGGAATTAACATTTACAAAACCTTGAAAATTCACTGAAAAAACCATAGGTTATAGACCATATGTAGTTAGGAATTAGCATTTACAAAACCTTATTTTACTCACACAAAACCATTGAAATTCGCATATATAGTTAGTTGCACTAACTATATATCGCACACCCGCAATCCACTGCTGATCATGTCACATATTACATCATTCATGACATGGTCAGTGACATCACTGATGACATCTCAAATGACATCACTGATGACATCACTGATGACATCTCAAATGACATCACTGATGACATCTCATTTGACATTACTGATCACATCACTGATGACATCATTCATGTGATAATACGATGAACCTCTTCAGACTCTAATATAACCTTAGATACACTCAGTGTAAACAGACACTCACAGACTGTCACTCATCCATGGAGTTACTCACACACCTAGTCAGTCATGCAAAGAATCAATCACACCTCCATTTCCTCAACTATACAGTTATACACACCTTACTTATTCAAACATATACTAACACATATTTACTCTCTTATACAATCCCTGATACAAGTTCACAATGATCCATACAGCCACTCACACATTCACTGGCTCTTATGCACAGTTATTTATATATGTCAACTCTCACATGTACTGTGTTTTACATATGCACTTACTTTGACATGTAGCACTGAGATATCCATTCACTCACCAATACACGCACGCACACAGTCAACCGCCCATACCGCTGTTTCCACATGCACTTTTGAACCCATACATCTAGTGAATCAACTGCTCACACATCTATGCACAGAGTGATACACCTCCCAGCCACCCACACACACACTCAGTCTCCCATACAAATACTTGGACAACCAATCAATAACCCATATAGTTACTCATATAGCTACTGATCAACACATGCAGCAGTTTACAGAACAACAGACATAATGATACACAAATTAAGACAGTTTAGTCACAAACCCATGCACTCAGTGAGACACATTTAATCACTCACTCATACAGTCAGTCATGCACCTACTAAATCCTTCATCCAAACACTTATACATCCACTCATTCTTTAATATGTAAGACATATTTTAACTTTACAGAAGCATACAGTCACTGGATGTTGTCATCAGTGATGTCATCAGTGATGTCATTTGAGATGTCATCAGTGATGTCATCAGTGATGTCACTGACCATGTCATGAATGATGTAATATGTGACATGATCAGCAGTGGATTGCGGGTGTGCGATATATAGTTAGTGCAACTAACTATATATGCGAATTTCAATGGTTTTGTGTGAGTAAAATAAGGTTTTGTAAATGCTAATTCCTAACTATATATGGTCTATAACCTATGTTTTTTTCAGTGAATTTTCAAGGTTTTGTAAATGCTAATTCCTAACTATATATGGTCTATAACCCATGGTTTTTTCAGTGAATTTCAATGGTTTTTTAATAGCAAATATCAAAAGCTGTAAAATGTATTCTTCTTTTAAAGGAAAAATATATTTTATATGTATTTAATATAATTTTTTTATGTATATAAATTTTTCGAGGGAACGAATTTATCAACTATCATGCTGAAGAAGAGTGTGGGGAAAAAAACCAAAGAGGAGGACTAAGAGGAAAGAACAATCAGTTCAAAAATACAATTGCTTTAAAGCATGAAGTGCTTTTCCACACATTCACATTTAAATAACCCATATTAGAACATACAAAATATCTACAGAGGAGACGGTGTACATTGAATTTTAGACTCTTCATTGGTACCTACATGTTGGTTTTTACATCACCCACACAACACAACAGCTCTATTCAGAGCTACCCTACCTCAAAGCACTCTAAAATATTATTTTACTATTTCCCTTGGTTTTCCACTTGTTACGCTTTCCGGAACGCTACCCGGTGCGCGGACCGGGTGCTAACCGTGCGAAAATTTGAAAAAAAAATGTTTTTTTTTTACATATATGGGCCTCCTCAGCCACCCTCAGAAAACCTAGGGGGTCAGGATATGTCTCCCGTGCCCCCTTATACCCATTCCCAACATTGTTTATCCTCTATCTTGTGACTAAATTCGTCCGAAACACAAGATGGCGGACTCCCGTTACGCTACCGGTGAGCTACCAGGTTCGCGTACCGGGTAGCGCTTCCACTGCGAAAAATCGAAAAAAATTTATTTTATTTTTTTGCCCCGCTGGGCCCTTTAATAGCCCCCACATCAATCTTAGGGGTCAGGAGGGGTCTATCTTGCCCCTTTCATTCATTTCCCCCTTCGTTTATTTCCACCTCTTGTCTCTTGATCCTACCGAGAGACAAGATGGCGGCCGCTCCGGACTGTTTAGAATGTTGAGAGTCACCGGAGAGCCAATCCGCTTCTCCTCGCGAAGTTCAGTTACGCGTCTGGTACGCGAACCGGGGCGCTAACCGGGACGCTGTCACAGATATATATAATATATTTTTTTGAACGTTAATTTCTCAAAATCCACTGGAGCACATATCTTGAGACCTAGCAAAGGCACATCGGGCAAACAGTCTCTACAATTTTGCCAAGTTTCATAGAAATCCATTCAGTCGTTCGAGCTAAAAGTGAGTCCAACCGCCCTATGGAAAACTCAATGTTAAAAACACGTTTTGGGACCCCCCTTTTTTCTCGGCCCCCGCTTGACTAAACCCCCCCAAACTTTAAGGGGACGCTCAGAAACAAAATGTGCCATTTTCCTGAAAATTTCAGCCAATTCCGTCCATCAACGCCAAAGTTATTCAACATAGAATTTTCAGAAATCCCTATTCAAAAAAATCCTAACTATATATACGTACTGGCGACCGCCAGTAGGTAATATATATATATATATATATATATATATATATATATATATATATATATATATATATATATATATATATATATATATATATATATATATATATATATATATATATATATATAGATATGTATGTATGTATGTATATATATATATATAGCATTTCTATGGCAAAATGAAACCCCTCATTTTGTTCCTTTGCAAATTAAATGTTTTAAGTGTTAACACTTTATTCCAATCAAGATGACTTCAGGTGTGCCATACTTTTGTCATAAGTAAGACTGTTAGCGCTCTAGTTGTTCTTTAGAACACTCTGGGACATTCTGTCACTGGGCTATAGTTGGGCTACATCTGGCTGGTATTTGGGCTACATTTGTTTTGTTTGTCTCTGGTGGCCATCTTTGGGCTACATTGGGCTACATTAGGCTACATTTGGGCTCTAACATATATATAGCCCAATGTAGCCCAATATATATTTTTCAAAGTTAATTTTAGTAAAAACCACAGGAGCTTATATCTTGAGACATAGCAAAGGCACATCGGGCTACCAGTCCCTACAAATTTGCCAAGTTTTGTGGAAATCCATTCAGCCGTTCGAGCTAAAAAGGAGTCCAACCGCCCTATGGAAAACTCAATGTTAAAAACACGTTTTGGGACCCCCATTTTTTCTCGGCCCCCGCTTGACAAACCCCCCCCCAAACTTTCAGGGGACGCTCAGAAACAAAATGTGCCATTTTCCTGAAAATTTCAGCAAATTCCGTCCATCAACGCCAAAGTTATTCAACATAGAATTTTCAGAAATCCCTATTCAAAAATATCCTAACTATATATACCTACTGGCGACCGCCAGTAGGTAATATATATATATATATATATATATATATATATATATATATATGTTACCTACTGGCGGTCGCCAGTAGGTAGTTATAGTTAGGATTATTTTCAATAGGGAATCGCAACATTCTATTGGGAATAACTTTAGCGCCGGTTGAGGAATCCGCCTGAAAATTTCCTCGAATTTGCCTCGCGGAGCTACGGTCCTTCCCTTAAAGTTTGGGGGGGATTCGTCAAGCGGGGGCCGAGATAAAAGGGGGGTCCCAAAACGTGATTTCCCCATGTTAATTTCAATAGGGCGGTCGACCTCACTTTTAGCCCGAACGGCTGAATGGATTTTCACCAAACTTGGCAAAATTGTAGGGACTTGTAGCCCGATGTGCCTTTGCTATGTCTCAAGATATGTGCTTCAGTGGATTTTGAGTAATTTAGGTTCAAAAAAATATATATATCTATAAGCGCGCCCCGGTACGCGCACCGGGGCGCGAACCAGCGCGCTACGCGAGTTCGCGCGCGGAAGCTTGATTGGCTCTCGGGTGTCTGTAAACATTCCAAACAGTCTGGAGCGGCCGCCATCTTGTGTCTCGGTAGGATCGAGACACAAGAGGTGGCAAAAACAAAGGGGGAAATGACCATAAGGGGGCAGAGTAGACCCCCCCTGACCCCCTAGGTTTGATGTGGGGGGCTATAAAAGGGCCCCGCGCGACAAAAACATTTTTTTTTTCGATTTGTGCAGGGGGAGCGCTCGGTACGCGCACCGGGGAGCGGACCGGGGAGCGTACCATGGGGAAAAAAAGAATGACAGAGTTTTTAAAATATGTAGCCTTTTTTTATAAATTGGAGGTAGTTCTTAAAAGAACTGTTTTTTTCTTCTTTTTGTTGTTTTATATTTCTTTAATGTTTTTTTGAACATTTTGTACTTTTTATGGCTTTTATGAACTATTTTATATTTTTTTGTTATTTTTATGGGGAGAAACAAAAAACAGGGAATTGAAAACGGCTCAACTGGAGCAAAAAAAAATCATGAAAAAATTATGGATTTTTGGGGCATTTGTGGTTGTCACCAGCACGGTTGATGAGCGTTATGCTTTGCTCACCATAGGTTATGGTCTTACCACAAAAACTACAAGTGATCTTGTATTGCCCAAACTTTGGTTGAATGTTTGGGACCATCTCCCTTGTCTCTGGTCCCGATGGAGTGGGTTGCTTTCGTTTGGAGGTGCTGGGTGAAGATTGGCAGGGTTGCTGGCCAGTTCTCTCACCTCTGCCGCAGCATAGTTGTTGGGATGCTTGCGCTGCATGTGCAGAATCATGGTGTTATTGCCAAATGAATATTTCTTATTAGGGTTCCCCCTTTAAAGTTCAATGCCACAGATTTGGCAAGTCACCTTTGGCGCATTCACTTTCTTCTTGCCCTCTGGGATGGAAAAAAACTCTCATACAATGTGCTGCTTTGGCCTATATGGGGTGTTATCTTCTGGCAGCCAGCTCCTCCTCCCCTCCTCCTCCTCCTCCTCCTCTTCTTCATCTCCACCACTGTGGTGTTGTGGTGGTCCTCTTGGTGGTGGTAGTGGTGGTGGTGGTGCAGATGCTCCAGCTGCTGCTACTACTGTAGCCATTTTAAAGTACAAAATATTAGTACCAGCTGGTCTTTTCTCTGGAAGGAAACAACGCGGTCTCGCTGGAGACTTTTCATCGCTGTATGGCAGCCACAGTGGATTGGCTTTGGGCCAATTCCCTCCAATTTAACAGCTCTAAAACGGAGGTGCTCCATTGCTCCAGTGATCGAATTCCGCGGGTTCTTCCAGAGAACTTCTGGCCCACTGCCTTTCCGGAACCAGTAGCGGCGGCGGAATCAGCCCGCGACTCTAGGGTAATTTTCGGCCCTAACCTACAGCTTGACTTGCACGTAAACAAAACCATCTCTACGTGCATGATGCTGTTACGCATGTTGCGCAAAGTTCTGCCCCATCTCCCCGCCCAGGCCAGGCCAGAGGTAGTTCGCAGCACTATTCTAAGTCGCTTAGATTACTGCAATGCGCTGCTTCTGGAGGCCCCAAAAAATCTGGTGGGGAAGCTACAACGGGTGCAGAACATGGCTGCCAAGTTGTCTCTCTCGCGTGCCAGGTCTAGCTCTTCCACTCTTGCTTTAAGAGACCTGCACTGGCTCCCGGTGCATCTGCGAGTGGTGTATAAGGCCGCGTGTCTGGTGTTTAAGGCAGTACACCAACAGGGCCCAGTACCACTTCGTGACATGTTTGCTTGGTACTCTGCCTCGCGGCCCCTTCGCTCATCTTCGGCCAACCTGTTGGTGGTCCCGAGGTTCCAGAGAGTCAGGATGGGTGGCCGCTCATTTAGTGTTGCGGCGGCCAGACTTTGGAACTCCCTGCCTCTCTCTCTGAGAAGCCACAAGGATTACCTACCATTTAGGAAAGCGCTGAAAACGCATCTATTTCCGAAAATTGTCTGAGCAGTGAGTGGTGTTTCCGCCGAAGTTCAAAGCGCCAGGATGCCCTCTGGGTGATAGGTTGCGCTCTACAAATATACAAATAAATAAATAAATAAATAGTCACAGATCTCCAAACAGGTCTTCCTCAGTCAAAGGACAAAGTCAGAATAAGTAAAAAAGGTGGGAGCTTTCATCATTTGGAAAAATAAAACTGTCCTGAACCAATGAAAAGTGTTATTTTCAGGTCACATGACCCGGGCTTTCATCATTTGGAAACCAAAACTGTTCTGCACCAATAAAAAGTGTTTTTTTCAGGTCACATGACGTGCTTGCGCTACGCGGCCCCGGCCGCGTCAGATGCTTGCGTTGCACGATTGTATTCGCTCGAGTGCTTCCGGGTGCGCTTACGCGGTGCGTATCACGCGGACGCGGCTACGCAATACGCCACGGTGATGTTTTCGTTCGCGGCAATAGCGCTAATGGGATGCTCACCGGTGCGCGCCCTGGGGCGCGCCGTAAAACTGCGCTTACCGGTGCGCTCACCGGGGCGCACACCGGGAGCGCTCCAGGGCAAAAAAAAAATAAAAAATAGTATTATATAAATATACAATATAGGATTCATTATAAAAAAAATTACATTTCATAGGTTTGATGCACCATATATATTGATAGGAATTAGCATTTAAAAAACCTATGAAATTCACTTTAAAAAACCATAGGTTTCACACCAGTAATAGTTAGGAATTAGCATTTAAAAAACCTATGAAATTCACTGAAAAAACCATAGGTTTCACACCAGTTATAGTTAGGAATTAGCATTTAAAAAACCTATTAAATTCACTGAAAAAACCATAGGTTTCACACCAGTTATAGTTAGCTGGAAATTTTACTGACATAAAACCATTGAAATTCCAACGTTATAGTTAGTTGGACTCACTATAACAAGCGCGCCTGCAATGCACTGCTGATGACGTCACATATTACATCACTCATGACATCGTCAGTGACATCACTCATGACATCACTTATGACACCATCCTTGTGACAGAGTGACAGACCTTTTTTTAGTGTAATGTAACCCTTGAAACACATATTCAAAAATAGAAACTAACATTTTCAAAAAAATGGAGATACCCATACCAGTTACAACAACCAATTCAGTAATTCCACCATCTATATACACATCCACTCATTCACCAACAGTTCTATATAGTCACTCATACATATACTCACTCATCATATGTAGTGATACATCTATACATCCTGTTATACACCGACAGTCATCCAAAAGTTACTCACACACATACTCACACATGCAAATAAACTATTGAACATCCATTTATTTGCATATACAACTATACACACACTACCTCCTTACTTCTAAAGAAACTTACACATACTTACTCTCTTAAACAATCACTTATAGAAACACATACTTATTTAAACAGGAACTCTTACAATCTCTTACTCTCACATATACTCACTTATATACATCAAAACTCACATACCGTAGATTAAAATATATGTCGTTACTAATAAAGACAATAGTGAGACAGTCATTCACTCACTAACACACATATATACACACTCATCCACCCATACAGTCCTGCACATATACTGTCTTCAACACACATACAAACAGTGAGTCAGTCACCAACCCATGCAGCTACTTATACACAAAGTGAAACACTGATACATATATTTCAATATTTAAAACTTACTCGCTAATATATGTATTCAATAAAATACACTTAATAAGGCAGTTAACCAATCATTTTTTTAAAAAAAACATCCATTTACACATTTATTTAACCATTTATTCTTCCATCAACCTTTACAAATACAAATATAAAACATATACATTTTTCAGAAAGTCACACATTCACTGGCTGGTGTCATCAGTGATGTCATGAGTGATGTCACTGACGATGTCATGAGTGATGTAATATGTGACGTCATCAGCAGTGCATTGCAGGCGCGCTTGTTATAGTTAGTCCAACTAACTATAACGTTGGAATTTCAATCTTTTTATGTCAGTAAAATTTCCAGCTAACTATAACTGGTGTGAAACCTATGTTTTTTTCAGTGAATTTAATAGGTTTTTTAAATGCTGATTCCTGACTATAACTGGTGTGAAACCTATGGTTGTTTCAGTGAATATATATATATATATATATATATATATATATATATATATATATATATTCACTAAAAAAACCATAGGTTATAGACCATATATAGTTAGGAATTCGCATTTACAAAACCTTATTTTACTCACACAAAACCATTGAAATTCCATATATAGTTAGTTGCACTAACTATATATCGCGCACCCGCAATCCACTGCTGATGATGTCACATATTACATCATTCATGACATGGTCAGTGACATCACTGATGACATCACTGATGACATCTCAAATGACATCACTGATGACATCACTGATGACATCACTGATGACATCTCATTTGACATTACTGATCACATCACTGATGATATCATTCATGTGATAATACGATGAACCTCTTCAGACTCTAATATAACCTTAGATACAATCAGTGTAAACAGACACTCACAGACTGTCACTCATCCATGGAGTTACTCACACACCTAGTCAGTCATGCAAAGAATCAATCACACCTCCATTTCCTCAACTATACAGTTATACAAACTTTACTTATTTAAACATATACTAACACATATTTACTCTCTTATACAATCCCTGACACAAGTTCACAATGATCCATACAGCCACTCACACATTCACTGGCTCTTATGCACAGTTATTTATATATGTCAACTCTCACATGTACTGTGTTTTACATATGTACTTACTTTGACATGTAGCACTGAGAAATCCATTCACTCACCAATACACTCATGCACACAGTCAACCGCCCATACAGCTGTTTCCACATGCACTTTTGAAACCATACATCTAGTGAATCAACTGCTCACACATCTATGCACAGAGTCATACACCTCCCAGCCACCCACACACATACTCAGTCTCCCATACAAATACTTGGGCAACCAATCAATAACCCATATAGTTACTCATATAGCTACTTATCAACACATGCAACAGTTTACAGAACAACAGACATAATGATGCACAAATTAAGACAGTTTAGTCACTAACCCATGCACTCAGTGAGCCACATTTATTCACTCACTCATACAGTCAGTCATGCACCTACTAAATCCTTCATCCAGACACTTATACATCCACTCATTCTTCAATATGTAAGACATATTTTAACTTTACAGAAACATACAGTCACTGGATGTTGTCATCAGTGATGTCATCAGTGATGTCATTTGAGATGTCATCAGTGATGTCATCAGTGATGTCACTGACCATGTCATGAATGATGTAATATGTGACATCATCAGCAGTGGATTGCGGGTGCGCGATATATAGTTAGTGCAACTAACTATATATGGAATTTCAATGGTTTTGTGTGAGTAAAATAAGGTTTTGTAAATGCGAATTCCTAACTATATATGGTCTATAACCTATGGTTTTTTTAGTGAATTTTCAAGGTTTTGTAAATGCTAATTCCTAACTATATATGGTCTATAACCTATGGTTTTTTCAGTGAATTTTCAAGGTTTTGTAAATGCTAATTCCTAACTATATATGGTCTATAACCTATGGTTTTTTCAGTGAATTTTCAAGGTTTTGTAAATGCTAATTCCTAACTATATATGGTCTATAGCCTATGGTTTTTTCAGTGAATATATATATATACATACATATATAAACATATATCATCTGCATATCTATATAAATACAAACATAAATGCATGCATACATATACTTATATGCATACAGATGCATGTTATTTACATGAAAGTTGAAAAAACACTAATAAAAGCAAAGCTAAAAAGCCACCTCATTACAAACAGAATGGCTTTAACTTAAACGAGGGCGAGATCTATTGCATTTTCAATGCTTGTTTACTTTGGTTCCATCAAGAAGGCATTCAGATGTGTCACACATTTGCCATAAATTCTGAATGTTAGCACGCTAGTTGCACATTAGATCACTGTAGTAAAGCTACTGCTCGCCAGGGACGTCTGCTGCTGGTATTCAAAGTGCATGTTTCAGTCTGCATGTCAGAATTTTTTTAATGAAATAGAAGAGGATTTGAGAAGTCACTCAAAATGATCCCTAATTTTTCTTTCTGAAGCACTAATCACACTTTCTATGGCAAAATTAACCCCCTCATGTTGTTCCTTTTTAAATTGAGTGTTTTCAGACTTACCACTTCATTCCAATCAAGATGGCTTCTGGTGTGCCATACTTTTGTCATAAGTAAGACTGTTAGCGCTCTAGTTGTTCTTTAGAACACTCTGGGACATTCTGTCATTGGGCTATACTTGGGGTACATCTGGGTGATATTTGGGATACATTTAGGCTCTTTTGTCTCTGGTGGCCATCTTGGGAGACTGTATGTCAGAATTTTTTAATGAAATTGAAGAGGGTTTGAGAAGTCAATCAAAATGTGCCCTAATTTTTCTTTCTGCAGCACTAATCATAATTCATATGGCAAAATATACCCCCTCATTTTGTTCCTTTTTAAATTAAATGTTTTAAGAGTTACCACTTTATTCCAATCAAGATGACTTCAGGTGTGCCATACCTTTGTAATAAGTAGGACTGTTAGCGCTCTAGTTGTTCTTTAGAACACTCTGGGACAGTCTGTCATTGGGCTATACTTGGGCTACATCTGGGTGATATTTGGGCTACATTTGGGCTCTTTTGTCTCTGGTGGCCATTTTGGGAGACTGCATGTCAGAATTTTTTAATGAAATAGAAGAGGAGTTGAAAAGTCACTCAAAATGTGCCCTAATTTTTCTTTCTGCAGCACTAATAATACCTTCTATTGCATAATATACCCCCTCATTTTGTTCCTTTTTAAATTAAATGTTTTAAGAGTTACCACTTTATTCCCATCACGATGGCTCCAGGTGTGCTATACCTTTGTAATAAGTAGGACTGTTAGCGCTCTAGTTGTTCTTTAGAACACTCTGGGACATTCTGTCATCGGGCTGTACTTGGGCTACATCTGGGTGATATTTGGGCTACATTTGGGCTCTTTTGCTTCTGGTGGCCATTTTGGGAGACTGCATGTCAGAATGTTTTAATGAAATAGAAAAGGATTTGAGAAGTCACTCAAAATGTGCCCTAATTTTTCATTCTGCAGCACTAATCATATTTTCTATGGCAAAATATACCCCCTCATGTTGTTTCTTTTTAAATTAAATGTTTTAAGAGTTACCACTTTATTCCAATCAAGATGGCTTCAGGTGTGCCATACCTTTGTAATAAGTAGGACTGTTAGCGCTCTAGTTGTTCTTTAGAACACTCTGGGACATTCTGTCATTGGGCTATACTTGGGCTACATCTGGGTGATATTTGGGCTACATTTGGGCTCTTTTGTCTCTGGTGGCCATTTTGGGAGACTGCATGTCAGAATGTTTTAATGAAATAGAAAAGGATTTGAGAAGTCACTCAAAATGTGCCCTAATTTTTCATTCTACAGCACTAATCATACTTTCTATGGCAAAATATACCCCCTCATGTTGTTTCTTTTTAAATTAAATGTTTTAAGAGTTACCACTTTATTCCAATCAAGATGGCTTCAGGTGTGCCATACCTTTGTAATAAGTAGGACTGTTAGCGCTCTAGTTGTTCTTTAGAACACTCTAGGAGGCTGCAGTAGAACACAAAGGAATCAACTGACAGTCTCTGTCCTTGTTGGATGTACATGTTTTACTGAGAATGCCAGACTTCATTTTCACATGACTGAGAAAGATAATGTGAATTTACAGAAAATATGCTTTCAGTTTAGCTTATAGATCCCCTTCCAAAACACTGTGGGAAAATCATGAGATATTAGTTTTCTTTCAAACAATATTCATGATATCACAGCAGAAGGTTTTTTCACATGGTAAACACCTTAGAACCCACCACAATTCCTAAAACGAGTATGGTACCATACACAAATGATTTATAATGTAACTAAAGTCCTAAAACCCTCTACTAACTACAATGCTTTTTAATGAGGTGCTATCATGTATATTGGTCCCAAGATGGCTGCCAACACTTCTTGGATGAAGTGCTGACAGCCAATCAGATCAGATGTGTGGTTAGGCTCCGCCCAGATATATATCTTTTTTTGAACCTAAATTACTCAAAATCCACTGGAGCACATATATTGAGACCTAGCAAAGGCACATCGGGCTAACAGTCCCTACAATTTTGCCAAGTTTCGTGCAAATCCATTCAGCCGTTCGAGCTAAAAGTGAGGCCAACCGCCCTATGGAAATTAACATGGGAAAAACGCGTTTTGGGACCCCCCTTTTTTCTTGGCCCCCCCTTGATGAAACCCCCCCAAATTGTCAGGGGCTGCTCAGAAACAAAATGTTCCATTTTCCTGAAAATTTCAGCCAATTCCGTCCACAAACGCCAAAGTTATTAGACATAGAATTTTCAAAAATCCCATAGAGAAAAAATCCTAACTATATATACCTACTGGCGACCGCCAGTAGGTAATATATATATATATATATATATATATATATATATATATATATATATATATATATATATATATATATATATATATATATATATATATGTATATAACCTACTGGCGGTCGCCAGTAGGTAGTTATAGTTAGGACCTAGTTTCCATAGGAAATCCTCAACATTCTATTTGGAATATCTTTGGCCCTGGTGGATGAATCTTTGCGAATTTCTCAAAGAAGATGGCCCGGTCCGTTGCGCTCCTTCCCTGAAAGTTTGGGGGGGATTGGTCAAGTGGGGGCTGAGATAAAAGGGGGGTCCCAAAACGTGTTTTCTCCATGTTATTTTCCATAGGAAATTTAGACTCGGCTACAGTTCGAACGGGTGAATGAATTTATAAGAAATTTGCCAAAACTGTAGAGTCTTGTTCGCAGATTACGCTTTTTTTGGAATGGTGTAAATCCGTTCAGTAGTTGTTGAGAAAATTAAAGTTAAAGTCAATTATATATCTATAGGCGCGCAGACGTGCGCGCACCCAAGCGGCTGCGCGTGAGCGGTATTTTTTTTGGCTGCGTGACGTCTGTTAACGTTCGATTCGAAGGAAATCAGGAAGTTTTTTCCGCCATTTTGTCACTGCGAGTAAATATATTGTTCATTTCAAAGCTTTGAAACATGGAAAGGGGAGAAGGTAGAGATTGTCTTCCTTCGTAGGTTTTCTCAGGGTGTGCAGTAAGGCCCTTAAACGCGAAAAGATATAATTTTTCCCCGAGAAAAAAATACGGGGTGCGCGCACCCGGTCGCGCACACCTATTTACAAGAGTGTGAAAATGGAGATAAATCAGAAGTTTGAGTGCTTAGATATAAGGTGGCTCTGAAAAGAGCCCTTGTGTTAATTGAGTGTTTTCTGCATTTATAAGTAAGTACCGATGCAGAGCCTGATGTTGCAGAGGAAGATTCTGTTTCCCTCATTCGTGAAATGAACACCGTCTCTCCTATAGACGTCTTGCATGTGGTATCGCAAGTTGTTGTGGTAAATAGAACCCATGCTATAATCTCTGAGGAACGCAGAAACAGATTTATTTACATGTCTCCTTGCTTTCTCAAATTGTGCACAATGGTGATTGGACCAATTCCATTTCTGTCTTTGGCATATATTGGAATATACCAAGGCAGATCGAGGAAAAAGTGTCATCAATTGTCGAAAGGTGTCTTTTAGAAGCATTTCCAGACCTACCCCAGTGATTGTGCCTAGATCGTTCCCACCACAGTGCACAATTATAAGGTCTGGTTCTGGGAGATGCATAAAAGTTTTCACCAATGGAATCAATTGGTGACATTTCAATCCTCTTTTGGAAATCCATGTTATGTGTACATTTGGTAAGCTGAGGTTGCAAATTCGTCTGCTTACTGCATATTTTTCACTCCAGTGAATATAACTGTGTCCTATTAGCCAGACCTTCATTTTCAAGGGATTTGTAGTCGTCCTCCGATCGGTTCTGGAAGTGGAATGGTAGTTAGAAGTTGAAATTTTAAATAAAGAAAAAGGAAGAGGCTGGGTGTGGTTAAAAAAATAAAAATGATTGGTTGATTGTAACAAGTGGAGAGTGAACAGGTCAATGTTTATGTTAAACGAAAAGTACTATTGGGTGTGAAAAAACAAGATATGTAACAGAGTTGTGGATTGGCAGGTGTTTCTGGAGGGAAAATAGTGTTCTTAGTTTGCTGTAGAACGTTGAGACATGAACTTTTGACCTGTGCCTTCAGCAAGGTGCAGAATGAGGTGTAACCATGGAAACAGCCGGAGATGGCAGTTGGTGATGGGTTCACTCTTTGGTGCCTCTGCATCTGAGTCTGTTCTCTGGTGGCAGGCGGAGAACTGTTTGTTATTGTGGAGATGAAAGGGTGATAAGGAGAGAAATACGACATAGCGTCTGGTCTGTAGAAGCGTGGGAGCAGTGATTAACTCTGAGTAAAGCGGAACTGTGTCGGTGCTTAGTAACAGTAAAAAAAAAAATGTTAACAGTGGTATAAATGTGTTTACGGTGCGCGACCTACTAAGAACGAGTTCACGGGCCGTATTTGGCTTGCAGGTTCTAGTATCAGTAAGTGAGGTCGAGAAAAGAAAATATTCAGGGCTTTATTTATGAAGGCCTTGCGCCACCGGTGCGTTACTTTTTCCCATTTTAAAAAATGAGGCACTGGCGGCGGAAGGTCTTCATAAATAAGGTCCTCAGTGTCTACAGTTAAGGTTATGTGGAACCCATGAATAGTTTTTAAATATGAAATCATTTCAGTTGAGATTATGGATTGAAAGAGAAACCGTGAATATTTGAAATGTTTATTTAGAAATGTACTGTTTTAAAGGCAAATCATTATGTAATATGAGTACAGAAATTGCAAAAAACACAGTAATTGGTATTGTCAGTAGTACATGGAATACAAACGCTATAGTTGAAGAAAAATGAATATAGTTGGAAAAAAACATTGTACAGTCTTATAAGGAAGTATATTATATTTTAATAAATGGAAGAAGGTTTCTGGCCTTTCAGTTTAGGAACGATATATGAAAATGCAAGTGGTTATACATCATTACTTTATGAATCAGCTGTCTAACAACACGAAATCATAATGTCCACTGTTAGTAAAGCAAATAGGTCTGTTCTTCAAATAAAATATGGAAAAGAACGTGAAGAATATAGAAAACCAAAAGGAAATGAGGACGTCAATGGCTTGTTTGAGAGTTATTGAAGCATTGTTCAGGCAAAATAGGTAGCTTCTGCTTGTAACAGGAAATCAGTTTTATCATTTGAAAGTATGTCAGCCATCCAATGAAAAGAGTAAAGCAGTACTGATGATCTGTTATAATCGGAGCCTCTTTTACCATCAGAGGGCAGCTCGGTGGGTTTTCGATGTAGCTCGCTGTTAGGAAAGAGTTAATCGTCCATTGTGTCGGCAAAGTATGCAGCAAGTGCCTCTAACATGAAATCATTGTTATCATCTGAAAACATGTCAGCCATCCAATTGAGAAGATGAAAGGAGCATTCATGATCTGTCATTATTGGGGCGTCTTTTACCATCATAGGGCAGCTCGGTGGGTTTTCGATGTAGCTCTCTGTTAGGAAATCTTGCGCCGCTGCGAATATATTCCAATGACCCAGAACTCCTTGTATCGCTGCAAAGGCCATAAACCCTCCGTTGTAACAAAGCTGTTCATGATCAAGTAACGGATTCATGAGGTGATTGTAATTCGGTTCAGGAGGTACCAAATTGCAGAGACATAAATCCAGGGCCCACGTGAAATCACAGCTCAGGCAATGAAATACAGGCTGCACACAGGTGAAATACGAATATCGAAATGATAATCGATATGAAGTATTCAAAGTTGAGAGTGGTAAGGTGCCGTAGTATAGGAGCATTCTCTGTCGAAATAGTTCTAAGTGGCCCGGCTCGTTTGCGAAGGCAGGAGGGACATCCATTTTGAATTTCCCAAGATGGTACAGGAAACGGCGCAGCACCCCTGGTTGTATAGCAACTCCACAGAATTAGGTCGCCGGCTATGCAGTGGAGAGGAGCAGAATGACTTGATACATTTTCTAGGAGTCTAGTCACTTATATATTGCTTAGTGGTTATTAAAAAAGTAGCTTTTTTTGAACTGGAGGATGCGTTAAAAATTAAGGGAGTGATTTGAGGGAGTTGTAAAGCAAGGTCAATTTTTTTTTACATCAATGCTGTTTTCTGTGAATGTTAGCTTAGTGAAAGATATGTGTGTGAGCAGATGCAACGTTCAGTTTTAAATGTGACAATGGCGGTCTTGTTCATGTCTTCCGATTCAAGGTCGGTATTCTCTGCCAAATACAAAGATTAAGAAACGCATGCGTGGGGTACATAGTGTGCATTCTTAAAGGAAAGCAAATGAAGGGTTATTTTTACCGCGTTAGCATTGTCGTTTAAAAAGTTATAGTGATTTCTATTATATGTGAAGAAAGTGTCACTGATGAAGACTGAAAATAAATCCTTATAAATGATACGGACTGGTGTATTTTAGAAAAGGTGTGTAACATTACATGAATTGTGGAAAAAAAATAATGTAATTGAAAGTGTATGGTTTGAAAATGAAAAGTAGAGGTTTATAGTTCACGTTTTGAAAGCAGTTCTAGAGGGTCAGATGAAAGTGTATGGTTTGAAAATGAAAAGTAGAGGTTTATAGTTCACGTTTTGAAAGCAGTTCTAGAGGGTCAGATGCATGATAGATTTATTAAAAATAGAACATGTTTTTAAATAGTATTTTGGAAAAAATATGTGCCTTTTTGTACTATTTACATTATGTGCCTGTTGCGTATTCTTTGAGTTTTAGTAATCCTGTGTCTTATAAGTTTTCTAGGGGCGGTTTGAGGTTCATGGTGGGTTTGGGCAGGGAGGGTAGGTTGGGGGTTTGTAATTGGGGGTTCGGCTGGGGTGGAGTGCGGAGTTTAGTGAAAAGTGAGGGGGGCTGGGAGTTACGGTGTTTGGTAATGGAGCAGAGTCAGAGGACGCCCATTTGTGTTATGGGGTGCCACGGAAATATGTATTTATTCTCAGAGGTTTATTATATTGAGGATATATATCAACATGGTGGCTCTTGTCGTTTTGTGGTTCTGTGTATGTTTATAATGCTGGCTCTGTAGTTTTTGTTTATGGACCTTATTGCGACACACAGGGGACCTACGTTGCACAGTTGGAGATCAGAGACTTAGGAAATAAAACTTTATAATTGTAAGGGCTGTAAGCGATAGAAATCGCCCATTCTCGGTGTAAAAAATATCACCGCTATTGGTGGTATTTTCTACGGTGTTAGTACTCGAAGGAGAATAGTAACATATATGTGAAATAAAATGATGTAATAGGCTCAGCATTTTACATTATCTTGGAAAACAAAAGTTGCTTTTACATAGCAATAAGTCTCTTATAATTAAGGGACGGAGTGTATATAGTGCTATTTAGTACTCTGCTATGTGATTGATGTCGAATATTTCATAAGAGTAGGCTTTAAAAGTTTTACGATAAACTGGTTTTCTATGGAAGTGGGTGGAGTGTTCCGTGTAAATTGCAGAATAGAAACTAGTAAGAACCAATTGGAAGTGTTGTTTTAAAGTCACATGACTGCACATGCGTGTCTCGACGCGATAGGTGGGTGCGCGCACCCGGTCGCGCACTATAAGAAAGCGGCGAGAAAATATCAGCTAATATGCTCTTCAAGCTTGTTTTGGTACAAAGAGTTAGTTCTGAAAAGAACTTTTTTTTTTTTTTTTTTTTTTTTGGAAACAAGTGTTATGATGCTTTTGATTTCTTAAAGTTGCGACGACATTTTTCAGTATGTCATACTATCCAAATAAAGTGAAGAAATGTAACTTTTCTTGGAGCATTTATGACTCTCAATTATTTGTTTAATTAGAGTAAAGCTTTGCTCTCCGTATACAAGAAGTTCTCCACAGTTCGTGCATTTCATGTGCACG
Organism: Lissotriton vulgaris; assembly: GCF_964263255.1. Classification (NCBI taxonomy): domain Eukaryota; kingdom Metazoa; phylum Chordata; class Amphibia; order Caudata; family Salamandridae; genus Lissotriton; species Lissotriton vulgaris. The sequence continues at coordinate 617,132,183 of NC_141698.1, forward strand.
TTCGCCAGATATGGTCTCAAGTCCATCTCAGCACTCGATGGAGATACAGGTCGTCCACCGGAAGATGTGTTGATTACTTCTGATGGTAATAGCGTGGCCTCCGTTTTTCTTGTCAAAGGTGGTCGCTCATTTTCATCAGATTCGGAAGATGAATGCGGAACGGTAGCCATTGTACCGAAGTCTTCGGGAAGATGTTCGACGTTGTTGTCTCTTGAGAGTAGAAAAGAAAGTGATGGTAGTGGGTGGAGTGCTGCGTGTAAATTCCAGAATAGAAACTACCAAGAACCAATTAGAAGTGTTGTTTAGAAGTCACATGACTTCACATGGGAGTGTCAGGTCCTGTACGCGATAGAAGGGTGCGCGCACCCGGTCTCGCACTAAAATAAAGCGGCGAAAAAACATCTTATAATATGCTCTTCGAGCATGTTTTGGTGGAAAGAGTTAGTTCTGAGAAGAACTTTTTTTTTTTTTTTTTGGAAACAAGTGTTTTGATGCATTTGATTTCTTAAAGTTACTACGATATTTTTCAGAATGTCATACTATCCAAATAAAGTGAAGAAATTTAACTTTTCTTGGAGCATTTATGACTCTCAATTTTGTGTTTAATTAGAGTAAAGCTTTGCTCTCCGTATACAAGAAGTTCTCCACAGTTGTTGCATTTTATGTGCACCTTCGCCAGACATGGTTTCAAGTCCATTTTAGCACTCGATGGAGATACAGGTCGTCCACCGGAAGATGTGCTGATTACTTCTGATGGTAATAGCGTGGCCTCCGTTTTTCTTGTCAAAGGTGGTCGCTCATTTTCATCAGATTTGGAAGATGAATGCGGAACGGTAGCCATTGTACCAAAGTCTTCGGGAAGATGTTCGACGTTGTTGTCTCTTGAGAGTAGAAAAGAAAGTGATGGAAGTGGGTGGAGTGCTGCGTGTAAATTCCAGAATAGAAACTACCAAGAACCAATTAGAAGTGTTGTTTAGAAGTCACATGACTTCACATGCAAGTGTCAGGTCCTGTACGCGATAGGAGGGTGCGCGCACCCGGTCTCGCACTAAAATAAAGCGGCGAAAAAATATCTCATAATATGCTCTTAGAGCACGTTTTGGTAGAAAGAGTTAGTTCTGAAAAGAACTTTTTTTTTTTTTTGGGGAAAGAAGTGTTATAATGCTTTCGATTTCTTAAAGTTGCTACTACATTTTTCAGTATGTAATAGTTTGAAAATGAAGTGAAGAAATTTATCTTTTCTTGGGGCATTTGTGACTGTCAATTTTGAGTTTAATAAGAACGAGGCTCTGCTCTCCATACAAAAGAATTTCTCCACACTTGTTGCATTTCATATGCACCTTCGCAAGATATGGTCTCAAGTCCATCTCAGCACTCGATGGAGATACAGGTCGTACACCAGAAGATGTGCTGGCCACCTCTGATGGTAATAGCGTGGCCAGGGCTCTTGTCGATGCTTTTGCATAATGCTCAGGATGCCTTTGTTTAACATGCCGCTGCATGGTGTGTGCAGAAAAGGAATATTTTTTATTTGGATTTCCCCTTGAGAGCTCCGAATTGCATATCGTGCAGGTTACTTTTGGCGCATTCACTTTCTTTTGATCTTCAGGATAAGTGAAAAATTGCCAAATGAAAGATTCCTTTTTTCTTCTTGACGGTGGTCGCTCATTTCCTTCAGATTCGGAAGATGAATCTGGTAGGGTAGCCATTTCAGCAAAGTCTTCCGGAAGATGCTCGACGTTGTTGTCTCTTGAGAGTAGAAAAGATTGTGAGGAAAGTGGGTGGAGTGCTTCGTGTATATTCCAGAACAGAAACTACTAATAAGCAATTGGAAGTTTTGTTTTCAAGTCACATGACTTTACATGCGCTTCTCAGGACGTGTAGGCGGTGACACTATGTAGTTACAAACGTGATTACATACTTAGGAACTAGCATTCAAAAAAACTATGAAATTCACTGAAAAAACCATAGGTTTTACACACGTTATAGTTAGGAAGTAGCATTTGAAAAACCTATGAAATTCACTGAAAAAACCATAGGTTTGACACCAGTTATAGTTAGCTGGAAATTTTACTGACATAAAACCAATGAAATTCCACGTTATAGTTAGTTGGACTCACTATAACTTGCGCGTGTAATGCACTGCTGATGACATTACATATTACATCACTCATGACATGGTCAGTGACATCACTTATGACACCATCCAGTGAATGTGTGTCTTTCTAAAAAATAAATATGTTTTATATATGTATATGTAAAGGTCGAGGGAAGAATAAATGTTTAAATTATTGTCTTAATGAATGTTTTTTTCAAAAAGAAATGATTGGATAACTGGCTTATTAAGTGTACCTTAGTGAATACATATATTAGCGAGTAATGTTTAAATATTTGAATATATGTATCAGTGTTTCACTTTGTGAATAACTGGGTGCATGGATTGATGAGTACCTACATGTGTAGGTATTTGGGTTCTTACATGTTTTTTTAGTATCAGTATGAGTGTTTCTATGGTTTTATGGGGGTATTACTAATCACATAGATGCATGAATGACTAACTCTCTCTTTGTATGTGTTTAGAAGACACCATATGTGCAGGACTTTATGGGTGGTTGAGTGTGTATAGTTTTATATGCAAATAAATGGATGTTCAATAGTTTATTTGCATGTGTGAGTATGTGTGTGAGTAACTTTTGGATGATTGTCGGTGTGTTACAGGATGTGTAGGTGTATCACTACATATGATGAGTGAGTATATGTATGAGTGACTATATAGAACTGTTGGTAAATGAGAGAATGTGTATATAGATGGTGGAATTATTGAATTGGTTGTTGTAACTGGTATGGGTATCTCCATTTTTTTTAAAATGTTAATTTCTATTTTCCAATATGTGTTTTAAGGGTTACATTACACTTAAAGGAGGTCTGTCATCAGTGATGTCATAAGTGATGTCACTGACCATGTCATGAGTGATGTAATATGTAATGTCATCAGCAGTGCATTACACGCGCAAGTTATAGTGAGTCCAACTAACTATAACGTGGAATTTCATTGGTTTTATGTCAGTAAAATTTCCAGCTAACTATAACTGGTGTCAAACCTATGTTTTTTTCAGTGAATATATATATATATATATGAATGAACAAAACATCCAGCTCCCACAAAGAAAACTCCATGGAAGAAGGCACAGGCTCAAAGTGGTTCTGCCTGCACAGAGGCCTTTGTCAATCTAGTTTGGCGCCATTATTCAAACACAATATATAGTCCTTCCCACTGGACCTCAAAATGGACATAGAAAACACACTTGTGTGTAAATGATCATCACGGAGCTCAAATAATGCAAGTGTGTGCAAAATACAGCTTGGAGTTTGCAACATAACAGGTAAAAAATGTTGGAGTGGGAATAGTAAATTATTCCTCTCCGCTATCCAACACTTTAAAGATACATATACATATATAAATATACATATTACCTACTGGCGGTCGCCAGTAGGTAGTTATAGTTAGGATAATTTTCAATGTTAAATCTCAACATTCTATTTTGAATAACTTTGGCGCCGGTTGACGAATCTGCCTGAAATTTTCAGGAAAATGGTCTCATGGCGGTCCGGTCCTTCCCTGAAAGTTTGGGGGGGATTCGTCAAGCGGGGGCCGAGATAAAAGGGGGGTCCCAAAACGCGTTTTCCCCATGTTAATTTCCATAGGGCGGTCGATTTCACTTTTAGCCCGAACGGCTGAATGGATTTCCACCAAACTTGGCAAAATTGTAGGGACTGGTAGCCCGATGTGCCTTTGCTATGTCTCAAGATATGTGCTCCAGTGGATTTTGAGTAATTTAGGTTCAAAAAAATATATATATCTATAGGCGCTCTCCCGTGCGCGCACCCGAGTGCGCTCCAGGCGCGACACGCGACTTGCGCGCAGGAAGCTGATTGGATCTCAGTTGTCTGTAAACATTCTAAACAGTGCGGAGCGGCCGCCATCTTGTGTCTCGGTAAAATCGAGACACAAGGGGTTTGAAAAAAAAAGGGGCAAATGACCATAAGGGGGAATAGTAGACCCCCTCTGACCCCCTAGGTTTGATGTAGGGACTAAAATAGGGTCCTGCAGGGCATTAAAATTTTTTTTTCGTTTTGCGCGGGGGAAGCGCATGGTACGCGCACCGGAGAAGCACGGGGAAAATCCAGGACCATATTTATGAAGGCCTTGCGCTGTTAGTTTTGCGCTTCCTGTGCGTCAATTTTTGTGACGCACCAGCGGTGTAAAAAAATGCGCATTGTTATGCAATATTTAAAAAGTGACGCATCTATCTAGATGCGTCACTTTTTAAATATAGTGCAACGAGGTACATTTTATTACACTGCTGGTGTTATGCGTCACTTTTCTGTGCGCACTCCTTATGACATTCCAGATGTGTCATATTTAATGTATGACGAATCATGTTGCAGATACAATATGGCGCAGAGTTTTAAAAAGTGACCCATGTACCTAGATGCGTCACTTTTTAAAAAATAGTGTCAGGTATAATGCATGCAGAGGGGGTGTTCCTTGCAAAAAGCTTGGTAATAATGACGCAGTGCGTCACTTTTAGGATGCAGTTGCGCAAAAATCTTGCGCCTGCTTCACAGCAAACCTTTCACATGGTGCTTTTTCCATGTGAAAGGACACATTACTGGAGTTGCGTCACTTTTGTGACGCACTCCTGCAATGCGTTACTTTTGTGTTTACAGATATGTCAGAAATACTCCAGTTTATTCACTGTGTCATAACTTTCTTTTCTAACACTCACCTTCTTTCATTCCTCCTACTTCACTTCCTTTCACCTCTCATACCTTTCTGTTCTTTCTTACTCATTCTCCTTTCAATTATCAATGCACTATATTTCACTTACTCTTCATTTTTTAAGATTATAGCTCTTTGATGAGAATTGGAGGTAGTTCTGAAAAGAACTTTTGGTTTTCTTCTTTTAACTGAAGAGGAACAAAAACAGGAAATAGAAACTGCTCAACAGGAGCAAAAAGAAAAGAAAAAAATTAGGGGTGGGAAGGGCAGTGATGGTTCTCCAATGCCCGAACCATGAGCAGGACACTTTGCTCCCCATAGGTGAGGAGTTGATTGCAGTATCTGCATCTGACGACCCCATGGTTGAATGCAGGTTGAATGTTTGCTACCTGCCCCTGAGATTGTTCTCTTCCAGAAGAAGTTGCTCCTCCTGTTGATGTAGAGGCCCCATCTCTGGGAACCTCCTGTGCCAGAGCCCTGACACTTTCCCGGGCAAAATTCTGGGGGTGCCTCCTCTCCACATGGCGAATCATGGTGTAGTTGCCAAAAGAGTATTTTTTTTGGGGGTTACCCCGTGACAGGACCTGTTTGCAGATCCTGCACTCTACTTTTGGTGCATTCACCTTCTTCTGGCCTTCTGGAAACTTAAAAAATTTCCAGATGAAATGTTCCTTCACCTTTGGGGTAGGAGGCTCTTCATCAATGAAGTCATCTTCACTGCTGGATGGTCTGGCAGCCATGATGAATCCAGGAATATGGAGCAGCAAAAAAGGCAGGTCTTTCAGTCACAAAAGTGAAAGAAGAAGTGAAGGAAATGGGTGGGGATTTCATTCATTGTAAAAAAAAACTGTTAGCAACCAATGAAAAGTGTTATTTTAGGGTCACATGACCCGACGCGTTTACGCTGCGCGCTCCGGAGCACTTCCGGGTGCGTTTACGCAGCGCGATCGTAGGCGCTTCCGGGGCGCAAACGTGGCGCGATCGTAGGCGCTTTTCCGTGCGTTTATGCGCCGCGCACGTATGCGCTTCCGAGGGCACTTACGTTGCGCGCCGAAGTGACGTCATCAATCTTTTATAGAAATGCATAATCATTTTCCATATTAAAAAAAACAAATTTTATTTGTATGGTACGAAATGTTTTGCATTATTATTAACTTTTCATTCATATTTTTTTTTCACGAACGACAGTTGCGCTCTGGGTGCGCTTTCAGATGAGCTCTCGGAGAAGCTTACAGGAGAGCTTAGCTGAAAGCTTCCCGGAGCGCGCACCCAGAGCGCAAAAGAAAAAAATTATAAGAAAAAATGAATACTTAAAAAAAAACAGCAAATTGTAAAAAAAAAAAAGGTTAGAAACTCGATATACAAAGGAATTAGCAGTTAAAAAACCTATGAAATTCACTGAAAAAACCATAGGTTTCACACCAGTTATAGTTAGGAATTAGCATTTAAAAAACCTATGAAATTCACTGAAAAAACCATAGGTTTCACACCAGTTATAGTTAGGAATTAGCATTTAAAAAACCTATTAAATTCACTGAAAAAACCATAGGTTTCACACCAGTTATAGTTAGCTGGAAATTTTACTGATATAAAACCATTGAAATTCCCACGTTATAGTTAGATGGACTCACTATAACTTGCGCGTGCAATGCACTGCTGATGACATCACATATTACATCACTCATGACATGGTCAGTGACATCACTCATGACATCACTGATGACACCATCCAGTGAATGTGTGTCTTTCTGAAAAATAAATATATTTTATATATGTATGTGTAAAAGTTGATGGAAGAATAAATGTTTAAATAAGTGTCTAAATGGATGGTTTTTAAAAATTGATTGGTTAACTGGCTTAATAAGACATCATCAGCAGTGCATTGCACGCGCAAGTTATAGTGAGTCCATCTAACTATAACGTGGGAATTTCAATGGTTTTATATCAGTAAAATTTCCAGCTAACTATAACTGGTGTGAAACCTATGGTTTTTTCAGTGAATATATATATATATATATATCCAAATCCTGGCACCACAATCCTTTAGGAAGAACCAGAGTCGAAGCCCAAGTCAATTTCAAGTGCTTAAAGATTTATTTTTGGCAGAAAAACAACCCTACGCGTAGGGTTGTTTTTCTGCCAAAAATAAATCTTTAAGCACTTGAAATTGACTTAGGCTTCGACTCTGGTTCTTCCTAAAGGATTGTGGTGCCAGGATTTGGATATATCGAGGGTTTGGTGACCCTGTCGAACGCCCGCTGCACAAGCGGCGGAAGCACGCCATCCTTGCATTTTTTATATATATATATATATATATATATATATATATATATATATATATATATATATATATATATATATATATATACTAGCAGCCCGCCCCAGCGTTGCCTGGGGCAGAAAGGGGCTGGGGGCAGCATTTCAGGCTTGCGTGCACTCCCGCCCCGGCCCCCGCCCGCCACGACATTGTCTGTGACCCGGACAATGTCGTGGCGGGCGGAGGCCGGGGCGGGAGTGCACGCAAGCCTGAAACGCTGCCCCCAGAGCCTGAGGCTTACCTCAGCCGCATTTGTTCAGGGCCAACCTCCCGCACCGGCTCCCTCCCGCCCCGACATTTCCTGTGTCCCAGAGCCTTACCTGAGCCGCCGCTCCTCCCCGCACTCCTCACTTCACTGCCGCTCCTTCTCGTCATCACGTACGTTGCGGTCAGTGCTACGTCGCGGCCAGCCTAGCGTCGTGGCCGGCGCTACTTTCAGGGAACTACTTTTTTTTTAAGTTATATTTTTAAATGTACGTTTTTTACATTTTTTATAGCCTATGTCCATCTGCACACCCTGAGGAATACAACTATGTATTGGGTGTGTGGTTTGGCGCTGTGGTTCCCGAGTTTACCTTGCCAAAAGGTTTGTGTTCTCTCTTTATAATAGTAGTATAGATATATATATATATATATATATATATATGTTGCCTACTGGCGGTCGCCAGTAGGTATATATAGTTAGGATTTTTTCTCTATGGGATTTTTGAAAATTCTATGTCTAATAACTTTGGCGTTTGTGGACGGAATTGGCTGAAAATTTCAGGAAAATGGAACATTTTGTTTCTGAGCAGCCCCTGACAATTTGGGGGGGTTTCATCAAGGGGGGGGCCGAGAAAAAAGGGGGGTCCCAAAACGCGTTTTTCCCATGTTAATTTCCATAGGGCGGTTGGCCTCACTTTTAGCTCGAACGGCTGAATGGATTTGCACGAAACTTGGCAAAATTGTAGGGACTGTTAGCCCGATGTGCCTTTGCTAGGTCTCAATATATGTGCTCCAGTGGATTTTGAGTAATTTAGGTTCAAAAAAAGATATATATCTGGGCGGAGGCTAACCACACATCTGATCTGATTGGCTGTCAGCACTTCATCCAAGAAGTGTTGGCAGCCATCTTGGGACCAATATACATGATAGCACCTCATTAAAAAGCATTGTAGTTAATAGAGGGTTTTAGGACTTTAGTTACATTATAAATCATTTGTTGATGGTACCATACTCGTTTTAGGAATTGTGGTGGGTTCTAAGGTGATTTTACCATGTGAAAAAACCTTCTGCTGTGATATCATGAATATTGTTTGAAAGAAAACTAATATCTCATGATTTTCCCACAGTGGTTTGGAAGGGGATCTATAAGCTAAACTGAAAGCATATTTTCTGTAAATTCACATTATCTTTCTCAGTCATGTGAAAATGAAGTCTGACATTCTCAGTAAAACATGTACATCCAACAAGGACAGAGACTGTCAGTTGATTCCTTTGTGTTCTACTGCAGCCTCCTAGAGTGTTCTAAAGAACAACTAGAGCGCTAACAGTCCTACTTATTACAAAGGTATGGCACACCTGAAGCCATCTTGATTGGAATAAAGTGGTAACTCTTAAAACATTTAATTTAAAAAGAAACAACATGAGGGGGTATATTTTGCCATAGAAAGTATGATTAGTGCTGCAGAATGAAAAATTAGGGCACATTTTGAGTGACTTCTCAAATCCTTTTCTATTTCATTAAAACATTCTGATATGCAGTCTCCCAAAATGGCCACCAGAGACAAAAGAGCCCAAATGTAGCCCAAATATCACCCAGATGTAGCCCAAGTATAGCCCAATGACAGAATGTCCCAGAGTGTTCTAAAGAACAACTAGAGCGCTAACAGTCCTACTTATTACAAAGGTATAGCACACCTGGAGCCATCGTGATGGGAATAAAGTGGTAACTCTTAAAACATTTAATTTAAAAAGGAACAAAATGAGGGGGTATATTATGCCATATGAATTATGATTAGTGCTGCAGAAATAAAAATTAGGGCACATTTTGAGTGACTTCTCAAACCCTCTTCAATTTCATTAAAAAATTCTGACATACAGTCTCCCAAGATGGCCACCAGAGACAAAAGAGCCTAAATGTAGCCCAAATATCACCCAAATGTACCCCAAGTATAGCCCAATGACAGAATGTCCCAGAGTGTTCTAAAGAACAACTAGAGCGCTAACAGTCTTACTTATGACAAAAGTATGGCACACCAGAAGCCATCTTGATTGGAATGAAGTGGTAAGTCTGAAAACACTCAATTTAAAAAGGAACAACATGAGGGGGTTAATTTTGCCATAGAAAGTATGATTAGTGCTTCAGAAAGAAAAATTAGGGGTCATTTTGAGTGAATTCTCAAATCCTCTTCTATTTCATTAAAAAAATTCTGACATGCAGACTGAAACATGCACTTTGAATACCAGCAGCAGACGTCCCTGGTGAGCAGTAGCTTTACTACAGTGATCTAATGTGCAACTAGAGTGCTAACATTCAGAATTTATGGCAAATGTGTGACACATCTGAATGCCTTCTTGATGGAACCAAAGTAAACAAGCATTGAAAATGCAATAGATCTCGCCCTCGTTTAAGTTAAAGCCATTCTGTTTGTAATGAGGTGGCTTTTTAGCTTTGCTTTTATTAGTGTTTTTTCAACTTTCATGTAAATAACATGCATCTGTATGCATATAAGTATATGTATGCATGCATTTATGTTTGTATTTATATAGATATACAGATGATATATGTTTATATATGTATGTATATATATATATTCACTGAAAAAACCATAGGTTATAGACCATATATAGTTAGGAATTAGCATTTACAAAACCTTGAAAATTCACTGAAAAAACCATAGGTTATAGACCATATATAGTTAGGAATTAGCATTTACAAAACCTTGAAAATTCACTGAAAAAACCATAGGTTATAGACCATATATAGTTAGGAATTCGTATTTACAAAACCTTATTTTACTCACACAAAACCATTGAAATTCCATATATAGTTAGTTGCACTAACTATATATCGCGCACCCGCAATCCACTGCTGATGATGTCACATATTACATCATTCATGACATGGTCAGTGACATCACTGATGACATCACTGATGACATCTCAAATGACATCACTGATGACATCACTGATGACAACATCCAGTGACTGTATGTTTCTGTAAAGTTAAAATATGTCTTACATATTGAAGAATGAGTGGATGTATAAGTGTCTGGATGAAGGATTTAGTAGGTGCATGACTGACTGTATGAGTGAGTGATTAAATGTGTCTCACTGAGTGCATGGGTTAGTGACTAAACTGTCTTAATTTGTGCATCATTATGTCTGTTGTTCTGTAAACTGTTGCATGTGTTGATAAGTAGCTATATGAGTAACTATATGGGTTATTGATTGGTTGCCCAAGTATTTGTATGGGAGACTGAGTGTGTGTGTGGGTGGCTGGGAGGTGTATGACTCTGTGCATAGATGTGTGAGCAGATGATTCACTAGATGTATGGTTTCAAAAGTGCATGTGGAAACAGCTGTATGGGCGGTTGACTGTGTGCATGAGTGTATTGGTGAGTGAATGGATATCTCAGTGCTACATGTCAAAGTAAGTACGTATGTAAAACACAGTACATGTGAGAGTTGACATATATAAATAACTGTGCATAAGAGCCAGTGAATGTGTGAGTGGCTGTATGGATCATTGTGAACTTGTATCAGGGATTGTATAAGAGAGTAAATATGTGTTAGTATATGTTTGAATAAGTAAAGTTTGTATAACTGTATAGTTGAGGAAATGGAGGTGTGATTGATTCTTTGCATGACTGACGAGGTGTGTGAGTAACTCCATGGATGAGTGACAGTCTGTGAGTGTCTGTTTACACTGATTGTATCTAAGGTTATATTAGAGTCTGAAGAGGTTCATCGTATTATCACATGAATGATATCATCAGTGATGTGATCAGTAATGTCAAATGAGATGTCATCAGTGATGTCATCAGTGATGTCATTTGAGATGTCATCAGTGATGTCATTTGAGATGTCATCAGTGATGTCATCAGTGATGTCACTGACCATGTCATGAATGATGTAATATGTGACATCATCAGCAGTGGATTGCGGGTGCGCGATATATAGTTAGTGCAACTAACTATATATGGAATTTCAATGGTTTTGTGTGAGTAATATAAGGTTTTGTAAATGCGAATTCCTAACTATATATGGTCTATAACCTATGTTTTTTTCAGTGAATATATATATATATATATATATATATATATATATATATATATATATATATACACACAAGAAACTCCTTGCATCCAAAAACGAAAACCCAGGAGACAGACCACAGGACCAGATGTCGGGTTTCTTCTTTTTATTTGCTCAAGTTGTGCGAGAGTGCATTTTTTCAGGTTTCTTCTTTTTATTTGCCCAAGTTGTGCGAGAGTGCATTACGCGTTTCGGGCTATCACATGCAACCATTGTTTGTACATTTTCTATTTTTATAGTGCACATTACACCCAAACTCCACCGCCCCCTCCATGTGTCACGTGATCATGGAGATAAAAGACACATTCAAAATATAATAGAAGTGCCTATATGACCGTATAAATACATTTGCATAGAATCACATGAATATACAAGTTTTCATCTGAAGTCTCTGGATAAATCCATCAAATATTTGTATCTAGAGGGGGACAAGAAAAAAGGGGGGGAGTAAGTTAAAAAGTTTCCATCTTTAAATAGTTAGCATATATATAAACTGATCAATAAGATCAGAATAATGGATGGGTAAGATCTTAAAGTGCTATTTTTAAAGTACAAACAGTGCATGTCCTAAAAGTGCAAAAGATTAATTGTGACCAATGTTTTGTCCAGAGGAAGGAAAAGTGACAATGTGCATGAAAAACCAACTTGTAAACAAATTTGCCTCATCACAATATTTTCAACAATTGGGTTAAAAACCACATTTTGCTTAAATTAAAATTCATGATAAAAGCATTTGATAATCCAAGCAAGTATAATCATAAATAGATAACGATTATTAAAACACCCTGTGTATAAAAATTGTGTAAAAATTCAGAATAAATACAGGTAATGAATTACATATATTTACAAAATAGGGGATGATTCAAGAGAATTCTTTATTTTCCGCCTAACAGGGAACCTGACTAGACGGAACGAAAATATGGTAAATTATTTGGGAAAACTGTTATTATATGCGAAAAAAGCTAAAGCATGCTCCAGGCAACAGGGAACCTGACTACCTGGGAGCAAAAATCAATTTTTAATTTTTAACAATCAGACCAATAGGAGAAATTTACTGAGTAATAATAATAATAATAATAATATTTATTGTATAGTTAGTAAAAACCATTACAAAATGTGAATGCAGCAACATTAAAACACACGAAAATTTACACTGCTGAGTGAGTAAAAAATGTTATAAAAATGAGAGCGTCTTTCGGGTTAATAAAGTAAATGTGTTCAGGGCTCAAGACTTCGCCAGTTTTTTTGCTTTTCCTCGAAATTGTCAATGAATTTGATTGCCCTGCAAATGAGTTGCGGATCTACTGAGCACAGGATTAGCATGATCGCAGACCGGCAGGTGCGTGTTCCATATTCCTTAAACTTGGTCTTCAACCAACTCCGACGTTCCTGGTTCAGGGCCGGGCAAATACAGATCAGGTGGATGAAGTCTTGTCTTCCTGCGCCACATAAACAGCATCCATCACGTTCTAGGGGCTTCCATTTTGGTAACTCGGCATTTGTTGGTAAGCTGCCCAGTCTTAAATTGAGGTATTTCCGTTTGATGAATGTCGAGAAAGCAAGGTCTAGGTAGGTTGCTGGTGCTAGTTTTTTATAAGATTGAATTGTCATCCAGGCATGGGACCGATGACTAAAAGTTATTTTGTCATTTAGCAACGAATGCCTATTGGCAGCCTTTTTTGTCAACTGTTTAAAGGAAAGCACTGGAAGCTTGGATTCCCAAAGTGCAGCCAAGTTAGTTGATTCAAGTGATGATTTAAGGTACTTGGCATAGTACGAGTTGGGACTTTTGCTGATTGTTTCCCACATGGCACGGTACAGCGCAATTTCTTGATTCATCCACACATCGTACCAGAATTTTATGGTCTCGTACTTTTTTAGCAGGACTTGAGATTGCAAACCGAATTCGAGTCTGACTTGTGCGGGTGATGCATTCGTTGGTAACATAAATACACGCTTGTAGATTTTCATTTGGAGTTTGTCCAAGAGTTGTGCACTCTTGCCATGAAGTAATATGCTCCCATAAGCTATTGTTGGAAGTAGCTTGGCTTTCATTATTGTTAGCAGGGGAGAGACCAGGGGGCCTCTGAGTTCGGACGCCAGGCTACTGAAAGCGTGCAATAGGACCATGCTCCTCTTTTCCATGCTGCTTAGGTGCGTAGCAAAGTTAAGACGCTTGTCCAGTAGTATCCCGAGATATTTATAACTTTCAACCGCTTCCAGTTTGACATTGTCTATGGTGAAGGTTGGTTGCACTTTATGGCGTCGGGTTATGACCATAATCTTGGTTTTTTTACTGTTTATTGCTAGCAAATTCTGTTTGGTGTAGCGGGTCAATTCCTGTAATAGACGTTGCAGGCCTATTCTTGTCTGGCTTAGTAGGACCACATCGTCGGCATAGGATAGGTGTGTTATACAGAGATTACCTAGCCGCGGTGGGTGAGCATTGATTTGATCAAGGCTTGCTGTTAAGTCCGCCATGAATAAATTGAAAAGGTGAGGGGCCAGTACACAACCTTGCTTTAAGCCATCGAAGGTATTGATCTTCCGGGTTAGCCTCTGTCCATTGTCGATCTTTACCTGCATCCAGGTGTTACTATACAGGTCAATGATCGGCGTTAGGATTGAGTCTGGCAGGCCCTGCTGCTTCAATTTGGCCCATAGTAATTTCCTGTTGACACGGTCGAAGGCCGCCTTGAAGTCAACGAAGCAGGTATAAAGTTCCTGGTGGTTTTGTAGGCTTTTTTCACCAATTAAGCATAACGCCATTGCGTTTGCCATGGTGCCTGTTCCTCGACGAAACCCTGTCTGGTTTAACGGGATTTTGCTGTGCATATCCGACCATTGAGCTAGATCTGCTAGCACCAGAGATGCGTAGTATTTGGCTTCCGCATCGATCAGGGCTATTAAGCGGTAGTTAGTTGGATTTTTGCGGTCTCCGCCTTTGTAGATGGGGTTGATAATGGCACCCCTCCAGCTTTCCGGGACCCGACCTGAGTTGCTAATTGACCGAAACAGAATGTTGAATTTACATGCCCAGAACTTGGGGTCCTCTTTGTAGATTGCCTGCGGAATGCCATTCGGCCCCGGCGCACTCTCTTGTTTGCCTTTCTTGATTATTTTTAGTATTCGGCAATCGTCGTCTGTCCATATTGATTGATCCATGTCTTCCTGGCCGATGATCGAGCCATTAGTGCTGGTAATAGTCGTTCTTTCCTGGTTCATAGCTCTTGGCATTTCAGGTTCAGTTGTTGATGTTGTGATCTGGTTCGCCGTTAGGTTTATTGAGAATGTATCAATTATGTGTTTGGCCCAATCGCTTTCGGTGATGCATGTCATATTTACAGGTTGAGCTGCTCTGTTAATGGAGTTGACTTGTATCCAGAACGCCCTGGAGTCTGATTTTTTTATGTTGTGCAGCAATTTGACCCAGAATTCGTTAGCTTTGTTCCTTTTTTCCATCCAAACCAGCTTCTTGTATTGCCTCCTTGTCGATCGGACTTCTTGCCAGATACTTGGGTTTGTCCTTAATCCTTGTGCCCGTCTTGTGAGCTTCTGAAGTTCTTTCCTCATAGACAGTGCTGCTTTTGTGAGTTTTTTATCAGTCTTCCGATAGGTCTTCTTTTTTGCGTTGCTATTGGACCTTGGTAGCCTTTCCAGGAAGTCAGACCAGGTTTCTGAACATAAGTCCTTTTCTGCAGTTGTTTGTTTGAACAGTTTCTTAGCGTCTGACGCTATTTGTGGTAGGGTGATACTTGACCACCTTAACCGCTTCAGGTTGATTGTTGAGGTTATGCCTGGGATAGTTGGTGCCTTTATGTGCCTGGAGGGACTCAGTTTCACCTCGATGTGTTGCATTGAGTGATCGCTGTCTAATGAGCAGAGTATTTGGAATTTTTTAATTAGACTTAGCAGGGGTAGTGTAACTAATGTATAATCCAAGGTGGAGCTTGCATTGTGGCCTATATAGGTAACGGCAGGGGGTTTGTCATGAAAGGTTCTTCCGTTTAATACCCGTAGGCCAAGGCGTTCAAAGTCCCACATCAGTTGCCTACCCACTTTGTCTATCTTCTTAACAGGTATAATCTCCTGGGGTTCAACTTCCCACAGTTCGTTTGCTACAGAGATGTTGACCTCATCTTCTGGTGGATGTAGAAGGTTGATGTTAAAATCGCCCGTGACAATAATCTCCCAACTTGGATGTTCAAGGCGGGTGTTGGCTACTACATTGACTACACGGTCGAAGAGGTCCTTTTTAGCTGATTTTTTCGGGTGGGCGTATAAATTGATCAAGATGATTGTTCTGGCATTGTTTTTTGATGTGCTTTCCAGTTTAATAATTTGTATATCTGATGCTGATGTGGCCATTTGTGAGGCTCTGATCTTTACTGAGTAGAGTGCTAAGAGATTTTAGAGGAAAGTATGCAGATCCTCTGTATTATTAAGGCCATTCGGGCTTTTACTGTCGAATTCCAATATCATATTGGATTCCAACTGCCTTAATTTCAAATCCCTATTGCCACCTCTTCATAGTTTTGGTATTGCCCCCACCACATAATAAGACAAGCAATTTGCATCCCTATTGTGAGTAGACTCGAAATGGCGTGCCACTGGGTAGCATGAGTCATTATGTAAAATTGCCCACAAATGTTGTAGGATCCTGACGTGCACTTGTTTGCTAGTACTGCCGATGTAATTAAGGCCACAAGTGCACGTCAGGACATATACCGCAAATTCAGTTTTGCACGTATATTGACCTACAATCGGGATTGCGGTCTCACTGAACGGGGTATGGTAGTGAGTCTTATTAATACCAAATTTACAGACCCTACAGGTGGAGCGTTTGCGAAACCCACCTGCTGTCTGCATCCAATTCCTTTTTTGCGTAAGTTCAGGACTTGGTTGGTCCAAAAAAGCTCCCATATTACGTGCCCTGCGGAAGGTAATCGTGGGTTTAGGTGGTAGCAGTGCACCTAGGACCGAATCTGTCATAATGATGGGCCAATTTTTGGTGATGATTCTCCTGATTGTGTTCTCCTGGTCACTAAATGCTGTTATGAACCTGGGGCATGTCTCATTGTTGATATCATCATTCGAAGAGGAATCCTCTTCCATGGTATAAGCATGGGCGGAAAATCCGTTTCGCTCGCGGATTTTGCGGATTTTCGGTAAATTCGCAATCCGTGAGATCCGCGAATCTCCCGCAAAATCCGCAAATCCGCGAGCAGCGGATTTTATGGCTTGCTCGCACTGTTCGCGTGAGTTCGCGGCTTGCCAGTACAACTTCGCACCCCGCGAGTAAGTGCTAAATTGCAGAAATACGATCTTAGCAAAACTGAAACTACTTACCAGGTTCAAAAGTTCAGGCTCATCATTAGTAGCCATTTCCTGTAGTGCTTCCTGAGGGGCCCCTCCAGAGTTCAGTTGCCAGTTGCAACTATTATGTGACCCTGCTCTGAACCTCAGAATAGTTACACATATGCCACAAAGGTCCTGAATTACAGCTAAGGGAGACAAGCAGGAGCCAGGCTGGAAGTTAAAATCCATTAATCAGCCCCTAATTCATTATTGTCAGTTGGGGCAGGGCAGGTGTTGTAACTAATTTTGCAACAATGAAAGCACTTAGCAAGTGCAAAAGATCACTAATCAGGAAGCACTAAGGAAGCAGGTGCCAGCTAAAAAAATATTCTGTGACACATTAATCAGCCCCAAATTAATTCAGGTCACTTGAGGCAGGGAAGGTGTGCTTTGCTTTGCCGAAAATAATGTACACTGGACAACCAGAGGGTGTGGTGATGAAACAGAGGGTGGCATGGGTGGGCCAGAGGGCGGCATGAGTAGTCAGAGAGTGGCAGTGGTGACAGAGAGTGGCAGTGATGAAGAAGAGTGTCCCAAACAGGCTGGACACGTAGAAACAACAAGTTCGCAAAACTTGCGACCCGACAGGTAAGTTCGCAAATTGCGAAATTGTAAAAACCCTCGCGAACTGGCAGAAACACGCGCGAACACAAAAAAAAAAAAATCCGCAAATTCGCGGGAATTCGCGGATTTTGCGGATTGCGAGTTCGCAAATCCGCAAAATTCGCGAACGCGAGATTCGCAAAATTCGCCCATGCTTACCATGGTACCATCGACCGGAAATAGGCTATCTCGAGTTCTCAAACTAGCTTTTTTCAAAGCCTGGTCAAAGATCTTCTTAGAGTAGCCTCGTTCCCTTAATCAAGTTTCCAAGTCCCTCACACAGTCAATAAAATCCTCATTGGTGCTACAAATTCTCTTCAATCTGAGGATCTCTCCATAAGGGATGCTATGGATGGTGTGTTTGGGATGGAGACTTGAAGCGTGTAGGGTGGTATTCCCTGCGGTAAGTTTCCTAAATAGTGTCGTTTGAATTTTGTTGTCATTATCTATGTACACTTTAACATCTAGGAACTCAACCTCCTTCTTACTAATGTGGGATGTGAATTTCAGGTTTAAATGATTAACATTGATTTCCTTAACAAAGGTAATAGCTTCATCAATTTCACCTTGCCACACAATGAATACATTGTCAATGTATCGGAGGAATTTGATAATTTTTTCATCCACCCATGTTTTGTGTATCCTGTTGAGGACCTGCTCCTCCCACCAGCCGACATGTAAACACGCGTAGCTGGGTGAGAAGCAGGCCCCCATTGCTACACCTCTCACTTGACGCCAAACATCCTTTTCAAAGGCAAAAAAGTTATTGCATAGACTCCACTCTATTAGGCTTCATATGGCCTTATTATGTTCATAGAATTGTGCAGGCCTAAGGCTCAAAAAGTGTTTAACCGCGTTGAGACCGTCAGTATGGGCTATGCTAGTGTATAATGATTCGACATCTAGCGTCATTAACACCATATCTTCCTGCCATTCTACTGTTTCAAGTTTTTTCAGAAAATCAGTGGTGTCTCTCACATAACTCGGTAGTTGTTTCACAGGTTCCTGCAAGAGGAAGTCTATATACTGGCCCACTTTCTCACCCAAACTATTTATTGCTGAGATAATTGGTCTCCCAGATAACGGCGAGATACCTTTGTGGACTTTTGGGATAAGGTAGAAGACTGGTTGTGTGGGGAATTCATTGTATAGAAATTTGAACTCATCTCCTGAGATTAAGCCTTCTCTCCTCCATTTATTCAACAACTTGTATAAATTATCCTTAGCCTGACCATACTCTTTGTTGCTAGACTTGATATAGCATTCGCCATCATGTAATTGTCTGTGTGCTTCAGTAATATAGTCAGATTTTGGCCAAAGGACCAAGTTGCCACCTTTATCCGCTCTTTTTATCACAATGTTAGGATTAGTACCTAGCTTCTTCATCAAAGCAAAATAATTTGCCCGTTGCTGACTGAATTCTTGTTTCTTGTTTCTGTTAACTTTCTTATAGAGTGTTTTTACCTCTGAAATCACACAGTCATGAAAAGTATCTATTGCATCCTTTGCCATTAATAGTACAAAATCAGACTTGCCTTTGTATGGAGTTAATCCAGCACCTTTCTGTACCATGTTGATTTTACTCAAACGTCTTTGGGTTGATATTTCTTCATCTTGAGTTGTTGACTGTGGGTCCAATGAAGTATTTAAGTCATGCATATCCAGAAATAAGGGGACATCAGCTGCCGCTATCTCAGGAGCCCCTGAGACAGTAGCTGCAGTATTAGTAAGGACGCCGGTTTTCAATTTCTGCAGAGCAAAGAACTTTTTAAGTTTAAGTTTACGTATATAGCAGAACACGTCAACATGAGTTGATGCATATTTAAATGATTGTGCTGGGCAATAATTTAAGCCCAGAGCCAGCAGCTGTTCCTCTGCTTTTGTCAGAACAACATCCGAAAGGTTAATGACGGAGTTATTTACTGCTGTTTCTTTTTCCACCAACCTTGTTGCTTCTTTTGCTGTACTTTTTTGCTTTTGCCTCCATCGTCTCTCGCGTCTTCTTGTGTTCCTGCGTTTGCGGCTAAGTTCTTTTGCCGCGGTCGGAGTGTTGAAAGTCTTTCCTGTACTAAAAAATCAAGCTCCTGCTCTATATTAAATATTGACTCCGGTTGTTGAGTTAGCAAGTCCACACTTGAGACACTAGATGCACTTGAAAGGGTATTGGATTCCATGGAAGTTATGCTCAATGTATCATCATTGATTCCACCGCTTATGCTTGCGCTTATATTTGTTGCCGCAGCAGTCGTGGTTTGCTGTTTATTATCCTTTCCCATGTACTTCTGTCGTTTTGTACTGTTGTACTTCCGTGCAAAAGTAAATATCTGCCCATTAGCATAGTCTGCTTGGTCTCGTGCGAATTTGCTTATTTTCCTCCTTTTAATTTTGTCCCCATGTTTTTTTAATCTTTCCAGCATTGCATCCTTTAGCTTTTTCGAATTTTCAGTTTCCGTGATTTTATCAATATCCTCCTGGATTTTTTCAATGTTTAACAAAATCTCTGCTCGGTCTATGGCAGCATATTTTATTAAGATACGAACCAAGTTTATGGACGCAGCCAGATTATTTTCTCCCCATTCCTTAAGCATCAATGGGTTTGGTTTTTCGAAACTGGGTGCAAGTAGTATTCTTAATCCTCTTGGCACCTGCCCGGCAGCCACATATTTTGATAGAGAGTAATGCTCCCACCACTTGGTGATTTCCAAGCGCCTCTGCCTCTCCAATTCTTTGTATAACGCTCCGATGTTTGTTTCCTCCCCTGTAGATGCATTCGCTGGGGGCTGCTTATTTCCACTAGGACCAGGTGCAGAGATTTGATCAAAAAGCCCCTCGGCTTCCTCCTCCCTTGCACGGAACTCTTCAGCGGACATGCCTCTCCCGCAGATTACTTGAGCTTCTTAAGTTGTTATATTATGCGTTCACAAACACGCCTACTGCTTGGGCTCGTATATCAGTCCTCTTGAGGCGTTCGTGAAAGTTTGGTCCGCACGAAAGTGCTACTTTCCCACCTTAGCACTGCCACAAATTACTCACCACGTCGGTATTGTTTCTCCAAACGACAGACGGAGCCCTCCGACTCCGCTACCAATGGCGGATCCACACCGTGCGTAGTTCAAGTCTGCTTGGCTGCTAAGGGAGCGTCTGAAAAATATCCAACACGAATGTTTTGGAACACCGGCTTGAAAGCAGGACGCCACTTCAGGGAAAGGGGTCTGTTGACGGAGGCAAGCCAACCTCCGTAATTAGCCACAAGAAACTCCTTGCATCCAAAAACAAAAACCCAGGAGACAGACTACAGGACCAGATGTCAGGTTTCTTCTTTTTATTCGCTCAAGTTGTGCTAGAGTGCATATATATTTATTTATTTATAGTTTTTAATATGTTTCTAAAAATGTATAGTTTATTATAATAATTATTTATTAATATTACTAAGTACATTTACATATTATACTAGCAGCCCGCCCCAGCGTTGCCTGGGGCAGAAAGGGGCTGGGGGCAGCATTTCAGGCTTGCGTGCACTCCCGCCCCGGCCCCCGCCCGCCACGACATTGTCTGTGACCCGGACAATGTCGTGGCGGGCGGAGGCCGGGGCGGGAGTGCACGCAAGCCTGAAACGCTGCCCCCAGAGCCTGAGGCTTACCTCAGCCGCATTTGTTCAGGGCCAACCTCCCGCACCGGCTCCCTCCCGCCCCGACATTTCCTGTGTCCCAGAGCCTTACCTGAGCCGCCGCTCCTCCCCGCACTCCTCACTTCACTGCCGCTCCTTCTCGTCATCACGTACGTTGCGGTCAGCGCTACGTCGCGGCCAGCCTAGCGTCGCGGCCGGCGCTACTTTCAGGGAACTACTTTTTTTTAAGTTATATTTTTAAATGTACGTTTTTTTATTTTTTATAGCCTATGTCCATCTGCACACCCTGAGGAATACAACAATGTATTGGGTGTGTGGTTTGGCGCTGTGGTTCCCGAGTTTACCTTGCCAAAAGGTTTGTGTTCTCTCTTTATAATAGTAGTATAGATTTTATATAAATGTATGTTTAATTTTGTTTAGCATTATATTTATTATTTATAATTTAAAAAATTATCTAATAATTCTAACTATCTTTTTTAAATTATATGTATTATTTACTTTATTTTACATTATTTTCTAAACATTAAAAAAAATGATATTTTTAACATCGATAATTTTTCTCTTGATATTTTTGTACCTTCCATTATGAAGATAGGACTTGATACTCTGGAAAATGATATTTTGTCCCAATATTTTTGTACCTCGACATTTTTGTTATCGATATTCTTTCGTGATCCGCATGGCTGCCCCAGCAAAAGGGCATCCCAGCACTGATCTCAGTCAGACAGAGGGGCAGAGCAGAAGCAAGCAGGGAAGTAGATTACTTAGGAAAAAGATACGTTTTTATAGGCCTACGGAATGCTGCATGGATTTTGATGCTTCTGATGCTTACCGGGAGGGAGTTCCAGAGTTTAGGAGCAAGAGCTCAGAAGGAACACCCTTCTGCCCTAGCTCTCTTGGCCTGAGCGACAGACGCCAGGTGCTGACCAAGTGAGAACAGATGGCGAATGGGAATGCAGGGTATGAGAAGATCTGCTTGAATATCGGGTGATTGGGCATCCAGGATTCTATGGGAGATACAAAGAGCTTTAAAGTAGATTTGTTTCTCTACCGGAAGCCAATGAAGTCTGCAGATGAAGTCAGAAGTAGAGCAGGTTCTGGGCAGGCCGAAGAGCAGCCAATCAGCAGAGTTCTGTGTCCTTTGTAGGCCCTGTATCTCTGCTCTGTTGGCCCCTAGATACAAAGAGCTTGCGTAATCCAGCCTGGATAGTACAGTAGCCTGAATAATTACCTGACGGGTGTTAGCATAAAAAACCCTAGTAGGGGTTTGAGACCGTGTAGGAGCCTAAAACAGACTCCAGCTACCGCCTTTGTTTGAGCCTGGAAAGTCAGTGCTGAATCCACACGTACGCCCAGGTTTTTGACCGTCTGTTTGGGGGCAGGTGGAGGGCCTAGGATTATAACCCTATTTGGTACTGTAGATGGTTCTGCGGATTCCACCCACTGCTCAATAACATTCCAACCCACTTCGCTAATATTTCAGGGTGGTCTCAAATGAAGATAATACTAGCTGCATGGAAAGTGGAAATGACAGAGTTTTAACTGAGTGGACGTGATGAACCAAGCAGACCTTATCACTGTGTAAAAACAAAGATGAAAACTAATTCAGGAAACAAGGGCCCATCAATGTCTCCAGCAATGGCTCAAATGAAGCTATTAAAAGGAGAAATTAAAAGACACCTGTAAAAATGACAGTCAAGAGTTGAAAGGAGAAAGTAAGAAACAGTTTGACCAAAGGTCCCCTAAATGCATCTAGCACAAGGGAAAATGTAAAAATAGAATACCTCAGCACACCCTTCTCAATATTTCTGTAAACGGTAGTCTCAGTGTTACTTGACACAATTTTGGCAATCTCAGTGCCCTATGTGATTCAGTCCAAGAAAAGATTATAGTCTCAGGAGGTAATGATATAATAGTCCAAACAGGTCTCCTTGAATCGAAGTTTGTTTATTCTCATATACCACAGGAAGAAAACAGCCGACGCGCGTTTCGCCCACAGGGCTTTTTCAAGGCTGCGAACAAAATGTTGATATATGTCCATCAGGAAAACGTTCACTTCCATTAATTTATACTAATAGTGTACTTCTCATATTCATGCAACATCACAAGTGGTTCCTGTTAATTGACTAGGCCATCCCGTGATGTGTGCTAGGATATACACCATTCTATATTTGCAATTCACCCTGGTGCACCTGAACTCCCAGATCACACCTATCTGTGATGGTGGAAACAGAATTATTTGAATAAGTGATAAGAAAATGAGGGGATCAATTAGAAAGCCAAGAAGAATTCGTATAAAATAGGTGATGTGCTTAAAATGTAGTAAAAGAAGGCAGTCTAAATTGGACGGTATTGTGACAAATATCTATAAATGTTAAAAACAGGTGGGAAAGAAGACCTCCACCCTGTGCAAAATATGCAGCCACGATGTATCTCACCTTATAGTTATTTTTCTTCTAGTGATTAGAGTCCACAAAAGATATTTCCAAATATAAGTATTTTTGAATCCAGTCAGTCACAAATTACGAAATAGGTCTGCTTTTGTCATTCACTCTGAAAATGTAACAAGGCCATCAGTTATTGTCTATAATATTAGAAGAATGGGGTCCAGTAAACCTCAAACTAAATTCCAGCCATAAAAAGTCTACACACTCATTGTAACAAATAAATAAATGTATTACATCACCAATTATGCTGACTAAAACATACGTTGGTATTCACTTAGTACCACTGTTGTTAAAAACCGAAGATGATAAGAAAAGTGCTAATATAGCAGACAGAAGTCTTACCTATATTGTAATAAAAATATGTCCAATTAGAGGGAATGTATTGATTTCCTTTCCAAATGAATAATCTAAAAACCCAATTTAGATGGCATCCAAACCCAAGGTATGGGTTTTATTCCATGAATCTTGATAAATCCAAGAATAGATCTGTACCAATAATTAATGTTTCAGTGCTAGAAAAACCCAGGAACCAAGCATAGTTGTAAAGTGTTAAAGTGGCATCGCAAGGCAGCATGTGGAAATACCACGAAAGATTCGAGCTTTACAGAATCTCGTTATGTATTATGAAGCCATAAAATACAGATAATCAAAACCAGCTATTGCTATCTAGTACATGCCATTATTCTAACTATATTAGAATAAGGAACTTATACAAGTAGTGTATATGGATTATTCATGTGCGCGATCAACGTGTCTAAGGGGAGACGTGAGTCCTTATTTAGAAAGCTGAGTTATCAGCACGGACATGTTGCACCAACCGAAATCGTGCACTGAAGCGCGTTGTAAAGTTAAACATGTTAGTCTCTAACTTTTTCACGAAGTGTCCCGGACCTCACTTTGAGTAGAGACTTGTATAGCATGCCGAGATATCCCACCGGCCATTCCTTGACAATAGAAAAAAGGTCCTAACGGCGACACGAGCCTTCGACAAGTCATACACCCATAAGTTAGATGAGCCGCCCATCTCCTCTTACCTATTACACAGCAGCGGGGGCAGTGTTACGTGCCCAAGTGAATCCAATACGAACACGCAATGCCGGTTCCTGGCCTCAGTATAAATACGTAATATCGGTACGTCCCAACTATCATGGACACAGAGGAAGGACTCACTCGCAAATGTTAGGCGAGCGATCCCATAACATTGGGCGCCATTGTTGAACGTGTATCTTGAATGGTAAAATAAGTGACAATAACTAAATGTTTTAGATAAATATCAATTTAAACAGAAAATGAGTAAAATTAACGAATAATGATTATTAACAGTTCCCTCACGACTATTATGAGAAGAAAAAAACGGTGACTTAATTGGGTCACGTAAGAGGGGAATATCAATTTAGTGAATTATTTCTCCTATTGGAGTATGGAATATTGCGGGAAATAGGTTATTACTATTTATTCTCACCATTGTTTATTGATCCTCAAGGGATTTTTTTCCACCAGCACAGAAGACGAATACTGGGATTCCATGTTCACCATTACAATCTATGTCTTTGTGACAAACAATCTTTTTTGTCAAATCAGGAAACTCGAAAGAGAAAAACAGAAATATAAGGCATATCATATTAGCAGATCTTCCCGACCTTGTCAACATTGTCTCAAGTACAACATTAAATAAAACATGTAAGTCCTTTCCTTTGTATGCATACATATCACATCTACTCATAGGTGACCTATGGTTGTTGTTACACATCTAGAATGTATACATTTCTATTCCACTACGTTCTTGTTAAGCACTGATACATGTTCTTAGATCTCAAAAAATATTTTATCATGTATTTGAATCTCATAGTTTTTGTTGCTTACAAGAATTCATGTAAATCCTTCACAATATTTACCCCACATTCCACTGCTCATAGCTTGATGATCCATAGGCTCTCTTTTTTTCGTAGGGATGCCAATTTGTCCCCACCTCTTGGTCCTAAATTGATGCTCTCAATTCCATGAAAGGCCATCTTGTGTAAATCATTTGAGCTGTGTGTTTTGTTGAAGTGTACTGCAAAGGGATATACAGTGTTGTTATTTCTGATAGCACGAATATGTTCTTGAATTCGTTCCTTAAGGGGTCTGATAGTACTCCCTATGTATATTTTGCCACATACACAAATCAAACAGTACACCACGTATTGTGTGTTACAATTTATGAAGCTGTTAATGGTGTACGTTTTCGCTGTGTTATATTTGAATTGACTTTTCCTATGTAATCCAAAACAGCAGATGTTACATTTTCCACAGCAAAAGAAGCCTTTCTGTGAACAACGTGGCCAACCCTCATTACCAATGGGGGGTATGTAACTGGGGCATAGATATTGTCTCAATGTTCTACCTCTGGCATGAGTAATGACAGGATTGTTCCCTATCAACGGTTTGATGTCAGTGTCATGTGTAAGAAGGTGCCAGTGTTTCTTTAAGATTTTATATACATCGGTGCTGGCACTTGAGAAAGGTGTAACAAAGTTAATGTTTTTGAAGGTCTTCTTGTCTTTCTTGCCTTTCTTATTGATCAGAAGGGAAGATCGCTTGATTTGTTTCACTTTGTTTCTAGCCTGTTTAATAATGGCTAGTGGGTAACCTCTTTGAATGAATCTATGTTCCACATTATCAAGCTCCTCTTTTAAAACAGATTCCACACTGCAGTTCCGCTTCATTCGAAGCATCTCACCAAACGGAATTGCATTAATCTGAGATTTGGGGTGTGCACTGCTTCCATGCAGTATGGCATTGCATGCAGTTTCTTTTCTATATGGAGTGGTGACCAATTTGTCCATATCCACACCAATTGTGATGTCAAGAAAATTGTTTTGTTTCGTACTGGACTCCATTGTGAATGATAGGTTGAACTCATTATTATTTAGGAATTCGTGAAATGTGTCCAGATCTAGTTTGGATCCTGCCCAGAACAGAAGAACATCGTCAATGCAACGTCCAAAATAAAGAATGTGTTGCAAAAGATGACCTGGGCAATTCTGCCAGATATGCATTAGTTCGAAAAATCCCATATACAGATTTGCATATGAAGGAGAAAATTTTGCCCCCATCGCCACACCTCTCTTTTGGCGAAACCATTGGCCATTGTGTAAGAAAACATTGTTGTTAAGGACCAGATTGATCAGGTCCAATATCATTAGCGTATGTTCATAGCACTCAATTGGACGACAGTCCATAAAATGTTCTATTGCTTTGAGACCCATTATTCCCGGTATACAAGTGTACAGTGAACACACGTCCATTGTGACTAAGAGATGGCCTTCAATCCATTCCACATCCGAGATCTTACTGAGCACATCCCGAGTGTCCTTGATGTAAGACGGAAGATTTATTACGTGTGGTTGTAAATACATATCGATGTATTCAGATATTTTCTCAGTTGGAGAATTGATACCGGAAATGATAGGTCTCCCTGGTGGAAATCTGCTTTGCTTATGTACCTTGGGGAGTATGTAAATGCAAGGATTGGTTGGCGTGCCATTCATAAGGTACTTAAATTCTGTATCTGAGATTAAACCTTTGCTTTTCCAATGTTTAAGATGGGTTTCAATGAGGGTTACCGTAGATCTAATTGGATTGCCCGGCAATAGTGTGTAAGTAGTCTCATCCGTTAACTGTCTATTTATCTCACCCATATAGTCAGTCTTATTCATTACTACAATGTTTCCTCCCTTGTCAGCCTCACGGATGACAAGGGAGATATTGCCAGCAAGATTTTTCAAGGCAGCCTGTTCTTCCCGAGAAAGATTGTATTTCTCTTTGTGTTGTGCAAGTTTAAATTTGTCCTCTAATTTGTATAAGTCCTCATAGACCAATTCTTGAAATATATCTATGCAATTATTACTGGGTAGGTGCGGTGTGAATCTTGATCTGGGTCTTAGACCACTGTCTGAGCCATCATACGTGCCCAGATTGAGTTCTGCTGCCAGACTCTCTAGTGACATGGAAGTATCCTGATCACCCATAGTCAATAATAAGTGTGTAGCTTTGATATCTTTGATGGTCTGGGTTTGTCCTAGTGGGTCAATTTCAGACATGTGAGGTGCAGATTGTGATCTTTAAAAAATTTCTGTAGCTTCAATTTCCTAGTGAATTTAAAGCAGCTTACATGTAATGATGTGAAATTGGGATATACAAATGGACAAAATCCCAGACCTCTGTGAGCCGCACATCTTAGGTTATTACGCCAAGTATAATCGTGACAATAGGTCATTAAGCAATTGCAACTACGGCGAGGGTGCTGAAGGTATGTGACACCTACCCACCAAGGTGTCGTTTCCTCCCAAGATCCAAAAAGGAATTTGGGTCACACATGCAAAAATAGAATACGTCAGCACACCCTTCTCATTATTTCTGTAAACGGTAGTCTCAGTGTTACTTGACACAATTTTGGCACTCTCAGTGCCCTATGTGATTCAGTCCAAGAAAAGATTATAGTCTCAGGAGGTAATGATATAATAGTCCAAACAGGTCTCCTTGAATCGAAGTTTGTTTATTCTCATATACCACAGGAAGAAAACAGCCGACGCGCGTTTCGCCCACAGGGCTTTTTCAAGGCTGCGAACAAAATGTTGATATATGTCCATCTGGAAAACGTTCACTTCCATTAATTTATACTAATAGTGTACTTCTCATATTCATGCAAGGGAAAATGTAGTATATGACTAGACAGAGTGCCCAAAGCAAGCTGCATTTGCAAACCCAATGCATCTGGCATTGGCAAGTACGTGTAATGGTTATTTTTTATTTCATTACTGCAAGCATATGCCACAAAAATGAAAAGAAGGAAACAATACATTACACTGTACAAACATGATGTCCATACGCTGAGAATAATAATTGTATAAATAAATCAACAATCACATACAATTTTAACAAGACAGTGTTAAGAAAAATCTGCACACATAACAATCAAAGTCTGAAAGAAATTATGAACAAAACAAAAATGTATTATCTTTGAATCACATATTTGTTCCACCAGAGAGTCCCCTAGCAAACAGTGATGGAGAAAGCCTGCAAACAGAGGCAAGGCACTCATTTAGAGAATTCTACGCACAAACCTCCAATCTGGATTGTGACAATAACATTAAGTGCAGACAAATAGCAGGAAATTGACATCTTTCTGTCCCCATGATCTTGTACCAACATTCGCAAAGAAAAGCTTATGTGGCGTATAAAGCTTGTTTCAAAGTAACAAAGGCTTGTTCTATCTCTTTGTACAAGGGCAATAGTTTGGTCAGAGCTTTAAGTGGGATGAAAAATCTAGAGGGTCTCTCAAAGGAGTGGCTGATGTAATTAAGGGCATGAGTTAAATTCATGCAGGCTAAAACTGTGTGCTTATGATAATGTACCGCCCAACTGGTATTTTGCTGCTTCTGTCATTGCATCCAGATATGTAATACAACAAGTAACATTACACCTACAACAAGCCAGGACTATTGGCTTTGTCAATGGTTGTTAGTTGCATAAGATAAATAAGCAACAACTATGGCTTTGTTGTATATCATATTGAAAATGCTTCAGTTCTGAAATGATGAGACTGAAAGAACTATAACCTGTCTCTTCGAAGTCAATAGCAGTGAAGGGTGGTACTGCTGGAGAGGTAAGATATTGTTATTTAACTCTGAGGAAGAGGGCACAAATGGAGCCTGAAAGGGACCCGTCTCAGCACCTGGTTTTTAGAACTGGCGGTGCTGGGCAGACCTGGCCCACTTTAAGCCCTGGGTTTTGTGTATGGTACCAAGATATTGCAATAGCTTGACAATATCAACACGTCTTAATATCCTTTGGCAACAATATCCTACTATACCCCAAAAGAGTGTGCACCTGTGTGATAGAAATAGGTTTGGATAGCTTATGGATGTCTTTCATGTGGCCTACAAACTGGTGTAACTCCCTTGCTGATATTTAATGACCTAAATATTGAAGAAGGCTAAGCAGAATTGTGCCCATTTCTAGCCAATTCAATGAGCAGATACAGGTTATAAATCTTGAATTGGTCCAACTAGCCAGAAGCTGTTAGAATGTCATCAACATATTGAACCAGTGTAGGTCCTTCTGGTTGGTTCAAGGTGTCCAGATTTTTCTTTAGAAGGTGACTCTAAAAACTCACGTGGAAGACAAGACCATGTGAGTTTCCCCCTATTCCATTGACCTGGAAAATGAGAAAGCAAAAAGATACTGACTATCGCGATGTATTTGAATGGAGAAGAAACCAGGGCACGAATATGCAAGCGTGAGCCAAATAGCAGTTGCTGGGAAACATGACAGAATGGTAGCAGGACAGCTCCTTCACTCACACCACAGCCCTCCACTGGACGGACCACAGTTGCATCCACTTCATTTACAATAAGACCACGATCCACAACCACCCTCAACCAACTCTGCGAAGAAATTGGAACAAAATCACAATCGACCAGATCTCCACATCACTTCTTCAAAAACCCCCTGCCTATTCGACGAACCCTAACCAAGCCGCCATCAACCTCACACAATGGTTAACCCAAACCGCCGACAAACTAGCACCCTTGAAAAAACATCAAATCAAGCAAGGAAGCAAGAACGCCCCCTGGTTCAATGATGACCTTAAGAAATCCAAGAAACTCTGTCGCTCCCTTGAAAAAAACCTGAAAAAAAGACCCAAACACTATCACCCAAGCCACCTTCCAAAACGCCACCCGCAAACACCACCAACTAATCCGGACAGCCAAGAAATCAGCACTCAAAGACCGACTAGACAACAACGCCCACAACAGCAAGGAACTTTTCAACATCATCAAAGAATTCACCAACCCCACCGCCAGCTCCAACGACATCACCCCCTCTCAAGTCCTCTGCGACTCCCTCGCCTCATTCTTCCATGACAAAATCGCCGACATTCATAACAGCTTTGACAACCAACCCGTAAACCAGTCAACCCCTCTCACCTCCGAACCTGTACCTCCTCCGAATAACCTTCTCAACTGGAACCCAATCACCACAGAAGACACCATTCGCCTAATGAACTCCATCCACTCAGGATCCCCTACAGACCCACGCCCACATCACATCTTCAACAAAGCAGACTCCATTATCGCACCCCATCTCCGAGACGTCATCAACTGCTCCCTCAACTCCGGCACATTCCCAGAAAAATGGAAACACGCCGAACTCAGCGCCCTTCTGAAGAAACCCACAGCTGACCCCACCGAACTCAAAAACTACCGCCCCATTTCGCTCCTCCCATTCCCTGCCAAAGTCATTGAGAAAGCTGTCAACAATCAGCTCGCCGCCTTCCTTGAAACCAACAAATCACTCGACTCCTCACAGTCTGGCTTCCGAGCCAAACACAGCACCGAGACTGCCCTCATCGCAGCAACAGACGACATTCGAACTCTACTGGACAACGGAGACACAGTCGCCCTCATCCTCCTCGACCTCTCCGCAGCCTTCGACACAGTCTGTCATAGCACCCTAATACAACGCCTCAGCAACATCGGAATTCAAGGAAAAGCATTGGACTGGATCATCTCGTTCCTCGCTGGAAGAACTCAGAGAGTCCGCCTCCCCCCTTTTAAGTCAGAGGCCACCGAAGTCATCTGCGGCGTTCCACAAGGACCTTCTCTCAGCCCTACCCTCTTCAATGTCTACATGAGCCCCCTCGCAACCATCGCACGTCAACACAACCTCAACGTTATCTCCTACGCTGATGACACTCAGCTGATCCTCTCACTCACCAAAGACCCAATCACCGCCAAAACCAACCTACATGAAGGGATGAAAGAAGTAGCCAAGTGGATGAAGCACAGCCGTCTGAAACTGAACTCGGGCAAAATGGAAGTCCTCATCTTAGGTGCATCCCCTTCCACCTGGGTTGACTCTTGGTGGCCAACGGCCCTAGGAAAACTCCCATACCGACGGACCACGCGCGGAACCTGGGCGTCATCCTGGACTCCTCTCTCGATGACCAGACAAGTCAGCGCCGTCTCATCGTCGTGCTTCAACATCTTACGCATGCTCAAAAAAACATTTCGCTGGATCCCCACCGAAACAAGAAAAACGGTCACCCACGCACTGGTTACAAGCCGTCTGGACTACGGAAACACCCTTTACGCCGGCACCACCGCAAAACTCCTGAAAAAACTCCAACGCATTCAAAACGCCTCAGCCAGACTCATACTAGACATCCCCCACACAGACCACATTTCCGGTCACCTGAAAGACCTTCACTGGCTCCCCGTCAACAAAGGGATAACGTTCCGTCTCCTCACGCACGCACACAAAGCCCTCTACGAACTTGGACCTGACTGCCTCAACACGCGCCTTTCCTTCTACACTCCCACCCGCCAACTGCGTTCGTCCAACCAAGCCCTCGCCGCTGTTCCGCGCATCCGCAAAGCCACCATGGGGGGAAGATCCTTCTCCTACTTAGCGGCCAAAACCTGGAATTCCCTTCCCATCCACCTACGCCTTACCCAAAACCACCTAGCCTTCAGAAAACAGCTTAAAACCTGGATATTCAATAAGTAAACCACCTCCCCCCCCCCTCAAGCGCCTTGAGACCCTCTGGGTATGTAGTGCGCTATATAAATTTTGACTTGACTTGACTTGACATCTGTGACACAATGATCTTGTATACATGATCATTTTCTTTACCTGACTTTTTTAACCAGCATAATAAGAGTATACCAAATGCTTACTGTGGCCACTAAAGCCTTTTTTTCAGTAAAAATGCAGTGACTGCACTATTTCCCACCGTTGCCAGGGGGTGTAATTGGTATTATGGGAAACAGGGCAGTATTGTCTTAGGGTTTAGCCTAATCCTGACAGGTTAGGTAGTTAAAACATAACCTACATCAGTAGCATGTTTGGATTGTAAAGCAGAAGGACCCTGATTAAGCACCAGAGACTGAATGAGGTGAAAATGTCACTGTACAATTGGTTTGACCTGGATCATACTCTCATGCAGGACTGCCAAAATGGCATTATTGTTCTCTGCAGGAACAATCAAAGGTTTTCAATGCAGACCTGCTAGCACCAGTACCAATAAGGCACGGGGTAGGCTTTCCATTAATAACATATCATACATATGGTCCCTTCTGATTCACAAGTATTAAAGCTTTCACAGAGCAGTTGAATCTCCTTGAGCTGTCCAAATAGGTAGAGTATCAATTTTGCAGAAGAAATGTGAATTCCCATTGCCGGAAATGAAGCATTCTGGACTAAATTAGGACAATCTAATTTACAATGTCCTAACTGACCACAGTTGACATTAGGACCTACCAGGCCCGTCTGATTCTCCCATTTCCCATCCATGACTCCTTCCCATCCTCCCTTCCCCCAGCCAACTACAGTAATGTTGTCTTCACATTCCTCCCTAATCCCTCCCTCTGACCATTTTGCGGAAAGACTGTGTTTTCAAATACATTAGCTTAGATTCAGTAGAGTTTTTCTTTCTCCCATGTACAGCAATATCATGTTTTGCAACTAAACCAACTCATAAAGACCTCTAGCTTGCTATTCTATGAAAATACCAACTGCTTCTGCAAATTGGACAATAACTCTTGAACAAATGCTGCTCTGACAGCTTCTAGAGCAGTTTCTGTAGCATTATCACTACCAGAATAACAATCAACTTCAAACCATCAAGATAATCAGCAGGGGTTTGCTCCTTTGCTCTATTTGTAATTATTAATCATTGTTTCAATTGGTTTTCAAAGGGCATGCGTTAGTAGCAACAATAATGCATCTCTAGCAGCCATAAGAGCAGCTATATGAAAGGGCGCCTGGTGTGGCCAATTATCCCTTTCTAATAAGCAATTTAAAAAGCAGTCCCTAAACCTTCACTGAACTGTTGAGAGCTATCAATATAGGGAGTTCATCTGTGATATTTACTAGGAGCCCTATTTGGAGTTTTGTGGATGGGATACTCTGCCAAAACATGAAAGATATCCCATCCAGCATATAACAAGTGCTTAAGGCTATAACGCACTTGCAATATGTGGAACCGGACATCTGCCTTCTGCTAGACTCTAAATAAGGACGTAGGTCATCTTGGGACCCATGACATGGATAGTTATTCTGCCACCTGTCACAGGGCCTGGTTACCATGTCAAGGGTAGAAGGGCATCATGTTGGACACGAGCAATATTACTGCAGTCATCACTGCCATCCTTGCTATCTGAAGGAGGACAGCGTTCTAGTCAGTGCATCTTAGGCTCTCTTGGCTGGCAGTAGGCTGCAAGCCTGATTTCTAAAATACGTTGTCTTGGAACAATGGGTTATTGAGTGAAACCACTTTGGGTGGAAACTGAGGTGTTCTCATGTCAGCTTCTTGTGTTGTCCTTGTACAAAGCAGGCTGTCACTTGCCACAGCCACTGGATTCACTGCACTCACTGCATTCCCTTGCACTGGAATTGCCTGTGTCTCTCCTGTCAATCCATTGATATGTGCTGCTACATCCCCAGCTGTGCCTTGCAGTGCACACACTAAAATATACAAAAATTGATGGATAGAATGTTTGAATTAATCTCTGCCTCTGGTGATTACTTAAGGCCACATTCCACTCTATTGTTATTTTGCAAACTATGCCACCTCAGTTTGGACCCAGCCATTTGGAAGTCAGCCTTGACCCTGCCCCAATGAGAACAGGCCACCCCTAATTCCCAGGCCAGGTCCTCACTGAACCAGAGCACAACAAACGCAGGATGTGTTTCACCCTAGTTAGACCCATCACCCAGGTATAGCTTGGTTCCAGTGACACAGTGTGCAGGGGACCTATGTGTGGCCAAACCGATCCTACTTACGGCGACACACTAAAGTATACAAAAAAGTGATGGATAGTATGCATCTATTAATATCTGCACACCTTACATCTCCTGCTGGTTAGGGGAAGCTCAGAATATCTCAAACCTCCCCCTCCTTTTTTCTGAGTTCTCATTAGTGATTTGGGGAAACACATAAGTAGAAGGCAGCAGGAAAGTTAAAAGTGCAAACATTTCAAATTCATAATGTCTTTCATGATCTCCATCAACTCTGTGATGCTTTCCAAGCCAAATAAAAATGGAAGCATCTTGGATATAATCATCACCAGCTAGCACCATGCCCACAGTATCCAACCCTATTAAGTGGATTGGTCCAACCACTCTGCCCCCCATTTGTGTTAACTTTTCCTTATCCTAAACAAGTTCCAGCCAAACTCCCTTGTAAAGTCTTGAAGTGCTTTATCAACTTTGTCTCAGACAGGACATAAACCCTCTCAACCATACACATCCCATGTTCTTTCAACACATAATGGGACCAACAAAATGATGTTGTCCTAGGACAAATTATTGCTCAAACTACCAACAGTATGGCTTCCCTAAAACAGTCACAGCAGACTCAACGTCCTTTGCAACCTTAGTTCACTCATAAATATATTGATAAGAGGAGCACTCTACACAAGAAGGAAAATCAGTGGAAGGCCCACTATCCTCCAATCTACATACCAAACTAAAGGCTCTGAGGCAAGACTACAAATGAAGTATTCTACTCTCAAAGTCCAATCACTTAATCCCCCATCTGTCACAATCACAAAATCCCTCCAGCACAATATTTCAATATGTTTACACAGCTGCATGCTCCAGAATTGTTCCAGAATTAACTTCAATCAATGCAGACATTTTCATGGAGTATTCCAATAACAAAAGTCCTCTTAATCTGCCCCTTCTTGCTCTATGCTAGTTTCACCAAAGTAGCTCATTATTAAACACAATTGATCTGGAATGAGTTCAAGCTAGCCCTGTCTAAAGATCTAACAGTGGTAAAACCTCAAACTGACTCCACACTTAACTAACCTCATTTGTTGAGCATCCTTTAAAACTGCTGCCATTTCTTCACTGAAGCCTGGTCCAATTATATCATTTCTAGTCATATTGAGGGGGGTTCCCTAACACATTAAAACTGGGTCAAATCTCCTTATTGCTGAAGAAACACAGCCTTGTCCCTAATCTTCCATCCAACTATCGACTTATTTACAACCTTCCTTAGTTATGAAAATCACTTTATGTGTCTCTCTTCAACTTCAAGACCACATTAGCAGAGCTAAACTGGTCACAATACATCAATGTGAATTCAGAGCTGGCCACACTACAGAAACGTCTTTCCTGAAAATTATTGACAACATCCATTGTATTTTTAATGGTGTTGTGGTGTTTACACATGCCGCCTTGGTCTTCTCAACATCACAGCTGCTTTTGATACCATTGACCACACATGTTACACTCATTTGGAGCCACCCACAAAACACGTTTGCATGCAAGCCACAAAACCGTAATATGAGGAATCCATGACAGTGTGATGCAGGGCACTTTGGACGACCATATAAGCAGAATCATTTACCCCTTATAGGAACGCGTGAACATACTGGATACATTAAATTGTAACAAAAAAAAGGTATCGCTGCAGAACACCAATTTGAATGTCCCGGACATTCCCAGGCATATGAGATGTGTTTCACTTACAAAGAATGAAAGTCCCTCTCGCTAGACTCATGAGATACCCCACTTCTGATCCACCAGTATTGAATTGCAACCATAGGTGGTCCTGACGAAGGTGGATTTAAAATATGAATTCCACCGAAATGTACATAGACTGGTTCTTGCAAGATCTCAACCCACAACATAACAAAGGCTAAAATAGAAGTCACCTTCCCATTGTCATTGTCAGTGTATGTTATCAGTGGTTGGGATGGTTATGAATGGTATAAGTGAGTGAATGTATGTTTTTGTGTGAAAGAAGAGAGTGGGAATATGTGTTTGGGTTATGAAATCAGCATATTAGTGAGGTATGTTTTTATAAAAGCTTTTTCTGTCAAAATGTTTGTCTTTCTTCATTTTCTAGTCTAAAGGCTTTTGTCAGAATATATAATGTGTCTTTTATTTGATGACAATTATTTACTGCATGAGCATTGTACACTGGAAAAACTGATGCACTGTATTGTGTATTACAATTGATTATGTTCACATCATGCAAAGTGTACAATTCAATCGAAATGTGCAACAACAAAAAGTTTTTTAAAAAATGAGCAATACAAATTAAGATATAAGTAAATGATATTGAAATATTATGTATATTTTTAATTTATTTGCATTTTTCATGTGATCAGCATTGTAAGTTCTATGTAGCCCTTTGTGGAGCAATACAGGTCTAGTAGGACCCTGCATCAGTTATAATGTCCACACTCAATCAATGTTTTCGTATCAGTGTCCCTGTACTCACATAGTTTGAATCCTAAGTATCAAACGGCTCCGGAGTGGTCAAGAATGACAACAAAATATGCAAGCACACATAGACAGAGGAAAAGATGAGGAGAATTAAGCATATTTCTACTCGTTATGCGGAGGTGTAAGTTTTTGGCACATTCCCAGGTCTGCCACTTTTGGTAAATCTGGAAATACGTCAAAATTCATGGATATTACGTGGGAA
Organism: Lissotriton vulgaris; assembly: GCF_964263255.1. Classification (NCBI taxonomy): domain Eukaryota; kingdom Metazoa; phylum Chordata; class Amphibia; order Caudata; family Salamandridae; genus Lissotriton; species Lissotriton vulgaris. The sequence continues at coordinate 617,169,107 of NC_141698.1, forward strand.
CACCCCCGTAACACCCATTGAATTGCCTCTCTGGCTCAGAGTAATTCAACGCAGCGATTTATCCTTTATATCAGCTTTATTTCGAAAGCTTGTGTCATAAAAGCAAGAGAACAGACAGGCATATAAAATAGTTAAAAGATTTTAAAAAACACTGCAATTTGTGCAGCATTGCATTACTCAAGACTTATGAAACCACTAGGCCATGCAAGTGGTCTTGCATGGCTTCATAAATCTCATTTTTACTTTGTGCTGCTCTTGCAACACATTGTGTGGTGCAAGAGTGACTCAAAGGGGTTTGTAAATATGCCACCACGTTCTTAGAGAAAATCTTAAAGGATCTCCACAAATGACCCCTTGCTAAATTCAAATGTTTGTCTACTTTAAAAAAATGTATAGCTTTTTCAGCATCACCCATGGGTTTCACACCTGTTTCCATCACAAAGTGAAAGTAGGTTGAAAGCACAAACATTAGGGAAAATGAGCTACGCTTAGAAAAATGCCAAAACGGTAGTAAAATGTTGCTTTTTCTACAGCTTTGCATGTTTCTGAAAGCTCTGGAGATGGGGATTACCACAATGTACCTTTCTGGTGCAGTTTTCATTTTAGGAAAAAAAGCAGACATTTGTTTATAGACCACTTTTTTTCATTTAGCCCCGAAAAGCTAATTTTGCTATATTTTGACTATTTTCTCAGTCCCCTCCAGGGAAATCTACAAAACCTGAGTACCATTGGAATACCTGTGATGGTGGGAAAAATGACTCAAATTTGGCTTTGATATGTATTTGAAAGAATTCAGCGAAGGCCTAAGCATGACATATCACAAATAGACAAAATAGGGCTCAGCACTGGAGTGGAAAAGACTCAGCAGGGCAGGATTTAAAGAAGAAATAGGTATTTTAAAATTTTGAATCCATATACGGACATTGCTATAAAGTGACATATTTCATATCTGATATCTTTAGCCTGTTCTGGTCGTTTGACCATAGAGTTGTTCACATTATAGCATGGACTTAAAAATCTAATGGAGACAAATGTAGCCGGCCTGAGACCAATGACTGTCTGCAAGTCTCACATATGACATGAAACAGACAACATGTCCATCCTCATGTACATCACCATGTGCTCCCATGATACCTGATGCAAATAGTCCCTTACAGCTATAATTCATAAAGCCATGTTTTCCCTGAAGTGTGCATCATTCAGTGCTCCCGTGAGTCACACCAACGAGTACTCTCCAGCGACTAATCTTCCAGTGGCACACTTCTACACACCTCTCTTTGCTCCTCTGCAGCCCATCACTCATGACCTCTCTTGGGCATCACTCCGTGCCCCCTTTCTACACATTATACTATGCTCCTGTGAATTTCAGCCTTCTCTGTATTTGCTATGTTTGTATCTGTGTCAGGGGTCTTTAATATCTGTTGTATATTGTAAAAAATGGATGCCTGTAGTTAGATAGCGTGTGCATGTGTGAGTCGGTGTGCATGTGTACTTGGTAAATGCCAAGTTGATAGTTTAAGTTATGGTAAAAACATGATAAAATCCTAATAGTCTGTTAAAAGTAAGATCAAAAGAAATATTGGTTGGTTACTTTTATCTACATTTCTATTTTAAAATAGTCCAATTAATGACAATGAGATACAAACTTCACTCTACGATCCTCCATAGTCATATATCCCTTTTACTTGTAGGGTGCAAATTCTATGTAGGACTCTATTGTTTATTATTATATTAAAGCTGAATGCGTAACAATTCTAATACTCTTTTTTTTATTCCTTCCTCTCTCTATTTTCCCGGTATATCCAACTTGTTTCTTCATCTCTTTTTCTTCTCTTCTTAGATCGTCATTTCTTTTACCCGCCCATAACATATTTATTATTATTAAATCATTTTACATAGTTATATTGTATTATTTAATATTATTTAATATCTATCATTATGAATATGTGATTATATTTAATGTTGCTTTGCATTACTCTTTGTGTTCTATTTATTTGTGCATCCAATTTGATGCTTTAAAAGCACCTTCTCTATTAGTTTGCATGTATTGTTTTTGTCATATATTGTTTTTTTAAATAATTAATTTCCAAATGTGATCAAAGGCACAAAATAGTAAAATACTTAAAGTGGAAACAACTGAGGTGTCTGAAAGCTCTGTTGATGCTTCTTCTCTGTTAAACTTAAACATTGGTACACGAGGTGTAAATGACTGAAATATGAGAGTGGTGATATCAGAGAAAGCAATGTTGTCTAGTAAACCAGCGTAATATCGTTTTATCTAAACCACGATAGTTGCGAAACATTGAATAGATTGATTTAACAGACCACATTTATGTTGGAAGACACATTGATATTCCCAAGTCCAAGCTTAATATCGTTGTGGCTATGGTTCGCATTAAAGCAGGTATTATCACTGTTTTGTGGCTTTGTAACTGGTGTCATTTATTAACCACGACTTCAAGGCATAAGTGCTGTCAACCGCAGAATTCAAAAACACATAAACGTAATGCCCTTGTCTAGTTCACAATCAATAAAATACGTGAATATGGAAACAGTTTTTATGAAGTTGTTGCCGAATGCTGTTCATCATTTGATTTTTCTATGCTCTATTGGGCTTTATATGGTATTTCTGATTGTGTTTATTTTTCTCATTGGCTAGCTTGACAGTGTAGCTGTCGTCAGACCTTTTATGAACAGTAGAAAAAAAGCAGAAGCACTACTAAGAGAGTGGCTTTAGCTCCGACCAAACTTTTAGGTGCTTGAGTACAAGTTATGATTGGGAAGAAGTTGTGTGCTTCCGCTGAAAAATAGTGCTTGTGCAGCACTTTTTGCCTTGTGGGAAGGTTTATGCCCATAACAGAAATGCTAAATTTATTATGGGGACAAGAAAATGATCAAGGCTAAAGTACAATCTATTTTTGGGGGGGCAGTTTTATATAGCTCAAATTCGGCCCAAGGGTGTGGGAGCACTGTACATGACCTCCAAATTATATTACACAAAAGGGGGTTATCATATCACATTACAGGCATGTGAATCCTTAATATCTATGATAGGCAGTCTTCAGCTTTTTGTTGACAGTGAACTTTCCTGGGACTGCAATGCCAGCACATTGCAAGAGGGAAGGCTCAGCCAGATTCTGTGTCCCTTGCAGGCCTCCATTGTTGCATTTAGGTCCGTAAAAAGAATTCACAGGTAACATTCTTCCTTATAAACACTGATAAGAAAAGATATCTGTGAATCCTTGGGAATTTACCCTTTGTGCCATGCTAGTGTGGTACATCAGGCAGAGAGCATAAAATAGCCAGGCTGCACAAAAATCCATCTGTTGCACAATTTGTTCGTTTTTCCTTGCCAATAAACACGTACACCCTACTTCCTATTCAGTTTATCCCTTACTCTTCCTTGAGAGACCTTCATCTTGCACTCATTTCTCAGCAAAATGTACTTTTTTTCACAAAGCATGGACGTTCCTACTTGAACACCCACCAAAATTAAGTATGTGGTGGAGGAGAATGATACAGTTGAAATATTGATTCCAAACATTTTGAATAAAATCAGCAAAAAAAAACAAATGTTAGTACCCAAGTACATAAAGAGTATCAGAAACTGGAGAAATAGATATCATGCACTGTGAAATATACCCTGGAAACGGCAGTATCATTTCAGAATACCTACAAAGGAAGTTTCCAATGTAGTTTAAAAAATACATCAACTGATCATGTCCTCATATTTTACATGACAGATCCCACTCTGATCTTCCCTACAAGTGGCTGTAAGGCTCATAAGAGTACTGTGTATGGTCACAAAGCATGCTATTTACAAAATCACACGGTTTTCAAAGGCAAAAAGCTATGTTGCAATGTACCAAATTAATTTTGCTAGTTGCAAAACTACTTCTGACTTCTAATGTGATTTTTGTGGCCCATTCTGAATCATAAATAGGAGAAAACTTGGAATGGGAGCCACCCTCCTATTTGTGAGTTGCAATGTTATGTACCCATAGTTTGCCATGTGAATTGTGGCAGCAAGTCACATATAAGTTGCAGAAAAAGGAAGCAGTCTGTTTGGTCTGCATAGGCGCTGCTTTTATATACAAAATCACATAGAAGAAATGCAAACGCAGGGATGTACGTTTTCTGTCTCTTGCAGGACTCAAACACTGCAGCCCTTTATGAAGTCCAGGCACTTGATCAATTCAAGAAGATCTCTTGGCTACAGAAAGTGAAATGTTTGCTCTGCACCATAGCCTAGAGGGCCTGTGGGAATCAGGGGATTGTGAAGGGCTGCAGGGGCGGCTCTAGGCTCATGGCGGCCCTGGGCAGGGAGCGTAGGTAGGGGGCCCTGGAAGAGAGCATTCGGGCAGGGCGGAGCGCGGAGGCCAGTGAAGAGGGGGGGGGGGGGTCAGGATGTTTGGAAGTGGAATAGAGCCGGAGGCCGCCAAATCCCTGACAGGGGCCGCCACGCAAATATGTATCCATCCTCAGAGGATTATTATATTAAGGATATATATTGGCGTGGTGGCCCCTGGGGTTTAGTGGCCCTGTGCAGATGCACAGCTTGCACATGCCTAAGGCCGCCCCTGAGGGCTGCCTACCAAGGAATCACTCAAGCATTACTATTGTCACTGGGTAGCCCAGTCCTCTGTTTCATATTCGTCCTGGGCCATGTAACCACAGTGTTCTTAGAGTTCAAACAGCTTGCCTCATATGAATACTACTTGGATGCTATCATGATCCCTCAGGATAGGAAGCTGTTTATGCAATTTAGATTTGACTCGCTTCCAGTGAACGCTCTTACAGCTTTCTGTTGTTCAACATCCAATGATCTACAATATTGCCCTGGCTGTCCCTGTGCTGTGGAATCAATTGGTGACATACTTTTTGCATGGCCCTATACAAACGGCCGAGAGCCAAATGGTTAGTACCAGTTTGCAAAAGCTTTGGTATCCGGTGCCATATATAAGCGCTACGCATCTTAAAATCGGACGCCAGCTTAGTAATAGTTTGCGCTGTAGCAAAGTTTCTTGGCACTATGTGGTCTACTAGAAGGTCTGTCCTGAATCTACAACATTAACACTATGGTCATTGCAAAAATACTTTGTAACTTATGGTAAAAAAATATTTTTATCTCCTGTTTTAACGTGCATGTCATGATTTTACTATTTCTTCTATTTTACCCCTAAGCACACTACTGACTAATTGTCCTATGGTGGGCCTTGTTGTTTATTACTTTCCTGAGATTGGCTCCTGTCACATTTTTGTGCTTAATTGTCCTGTGTTTCTTGCATTTTAGCATCAATTTTATCTAACTATTGTTGCACTATCACTATGTATTTATTAACTTGTCTAATGAATTGTCTGTACTTCAACATTTATGGTCAAAAGACTGAATAAAGTTTATGACTGACTGACTCAAACACTGCATTCACGGATATTTGTAGGGCATTGTTAAATAACTTGTGCCTCATTAATATTCATGTGATAGGAGGTTTTGCAACCTCCTGCAATGTGCATTTCACGATACAGCTGATCAGTACATCAGCTGTATCACAAAATGAATCTCAGCTACCCAACCAGTCGGTATGCACACGGCAACCCTTGGTTTGCAAAGTGGGCTTGATACACAAGCACCCGTATCTCATACAATAGCTGAATACATAGATGCTTTCCATAGTTGAGGGATAATGCATTCACTGTTTGAGGCACTTAATAAATGGGATTGCATGGCGACAGAGAAAGAGAAAAAGAAAGCAATAAAGCAGGTGAAAAGTTAATTTAAGCATTGGCTTCAGAGTATAATGGATCATCAGGAAAAAAGTTGGAGGGAGAATTTGATCAAATGCTAAGGACCTTTCTTGTAATAATTACTGAAAATGATAACAAAGACAACTAAAAGATAGCAACAAGCAAATGATTCTGATGATGATTGTAAACCTATAAGTGAGCGTTTAAATTCTAGACTTCCTCCATACAAAGAGAGAGTGACAGAAACGACTCCTATTGCTGTAATACTAGACACAGGTACTAGGCGAGCTAGTACAGTGGTGCAGTCTCCTACTGGAATGGTACTGAGTGCACCAACAGAGTCAATGATGACAGCAGTACCTAGTACAATAAAATAAATGTGCAGTCTCAAACAAAGATTCGAGCTGCCACACATGTAAGAACAGTGGTAGCTGCAGAGCCTCCTAAAGAAATTTGCATTGGCATTTTAAAAATAAATTTTGCGAGGTGCTTCAAGGCAATGTAAATATATTGTTAACGTGCAATGCCGATGAAATTAGAGATTTGTTTGATGAAGCAGCCAGATGTTCAAATGCAGCACATGATAAATTAGAAGAATTGGGGGATGAATTTGAAGTTAAAATAAAAAATGTAAAACAAAACTAGAAAATGAATTTGACACATGATGAAATCAAATAAATGTATTTCATTACTCTAAGAACTCCTAATAAAGATTTATTTGAGAACACTAGGAGTTGAAGTGATATGAAGAAAAACTGGGCAAGATGGAAAAAGGTTCAGCAAATAAAAAGAGAATGAAAGGGACCAAAGGTAGGGGAGAGAGGTGTCTCAAATGATTCGGAATTTGGGACAGGGAGAGTTTTGGAATTTCCTCTAAGAGAGGTTCATGGAGGGAATCTTGTACATGTGCCATGAACAAAAGCTGATTTATATGCATTTACACATAATTTTACCAAATTACAAGAGGATCCAGCAAAGTGGTATGATGTACGGATGATGTTGACGGGTTACAATCCATTATTTGAGTTTGTGGTTCCTGGAGATTTGGGGCTAACGGGTAAAATTGTGGTTGGATGACCAACACAAGAATTAGCTAAAATTGGTCCAAATAATGCACCTGTTGCAGAGGTAGAAGACAAATATAAGGTTGTGACCTAGTATTTGAAAAAACACATTTCTTAAAAGTTTCAAATTGACCTACAATTTTGAGACCCTCATAGAGCCAAAAGAGTCTGTGAATTATTTTCGCAAGAGTCTTATGATTTATAAGTAACACAGTGGAGTCTAAATCCTGAAAAAAAAGACGGGGTTAGTGGTTTTGTGTCTGCTTTTGTGAATGGATTGAGGCTAAAAAATAGAAATCATATTTAATAGAGTGAGTTGTGCTGGCAGACAGAATCAATGAGTTCTTGATGTTAGCAAAAAATAGTAGTGATTATTTTGAGACAAAGCATAAAAAGCTTAAGAAAAGCTTATGATTGCCCAGATTAAGCAGTTCGAGAAAGGGGTTTTAAAACAAATGGGTTCAAATAAAGATTTTGTGCAAACTGGAATGAATGGAATGAATCATGTTCAAATGCATGGTGGTGGTAGAATTGATGGAGTAAATATGATTGTTGAAACGATGAAACAGAATACAGCTTGTCACTTTTGTGTGTAAACAGAGAACTGGATGAGGAAATATCATCACAATCAAACAGGATTCAGGAGAATTCAGAACACATTTCATAGATGCTGAGAAATAATGTGATGATTCCAAAAAAGCAGAATTCAGAGCAGAATGTGTGAAGTCAGAAATAATTTTGAATGCCAATGCCGACAGCTCTGGTGGATATGTCCTATGGAGCATGCCATCAGCAGAATCCATTGATTCTAAGTGATGAGTTGGCAGGTAGTAGTTCACAATGACAGTACCTGGGGCATGGGGGTAGAGGCAGAGGATTACCTACTTGGAACAGTCCTTGAGGAAGCCCATATGTTGATGGAGAAGTCAATGTCCTTCTCCTTTCATTTTGTTCAGTTTGTTCTGTGGAAGTCCCAAACCTTTTCCGGTTGGGAAGAGAAGTCCGAGTTGTGGGGATCAATAATACACAAATTATTATTCAGGTTACAGCAGATGGCCGGTTAAAATTGGCCAGCTGGAGAATAAGCAGCAGATTTATTTTGGGTGATTTCTATTAGGAAAGAACTTGCTCTGCAGAATGAATTGGGTGATATATTGTACAGTAGATGGTTTTGTAATAGAGACATAAGTTGAGGATTCTATGTTTAAAATTAATTCATCAGATTCAAAATTTGAGTTGTTCCCAAATTCAACCAAAGAAAACCTGCCTTTGGATTTATGATATTCTGTCAAATACGAAGGATGGGATTTTTCAGGAAAAGTGAATGGATTGATTAACAGCCAGTCAAAATAAAGATTAAACCTGATGCACTATTTCTTAGACCATTACAATACAGACATCTAAAGGAGGCGGAAGAAAGGATGAATACAGTGATTGAAAAGATGATTGATTCGGAAATCCTCTGAGAGATACTTGGCAATTCTTGTAACTCTTCTGTGAAGGAATGTAAAAACCTGAATGGCAACTAGAGGATCTCCGAAGATTAATAAGATTGTTGTTCCATGTTGTACAGTGATACCGAATCTAGCAGCAATTTTGTTTCAGATTCCATCAAAAGCTAAATGGTATACAGTCATTGACTTATGCCAAGCTTTCTTCTCAATTCTTTTGTATGAGGAATAGCAATTCCTTTTTGCATTCCAATTTTTGAATAATGTTCTCATGTGGCGTAGAATCCTACTAGGGTATTTGTAAAGTTCTTCAATTTTTTGCCAAATCCTGATGAAAGATGAAGAGAGTTTGAAGTTGCCATGTAATTCACTCTTGGTGCAATATATAGATGACCTACTGGTCACATCTAAGACAAAAGAGGATTTTAAACTTGATAAATTGCCTTGTTAAATCATCTAGCTGAAAATAGACATAAGGTTTCCCCAACTAAAATGCAGTATTATAATAAGGAAGTAATCTATCTCAGACACTATATTGAAAAGGGTGTGCGGAAAGCCTCAAAAGAGCTTGTTTCTGTAATTCTGAAGCTGAGTCACCCGACCACCCAGAAGAAAGCTTGGATTCCAAGCTTCTCCTTAATTGCAAAGCCTTTAGTAAGGATGGCATGCAGTGATGTCTAAGATTCGGTACCATTTCATTATGAATGCATTGAAGCATTTAAAAAACTGCAAGAGAGTTTGTCATGCGCCCTCACTCGAATTCCTGATTACTATTTGATGTTTTTCCATTTCTTTAATAAGTAAAAAGGATGTGCACTTTTTATTTTTTCACAGGAACTTGGAGGTTTAATTGTCCCAGTGTTATATCTTTCTGCTGTATTGGATCCACTAGATGTAGTGTTCCAGGTTGTTAGAAAACCTTTGCAGCTGTTTGTCTTGCCACTTTAACAAAGTGAAGGGATTGTCATGGGCCATACCTTAATTGTATGTGTCCCAAATTCGGTTGAAATCCCTTTTACTAAGACAAAAAACCAACATATAACAAATAGTAGATCATACTTGCAGCAGAGAAAATTACAATCTGGAGATGAATTGTTTTGAACACAGCAACACTGCTTCCTATTTCAGATAAGAATTGTGAAGACAGGGAGAATCATGATGACGATGAACCAGCCCATTATTGTATTGAGGTTACCTAATTATGTACAAAACCAAGGCTAGATATTAGAGAAACACCTTTAGAAATGGCTGATCTGACATTATGTTATTGATGGCTCTTGTTTGAGGAACTAGTATTGAGCATTGAGAGCTGCCTATGAAGTATGTTCAATTACTGAGATGTTAGAAGTGTGTTCTCTGCCTAATTCCATTTCAGCGCAAGTAGCAGAACTGGTTGCCTTAACAATATCTTGTAGCCTATTAGGGAATTTTGATGTGACGATCCATACAGACAACAAGTATGGGTTTGTTGTTGTTTATGACAGTTTGTTTTACATCTTCTGGTGCCCCTATAAAGAATGGTGTCTACATATTGGATTTATTGAAAGCCATGGAAAAGCCAATGGAAATTCCAGTTGTAAAGTGTGTAACTCATAAAACTGGCAAGGATGTGGTTACGCTTGGGAACATATTTGCTGACATGGTTGCATATTTTTGTGCATCACAGTATGAGACAGTTGTACACAGAATTGAAACTGATCCAATACAAATGCAGAAAATGTGAATTGTTTCTTTATGGATTCAATGGTGACTTCTTTTAGCGAACTGAGAGATTTGCAGGAATATGCCCCAGAGAATGAGAAAAGAAAGTGGGGGAAACTAGGCTACAAAATAATTATCAAGATTTTGTATGTAAATTCAGATATTAAATATGTGCTCCCTGATTAGATGCTGCATTCTATGTTTAAGTATTTGCATAACCAGACGCATGTAGGAAGAGATAGTCTGGTTAGGACTGGAGCTGAAAAAGTTAATGTCCAACCCCTTTATATGCAACATGTATGCTTAACGTGTGTTTAACTATATTCATCTACATGCATATTTTTAGTCAATTGTAGTCAGTGACTTAAATTCATAACACTAAGACTCACTTGTAAAATTTGGCTGAATTAAAATAATTTGCTCACCATGAAAATAATGTGTGTTTTCTTTTTTATATCATTACTAATGATAACAGTATTCATTTAGAACTTTCTTTAAATTTAGTGTTGGCCTTACCTGTAACCAGGCTTAGTGGACTATTATATTTGATAAAGTGTTTTTTGAGTGTCTTGTTTTTTCTTCTTTGCAGGAGCTTTGTCTATGTCGTCTTTAGTCTAGAATAGGATCTTTGTTCATTATATTAGAGTAGCAAACTACTGATCTTTTAATTAACTTTTGGCCTTGGATAAGTACACTGAGACAGTGGGAGACACCACCCTCTACCAGGCAGACCGGACTGATGTTACATCCAAGGTCGTCCAGATGATTGCCTCTTTGATGATAGCTGGGAAAATAGGGAGTCTATCTGCTCCCAGAGAACACTGTCTTTTATTGGTTTGTTCAGGGAGAGATGATAATAAGAAGCCTTCTAAAAAACCTATTTTATGTTTTAATTGTGTGTACTTTAGAGTAGACGCCCAGACCCTATCTTGACTTTGCTGACAGAAGGCTTCTTCTCGACTCTGCTCATTGTCTTTGCCCAGGTTGTTAAGCATCATACATGAATACTCAGACTCTTTCCATTAAACCTTACATCTGGTTCATCTGATGCTGGCACCTTCCTGAAAGACTTTCCCTTTGCCACTTTCAATATTTTATTTTGAATGGAGATGTTCCTCTATTGAAACTGCTGAGGTCAAATTTTGCCTGTTGTATGTTATTTTGTTTTGCATATTCTTTTTGTTCACATATACATTTAGACTGCATGAACATTTAAATAAGTTTGCTCTTATTATGATTCAAATGTCATTGAAAAATCTTTATTTGATTATAAATATATAATCATAAAAGAGAAAAATTGTGAAAGTACAATGTTCAAGGTAAAATAAGGTGAGTCATAAAAATATAACACTATGCAGATAAAATCAGCAAAATAAATAGAGATTTTATCGGATAGCACTGGGAATCACTTTGCCCCTTCGGATAAAAGATCAGATTACATTTGAAAAATTCATCACTTAGGGGCTGATTAGGATGGCGGGGAGACTGCCACCGACAGGCTGACGATGGCGGTCTCCCCGCCATTCTAAGCAGCTTTCCCGCCTGCCAGATTTTGATGGCTGGTGGTGTGCTGGAGGGTGGAAAGCCCGACCGCCATGGGTCTCACATTAGTAATCATTCTGATTGCCTGTCAGACTGCTCCACATCCCAGAATGGTTAACGAGGTCCCTCCCTGCCAGCCTTTTCATGGCGGTTCACCCGCTATGAAAAGGCTGGCTGAAAGGGACATTGGGGGCCCATAGCGGGCTCCCCTTCCGCCCTCCCTCCCAGACATTGGACCTGGGGGGCACTTATGGTGCCCCCCTACATATCCCCGTACCATGTGACAGGCACCATATGGTGCCTGTCACATAATGCAGGGATATGTAAAACATCCCTTTTTTACATTGCGATGGGTGCTGCAGCTAACAGCACCTGCCGCAATGTAAAACAAGGGCAATGCGACTGCCACAGTGGTGGTTGCATCCTAATTTGCCCAGTTGGACCGCCGACAGCATGTTGGGCGGTCCCCATCCCCGCTAGGGTGCCGGGCAGACATAAGTCCGTCCGCCATCCTAATCAGCCCCTTAGTTCCAGTACAAGGTGCTTTAAAAAAAAGAAAAGACTGCAAAGTCACAGCATGATCACTTAATTGTTGTATATAGAAAAAGACCGGCCTAAATTGATAAAAAAAACATTACCTAAGGATGGGCAGCAAATATCTTCTTTGAGGGGGATCATAATACCCACACAGAATAATACCAAGTGCTCTAAAGTCTGGTGTGAAATGCCATCACAGGGACAGATTTTGATGGAGCTCAGCTCGTATTGTCCTGCAGGAAAGCAAAGATTGAATCGAATTGTACCCAGATGGAACTTTGTAAGAATTGATCTCTCTCAGGGATTTCTAACAGAAAAGAGGTAGGGTTCAAGACCAACACTTTTTTTTTAAAGATAAAAGGGCTCTCCTAGCTGGTTTCTCCAAGGCCATGATCTCTCTGTTCTCTCTGGCACTCTGTAAGAACAACTCTTTGACTAGCATCCTGTCACCTTTATTCAGCAGCTGAGGGCTGGAAAACAGCTCTGGGTGGCCCAAAGATACAGCAGCACGTCTAATATACTTTAGCTGAGGGAGTTTATCTCCATACTCACACCCAAGTTAGTCATCAGTCATGTACCTATTGAACATGGTGTGTTTGCTACTCCACACAGCTACTCACAAAAGTAGCGGGGTATTTTTGGCAAGGTCTTCAGCATAGTCCAGGGACAGTTCATCATGTATAAAAACAAAAAAAACATTGGTACCCAGAACCAACAATCTTTTGCAAAAGCGACTTTCTTCCTGCTGGATACTCTGACAATTACGATACCCCTAAATAGCAGTGCCATATAGCAACACTAGTAGGCGTTGCATTCTATAAATTTGCAATAGAGGGAGAATAAGTTTGCTACCCACCGTTGATACAAATCTAAAAATGTATCCACATTCTTGATTGAATCGCAAACAACGATTAGCGAGGCATCATACCCAGCTGTTCTGTTGGTCAAATGTAACCCCTAGAAAAGGAAAGGTTGCCATCCTTGAGATCCTTGCCCTTGATCGAAATGGGTTTGGTTTTGGAGGTCATCTCCCGCAAGCCATACTGTGTGTTTTAGTGATGTTAACATCAAGGTCCAAATCATCCATGAACTTAACAAACAAATCTACCTGGCCCTTTAAGCCATTTGAGGTTGGGGAGAATAGCACTTTATCATCTGCATTTAAGAGGCGATTTACAAGTGTAAATTTCATTCTAGGCATGTCCTTCCCATTATCTGCCAAAAAGGAGTTCAAACCATTGGTATATAACAAGAATAAAATAGGCACCAGGACACAGCCCTGCCTAACCTCAACAGTATGCTTAATGAATCAATTCATTCTCCTCCCATGCGGTATCTAACAGATGCGTTATCAACTGTATGAAGGGCATGTAGGAAGTTGATCAATAGCTGAGGCAACCCAAGACTGGCTAAAATGTTGGACCCGGCTTTGATCAATTGACTCGGTCAAAGGCTCTACTCAGATCCATGAATGCTATATAGATAGCACCCTTCTTAGCAACCAGATATTTCCCCATTAACAAATTTAGATTCAAAGACTGTTCCATGGTTCCCCTGTCTTCTCTAAAACCATATTGGGCTGAATAGTGTATGTTGTTTGATTGGACCAAGTCCTCAATGTGCTGTAAAAGAACGTGACCCACTGTTTTGACTGCAGAATCTAATAAAGAGATTGGTCTGTGGCAACTTGGGTCCTGCGCACTGCCCTTCATGAAAACAGCAACAATGACTGCAGATTTCAAAGATTTGGGGATTTCGATTGAAGTAGCAGCATTTAAGGCATTGGTTAATAAGGGAGCCCAGAAAAGGATGTTTGCCTTTTAAAGGTCCATGGATACCCGATCTGGGCTGGGTGCCTTATTCGATGGACTAGCTAGAATAGCATAACGTACTTCCTCAAACCCAAAGGTAATACCCAATGGAAACTGTGGAGACACTTGATTGGCAGCTGCGGGTTAATCCACATCTAAAGCATAAACCTTTTTAAAGTGTGCCACCCATTGTGAAGGAGTAATGTTTGTTCCTATGTCATAGGACCTGGCAGAGTAAGTCTGCTTCCCATTGACTAACTGCCAGAAGCCTCAGGCATCCCCAGAGTTACAAGTAGTAACTGACTGCTCCCACATTTGCTCTTTAAGGGTCAGTTTTCTCTTCCTAATATCTCTCTTGTAAGTTGCTCTTGCAATAGTGATGGTTTGCTGGTTTCTTGGCCTGGCAGTGAGAGCTTCCCTGAGGATCATGTTGGCTTCTCTGCAACTTTTATCGAACCAGCCATTCTTCAGATTTCTACAGGGCCTAGATAGATCAAGCATGAGGGTTCTAGTATCATGATTTAAAGACTGAAAGGCCTCTAATATAAGGGCAAGAGGAACCTCAAGGGATAGCAAGGGATCCATAATCAGACACAAGTTTGAATCAACTAAAGCTTTAAGCACCACCTAACCCTACATCCCTGATTTCTCGGGGTCAATATGGTTGGTCTCAGGACGGAGTCTTGGCGGCTACTAACTGATATCACCACCCCAGCCTCAATGGGGTTATAGCCACTGTGACATGTTTCATGTACCTTCCCAAAGTTTAGAAATTGTTCAAGCATCCTCTAGATGAACACATGATCTATAATTGACCCTTTGCCCCAGCGTACAAATGTGGGTCATTGGTTAAAAAGGTTCCACATCACATCCATCATGTTACAGAGGACCACCTGCCCAAGAGCATTGTACAACCGCCTCCCTCTGAAGTCAGATGTAATTTGTCAAAATGGGATATCTCCAACCAAAAAAGGGTCAGGGGCAATAAGGTTTAAACCCATATCCCCTCCCAATAACATATTAAAACAGTTGAAGCTAGAATAATAGAAAAAGACCTTGACCCAAGGACTGACAAGACTGAAAATAAAGTCTTGATCTGACACCCTGAGTCACAAACAGGGTTGTAAAAGTGAACTAAAAAGAGGTGAAACCTCTTGGAATGCACTACTAATAAAATCTGATTTCCACTGAGCCCTGAGGGGAACTGGTATGACCCTGAGGAGTTTGGAGATGCGGCTCAAGGACAGTGGAGGCAATAGCTGGGACAATAAAACATTCAAAGCCATCCCAAGTAAACAGCTCCTGGGCCCAAATTTCTTGGAGCATAACCACATCAAACTGGGTAATACAGAATTTTACTACTTTGTCTTAATACCAGCTATGTTCCAACAAAGGAGCCTAATAGTTAGGTTCTGTTAGTGAGGTACTCCTTCGATGGAATGGCTAATCCTCGTTGGGCTGCTTATGTTGGGGCTAGTGCTTAAAGTGTGTGGGAGTCACTCGAAGAAATCTGTTAGAAGTGAAAATGCAAAGTTTCCCTGCATCCCAAGTCATCGGGGACCCTACTGTATGTCAGGGTTGTAAGTGCCTGTATAAGTACGCTAGTGGGAGGATTTTAATACCCTTTTCCAAGGGATACGCTGCTTATTATTACAGATCAGACACCTAGCCTGACTAAGTGACCTGCAACTACAAACTAACCTATCCCCTTCCAGATTTTTTGTAGCCGGGGCTGACCCACCCAACCCTTACAAATAATATATCCATATATTCACTAATGTTGAAGTCAGATTTATGGCACAGTCAATGTCAGACTTTGTTTTTAAGATTGCTGCTTGATTCCTCAATATTTGAGCTGGTATGAGGTTCTCCTGTCATGACCGTGACATATGGACAGCACTATTGTTGCAAGTTAAGACGGGGTAAACACTTTCATGTTTAGACTGAAGATGCCCTCCTAGACCCTGTACAGGCCCGTTTCCAAAATGACTAACCAGGTCCCCTGAAATGGCCTTCCACTAGTCTTGGGGAGCTCACCATCACTAACGGGTAAGGTGGATGGCTGACGAATAACAGTGTCAGCTTGTGAAACTCTTTGGACCAAGCCATTGGTATTTGAATCATAGGGTCTATCAGTACCCCCAGGTAAAACCTGGAGTGCAGTATTGGACCACACCAGTAGAAAAAAGAGCATTAGTATTGGTAGACAATTTGGGCAAAGCTAGGACAGCAGCTTCAAGTTTATGCAGTTTCTCCACCAAAGGGGTGATACTCTGATCAATGACAGATTTAGACTTGTCTAGAATAAAGTCCCAGTACAATATATGCACTACCGGAGCATCCTGAGAGTCCACAGACAAGCCTCGCTTACTGGTGATTCGAGCTGGGGGTCTGCGGTTGATAATTAATTTTGGCTGGTGCTTTCTCTTTGCAGAAGGGGCACAGTCACTGCTATTCTGTGTCTCATCCCAGTAGCGGGTTCATCCCACCTTTCTATGGGGAGGAGTCAAATCCACGAGATCAGGGCAAACAATAGGGTCTTGCTGGGAGGGTAATGGATGGCTTGGACCTTCCTCTGCATCTAAAGATAATCGCAGCTCCGCTCGTTCTTACTATATTTTCAGATCAATTTTGCGGACCGATTTAACTTGTAATTTGAACTGAATTTAATAATACACCCTTTAAGGTTTGAACACCATTCTCTCTGTCATTTTTTGTTGCACCATACTGGGTTCACTGTACTTGCAATGTATTTTTGATGTTAGTTTTTTTTTAGACTTCAAGTCGATAATAAAGTTCCATACGTCCAGTGGGGAATTTTGTTTGATGAGTTTACCAAGAGATTAAGAAACAAGAAGTCCCACTCTATCAAATGGGAGTGACGAGGATGGTTTACACTGAGGTGTATCGAGCTAAAATACTCTGGAAATGACTGAAAGCATGCACAGGTCCAGTCCATGACCTTAAATGCATAGCCCAATTTGGAAGATCAGTAGTGTTTTGGTGGTTTTGAACGGTGAGTATAAATAGGGTCTTGTATCACAATTTGTCTATGTCAAGCTTGTGGTGTTGTGTTGATATTGAATGTTTTACAGTATGGTGATGTAATTGGGTTAATTGTGTTTATTCATATGCTACTAATGTCGAGCAGTTGAAGTTGTTATTAGTCTCGTCGCAGACCAAAATCAGGAGATGGATAAGAAAATAATAATTGTCTTATTAACTTGTCAGGTAAGGTTTGGGATCTCAGTTCATGAGGTGCCATTGATGGATCAAATTAGAAAGGGATTTATAACGGATTGTTATGATATTACTAATTAGTTACTCCTGTTACACAGAGGAGAAACTGCATTAGTTAGGGTGATTTCCTGGTGGCCGAAATTTCACTTGTGTGCATGCTAACTTTGGATTCCTTTGTTCACCGTAAAACCCTCTTGTGTGATTGACAACTTTGAATTTCTTTAGTAACTAGACAAGAGTTATTTGTTATTTGTGCTTGCTTTGGCATTGGTATAGGTTTGAAAGTCCGGTTGCTTGAAGAAATTTTGAAGGAGGGCGAGTCGCTGCGAGGAATTGAGGGTGATGTCAGAAAATGGGTGCTGCTATTGGTAAGTTGGTGTAGGTGCTGCATTGATATTGTTGGTGTGTCATCAACTGCTATGTTGAGATAGAGTACTTTAGTGTTGAGACGTATTAAATTCTGATTTGGTGAAAGTTACTGCTAGTTTAAAATCGATTGTTTACGTCTAATTTTTGAAATTTCCATTCAAATGAAATGTATTAGAGCTCTAAGATGTTTGGTGAGGGGTGATGTGACAATTCCTGTCTGAGACGGAAAGGTAGCTCCACCAGAGTTTATCACAGGCCATTATTTGGTCGGAAAAGTCAGACTTCATACATGTATTTGGCTCAGACAATTGAATAAGATCACTGAGAAAGAAGGCTCCTTGCAGTTCCCTAAATATGGTACATTTAATGTAAATATAGTTGAAAATTTGAGGCAGATGTTATATGAATCAATACCCCAAGCCCAGTTCGGCATAATATAAAGGTTTGAATGCATGGGAGCATGTTGCCTAAGCAAGGGCAAAGAAAAGTATCAGAAAAATGCAAAAAAAGGCAGTTTGTAGTTAGGCGGATGCTAAATGTGGTGCAGAACAACAAATGTGGTGAAGGGACATGACGGAAGGGAGCTATGTTATACCTGGTACTGATGAATGAGAAACTATTGAAGAAGAAAGATCAGGGAGAGAAAGATGATGAGGCTCAGGATGCGATCGATACTGATAGCGACTCTAGTGACGTGTTCTGGATGACATGCTGTCTTCTTGACCACCAACTTATAACATGGTCTAGCCTGCTGGAGGTGGCGGTGCTGCTGATAGTGGTAATAGTGCTGCTGCTTCAGTTGACAGAGGCCTGATTACGATGACGGTTGGAAACTAAACCGCCCGACCCCTTGTCGGATTCGGTTCTGACCGAATTGTGGTCAGCGGTTCTTTCCGACCGATTATGATGCTTTCAAACATCATTCGGAAGGACTCCCGTTGACTTCAATGGGAACCTGTGTTCCGACCGACAACCTAGGCTCCTATGTGGAAAATGGTTGTATGCGGAACCATTTACAGGGGGGACCCTTGGGTACCTCCTCGACCCCAAGCCGGTGGACTCAGGATGAAGGGGGGCCTGCTAGCGGCCCCCAATGTCAATTTCCTGCATGTCGAACATACCTAGTTGGAAAGGCTGTCGGAATCAGACATCGTAGTCGTTCAGTCGGAATTGCTGCCCGTAGAGCTTTATGAATTGGCTTCGACTGGGTCGGATTCTCCAAGAGCTGGCCGGAACCGATTTGGAATGACCAAACGGTTCCCCTGCTACGTAATCGGTCAGTCAGAATTGTTTCCGAACAACCAATAACGATGGGTTCCGACACGTCTAGGGGAATCTGCTATCTGTGGGAGGCTTTCCGACCGACATAGTACTCAGGCAATTGTAACTCTGTCTGGGGACCTGCTCCAACAGCCTCAATTGTGATAATTCCAGCACCAACCGCCATTGCTATGACTGTTCCGGTTACCACTGTTTGAGTTTTACTTATCTGGAGTGACAGCTCATTTTACAATGACACAGTAATTTACCGTTTTCCTCTGTAACTGCTCTGATAACTGTGTTACTGTGGCCTATGGTTTCTGGAGCTACTGGTGGAATGACTACTATTGATATTACCCGTCCGACACAGAGCTGGCAAGTGTAGTGTTTACAACCCTAGTTGACCATGGAGCCCTGGGATTCCTGAACGTTGGAGTGATACATTTATTGGTTGGAGGATCCTCAGACAGAGACTGAGATAGTCGAAGATGAACTGATGGCTTGGTCGAGTTTGAGACTGCTAGCTATTTCCAGGTTGTTAGACCTGCCATCTTTTGGCGTGTTTCCCCAGTCTTTTTGCTGTCTTATCTTCTGGTTTAGTGTCTCCGTGCACTTTCTCACTGCTGTTCAGTGTTAAAGTGCAAGTGCTCCTATGTTAAATTGTATTATGGATTGTTGTCAACCACAATTGGCATGTTTGAATTACTGGTAGGCCCCTAGTAAAGTGCACTAAGAGTGCCAGGGCCTGTAAATCCAATGCTGCTAGTAGGCCTTCAGCACGGATTGTGCCCCCACACGAGCAGCCTTTCAAATGATTTTCAGACCTGCCACTGTAGTGTTTGCTTGCAGTTTTTACTGCTGTGTCGTCTTGGCAAGTGCACCCACTTGCCAAGCACAACCTTACCTTTCATGGCATGCAAGTCACCCCTAAGGTAAGCCCAAAGTACCCCTATGGGCATGTTAAAGGTAGGATATGTCCTAGTGTGTGTGACATATCCTTATAGTGAAATACTGTGCATTTTGTTTTTTACTATTGAAAGGCTATCTGTCCCATTGGATAGAATGGGAGTTTATTTGGAACATATTACAAGTCTATATCTTCCCATTGGGACAAGATAGAGTAATAGAGTTTAGTATGCCTAAACTCAGAATGAAGAAATGCAGCTTTTTAGTAAAGATGATTTTTATGTTCTGTGTTTGAAAATACCACTTTCAGAAAGTAGGCATTTTGTTGCTTAGCCATCCTATGTGCCTCTGCTGGGTTTTGGATTGACTGCCTGGCTTTGGAGTGACAGGGGCTGAGGATGAGTATTCTCTTCAGACAGCCACTGGAGGGGGTCGAGGTGTGTCCTTCCTTTCCTGGATGAGTCACGGCTAGGGTGAATAGACCTGGGATGCATTTCGAGTAGTGTGAGGAGGTTTCCTGGCACATAAATGGGCCTGGTCTTCCTTGGACAATGCTGTCTCCACCTCCTGCAGGGAAGCTGGGCCAGATAGGACCAAACTGGTTTGGACTGAGCACAGACACTCTCTGCCCAAGATAACAAAGAGAAACTGAGTACAAATATTGGGGCCCAGACCCCAGAACTTTAGAACTCGCTTGGATCAAGGAACCTGCAAAGAAGAAGAGCTGGAAGAACTTCCAGGAGGAGTACTGCCCCTTTGCTGTTTTGTTGCTTTTGTTGGGTTGGCCTGCAGTTGCTGCTTCTGCCTTGGGTAGTGAAAGGACTGGACTGAACTTTCATCACTTGTTGCTGAGTATCTCCAAGGGCTTGAAATAGAGCTTGCCTCCTGTTCACAAAGTCTCAAGCACAGCAAAGGTTTAACTTACCTCTGGGTACCGCCTCTGGGACCGGGGTTTCAGTTGCCACAGAAGGGGAAAGCAGCAGACACTGTCGCCTACACCACTGCTGGCTCTGTGTCCTGAAAGCACAGCTGAAGGCATCGCCACACTTCACACTGCAACCCTGGTCTCACCGACGACAACAAAAGCCACCGCCACCGAGCAGCTGCTTGTACCTTGACCCATGGGTGACGTACTCCGCATCGCCCGCTTCACTCCGCCACCCTGGTCTCACTGTCGATGTCACTAGACACTGACCTTGACACCCATAACTGCATCGTGGTTTGGGGCCACAGCTCATAAGTCCCACAACACAGTGCCCCATCCAACACCACAGTCTGGGCCAACCGATGCCAGCTCCCATCAACCGACACAACCTTTGCACCGTGACCTGTCAGCCACGGCACGAGCACCTTCTCACTCCGCACCGCAGCCCTGGTCTCACCCACACCGCTGGATGACCATCACCGAGACGGTGCCTGCACCATGACTTGAGGGCACCGCACGCCACACCGCTATGCTTCACATTGCAACGCGACGGTTGCCAGGTACGTCCCGCACAAACGTGGTCGGCTGGAACCAAAGGTACTATTTACGAGTCTCTTGACACTAACACCAGCCCGCACCGATGCTTTGGCCGCAACTGTTGGATTCAGTTGTTTTCAGCACTGCATTAGCTCCAGATGGAGTTTCCAACCTCAATTAACATTTTAAAGTCATTCTTGCGAAGTGCATATTTTGGATCACTGTATGTTGGACTTTTTATCGTTTTGGTCTTGTTTGCACAGATATATATTGTTTATTTTTCTTAAACAGATGTGGTGTCCTTTTGTATTGTTTTTACTGTATGACTGTATGTTATGTGGAAATGCTTTGCACACTGCCTGACTGCTCGTGCCAAGCTACCAAGGGGGTGAGCAGGATTTTTTTCAGTAGTGTATCCGCCTTATCCTGACTAGAAGGAAAGGTCCCTATTTGGACAAAGGTGCAAACCATTGCCAACTAGAGACCCCCATTTCTAACACAGGTTGAGGCTGGAGTTAGAGGAGCTTATTAGGGGGAGTCATAGCCGTAGTCATGTGCACTAGCATCAAGAGAATTGACTTGGCTTAATTATTTAGCTAATTCTTTTGGGGTCATATGCAATCAAACAATCCTGGAAAACCGAAATGAAATATCAGTATTGTCCAAACAGGAGTTAAAGAGCACCTTCCTATGTCATAAGAACGAATTCAGGCAGAAAATAGTAGGGAAGCAAGCCACATATCAGCTTTGCCATCTGCATATAGATACGGATGGCTTCCAAACGTATCTAACACTTGTCACAAGACCCTCCCATCGCTATGTCCTAACTAGAATGAGGGTAGGCCTTGTGCACCATTTAGTACCGTTCCCTACAATGAAACAGCACCCTGTCTCCCCATGCCCTTGTGACGGAAATACTAAGCAGAGCACCTTGCACTTTTAACTTTTATGTGATTTGTATCTCCCTTTTAGAATTGCTTATCTTAAACCATTGTTTAAAAAATATGATGTTAAATATACTAATGCTGCTATGACCCTACTATTCACGCTAAGAGAACCCGAGATTTGTCTTTATGCTGCAACATTTATTTTAAGCTCAATTAGCACTAGGAAGAGTATGATGTTCAAATGTAATTAACCAGTCCCCTAATTCTGGGCATGGTTATACTAACTAAGCACTTTGCACTTTGCACTTTCAAAGTCTACGTGTTTTGGATCTTGCCCTAAAAAACGCCTATGGCAAATATTTGCCCACGTAATGCTGCTATGAGTTTATTGTTTACAGTAAGAGAACTGATGTGGTACCATTTTTATTTCACTGAAAAGTTGCTAGGAGTTTACTGTTTACATTAAGAGAAATGATGTGGTGCTAATTTTATTTTACTTAGAATTGAATGATTTTTTTAGAAATGAAATTAGATGTTTTTATTGATGCTGATCTTTTATCAATTTCTGCTCGTGTATGTTGATCATGTATTGTGCTTTTATGGTTGCTTTTGTTTTAACCAAATAAAGCTTATTGAATTGAATTGAATTGACCTATTTTTTTTAGCAAATATATTACCTGATGTGTGGCTCATGCGCATGAACATTTAACAAAATTGGGAAATAGGTATGACGTAGACCTTTCTTAAAGTACACCATTGCAGAGGACCTTTTAAGTTTTATTAGATGGTGAAGCAATTGTGACCATGAGGACCTCTGGGATGAAGCTACATGTTAAGAATTAGTTGGTTGCATACAGAATTGGAGTATCCTATACAAATTAAGGGACAGATGAGCCAGGAAAAGACAGAAAAAGGAAGAAAAGAAAAAAGCTGGGGAAATTGTAAGAATGTCACCAGCACCCCCAGATGGAATTACTGCAAAGACTTACTGTTTCAGAGAAGTACATGGACGAGGATTTATGCATGTTTTTGGAGTCAAGGTGATCTTGCTACATTTATAAATCAATTTCTGAAATTGAATTGAGGGAGAGTTCCAACTTGTCGATTGATTTATGAAATTCTTAAAAGTGGTGTGGGAGAATTTGAATACCCTTTTTGACTTAATGGTTCCCAGTGATTTGTGGGCAGAGTGTAATTTGTTCATAAAGTGGCCAAATGCTGAACCTCAGAGAATGGCTGGGACAAATGCACCCTCTCCTATAGCGATGCAAAAGTATCAGGATTAGGATTTTAAAAAAGGATTAGCAAAATACGGGATTTCACAATCTGGCTGAAGATGTTTGTACCGATGCTTGGTGTGTCTTTTAAATAATCAAGGTAAGAGAACAGTTACTGTCATGAATGATACTGGCAAATCAGAAGGCCCATTTTCAAGTCTCCGAGCAGATTTTATTGAAATGCTAAACTGTAATGGTTTGAAGCAGGACTTAGTCTGTTTCTGCATGTTTTCTAAATTGGGGGAACCATTTCCCACAAGCAGAGTGGACACCCTTACAGTATTCAAATTGTTGTTCAGGGAGTTCTCTTGACACTGATCGCAAGAACCATTTTAAAAGCTAAGTTCTGCAAATAGCCTGTGCAGCATTCAATATAATTCAAAGATTTAATTGTAGTTATCAGTCACAATCTTCTGGTGCTGTGGAGAAAGCAAATAGTACTCTTAAGAACAAGCTGGCAAAGAGCTGTGCTTTGGCTGGTTTAAAGTGGCCTGATGCCCTTCCTCTTGTTTTGATGAGCATGAGAAGTACTCCTAACAGGCTTCCAGTGTACCTTCAGCTACACTAGTTCCGATAACTAATAACTTGTGCTAGACTACTGAAAGTGTCTATGGTGAAACCTGTCTTTTATCAGGTGAATGTGGCAACAGAAGATGACAAGGATGTTCCGTTTCATGGATTAAGTGCTGGATTGTAATCCAAAAACACATCTGCAGGGGTGTTTGGATGAATGCGAGAAGGAGTCATACCAGGTGATACTGACAACAAACAGTTATGTTATGTTATATTTAATTTATACTGCGCGCAGCTACTTGAAAGTGTCCCGATGCTAACTAAAGGAAAGGACCAAAATGAGCACAAAACCGCGACTAGAAAAGCAACGTTTTCAGTTTTTTCTTAAAGAGCAATGGGTCCTAGATACACCGAAGAGCCAAGGGCAACATGTTCCTAGCCAAGCTGGCTTTTCGCACAAACGAGTTACCACCCAGTCTTTGGCGGTTGAACCTAGGAGCCTGTAACAGCCGTGGGAACGGACACGCACAGCTGTCTTCCTGATGTGTAAAAAGCAAACCTCCTCTACAGATACATGGGACTAAGCCCATGAAGGGCGCTATGAGCCATAGTCAGCATCTTAAATGTCAAACGTGAATCAACTGGAAGCAGTGCAAACAATGCAAATGAAGGTGCACACTGTGCCTTGATGTCAGACCAAAGAGCAGTCTGGCCGCTGAGTTTTGAACAACCTGCAGTCTCTTAATAAGGAAACCCAGGCTGCCGACCAATAGGGCATTAGCATAGTCCAAACGGGACAAGATGAGAGCCCGGACCACAGTTTCTCTGGCACTGCCTGGCAAAAAGGGAAGAAACTTCCTCAAGATTTTCAAGGTGCCAAAGCATGTGCCCACCAGCTTCTTTATTTGTGTAGAGAAATTAAGATTGTCATCAAACCAGACGCCCAGATTTTTTGCAGCACTTTTGTCTGCCATAGGACGGGGAAAGCCTGGAGGCCAAAGTCTTTCTTTAAAATCCAAAGTGAACTAACCATAAAGGAGCACTTCCGATTTCCCTTCGTTACATTTCAGCTGAGCATTGGCCAGCCACTGGAAAACCGAAGACAAACAATGTTGGGCCGCCACTACTGAGTCATCCGCCTTGCTGCATGAGAACAAGAGCTGGGTGTCGTCAGCGTATGCCATCACTTTAGCCCCTATTGACTCTGCAAGATAAACCAGCGGAGTCACATAGATGTTAAAAAGTAGGGGGCTCAATGATGACCCCTCCGGCACCCAAGTGGTTACCTGCATCAGATCAGAGGCACAGGGAGGGAGCCAGACCCGCTGTGTCCGGCCTTCCAAGAAGGACCTAATCCACTGCAGGGCTAAGCCAGAGATTCCTATCTCTGACAGCCAATCTAGGAGCAGAGAGTGGGGCACAGTATCGATTGCCGTCGAGAGATCTAGCATAACCAATGAGACTCTCCCGCCGGCATCCAAACACTCTTGGATCGCCTCAGTCACCTCAAGCAGAGCTAACTCCATGCTTTAAAAAGCACTGAAGCCAGACTGTCCTGGATGGAGCAAGCCAGATGTCTCAACATAGTTAGTAAGTTGGGAGGTAACGACTTTTTCGCAAACCTTAGCCAAGCTAGGTAAGAGCAAAATAGGGCGGTACTTCTCAGGAAGCAAAGGATCGAGAGACAGCTTTTTAAGGAGAGGCAGAATAAGCGCCTGCTTCCATAACGTTTGAACATACGCCTCTCGGAGCGACTGGTTAACCATTAAGTTCCCTTCTGCATTAATGGTATCAGCCACATCCGACAGAAGCCTAGAAGCACATGGGTTATTAGGCGAATCCAACTTAGGTGCCTTCAGGATCCTGAGGGAGCTGGGCAAATCCGCCACACTGAACGTCGGAAACATGGGGGCTGAACTAGCCTGCGGCCCGACCCTCAGCCTACCTATAGGCTTCCTAGACGAAGTTGAAAATGTCTCTTGGATACTAGTGATTTTATCCTTAAAGAATTTTGCCAAAGTATTACACCAAGTCTCCGACGTTGGAGCCCCGGTCACCTGGGTGCTAGGTGCTAGGAAATTCTGTACAATAGCAAAGATTTATTTTACATTGTTATTAGCCCGATCAATGCGAGCCGAGTAATACTGGCCTTTAGCCAATCCAATGGCCGTATAATAGAGTTTTTGTTTGGCTCACAGTACATCTTTATCCATTGGACCATAGCCCCCGGAACGCAAGACTCTCTCCAACACTTTACACGCATGTTTCAAGGTTTTCAGCTCAGGCGTGAACCAAGGCTTGGAGGGAGACTCTCTCCTCAGCCTCGGCTGACATGGAGCCGTGCCGTTAAGTGTACAGAAGTGCCCCAATGGATTCATGTTGCTCACACACAGAGAGTGAGAGAAGCTTAAGCAGTGGATGAGTTGAGTTATCCAGAAAAGAGCACTTAGACTGTAGTGCAGGGTCAAGCTCAAAGCCAAGCTCAAGTTCACAGTGTGAATCCAAAGATTGGTGAAGATTTTGATTTTGAAACTTGTGAAGACAAAGAGCAGCAGGAAAGGGTGAGGTTTGAGTTTGGATACAGCTCTGACATTCCTGAAGTCCACTTTCAAAATAATGATCAGACTGAAGAGCTGTAGCAGTACAAACGGCAAAACCATGAGTGGCAGCAAGAAGAAGTAGTCTCTGATCAAAGCAGTGAAAAGTTGAAGATCAAAGTTACGAAGACCTCCAAAGAAAAGAAGAAGTCCAATGTCAATAGAGCAGATAGAGACAAAGTTGATCAAAGCTCAAGTTCAAGCTTGAGTTTGATCTGAACTGAAGTCATAGTTCCTAGGAGAGTAAAGAAACAAAGTCAAAGTATGTTGCTCAGCGAGGAAGAGTTGAGGAGGATGTCCTAGTAAAGATTACTTGCAAAAGAAAGTACAGTGAACCAGAAGAAAAAACGTGGGTGAATAAAGGATTCTGAAACAAGTGGAAGTGAATTACCAGTTACCAAGAAGTCAACAAGAAAGAGAATTCCAAATTGAAAATATAATCCTATTCTGAATCAGCATATGTAGCCATAGTCTCTGAAGAATCAGAAGATGATGAAATTGTATTCATTGGTGTATCAGTTTCATTAAATGTTTGAAAGTGATTTGGAGACTGAGTTTTAGTTAGGAGAAGAGCCACGTTGAAGTGAATAAAGAGACTTTGAAATAATTTTTGGGAGATTTACAGTTGAGAGTTGAAACCTGATATGAGTCAGTCAGTCAACAAACTTTATTCAGTTTGACAACCATAAAAATAACATAAAAATATGTAGAGTACATAAAAGGAATCAACATAATCAAGAATCATTAATCATTGCACAAATTATGCACTAACCATGTCAAATCATCTAAAACTCGAAGTCCTCAATCGGATGCATTAAAAATAGGTGTTAAAATTTCCAGATTTGTGAGCTCTATTGTTCAGTTATTAAAAAAACTGTAATCATTAAAAAAATTACAATCATACAAGTTACATTACAGTTATACATACACAGCTACAAGGGTGTGATTTATGGTTCAACTGACATATATATCCTTAAAAGACATTTAAAGTGCAAAGTACCACCTAAAAGTGCAAGAATTGATGTCCTTTTAAAAAATAAATTGTAATGCTAGGGATTAAAATGAATCATTTCCCTACTAAACTCCTTAATTGCACTGCAGCAGAGATGAATTTATAAATCATTTGATATATGTATTTTGTTTGAAGGAGCTGAAGGTAAAATGATGCTGGCCGGCATTTACTAATATTCTGCACCTTCAATAGTGGGATAATAAATTCTCTTTGTGGTTTAGAGTCTAGTTGGCAGAAAAAAAGGAAGTGCAGCATATTCTGGGTTGAGTTGGAGTCACATGAGCAGGGGTCCAGGTGAGAGTCACGATATACTTTTTAGGGGTAAAAACCAGTAAGTGGGTGATAGTAAATCTAAATCTAATAAGATAAAATCTTTTAGAGTGACCAAATGGGAACAAAAGATATGGCTCTATTCTTCCAGTGCTGACCAGAGAAAGATAATCAGCTACACGCTTCTTGCTAAGTTCCATACCTTCCCAACGCTCTGTTAAAAATTCCTGCTTTAGCTAAGATTTCATGACAGTGGTAATAAGTTGTGGGTTGGTAAAGCAATCTCGCCTTCCTATGAATTCCAACTGCCTCTTAATGTAACTAAACCAGGGTATTTTGTGAGCATGAGCCAAAATCCTGTATTATTGCTCGATTAAGGGCTGGTTCTTCATTTGTCCAGATCGAGCGCCATAACGTGAAATGAAATTAAATGAAATTATATTTGTAGAGCGCAACTAAACCCGAAGGCATCAAGGCGCTTAAAGATGGCACACTGTTTGGTCAGAGGAGAACTGGGAGCAGATTACAGGTAAGCTTCTTGAAAAAGCCAGTTCTTGAGTGCTTTGCAAAAAAGGGCATGGGAAGCAAGACCCTTAAGTTCCCCAGGGAGAGTATTCCATAGTCTAGGGTCGAGAGCTCGGAAGGCCCTTCCGCCCCATCTGACCTTGGATACTCGAGGGACAACGAGCAGATTTTTGTTGGAGGAGCGAAGTGCCCTGCCGGTAACATAAAGGGACAAGAGTGACCGGATGTCTTCGGGCCCAGTGACGTTCAGGGCGCGGTGCGTAATGCAGAGGGCCTTAAAATGTATCCTAGCCTGCATGTAGAGCCAGTGCAGGTTCTTCCTAATGGCTGAACGTAATAGGGACAGTTTGAATATGATGTGTTAAGGAAGCCAGGCCAAGTTCCATGTGACACAAGTTGCGCAGGAGGCTGGAAGGAACTGATATTAGTCTTTTAAGGACAATTTTATCTGTTGCTTGCAAGGTAGAAACGTTACAGAATCCCCAGACCCCGTCCCTATACAAGATGACAGCACAACGCCGTGAAATATGGAATTTAACTATTGAATCAATGGGTTTGGAGCCCAATTTACTTGTGAACCTGAACAAAGCCTCAAGAGTTTTATCAAAGCTCCTCTTCTTAACCTCAATAAGATGTAGCCAAGAGCCTTTATGGCCGAATGGGACACCCAGGTAAGAAAAGTTTGATACCTGGAGTAGCTTATCCTTTTTAATAAGACAAGATCTTAGTTTCCAATGTGCTGTCCCCACACCACCATGACCTGTACTTAGCTGTATTGGTCTTTAGCATGTGTGTCTTTTGAGTCGTGAAGGAGCATAATTTTATTAGAGAATAATGAAAGAGGAGTAAAGTGTTGAGAAATTGGGAAAAGCAGGAAATTGCACTGTAGGAAATAAAGGAGGAAGAAGAATTTAGATTGCCACGTCCACATCCGGGACGGAGAACAGAACAAGAGAGGTGAGGCGTGTTGTATATGGTAAGATGTTGCTCCTCAAAGGGAAGAAAGGTAGAATATTTAGGAAAGAGTGTGTGTGATAGAACCTATTAAATTAGTGGACACTATTTCCTTGGTGGAGAACCCATTTTAAGAGGAATTTATTATATGCATGGGAAAATTGCTTACTTTCATTTACCAGGAAATTGGATGGGTTCATGCTATTTAGCTGTAGTGTTTCCTAGAGTTTATCATATGGATGAATTAGATGATGAACATATTTTGAAAAGACTGAAACCTAGCTTTGAACAAGAAGTTTTAGATATATTAGGTGCATTCCTTCTGTGGGAATGGCAATGAATGATGTGAAGCATAAGTGTTCGTAGTGGAGTGGTGTGGCTCACTGGTTAGAGGCGGCAGACGCGAAAGCAGAGGACGGCCCAGGACCAGGGTTCAATCCCCGACGCGGCAGGGTTGTGAACCAGGGTCAGCGGACTCGATAATTCTCGCCTCGGTGCCTACTCTAACCAGGGATCACACTTGGCAACTCTGAGCATTAGCTTGCCTCATCTCCACAACGGCCCCCCACAAACGCCGGGGATGCCTGGTTTCACCTTGGGGATACCCAGGAGGGAACATCTCACAGGGAAAGCCAGGACGGGTTCCCCAGCGGTCTATAGCGCCAGGACGCCTCCGGGTAGCAGTGCGCTTTACAAGACACACACACACACACACTTTGTCTACTGTGGTAAACAGGCTTGCTGTAGATACAGCAGGATCTTTCAAGTTAGTGAATGTGGAAATGGCAGCTATTAGGGCCAAGGCACTGCAAAAAACTCTTACTTTAGATATTCTTTTCGTGAAAGTGGGCTGAGTCTGTATGGTGATTAAAGCTAAGAGCTGTACATTTATTCCTAACAATAGTAGAGTTATTGCTTCTTTAATTACTAATTTGACTAATCTGTTGTATGGGATTAAGTATTTGGAAAACCCGATCTTTGGGAAATTGTAGGTTCATGGTTTAGAGAGTTAGGGAAGAGTTTTGGTAAGGTTGGAGAGTGACTACGGTAGGTAAAGTAGGTGGTGGTGTTTTCCAGGCTATAATAACTCCTGTAATAATCATAAGAATGTGTGCAATTGTTCTGTTTCTTTTGCAAAAATTCTCAGAGTGCATGATTAGTAGATATAGAAATAGAGCTAAAGGTGAAAATAGGTTGAAGAAGAGGAAAAGATCGATGGAAATGGAATTGAAAAGCTTTAAGGACCATGTCAATAACCAGTTAACATGGTGGAGGAAATTTCCCAAACACAAGCAAACATGATGGCACCTACTCAGTGGCAGCTGATTAATAAAGTTTGGGTTTAAATTGATTATTTAAAAATAATCAAAGTGGGAAAGTTGTTGAAGCTTTTTCTGAATGGGCAATTTTGGTTGACAAATAATGTGTAATTGCTAACGATTTTTCCGATGAGTATAGTTATAACAGGTGAATTAATAATGTGTACTTAAAATAATTTTATTTTGAGGTTTAGAATAGTGTTTATTAACATAGTTTAGTTATGCCACATTTTCGTAGAGGCATAATTTTATTAAAATTGATGCTGTTTCTGGTGTCTTGTTCATCTTGCTCCTGCTCATCACTCCTCCCAGTGATGAGCAGGAGTCCCCTTGTGAGCCTTCTCTCCTCACAGCTTTCACGGAGCACAGGTTACTGTGATGAAATTGTTTATTTTCCTTCAAGAGCATGTATTGTGAATTAAACTTTTTCATCGTGTTCCTAAAGTAACTTTCTGAAGGGCACTTCCACTGGAAGTTCCGATACAGGCTTGCTAGTTTGAGTCTTTATTAGAGAATGTTTCATATTGACCTGTACATCTCCGGGCAACGCTGTTGCTGTGGAAGCTAATGGAAGATTTTTTCTATCTTAGAAATGGGTTAATGTTATGATTCTAATGTGTCTAATATGTGTTATCGGTAGTCATGCCATGCTGAATTTGCAGTTTTGCTGATTACATATGTGTCGAGTGTGTATACAAAATCCTTAGCTTTGGGGGTGAGCTATGAAACGTTATGTTTTCCTCCCAGGACTCTGTCCATTTGAAGAGACTTTTCCTTTTCTACCCGAGGTGCTGGTGGTTTCTTTATAATTCTGATAATTATATTAAGAGCCTTTCTTTTCTTTCCTCTAGGTATGCTGTCCGTACCATTTATGATTTTTGCTGCCTTGTGTAACTTAGAAATAATTCTGTTTTCTGACAATGTATTCTGTTTCTGAGCCTTTATGGTATTTATTTTGCATTACTTGGATTGCTTACAAAACCCTCTAACTTTTTATTTTTCTAGAACTCAGTTATCGAGTGGTCCCAGTCTCTATGTTTACCTCCTCTGCTAATTTGTTGGACCTGATGTAAAGGAGTGTGGTGACTGTTATCTCACAATCAAGGGTGCCAGAGCTGGGCCGCCAGAGGTAAAATGTGAGGTGATCAAAATATTGGGGTGCAGTAAACAATTGGGCGTTGGCTCTCACACAAGCCTATATCATGGTGCACATGCAGGGTCCGTGTTTGCTCATGACAACCAAAATCAGCAACAGGCATCAGACATCATTACAGTTGGGG
This sequence comes from Lissotriton vulgaris, assembly GCF_964263255.1. Lineage (NCBI taxonomy): Eukaryota > Metazoa > Chordata > Amphibia > Caudata > Salamandridae > Lissotriton > Lissotriton vulgaris. Next base: position 617,200,829 of record NC_141698.1, read on the forward strand.
CACTCAGGGCATGGGTGGGGCTCTTCCATCTCAACAGTCAGTCTTTTTTAAAATACGTTTACTTAGTACAAATAATGCAACAACATTTATCCTGCTCTGTACAACATTTGTAGGATTTATTTATTTATTTTTTTTAATTTTAATTTTTTTTACCCTCTCCCTTCGTGAATTTTGTTCTTTTTCTTGTTTCTCAATCTATTTTATTTTCACACCCCCCTTTTTTTTTTATTTAACTCCTTTTCTGTTATTATCTCATTTAACAAATTGCTCTGTTATATATTTATATTGTATTATATTATTATTTTTTTATTTTTTATTTTTCACCCTTGATCCGGAGGGTTCGCATGTTCGCTAATAGTAACAAGTAACTCTTCAGCTTCAAAGGGGGATTTGACATTGTACATTTTGTTATTGTACATTACCCTTAAAAAGGCAGGGAATCTCATTTGAACCGTCGCTCCTAGGCTTCTGAATTTTTCCATCCTTTGGCCTAGCTCCCACTGTCTATCCAGTGTAGTTTTGGACAGGTCCGACCTCACTTCAAAAGAGAAGTCTAAAGCTTTCAAAGTCTTGGCTTTGAGGGCTGAAGTCAAAATCCTCTCTTTTAGAAAAAAAAAAAAAAAAAAGTAGTAGGGAAGAAGGGGAAGGGAAAAAGGAAGTAAAGAAAAAGGAAATAGGAAATGGGGTGAAATATAAAAAATAAAAAAAAATGTATAAAAAAAAAAAAGAAAAGGAAAATCAAGGGACAAATAAAGAAATGCTAAAACACAAAGTATCTAAATTTGGGCCTGGATATATAATTTCGAGTTTAAATCCAGGAAAACTAAACAGTAGCGAGTGACAGATAAACATTAGTTAATCAACCTCAGAACCTTACTATAGATCTACTTATTTATTCTTGAAAGTTCGAGGTATAACGTCTATTGGGACTATTTTCAATCCCCATATTAGCGCCTGAAATCCACCCTCGATCACCCGATAATCTTCTTTGGGAATAAAATGATAAATAATAATAATGCATAATATATAAAGGAATAAAATTGGGACTTTAGGAGTTAACACCGCCTTTATCTTAAATATAGAGACCAACAAAATAGGTATTAGGGCATGGAGCAGGAAAACGTCAGAGACGACAAGCTGGCAATACATCAAGCCAGAGTAAGTTGGGGGGGTTTTCCAGGGGAGGGGGGGATGGGAAGGGAAAAGCAAAAAATAAAAGTCCTCATAAACCTAATACAATAATTATGAAGAATATAGATCCATCAGTTTCTCAAAGCAGCTGTTTGGTCAAAATAGCTAAAGATAAAATTAACAATAGGGTTTTTTTTAAAACAATAAGAATTAGAGGAGGGGGGCGGGAAACTTGGCTAAATATCAATGGCAGACATTAAATTCATATCCTGGAACGTAAATGGTCTGCGTGTTAGGGCTAGAAGAAACAGAATCTTGCAATACCTAAGGGATTCACCCGCACAGATCATTGCGATCCAGGAAACACACTTGAATAAACAGGAAATCACAGATATACTTAAAAAGCTCAAATGGGTTGATAAATTTATAACCACAGACCACAATACCAGTATCCGCGGCACAGCTATCATTTTCAAAAAAGCAGCTAGGGCCCAGATCACGAGTTGGGAAATGGATGTGAGTAGTATATGGCTGATAGCTAATGTTCAATTACATTCGAAGGACACTACTATTATCAGCTATTATGGACCTAATCAGGACGATCCTTCTTATTTAAACACCCTGCAGAACCATTTGATTACCTGTTCCGATCCTATAATATGGGTGGGAGATTTTAATCTTGTCCTAGACCCAAAGCTAGATAAATCCCCTACTTCCAGAGCGGTTGCGCATAGTAATATGAGGGACACACTACTCAGATGTATGTCGAATCTTGGTTTAATAGACCTATGGAGACAAAGGTCTGGCAATGCTATGGGAGTCTCCTACCACAACTACAAATACAGACATAAATCACGGATTGACTACGCTCTATTCAGTCGCTCTATTAAAGATCGGGTTAAAAATATAACATACCTCCCTTTACACCTGTCAGATCATTCTGCTATTTCTTTCTCTGTAAAATTAGATCAGAAGCCCACTCACCATTCCTGGTCTTTCGACCGAACAATTTTATTGGAGGAAGAGGAGAAAGATTATTTGATGTATGAAACAGCCTCCTTTCTAGAGCAAAATTTAGGCTCTACTTCTCTGGTCACAGTATGGGAGGCTTGGAAGGCCTTCATAAGGGGCTGTATTACAGGAAGGGCCTCATACAGGAGAAAGAAATATGATGAGGGAATCCGACATATTGAGCAAGAATTAATTCATCTAGAAGCATTAGACCAGCTCCCTTCAGACAATCAAGAGGAGAAGACAGAATTAAAAGCCAAGTTAGACATACTACTACAGGAGAGGATAAATAAAAGATGGCAGGCAAGCAAACTTGCCCACTTCGAATATGGTGAATTTGCAGGAAAATTGTTGGCTTGGAAAATTAAAGCTGATCAATCTAGAAATATTATCAAAGAAGTGAGGGTCGCTGGAGAAGTTAATAGTAGGTCAACGAACATGGCCATAGGGGAAGCCTTCAATGAGTTCTTCCAGAATATATACACTGAGGAACTGAATGTTAATGTAGAGGAAAGGAACGAATGGCTGAATAATATAATTCTTCCGGTATTGGAGAGCTCCCAAACGGAAAAAATAGATAAAGACATAACGGAACTAGAAGTTTCTAACACCATCAAGCAATTGTCACAGGGCAAAGCCGCGGGACCAGATGGCCTCCCAGGAGAATTATATAGAGTACTCAATACTACGCTTACCCCAGTCCTTACAAACCTTTTTAATGACATAATGATCAGAGGGCAGACACCACCAAGCTCCTGGGGGGAGGCAAATATAACCTTAATATTAAAAGCAGGCAAGGACCCAGCCGAATGTGGTTCATATCGCCCAATCTCGCTTCTCAATAGTGACTATAAGATATTTACCTCAATTTTGGCTGCGAGATTGGGAAGCGAGATTGGGTCGATAATCCACTCTGATCAAAAGGGGTTTATTAGAGGCCGGCAGTTGGCTGATCTAACCTACGATCTGGTGGGAGCCACGGACATTGCCTCAACTTTTGGTCTACCCCTGGCCATCATGACCCTCGACGCCACTAAAGCGTTCGATAGAGTAAATTGGGCATACCTAAATTCAATAATGAATACATTTCTGCTGGGACCCAAATTTTGTAGGACCATAGGCTTATTATATAACAACCCTAGAGCATCCCTATTAATAAATGGTACACAGACAACTCCTTTTAAAATTAGCCGAGGAACAAGGCAGGGCTGCCCCTTATCCCCTCTCCTTTTTAATTTATATGTTGAACCGTTTGCACAATCCATCAGGGAGGATACCAACATTCCACATTTAACTTTTTCGGGCTGGGAAAAGAAAATTGGCCTCTATGCCGATGACATACTTATTTATACAACTGAACCCACACTGGCATTTCCCATAATTATACAGAAGGCGGAGATGTTTGGGAGATTCTCGGGTTACGAAATTAATGCAGGAAAAACCGAGATTATGGTTTGGAATATTCCAAATCTTCAACTCCCTGTAAAATCGTCAATGAGATACCTGGGAATTACAATAACTAATGACTTAGAACACTTGACGCAAAATAACCTAGCACGTGTTTCGCGAGAATCCCAAATTTTGATGAAAGCCTGGTCCTTCCTCCCACTTAATATCTATGGGAGAACTAGCCTGATAAAAATGAGTATTCTCCCGAAATTTACTTTTATTTTCAATGCCATCCCGCTAGTTTTTGATACCAAACAGCTTGCAAAATGTCAGCAGAATATTAATTCTTTCATTTGGGGATATAAATCCAGCAGGTTAGCTTGGAAAAAATTGAGAAGGAGAAGAGAAAAAGGAGGGCTCGCATTGCCAGACCTGGAATATTACGCTTGGGCATTTCATCTAACCCATTCTAGGATGTTACTTAAGCTCCCCTGGGAAAATGCAAATGGGTTTATGTACAAGGCAATGCTACTGGGTTCGGACCTACCGGTTAATGGTTTTCTTTTCAAGTTCGGCCACCAGAAGTTTTTCAAAAAAATCAGGCTAAAGACACTATTGAGCATCTTGAAAGAATGGTCTCAAATAAAGTCCAAGGCCGGAATAGGATACCTATCTGAACATGCACCAATTTGGGACCTACCTGGGCTAGCATCACAAGAAGTCAACATAGTCAAAAGAGTCCTGTCAGACGCAGGGATCACAAAGTGGGGAGACTTGCTGTTGGAAAGATCAATCATTGACTGGGAAATTTTCAAGCAAAAAGTAACATCATCACTCTCCTGGATAGTACATCTACAAATAGGAAGCTGGTTTCGGACTCAAATTAAGAAAAAAGGAATGATGGGAGAGGAGAGTCCTTTAGAAAATATCCTAGTGGAAAAAATTGCGGGGAAAAAGGAAGTTGCACTCTTCTATTGGCATATTATAGAGGATGGTGAGCGTGATTTTAACCTCCCGGAAAAACTTTGGGGTGTGAAGGGAGAACCAGATAGAGAGATTATTTGGGAGGAATCTTTCACCCTTCTTTACAAAATCATCAAACCAGCATGGTTGAGACGCAACCACTTCTTCACACTTCACAGAGCGTATTATTCCCCTAAAAGACTGTCGAAATTTCAAACAGGGAAGTGCTGTTGTAAATGCTCTTTACCAGCAGCTTCAGACCTTCACATGTTTTGTGAGTGTCCAAATATAGCCACTTTTTGGCATGAAGTCAGAACAACACTTGAATCTATTCTGGGTATCACGATTACGTGCACATGGTCTTTAATAATTTTTGGACTAAACCACAATATTAAGGGATTAGAGAGAGATTTCCTGTTTTATCCCATCTTACTGGCAAGAAGAGAAATTTGTAAAAATTGGGTCAACATAAATCCCCCAACACATGCAGAGTGGCTGTCTTCACTTTATGCAACATCAAGGCTGGATCTATCGAGAACATGCAGCCCTCGATCGCTTAAATTTTGGGACTTTTTGATTGATTGGACGAGGGATAGTTAGACAACCCGGGGTTTTTTTTTTTTTTCCCGGGTCCGATGATTAGGCCTAAAATCTCTCTGTCCTATATGGTGGTATCGTATAGCTACGGGACATCTGGCCGAACTGGTCTGAAGGGAGTATGTCCGTCCAAGCTCTGTTGGTGACACTGAGGCTGACTCTCGGGGCACCTGGAGCTCAACATTGGGCTCCGAGGGGATACGGGGGGGTCGGTCCTCGTGTCTGAGAGGACAAGAGCATTGTTGGATCGACTTTTTGGCTAATGAGGACAAAAAAAAAAAACATTTCTAGGATTTAGACAGATAGAACCAGCAGGAAACAACAAACAAAGAACAATGGTCATTAGAGTGTTCGGTACAGTACACCAGTTGGAATACAAATAAGCCACAGTTCTTCTTATTTTACACTACTTCTTGTTGGATCAGTTATCGTTCCCAGCCGCAGTGTCCCCATAGTGGGTTCACATCTAGTACCAATATACTTTATTGATACCTATATCCAGAACCCATGAGGCATCACTGTAAGAACGAAAGCAAATGGTGCTTGGGGGGCTGAAGGCAGCAAAAACCCCAAACCAACAATCACAAATAAGACAAACTGTCTCTCAAAGGTGGCAGCATTTATCAATAATTTAATATGCCCTGAGGAAGATCCTGCTTGTGGAGTCGAAATGGGAGATTGTGATTTCTTAACCAGTTTCCAATGCATTAACATGAACACCAAATTTTATTTTTATTATTTTTTGTTTTACTTCTTGTATAGTGCTAGAATCGACCCCCGAATGGGTATCTCTGTGCTTAGGACGGACCGTGAGGGTGTGATACAGCTCCAGCAAGGTTATCAGGCCCAGAAAAGAGTCGTCTTAAGCAGCTTCCTGAACTGTAGGTGATCCAAGCACTGTCTAGAGGACATGAGGAGCTCGTTCCAGTATCAAGGGCCAAGATGGGAAAGAGCACTTCCTCCTAATCTTGCCTTTCTTACTCGAGGCACCACAAGAAGGTGTTTTGCACTCGAGTAGAGGGATCTCGATGGTACATAAGGCTTACATTTCTCAGAGAGATAGGAAGGACTCAAATTAAGCAGTGACTTATGAATAGTGCAGCAGATTTTAAATCTAACCTGTTGGCGGATGGGGAGCCAGTGCAGCTTCATAAGAAGAGGGCGAGAGGGGGTCCTGGAGGGAGCATTAAGGACCAGCCGTGCCGCCGTGTTTTTTGACTACCTGCAGTCTGCTAAGTGAGGTATCGTTAGCGGAAATCAGCAAGCCTTTACAGTACTCCAGATAACTTAATACCAGCGCCTGGATTAAAGTTTTCCAGGTAGAGTCAGGAAGCAGAGGGAAGACTCGGCGGGGACCAGGCCTATTACATGGAAACGGGAAACAGCTGTCTGAGCGGCATCCTCCTTCAGAATAAGGGCTTGATCTAGACGGATACCCTGGTTTTTAATTGTAAATTTGGGGGCGGGATGGGGACCTAGATCGGTTGGCCACCACTCTGGCGTCCATAGGCGGGGGGCTTCTCCGAAGAGCATAATCTCTGTTTTTCCTACATTACACTGGAGGAAATTATTCTTCATCCAGTGGGATATGGCTCTCATCCCATTAGAGAAGGCCTGCTTACAGACGAGGTGAATTTATTGAAGGGAAAGAGTAACTGAGTGTTGTCGGCATATGATATGGGGATGAACCCATGTGTCCTCAGGAGATTGTAGGGCTCAGACACGAGCCCTGGGGCACTCCCTTGGGGGCTGAACGAAACGGGCCTATGTTGACAATCTGGGAGCGATCTGGTAGAAAGCTCCTCATCCATTCTAAGGCTAATTTTCTTGGCCTGACCTCTTCCAGTCTTTTGATCAAATTACTGTGAGAAACTGTGTCGAACAGCACCGGAATTATGAAGTGGCCCTTATCTAGGGTCATCCTGTTGTTATCTGTGACCGCTAGTAATGCAGATTCAGTGCTGTATTTGGGCCTAATACCGGACTGGGAGGGATCTAAACATCCTGTCAGTTCGACATGGTTGGAGAGGTGAGTATTGACATGTTTCTCCACTAGTTTGCTCAGGAACGGGAGGAGTGAAATAGGGCGGAGGTTGGATAAAGGCCGTCCACAAGATTTTAGTGTTCTTGCGGATTGGTCTAACCTGAGCAACTTTCCACTCCAGCAGTACATGGCCTTCTGTTAGGGAGAGACTAATAAGAGATTGCATAGAGGGGTACAGATGTTTAGCTAAAGACAGAATAACTTTAGCTGGAATAGGGTCAGAAGGGGACCCAGATTTTATCTTGTGGATCAGTAATTCAACCTCTGCTAATGGAATTGTGGGAAAGTGCTCTAACAACTGAGGGTCTATTGGATTCAATTGGTCCAAGGCCATTGGGATCTGCTGCAGGCTTCCTGCTGAGGTGATTTGCTTCATAGATGAGCTCTATTTTTCATGAAAAATAGAGAGCAATATTATTGCACACCAATTTGGAAGGGGCCTGTAAGCTTTCACATGCCTTGGGGCTGATGAAGGACTGGAGGATTTGATGCAGGGTTTTAGAAGAATTGCCGGCCTGGGCTAATTGTGATGTTATGGGTTTTCCGTGCTATTTTGATATTCTTATGTTAGCTGGACCTGATCTCTGTCCTTCTCATTATGGGAAGCACGCCAGATTCTCTCCAATTTCCTGCAAAGTTGTTTTTGAACTCGCAATTGAGTCGAGAACCAAACTGCCTGTGGGCGTTTGGGATGGCTCGGGAAAGATTTCAGAGGTGCAATATGATCAATGGCTATCAAGACGGCCGAGTTATATTTGGCCAGTGCTTCCTCAATATTGTCCAATGTAGAATTTTGATGCCTTAAGAAAGAGGTTTGAAATTTTTCCGCGGTGACTTTCTGCCACGGCCTGCAAGTATGAAATGTAGATGATTTAGGTATTTTAGGATCTGTGGGGTCCTGAATAAAAAATTTGATAACTGAATGATCAGACCAAGTGAGTTGTTGGGGGAGGGGGTTCACACTGAATCCTGGAACAGTTAGAAAATATAATATCTAGGGTATGACCGGCTATGTGGGTCGGGCCTTCATTAAGCTAGGATAGGCCTAATAGGTACAAGTCTGCCAAAAGAGTCTGTGCGTCTAGATAGGAGAGACATTCACTATGGATATTGAAATCTCCTAAGAGTAAAAAGTTATTGCATGCGCTCACATATGGGGCTAATAGTTCAACCAATTGTAGAGAGAAATCAGTGAGGGGTCCTGGGGGACGATAGATTAACACCCCTTTCCAACTAGCTCGCAGTAATGTAATGGAACTACGACTACGTTTTTTGAAAATTTTATAGTAAGAAAATATGGAGTTGGGAATAGTAAATATATACTTATCCTGTGATGTAGTAATGGACGATATAGCAGATGGGATATTTGTGTAGATCAATATTGTCAAATATATACTAACATACTGCTGTGTGCATGCGCATTGCCCATTGCAGCCACATGTTTGCTTGTTTGCGGAGGCCATTCAGTCATTCTACTGTGCATATTTTCTATTTATACATATGTCTTCACACCATGCACAAAGTGGAAACTAATTTAAACTGTATCAATCACATACACTATCTCTACTCGAAGAGAACCACTCAAAGGAAGGAAATTATAGCCATCACTTTAACTTTGAGAAAGCAGATCCCTGGCTTAGTACCACAACTGATGAATGGGTTAAAAAAGAACTATTAAAACCTTTGTATAGTTGACAGGTCTGGAAGAACAAACTCTGTTACTTATTTGTAATGACTTATAGTAGCTCATAGAAATATAGAAGACACATTGCAATTCACTGCTGTGAATTCCACCTGATGGCCACCAGACTAGGACCAACACACACACCTATAGACCATGCAAGAAATCTAGGGATCATCCTTGATGACAAGCTCAACATGAAGGCTCAAGTCAATGCAGTGTGCACCTCATGCTACAACATCGTATGAATGCTGCAAAAGATCTTCAGATGGTTGCCTCAGAATACCAGATGGACCGTCACACACACACACACTCATCACCAGCAAGCTGGAAACCAGCAATGTCATTTATAACAGAATCTCCAAAGAACTACACAGATTGCAGACCATCCAGAATGCAGCTGCAAGACTCGTATTCGACCTCCCCTGCTGCATCCACATCACACTGAACCTCAGGAGACTTAACTGTCTCCCCATTCACAAGCACAGCCTATTCAAACTCCTCACACACACACACACACACAAAGCCCTACACAACACAGGACGAGAAAAACTACATTCACTTTCCCCAGCCAAGTAGACATTTACACTATGCCTCACTCTCACTCATTCTCACTTTCACTCGCACACATGCCATGCATCCTCAAAAGCGAAACTGGAGGTTGTTCATTCTACTATATCACACCCAAGGCATGGAATGACCTCCTTCAATACATCAAAGCCTCCTACTCAATTCTTGAGTGCCGCAAGAAGCTGAAGGCCTTGCTCTTCTTATAAGCCCCTTGGGACTCCACACTTACAGACCTTGCCCAAGCGCCTGGAAACCTTATCGGGTGATTAGAGCACTATACAAATCAACGTAACATAACAGTATCTCCTGTTGGAGAACATCACAGATCATGAATCAGTGATCAATCTTTCTGGTCATGAACTACTTTTTACTGAACACTTTGTACCGTCCAAGGGACTGATGTCCTGTACCATGCCAAAAATGGACAATGACAGAAACATGGCCCAGGAAAGCACTCACTTGATGGCAGCTCCTTCATATCTGTACCAAGATAAAGTCAATGAACTACAGGAGGGGGATAAACAGAGAAAAGTCAAAGAGGCAAATTTACTGCTATTTTGTGTAGTGGGTATTTTATGTTGTAAGTAATAAGGAGAGGGTTTCCAGGCAAAGTGATACAAAAAGAAGCATAAACAAGTGGAAGTGGCCCAGTGAAAAAGGAGGAAAGAAGGAGACAGCAGGCAACATGAGGCAGAGGAAATTCTGGAGTACTGTGAGGAGCAAGCGCAGAGCTAAGAGGAGGATAGGATCTGGATCCGGAGGGAGTTTGACAAGAGTGTGAGAAGTGTGGAGATTAGGGTGGAGGTTTGGAGAGCACGAAGCTAGGTAAGGATGAGCAGAGACTGGACCAAAGACAGTGTTGCAGAGCACAAACAAGATTAAAAGCGAAAACAAAGCTTCATCGCAGCTGTGTTGTGGAGAAGGGGGATATGTCCTCTCTTGCCATGGTCCTGAAATAGACCGTGGTTATAGGCAAGTGACAAGGAGCCTGTGTCTGGGCGAAAAAGGAAATGTGTTCAGTTTATTGATTCTCATTAGAATTTATTTTCAGATTTTCTTTCTTTTTTCTTTAGAGGTTTGAAGAAACCACAATAACTCAGAGTAGTAGCTAACATGGTCCTTCTAGAAACTGTGGTGAACCAAGAGTTTTCCTTTCTTTGTAATTTGACTAACATAACACACTAAGAAAGAGAATAGGTGTACAGAATTGAACTTAGCGTCTAGGCATGTTAACTGGGACATGGCCAAAATACAAATTAGTGGGGAAATGGAGGGACAAGAAAATCTTGAGACTAAACCCAATCTCATGACCACACAGCAAACTTGAAGCCTGCATTTCCAGTCCACAAAACAGAAAAAATTAACTTACTCTAAAACAACAGATAAACTAAAGGAACTTACTGTTAAAGGGACAAAAGAGCAATTTAAACTTAGAAAAATCATAAGGAAAGTATGCAAACAGGATAAATGTCATACATTTGGGGTCATGAGTACAGACAAATATAACACTTAAGCAAATATACAAGTCTGTGCCACACGTTATTCCTGGATCTCAGTAATAGCATAGAAAGTGCAACAACGGAGTCATTCTACAAGCTCTCTAGAGATACCCAGATCTGAAAAAAAGGTCAATGGTTCATCGCTGGTGTCACAAAATATATAGAAGGCATAGCTGAGTGCATTTATTCTATGTCAGTGCTCTGGTAAGGAACCAAAATAGTTTGTGCCAATACACACTTCTTCAGGAACATCTAAGCAGTAGGTAGGGTGCCACCTATTGCCCTGCTGCAGAATCCAATATACCATATGCTGATGGGTTAGGAGCCTACCATAGACTCCTACAATGCAAAAACATGAGTGGAAATCCTGATCAAGGTGATCAACAGCTTTATGAGATTTATGCTCAGACACAACACTTTCTGTTTCAGTAAAATACATTTCCTACAAAAGATAACTATTGACATGGGCAAATGTATGACACTAGAAGATCTGGACCTCATTATAGTGGTCTTCAAGCAGGACCTCCTCATAAGAGCACCCTCTAAAACCGTTAGCTTACTTTTTCATGATTTGAACTGAGAGGGAGAAACCTCATAAGAAAACCACCAGGAATTCACTATGTTTCACAATTTTATCAAATTCAAATCTAGCTTCAATTTCACTTTCAATATCTGCGTCTGCCTAGAAGATGACTAAGGGCCTGATTAAGATCTTGGTGGGTAAGTTACTCGGTCACAATGGTGATGGATATCCTGTCCGTGAAATATAAATCCCATAGGATATCATTGAATTTACATTTCGGCGGACCGTATATCTGTCACCATTGTGATGGAGTAACCCATCCACCTAGATCTAAATCATGCCTTTATTCTCCTTCTTCAAATAATTTGTAGACCTGTGCAATAACCTTAAACTCCATTAATGTGTAAGAGCCACACACTGAAAACAATTGTCTGGGTACTGCCCCCTCAACAGGAAACGCATATCAGCAACATAAGCCCATATGGCAGTAATCTGACCTCACACACAATCTTACTTTTTAGTATGGAGTGCCATGGCTTCAGTCCTACCAAGAAGAGAGAGAAAAGAAATCTTTCATTTCTGATACATCAATAAAATAGCATTATCTGCATTCAAAACAATGCTAGAATCAAAGATCTTGCCACCCAATCGCGGCCTCTTCTTAGAGCAATCACCACTATTGCTTCAAGAGCTGTTGTCAGATGGAAAATGACAGAGCTCACCCCCATACTTGGCACTGAGACTCAGTAAGTTCTGAAGTTTTGAAGAGCAATGCGATTAAATTCAGGGCCTATATGTACAACCACTCTCAAGCTTAAAAGTACCAGCTATCTCAAACCACTCAATAAAATACCCCCTAAATAATGATTAATTGGAAGGGTAACAGAGATTAACAGTACCCACAAATGTGTCAAGATAGTACAAACACACAACTGTCCTCCCTTTGCTGAGGAAACCCACTGCAGACCCTCCAAAGCTCACCAACTACAGATCAATTTCCCTGCTACAATTCTCAACCAAGATATTAGAGCAAATCATCAACAGACACCTCACTGAATACCTCAATGACCACCAACTCCTCAACACCACTCAGTCTGGTTTCAGACCCAATCACAGCACAGAAACTGTTCGCATCGCTATCACAGATGATGTCTGCATGACTCTGGGTGGAAGAAGCACAGTGGCCCTCATCCTCTAGACCTCTCCACAGCATGTAACACAGCCTCCCACTTCATACTCATCCAATGCCTACATGATGTTGGAATCAAAGGACACAAACTCTGATAGATCTGCTTCTTCTTCTTCTTATTATTATTATTATGTTTCTTATATAGCGCCTGAATCGACCCCCAAAGGGGTATCTCCGCGCTTGCCTTGGGAACCCGTCCTGGCTTTTCCCTGTGAGATAGCCCCTACAGGGCATCCCCAAGGTGAAAGCCAGGCATCCCGCCACGGGGGGGCCGTTGTGGAGATTAAGCAAGCTTAATGCCCAGAGTTGCAGAGTGTGAACCCATGATTAGGTCAGGCACCGAAGCGAGAATTATCGAGTCCATGGACATTTGAGCTCAAGACCCTGCCGTGTCGGGAATTGAACCCTGGTCCCGGGTCTGACCTCTGCTTCAGGGTCTGCCTGCTCTAACCAGTGAGCCACACTTCTTACTCATTGGAAGGACCCGGTCAGTCAGCCTAGCACCATACACCTCGGACGCCTGCACCTCAACTTCAGAGTTCCACAAGGATCCTCCCTCGGCCCAATCATCTTCAACACCTACATGATCCCTCTAGCCAGTATTATCCACACTCATGACATCAATGTTATCTCCTACACTGACAACACACAACTCAATCTCTCTGTCACGGACAAGATGCCCAGTACCTGGATCAACTTCAATGCCTGCATGACTGATATCACCCATCACTGTCTAAACCTGAACAACAACAAGACCAAAATAATGATCTTCAGAAAGAACACATAACTGTGGGACTCCACCTAGTTTCTAAATGAGCTAGGACTGGCATCCATCCCTACCACCAACACCAAAACATCAGGATCATCATCAAGAGCAAACTCAACATGACTGCCAAAGTCAGTGCTGTCACCGCCTCATGATTCCATAGCCTGAAGATGCTGACGAGGATTTACAAATAGCTCCCAACCCCCACCCTGAAAACCATCATGCCCACCCTGGTCACAAGCAAGCTGGACTACGGGAACACCCTCTTCCCAAGATCAACAAAAAACCTCACCTAAAAGCCACAGACTGTTCAACTCCCTATGCCACATCACATCACACCACACCTGAAGGGGCTCCCCCTGCTCCCAGTTTGCAAACAAGCATAATTCATACTCCACACTCACACATTCAAAGCACTACATAACACTTACCCAACATACCTCAACAGTAACATCTTCTTCCACAAACCTTCCAGAAACATCTGCTCACCCGTACTCCTCCTTGCACACATCCCACGCATACAAAAAAACAGATCTAGCAGTCGAGCCTTCTCCAACATTGCTCCTAAACCTGATACTGCACATAAGACTCACTTCTTGAATTCTACAAGAAGCTGAAGACCTGGCTTTTTGAGTAGTCCTGCTAGAACATAGGTGTGGCTAGACTCACACAGGCTCAGTGCCACGTGGAAAGTGAAAATGTACCTACACACGTGCTAAGGTGTGTGGACTAAGTGTCTACGTACTTACGGACACTTGAAAAAAAGACACTTTGGTCGAGTTTAGGCAGTCGATCGGGGCTCGGGAGGGGTTCGCTCATATGTCAGACTTTGATCTCAGAGCGTAACCCGCCTTCAAACCTGGTGCGATCTCCTGTCATCCCGGCTGCTTTCACTTTCCACGTGGTACTACACACTTTGCCGCTCACCACTTTCACGGTCGTGAAGAAAGCCCCTCTAATATTTCCCTGCGGGCTGAAACATGTAGAGCTATCACATAGACAACTAATAGATAATAAATTATTTTTTTTATTGCACCACACATCATTTTTATTCATATCCTGAGCCCCTCTATTAAAAGTTCACAGGCAAGGATTCTCAGAGGTATTTTTAATTCACATCACATCACACACCTACACCTACACCACACCAGCTCCGCTGTAATCAGGCATAGTAGCACAACCGGGGGGCATTCGGCCACCTGGTTGGGACCCCAATGATGAAGCATGACACCAACTAGGTTGGTGTGTGAGGGGTCTTTTAAATAAACCCAGTGGGTCCAAAACACTGCCCAACTAGTGATTGAACCACACACATAATTGGTTTGTCCATCGTTGTTTAACTTGTATAAGGAGCCCCATTGTTTTTCCCCCAGCGGAGTAGCAAGCAGGGAATCCCAAAACCCTTGGTGTCTCGGGGTTGAGTGTGGCTCAGAGTGCGTATGAGTGAGTAAAGGAAGGAGATGGTCCCCTTTGTGGATGCCCCCGATTGTGCAAACCTCTTGATGGGAAGTCTCTAGTTGCGGACAGTCATACCTGAGGTTGCTGTACCCAGTGTTAAAGTTGTATATAGTGGAATTTTTCAGCAGGCTGAAACTTGAATGTGTTTAGCGCAGTCCTCAAATGTCATTAACTTCTCTTTTTTAATAAAGATCAGAGACCATAAGGCAACCTCCCTCTCGTCATCCTTCGAACGGCCACTCTTTGTGAGCCCCCTCTTTGGGAGCCGGTGGCAACTCAGGATTAAAGTGAATAGGAGTATAGGGAGAAGGGAAAGTAGTGAGGGGCATTGACCTGGTAATGCCATCCCATACCTGCAGGGTGGTAGCTGTGGGGGTGCTAATATAAGCATTTAATGTCCCGTTTTGTTTCAGCTTCCATAGGAGATCCCAAATCGTCTCACCCACTATTTGTCGGTCAATATGGAGCCCAAGTTTTTCAGATTCACGAAGGGACCAGTCTGTGAACACCTGGAGTTGGGCCACTCTGTAGTACCCCAGGAAGCCCGGAAAGGCCAACCCCACCTCCATGCGCACCTTGGTTAACAAACGGTGGGACAAACGCGCCCTCTGACCCTGCCATATGAACTTAGTTATCATCTTTTTCAGGTTGGCAAAGAGATCCCTTTCAACCTGTATCAGTAGACCTTGAACGAGATAAAGCAGCCTAGGGAGAAAATCCATTTTGATGCCGTTGATACACCCTATCCAGGACGTGTTGGAGGTTCTCCATCTGGCCAAGTCTGCTTTAAGCTGCCCCAACAAGGGAGAATAGTTAGCCCCATAAAGATTTGATAACTAAGGGGTAAGTTTAGTGCCCAAATATGTGATGTCTTTGTGAGTGCATTGAAAAGGGGACATCTCTTCTATGATCCTCATAGTGTCCTTGGGCAGTGTCAGATTGAGGAGATAGGACTTCAATATATTTACCTTAAACCCAGAGGCTTTTTTAAAAGAGGTGAGCTCTGTTTGGATGGCCAGAAGAGAGATCAGCGGCTATGTGACTGGGATCAGAACATCATGTGCAAAGAGAGAGATCTTGTGCTCATCTGTCCTGAAAGGCAACCCTCCTATGTCTGGATTGGCCCTGATTTGCTCCACTAGGGGCTCAATGCTGAAGGCAAACAGCAGGGGAGACATCAGGCATCCCTGCCTAGTTCCCCTCGAGAGTCCGAAGGGTTCAGAAGCCACTCCATTCACCAGTACCCGGGATCTAGAAGTGAAATAGTTGCCCTGCACCTTACTTATAAAGGTCTTATTGAACCCAAATTGCCTCATTGTTCTAGACATAATGGCCCAATGGACCCAATCATAGGTCTTCTCTGCATCTAGCTAAAGAAGTACTGCTGGGATGTCTTTTTTCTGCACTTTTTCGATAATGTGTACCTACCTCCTCAATTTATCATGGGTTTGCCTACCCTTGATCTGCCTTAATGAGAGAAGGCATGACATTCTCTAGGCGAGTGGCTAGTATTTTAGAATATAATTTGGTATCTAGGTTCAAGCTCGCAATAGACCTGTAGGAGGCGCAGTTGTAGGGTCTTTTCCTGGTTCTGATATGACTGGGATCAGCGCTTCCCCCATGGAAGGGGTCACCCGTTGTGTGGCTGCTATATCATTGAACAGGGTCACTAAGCGGGGAACCAGCTCGGGCGTGAATGTACGATAGAAGTGAGCATTCAGCCATCTGGGCCAGGTAGCTTCTGCAATTTAAGTGTTTCTATTTCCCTCTGCACCTCCTCACAAGAGATAGATCTGCTGAGGTCCTCATTCGTGGAGGCTTATATCGGCTGCAGATCAAGTGCCTCTAGGTATTTCTCCTTATCCTCAGTTTCCAAATGATTCAGCGGTATATAGGGAGTGGAAGAATTCCCCAAAAGCTCTGGCCTTCCCCTCTTCATTTCGCTGAGATACACCAGCATTATCTACTATATGTGCAATATATTATTTTTCCTGCCTAGCTCTGAGTTGTTGAGCCAGTAGCGCACCAACTTTATTTTCCCCCTCGTAACTACGGGCATGCAGTCACAGGATAGTTTTTTCCGCCCCATTAGTGTAGATGGCTTGCAACTTACCCTTTAGCTGTGTGACTTTCCATAGGGACTGAACCGAGTGATTGGCCTTGTGAGCATTTTCTCCTTTTTGTAACTCTCCTTCTAAAAGCAATCTCTCTTCCTTTCGTTGGGTTTTAAGCATGGTGGCTAATTCAATGCACTTCCCCCTTATGATTGCCTTGAAGGCATCCCAGCTATTGGGAAGAGAAGTCAGTGCGTAAACATTAATGTAAAAAAGCTCAGCGATTGCCTTTCTCACTTCATCCCTGAGAAGTCGATCCCTACTGAGAAAGTTAGGGAAATACCTCGTAGCATGTTTAGAACGTGGGCCAGCTCCAGAGGGGCATGGTCTGAGAGGCAAATCGGGTGGAACTGGCATTCTGAGAATGTATGAAATAGAGACTGGCTAATGAAGTGGTCAATTCTGGAGTAGGTCTTGTGAGAGTGAGAGAAAAAGGAATAGACTTGTGTCGAGGGGTAAAGTCCCCTCCACACATCTAGGAGACCCAACCTCTATAGAATAGCTTTAAGCATCTTGCTGAAACCCCCCTGTTGCCCTATGTGGGTGGTTGTGTCTATTGACGTGTCCGATATTGAATTAAAATCTCCCAGTAGCAGTATGTTGCCCATGGTGAACCCCTCCAGTGTGGATAGAAATGTGCTCAGGAAATATTGTTTCCCCACATTGGGTGCATAGACTGTAGCAATAGTGCATGACATTCCTCTTAGCTCACCCCTGACCATCAGGAATCTCCCTGCCATATTTGATTTGTAAGCCTGGAGGAGAAATGGGACGGAGGAATGAAAGAGCACAGCCACCCTGTTGTGCTTCATGTGTGCTGAGGAGCAAAAGACTTGTGGGAAGACCCTGTGCTTTAGCCGTCGCTCATCCCTTTTTGGAAGATGTGTTTCCTGCAGGGCAGTTATTTTAACATGATTCAAAAGAAATTGCCACATGCTGTGTCTCTTATTAGGAGAATTAAGGCCCCTTACATTCCAAGATACAGTTAACCGCCATTAATCAGTTTGGGACCCTCCCTAGATTTCCTTGTGAGATCTTCAGACGCCCTCCTCCCCCAAACCACCCCCTACCATGACCATAACCTCATAATCAGAACGATAGGCAGCATGATACCTAAACATATTCAACAGAAACAGATACGAACCAGAACCTTGAGCTCCGAGGCACTCTCTCTCAGAAAAGAACCTCAACTAGAGCAACTCCTAGGGCAGAGCCAATTCCGCTGCCAATGCCCTCTCAACAGCTACTTAGCATGATTTTAGAGTTAGCCATTGTTCGTTGTCTGTTTACTAGTCATGGCTTCACCACCCTGGCGCTCACTTCCCCCATCACCTCTGTGAATCCTGATCTCATCATTGTTTTCTGTGGATGGGGCCAGGCTCCTTTTAACTCTTATCACCACTGTTCTTTGCTAGTCTGCTTGAGAAGTTCGTAACTTTTCCAGACCAAAGAGTTTCTTCGTGAGTCATCCCAATGTTTTCTTGCCGCCTCTTTTCTGTTGTAGCCAAGGTCCCCTACTGCGTCTCACCATGTGCGAATCTGTACTTGCGTCCCCTGCTCCCTTCGTCTGCTTTGAAGTGGAGTTCTCAATGCCCAAGATGGTTGCTGCTTCCTCTATCTCCGTGCAGTGAAAGTTCTTATTATCTGACAAGAATGCCAGGCCAAAGGGATAAGTCCAGCTGTATTTTATTTTGTGATCTCTCAGGACTTCTGTGATCGGCCTGAACTGCTGCCAATGAGCTAGTGTGGCCTGGGCCACATCTTGGAACAAGGAGCAGGACACATTCTGGAATGTTACTTTATCGAGGGCTTTCTGAAGAATCAATTCTTTAATCTTATAGGAGCTGAATTTTGCTAACACGTCGCTAGGCTTTCTGGAGTCTGCTATTATTTGCGGTCCCACTCTATGGACCCTCTCCAGCTGCACCTCCGAGCTATTCTCTTACAGCACTGTCACGAAAAGCCCCACCATGAATGCTTCCAAGTCTGGGAACTCGCAACCTTCTTCCAGGCCCCTCACCCGAATGTTGTCTCGCCGGGAGCGGTTCTCAAGGTCTTCACACTTGAGTATCATGGCCCGCAGTTAATTAAGCAGGTCAACAGAATTTTCCTCCATAGGCTGCACACGGTCAGCCAGTTCTTGCCATTTCGCTTCGAGGTCCAGGGTGTTAGCCCCAATCGAATTCAAATCTGCTTGTAGGGCCACCAATTATCCGCCCATCTCTGCTTTAAATGTGTCGAACAAGGCCCACATTTCTGCCTTGATGTAATTCCGCAGCTCCTTTTTGAACTCTCTTAGCGGCTCCATCAGGTCCTCCCTTGTAAGCACCATGTCACTGGGGGACTGAGCTCTCCCCTCTTTGTCTGCCTCGTGCTTGCTGGGGTGAAGTAGCTGGAGACTTTGGCAGACTGTGCTTTCTTTGGTGGCATAGAGGACCAGGGTGCAATGTCAGCCTGTCAGGCAACTCAGTCCTGGGCTCCTCGGTAGAGACATCAGGCCCGAGCCCCCGACATTCAGGAGCAGCATGCCACACACCACTCCCACTGGAGCCCCCCTCTTCATGTTGCGGACCCCCTCTCCTCACCTGGGGGTCCATGCGGCACCTCCGCGCCCCAACAGCAAGCTCACAGTGGTGGCGGTGCGCGTACATCGGATGGTACGGTCGGCTCTCAAGGCCTTCTTTCAGTAAACTTGTTGTGCCCCCCGTCGCAGCAATTTGTGAGCCTCAATCCCTTGGTTTATCTCCGTTGGCTGCACCGAGCGCTGCTGCCTACCCCCAACCTGAGTAGGCCCCCACTTTGTGTTGAGCCTCGCGGCTCTGGGCTCCACCACATCAGTGCCCTGCTGGCATCTTTAGCAGCAACGCCCACCTGGGGCCTCTTCTTGCCAGGGTGAATGGGCATCACAGGCAACTCACTTTTGGGGCGACAATTGCCCACAAACCTGCTATATTGTCCGGGCCTGGCGCGGAGCCAAGTGGAGTCACGTCCGTTCAGGCGTGATGGTTTGCCATTCCCCCCTGGCTTTTTTTTTAATTATAGTAACCAATGTTGGCGCTGTAAAATAAATAAAATATGCAAATGTGCATTTTAAGTAAGGTACAGCACAGCAGCAGATTACAGCTGCCAGGCCCTTCTTATAAGGGGCAGGAGAGCAATGGCAAAGCGGGCAAGTGAAAATTACCAGATCAAGATGGGAGAAACAGAAAGCCTTGGTGGTTGGGGGGGAATGGAAGTGGAGAAAAAAACAGAAGCTGGACATGGTATAGCGGAAAAAACAATGCAGAAACCGTAGTTGGTGGCGGTTGGTATTACAGAAAAAAGTTTGATTGTGGGGTAGTTTGGGAGAGCAACAGATAGGGTGGTCAGCTAGGGTGACCAACCTTCCGTAAATTTTACGGACCGTCCGTAAAATGGACCTCACGCACGTTGTCCGTGAGGATCCCTTTTACGGACGCCTTTTGTCCGTAATTATGGCATTGCAGGGAGCAGTGCTGTTTCATAGCGAGAAGCCTCAGCCCTCTGATGAAGCCACCTTGCACTCATGCTCGAGCACAAGAGCAGCCCCACCCGCCCATTGTCATTCTGTATGGGGCTGATGATTGCCACATACAGAATGACAATGGTCAGTCTGGGCTGTTGTGGTGGCCTCCTCCTGCCTCTGTGTACAGCATGAAAACGAGCCGAAATAGATAGGAAAGTCGAACCTTCCGTACTGTTGAGGGCCAGTCCGGGTTTTCCACTCACCACCAGACAGGAGTAAGCCTGATGGAGTAAACTTCTTCCATCAAATCATACCTAAGTGTGCATAACTAAGAATCCCCTGGAGGCCCCCCCCCCTTCCCGGGCATGAAAAGCGGCGGCAGTCGCAATAATGGCTGTTACATTATTAGGCATTTCCATTTATACTGGCATTGTGTTTCATGCTGAAGAACTTTAGGTAAAATGTATTGATTTTTGTATATATCGTTCCCAGCTTGTGATAGGTTTTTCCTTTAACAAAAAAAGTTTTGAATCTATCAATTGTGAAACATTGGTTGATGAATTATATTGGTTTCTTTTGTTGTGAAAAATGTTGTAAATATATGTAAGTGTTTGTAAATGTATGAATAATTTGATATATGTCTTCTTGGATGGACTAGGAGTTTTCATGTTCACATTTCTTTAAAAATATATAAACTAAAGAAAAAAAATCACTTTTCTAGAAAATGGTTTAATAAATAACCAGATCATATGGACTGTTTCTCATTTTGATCATTGCTGCAAAGAAATGGCATAAATTGTGAAGAATACTGGGTCCTCTTTTTTTGTGTTCTATTCAGTGTACAGCAGGGTATTCTGTAAAATAGATAAAAGGTAAAACGCCCATGCTGCAACGCGAGAATACAGTTAATATAAAGAAGCATGTGAAACAAGTAAAATCAATATTATATTCAACGAAGCCATGGTGGCTGCTTTTTTATTTTAAGCAACTAACAACCATTGACAAAGCCAAAAGTCCTGGCTTCTTGTTAGTGTAATGATACTTGCTGTATTATGTAGCTGGATTCAATGCTAGTGAACAAAAAACTCTCGCAGTATCTGGAAACCAACATTCTGCTTAGATACTCGCAGACTGGATTCCGGCCAGGGCAGGGCACTGACATCGCCCTTCTCGCAGCGGTGGAGGAGGCCAGAGCACTTTTGGATGCAGGAGGATCAGTGGCAGTGATCCTCCTGGACCTCAGTGCGGCCTTCGACACCGTTAACCATCAGGTCCTAATCCAACGACTTAAGAACGTCGGTGTGGAGGGCACTGCGCTGAGCTGGCTCACCTCCTTCCTTGGCCAGCGCTCCTTTCAGGTCTGGGAGAATGACACCCGTTCCCCCGAAACTCCCCTCCAATGCGGCGTGCCCCAGGGCTCATCCCTAAGCCCGACATTATTCAATGTCTACATGTCCCCATTGGAGGAGGTTGCCAACCCGTTCGGAGTGCATATCATCAGCTATGCTGATGACACTCAATTAGTGGTGTCCCTATCCCACCCGAACCAAGTACCATCGGATCTATACAACTGTCTGGCAGAAATACAAGGTTGGATGAATAGCTCGTCTTTGAAACTTAATGGCTCAAAGACAGATATTCTCCTCCTTGGCCAGAAGTGGCTTTCCCTCTCTCAGAACATCTGGCCCCCCTGCTTGGGTGAACTCCCTGCTCCTAAGCCTGAGATCAAGAGCCTAGGAATTTGGCTTGAAAAAGATCTGTCTTTCAAGACGCAAGGCAAACAAATCGCGGGTACTTGTTTCGGGCTCCTCAAATCGATCAGGAAGATTCTGCCCCTACTTCCTCCGGCCTCCCAGAAACTGTTAATCCAAGGCCTTATCTTATCAAGGCTAGGCGCTCCTGAGGCAACCCTTAACAAATTACAAAGGATCCAGAACGCCGCGGCTCAGATCCTTACTAATACCCCAGCCAGATCCTCGGCCAAACCAGCCCTGAATCCTCCTTCAATGGCTCCCAGTGAGAGAGCGAGTGAAGTTCAAGGCCCTCTGTCTGTCTCACAGACTTCTACAAGATAAAGGCCCCCCCTATTTTAAGAATATTCATCAGGCCCTACAAAGCCCCAAGATCCCTCCGCTCTGATCAGGAATACCTTATCACCATTCCCAGAGTCATGAAAGTGCGCACGGGTGGACGGCGCTTCTCTGTTAACACTGCCGGCCTTTGGAACTCCCTTCCCCGGGACCTTAGGACAGAACCAGACTACCTTCGATTCAGGAAGCGGCTGAAAACGCACCTTTTTCCCTGATCTGCCTTCTCCATCTGTCCCAGTTTGACCCTCAGTTGTTTGGATCTTAGCGCTGGGATACTTACGGGTGACTACGCGCTTTATAAAATTTAATAATAATAATAATAATGACAGAAACAGCATGATTCCAATGTGGCGGAACACTATGCTCAACACAGATTTTTTGCCTAGGTGTGTTAAGCCACGCCCTTAATTACATCGAACACCCCCTTTGAAGAGACCTCCCGGTTTTTGTTACCCCACTTTAAGCCCTGGCAACACCACCATGTCACAGTCACCTCACGTCCTGGCATTTTGCACAAATGCATGTCTCATGACTTCTAAGTTTTCAGGTTGCCTTTGTGCAGGGGCATAGTAAACCCTCAACCACTGCACCCCTTGCTTTGGGAACTATAGGAAGGGTGAAGTTCTTGATGGGCGTCTTCTGTCTGCAACTCTGCAGACCAAGGCTCAGCTCCTAATGTGAAAAGGTGGGTGAGTGAATAAGTGAAGCAAAGGGTGAATGGCTGGATGGATTAGTGAAAGGATGAATGAAAGGGTGAATGGATAGATAATGAAAAAAAAGGATGGATGGATGAGTGAGTGAGTGAAAGGATGGATGGATTAGAGAAAAGGTAAATAGATGTATGTATGGGTGGAAGGGTGGATGAGTGAGTGGAAGAAAACCTGGATGAGTGAAAGGGTAGATAGGTGAGTGAATAGGTGGATGGATGGATGAGTGCAAGGATGGATGGATTGATGGATGAGTGAAAGGATGAATGGATTTATTAATTGATAAGTGAAAGGGTGAATGGATGATGAGTGAAATAGTGGATGTAAGGAATGATGAGTGAGTGAAAGGGGGTAGACAGGCAAAAGGATGGATAGATGAGTGAAGAAGTGAAAGGGTGGATGGATGAGAGAACGGATGGATGGATGAATGAAAGGATGGATGAGTAATAGGGTCAATGGACGGATTCATGAATGGATAAGTAGATGGGTGGGTGGAAGGATGAATGGATGGATGGATAAGCAAAAGGGGGATGGAGAGAGAAAGGGAGGATGAATGACTGAAAGGACAAGTGACTGGGTGGATGGATGAGTAAGTGAAAGAATGGCTGAATGGGTGGAAGGGTAAATCGATGGATCGATGAGTGAATAGATGGATGGGTGGAAGAATGGATGGATGAGTGTACGGATGGATGGGGTGAAAGGGTAGATGGAGGAATCCTGGACGGATGAGTGAAAGGGTGGATGAAGGGATGGATGTGTGAAATGATGGATGGAAGGATACATGGTGGATAGGTTTGCAAATGGTTGAATATGTTTGGATATAGATGGGCACACAGATGGAAGGAGAGAATGAATGGTGAAAGACTTAATGATAGATGAAAGAATTACACATAGTAGCACCCATTATCTTGAGTAACATTTCCTATACATTGACTTTCACATTTATATGAGTCATTGTCTCTGCATTGTGCTGCGCGTTATCCCCCAGCGCCCCGCTTCCATTTTGTTTGTTGTTGTGGTCGAACTTAACCCGCCCGCCTCCCAGCTCAGCCGCCCTCGCCCCTCCCCCTCCTCTATCCATATATGACAGCTGTTCCCGCGCGCAGCGTTCACGCGCAGCGACCGCGCCCAATCCGCCCCGAAGGTGCGCCAAAGGTAAGCCCGTCCGCGCCTGGACCGCGCCCAGCGCCAGACCCCTTGCCCCTCGCGCTGCCCAGCCCTCCCGCATTACCTACGATGCCGCCACCCTCCTAGCCCTTAACCCCGGTCGCGCCCCCAACTGCGTCCAAGCAGCTCCCGGACACACTCATGGCCCTTTCTCTTGCTACTCCTGCAAATTCAGCGGCACCGACAACCACTCCGCTACGACCTCTCCACAGACTACCGACCCCAACCACCTACAATGCATCCTTCTCAACACCCGCTCGGTCCACAGACACGCCATCGACCTCTGGACTCTACTAGACACCATCTCTCCAGACCTCGCCTTCCTAACAGAAACATGGATGAACGCTTCCTCCGCCCCAGACATCACCATTGCCATCCCTGAAGACTACAAGATCACACGCAAGGACCGTACCGGCCACACAGGAGGAGGCATCGCTATCGTCCATAAGAAATCAATCCGCATCACAACCAGCTCTGACACCAACCTCGCCAACTCTGAACACCTTCACTTCCAGATCCACATCGACCCCAAGACCACACTCAGAGGCACCCTCCTCTACAGACCACCAGGACCCCGCGCAAAATTCAGTGAAGACATCACGGACTTCATCACTCCACACGCGCTCCCCTCCAAAGATTACATCCTTCTGGGAGACCTCAACTTTCACCTTGAAAAGATCAACGACCGCAACACCACCACCCTCTTGGACAACCTCGCCAACCTCGGACTTAAACAACTGGTCACTTCCCCCACCCACATCGCAGGTCACACACTCGACCCCATCTTCACCTCCAGCAAACATGTCTCCTTCAGCCACACTACGGAGCTCCTCTGGACTGACCACAGCTGCGTTCACTTCACCTACAACAAGCCGAAACCCACCAACCACCTCCAACCAACTCTGCAAAGAAACTGGAGCAAAATCACCACCGACCAAATCTCCGCATCACTTCTTCTAAACACCCCAGCCCACTCTTCTAACCCAAACCAAGCCGCCGCCAACCTCACCCTATGGCTATCCAACACCGCCGACACCCTAGCACCACTGAAAAAACGTCAAAGCAAACCTGGCAGCAAGAAGGCCTCATGGTTCAACGATGACCTTAAGAAGTCCAAGAAACTCTGCCGCTCCCTTGAAAAGGCCTGGAAAAAAGACCCAACCACTAGCACCAAGGACGCCTTCAAAAACGCCACCCGCAATCACCACCAACTAATCCGAAAGGCCAAGAAAACAGCATTCAAGGATCGACTTGACAATAACGCCCACAACAGCAAAGAACTTTTCAACATCGTCAAGGAATTTTCCAATCCCTCGGCCAACTCCAACGACATCACCCCCTCTCAAGCCCTCTGCAACTCCCTAGCCTCATTCTTCCACAACAAGATTGCAGACATCCACAACAGCTTCGACAACCAACCAGGAGACCAACCCACCCAACCATCTGCTGAACATTCTCCCCCCGTGAACACCCTTAACGTCTGGATCCCAATCTCCACTGAGGACACAATCCGCCTGATGAATTCCATCCACTCAGGATCCCCCACAGACCCTTGCCCTCACCACATCTTCAACAAAGCAGACTCCATCATAGCACCGCACCTCCGAGACGTCATCAACTGCTCCTTCAACTCCGCCACCTTCCCGGAAGACTGGAAACACGCTGAACTCACCGCCCTGCTGAAAAAACCCACAGCGGACCCCACCGAACTCAAAAATTACCGCCCCATTTCGCTCCTTCCATTCCCGGCCAAAGTCATTGAGAAAGCTGTCAACAACCAGCTCGCCGCTTTCCTCGAAGCCAACAAATCCCTCGACTCCTCACAATCTGGCTTCCAAGCAAAACACAGCACTGAGACCGCCCTCATCGCAGCAACAGACGACATTCGAACTCTACTGGACAATGGAGACACAGTCGCCCTCATCCTCCTCGACCTCTCTGCAGCATTCGACACAGTCTGCCACAGCACCCTTCTACAACGCCTCAACAACATCGGAATACAAGGAAAAGCACTTGAATGGATCACCTCGTTCCTCTCCGGAAGAACTCAGAGAGTCCGCCTTCCACCATTCAAGTCCGAGGCTACTGAAGTCATCTGTGGTGTTCCACAAGGATCCTCACTCAGCCCCACCCTATTCAACGTATACATGAGCCCCCTCGCGGCCCTCGCCCGCCAACACAACCTCAACATCATCTCTTACGCGGATGACACTCAACTAATCCTTTCTCTCACCAATGACCCCAGCACCGCCAAAACTAACCTACACGAAGGAATGAAAGAAGTTGCCGAATGGATGAAACAAAGCCGTCTGAAACTGAACTCAGACAAAACAGAAGTCCTCATCCTAGGTACATCCCCCTCTGCATGGGACGACTCTTGGTGGCCGGAAGCCCTTGGAAAAGCACCCATCCAGACAGACCACGCACGGAACCTAGGCGTCATCCTGGATTCTTCACTCTCAATGAACAGACAAGTCAGCGCCGTATCCTCTTCCTGCTTCAACATTCTTCGCATGCTCAAAAAAACATTTTGCTGGATCCCCACCGAAACAAGGAAAACAGTCACCCATGCTCTGGTCACGAGCCGACTGGACTACGGAAACACCCTCTACGCAGGTACTACCGCTAAACTCCAGAAGAAACTCCAACGAATCCAAAACGCCTCAGCCAGGATCATATTGGACATCCCGCGCAACGAACACATCTCTAGTCACCTGAAAGACCTCCACTGGCTACCCGTCAATAAGAGAATCACTTTCCGACTACTAACCCACGCACACAAGTCACTCTATGACATCGGACCAGAATGCCTCAACTCACGACTGTCCTTCTACACCCCCTCCTGCCAACTGCGTTCCTCCAACCAAGCCCTCGCCACTGTACCTCGCATCAACAAGACCACCATGGGAGGCAGATCCTTCTCATACCTGGCTTCTAAAACATGGAACTCACTCCCCGCTTACCTTCGCCTAACCCAGAACCACCTAGCATTCAGAAAGCAACTTAAAACGTGGATATTTGACAAGTAATCCTCCTCCCTTCTCTAAGCGCCTTGAGACCCTCTGGGTATGTAGTGCGCTATATAAATTCTCTGACTTGACTAGACTTGACTATAATGTGTGTGTGTGTGATGTATCGCACTCCAAAACCCTGCCATACGTACTTGGGATGAGTAACACTATAAAAGAAATCAAATACACATGAGAGACAGTCTATGTGAAGACGAGAGGCACCATTGGAGGTTGGTGGCAAGGCCGTACTGGCCAGATCGGGGATCGGGTGTTTCCCTTGGAGGCTGGAAAGGGGGAGGGGCGGTTTAATTCCTGGGGGCTGGCACTGCAAAGATCCTTGTATATCCAGTAGTTGTCAATCAACAATAAAAGCGGCCTCACTTATATTCAGGCATGATTCACCATTGTCTGATCACTAATGTACCTGCTGGAGCGAGAAGCAAGTTTTGAATCATCTAAGGTAGCAAGCTGCGGACATACTGAAAAACTGTGAAGTGCGCGATTGTCTCAACCTAATATAAACTTATTTTGACTTGTACTTAAGTGGTTGTCTATTTACTTACTTATATACTATTGCCTGACCTCCTCTGATGTGTTTATTAAACTTACCTTTTGTCCCGAAGTTTTGTCCTGAATTTTGACCTCCTGTCCTGAATTTTTGTCCTGAATTTTGACCCTTTGTCCTGAATTTTTACACTCACCGTCCTGAATTTGCACCCATGCCAGTTGGTCACCCTATGGGCAGCGGGGGTGGAACACAGAAAGTGTGACGGAGGAAGCGTACGCGAGATTGATAGCAAGTAACACATGCACTCCCATGGAGTCCTAAAAGTAAAAGATAAATGCATGTTCTTGTTGCAGAGTGTGTCTGCTGTTCTCCTTCCCCTCCTGTACTGAAGTCACACTTGGCCAGGGCAGAGGCTGGTGCTTCTCAGTGCCCGGCATGCATGTTCAAAATTGCATCCCTGCTACAAGGGCTCATATATTTAAAATAAAACATGGACAAAAAGAGGCAAGACCTCTCCCACCGCTTCCTCCTTCATAAATGGGAAACAAAAAATAATGTAGTGACCAATGCTTCTTTATAGTGGCCACTTCATTGATACATGTAAGGCTGCTACTGATCCATTCAATAGAAGCATGCGCATAAGGTTAAAAAAAAAAGAAAACCACCTCTTAGAAGTCTGACTGGCAAGACCTCCAGCACCCGCCTCCTTATTCATGAATGGGAGACAAACACGCATTTGCAATGCAATAGGTCTCGCATTAGGAAAGTTTGAGCTATTGGTCTTGTAAATGACACATTTTTTATTTATGTGTTGGTTTTGAAAATAGCGAAATTAATAGCTTTGCCATTTACAATGCCAATACTTTTATCGTTTGCAAATGTGACACGTATAGCATTTGTAATGCAACATGTTTTGTATTTATGTGACTGAGATGTATTGATATTACAAATAACAATGGCTTTTAATTTTTCTAAATAATTCAAACTTAAATAAAAGTTATTGTAATTTATAATGGCAATAGCTTAAACTTTTGTAAATAACTTTTGTGAAGATTATGTTCAGTGTATTTTATTGTGACGAAAATCCAAGAACAGAAGTGAAATATTAACATCTTTTTATGACATTTGTAATAAAGCTTGAAACATTGACCGGTGCTCTGTTCCCCAAACTCTTGAGTTTCCTTAGGGAATGTAAACAAACGCCATTTCCAGATCATTTTACTGCGGTATCATAGAACCACAAATAGGAAATCTAGATTGTCAAACCGTGGCTACAAACCCCCCTCTCCTTCAGCTGGCCGACTCTCCTCCTGACAGCAGCAGGTCTGATGAAGGGAAGCTTTGGGGTCATCCTCTGACGGTGCACAGAGCTGAACTCTAGAACAAACTCATCACATCGATTAATACAAGCTGAAGAGGGAACTACTTTCCAAAATATATGAAAAGTTTTGCATTAAGTCTGCATTTTTCTAGAACCTATCAAGGGAGGAAGAGGGAAAACAGATCTATAGCTAAAATCAGATGTGGATAAGAGGAAACAGCGAATGAATGAAAGAGTACAGAGTGCAAACTATCACCTCACTGAGGTATACTGCGCTAAAAAAAAGTGGTCAATGTGGAGATTCATTTCACAGCTGAAAAAGGAAATCCCAAATCTTTGCGGGAGTAGTTATGACAAGAGATTTGACGCAGAGGGAGAAACCCCCTCCTCGCCGTAAGTGTGTAATAAGAAACACCGGAAGCAGGTGGTCATGGTAGATCAAAGAGAGAGAGAGCAGGCACACACCGAATGAAACAGGAACACAAATAAAGGGA
Organism: Lissotriton vulgaris; assembly: GCF_964263255.1. Taxonomy (NCBI): domain Eukaryota; kingdom Metazoa; phylum Chordata; class Amphibia; order Caudata; family Salamandridae; genus Lissotriton; species Lissotriton vulgaris. The sequence continues at coordinate 617,230,546 of NC_141698.1, forward strand.
AACACCTGAAGCATGTGGGGTGGTCGGCAGTATGCGGGGATCGTGAGGGTGTGTAGTAGGGTGCGAGTGGAGGCAGGGAGTCTACGGTACAGCAGGCTTCGTGGCACAGTATCTCGACGGTGGAGCAGGTTGTGAAAAGATTTTGTGGGAAGGGGGGGGCAGTGCATACAATGAGGATGGCTCAGGGCCCTGTATGACTTTACAACTTGTACATTTGCACAAAAAAATCCTGTTTGTATCTTTTATGTAACTCATGTAATCCTAAATCCTTATGTATCACAACTGGTTCTTTTGTAAAGCGCTCTGACACCTTCGGGTAATTTTCGCGCTGTAGAAAATCGCATTAAATAAATAAATACCCTCCGGGGAAGTCGCGGTCCCGTCTTACCTCCCGGGGCAGGTCATGCATTCTGGCGGGTCTAAGCTCAGGAGAGGATCCATGCAGTGCCGGCCGGACCCCGCTTTACTCCCACGGGCTCTCTCTTCCACCTGTTGCCCCGCAGTAGGACCCCACAGGACGCTTCACACGGGTCGCGGGGAGGGAGGAGAGTTCAGCCAAGAACGTCCAAAGTGTTCAGCAGTCGCGCTCCGAGTGACACGGCTCAGCCTCGGTGTTTCCTCACTTCAGAAGTGTAACTCAGTCTCCTGCGAGTGAAGCCTGCACTCTTTCCTCGCCCCGCGGTGCTCCAGTGTGGCCCGTCAAAGCGGCGACTGCCACCAGCGCGGCAGAGCGGGGAAGCGCATGTCCCGCTCCGGCTGCTGCTGAGGACGGAACATGCTCCAGTCTCGGCTTGTTTACAATTTTTCGTCACGTTAACAACTTTTTAAAATTAAACAAAATATGTTCGCCCTTCGTTCCACACATTTTTGTGCTCAAGACAGACAGATTAGTAACAAGCGAAGGATAATGTCGTGAGCGTGCGAGCATGCGCCTCAGCTGTACGGGCGCACACTCAAAGTACGCTGTGCGGGTTTCCGTGTACCGTGAGCGTGCACATCGGACGTCTAGGAAAATCGTCATCCAGGAAGCCAGCCGGAAGATTTGTGGTGCGTGATCATGGAGAGCCCGCCTGCTGCCAAGCCTGAGCAGCTGACACACACCTGAGGAGGAAAGACCGGCCTGGAGAGCAGCGGGGGACTCCTGAGTCAGCCCGGTGAGTAGGGGGGACGTGTTTTTTGGTGCATCAGGCTAGCGAGACAGAGATGGGCACTTCGAGTGTATGGATGTGTGTGTGTGACTGTGTGACTGTGTGTGTGTGCGTGTGAGCAGGTTGGGGGGTGCGCCTGTGTGTGTGAGCGTGTGTGTGTGTGGGTGTGTGTGTGTGTGCATGTGTGCGCGCGCGACTGAGAGAGGCATGGCTGGCAATCTGGAGATGTGCACGGCTCCGGGTGGCTGGGCATGCGCGTCCACGCTGTGAAATCGCTGCGCGTGCCCCTGTCTATGTCCCTTGAGAGCCGACTCAACAGCAATAGGTCTCGAGCGAGACCTAAAAATACAAGTGAGACTCATGCTTCTTTGATGTGCCCATTTCCGAAATGCATGTAAGGCGGCTGCTGAATCTTTAATGCATGTGGGTTACCCTCTTGGGCGGCAAAGGTATTGTGCTAGGTTTTAAAGACAACAGTCAAACTTTAAATAGAAGTCAATGCTCCTTTTGCTTAAGCTGGCCTTGTAAACTTGCTTACTGGGGCTCGAACCTTGAACTTTCAGAGTGTTTGGTAAACAGACATGTGCTCCTATAACGTGCACGTCTCAACGCATGCATGAAAGGCGGCTGCTGATCCCTGTCTTCCTAGTATTAGAAGTTGTCTGGCACTGAAGCATGCGCGTAAGGTAAAAAAAAAACACCTCTTATAAGTCCAACACCACTGCTGAAAATTGCATTTAAAAAGTCAGAAATTATTTCTACAGCATCCGTTTGCTGAAATTGGCTTGGTGCATGTTAGAACCGGCTGTCTCTAGTTGGCAGAGGTATGCACTTCTGACAAATAGGGACACTCCTTTTCTAGTCAGGGCAAGGGGATCACACCCTTCGATAACCCCTGCTCACCCCCTCGGTAGCTTGGCAGAGCAGTACAGGCTTATCTCAGAGGCTGTGCGTTAAGCAATTAGGACCACATACAGTAACACAGTGAATACACTACAAATGGACACGACACCGTAGTATTATAAAAATAAGTATTTTTATATAAGGCTTAGCACAAGACCAAATAACGGCAAAACTGTACACAATCGGAATAAATACGTTTAGGAAGGAAAAAGGATAGTTCAAAGGTAGTTTCTTCTTTAGCACAAAAGTCTTTAGTATCAAGCAAATCTTCTTCTGGGAAACACAGTTCTTAGCAACAGGGTAACTCACACGGGAGCTACACAACGTCGAGGCAAAGATAATCCACAGGTTCGGCGTCGACCGCGAGGAGCGCTGCGTCGGGCCTGGAGTCACACGGACCCCCAACAACACAGTACCTTTAGGAAAATGAAGCACACGATGATCAGCGGCGTCGAGCACTCCGGCGTCGCGTCTTCGGTGTCGATCAGGCCTCAGCAGGCGTTGTCGATGATGCAGTTGCACAGAGTGAGCAGCGCTCACGGCGTCGAAGGGCACACGGTTGATGCGATCAGCAGCGGTGCAGACACGAGGTCCTCTGGAGCTAGAGCCGTACTCCCACTCACTGGCGTTGCTGCTGGCGTCGGTCGGGCCCAGCGTCCGGTCGTCGTGATTGCTGTTCCTTTCAGAGGTGCTGGATTCACACTTCCAGCAAGATAGCACTTTTAGCAGATGAAGTCCTTTAGCCCTGTGACTTCAGCAGGAGACTGGCACTCTTCCAGTCCTTGGAGATTTTCTTAGCAAGCGTGAGAGTACACACACAGTTCCTCTCTCCTGGTTCCTTGGCAAAAATAAAGAAGCACTGCAGGATTCCCCCAACAACAGCACACTGGCAGAAGGGGTAGGCAGTCCTTTAGATCAGCAGGCTTCTTGTCCTTGGTTACAGGGTTCCTTGTCAGAAGTGATCTGATTTCCTAGTTCAGGGGTCCTTCTCTTATACCCCTTTTCGTCTTTGATCCCTTTGTCTATGCCGGGGATTTCCCAACATCCTGGGTCTGTGGTGGGTGGAGCTAGGCAGTAGCACCTGGCCTATTCATTGAGCCGGGCCGGGTCCTCAGACGCCCCGCAGGAGGTGGAGCCAGCATTGACACCGGCAGGAGCAGAGCTATCGTCCTCCTGGCAGGAGGTGGGGCCAGGATCGTCCAGGGCAGGCACAGAGCCATCAGTCGCTTGGCAGGAGGTGGAGCCAGCATTGTATCAGGCAAGGCAGGCTATCAACAACTACTCTCCCCCTACTCTCAACTTAATGTCCCACTCATCCCACACTGACTCATCCAGACCTCTTGGAGCCACCCAGCTCCTGTCACACACACGCAAGACCAGCAGAGACCAGATATGGTTAGACAAGAAAATAGATACTTTCTAAAAGTACTATTTTCGAACCCAGAGTCCAAAAACCATCCACACCAACGGATGCGTAATTAAACCCCGAGTTCAGGGATACCAAACTCGATATTGCACCGTACTCTCCGAGCCAGCTAGGATCATAGCATTAATAATCCCGGCGGCCCATTCTAAGCAATGGAGAGCAGGCTACCTCGCAATAGTGAAGCACGAAGATGGCGGCACTTCACTATCAGGACATGCCAACTTGGTCAGGCTTGTCCTACCTTACACTTACAACGCACCCTGCCCACGGCCTACCATAGGGGTGACTAACATGAAGGTAAGGGAAGGTTGGGGGCTGGCAAGTAGGTATACCTGCGCAGCCTGCGTGACAGTACAAGACTGCACGTGGGTCTCGCAATGACCGACCCGTAGACATTCTTTTACGAGGCCGCTCCTGTGGGTGGCACAACACGTGCTGCAAGCCCACGAGCGGCATTTGCATTTACAAGCCCCGGCACTCCTGGTGCACTAGACTAGGGACTGACAGTAAACCAAATAAGCCAAACATGGATACAATAGACACATCAATTTAACATCTGGAGCACTTGCGCTATGGCACTGATCAGCAGTGACACGGCGCCCAAAGCATATACCAGCAAAACATCGTAAAACAGTAGAGGCAAACAGAAAAAATGGAGGAGAGACTCAAGCCAATGATGTCAGGTCTAACAGTGCAGTAGAAGGATTCTAAGGCCTCACACCAAAGCAAGATGGAGGCTGGACGCACGGACAGCTGTACCCGAAGTTGTGGCGCCAGAAACAGGAAAAAGAGTTCTAACAACATATCAACACTGGAATCCGAAGAAAACTGTACCTCACCAGTGCCCCTCAGCCTTGAAGAGAAGCGACATATGGTCAAAGCGTACGATTTAGGAGGCAGCAAAGAAGAGCAACACTGGAGTGAACAGATGGTTAGGAGCAGGCAGGAAAAATGTTGTAGTATTGATTACAACAGGTCTTGCAGACAGTGTATATACACGCTGTAACTCAATCTGAAAAAGTATAAATCTTGAAAGACTGAGATTACAGCTCATACTACAACCCACTCAGTGAGTTAATAACATATGTGTACTGGGGTGCATGGTGGGTGCTCTTTTGAATGCAAGCTCACTTGGCTCCTTGCAAGTAGGTTATTACTTGCTTTCATGAGTATAGTGGAGTTCCTGCAGCAGTACTGACGCTGGCATCTTCATGACCTCCTCGGAGTAAATGCAGAGGCCTAGTTTGGGTGCCTTTTGGAGCTGCAGTGCAGAAGGTAATGGGACTCTTTATTATTTTTGTAAGGTGCTTACAGAATCTCAGTGACTACCTGTGGGAGTTCAGTCGTGGGCCCACAGGAGCACAAGAGGGTCCCCATATGAGCTCTGTAGAGTACCTGCAACAGGAACAGTGCAAAGCCATTTAGTGCTTCAGACAAATTGATGATCCTCCAAACATCCCCAGGGAGGCTTAGGCTTGCCTGGTACACTTTCAAAGTATTTGAATGCATTTTATTAGTCTACCCTTTGATCCTATGACTTTCTAACTGATAAATATGAAAATTGTGCTGTAAAATTTACTATTTGACCCCATTAGCTCAGAGATTCTCGGGGGGACTTCCAAAATCTCTGTTTAGGAATTCAGGTTTTTTTCAATTCGAGCCTAGTGTTTCTACCAAATAGTTTTAAAAGTTCACCAGCAACTATTATGTAAGGTTGTACCACCCATCATGATGGCAAGGGTCAGAACCCCTTTCAGAGGACCACTAGGTATGCTGGGGCTACTGGGCCCAACCATGATGGTTTAGGCCTTTTCTCCTGAAGCCTAGGGCCTGACCTACTATGGACCCTGAGCAACTGGGCTAAGTACCCCTTCTGATCTTGACTCAGACACTTGACTTGGACGAGCATTCAAATGCTCCCGCAGGGGGAAGTGTAGATAAAGTTATGTGAACTTGACTGGTAACTCATAGTGCACACAGTACAAACAATGAATCAATACCCAGTCCAATATCTACTTTCATAATAAAACAAAGTATTTTATTTCTAACTCTGCAACATGCAAAAAATAACGACATTCATGAGCAATAACACAATCTCCATAAGGTTGGCGCTCCAGTCAGGCCAATCTGCCCACCATCTTCCTTATAACGTTGTCGGGGGTTATTTCCCATCACTGGTTGCTGCATCCGGTAATAGGCTAATGCACCATGCTCAAGATTTCCCCTTTGACTCAGTCAAAGGCTCAATTTTAGTCTTACTCGCTTCAGCTGTATGGAAGGGTTCAGCAGTGCAGCGAGGGCCCGATCTGCAAATGCTCACAAGTTCTGGTCCTGTTCAATGAAGTCAGGCTGCCCTCTTTACACGCGGTAGTACTGGGGGGTAACTTCAGTTCGCCAGTGGAGTTTGCAGAGGTTTTCCATTCCGTGCTCCATTTGTAGCGCGGAGTTTAGTAAAAACTCTGCAGCGTAGTGGAGTTTACTGGCACCCACGGCTCATGTAACACTTCAGTCAGTTCGCACTGTCCGTTTACCTTGAGATCATTAACATAGCCCAGCGGTCTCCAAACCGGTCCTGGAGGGCCGGATCCATGCCAGATTTTTAAAATAACTACATGTATCTCAATGGGGATATCCCAAAAATCTGGCATGGATCCGGCCCTCCAGGCCCGGTTTGGAGACCCCTGACATAGCCTATCTGCCTCTGTTTATTACTTGACTGTCCTAGGCCATGTTGTTATGGTGGTCAGGCTTCTGTTCTTCCAGGGGTGCCCAGCCGTCCTCCTGCAGCCTGGCTCCTCTCGTTCCCCTGCACCTGGGTCACTGACTCAGCAGAAGCTGCGCCTTCCTTCCCCCTCCTCCCATTGCAGCAGACACTGGGTAGTTGTCTCCCCTGCTGAAAGGTAAGGCGTTCGCAAAATAGTTTTATTTGTACCTTTCTAATGGGTGTGCTCCCCACTGTTGAGAGGCGGCGCTGTGTGCTTGGCAGCGGCCAGTCTAGTGTCCTTTCTGACAAGGTCTAGCCCACACTGCATACCTGCAGATAGGAAACTGTGTTGCGATCAGGCTGTAAATGAGGAAGTATTTTGCTTTGTTTTTTTCTTTACTTCCAAAGACTGTGAAAGGATGTCATGTTGAGAGAATTCGGTTCCGGTCTCGGCGTCGGCACCACAACAGTCTGTCATTCTGGGCAAAATCACTTATCTTTCAGTGCATGCAAAAAATGAATGTGTCCTCCTTATGTCATTTAACTGGTGCTTGTAGTAGCCCTAAGTCATGCGGTAAATTTGGCAATATCATTTGATAACATTATACGGCATCCCAGCATCTTTCCACTCCGTGTTGTGTGGTGGGTGTGAGAGGTGCTGGGGGAGGTAGGGCACCATATGCTCTTTGCCAGCCAGCTTATGACAGTGGAGCGTTACAAGAGAATGGCATGACTGAGGAGGAATGGTGTCCGTTGTATTGAGTTTGCTGTATGCACACTCACTTTGGGGCAGCGTGTTTTCGGGCTGAGAACTCACATGTACTTTTGAATTTCAAGAGGGTGTGTAAACTGGCAAGGGCTGCAGTTAATAAGATATTTGGCTACAAATTGTATGAGGTGCTTACAGCTTGGAATATAACACAAGCAGAATAGGTTGCCGTTGCACTCAGGACAGTGTGTATAGTGTTAAGTAACACAAAAACAACATGCATATAACAAAATGGCAGAATTATCCAAACAAAAGAACTCTCAATAAGTAGATCTTGGAGTCTTTAATGTGATGAATAGCCAGCCGACACGTGTTTCATCGCACTCGCGATTCCTCAGGGCTAAAAGGCTGTAATCCAGTCAGAAGGTCGCTCAGCTGGTGATATTTCCAACCCAGCTGGGCCCTTGACCATGGATACTCCAATCGCGTATCCGAAACAGGGACACGACCGTCGGATCCAGACGTTTCACAAGCCGGTTCTCCGCTTGACAGAGCTGGGAGTACAAGATACTTTGACAGACACCACGGCATGAAAGCATATCCCTATACCATTGGAGCATTATCCTACTCGCCGTGGGCAGACTTAATAGAAATACCTTATACTTTGAAATCGTCAAGCGGATACTCTTTGATACACTTCGAACAAAAAAAACTGTTCTCTTTCGGATACGCGATTGGAGTATCCATGGTCAAGGGCCCAGCTGGGTTGGAAATATCACCAGCTGAGCGACCTTCTGACTGGATTACAGCCTTTTAGCCCTGAGGAATCGCGAGTGCAACGGCAACCTAGTCTGTCCATATAGGGGTAGTGCTTTTCTACTCAATTGAGTGGTTTAAGGTTTCTCCACTTGCCGTCCTGCACCTGAATAGTTAATTAGCTTTACACTGACGTGCGTATAAACGGGCTGTGCACCCGTTTCTAACTGATCAAAAGCCTTTCCTTTTTGATATAACACAAGCACATTGACACACCTTTCACAACATGTGTGCACCAGGAAGGTGAGTGAGTAGACTAGAAATTACTCCCAGAAACAATGTGCTCAGCATAATTGTGACCGAGGGGGCTATAAGCACACATTCAAGAGGAAGGAATTGCAGCCCTCAGTCTCACACTGCATCCTCGCTGTGCCTTTCTCTATCACGATTTTAGAACTCTTGTAGACGTTCATACAGGTGTTTTCTATTTTGGCGCTTCACACTGGCGGAATGTGAGGCAAACCTCCCATCAAGAGTAGTGGTAGAGTGAGGTGAGCAAGGGATCCAATCTGCCCCAAAGCTCGATCAAAACTTGTTTATTATTTCCGTGAGTTAGGTCCATGCTGAATAGGCTGCAGATGCCTCAGGCAAAGTGAAAAGTTGATAGTGCAGAACTAGGGTAGGCGTAACAGAACTCCATTGAATCTCACTGACTTTTCATCGAAATCCGCAGTAAAACTCTGCGGGCTCCGCCAACCCCTGACAGGCAGAAGCACCTGACAGGCACAGGCTCTCTCCTTTCAGCTGCGCTGCCGGCTTGACCCAGTGAACAGAACTGCTCCCGCTCAGCGAAGATGAAGTAAGTTACTCTTCCGTTAATGGGTAATTCATCTCAGGTGATCTCCTTTACGGCTCTCTAGGAATCAATTAGGTGTAAGCGAGGTGTGCAGGCTTTACCCACCAGTCACTGCCGCAACTATCCGTTCGGCTAACGACCTGAACTGCTGGCAATATGGGTACCAGCAACCCCTTGTGGTTTACGGAGTTGACCTGAGACTCCCAGGTGAAGCCCAGACTCCTCCAGTACACTTTCCCTCACCACAGCAGCCCCTACTGGCATACAGGGTTGTGGATTAAGGCGGCAACAAGTCTCAATGCTTTGGGAACAAATAGTTAAACAGTGGCCTCTTCTGGCATATGGGGTCATATCAATGAGGCGGTGCGGGCCTGAGGCTTCCTGCACTGCACTTGTGACATGTCTCAGGTCACAGCAGCTCTGAGCTGTCATATGGGGGTCTGCAGATCACTTTTGCCCATGGGCAATGACCTGATCGGTACACAGGAGTTTCCTCACACCTCATTACGGTAGTCCTCTCCTAAGGCTCCCACTGGACCTCACTCCCTTCAACAGTCTCCTCTTGCACACCGAGTACACTGGTCTTGACAAGCAGGCTGGTGCTCCAAGCTCCATGGCAGGTGATCTTGGTTTCCCTGGGTGATGTCCCCTCACACAGCAGGGAGACTAGCAGACTTGTGCCCTCAATCCTGGCCACAGCCAGAAGTCTTGCAGTGCTTCCCCTTCACACACAGCTCATGTGGCTGCTAGGCAGATGACATATGCTGGTGTCTCAATCTCCCCTTCTTATAGACAATTTCCAGATTAAAATGTGAGTTTTGCTTCTTTCCCCTGGAAAGGCTGTCAATCACAGCAGGAAATGCTCCAAAGTTGATAGCCCCACAATACAGAACATGGGAGTGACCAGAGTTCACATCTGGATGTCAGTCACAGTGATATGTGTTTCAAACGGTTAATCCAAGGGTTCCAGCCCTACTCTTTATGATTATCTTATCAGCCCCAGCTCCTCTTTGAGATGGGTCCAGGCCCCTTCCTTGTGATCACTTACTGAATCACAGAGCACTCTTGTGAGAATCTGGCCTGGTATATGATGTAAGTGGGCACCTTGCACCAGTCCAGACAACTCTTATGGGGATTTGAGAGGTCTTAGACAACCTTAATAAGCTCTCTAAGTCGTAGCTATGGAGAGCAGCCTTCAGCCTCAGTCCAGAAGGAGTGTAAAGCAGCTTGTTTTACTAGAATGCAATCTTATAGTATAGATTAAGTGAAAAAGAACCACACCACATATTTATAAAAATATGTATTTATTATATAATTGTTTCTAGTACGTTCCAATATATCTAAAATGGAGATAAATACAATGCACACAATACGTAAGCAAAGAAACACAGTTAATAGCACGAAATACACAGTGGCCCCAGGGGGACCAAACCATATACTAAGAACCACAACTCGAGTCAAGACAGTGCTGAGAGGAGGTAGGAGTGCTGGGACCCCAAGGAACCACCCAAGGTGAGTAGATAGGGACCCCGTGGAGAGCGTGTGTAGTGTGGACAACACGACTACGTGCTCTGTACAACTCTAAGTGCAAGTGGCGTTTGGATTTTTAAAGATTAAGGACCTTTCCCAGTGGACCCTGAAAAAACCCTGTGGAAGACAGATGTTTAAAGAGCCACCCCACAAGTGGATACCCTACTCCCATGTTACCTACACCAGGGAAGCTGGGTGCATACGTGTGAAGTGGTGTCAGAAACTGCAGTCAAACCCAATGGAGGACTTCAGGAAAGTGCAGCTGGCGAAGGAGAAAATGTCCGGTGGAACCCAAGGATGAATTCTTGATGAGAGGTACCTGCAAGAAAATGGGACTGAGTCTATGATCTGTCCCACTGAGGATGTTGAGTGCTGAGGGGTTGGTGTCTAGTGGGAGCACCACCAAGCCTTGGCAAAGGAAAGCCACGCAGGAATCAAAGGAGGAGCAATGTCAGGACCAGCCAGGTCCAGGGGACTCACCAAAGCAGGAAATTCAGGGCAGGTCCCGAGCAATCAGGGGAGCCCAAGATAACCGAATGTGACCCTCAAATGGACCCACAGGCTGGAGTCACTGGAATCGCAAGAGGAACTCGAGCAGCTCACCAAAAGATGCAGGCCACAATGCACACAGTGCTGTGTGGCTGAAGATTCTGTTCACTGGAGGTGATCGAAGTTGGGGCTACTTGGAGCCTGACGCTTTTCTTGCAAAGAAGCCAACAAGCCTTTGCAACTGCAAGTTGGATGCCCTGCACAGTGGTTCGGTTATTGCAACCCCCACGAGGGATACTGGTCTCAAACTTGGTGAGAGGGCAGGGCAGGCCTCGGGAGCTGTGGAAAACCACCACCTGTGTTGCCGAGCCCACGGAGTCCGGAGGAGCATAGTATCTGCAGGCCGGTCGACTTAGTTGTGGTGCCTGTAATGCAGGGGAGTGACTCCTTCACTCCAAGGGAGAGTTTATCAGGTGTCTTTGATGCTTCACAGGCCTTGGAAAGTTCCTGAATGATGCACAGACACAGACAATGCAGCAGACTGGAAGGGAGATGAAGTTAGGCCCAAAGGAAGTCCAGCGATGTCCAGAGTGCCAAGAAGTGTAGTGGTGTCTGAAACTTATCCCATGACAAATCTAGGAACCTACACCCAGGTAGGCCCTTAAGTACCCTAGGGAAAGGGTTGGGAAGATTCAGAGGACCCTCTCGGGTAGGGTCTGGACAGGGGGGAGGAGGGGGTTACTCCCATGTCCTTTGCACCAGAGCGGGAGCCAACAGCTCCAGGAACTGGTTTGAACTGGACTATGCACGGGGACACCAAGTGTGCCCCTCATGCAGCCTTTCTGGCGCTGGCAAGTGCACCCACCCGGTCCCAATACACTAAATCCTGTCTGGGAGGTGGTTACACCTCCCTGTGACAGGATGCCTATTGGTCCACCTTCCTCTGGTTGAGCTTGGCTCAGCAGCAGGAGGGCAGAAATGTGTCTCTGATCGGCAGCAACTATTTTGTGCTGCCTGGGTATAAGAAGGTTGACACCGGGAATACTGAGAGCCTAATGGAGGGCTCTTCCAGTGCTTGAAATCATACATTCATTCATTCATTTCCTTTATTTCGGTCGCTAGGACCATAAAAGTATACATAAAACATCAATACATTAAAATTGAGCAGACCATACAGTACATGGGATCACAATCTCGAAATGTTTGGGTTCAAGTTAGGCACAAAAAGGTGGGCAAAAGTGCAAAGGCAAACAATTCATTTGGTATCAGACTAGTCATGGGCAATACATTTGAAGAAAAAAACCTATTTCAATAAATAGGTAAAACTTCCAGATTGTATTAAAACACAATGGTATATTCACTATTATGCAAAGAGGATAAAAACAGAAATAAATTAAAAACTGTTAGCCTGTATGGTTACCCACTGCTATGCACTAATGTCAATAGACCATGCTCTTTAACTGTTTTTGGTTGCTGTTTTTTCCCAATAAAACCCCTTCTCTTTCACCACATTATATTTAAGAAACGGGAGACAGCAAAGACAGTGGGTTTAGAAGTATTATATTTAAGGACTCGGGAAGCCTCCCTGCAATGCTCAAACCCCAGATTCCGGCAGAGTTGTATAAGCCAGGAGCGCCATGCACCCTGATATCCCGGGCAGAAAAAAAGAACATGCAATTCGGTTTCCTCTTTGCTATTACATGCAGGGCAACCATGTTCGTGTTAACCGGCCCAGTTTGCATTAAAGGCACTTAGGGGTAAAGTACTGTGTCTAAACTGCACATAAAGTTTCCTAGCTACTTGAGGAATAATGTCCAGGAAGGATTCAACTTTATAATTATCCTTCACAGTAAGAAACTGGGACGTGAGGATACCTATTTTTGGGTTCGTGCAAATAATCTCTAGCTTTTGTGCACAATAGATTCTCAGTATTGTAGCTTGGGGAACCAGAGGGCAGGTCTCCCCTGGGCTGCTCCACAGGGTTGGCATGCCTAGTTTGATACATTCATGCTTTACATGTGCAAACCAGGGAATCTTTTTAACTAAACCAGGGTAAGATAGTAATTCAGCTGTTTGGAATGTTACTAGTTCTGGGGTCGCCCACAATCTCCTCCAAAATGTTAAAGGTGTTAGGGCAATCTCATCTTCAATCGGGGAGATACCAAGGTCAAGTAGTAGGGGGATTCGCGAGGTACTAACTGGGAGGCCCCTAATTTGCCTGAGGAAACTGTTCTCTGCCGATGTAAAAATAGCAGTAGAGCAGTGTCCCCAGAGTTCCGCCCCGTACAGCGTTGCTCCCCTCGCTTGCGCCCTGTACATCTCGATTGCTGGACCAATGGGTTTAGTTGTAGATTCCCTCACCATTTTGGCTATACAGCCAGCAATCTGGGCTAGCTTGAGCTTGGCTTTAGCTATCTGGGCCACCAACTTTATATCTTCAGTGAGGGTAACACCCAGATACTCAAACACAGGGACCCTTTCCAATACTATTCCGTTTAGATGTGGGTTGGGCCGCGTTTTCTTGGGCGGGTTAACAATCATGAATTTAGTTTTTGCGGTATTGATCTCCAAACCCCTGTTGTTACAGAATACCACAAACCTGTCCAAGAGCCTCTGTATACCCATTGGCGTTTTGGACAGAAGGAGGGTATCGTCAGCAAAGATCTGTGCTGGCACCTTGATGTTTGCTAGCTTAGGGGCATCGTTATCTTCGACCTCTACAAGTAGCGGTATGAGTGCTTTGACAAAGACGCAGAATAGGGTCAGTGCAAGAACACAGCCCTGCCTCACACTTCTGTCAACTCGGAGCCTGTTGGTTAATTCTCCCCCACCACATCTAACTGGGGCATATGTGACCTCATGAAGCTTGATGAGCAGGTCAAGTAGATAGGATGGGATTCCCAGTTCTCTGAGGACCACCCCAGAGTTTGGCTCTGGGCACCAAATCAAAGGCCGTTTTCAGGTCCACGAATATCAAGTAGAGGCTGCCACCCTCTATTGATACCGTCTTCCATGCAATCAGTTGGAATCTGAATACTCGGTCCACGTGGAGTTGTTTTTCCTGAACCCGGCTTGATATGGGCTAATGATATCATTCTCCTCCAGCCAGCCCTGGATCCGATCTAATATTACCCGTGCAAACAGTTTTTGCGTGACATCGATCAGACTGATTGGTCTGTAGTTTGCAGGGAGTAATGGAGAGCCCTTTTTAAAGATTGGCACTATTTGTGCCCCCGCCCATGTATCGGGGATAGGCATACCGTTCATGATGGCATTGAATAAAACCCACAAGTAAGGCCCCAGAAAGATGGTTCCTCACGAAACAGATCCCCGGGCAATTTGTCTAGGCTCGGTGCTTTTCCAGCTGGTAACTTCACTATCACTAGAGTGACCTCACGTAGTGATATCCCAACAGGGTCCTCAATTGCATTTCTGGGAGCTAAAACTGGTGGTTCCTCTGTAGAACTAGCCACAGACATAGTGCTGGCCCCTGGTTCTATAATTGCATCCTGTAGCGGGTCAACTGCATACAGGCCCTGGAAATGGTCTATCCACATTTCTACCGATAGGTTGGGTTCCACTGCGGGGTTACCTTCCTTACTGCCCGTTCTAACTATGGCCCAGAAGGTTTTCATGTCCCGGGCCAAAAGAGCAGATTTAATATCCATCCATTTATCTTCTTCCCAGGACAATTTAGCAGTGGAAACAACTTCTTTGTCCTGGGCCCTCATAGTTTTGGTCAGAGACTTATCTTTCTCCTTGATAGCCGCAAGTAGCGCTCGTTTGGCCTTACGGCAGCTGTCGTTAAACCACATATGGGTTGGCTTTTGTTGTGTTTTATTTGGGCGGACAGTCGGATTTAGGATGGCTGCTAGGTTGTTCATCAGGTTCTTATGGAGTGTTGCAACCCGGATGGTATAGGTTGGGCTATCCCTGTTAAGTGGGACACTACCAAGTTCCTGCAGGGTTGGGATAACCATTTCATATAATGCATACAAATTCTCTAGTGATTGTTTTATTTTTTCCCACTTCATTCTTCTCCTGTTGTTAGTGAGAGTTAGCCCATCATCCAATGGGGTCTCAATAGCAGGGATTAAGCCTGAGTCTGAAACCTTCAAGGATAAGATCAAGGCATTGTGTTCGCTATCAACCCGTGAGATGACTTCAAAGTCCATAACCCTATGCCAAGACATACACTCTACCAAGATGTAATCTATGTGAGAGGCCTGACCAGTTCTATTGAATGTGGGCTTGCTCGGCCTATCCGAAGGAGTGCGCCCATTACAAGCCCTCAGGGAGTGAGTTAGAAAAATAGCATTCGTTTGGAGTGCTAGGGGAGACCAAGATTTAACTAGTTTGCTTTGGTGATCTGGTATGGCCCACTGCAGATCCTCCTCATTGGAGATTTGCTCGTTGGTGCCTAGAAGGGGTTCGTAATGGAAATTTAGGTCGCCCCCCACTATTAATCGCAAGTCACATGGCACCGTCGGAATATAAAGATTAAGCACCTCCAGGGTTTTCCAATCCATTGCCAAGCCCACAGGCCGAGAGTAGATGTTAATTATGGCAAAGCTTAACTTAGAGGGAAAAGTAAGGAGTACCACTTCGATGTCAAGGGACGAGGTATTTAGTGTGGTAACAATGCACCCCACATGTGAAGCTACCCAAATAGATAGTCCTCCCGACGGTCTTCCCCTCTCTCTGGTGATGGCTGGTATGTTAAATATTGCAAAGCCAACCCTAGCATAGTGCTCACTTGCCCATGTCTCCTGAAATAAACACAGATCAAACTGATCCACGAACGAACCCCACTCAGGGCAAGAGAGTGTGCCTTCAATTCCCGCCACATTCCACAATATGTTCTTAAGATGTGTACCCTCTCTAGGAACTCCCTTCGGGGGTGCGGTTGGATTTAGAGAAGGGAGGATCTTTACAGTATCAGTGGGAGAATTGATATGGATGATTAATGGGGTCTGAAATGGGGAACGGGGGGATTGACATGGCAAGGTCCCATCCCTCAAGGTTGACTGTTCATGTATCTCAATCTTGGGGCTCATCGCAGCTGGGGGCATGCACGAGATAGTCCCTAGTCTTGTCAGCACAGCCCCTTCTGATTGATCATTACTGCTCCAGTGCTTGAAATCATACCTTCCACACCGTTAACGGTGTGGGGGTATGATTCTAACATGTTTGATACCAAACATGATAGGATTATTTGCAGCCGTTTTCAGGATGGTCATCACGTAATTACGCGGTGCCCCTCTATATAGTATATGGATGCTTCACTGACAACACAGTAGAATGGACTCCGTAGGCTGCACTGCTGTCCTGCTCATGCAGGAGCACCCTCTCAATTAGAACCAAGCACCCGGGCTTCAGGATTGCAAAGTCCTGCTATAGGGGTGACTTATAGGTTTTAAGGGCAGTGACCCTTAGATATAGGAAACCTATATCTTAAGTAAGTGGTGCAAGCACTAACCTACACAGGCTGCAATGGCAGGCCTGTAGATCCATTTTAAATGGTCTCCCATGGGTGGCATAAAGCATGCTTTAGCCTAAGGTAGACTTCTGGGGTACCTATGCCCTGGGTACCTTCGTACCATACGCTAGGGACTGATAAGGGTACCCCAGTATCCAATGTGGAGTGTACCTAAGTACTCAACACAACAATTTAGGGAGAAAGTAAATAGACTGGGGTCCTGATTAGCAGGATCCCAGTCAGACTAGTCAAAATACAGCTTAGAACCAGACAAAAAGTGGGGGTAACCATAGAACTAGCTTCTACTTGCCTACAACCCTTTTGTAGTGTAAAGGGAGAGCCTCTTACTCCTTTCCTCCAGTGTATGTCCCCACCAGCTCATATGAACACTGTCATACACAAATCTGTTAGGGGAATTCCTCTATTCCTCATGTCTTCACCTGCTTGACTGAGCTTCCCAAAACGGAACCTAGGGTCCTCCATGTTATGTACCATTGCAGGCACACATTGCTCTCAGTGCACTTACTCTTCAATACTTTTACCGCCATGCATTGGGTAACTACAGACACACATGCATTCAGCAGACACATTCAGTATGCGTGCACAGTTCAGTACTGTAGCTTTTCTGTATTGTACCAGGGAGTGCTATTTGCGCACACACAAACTGACAGCACACACACTCACCTTGTGCACACACCACAGAACTTCCCCCTTCATGTATTGCACTTCATACAAGCAAACATACACCCCACACATGCTTCCATTGTGCACGCACTGCAGAGCACTACATCTCTCATGTAATGTACTCCTCCGATGAATACATACACTCAGTACATGCACTGACAATACACATGTACAGCACAGTACTGCTCTATCCCTGTACAGTACCCTTCCCAGGCACACATACATCCAGCGAAGTCACTACTCCTGCGCTGTGCACCACTCCACATCTAGCTGATGTATCCTAAGGGTGAGTTAAGCACACAGGAGGAGAACTTTTAAAAAGGTGAATAAGCCTGTTGGCCTACCTCCAGTAGCACAGGGTAAAAAGGACCTGTTCACTTCTACTGATCACTACATAGTATGCTGCTACCACCACCAAGCTCATGCTGCTTATCTCTTGGGGTAGCGTTTTGTGCATCCCTCCCGGTCCAACAAGACCACAATCCGTGAGAAAGCCTATGTCATAGTGCACATGCATTATCTGTGTTTACCTGTGACACAAATATCAGCATTAGGATCTAGACAACAGTACAGCTGGGCACTCAGTGCGTGGGTACACGTCTTTTACCATACAGAGGACTTTGCCGTCCCAACCGTCTTACCAGATTTCCCAGGGCCGCTTAAGTTTGCAGCCAAGCCCTACATTGTTGGGTAAAAAGACCTCAGTCATGATGGCCTCCTTATGTAGCAGGCCTTGTGCACACACCTGCCAAGCTGGCAATTGCAAGTGGGGCGATAACATTTGCACCTCCTGGATTTTTGGTGAATTACATTTACAGACCCTTTGGTATTGATTTTCACCCGGTGCAACAAATAGCACCAACTCGTCCAGGACACTCGTGATCAAAATCTTATAAAAGCCTACCACTACATTTGAATGATAACTGGGGATGTGCGAACATTGGGTAATTTTCTTTCACGTATTTACGCAAAATTTCTGAAAAATCATATGAAAATATGTGAAGTACAATCCCGGTGTTAATTGCTATATTTTTAGTGCTAAATCAGCCTTTTGTTTCCAATTCGGATGTGAGGGCGCATTTCATGCTACAACAATAGAGCAAATAAAAACAAGCGCCACAAACAAAAGCCACTCGCTTTCATGTTGTTTCCTTGTTTCCGCGATAAGTTTGATCCCAAATGGATTTGAAATTACACAAGGCAAAAAAACTGGAAATTATGGAAGATTGTCCCGACAGAAAAACATTTTTCCCGGGGAATAATTCCAATACAAACCAAGGCAAGCATCATTCATTTTGAAAGACCACTCTAATGTTGACTTCAGATGAACTGTTTCACATTTGATCCTGCACTATGAGTCAGTATTCAGAAGAGAACGAAGAATACGTAATTGTTGATGGCATCCTTTTTTTTTTTTACTTTCAAGTGGTGTGCATCCCAGTCTGAATTATAGTTTGGGTCTTTCACGCCCACTAGCAACAGGGTGCCCCGCGACTGCAGCCAGTTCTTCAAAAATGTGTATTATTAAAGGGGACTTTAGCAGAGTGTCTTAGTCTTGATTGCCTTTGTTTTTATTCAAGTAACAATGCTTTCACGATTTATTTGCACTTGTTTGTCTGCAGTAGGAAAAATACTTACGAATCAGCTAATATAATAAATGAAAACATGCTGGTGGGAGATGAATACACCATCACCATTAGCAGGAGGGAAAAGCTAATCCTCAGACTAAAATACTCTGTGCCATAAATTCATGAAAAGTAGCAGGTTGGTAAGCTGAGGTCTATCAATGCCAGTAGGATTTATTGAAAGGATTAATGCAGAGCTCATGTTACAACGAAATTACACAGTAAACTTACTTTTGTAGGTGAATGCCCTGCACTTAGCTGTCATTTGACATGAGCAGCCTCATGCTGCCCTTAGTGTTGAGAAATGCACGCGGCTGACCTTTTCCCTATGACCCGCAGGTGCGAGCACAAGGGGGCTTGTGTGGAATGAGCCTGCGCTTCAGGGGCCTTATTTATGAAGGCCTTGCGTCAGTTGTGCGCCGCCGGTGCGTCACTTTTTGTGACGCACCAGCGGTGTAAAAAATGTGCCTTGTTGCGCCATATTTAAAAAGTGACGCATCTAGGTAGATGCTTCACTTTTTACCCCTGCGCCACATTATACCTGCATCAGGTATAATGTATGCAGAGGGGGCGTTCCCCCGCAAAAAGCCTCGTAATATTGACGCAGTGAAATCTATGAGATTTCACTGCGTCACATTTAGTACGCTGTTGCGTCAAAATCTTGCGCCTGCCTCACAGCAGGCGTAAGACTGACGCAAGCCCTTTCACATGGGGCTTTCCCCATGTGAAAGGACGCATTGCTGGAGTTGCGTCACTTTTGTGACACACTCCAGCAATGCGTCACTTTTGCGCTTACAGATACATCAGAAATACTGACGTATCTGTAACTCCTTGCGACATGATGCGTCATACATTAAATATGACGCATCAGGAATGTCGCAAGGAGTGCGCAGTGAAAAGTGACGCATCGCTGTTTTCACGCAGCGATGCGTCACTTTTCATAAATGAGGCCCCAGGATCTTCCATTACGGTGACGTAACGCAAAAGGATGGCGCCCCTCCCCTGCTGAATGGGATGAGGGACTCCTGGGTTTTCCCTATCTCATAGATATTCATTGACCTTGGGCTGAATGTCAATCAATCAGGATTTATAAAGAGCGGCAAATCACCCATGAGGGTCTCAAGGCGCTGGAGTTGCCAGCTGCTTTGCGGCCCTCTGTTCATTCCAACAGCCAGGGCTTGAGTCCTTTCCTGAAGTCGCGGAGCAATGAAGAGGTCCTCAGATGCATGGGAAAGTCGTTCCAGGCTTTGGCCGCCAGTTGAGAGAAGATGCGTCCTCTGCTGTTTGTTAGGCGGTTCCAGGGGTGAATGTGGCCCCCTTGAAGAGCCGGGGGGACTCCCTGGAGGACTGGTGGGTCCCCTGCACCCAGGCGCTGCAGGGGCATTCGTTACACCCCTGCACCAGTAGTTACAAAGTCAAAATGCCTTCAGAGTGACCGGAGAAAAATGTCACCTAAAGCTGAAAAAAACTGTCATAAAGAAGTGTCACAGGACGTTAGATTGGAACAGCATTATGAATCTGCATGGATCAGTCCACGTAAAAGCTGAATAGTTTAAGAATTTAAAATTGTTTGGTTATTTGAATTGTACGTACAGGAATTTATATAGCGCAAATCACCGAGCGGTTTCTAAGCGCTTGCTTAGGGAACCCGTCCTGGTATTCCCCTGTGAGATAACCCCGGCAGGGTATCCGCAAGGTGAAAGCCAGGCATCCCGCCGCGAGGGGCCATTGTGGAGATTAAGCAAGTTATTGCCCAGAGTTGCAGAGTGTGAACCCGTGAATCGAGTAGTATAAGGTGAGCAAGAGTGCTGAGTCAATGAATGTTTGCTCCAGAATGGAAATAACTACTGGCCTGATTCAGAGTTTGGTGAACGGGTACTCTTTCACAACTGTGGTTGATATCCTCCCCTCCATCTTATGGCACTTATAATATGTATGGGATGTATGGGATATCTGCCACAATGCTATTTACTGAGATTAAAGTTTTTGCTGGCGTGGGAGCAGAGACCCTACATTTGTGTTTAATATAGACAATACTGAATGAGATTAGGAGTATTATAGATCTTACGTGCCCTCTATAAATACCTGCTTCTTTGATAACAAGATCTGCATTATACACATAAATTTGCATAAATAATGGGATCATCTACTTTAAGGAAAGAATCTTTTCCACCCTACCCTTACAACTATGTATGATTATATACATTTATTTGTCTTGCTGCAGACAAAAGACCTTTCATCCATCACTTGGAGATGGTAACACCAGCAAGGCAAATTTAACACCTGAATACAGAAATCAACTCCTGAAAGTTGACCAGTTATCTTTACCCGGGTGTCTGATTTAACTTTGTATATCGTGTACAGCATTTTTAATGGCGTTTTGAGAAGGTGTGTTCGTTTGAAAAAGTCCTCTACATGTATTGGCTGTGCACCCCTGCCCTGAGTGCTCCTACTGTACTGATGTCTGGTTACTTAATGCTTATTTTGTGTTGTAATAGGCAAACACAGATCATGCCTGTGCCCCATGACATAGGCGTGCCTCACATATTACTGTCTTGTCTTGTTCTACCTTCATAGTGTTGAAAGGATACTGCCTTTACCAGGAGTTAAGCAGCACAAGCACAGTGGAGGCAGCATACAGTGTAGTGATCAGTAGGAGTGAACAGGTCATTTTTACCTGTGTCACTGAAGTGAGGCTTACTGGCTCACTCATTTAAAAGTCAGCTGCTGTGTGCTTAACTTACCCGTGGCATACATTGGTTTGGTGTGTAGTGCTGTGCAGTGTATGGCTGGTGTACATGTGCTGGGTGTGTGTGGACTTTTGAATGGTACCATCTAGGGATAATGCAGTACTGTACAGTGCATGTAGGTTATATTCATGTGGTGAGTGTATGCGTGCTTGCAAATGGTACAATGCATAAAGGATGTAGCAGGGCATGTATGTTATCCATGTGCTGGGTGTATGTGTGTCTGAGAATGGTGTAATACATGAAGGATATAGTGCTGTGCAGTGCATGTAGGTTATATTCATGTGGTGAGTGTATGCATGCTTGCGAATGGTACAATGCATGAAGGATGTATCGCTCTGCAGGGCATGTATGTTATCTATGTGCTGGGTGTATGTGTGTCTGAGAATGGTGTAATACATGAAGGATATAGTGCTGTGCAGTGCATGTGTGTTATTTGCATGTGCTGGGTGTAAGTGGGCCTGTGAATAATTCCATACATGGCAGACTCTGGTTTTCATTTTTGGGAGACCCAGGGCTACTTGGCGACAGGCTGCTTTCAGAAGGAAGAGATGGCAGAGGAGTGGACACTTCAAAGGGAAGCAGACTCCCAACATAAACCTCAAAGCTTCAGATTCTAAATCACATTAGGGGTCTGGAATTGGACTATAAAAAGGGGAGCTTGAGATCCCAAAAATGTAAACTGTCAAGCAGCCAGTTGGGCTGTGTGAGGAGGAGAAGCTCTTGAAGACTTCAACTGGGAACCATCGTCTGCTAGTCTCCCAGGTGGGTGAGGGGGCGTCACCCAGATAATCCAAGACCACCTGCCCAGGAGCTATAAGCCTCAGTGCCTGCCTACTTCTGAAGACCTGTGTGCCTTGTTAGGAAGAGGAGTTTGTTGGATGGAGCATGGCCCAGTTGGGAAATCCTGGAGAGTGGATCACCATAGCGAGGTGTAAGGAGATGGCTGCAGCACTGATCAGGCCATTGCCAGTGTACAGAGAAAAGTTGGCAACCTCACATGCCAAAGAAGGGTTGCTTTGAAATGAGCTGTGACCATTGCTTCACTGACTAAGTCATCGCCCGTGTGCAATGGAGAGCCAGTGACCACATTGCCAGGTGGGACCGTTAGGGAGAGACAGCAGTGCCAAACTGGCTGCGGCCCATATGCCATGGAAAGCCAGTGACCCTGTATGCCATTTGGGGTTGCAGAAGAGAGACTGCTGTGCTGAACGGGTCACAGCCCCTGCAGTGGAGAGGTGGTGACTCTGTATGCCAGAGGAGGCCCCCAAAACAAGCAAGAATTTTGACCTGGTTGAGATTGTCATCGGAGGAGAGAGGATGCTGTGGTGACCTTAGTAGATCTGCACAATGACTGAGGACCAATGCCAGGACTTTTGCAACCCCCCACCGACCCTGGAAGAGCCAAAGTATTTACCCAGCTTGGAGGAGCATTGAGAACCCTTAAACTGCACAACTGCATGCATGTGAAGAAATTAAGGACCGCCAAGCACATCCAAGTGCAAAAAATGTACTAGAGACTGCCACTGCACATTCATCACCAGTTAGTGTGCAGGTTCAGAGACGCCGGTCACTCAGATCCTGTTGGTATTGGTAAAGCTGCTTTTGAGCCAGCCGGCCCGGGGGGTCTTGCTTGCCAGTTAGTGTTTCGGCACTGGAACACTTTTGACTGTAATAATGAGCTGGAGTGGAGCTCCTGAGACTTGGACTACTAGTGGGGCACCTGAATGTCCCATATATTGAAAGGGGAATAACCACTTGCACAGGCTTGAAAGAAGCAGGAGTCAGGTATCCACCTATGAAACTCTAGAGCCCTGACCTCAGGGGCCTCTGTGTATTGTTTGGGAATGTCGTATTTAACTTTCTGGTGGTCGCTGTTTATAAATACTTCTTTTATCTCAAAAGCGAGCATTTGACTGGACAATCGTTTATTGCAGCTTCCTGTTTTTTGAATTGTGAGCTTGAATTCACCCCCACTTTCTCAGCCCCCTCCATCCAGAGAAGCATTTGACTGCCCAGCCCATGCTCCTACTGAGAGTCAAAGTCAAGTGCTGAAGGGTACTTGGCCAAGTTGCTCAGGATCCATAGTAGGTTGGTCCTGAAATATCAGAGGTGAAAGGCCCTCACCTCCCACAGTTG
This sequence comes from Lissotriton vulgaris, assembly GCF_964263255.1. NCBI lineage: Eukaryota > Metazoa > Chordata > Amphibia > Caudata > Salamandridae > Lissotriton > Lissotriton vulgaris. The sequence continues at coordinate 617,253,741 of NC_141698.1, forward strand.
GGCCTAGTAACCCCTGCTTATCTCGTGGCCCTTTGAGCGCTGTCCTTGCAAGCTGCAAACATATTTTTTTTTAATCTGCAAAGTATTGCTATTGTGTGGCAAAACCATATTTTCATCAAAATCACTACGGCAGCAGAATCACATAACTCGAGTGATCGTGGTTTAAAGACTACCTTGACTTGCATGGTTCATATTGTAATTTATGTGCATGATTGTAATTATAATAAATATATTCCATTTTTTACTACGTTCAAAAATTATTCTGTCAAAATATCCATGACTATATAAATTCATCAGTAAAGTCCTGGTGACCTTTAATGTGACATGAAGTTAAATTTGCTTTGCATATATTTCCATTAATGCAGAGCTGGCACCATAAATGGCCTTTTTGGTTGAGAGAAATAATCCTTAAAAACATGTTTGCGCGTGCAGTTCTCTTTGGAAACAAATACACGATGGTCATTAGTGTTAAGTGTGGTCATTAATCTTTAACATGTTAATGTGGTGAGTTCTTGGTAGAAAATAATCAATAATGAAACAAATCTAATTTTAGGTTGCTTAGCACAATATTGTTTGCAATATGAGTTTCTAGAAGCACCAATAATGTGCTGAGTTTCTACTGCAGATATACCGGACACGTTGCAGACAGCATCACTGAGTGTTCATTTGTGAACTGCATGCCAGCTGTGTTTGGGGGACCCTGTCGCACAGCTATTCTTCCCTGGTCCAGAATTGGTTCTTCTCACAGATAACATGCTTGTGTCCCTTTCTAGAAATGTGAATGATGAACACTGTATTCTTGCCTAGCATTGAAGTTTTTACCTTTCATAGTATTTTATTTGGTATGCCAGATTTATTTTTCTTAGATGGAGTAAAATCCTTGGTATTCAACAACCCCTGCTTTCAACAGCACGTGTTCCTAAGACAACTCTTGGGCCATGTACATTCTCTCTCTATATATATATATATTTTTACAAACAAAAATGTTAAAGTTTGGTTTCAACCATGTGGTAGAGCATGTCTATTGGTGGTTCAATGTCTGCCTTCAGTGCCTCTACCGGAATGCCCTCAGGGCCCAATAGTGGCTTGGGGAGTGGAACCACATGCCACCTCCACATTATAGAACAATATGGTTGCTGATAACTTTGATATGTTTTTTATTAATAATATAATATTCATTGCTGACATTGATTGCCAGGCAAGCATATGTGACTGACTTTTCTCAAAGTCTATGGGTCTCTCAGATGACATTCTTTTTCTGGTCCACTGTAATAATAAACTAGGCCTTGAATTTCCTTCCAAAAGGATGAGTTTGCTGTCTGTGGGTTCTGGTTAATAATATGAGCAGGTCGGTCCAAGTCTCTGCACAGTGAAACAGGATCATAGGCTGTGCCCTAAACATCCCCAGCTAGGTTGGAAAGCTTAAATATGGTAACTCAGCACATCACCTGCTTGTCTACACAGGAATCACCAGATCTGACAACTTACATCAATCTTTTATGCCTTCATCTTCAGAATAATGGCTTCCATATGAATGGTCCCAGGGGACTTGTCTGCCGTGGCTAGAACACGGTCAATGGCCAGGCTCGCCTGTCCTTGGATCCTAGAGGGTCTGTTTTAACCTCCGGGGTGGAATCCCTTTTCTAACAGGAGTCCTCTTGTAGGAAGATCTTTTCTGTCCCCTGCCTGCTTTGCTACTCTCATTCGAGCTCCCCGTGAGCTCCTAACTCTTGTCTCCTCAGAAACTGTACCAGAACTAACCCTTTTTGGAACATTCCAGAACTTCTGCAGAATGCACACATCCAATCATCCTGAAATTGTCTTCCCACATTACTGCTCGTCTCACATTTCTTTTCTGACTAGAGAAACTATTTTGTACTTTCCTTGGGGCCTCACCACTCTGGCTTGCCCATTACTCTGTAAATTATTACAGCTCCTATTACTCAGCACACAACAGTCACACTTACATATGTGGCAGTGAAGACAGTCCTGTAGAAACGTAAAGCCTCTGCTCCAATAAACAATCACAAGGTCCCCCAACTACTTATTACTGAAATGATGGCTGAGAAAAATAAGTTTAAACTCCTTGGCAAATGTGAGCACTTTGTGGCCATATTTGCTTAGTAGAGGTAGATGCTTCAAGCCTGCCCAGTATAGACCCAGCTACTGTATGCCCTTTGGTACAGTCTTGGGCTGACTGGCCTGAACAAGGGGTAGCATAAGAATGTTGCTCTCAGCAGTCCAGCTCATGCTTCTTCTAATGTCATCCGTGGCGTACCCAAACTCAGGGGAACAATGAGGTAAGTTGACTGGCAGTACCACAGTTTGTTAAACTAAGCGGACATGTTTTCCAATAATACCTGACTAAAGTGATTGGCATAATGTAATGTAATGTAAATGTAAATGTGCTGGACTTGTAAAGCGCACAGCTGCCCGTAAGCGTCCCGGCGCTTGCTTAGGGAACCCGTCCTGGTATTCCCCTGTGAGAAACCACGGCAGGGTGTCCACAAGGTGAAAGCCAGGCATCCCGCCACGAGGGGCCATAGTGGAGATTAAGCAAGCTATTGCCCAGAGTCGCAGAGTGTGACCCCGTGAGTTGAGTAGGCACCAGAGCGAGAATTGTCGAGTCCGTGGAATTTTGAGCCCGAGACCCGCCGAGGCGGGGAATCGAACCCTGGTCCACGGTCCATCTCAGCTTCCGGGTCTGCCGCCTCTAACCACTGAGCCACACTTCTCCACACACAGCAAAGGACTGGGGGTGATACTCTCTTATATTCAACAACTGCTAGACACCTCTTTTCTGGAAGGCAAACTACCAGACATATGGAAGAGAGCAATGGTCCGCTGTAGTATACTGGTATTGAGTGTATTGCAACCTCCCTGCTTCTCTGCCTTGCTGCTCAGCCAGTGTATGTGTGATGAGATCATAGAATGATGGTATGACTGTGTGTGAGAGTGTAAGTTGAGAGAATGGGCTGAGCAGCAAGTAAGCTGCTCCTGGTGGGGCTCTGTAGAGAAGACCTACTCTACATCTAATTCTGTAGTACTCCATGTTGTGATTCCTGATCTACAACATCTACAATAAATCTACATTGAAATCCAACTGGCCTCGGTTCCATTCACTTATTACATCCGCCCACTGAAAAAAAACCGACAGCAGATGGGAATGTATTAGCAAATCTACGACTGGTCTCACTGCTACCTTATTTTTCCAAAGTAGCAGAAAAAGTGGTCAATCTACAGCTGAAAGAACACATAAGGAAAAACAAATTACTACATCCCACCCAATCAGGCTTCAGATCAACCTACTCAACAGAGACAGCTATGCTGTTTGCTACTGAGACAATACGGAAGAGAGCGGATGAAGGACTAACCGCAGCACTAGTCTTATTAGACCTCAGTGCCGCCTTTGATACGGTGTCACAGAAGCTGCTCATACATCGACAGAAGAGCTGGGGCTGTGTTGGGCTGGATGGTATCCTACCTGCAGGACTGCAGCTTCCAAGTGGTACAATCTGAGTACACCCCCAAACCCAATGTCCTGGCACAGGGGGTGCCACAGGGCCAAATTTTAAGCCCAACCCTTTTCAATCTGTACGTCACCTCCTTGGCCGACACTGTAGATAAACATGGAGTCTCAATCGTGTCGTACGCAGATGACACTCAGCTAGTGGTCACTCAAGCTCCCAACTGACCTCAAGCGGCCAACAGCTTTGCAACCTTCCTGAAAGATTTGGCAGGGTGGATGGCAGAAAACTGCCTAAGTTTAAATGGCAGTAAGACAGAGGTACTAATAGTAGGAAACTCCCCATCCATCTGGTCCTCGGCCGAGTGGCCGACTATGCTAGGACCAACACCTACCCTGAAGACTGACGTAAAAAATCTAGGACTATGGATGGGTTCTAAATTATCTTTTGATGCTCAGATCAAGAGAATAAGAGGAAAGTGTTTTGGAATCCTGAAGACCCTAAGGAAAACCCTGGACATTCTTCCCATATCTGCCAGAAAAACCCTGATTCATGCTCTTGTTATGGCAAGGCTGGACTATGGGAATGTGCTGCTTCTAGGTGCAACAAAAAAGAAGCTCCAAAAGCTGCAATCCATTCAGAATGCAGATCTATGCTTGGCGCTGAACCTGCCGAAAAGGGCACCCTCGAAGAATGCATTGGATACATTGCGCTGGATGCTGGTTCTGAAGCGTATCATGTTCAAGGCATGGTGCTTTGGTCATTGCATTTTGCAGGAAAAAAGGGCCTTCATACTTGCATAATTTACTTTCACCTTATACAACAGAACCCCAGCTGAGATCCACTGGGACACATCTGATAGAGGTCCCAACATAAAAAGAGCACGCATGGGCACACAATCCTTTAGCTATCTGATAGCAAAGACCTGGAATGTATTTCCCATGTCTCTCAAGGAGAAACAATCTGAGTGTGTTTTCGCAAGAAACTGAAAATATGGCTTTTTACCGAGTAGCCAGGCCCACACACGAACTGTAAACAAATGATTCTTGAATTTGTCAGTTGGAGTGAGATAGGGCTGGGATACGCCAGCTGGATTAACCATGCGCTTCATAAATCTAAACTAACTAACTAATTCTTACCTCACCTCCAACCTTATAATCTCACGGTGTTTCCTCTTGGTGTATTTTAGAGAAACCTTATTTTATTTTCTTAAACCAACCATATGTGGCAATGAAAGTTTCTCTCCTTGCTTAGTTCGAACAGCCCCATGATTTACAAATGCTCCTAACCTAACATCTCTAGTGCCTGTTAAGTATATGTATTCTTTATTAATTTGGGACACCTGTTGCTTTCGTACATGAAATGACCATGGTGGTGAACTGAGGTGATAGGTCTAAAATAAAAGAGCTTTCAGAAACTCCGAACTTGAGTCTCACGAATACCAGATAGTTTCAGAAAAAGGCCTACATTTGTTTAACACACATAACATGTTCGAGAAATGCAATTCGATGGAGCTACTGTAAGCAAATGGCTTACTCTCAGTTTTCATTGTATTCTCAATGCCTCTGTTTTCCCTGGAAGTGCTGTCTCATCAACAGAGCTGTAGGAAAAGTCAGAAACTCTTTTCCCCGTCTGGGAACAATAATACTGACTACCTGCTGATTCAGCAGTTACATCCCCAAACTTCGGCCGATCGGGTGATCACACCTTCCGCGAATAAAGGTCTATTGTAAGCCTCGAGCACACACAACATTTCTATAATGTATTCATAGATAGCCAATAGTTATTCTTACGTTTATGTTAAAATGGTACAACTACACTCGCATATTTGTCTTTCTGACAATCGTGTTCAGTCCTCTGTGTGAGAAAACGTTACCAAGAAAATATGCATTGCTCAGATTGGGTATAACTTAAAATGTTTCGGTCATATTCATTGAAAATGGCATATGGCTAGCATGTCTAACGACTCGCTCGGGCTGCTAATTCGGAACTTGTTCATAAAAAAATAAAATAATAACAATTAAAAGAAATTCGCTTCAGTCAAGCGGTCGTTTTTGCTGCATTTTTTAAGCACAGCATTGATTAAAAAAATTAAATAAAATGCTGCATTTTGGTGTCCTTTCCGTCTTAGGTATTTCTGCCTCGAGGGGTTGGGTTTGGCGGGCCAGTTACTATAGCCACGGGCAGACCGTACCATTCCTAAGTAGCTACATGCTCCTATATGGGTGCCAAATGTACTCAGCTTGAAAACCAGATAGACACAGCTGTTTTCAAATTCAAGGCAATGGATACATAAGCCCCTGTCTATCCTCAGTCTAGTTATTCTGTGACAGAAGCATTTTTTCAGTGGCTGATGGCTGTATTAGTCAGTTACAAATAGCTCCTGTTTGATCAGTTGCTGACATATGGCTGTTTGGAATATAATGAGCTGCCTTGAAAATATCAAGTCGATTCCACTGTCTATGTATGCAACAATGTAAGGAATGGAACTTATGACATACAACTTCGCTAGTAAGCAATGGAGCGTTGCACAAATTCCAGTTGTGGCAAGACTATTGGCCTGCGTGCCTGTTAATGAGTCCTCGTTGCATTATTTTTCCCCTTGAGCATTGCCAGCAATACCTCACCTGGTATTGTGGATACCGCTGCATATACGGTGCCCGATTGACACAAGGCCCCCACACTCGTGGCAGAGGCCCCGCAGTTGTGTTGGGGAGCCCACACTCTTGGCGGGATCTCTGAACTGTAGTTCCTCGTTGCGGAGGTTCCGCCAGGAGAGAGGGCCCCCACCATGACTGCATGGCCCTACCATGAGTGAGGAGGCCCTTTGGGAATCGGGACCATGGTATTCTGACCTTGCCATATTAGATGCATCTGCCGGTGTTCAGTTTCGAACCTTAAATCCGGACTCTTACCTCTCATTGGGTTATTGTTCCAGTGCATATTTTAATTTGAGTTTTGTTTTTGGTACCATAACTTTTTTCAGGAAACCTCCAAATCCAAGATGGCCTTAAGGAAATACCATGTCGGAGGGCGTAGCTATCTATTTAAGCAGACTCAAACAGGGTTTCAGTGCATCTCAATGGTATTTGCTTTTTGCTCGCTTTGAATCTGTCTGAGGTGTTATTTTTAAACAGTTATCTGTCCTTTTTTCCCTGTTTGTCCCTGGCCTGCCTTCTAAGGATTTTTTTTATCTAGACTCATATTTTTTTCTGAGAACTGTCTTTTTCTAGTTTGCTGTTCCTCAACTACACTGAGTCTAGTTGTATATCACTTTGGGTTCTGGGCGATCTTCTAGGAGCAGTAGACCCTATCTATGAGAGTGAAGAAGAGTGTCCCCATTTCTCTTCAGAAAATCAACATCCTACTATTGGCCATGTGAGTTATTGCGTTTTTCTCCAAGGTATTGTAGCAGGTTTTATGGATGAACGGGTCGAAAAGGCAGGTAGAAGAATGTAGCCATACTTTTCCTGGCCACTCACAAGTCAGACATGTGCATACAGTATGCTGCTGGGGGAAGAAAAGAGCAAGGGAATTTGCAGGTCAAGTTTTTCAAACATTGAGATGGGACATACCTAGGACATAGACTTAGTTACTCAAGAAGCACAGGAAGTAGGTTGTGGTTTGATTTTAGACAACAAGGAATGCTAGGGCTTAACTGTGTGGGTTTTTCCTTTTGATGCAGTTTTTGACTGAGAGCGATCATTGTTGATAATGAAACTCAATGAATTTTCACTTGTGGTAAGTTATGCTGTCAATGTGTCCAGGTTCATGTGTAATTTGGATGGTGCAATATAGCTGTGGGTAGCAGGGATTGGCTGCAGGGCCTTGCCTCCAGACACCACTAAGTACAGCGTTTGACCATGTGTAGTGAAGGTTGGACGCACAGCCCGATCTACCCAACCCACTGCAATAATCCAACTTCCACTATGCATGGTTTTTGGTTAAGTACATCAGGGATTGACTGTAGGGCTTGTCCTATGGCGAGGCAATGCACCCATCCTGCAACGGTCAACAAACCACACCTACACACAGCCTTTGGCCTTGCGCAATATGCTTGGCTACAGGACATTGCCTCCGCCAGGCCCCGCCCTCAACCATTGATGACCAGGCAACCTCAGCATCCCATGGTTTTTGGCCAGTCACCATGGGGTTTGGTCACAGGACCTAGCTCAACACACCTCAAGCAGCCAACCCTCACTCTGCATGGGTGTTCAAGGGCAGAACTGAAGCCCCCAAACCCCTGTGGTGTGGGTAGACCTGCGGATTCCTGTTAAATCAGGATCACAAAGGTTTAGTAGAAAACGTAGTTTATTCGTGGATAAAAAGAAGCATCTCCCAGTAACACGTCTTAAGGCATCGGTCAGCATACAGTAACTGACTCAACATCTTATAACTGTACAACGGCCCGATGACAGATCGTGCCATGGAGTAATCATAACACATTTGAACAACAACAAGTTATTCATTAAAACACAAAGCGCGAGGAGACAGCGCGCAGGAGAAACAGCACGCGAGAAGGAGCGTGCGTGCATGTACAGCATACACAACACACCTTCCCCCCTTATAAAACAGAAGAAAAGAAAAAAAAACAGTAGAAAAAGAAATAAATAAAAAAAACTAACTATCTAATTTCCCCTTCACAAAAACAATAAAACCTGACATCCATTTAGGCTTTCTTATGGATCTTTTTGGTACAGGCAATTCACTGTCATTGACAGATGTAGGTTGAACGTCCACATTTTGACTAGAATTGCTTTCCACACTTGAACAACTAGATGTTGCCCCATCCTTATTACAAATAGTACCATCACCAAAACTCTCATCTAAAAAGGAATAATCAGAATGATTCACAGTGGAACATTTCTTGTAAATAGACTTATCTGATTTAAGGACAGCAATCCTGTTGAGATTCCATACCTTATTATTCGACAATCTCACAGAATTTTTAAGGACCTCAACCACTTCAAAAGGACCCATGAAAGAACTTTCTCCTTTTTTGACCTTCCAAGGTTTCTTAACCTTTACCATCATGCCAACTTCCACAATTGGGTCAACTTTAGAACCAAATTTTTTATTAAAGTATTTGCTGTTGTTACAATGAGTGCGAGCAAGATTTTCTTTAACTCTACCCAGATCTACACCTGAAAAGGTTGATTTAATCAACCATGACGGATTCACTTTAGTCCTTGGGAGTCTTCCCCTCATGATCTCAAAAGGAGAATAACCAGTCATGGAATTTACAGTAGTCCTGTACATCCACACTTTTTTAAAGACTTCAACTTCCCATCTCTTGCTCTCATTTCCCACTGACTGTATGGCACTTTTCAAAACTCTATTAAACCTCTCTATTACGCCATTCCCACTAGGGTTATACAGAGAAGTTGTAGAATGCACAATGCCTAACCTAGAAAAATAATCTTTAGCTTTATTTGAATTGAATTGAACTCCATTGTCCGTAATAAGTCTAACTGGCAAACCTTCTTCAGTGAATACTTTGTCTAAAAAACACAAGACAGACTCAGTATCAATCCTTTCCACAATCTTGATGATGGGCCACTTAGAAAACACATCAATAGCCGCAATGACATACTTAGATTCTAAACCAATAGGGCCCATAATGTCCATGGCAATGGTTTCCCATGGGTTATCTGGAATAACCTGCTTGCCCATATTGGGTTTAAGAGTGATCAAAGACTTGTCAGAATTAGCACAAACAACACAGTCCCTGACAAAACGTTCAATAAACAAATCCATACCTGGCCACAAGAATAAACTTTTGACTTGCTGTTTAGTTCTGACCATACCACTATGACCCTCATGACTTTGTGACACTATAGTCTTCCTCACACCAACAGGTGGAATGACACGTTCACCTCTTTTAACCACACACTCATTATATGAAAGCTCTGATCTTACTTCCCAGAAACTTTTAAGCTCTGGACTAATGTATTTTTTATCTGGCCAAGTAGTATTAGTGTAATCAGCAACACTCTTCAAAATTCCATCCTCCTCAAATTTTTTACACCACAAAGTCTGATCAATAGGGACAGGACCTTCATCGTGAACCATAGCAATTTGAAAGTCATCCCATTCATTATACAAATCTTCCTGAATGGGTAAAGGCATTCTAGACAAAAAATCGGCTGAAACATTCTCCTTCCCCGGAACATATTGTATTTCGTAGATAAAATCCTGCAACCCCATGAACATACGTGCAATACGAGCTGAACCTCTCAACATTCCTTCAGTGGTGAGTAACCGCACTAAAGGTTTATGGTCACTCCTTAGTGTACACTCTTTTCCCCAAATAAACACCCTGAAATGCTCCAAAGCCCAAATACACGCTAACGTCTCCCTCTCTATTGTGGAGTACTTCTCCTCTGAAGGTGTAAGAGCTCTGGACGCATGAGCAATGACAACCTCCTTGCCATCCTTGTTCTTTTGAGAAAAAACTGCGCCAAGCCCTTTTGAGCTAGCATCCGTGGTGATAATATTTTGTAGAGAAGGGTCGAAACAAGAAAGAGCATTGGCAGAGCAAATAACATTCTTAACATCACAAAATTCTTTCTCACACTCGTCCGTCCACTCAAAGGCAACCCTGTTCTTGATTAGTTGTCTTATATTGAATGTCCTACAAGAAAAATCAGGTACATATCTAGCATAGAACTCAACTAACCCCAAAAATGATCTTACATCATCCTTGGATTTAGGATGTGGTGCAGACTTGATAGCCTCTAATAAATCAGATTTGGCCTTAATTCCTTCCTCACACAGTTCATGGCCTAAATAGTTAACAGAATGAACACCAAATTTGCATTTTTCATACTTAATTGTAAGACCATGTACATTCAATGCACCTAAAACATCCTCCAAAGCAGAAATATGGCTCTCTCTGTTGTCATTGAAAACTAAGATGTCATCCTGAAAACAGACGGCATTCTTGCAGTTCTTTAAAATATCTTGCATCACCCTCTGAAAGATGGCAGCAGCCGACGCCAAACCAAAAGGCATCCTGTTCAATCTAAAACACCCAAATGGGGTGATGAAAGCTGTTAGATCCTTGCTCTTTTCCCTAAGCTCAATCTGATGGTAGGCAGCAGATAAGTCTATGGTAGAGAAAAATCTGGAACTACCAGCAGAAGATAACAATTCAGCAATGCGAGAAGGAGGAAACTGATCCACTATAATATTATTGTTAAGATGGCGAAGGTCAATGCAAAGTCTGACCTTGCCATTGGCCCGCCTGGCAACCACTATGGGCGAAACTTTTCAGAAGATTCAATCCTCTCTATTATGCCTTCTTTCACTAAAGCATCTAATTCCTTTTGGACCTCCTCTCGAACTGCAAAAGGGATATTTCTAGCTTTGTGCACTTTAGGGCACACATTTTCCTTTAATCGAATTTCATGTTTGAAACTGGTTAACCTCCCAATATTTTTTGAAAAAACATTAGGAAATTTTTCTAACAACAAAGCTGAAATACCATTATGTTCATCCACTAACATCACTGGATTAGGACTATTTGGATTTAAAATAATACCAAGTTTGCCAAAATCAAACCAGCTAAGAACTGAAGGACCTTTCTTAGAAATGTAAAGTTTAGCAATGCATTCCCTATCTTTGAACCTGAAAACTAATTTTCTAAAGCCTAAAATATCTATTCTTCCACCTGAATATCCTTCAGGATTGATGTCACTTTTTTCTAAAAAACTTCCTAATCTATCTACAAACAACTTCTTCCACACAGATTCACATACAATAGAGTATGGTGAACCAGAGTCAGCATACATGTTAATTTTAACCCCTCCGATAACCATGTCACACAATGGCTTTTTCTTAATTACAACATCATTGACATTTAGGATTGCAGATTCTTTGATATTTAGTACAAATGAGCAGTTGTTGGAGTCATTAGAGAAGGTATCATCTGCACTGTTATCACTCTGTTCAATACTTTTGACTTTCTGGTTGAGTTTGCTCTTTCTGCAAGCAGAAGTAAAATGCCCAGACAGTCCACAATTCGAACATTTTTGTTTTAAACCAGGACAAGTTTTGCTATTAGCCAGATGTGATTTACTATTACACCTATAACATTTGGCTTCTTCTTAAAAGAATCCTTACGCTTATCATCATATTTAGAATTAATTTTTGAGACAATCTCCTTACTTATAGAAACATCTTTCCCTTTAACTTGTTGTGCACTCCTACACGAAAGTTCAGCTTTTCTAACAATGGCAACAACAAAATCCAAATTTTCATCACCATTAATCCACAACCTTTCTTGTATAGTTTCATTACAAGAATGCATAACAACCTGATTTCTAATCAGATCTTCTTGCAGATTTCCAAACTTGCAGTCTATGGCTAGTGTTTTAAGTGAGGAAACAAAATTGTCAACAGATTCTTCACTTAACTGTTTCATTTGAAAGAATTTATACCTAGAGATTCCTATGCAAACCTTTGGAGAACAAAATTTATCAAAGTCAAATAATGCTTTTTCAAAAACATTAACATCCCCACTGGCTTGTGAAGCAGGCAATTGGTTGAAGGCTTTTAACCCTTCAGGTCCTAAAAAATGTAGGAAAATACCTTTCTTTTCAGGAGGTTTCATTTTACCATTTGCATCTAGAGTTTCAATATAATTTAGAAAATAGGCTTTCCACTCAATTCAGGGCATGCAAGGAGAACCTCCAGCTGCCCAATAACTCTGGGGTGGGGAAAGCATATAACTCTGTGCACACATGTTAGCACTTTAAACTTAAACTGTATATAAATAATAAATTAACAAGTGAAACAATGTGTTATTTACAAAAAAACAGTCACGAATTCAAATAAAAGTTGAGGGGTTGCCGAGTTTTCCTTGAAACTGCTTCACTCAACAAGCGAAATACGATTGAAAAATAAACATTAAGTCACCTCCTTCGCTTTTAAACTGCAGATGAATAAACTCAAACCAAGAATAGTTTCTTCTTTGTGAAATCCGATTTTGAGTCACCTCTTTTCTTTCTGAGACCGGTAAAGGGGAGTGGCGTTTACACGAGTTGATCCAATCACCTCTCTGTTTAGAGAAAACCAATGACGGCTCTTCACAGACGAACGTTGCGCAGCGTATGGAAAGAAGTAAATGAAGAAAACTTCCACGTTTAGCTGGCAGCAAACGATTTTTAGAAAGGCGCCGATCAAGGTAAAGTAATCAAATCCAACTCCCACAGTCTTAATGGATGTGTAGAATAAAATAGAATATCCAGAAATTAATTTTGTAAATTTTCCAATCTCTCGGTGCTCGATAATTTCTTGGAGAAAAAAAAAAAATAGAAATGAGACTAGGAAATGCCTCTAAAGTGTTCCGTCCCTCGTCGCCAGATTGTTAAATCAGGATCACAAAGGTTTAGTAGAAAACGTAGTTTATTCGTGGATAAAAAGAAGCATCTCCCAGTAACACGTCTTAAGGCATCGGTCAGCATACAGTAACGGACTCAACATCTTATAACTGTACAACGGCCTGATGACAGATCGTGCCATGGAGTAATCATAACACATTTGAACAACAACAAGTTATTCATTAAAACACAAAGCGCGAGGAGACAGCGCACAGGAGAAACAGCATGCGAGAAGGAGCGTGCGTGCATGTACAGCATACACAACAATTACTTGCTTGGAAAGGGTCTCACTCAGCCCTCAAGTCATGATATTGCGTGCCCCGCAGAATGTGTGCAATGTCATGGAATGAGAAACAGTTAAACACTCTTAAAAGTGACTGTACTTTCCAGAGGAAGAAAGAAACAGAATTGCAAGTTTTTTTATTAAATATCACTGGCATGCAGAGGCGTGGCTACCAGGTACCTCAAGTCTCTGATTGGACATCGCAGGAGCATAATGGAGGCCCCTGCAGCCTTTGCTGGTCAAGAGGGGCCTAACACTTTGGGGGCACCACCAAACCTTCATGGTCCTCAGTTGATCCCAAGAACAATGAATATTTGAGCTATCTGGGAGATTCTGAGGCCCCCTCACCACATTCCACAGAGGATCCCCTCAATCTATGTTACCCCACTCTGGGCATTGCCTGTATAGGCTGGCCTTGGTACAGCTGTTTTTTCAAAAGAAATTTGTTCAGGATTCACAGACCGTGTCACAGGAGTCGCAGGTTCATTAACCTATTTCGTACCTTAAGATGAGTTCATGAAACTAGTTTCAGATTTGTGGACTTCACTAATAGGTCAACAATGGGTTTTGAAGATTGCTTTAGTTTGAGGTCTGCTGTCTATGAAGCTTGTACTGGATTTGCAGTCCCTAGGCAGGGTTTCTGGATCTTAGTTGCTGAGCTGGAGACATCGACTCCAGTGCAGGGACACTAACATCCTTGGCAACATTGAAATACATTTTATATGGTAAATATGGGTGTTCCCTACCTGGGCCTGGAGGTCATACTCACCCTGTCCCCTTATGTCCCTTTCAAAAATATTTCCAGGACTCTGGAAATGAGTAGCTGCATCCTGTAATGTGGCCTCAATATGTTTCCATATGTTGTAGCCAGCAATTGAATCAGAGTAGGCTTTGCTGAACTGAAATAGATGATGGGCAAAGCCTCCCTTGTTCAATGGAATTTGATTTGCTGTTTAATTTTTGGATTTGTGGTGCTCCACAAAACTGGGTGGAACTCTGCAAATGAATATCCAAGATGTGGCGGCAGAACGTTCGGCGTAGCAGCTGCTAGACTCTGGAATAAACTTCCACTAGAACTGAGACAAGTCAGCGATCTCCTTCCTTTTAGAAAGAGACTAAAAACTTGGTTGTTCTCCAAAGTCTAAATAATACGGTTGTCAGTCTCCGGGCACACTTATTAACTGTTCTCTGAGTATGCTAGCGCCAGGATGCCTGCCAGGTAATAGAGCGCTTTATAAATGAAATGAATAAATAAAATAAATAAGTTAATTGTTGTACCAACATATTTTCTACCGCAGTGTTATTTCAAAACAATACCACAATGGGCAATTGTGGATCTGAAGGCATAGATGAGAGGGAGAGTACGCCTGCATGAGAAATTATGACTAAATATGGAATGGAAACAGTGTAATTTTGATATCGAGTGTACGAAATAGGATGTAACGTTGCAGTTTGAGTTTCCCATAAACGGGACCTTTGATACTGAAAAATTTACACTTTTATGTGAATGTGAATTGGGCAGGAACAAAATTTGTTTGTTACAATTTGACGTCTTAAATAAATGGGAAAAATATGCAGAGAAAAATTAAAGAAAGGTTAACGACAGAGAGAGACAAAGTGAGAGCCTATGAAGTAAATAAAAGGAAACAATAAGGTGAATGTATGTTGAGGGAAAGAACTTTGAAACAAGAAGGGATATATCCATTACCCACAGTGGCACCATCCGCCCCACAATATAGGAAGATATGGTAATAGAGCAGTTGTTAGAAAAGGGAGAAAGTGGTAACCCCCCCTCGGTATGCACGTAAGGAAGGTGAGGGAGAGAAAGAAGAAGTAGAGGAAGAAGAGAGAGAATACATGTTTAAAATGAATAGGAATTTCACAAAAAAGGAAACAGAAGATATTAATAAAGTTATGACAGAGGCAATATATGTGACAGAAGGAGTAAGGGAAATAGAATTACCACAATTTTTGACCCCGTCCATGTAACACTTAGCCTTGAGATACTTGAGTTGCGAATTGTGGGAAGCCAGAAAGAACTATGTAGTACTATTTGTATATACGCACGTATTGTACTGTGAACATCTTCTGTTATGTAATGCTTATGGAATAGTACGGTGGACATTCTGTACAAGTATTCGGTTCTACAGTATGATGCATGTTCTGAGAATGTTAAGCTTTGAAATAAGACGGTTGTTCCAGTCATTGTTAGACTGGTGGAGGGACTTTGGTTGAGGCCCTCTACAACCGTGTAGCAACAAGAATGAAGCTTACCTCAAATATATGTCTTGCCTCCAGCATATTACTACATATTATGTGGCAACATTCCTGCTACAATGTCAGACCCTCTAAGTGTGCTGTTCTCCTTTCGTACCGTTCCCTGCTCATCAACGTGTGTTGGGTGAGATCCTCTGCTCATCGGCGGTGATGGTTGGCAGCATACATATGGCTCCTGTTTGGTGTTCTACTGCCGGCACCTGTTGGATGTGTTCGGGTCAGCACCACGGCATTGGATCTGCTGCTGGATTGCAGTGACATTTACTAAGGCCCCATCTTGGGGGGTTCTATGTCCTCAAGTCTCGGTGAGGGGTGTTAAAGATGCAGATAAGATCGAGGGGCCAGTTTGGAAAGTCTCCGATCAAGTTAGATCAAGTTGTGTGCAGACTAGTTGCTAGGCTTGCGGTGCTTTTCTTCATGCGTTTCCCCTTCCACATTAGCCACGCATTTACAGGACTACGGTTATGCGCCCACCTAACCAAAAGCACTTTGTGCATTAGGTGCTTATTTTGGTTCCTGAACTGAAGTGATACACAGACCCAATTGTCAGTGCTCTGGTCATCCATGCATAACAACGCTCTTCTGGGACTTCCTGGGTGATGTACACTGGCTAGGTTCCTATGCAGCTGTTGTGTGCTAACGGTGATGAGCACACCATTTGAGCATCAGCTGTGCTCGATTTTGTGTGCTAATAGTGATGCACACGCCATTTGGAGGTTGTAATTAATCTTTTGAGCATCAGCAGTGTTCATGTTTGTATGCTTTTTTAAAAAAAACATATTTTATTGAGTTTTTGCAAGGTATGACATACATCTGTTTGCAGACAACCCGCTTATATATTCTATCTCTTAATATTACAGAGTACAATATGCACATCTCCAAGGAATAATAATATCAGTGTTTCCAATCATGGTCTTTACAATATTGATCTGCGGCCTTTCACGGATCTGTAGTGTATTGCCGTGATATTCATATACACAATCTTAGTAGTCATAAAAATCTTACCCAACTCCCCCCTACCCCCGAACTGAGTCACAGTCTGCCTATTACATATATACATTAGCCATTCCCATCAGCACATAAACATAAACAATGCATACACAGGTACACAACTCTGCATGATATACAACGTGATTGCGGTATGGGCATCCTATCCTGCAAAGTGTACAACGTTTTAATCTTCGTAATCTGTGTTTTGTGATCTCATCTCTTCTAACATAACGTCCCATTCAAGTGAAATTGGCATTTTACGTGGTCCTCTGATCTCTTCTCTGCGCAACGCAGCACCCACTGTGCCACTCCATCGCAACATTTCTTTGTACCAGGCATGTACTTTAGGGGGTTTATGTGATTTCCATCTCATAGTGACGGTTCTGATAGCCAGTATTATTGCAAGGTCTATGAACCGGTATTGTACCTTATGTTTGGATAAATGAACGTGGAGACCTAAAATGCATTCCTCTACTATGTTATTGATGACATGGTGTGCGGCCGTCCTGGTTATCCTTCTAATCGCATCCCAGTATCCCCTTATCTGTGAGCATTCCCATAACATATGCAGTAAATCTGTCCCTTCTGGCATACACCTCGGGCATGAGTGTTGTGTCTGGGGATACATCTTATCCAGCCTACTCGACGTTAGGTACGCGCGGTTTAGGACCATTGTCTGGGTAAATTTAAACTTGCCATTCCTTAAGACTTTCCTAGGGTGCTCAAGTACTGCTGACCATTCCTTGTCTGTTAGGTCTCTGCCTATGTTCACCCCCCATACAGCGTTCAGCACATCTAAGGATGCTTGTGTGTGGGAGCTAATACCAGCATATAGCCATCTAATCAAGTGGCGCCCTCTGCCCATGTAATGTACCATTTTGACCAATTTGTTATCGGGAGGTACCCTCCTCTGCGGGGCCCAAGGTGTTTTGTATGTACTGAATCAGTGATGCA
The DNA here is from genome assembly GCF_964263255.1 of Lissotriton vulgaris. Classification (NCBI taxonomy): domain Eukaryota; kingdom Metazoa; phylum Chordata; class Amphibia; order Caudata; family Salamandridae; genus Lissotriton; species Lissotriton vulgaris. Next base: position 617,271,095 of record NC_141698.1, read on the forward strand.
TGTGTTAAATATAGTTGTGCCGAGGCTCCCGTTTCATTTATAAAGGTATCATGGTCAAGCAGCGTCTCATCTCCAAATAAGTCCGCCACTGTGCTAATATCCACCTCCATCCAGGGTGCTAGTTTACGTTTAGTGAGCCTGCCGCTTGCCAGTGGGATCCCTAATAGCGGTATGTTGCCTACGTACGCAGAAGGTTTGTTTGTGTACTGTAGTGCTGCTTTCCAGCATCTTAACCTCTTCGCCGCTAATGACAAGGGTAACTCGTCATGGACTTTCCATTGATTTCAATGGAAATTACATTAAAGCAGTAAAATAGCCTTAGCAGTAAAGGGGTTAATACTATCTGTAATAAGGGGGGAGGTCATTCGGGGTTCTATTGCCCGGTTGCAGCAAGGCATGCAACGCTCCATTGTCAATATCCGTGTCTGTGTTGTCTATTTCCTGAAAATTACGTCCTGCCGTCCAGTATGACAACCATTGTAATTGGCAGGCGTAATAGTAGGCTCGGAAATCTGGCACGCCCAGACCCCCTGTCTGGGTGCCCACTTGTAATTTTTTCAGACTGATACGTCTCCTGCCCTTTCCCCAAATAAGGTCAGTGACCAGAGTGCTCAGTAATTTAAAAGTGGTCTGTGGCACCGGAAACAGTACATTTTTAAAATAATACAGTAGTCTTGGTAAGACACCCATTTTTGCAATCGCTGCCCTTCCCATGATAGGCAGTGGCAGTGCAGTCCAAAAAGTGACACTAGACAGTAAAGCTCTGATTGCTCTATTTAAATTGCCTTCTAACATATCCTCATGTGTCTTGCATATTTGGATGCCCAAATACCTGAACGTGGATGGTGTGACTTGAATTCTGGTATCCCCGACTTCTACGTCAGTAATGTCCTCATGGTCCGTGAAGAAAAATACCTGCGTTTTGGTGGTGTTTAAAGCCAGGCCCGATAAGAGTTCGAAGTGTCGGTATGTCTCAAACAATGGGGTTAGAGGCATGCGGAGATCGCATATGTACATAAGAATGTCGTTGGCATAGGCCGAGAATAAGTGGGTCATATTCCCTATCCGTATCCCCCAGTCTAAAAAATCCTGTCTCAGTTTTATGGCTATCGGTTCCAGTGCCAGAATAAAAATGAGGGGCGACAAGGGGCATCCCTGTCCCCTAGTGGCAGAGTCAGATGCCCTGTATAATGTGGCATAGTAGCCCCTAAATGCGGCATTAATATCTCCCTGGCTGATCACTATGTCCCCTTTCCCCGTGACAATTTGAGGTATAACCACTGTTGGGGGGGGGGGGGGGAGGGTATCACGAATTAGACGAGCAAGTAGTGTACCCGCCTTTTCTGCCTCTGTATGCACACGTTGTGTATATTCCGTGTGGTCTATAACCCTTAGCGACTCTAACAGCTCAGCGTGTCGGATTCGTGCCTCCTGCAATGGGCCCTTTTGTTCTGCATTATTCACCGCTTCTTGCTCCAACCTACCCATTCTCTCTTCCATATCCATTAGAGACTTATGTAGTTCCTGTTGTGCTCCCACTGTCATACTAATTGCTTTCCCCCTTATTACTGCCTTAAAGGCGTCCCATTCCACCAATCTACTTGTGGCCGTATTGCTGTTTTCTGTAAAGTAACATACAATAGTGTCAGAGAGGGCACTACGAAATACTTGGTCCTCAAGTAGCTGTGGCCAGAGGCGCCATGTTGGGACCGCGGTGGGCACTCTGTCCCATGTGAGAACTATCTCTAGTGGATTGTGATCTGAGAAAGTTTTGGCAGATATGTTCACTGGAGTACCTGCATGGCTATCCTATCAGAGCAGAATACTCTGTCTATTCTAGTGTGGAGATCGTGTACTGTAGAGTAGCAAGAGTACTCCGTATGTGCTGGATGTCTTAACCGCCATACTTCACACCGCCCCCATCCTTCAGCCCACCTTCCTAATGCTTCAGCTTGTTTGAATACTCCAGCGCTATGCAAGGGTGGGTGAGATCTGTCCAGGGAGACATCCATCACTTCATGTTTGTATGCTGACGGTGATGAGCACACCATTTGGAAGTAATCGATAATATTAAGAAGCAAGCGTGCAGTGTCTTTTTCCTGTTATATTTTTTAGATGGGCTATTTCTCATTTAGCATCTTTTACTAATATTGTACATACTTTGATTTATATTTCCTTGTCCATACAGCCATGCTACATAGGCTCTACAGACTAATCAAAGTTTTGGGGCTAGATGTAGGTAATTTAGATTTATCGATTCTAAAATACCAAATTTTACTGATTCGGTATTTTAGAATCGGTAAATCTGATGTGGGTAATAATTCGGTATTTTTTACCGAATCGGTAAGATTCGGTATTTACCGATTCGGTAAAATTACCGAATCTGTATGTTTTCAGTGCCCCTACATACCAATGTCAAAATAACGGTCGGAAATGGCTGAAAATCGTTATTTTCGACCGATTCCGACTGGTATTTTGAAACCTACATCTGGCCCTATGTTATACACTAGTTAGCTGGTTTTGACTTAGGCTTCATGTTACAGTGTACAAGACATTATTATTGTGTTTGCTATATTATTATTTTGGTTATAACAACAAGTGCACTATGCAAGATGTTTCTCCTCCGCCTTCCTTTTTAGATACACCTGGTGAAACACCTGATGGATTTGATGCATTTGAAACCTATCTGGAGGCAATAGGAGCTTCAACATTTGGTGCACAGAGAAAGAAATGTTTGCTTCTTCACTCTTTGGGGTTTGAGGGCTGATCCATTTTTAAACATTTGCCAGATTTACCACATAAGAAAGAGAAACAGTTGCTGAATAGCGCAACGCTGTGCAAAAAAACCTCAGAACAGATATGACAAACAGCCTAGTCTTATGACGTTAACACACATATTTCTCAAGAGGAAATAGAATGAAGGGGAGAATGTTGATGCGTATAATTTGTTTTTATGTAGGCTGGTTTCTGATTGCCAGTTTGAAAATATCAATGATAACTTATCAGAGACCAGTTTGTGTGTCACTGCAGAAACAAGTTAGGCAGATGTTGTTGGCTATGGGTAACCCTACAGTTGAAGAAACTATCAAAGTAGATAAAAGCATTGAGATCTCACAAGTTTCTTTAAAAGAGATGGATGACAAACCAGTCAAAAATGTTAATGTGGTTGGGGCAGAAATCCTGTCAAAAATCTGAACATAACTCTAATGCTGGGTCATCCAAACCTACCAAGGTTGAGACCTACTACTAGCAATTTTAATATGTGTTTCCGCTTTTCTGCTTTCTCTGCAGCGTTGGAGCAGGGCGCTCCGCTGAAATCGACCTCTTGCCAGCAAAACTCAGGAGAGTAAAATCTTTGCCTAGTCACCGCTGCCCCTGCCCTGTAGTCCCTCCGCCGCCGCTTTCACAACCAAGCGGCCGCCGAGTGGGGGACTACCTTTCCCAGCAGGCAGAGTGGCAGTGATGGCAGGCACGCGCTAGGAGGAGCCTTTAAACACCGACATCACCCGCGCCGCGGGAGCGCGCGGGAGCGCCCGGGGCTAAGCCCGGTCAAAGGGCGGGCCCTCTGTGGCCCTCGGTGACTAAGGTAGGCTGGGCTGGGCCAAGTTATTGACATTTTCGTTTCAACCAATTGCAAAGATATGTTATGAAGCTGCACTTTGTGTGGTAAAAATCGACGGACTGATCTATTGATTTTGGCAGGAATATTTCTCCAGATTCTCCTTCATTGTTTCATTTTTCTTATGGACTAATCTTAATCTTAATTTCATTCTTTGTGGTTTTTAAGTTTAAAATTGTTTATTTTTATAAATTGTTAAGGATGATGACAAAGAAACTCCGCTCTGGAAGAATATTGGGGGGAAGGTCTTGTGTAAAAACAAGATCCAACCCCCTAAGAAATAAATCAGCTAATAACCTTCTATTGAAGGGTCAATGCCAGCTTTTGAAATTGTGGGAAAAACCCATCGATAAGGTTTTGCCAGTTGATGCAACTGAAGGCTCTGATATAGTTCCACCTGTGGGTCCTGCAATGGTGGTAGACAATATGGATTCCTCTCTGATTGTGAGGGATTTCTCCCATGCAGGGTCGGTGGTGAAGACTTGCCTTGTGCACTCTGAAATTCATAGTGATATTAAGCACTCTGCACCAAACCTTGAGGGAGAGCAATATAATAATACATCAGCTCTTAATGTCACTGTGCCTAATGTTCCGTCCGGAGGTGATTCTTCTTTGTCAAGCATTGACCTTGAACTCTGTGGTCGTTACTTGGATGGTGGTAGGCTGAAATTACCAGAGGCTATCAAGTCTCCAGCGGGCGCTACTCCTTCTGGACTATTGTTGTACAGTAGTACTCCCTCTATAAATGCGCAAGACATGTCTGCACTGCTAAATGTTTCCAGGAGCCCTGTGCTTAACCTATCAGGCATTTGTCCTCTTGTTCCTTTGGGTGAAAAACCTATATCTGAATCCTTGATTGCCCTGGAACACTTATTGGCCTCTATACTATTACTATTGGGCAAATTCGTAGGAAGCTCTGACTGTATCCTGGATTCTGTTACACAAATATTAAATGCTATGTTGCTAAAAGTCCCGGAAAAGATTCCTGATCCTGCTCCTGAGGCGGGCTCTCAGAAGGCAACGGTGTGTGGTAATGTTTCTGCGGGAAATTTAGGTATGAATATTCCAGTGGTAGTCCAAGAAAATGATTCCACTGAAATTCCTATCTCTGCCGCAGCTAATTGTGTAAAGGTCTCTGACCTTGAAATAGAGGAAGAAAGCATGATTGTTACAGATTTAAAAGCTGTAAATGAGTTATTCCCAATTTTTGTGCCAGAAAAAAAGGGGCCACAGGATGAAGAAAAAGGAAAAGAAAAAAATGGTAAACATAGAAATAACAAAGGAAAAAAAAGGAAACCTGTGTGTAAATACAGGAAAAAAAGACAGAGGCAAATAATTTTTCAAGATCCTAATGCTTTAACTGGTAACGATGACATTGATAGTGAATCTATAACTGAGTCCCCGAGTCCAGATGTTGATACCCTCGCCTCTGCTTGTGGAGAAAAAGTTCTCTTTAAGGCTCCTCTTGCCTCTGTGGAGGTCCTTCCCCCTGACGGTGGAGGAGGGCTGATTTTTCCTCCAGTGGCAGAGGTGATAAGACCTATCCCGGTTGTATCAGGGGCTCTTAACCCCCTAGCCCCGCCTTATTTGTTACCAGAAGAGGCTGATGTAAGTTCCCAACACTCTCTGACGAAAATATCAATGGCCTATGTTGACACTCTGATTGTGGACTTTTTGCCACTGTTTGATTCTGACCTGCACTTAAATAGGACATGGTTACTCAACTGCTTCAAAGATCTAGAAAGTTTAAAACTTATTCAATCGAGTGATATTGAGTTTTTTACTTTGTTGGGTGGAGACAGTGTATCACGCATAAGGGTAAAATGTTATTCCAAAATCATTGTAAACCTTATATTACAACAGGCTGAGAATTTCCAATGTAGAGGAATTGATGTCTTACCTATCTTCTCTTTAGGAAAGGTTGATTTACCCCAAAATGGGTTGGCTCAAAGGGGCAATGGGCAAGATGGGGCCCTTTCTTCTTTTAATGATTTAAAGATTTGGGTTTCATAAGGCAAACGTTTGGTTTCCCAGGTATTGCCTCCCCCGTTAATTCAGAATTCTATTCCTTTAGAGGATAACCAACGGTGGAATTGGCTTCCTGGTGCCTTGTCTAATAAAATCACAGACAATCCCAAATTGTTTCAACATCTTTAACAATAAATTGAAAATTATTTCTTGGAATGCAGCCGGGATACATAATAGCCCAGAGAAACTAGAGTTTTTGTTTTCTCTGGAGGCTAACGTGATCTGCATCCAAGAAACTTGGTGCGTTAATAGTTTATGTGCAGTGAAAGACTACTTTGTGCTTGAGGCTGCGGCCTCCCCCTCAAAGAAGGGCACGCTAAAGGGGGAATTGTTTGTCTTTTGTCTACTAAATTGCAGTAGAGATTTTCTCATTATGTTGATTCAAGTAATCTCCTCCAAGCAATAACAATAGGTAGTCTCGCTAGCACTGGCAATAAGTATTCTGTTGTAATTATTAATGCTTATATTCCTCCTGAAGAATGTTTTAATACTTTATTGAAGCAAGTGTTTCTTTATATTAAGCAGATTAATGAGGTATATCCCCCACCTGAAGTAATATATATATATTTTTTTATTTTGAATTTTTTTTTTTATTATGAAAAAGCACCTCACAAAGTACAAATAATCGCTCGCCTACAACCCATCTCGGGCCGGCAATAGGTCTTCGTGCAACAACAATGACATGTACCATGATACATTAACATCATAGAGTCCAATATAAGCGCTCGCCGGAGGTCAGTTGAGGGAAACCCTCCTCTGTAGGCTTGTACCATCTGTAAAGTAGCGTGCATTTTGAATAAATGAACAAAGCAGTAAATTTTTAGTTTTTCTCCCAACCAATCCCTAACCCCGTAAACACCCCCCTCCCCGTAACTGGTCCCTCATTTGTGCTCCCCGAGTAAGTCCTCAGGCGTCACTATCACCTGTTGTATCTAGTGCGGCCTACTACTCTCCCACAATCCAGAGTGCTTCCCCCCCCATCTCACACCTCTAGGGGTGGGGTATCTCCTACCGCCTATAGAGCGCTAGTTGTGCGGGGGAACACCCCGGGCAGGTGAATCAGGTGGCTCTTGCATGACACTCCCTTGTTCCTCCCCTTCTCCCTCCTCCGAGACACCCCCGTCCGGCTTGGAGGACAAGTAGGTCTGGTACAGCCCCCAAAAGTTCTTGGGGCGACTTCTGGGCGGAAGGAGCTCACTGTATGTTTCCGCCTGCGTGTTACAGTACATCATATCGCTAGCCCACCGCCTGAGTGTAGGTAATGGCCCCCTCATCCAGCATAATGCAACTACCCGCTTCGCAAGGAGCATCCCCATGCCCACCAGTTTCCTAACCGAAACGGGGATCGATTTCGTGTAACCCATTAGAGCAAGGGCTGGGTCCATTGCCAGGTCCACCTCCACTATAGTGCTCATTTCAGCGAATACGCCGGTCCAATACCTCTGGACCCCCGGGCAGTTCCAGGCTAAGTGCAGGAAGTCCGCAACCTGTGCCCGGCACCTCTCGCAGTGTGGGGAGTCGCGGAGACCGTATCTGTGGAGCCGTTCCGGTGTATGGTATACCCTTTGCAAAAATTTAAAGTGGACCAAACGGTGCCTCCCGTTCAGGGAAATGCGCCTAGTGGCCGCACAGCAGTAGGCCCACATGTCGTCATCGACATGGGTGTCCAGGTCAGTCTGCCAGGCTAATCGCGCCCTCGTGTAGAGCAGGGCCGTGTGCTCGTGTCCTATCCCGTACAGCCTAGTGATCAGCTTCTTTGGAGATTCGCTGTCTATAACATACACCAGTTCCGGGACTGCGGGGGGTTCCTCCATGTCCGGGCCCAGTAGTTCCAAGAGGGCGCTACGGACTCGATGGTACTGAAAGCGTTGAAGCAAAGTGGAGCTCTCCCTCCGATGCGAGATCTGTGCCCACGTCTTCGCCTTGCCATTCACAAATAGGTCCCCCAAAGTGTGTGCACCTAGTTCGTGGAGGGCCCTATGGACACCCGGTTCCGCCAAGGTCGGCAGCCAGAGCGCCCATTGTATAGGCATGTTGGGAGCGTACATCAGCTCCTTGTTTTGCCTCTGCAAAATGGAATGCCATGCGTGGTTGGTGGACAGTAGGGAGTCCAGTACGCCAACCCTGCGGTCTTTGGGGCCGCAAATGGTAGCAGGAAGTGGAGTAGGGTCTGCGAACAGCCGTTCCAGGATCACGTGCGGAATGTCTTGGTTGCCATGAATCCAAGTGTGGAGGTGGGAGGCCTGCGCAATCCTGTAGTAGCGCTCCAGATCCGGGGCCGCTAATCCCCCCTGCTCATACGGTAATTGCAGTACCTTCCATTGCACCCTAGGTTGTTTCCCGGCCCACGCCAATCTCACCAGGAGTTTGTTTAGAGTTGCAAAGAAGGCTTTCGAGAGGACAATTGGGAGATTATTAAACAGGAATAGAAACCTCGGGAGAATGACCATTTTCATTAAGGCAACCCGTCCCATCAGAGACAACGGGAGCTTAATCCAGAGCTCAACGTCATCCACGAGTTTGCTGTATGCAACCCCGTAGTTCTCCCTCAGCATGACGTCCGGGTCCGTGTGAAGCATAATGCCCAGATATCTTATCGGCTCAGTGGACCATTGGAGCGGGTAGTCCATCTCGAAGGGGACAGTAATTGGGGTCAGTGGGAAGGCGACTGACTTCGCCTAGTTAACCTTCAGTCCGGATAGCGCGCCAAACCTCACAACCTCCCTCAGTACCGATGCAATATTATTGGCCGGGTCCCTGACATAAAGCAGGGTGTCGTCTGCATAAGTGGAAATACCTATCTTGTAGGTGGGGTAATTGATGGCTTCATACGAGTGGTATTCCCGAATCGCACACGCCAGTGGCTCCGCCACTAGGGCGTAGAGCATATTTACAACAAGGGGTGGTGAGGGACAGAGTCTCTGAATTAAGCAGAAAGCTCTCACCCAGTCAAGAGATCAGGGCTAGATCCAACACCGTTTTTTAGCTCACTGCACCATCCCAGTTTCAGAACCTGGCTGTATGCAAATTAGTCTGTTCCTGTCCCAGTGCATGATGGGAACAGGGCAAACCAAACTACAAAAGCCAATTCTTACACTAGGGCGTAGAGCAGCGGGGAAAGGGGGCACCCCTGTCTCGTGCCTCTGCTGATGGAGATCGGCTCCGAGACTGCATCACCCAGTACTTTGCGCATGAAGGGCCACTCCACAGAGTCAAAGGACTTCTCCATGTCTAGAAAGACCGCAATGGCTTTGGTATCGTGCCTAGTGTGCTGCATGGCTCCCATGACCGTGCGGATATTGTAAGTGAGGTTCCTAGCCGGGATGAACCCAGCCTGCTCCGGGGCTACCAACTCGGGCGCCACCAGTGCCAGCCTGGTCGCCAGTACTTTTGCGTAGAGCTTAGCGTCCACATTGAGAAGGGACAATGGGCGGTATGAGCCTGGCAGGTCGCTGGGCTTGCCAGGTTTAAGTATAGTGACAATAAGCGCCTCCCGCATAGAGAGTGGCATAGCGCCGTTTTCGCAAATTTCGTCAAAGAGGGTGGAGAGTTGGGGGAGCAACTTATCTTTGTACGCCTTGTAAAAGGCCACCGTCAGACCATCTATCCCGGGGGCACTGTCCGCTCTCATGGTGGCCAACGCATCAGATATCTCCTCGCAGTGGATAGGGGTCATCAGGAATTCCCTCTGCCAATTCTCAAGGAATGGCATCTTGATATAGCGAAGGTAATTGTCAATTTGATCCTCCACCCCCGAAATTTTAGTGGTGTATAGCTCCTCATAGAAACTCCTGAATTCCGCCAGAATGTGTGTCTCCTCCGTAAGTATCTCCCCTCCTGTGGTGCGCATTTCCGCGATTGTCTGTTTGCGCCTAGTGCCTTTCATAATCCTGGCTAGCAGTGCACCCGGGCGGTCACCCTCCCCATACGCGCGCGCCGTCGCATACTTTCCTAAATGTCGTACCTCCCTATCCGCTTCCTCGTGGAACTCTTTCAAAAGTTCTTGCAGGGTGTCATCCCCAGGCAGGCTCGGGTCAAGGAGCTGGCGGCGTTCATAGTCTGCTATCTGCCCCTCCAGGAATTTCAACCTGTTCCTAATTGCCTTGAGGACCCCGGAGTGCTTCGCCATGACCACCCCCCGTACATACACCTTGAATGTCTCCCAGATCGTCCCGAAGCTGTCCACTGAGCCCAGATTGGTGGTAAAGAAATTGTCTATGTCCTCTCCCAGGTCTGCCCTGAAAGCCTCATCCAGCAGCGAGTAAGGTGGAAATCGCCACGTGAACGGCGGGATTCTCTGCTGGGGAGTGTGCAACTCTAACAGCACCGGGGAGTGCTCCGACAGAGTGCGGGGAAGCACACTGCAGCTCCTGACCATGGAAAACAGGGAGTGTGAGGCCAGCCAGTAGTCAATCCTGGTATGGATGTTGTGGTACGCTGAGTAGTGCGTGTACCCCCCCTTGGCGCTATGTCTTTCTCTCCATACATCTACCAGACCCAGCCTCAACATTTCTGCCTGCATGCGCTGCGCCGCCGCTGCAGGCCGTCTGGCAGGGCCCGCAGACCTATCTAGATCAGGGCTGAAGGTGAAATTGAAGTCCCCACCCCAAACCATATTCCCAGCGGACCATTCAGTACAATGTTCCGCAATCGTTGCATAAAAGTCAGGGGACTCATAGTTCGGGCCATAGACATTCATGACCAGTAGGTTGTGTCCCTTGCCTGTGCACTTGCTCAGTACAAACCTCCCCTCCGGGTCCGCCTTCACCAAGGCGAGGGATAACTTAGTTTTCGGGTTAACCCAGGTGAGGACCCCTCTGGCGTGTGTGGTGAAACCTGCGTAAGTGGAGTGTCCCTGGAGCCCCCTGTGAGTTAGCATCTGGCTGGTGTTGGGCAGATGTGTTTCCTGCAGCAGCGCCAAGTCTATGTGGTGTCTCTGTAGGTAGTGCAGCACCTTGCGGAGTTTCCGGTGATCATTTAATCCCCTCACATTCCAGGTGATAGCCCGGAGGGACTCCGAATCACGTAGTGAGTCTGCCTGTGTCGTGTCAGCCATTAACATTAAAAGAGGACATCAATTGTAGCGTGATGCCGAGGGCCACCCCCCTCCAGTAGCGGCGGACGCCCACCCACCCCGCAGCACATAACATTTTAGAGCACATGTCGGACCTTTCCCCAAACATCCCAAACATCCCCGAATTCAGAACCCCCGTTACCCCCCTCTGCCCACAGTCAACCAACCCCAACCTGGTGTGACCGAGATCCCTGCATTCACCCCCCCCACCCGTCTTCAAACTTCCCCAAGCAGTCTCAAGAAGAGCCGCAAGCACTATAAGCGCCAGGGCAGAGGTAGCGCACTCGATGTCCAAATCGACCTCAGTCCGGTCGTACCTTCTGCGCAGTATCAATAGGCCGCCCCCACGCCAGCGCCCCCAATTGGTAGTGCGGCTGTAAGAAATGAGAGCAGTATAGTACCCGCCTTAATGGGCGTCCCCCCCCGGCTCGCACCGACTCTCCCATGTGGCGGGGCCCCAGCAACACCACCCCGGGTCAGTCTAATAGTGTCATGGCAATCGCCGCCCTCCACCATAACCCATGCGGCTTGTGCAGATCTCACCCGCAGCATCATGTCCAGAAGTCCGTTCACAGCAGTGATGCGCCCCGAGTGGGCTCCCCCCGGTCCAACCGACAAGGATTATCGCAGGGGTTAGAGTAGCCGAGCCTCCAGAGGAAACCACTGCGCCCCCTCTTCTCGCTAGTCCTGCTCATCCAGGTCGTCATTGCCAGCACGCTCCTCCGCAGGCGCCGTCCGGTCCTCTCGATGCTCCTTGATCCATTGCTTCAGGGATTTCTGCAGCTCCTTGGGGTCAGTGAAAAAATGCGAATGGCCCTGCCTGTTGATGCGCAGCCGCGCCGGGTACAACATGGCATAGTCCAAGCCCAGGTCTCTGAGTTGCTGCTTGTAGGGGACGAATCGCCGTCTCTCCTCCTGTACCTTGGAGGTGAAGTCAGGGTATAACGAAATGTTCATCCCCTCGTACTGCAAATCCCCCTTCTCTCTAGCAGCACGGAGGGCAGCATCCCTGTCCCTGTAGCTGAGGAGTTTTGCTATTATCGGCCTAGGGTTCGCACCCGGTGGAGGCCTTGGTCCCAGGGTGCGGTGAGCACGTTCCACTATAAACATGGGGGAGAAGGTATCGTCCCCCAGCAAAGTTTTAAGTAGTTTCTCAACGAATAGTTCCATTTTCCCCGTTTGGGTCGACTCTGCCACACCCGTGACGCGGATGTTGGATCGCCTGGAGCGGGCCTCTAAGACTTCGGATTTTTCCTGTATCACCTGGAGCAGCCTTCCAAACTGCTTGCGGTCAGCGTCCCATGTTGTTTGCGCCTCCTCCGCCTCCGTTAGCCTGCGCTCTGCCATGTCCAGCCTCTCTGCATGCTTATCCACCCTCTCCGTCATTCGATCCATCCGGTATGCCAGGGCGTCAATCTTGGTGCCAATGGCCGCCATGCCCTCCTGTAGGCCCTTCTCCATCGTGTTGAGCATACCTTTAATCTCTGCGCACAGTGCGGAGCTCGGGTCTGCAGCTGCTCCCGGGGACTGGGCCGCCGGAGGGTCCGGCACCTTCTGTCTCCTCTGGTCAAACGATAATTTAGTTTGAGTCCTGTCGCCCTTGCCCATCACTGCAGCGGATAGGGAGGCCAGTGTCCTCAGGCCTTATAGTGCCGATGGTCCCCCAATGGGACGGTCCAGGTTCCTGTCATGTGCAGGCCTGCCTGCCCAGCACTGCCACTGGCCGAGGCAGGCGCTCGTCTCTTTCACTCCCCCACAGGGTGCCTCGGTGCCAGGACACCCCCAGCCAGATTAAAGGTGCAAGGCTTGTGTAGGGGGTACACTATCACAAAGCCGCCCGCCGCTCCTCAGGGCTCCCTCCAAGCGGTCAGGCTGCCGGGCAGGTCTCTCCGGTAGGAGGTAATGGCGCCCGTGACAATGCAGGGTTCCGCCGGTGCCTCGTGTGCCCTCCCGGCGGGTCCGCCTCGCCGCCGGCGCTCGCTCGAGTCCCCCAAGTCCTTCAGGGTGTGCAGCTGCTGTAGCGAGAGTCCGCCGTGTGGTCCTGGTGCGCCGAAGGGGACGCGGCTACCGCCGTCCTCAGTGCACGCTCCTTAGCGGGACGTCTTCACCCAGGGGCCGCACGTCGGGTGACGCAGCCCGACCTCGTGTCTCAGGACAGCGCGGGGATCCCGGCCTGGTCCGCAACTCTCCGGTCGGTGGCGTCGCCGGGGGAACCCGCAGACGCAACTCTCCCAAAGCCGCGTCGGAGGTCCGCGGGGGGGTAGGGGAGGCAGCCCCCGCCGGAATTCCACAATTATCGCCGCTCTGTGAGGATAATTAACGAATGTTCAGCGGCGCTAGCGCGGAGCTCCGCACTTAAGCGTCCACCATGAACGCCGGCTAGCTCCGCCCCCACCTGAAGTAATATTTGTTGGGGATTTGAACTGTAAAGTTTCTAATTCTAGTTTAAATTTATTTAGAAATAAATCTAAAGAAGAAGCTTACCTCATTCCACAATCACTCTTCCCAGATAAAATAAAAACTACCAAAAGAGGGAAGATATTGTTGGAAGAACTGTTTGCAGTCGAGGGGCTTATTTTAAATGGGAGACTCCCCTCTGATATTCCTGCGAAATTTACCCATAGGTCCCCTCATAGCGACTCAATACTAGACTATGTGATTTCTGATTATGGCATTTTCTCGCTTGTCCAGGATCTAATGGTATCCCCAACAGCTTTGAGTGACCACAATGTGATTAGTATAAGTATCTCTTTACAACCTCCTCTCTCTGATACTTGGTCATTTAATAACAAAGATGTTAATTTCCATAAAATTTCGGGTAGATGTTTTTGGAATCCAAGGGCCATGAAGGGTGTGCAGGATATTCTTTGTAAAACCATATTAGAATTAAGTGATTGGCTGGGTTCTGAAATCATGCACTTTGAAAAATTTATGAGGAAGATCACCTTTGTTGCAAAAAAGTCTAGTTTTCCTAGGAAAAAGTTCCCATATCCTAGTGTAATGCTCCCCCTAAATAAGGAAATAAATAAATTAGTGCGGGAGCAATTTCTATGTAGATCTGGTGAATTAGCAAATAAAATATCGCTGCTAAAAAGAAGGAGAAGTAGATTGAGAATGAAACTTAAAAAGGAAAAAGAAGACTCATTGTGGATAAGTTTAAGGGAAGCCGTTGTGCATGGTAAGGCTAGAGAATTTTGGTCTATAGTTGGCAAGGGATGCGGAGTTAGAGCTAGCCCTCTTCCCATTCCCATTTCTGAAGAGGTATGGACCTCTTTTATCTCAAAGCTATATGCTGGGAATGGCATAATGGTTGAGGATAGTGGGTTTGTTCAAGCAGCTGAGGGTCCTATCGACTTCCCTTCGGAGAAAACTATAGAAATGGCCATTAAGAATATGCGCTCCTCTGGAGCAATGGGACCTGATGAGTTACCCATATCAGTTTTGAAGTAGGATCCGTCTCTATGGAGTAAGATACTCTTCCCATTGTTTAGATCTTGTTTCGTCTCTAAAATGGTGCCTGCTTCTTAGAGGGGAAGCATATTGGTCCCACTATTTAAGAAGGGAGATAGGGACAAGCCTATGAATTACCGTTTGATAGCTCTCCTTGAATCAATCGGAAAAGTTTTTGCAAATTGTCTTTTAATATTAATTAATGATTGGGTCGAAGAAAATAATATTTTACCACTGGAACAGACTGGTTTCCGCAAGGGGCATGGCACATTAGATAATCTCACCGCCCTTCAGGTGATCTCGGACAAATACATACATGTTCGAAGGGGGGTAGTGTTTGCTGCTTTTATTGATTTCTCCACAGCGTTCGACAAAGTAGATCATCGTACGTTGTGGAGAAAATTAGCAGCACTGGGTATGCCACCTCATTTATTGGATCTTGTACGGGCTCTTCATACGGATACCTGGTGTCGTGTGCTTCAAGGTGGAGAAAGGGGTCTCTCTCAATGAATTCCATCCTTGAATGGACTTGAACAGGGTTGCCTTTTGGCCCCATTATTGTTCTCCCTGTACATTGCTGATCTCCCAGCTTCCTTGTCTGCTTGTGCGGGGATTGCCCCGGTCGTGGAGGTTTTTCCTATTTCCTGTTTGCTGTATGCAGACGATATCCTCATCCTAGACTTAACACCTAAGGGCTTGGCTAATCGTCTGCAGGCACTACATTTATTTGCGGAGTCCCATTTTATGAGGATAAATACTTCCAAAAGTAAAATTATGTGCATTTCAGGAAAAAAGAAATCCAGATCAGAAAATTTTGGATGGTATATAGGTAGCCAGAAATTAGAGGTAGTTAGATCCTATACTTTTTTAGGTAAAATAATTTCGGCCAATTTGAGTGAGAAACCCCATATCGATCATAGCTCGCGTAAAGCCCTTGCACATGGCAAAGGTTTGTGTTCCCTTTACCTTGCCACAGGGAAAAGACATTTTGCTTGTTTACTAGAGGTGTTTAGGGCAAAAATTCCTGCAACGCTTCTATATGGAATAGAACTTGTAGAGCTGAAACACTGGGGTTTCTGCCAGTTGAAGGAAAACTATTAAGATCTTTATCTACCCTTAACACAGCTTGTTCGCTGGCCGCATGTAGGCTTGAATTCGGCCTTAGGAATAGCTGTGTTCAGGGATTATGCGCTTTGGTAAGATGGGTGGCACGCTTGGCCAGAGGAGAACCGGGATCATTGAGAGCTCTTCTTAAAGGAGAATTGTTGGGCAGCTTTAAAGAGTTCTCTCAAATAGTTAGGAATTTCAGAAAAGCTGTGACACTTTTAGAGTTGGATGAAAGTGCTCTTTTTACACATTCCCCGACTCAGCTAAAAACCTTGCTGAAACAGGCTTTGTGGGAACTCTGTTTTAAATTGGATAAGAATGTACTACAAGAAAAGAGGGGATGTGATCTCCTTTGTAACTCTTATTCAATGAAGCTTGCCCAACCGTATGTCACATGGAATATTCCACATGGAGTTCGAAGACTATGGTTTCTCCTAAGATATGATTTATTACCTTTAAATCTCCTTTTATCAAAATGGTATGGATCTTCTCCGGTATGTAACCTATGTAATATGAGTGTTCAGGATCGAACTCATGTGCTGTTTTTATGCCCTGCATTGTGTTCTTTGCGGTTGAAATGGTTAAAGCCGATCTGCCTTCAACTCTGCATTTTTAATGCAAATATCTTTTTGCAGGCTTTGTATTTCCCCCCAAATGAAATATTTTGCTCCTATATTTTTACTTTTTTTAAAGTTTTTTTTTAGCTATTTATTAATGAAATATGGAGGTGTCTGCTGTTGATTATTCTTGTCTGATGTTAATTGTTGTAAACTGTCCTTTGGTATTTTATTATATCTTATTTTATGTGTGTATTTGTATTATGTATATTATGTGGCCCTCTTTTGAGAGCCAAAACATAATAAAATAAAAAAAATTGTTGTTAATATGTGTTTCCGTTGTGGTAATGCTCCACATACCAAGTGGGGAAAATGTCCAGCGGCAAATGTAACAGTTGGAAATTTTATTAAAGTGTGTCTAAAGAAGAAACTTACAATCACCCACTGGCGCTTGTGGTTGAGTCTGAGGATGAATCAAACACTGAGGTTATATCTGCTGTTGGGGATGACATGTATGTAACCAAGAGTGTGATGGCACCAGTAATGAGCCTATTGTGGGTGATCCTTGAAGTTGTGTAGACACCATAGCTGAAGTATGTGTTGGAGATAAGGTACTTAAACTCTTGGTGGAGTCTGGTGCTAGGATCACCATAATAACACAACATCTGTTCGCGGAGATATGAGGCAAGAGACCTTTGTTGCCTCCAGACCGTTCCCCTGTTTCAGATAAAGGTAGTGGGATTGAACTACAGGGCTGTATAGAAGAGGTAATGGAATTCAAGGGGAGAAAGATCAGAGGCAAGATTTATCTGGCTATCAAGGGTCTTAACATCCTAGGATGGTTCCACCAAGGGCTGTATGGGATGATTCTAAGGCCTGGGGCTATAGAGAACATTTTAGTGGATGACAGTGATGAGGTGGGTCAAAAGTGGAAGGAGAAGTTCCCTTCTGTGTTTAATGATGAAGTAGGTAACATTTGAGGATTCAAACATAAGATCAAACTAAAGGAAGGATCAAGCATAAACTGAGAGAGATACCTTTTAGTGTGAGGGAAGACCGAGAGAAATAACTCAAGAACCTGTACAACAGAGGCTTCATTGAGCCAACAGAATCCTTCTTGTAGCTGTGTCCGTTAGTTGTGGCCTGTGAGCGGTGTGGACAGTTGCGAGTGTGCGTAGATCTGAGATCGATAAATTAGGAAATATAGGTTGACTAGCATCTATTGCCAAAGATCAATGAGTTAGTCGCTTGTATCAAAGGAGCTAAAATGTTCTCTAATCTTGACTTGGCCGTTGCCTACCATCAGGTGGAACGCCATCCTGATTCACCAAACCTGAGTGCGTTTCTTCACCTCTTGGCACTTTTCTAGTCATCACATGCTGTTTTGTATGGCCTCTGTGGCCTCAGTGTTTCAAAGAGTAGCGTGCAACTTACTCAAAGACGCAAAGGGTGTCCTAGTGTTTCAGGAAGATTCATTCGTTTTTGCTGAAGATGCTAAGTCTCATAATGGTATTCTTCAAAGAGTGTTAGAAATCTTTTAAACACAGGTCTTGAAGACAAAGCAGTGTAAGTTCAAGGGCAGTGAATTTGAATACCTAGGAAACATGATTTGGGAGGAAGGTATTAAACCTAGGCCTGGTTTAATGGATGCTATTGTGAGTGCTCCACCTCCCACAGAGAAAACCGGTGTGAAATCACTGTTGGGTTTGTGTGAGTACTACTCTCGGTTCATCCCTGTATTTGCTACCAATGTACGTCCCTTCAGCAATTTGCTAAAAATAATGTTACATTTATGTGGTGTGATGAATATATTTCTGCTTTTGATCAGATTAAGTCTTTATTGAATCAGAGTAGGGCTCTTAAGCTTTTTGATCCGGGTTTCTTGTGCTGCATCACAGTTGATGCCAGCCAGCTTCGCTTGGGGACGCAAAGAATTAGGGAGGGTGAAAATTTGCATTCAGAGTGTTGAGGTGGGAAGAACGCTCGTAATCAGTAATTAAGAAGGAACATTTGGCATGTTTGTGGGCCATTAAGGAATTTCAAGCGTATAAGTGAAGAAGGTCTTTCAGGTTACAAACAGATCATAAGTCATTGGTTAGGATCCTTGGTAGTGGGGTGAAAAAATGTTGTACATGGAAGATTTTGTGAATGGCCACCAAACTATCAGAGTATCAATTTGATGTAGTGCACATTTTGGGTAGTAGGAATGGTAAAGCTGATTTCCTTTCCTGTTGGAGAAGTGTGGCTCAATGGTTAGAGTGGCAGACCCTGATGCAGAGGTCTAGCCCATGACCAGGGTTCAATTCCCAGCCTCGGCGGGTCTGAGGCTCAAAAATTCCACGGACCTGATAATTCTTGCCTCGGTGCCTATTCCAATCATGGAGTCCCACTCTTGAACTCTGGGCAATAGCTTGCTTAATCTCCACAACGGCCCCCACAACGCTAAGGATGCCTGGCCTCCACCTTGGGGCTGCCCAGGAGTGGACGCCTCACAGGGAAAGCCAGGAGGGGTTCCACAGCAGTATTCGTACAAGCGCCTTGAGACCCTTGCGGGTGAATAGTGCACTATACAAATATCATTTTACATTTTTTTTCCACGCAAGGAGGATGAGGACAATTAAATGGTGTTTGCAGATCTAATTGAGGAAGATAGTTAAGACTGTATTATGGCATATTTGGAAATACCTGAATTGAGAATTTGTTCCATAGATGAGTGGATGGCTGCCACGGGGAGTGATCATATTTTCCAACAGGTGGGTGAACTAGTAATAAAGGATTGGTCCAGAGAAAAGATTTAATCTCCTTTGCTGCAACCATACTCTAATATGGTATGCTGTTACAGTCCAACAACCTGATTCCACCTCATTCTGTTAGGAATAACATAATTAGGAAGGCCCATGATGGACATCTAGGATCGTCTCTCACCAAACGTTGCATTCGGGAGACATTTTGGACACTGAGCTTGATGAGGAGGTTGGTAACTGCTTTGTGTGTATGGTAGCTGACAAAAGACTGAATATGCTGCCTTTTGAGTGTTCCTCTGGACCAAGGGTCAAGCTAGGCATTGATATCATTGGGCCTTATGATTCTCTAACTGGGGAACCAGATACATTTTAATGCTTATTGACGATGCTTCGAAATGTCTTGAGATCTAGATGGCCAGGGAGCCCAGTGCTACGATTATCATGGAGTTTCTTACAGAAGTTTTTATGAGAGAAGGGTTTCCTGAAGTTCTGGTTTCGGACAATGTTATGTTATGTTATGTTATGTTATAACAATTTATTATGCGCACAGCGACTCCAGCGAAGGAGCGTCCCGGCGCAGAGACAAGGAGAAATGAGACACAGTTTGTGAGCAATGAATTACAGGTGTTCTATTAGTCTTGTAGTATCAAACATTTGAGAAGTTCTTTATATCACCCACAGACCAAGGGACTTGTGGAGTTAATGAACCGTGTGGTGGGGAATGTACCAGATGGGCCAAAAGAGGAAACCAGGACTAGTCACTACGTTAATAATGGATATTGCCCACCTCAAATGGTCTGCTGCCCGTAGACCACAAAAATAATTACAAGAAATAGTTGGATGAGAGGCAACATATATATATATATATATATACGCCAGTAGGTGTATATATAGTTAGGACCTAGTTACCATAGGAAATTCCGAACATTCTATTGCGAATAACTTTGGCGCCGATTGAGGGATCTGCCTGTAATTTTCCTTAAATTTGCCTCGCTGCGCTCCGCTCCTTCCCTGAAAGTTTCGGGGGGATTCGTCAAGCTGGGGCTGAGAAAAAAGGGGGGTCCCAAAACGTGTTTCCCCATGTTAATTTCTATAGGTACATTCTGACAAGGCTACAGCTCGAACGACTGAACGGAATTACACCAGATTTGGCAAAATGGTAGGGACTGGTATGCAGCAGTGCCTTTTGTATGTTTGGTGTAAATCCCTCCAGTAGTTTTTGAAAAAATTGAATGTGAAATGTAGCCCAATGCAATTTTCCATGGGACCTTTAGACACGGCTACAGCCCGAATGGCTGAATGGAATTACACCAAACTTGGCAACATGGTAGCGGCTGGTATGCAGTAGTGCCTTTTTTATATTTGGTGAAAATCGCTCCAGTAGTTGTTGAGAAAATTGAATTTTCCAAAATTATATATCTATAAGTGGGACACCGTGAGTGCACGTAAGCTTACCATACTCTGTACCTTCCTGAGTATGAGCTGCATGCTGATTGGCTGCCACTGTCTATCAACTCTCCAAAACAGAAATTGTTGGCAGCCATCTTGTGCCTCGGTAGACTGAGGCACAGGAAAGCAGAAAAACAAACATGTAGAACTCAAAAAAGGGACAGGCTAGAAGCACCCAGACCCCCTAGGCCTGCTCAGGGGGTCCCACAAGGCCCCCCAGGCCCAAAAAAAAAAAAAAAAAAAATTGGAAAATCGCGGGGGTACGCGCACCGTACATAGTACAGTAAGCTTACTGTAAGCTTACTGGGTGCGCGTACCCCGCGATTTTCCAAAAACAAAATATATATTGGGGGGCCTGGGGGGGCCTTGTGGGACCCCCTGAGCAGACCTAAGGGGTCAGGATGCTTCTACCCACCCCCTTTGCGTGTTGTGCACCTTTGTTTCACTGCTTTCTTGTGCCTTGGTTCTACCGAGGCACAAGATGGCTGCCAACACTTCCTGGTTTGGAGTGTTGACAGACAGTCGCAGCCAATCAGCATGCCTTTCACAGGAAAGCAGCATGCTCATTGGCTGTCAGCACTTCTAACCAGGAAGTGCTGGCATTCATCTTGGCTAGGTAGACCGAGGCACAAAAGAACAGAAAAACAAACATGTAGAATGCAAAAAGGGGGCAGGGTGGAAACACCCTGACCCACTAGAGCTGCTCAGGTGGTCCCACAAGGATATTAACCTATTTAAACGTTATCCGCTAATAGAATTAGCATTTAAAAAACCTTGCACATTCACTGAAAAAAACATAGGTTTCAGGCCTTATATAGTTAGGAATTAGCATTTAAAAAACCTTGCAAATTCACTGAAAAAAACATAGGTTTCAGGCCTTATATAGTTAGGAATTAGCATATAAAAAACCTTTGAAATTCACTGAAAAAACCATAGGGTTCAGGCCTTATATAGTTAGAAATTAGCATTTAAAAAACCATTGAAATTGTTCCTATATCCGCAATCCACTCCTGATGATGTCACATATTACATCATTCATGACAAGGTCAGTGACATCACTGATGACATCACTGATGACATAATTCATGTGATAATATGATGCACCTCCTTACACTCTAATATAAACTTTGATACACCAAGTGTTAAACCCAGACTACCATTCTTGAAACCATTGACACACAAATACCAGTTACTACATACGCACTCACTGATTGCTAGGTTTACACACACATCCACTTATTCACCCATAGAATCACTCATACATACAATCACTCATCAATACAACACTAACATATGCACTCATTCCCCTATACAGACACTCACACACTGCCACTCATCCATGGAGTTACTCACACACCTAGTCAGTCATGCAAAGAAGAAATCACACTTCCATTTCCTCAACTATACTGTTATACACACACATCACCTTACTTATTCAAACATATATGAACACATACTTACTCTCTTATACAATCACTGATACAAGTGCACAATGATCCATACAGCCACTCGCACAATCACTGGCTCTCATGTATAGTCATTTATATATGCCAACTCTCACATGCACTGTGTTTTACATATGTACTTACTTGGACATGTAGCACTGAGATATCCATTCACTCACCAACACACACATGCACACAGTGAACCGCCCATACACCTGTTTCCACGTGCACTCTTGAACCCATACACCTAGTGAATCAACTGCTCCCACATTTATGCACAGAGTCACACACCTCCCAGCCACCCACACACACACTCAGTCTCCCATACAAATAATTGGGCAACCAATCAATAACCCATATAGGCACTCATATAGCTACTGATCAACACATGCAGCAGCTTACACAAGAACAGACATACTGATGCACACATTCAGAGAGTTTAGTCACTAACCCATGCATTCAGTAAGACAAAATACTCACTCTCTCATAGTCAGTCACGCACCTACTAAATCCTTCATCCAGACACTTATACATCCATTCATTCTTCAATATGTAAAACATATTTAAACTTTACAGAAACATACAGTCACTCGATGATGTCATCAGTGATGTCTTCAGTGATGTCATTTGAGATGTCATTAGTGATGTCATCAGTGATGTCACTGACCATGTCATGAATGATGTAATATGTGACATCATCAGCAGTGGATTGCGGGTGCGCGAAATATAGTTAGTACAACTTACTACATAGGAGCAATTTCAATGGTTTTTTAAATGCTAATTCCTAACTATATAAGGCCTGAAACCTATGTTTTTTTCAGTGAAGCCCCTGGGCTTCTTCAGGGGAATACGTTTTATTCAAAAAAAGGATCATCAGAAGTAGTGTCAAGAACGGGGAAATTAGCAGCTCTTAAACGAATAGGAGAATCTCTCGTGGTGGAGAATGGTTCTCGGAAATAGCAAGATACCATATTTCTGAAGCAGTAGCAAATTAGAACAGAGCCGTGTCCGGAACACGTCCTGCAGCCAGCTATTATTGACTGTGTACAACTGTGTGTATATATATGTTGCCTCTCATCCAACTATTTATTGTAAGTCTGTGAGTAGCATGTTTTGGTTCTATAGAACTGCCCCACTCTCTACCACCAAGGTGACTCCTTTTGAGCTATTGAGGGGAATGATGGCTAACATAATTTTAGATCTTTATGGATAACAAAATGTTTCAAATAAAAACTAACATGCCAAACTTGATGTCAGTGGTAAAGGAGAATATGTCTCAAACCCAAGAAAAACAAAATGTTTGGTTCGATAAAAAGAAAAGTGTTAATTTGGTCCCACTGGAGATTGGGAACATGGTTCAGATAAAGTCTCCTGTGCATGTGAAGAAGAGAAAGAACATGTTTGGTGAGCCGATCACAGATCAGAGGAAATGTTGTTCAAGTTGACGGGGGCATTGGTTGAAATTAGCTAAAGTGGTTAAAGTAAGAATGAACTCAGGTGATGATCTCTTAAGGTATTAGGGGTCAGATGTACAACCTCAGTTTGCATGCGCAAACGGTTTTGCGACCCGTTTGCGCATGCAAATTGTGAAAGGGCTATGTACAATTCCTAAACAGCGAGTCACAATTTATTTGCGACTCGCTATTTAGAAATTGCGAGTCACTATTAGGAATGGGCATTCCCTTCCTAATAACGACCGCAACCCCATGTTTGAATGTTTTGCAACTACAATTGCAGTCGCAAAAGACTCGCAAATTAACGCCCTCTTCAAGAGGGTGGTAATGCAGTCGCAAATTGGAAGGGGTCCTCAGGGGACCCCTTCCACTTTGTGAGTGTCTCTAATAATATTTTTTAAGAGCAGGCAGTGGGCCCAGAGACCACTAACTGCCCTTAAAAAAATTAAACAAATATGTTTCATTTAAAAAAACAAAACTTTATTGAACGACAATCCCAGACATGGAGGTCTGCTGAGCCCAGCAGGCCACCATTCCTGGGAAGACCTGCCATTCCCAATGGGGTTGCAAATTATGACAGGCTCATGAATATTCATGACCCTGGCAATTTGCGACCCCATTGGGAATCGCAAACAGTGTTAAACACACTGTTGTACATGGCAAATAGCGCCTCACAAATTGCGGCGTTTTTTGTCAGGCCGTACATCTGGCACTAAGTTTGTGAACCTATTAAGCGATTGTCGAATAAGGGGTGTGATATCTCTGTGCTGCTCAAAGATGAGATTTGAAGAACTTCAAGAATTGATGTTACTTCTAGTAGGTTTAACACCTAAGTTCTAAGGGTTATGTATTCTTGTGGGTTCCTTGACTATTTGGTTACCCACATTTTGTTTTCTTTAGTTCTTTGGCTTAGTTTTTTGCTTTTTTTTGGGGAAGAAAGGAGGATGTGTAGTACTCTATGTATATACACATGTATTGTATTGTGAACATCATCTGTTATGTAATGCTTATGAAATAGTACGGTGGACATTCTGTACAAGTATTCCTTTCTACAGTATGATGCATGTTCTGAGAATGTTTAACTTTGAAATGAGACAGTTGTTCCAGTCATTGTTAGACTGGTGTTGGAACTTCTGCTGACGTCCTCTGCAACCGTGTAGTAACAGCAATAAAGTTTCCCCCAAATTTGCACCTTGCTCCTGCATATTAGTACAAATTATCATAGAGGATTTGAATGACTTGGCATCAGTGCACCCTTACTGTTATCCTCTAGTTATACAGACATGGAAGAGCAAGGGGTAGTTCTTAGAAAAGACCAATGCTGAGAAACAATGCAAATATTTAGGGCATGGTTCTTCTCTTATGCAGATGCTTAGGAGAGGAGAACCCAAATTAAAGACAATAAAAATAGTTATGTAACAAAAAATATTCTAGGCTCTCAGGGAGGTGCCTAGGCTTGATGCTCCCAAACCATTATATCATGTACATGTACCATGGTCAAAGGCAGAACTAATTTAATTTTACAAAGACTATTCTGATATTAGACAGAATGCTGAACAAAGGTGTACTATAGCTGAAAAGGTATTGTGAATAGATCAACTCACACTAGATGGTATAGAACAGCTGTACTTCTGCAGACTGTCCCAGATATATGGTGCAAATCAAGGTGACATGATAGCAAAGAGCCAGAAATAGAATGGGGAGAGTTAGCGAAAATGTGTGATGACAGATTAAAAGACACATGGAAGGTACCAGATGAGATTGCGGAATTACGCAAAAATAAATACAATATATACATAATGTATTCATACATATGAACCTACATGGACTGCCAAAGCAACGATGGGAGTTCAGGCCATAGCACAATATTATGAAGAAAAATATTCTCAGGAAGAGGCAAACAAGGACAAGAAAACAAAGTATCTAAAAATTAAGGTGTTGTTACAACAATTGCAAAGGGGCAGAGGAAACAGGGGCACATAAAGAAACTACAGATGAAGTGGCAGGGCTCATTCAGCCCTTCCTATCCACCAGCATGGGGGACAGGTAGATAATTGATGTCACAATTGTAAGGCACCTGACCTTTTTTGTTCAGGAGTGCCCTAATATAAAAAAAACCAATAGAAGAGGATTAGTCCCAAGCGGACTTTCCCAGGAAAGGGGGCACCACCAGCTATCAACATTAACAGACAGTACCGCTCATACTAAAAATACCAAAATGCTATTTTTTTCAATGATGAATACACTGATTCAGCCAACTATTTTGTTCACAAACAAATGGTTACAGTACCTTTTCCGACGATAAGTTCTAGGGCTAGCGAGGCCCGAGCGGATATGGAGAATTCCAAAGGTCCTTACGTTGAAAGGGTAGTACAAGGAGAAAGGGTTACATTTTTGCTAGACACTGGGGTCACTAATTCTGCCATTTCAAAACAAATACTCCCATAGGCACCCCTCTCAGGTAGGCATAATATCTAAATGGGATTCACCAATGTGCCCGTCAGGAGTCCTATTTCAGCACCACTAACGTACACCATAGGGGCCATCACAGACATGCACTTCTTTGTGCTAAAAGATAAATGCCCTCTGAATTTGTTAGGGAAAGATTTATAACAAAAGATTCATGCTACCATTAAGTGTACCCGTGACGGAATTTATTTCAACTGTTCTGATGATACCACTCTTTTCACGGGATCATTTGTCAGTTCCCCCACTGCTGTCTCTGACTGGTTCACAGATGCAGAAAATGAAAAAGTATAGGCAAAAGACAATAATGATGTAGGGCAAATGAATATCCCATCTGTTACCCTTACTGTCAAAGAGGGTACTGTTTTACCACGAAAACCACAACATAGGATTTCTAAGAAGGGAAAGAATGACTACAGCAGATCGTAACAGATTTATTGAGGACCGGAGTGATTAAGGAAATAACAGGTCCCCATGCAATAGTCCTAAACTTCTGGTATTGAAGAAGGGATGGGCCCTCTGTAGATCAATGGTGCTTTGTGGTTGACCCGCACGAAAGTAACCAAAAAGTGCAGCCTCAGTTTCCAGTTGTTCCAAATATTTCAACTATACTCACTGGTCTTCCCCAAGATGCCACTCACTTTTCAGTTATAGATCTGAAGAATGCTTTCTTCTCTATTCCCCTCCGTGTAGATTCTCAGGATTAGTTTAGTTTCCATTTCCATAATAGATCATATTCGTTCACACGACTTGCTCAGGGCAATACTGGGAGTCCTTCCATCTATTCCCAAGCCCTAAAGAAGCAACTAGACAATTTCCAATTGTCCCCATATACTGTTTCAATAAAGTACATCTATGGTATTTCCCTGGCCACAACCAACGAGAATGCCTGCCAGAAAGATACCATTGGACTATTAAATGTCTTGGGTAATAATGGAGACAAAGTATATCGCGCTAATCTGCAATTAGTTTGACTGGAGGTTGCCTATTTAGGACACCTCCTGTCGAAGGGGGAAAGGAGATTGAATCCTAAATACATTAAAGTGATACTAGATTTGGCACCCCCACCACACTACAAGAAGTACAGGCTTTTTTGGCTATAGCAGGCTATTGCAAACAATGGATACCTAATTTTTCACTTCTTTCCAAACCACTGTTGCAATTAATACCTAAAGATACTCCCCATCCACTTTCATGGACTGATGAATGTAACAACAGTTTTGGATATATTAAACACGCCTTTTGCAGTGCAGTCGCCTTAGGGATACTAAGCTATTCTAAGGAATTTAATTTATTTGTACATGAACCAAATGGCTGCACTTTAGGAGTTCTCACTCAATATCAGAGTAATAAGAAACGCCCCTGCACCTATTTTTCATTTTTATTGGACGCAATGGCTAGAGGCCTTCCCAATTGTTAAAATCAGTAGCCGGAGTAGCAGCTATTCTACAACAAGTTGACAGTCTCATTTTAGGGCACACACCACATTTGTATGTTCCACATTCTGCCAATATATAGTTGAACAAAGCAGAGGCGAAATATTTGACAAGTGCATGACTAACATATTATGAATTATACTCTGTTCAACCTCCATGTAATTATACTCAGATGTACCACCCATAAACATCATTTAGAGGTTGTCGGGGTCGTGAATGAGACCTCTAACTTTCTCCCTGCTAATCTTGGTACGTCCTCTGTGACCCCTGTTCTCAGAGGGGGCAGAATTCTGTCTCCCCTGAGGCCATGGGTCACAAAGGAAGTATCAGGAGTAGAAGGGACCAAGTTAGAGGTCTCATCTTTGACCCCTGACTACCTCCAAATGGCGTCCATGGTACCACCCTAAACCCAGCTACTCTGTTACCCACAGAACAGAAAGAAAATTATGTTACACTTTTTGCATGAATGTGTATTAACCACAGAGCAACAAAGGAAGGGTCGCATAGACCTACAGGATACCCCTATGGTAGAACAAGATGGGGATCTGTGGGTGGACGTATCATGTTTCAAACTGAAAGATGTTTCCACAGTAGCTGCCTATGCGGTCACCACCTTGCAGTTTGCAGTAGAAACTTGTAAGCTAAAAGAAATGTCTGCCCAAGTAGCAGAATTGATAGCTCTGACAAGAGCCTGTGAGTTGAGTGCTGAATTGATGATAAACATCTACACAGACAGTCAGTACGCATTTGGGGTGGCCCACAACTTTGGGAGATTGTGGACCTAGAGAGGATTTCTCATGTCTCAGCGCACAAAACTACAACATGGTAAACAAATAATGCGATTGTTGAATGATCTTACTTTGTCACACAAATTGGCAATTATCAAATGTGGTGCTCATAGGAAAATAATTGATGATGTGGGGAAGGGTAGTGCATTTGCTGGTATGACTGCTAAAGGGGCTAGTCAAGGACAGTTAGTCAAGGACAATTTGCTCTGACTTATGTAATAAAGGGACAGGCAAGTAAGGAACTAGATTTTACTGAAAAAGGTGTTGAGGAACTTCAACAACAGGCTACGGAGGAGTAATTAATTAAATGGTACAAAACTGGCATTCCAGTGAACTGCTGTTGAAAGAAGGGGCAGCGCATGTGATTTATGTTCCCTGATACAGTAGATGGTATTATTAATAAATGGCCCAGCTCATGTGGGCCGTGATGGGATAGTAAACTATTTACATAAGTACTGGGAGAATGGTAAACTAATGAAGGTGGCTGAACAAGTATGTACAAACTGCATGACTTGCACACCGCACAATGTGGCCAAAGGTACCCATGTCCCTTCTGGACATTTTGCACCTGCTGAGTATCCATTTAAGAATCTCCAGATGGACTTTGTGGAAATGCCAACAAGTATTGATATAGCCTCACAGTGATCTGTTTATTTAGTAAGTGGATGGAAGCCTAACCTACAAAGACGATTGATACATTTACCACTGCTAAATGTCTATTGAAGGAACTATTTGCTTTGTGTCCATTTCCTGAATAAGACAATACGTTGGGTCACCAGTACTCTGGGGTGACCCATAAGTTCTGCTGTGTGTATCACCCACAGTCTTAGGGTGTCATTGAGAGGAGAAATGGTGTCTTGAAGAACACGATTGCAAAGATATGTCCTGAGTGGCCTAGGTGAATGCCTTA
The DNA here is from genome assembly GCF_964263255.1 of Lissotriton vulgaris. NCBI lineage: Eukaryota > Metazoa > Chordata > Amphibia > Caudata > Salamandridae > Lissotriton > Lissotriton vulgaris. Next base: position 617,299,622 of record NC_141698.1, read on the forward strand.
CCCTTCTCTCTCATGATTATGCATATGACCCCTGATGTCACCACAATATTACCCCCCCCCCGCCCCCCCCCATGAGATTGTCACGAACAGACCCCTGGAAAGTTGGCGAGTGCCACCAGTGACTTTAACCCCCATGTCACCGACTCTTTATTGAAAGACTATACAATTGGTGAACGTTGTCTCTGCCCTCCATGCACAGGTGAAGGATGCACTACCAGAGAAGCTGTAGGGACCTGAACCAGACCTGCAGCCTGGTGAATAAAGAGCTTTCAGTGGAATAACTGTTCACAACCACGCTGGACAGGCCCTGTGCAGATTCTCCTGGTGACAACTACAGGAGTAAAGTGTGCTGGTTACAATAATTGGATTCATGCAACCCATGTGAAGAGAGCACCACCTCCTGTACCACAGCCATTTCCCAGTGATGACAGCAGTGAACAACAGCACAACCCTGTATTGCCCACTCCACATCCCATCAAAGAAGACAAGTCCCGCTATGACCTCCCTCTCAGGACATGATAAGCCCATCTCCTGAGTCCAACCCAAGATAGTTTACTAATGGGCTTAGAGCCGTAGAGTGCTAGAAAACCTCTCATGGCCTAGTGATGGTGAAGGTAATGCAGGGGATATCAGTAATAACTTTAACAGCTCCAGCAGTTTTGCTCCTACTGTCTGCCAGGAGGTGAGACGAACACCTTCCAACTAGCACATGAACGCTTCTTTAAGAAAGGGATTGCCTGTGAACCTATACATTTCACCAATGCATTATGGTCTGCCTACCTGACCTCCATACAGAACTATACATGATTTCACCACTCAATTAAAAAAAAATCCAGGTCAATTTGGATGTGCTTACTTTGGTCCCTGCCTTTACAATAAAATACATAAAAAGTTAAACTATCCTTCTTTTGAGGATAATACCTACTATGATTCAATATATTTTGATAAGGCAAATGTGACGTTAACAGGAGTATGTACATGACACTTAAGAGTAACAAAGGAAGCAGGAAATTATGTGACATGTTCTCCGATAATAAATATGAACACCCCAGATTTATTTTTTAATTGTTCATAGACAGTACATAGACGCTCTATATTAGCAGTTAGGGGGAAAAACAATGTGACTATCAATGTCAGATACATATCAGTAAAATATGGGGGGGGCACACTGTTTCTGTACCAGGATTTGTCTTCCTGTCTAACTGTCTAATGGGACTTACTAAAAAGTTTTTTCAATGGCACAAAAGGCATGGCATTGGGAATGGTCCTCTCCCTTGGAGTACCCTGTATTGATATCTACCTTCGCATTATATGGTACACGAAAATGCTTACTGCAGGATTCTGTGATGGGGTAACAGACCTGGTGGTAAATAATTACAGCAGTGGGAAAACATTTGGTTACATCTTGGCATCAAGATTTACTTCATGAGCGATGGCTGGGGCCCAGGTTGAAAAGGTTACAGAATATTTTGGATATAAACTACAGATATTATCTAATTCTACTGTAGGCACCCTACAAAGTATAGCATTGGAGTTGGAAAGTATGAGAATATATTCAGAACAAAATAGGTATGCTATAGACTTCCTCTCAGCCCAGGGGGAATATGCAGTATAGTGAAGGATAAGTGAAGAATGGGGATAACAAATGAGGAACTTAATATAACAGCACACATACAAGCCATAACTGATCATTTGAAAGGCTTGACAAGTGGAAATTGGAATTGGGGATTATCATTAGGAGGATGGGGCTTGATTATAAAGGACTTTGTGTTACTGGTGATAGCTTTAATACTTTGCTACATCCCCATTGAGGCTTTGCCGGCATGTATATTCGGCTCTACTTCGCGACCACTGTCACATACAGAAATGATGCCCAAAGCCCTCCTGTTGCTGGATAAGGCGATAAATGAAATGATGTAGATGAACATGGAAGACTGGGGTGAGGGAATAAAATGTAGAACAAATGTTCAAAGGGCCGTTTAAGAGAGCATACATATGCTGCATAATTAAGTTGAACCGTTCTTCCATTTTGTAGGCTCGTCGCCATTTCATGATGTTTGTTTATTACCTTTTGCTTGATTTCAGTTTATATACACAATTGTGAAGCAGAGAAGTTCTGGTAACTATTTTTGCTTGTTGATTCTGAGAAGCGACAAGAGATCTGCTCATAAAATAGGAAAATCCGTAGTATGTGTCCTAACCACAAGTTTAAAGGTTACTGAAAGTGTACATTTAATTTTTCTAGCTTGTGTGCGTAGGTGTCAACTGTCTATTAACTGTTTGCATTCACTGAGAATTCACTTGCACCATGCATCACAATAGAAACTGTGTTGTATAAAGATCCGTATGCCGGTTGCATCCAGTAGTGTGTGGTATGATGCTTTCTGCTTCACATATCTCCAAGTTCGAACTTGAAATACACTGTCTTCATGACTGTGACTGTTTTTGTGGTCTGCTCAGTAACAGTACCTAATTTGTGAGTGCACAGTCATTTAATCAAAGATAGACTTCCCACCACCTACATAGGACCGCAACCGCCATATTGGAGGAAGTCTGCTAACCTTAATGGATGGACGAGTCAGTTTCATTTAAACTACTCATAGTTTTCTTTTCTTTTTTTGTAAAATGTTTTATTCAGGTTTTCACAATAAGACATAACATTCTCCATTGGGTTTAGTTTACAATAGTGACCATGTTGACATTGCACTTGTACACATTGGTTACTTTCATATACAGTTCTTTTCTTCTCACCATACTCGCAAGTGACATTTGATTTCCCTTTCCTCCTACCGGATGCTAGTATCTCCTGTCTGCACACTATGCTGTCCCCTGTACCTCCCTCATCCCAGGCTATTATCTGGGTTTGACTCTGTTTGCGGAGGTTCACATATATTTCCTCTATATTCGTTCCACTTCCCCCAAAAAGACCATTTCTTGTGGTATCCCCTATGTGTGAACACTGTCCTCTCCACCACCATCGCCTCATCCATATCATTCCGCCATTGCAGGTAAGTGGGCACCACTTCCGCGCTCCAGTTCCTAGCTATGTTTCTCTTTGCAATTGTCATCCCCAGTGTAGCCCAATTATGCAACTGTAGATTCAGGGCTACTCACATTTTTAAAGATGTGCGTAGTCCGGTATTTGACTGTAGAGGTAAAACAAATACATATTTAAATATGTGTCTATACATCAAACAAAGTAATCAGGCCTCACAATATGGTAGTACCTAAAACGAGGGAATACCATGTGTCAATCTTTACATCATTAAATGAAACACGGACTTCCCACTGTGTAGTCCCAACCAAGGTTGCCAAATTATAGGAAGTTTAGAAGTACGCTACCATTCAATAAAAACTCTCTAGAGACCCCGTTTAAATGTTTTATGACCGCTTCCTTCTTGCATTCAGTCTTACAAATTAGAAAGAAGTCATCTGCAAGAGGGGTTGTTATATCAGAATTGGTATTTTCTGATACTGTTTTTAATGGATTGTAGGTTCAATGCTGTAATGAAAATTTTATTATACTCCACGTAGGTGCTTAATTTTAGAGCCTGTATAAGCCGTAGCAGGTCGGGTTTTAACCTTTTAATATTGTTTTAAATATATATATATTTTTTTAATTTTTATTTTTGGTGTAAAACAAAGATAGCATTTACATCATCATCAGTCACGTAACCATATCTAATTACTGGGTGAATGACGCCATACAATATACAAAAAAGGATGAGATGTAGAACACCCATATTAAGTCCGGTGCTTTTTCTGGCCTCATCGGCGACGTGATGAGTAGGAATATACATGTGTCGTTGAAATACTGTTTGCAATTTTGTGTTTTGTTGATTACTATCCGTCCGAGTTTTGCCTTTTTTCTTGCAACAAACATTAAACAATAAGAATTGCACACTTAGTCCGGCACATACTTGAGGTAGTATCTTTCGTAACTCGCAGCACAGTCCATCTGTAAGGAGAGCAATCAGTTGTATCAAAGCCCCCCATCTCTTGCACCCCCCCCCCACCACCTTCCGAGTTTAGGTCCCGCCCACACCTGTTTCACACACCCTACACGCACATACACGCCCAATCAAGGGTCTTCATCACTCTCAGATCCTTCGAGGTCATCCTCTTCAAGTGGCTCACAGATATCCCCTCTGTATGAGTTCCAGGGTTTCCACACCCCATTCCATTTACGCGGATTACCTCTCAGTTTGTACACCGCCCTTTCAGTCAACATAAGCATGTCCATGTTGCGGATCCATTGGGCCAGTGTGGGGAGATCAGCCGACCCCCACTTCTGAGCTATGTCCCGTTTCGCTGTTACCATCCCCACTGTAACCCAGGTTCTTGCGTAAAAAGTGAGGTCAGTCGGCTCCCAGATGTTCAGTAGGCAGAGCCGTGAGTCTAGGGTGAGGGTGGTGTGAAGTGCCTGAGCCATTGTGCGTACTACCCGTTGCCAGTAAGTGACAACCAGTGGACATTCCCACACCGTGTGAATGAAGGTTCCTTCTGTTCCGCAGCCCCTAAGGCAGTACGGATGATCAGCCCTGTGCAGTTTGTGAAGCATCGTGCGGGTGTAATAGATTCTGTGTAGGATTTTTAGCTGCACTAGGCGAAATTTGGAAGATATGCCTGCTTCACGTGGGGATGCCATAGCTGCGTTCCAATCAGTTTCGTCTAGATCACCCACCTCCAACATCCATTTGTCTTTCAGTTTCCCCAGTGGATCAGGCATATTGTTGACCAATTTACGGTATGTTAGCGATGTCGCCCCTTCCTGCAAGTAGTCAGTAAGTAGACGGTCCTCCAGAGGGGAGGATTCGGGCGGGGAGGTGTCGGGTGGGATCGCTGCCTGCAGCGCGTGTCGGACCTGAATGTATCTGTAAAGCTCCGTGTTCCTTAACTCGTATTGTTCTTGCAGAGTGGCAAAGGAGATCACTCCATCCCCCGTCCACATGTCCCCTACCGTGGATATTCCGATGTTGTCCCACTGTGTGAAGCCCTTGGAGCGCCGCAAATGGCCCAACGCCTTCGCGTCCCATAGAGGTGTAAGTTTCGTAATGATGCCATCCCACTTCAACTTTGCCTGCGCCTTGTACCATATGCGAACTGTATGGTTCGTGGGCCCATTGAGCTTCGCCGCCACTCCACGGTGGTATAGTGGGGCCAGTAAACTGTTCGTACCCAGTTGTGCCCTGTCTGCCTTGAACGCTGGGTCATCCTGCGGGGCATGTAACCACTGGTTAAGGATTTTGAGCTGGGCCGCCCAGTAGTACCGCTGTATGTTTGGAAGTGCAATTCCCCCGACGTACCACCCCCTGTTCAATTTGGCTTGGGAAATTCGGGCTGGCTGATTGCCCCACAACAGGCCTGAGATCTGTGCCGTTATTTTCTGGAGGAAGCTGTCCGGCACTAAGTACGGAGCGTTTTCCAGTACGTATAGGAAACGTGGCAGAGCCATCATTTTAAATAGCGCTGCCCGTCCTAGTAGCGTTAGGGGGAGGTCCTTCCAATGGCGTACATCCCCACGGAGTCGGACCAAGGGGGGTTGTAAGTTCAGTCGCGTGAAGTCTGCCTCATCCCGGGTGATATGAATCCCCAGATATTTGAAGGACGTATGCGCCGTTTCTAGTGGACAGGAGTCCGGGAGGGGCGGAAGCGGCCCCCGCAGTTCAAAAATGATGGATTTAGCCCAGTTAATGGTGTAACCCGAGATTCTCCCATGAGCAGTACAGAGGGCCAGGAGGTTAGGGAGACTCTCTTCTAGATTCGTAAGATAAATCAGCATGTCGTCTGCGTAGAGGGATACTCTGTCCTCCCATAACGGGGTCCATTGTATTCCTTTCAGGAGTTGGGTGGTACGTATCGTAACCGCCAGCGGTTCCAAAACTAATGCGAAGAGTAGGGGCGAGAGCGGGCATCCCTGTCGTGTACCCCGGCCCAGGGAGATGGTCCTCGAAATGTGGCCATTGGCTGTCACCCTGGCCACGGGGTCTTTGTATAGCATGCGTATCCATGAAAGGAAGACCGGGCCAAAACCCATACGAGCAAGCACTGCAAAAAGATAGCTCCATTCCACCATGTCGAACGCCATCCTGGCGTCTAAGGAAAGGATGGCAGCCGGTTCCTGCAGCAGTGGAACTCGCGCCAGTACTCCATGCACCCTGCGGAGATTTAGAGCAGTGCTACGATGTGGCATGAAGCCGGATTGGTCCGGGTGGATCAGGTGGGACAGACACGGTAGGATCCTGTTCGCCAACACCTTAGCAATAATTTTGGCCTCCGGGTTCAAAAGGGAGATTGGTCTATAAGATGAGCATTCGTTAGAGGGCTTACCAGGTTTCGGTATCGCCACAATAGTAGCCATCCGTTGGTCTGGCGGCAGCGTACCCTTCACTCTTGATTCCTCGTACATATTAAGTAGGGGTGTGCTCAGGGATTCGGTCATGATTTTCAGCCATTCAATGGGGATCCCGCTGGGGCCCATCGCTTTACCCGGATGGAGGGCGCCGATAGCCAGCTGGATTTCCTCCACTGTAAGAGGCGCGTCCACATCCTTGGATACCTCTGTCGTCAGCTCTGATAAGGGGACGTGTGCAAGAGCAGTCTGAACCGCACCCTCGCTCACCACTGTCTCTGGGTTGTATACGTCAGTAAAATAATCGGCGAGGACTTCCACTATCTCGTCGGGGCGGGTGTGGTTGTTACCATGTGAGTCTGTAAGTTGTAGGATATTCTTCCCCCCCTCCTGTCTCCTGTCCAACCATGCCAGCAGCTTACTGGCTTTGTCCCCAATATCGTACACCCTATTTTGGGTAGCCGCAATGTCCGACACCGTGATCTTACGCATGTGATCTGTAAGGCGGCGCTGGTGGACTTGGAGATCATGGAGCGTGTCCTCCGAGGGATTAGCCATATGGGCTGTGTTGGCCCTCTCGAGGCCCAACTCCATTTCTAGGGCCTCTTGTCTGTGCGCCTTTTTGTGGTTCGCGATCACGGCAATGGCCTGACCCCTGAACACTGTCTTGTACGCCTCCCATAATATAGAGGGGGAGTCCACAGAGGACCGGTTTTCCTCGAAGTAGAGCCGGGTTGCCCTCTTCAGGTCCTTAGTGATCTGAGGCACTTTAAGATAGCCAGGGAAGATCGGGAATAATCTACGTCGTGTCATGGCCGTAGTGGTGAGTGTCAAAGTGAGTGGCGAATGGTCTGAGACCCCCCGTGGCTGTATATCCGTCTCCGCTACTGTGAGATGACCATTGATCAAAGCAAAAAAATAATCTATCCTAGAAAGACTGTTGTGTGTGGCTGAGTAGTACGTGTATTGCTGCTGAGTAGGGTGTAGAGTGCGCCATATGTCCACCAACCCCTGTGCATTCAGAAATGTCTGGAGCCTATTGGGCCCTTCTACGTGTGTGCGTGGGGGGAAACGGTCTATGGTGGTCGTGAGTGTCATGTTGAAGTCCCCACCTATGAGCAGGTACCCATCAGGGAGGGTCAGCAGGAATTTGCCCAGATCCGGCAAGGCCTCAGAGTGTAGGGCTGGTGGTATGTACACAGAAACTATGTTCAAAAGCCTCCCCTCCCACTGGCCATGAACCGCCGAAACCTGCCATGGTCATCCGTTGCAGTGGATTTGACAATAAATTTGGACGATTTTTTCTGCAGGATGCCCGTGCCAAGGGACCCCGAAGTGAACTCAGCGTGCACTATCATATGATAGCCTCTCCTATCAAGGGCCTTCGTGGCCGCTCCCGTCAAGTGCGTCTCCTGTAGGAGAATGAGAGCCGATCCCCATCTTCTTATCCCCTGCAGCACCAGCCCTCGCTTAACCTTATCCCCTAGGCCCCTTACGTTCCAGGACATGACAACCAGTGGGTTCGCCGTGGTTTGACTACCCGTTACAGCCATAGAAAAGCCAGTGGGTTGCCTTGGAGCCCCTTCGCCCCAGGCGATGTTGCACATAGTGGCAGGCGTGGGGCAGGTGTGGGTGAAACTCCCAATCAGACCTCCCTGTGCCCCGAGTGGACCAGAAGTTCTCAGATAAAGAAGACATGCCTAGATACAAAAGTGTGCTTATAACATAAACCTGTAGGACCAAAAAGTCCCATAGTACAAATTTACCCAACTCCCCCCCCTCCCTGCCCCCCTGCTACACGGACTCAAAACTGCCCGCCCCCCCAACTTAGCAGAGTGCATACCCCATCCCCCAAACAGTGTACTTGCGCGTTGGGGTGAGGGACTCTCCGCAGCCGGCAGTCTCTCAATCAAACCCTCGGAGGCCCTTCACCCAGTGTCCAATGGCGGGAAGCGCTTCGCAGCTTAAAAGTCTCATCACAAAAGCAAATATGAATGTTGTCCAAGTGGTCATTGTTCCTCGAGCTCCTCCCTGCCGCCTTCAGCTCCCAGAGAGTCACTGTTGTCCGGACCCCCTCCCGAGGCCTGGGAGTCCCGGCGTTGGCCTGCAGTCCGGTCTTTCCTGGAGCGATGTGTCCGTCTGTGGTTCTGACCCGGTCTCCATCCCTCGAGCCATTCCTGCACGTTTTCCGGGTTGTCGAAGAACCAGGTCTTGTTCTCCGCTACCACCCGCAGTCTTGCGGGGAATAACATTGAGTACGGCAGTTCTCTGGACCTTAGTTCTTTTTTCACTTCGAAAAATGTTCGTCTCCGACGGTCGACTTCCGCCGTGTAATCAGGGAAGATGGCTACGGTGGCATTTTGGATCTTGAGGGGAGGGGAGGACCTGGCTGCCTGCAGGATTGCGTCCCGGTCACGGAAGTTAAACAAGCGTGCCACTATGGGTCGCGGGGTAGCCCCCGGTTTTGGTTGGCCACCCGGGACTCGATGGGCCCTTTCCACCGAAAAGAAGTTGGACAGTCCCTTCGGCTTTAGTTCGTTCGTTATCAGGTTCTCTACAAAGAGATCCATCGCTTTTACGCCTTCTGATTCCGGTACCCCTATAATGCGGATGTTGTTGCGCCTAGAACGCCCCTCCTGCTCATCCAGCTTCTCCCGGAGCATTCTATTGTCCTGCGCCATCTTTCCCATTTCATGTTGGAGTTCGGCGACGTCCTCCACCAGGGATTTCGTGACCACCTCCATGTTCTTTACCTTCTCCGACATTTTGTGGAGGTCCGCCCTAAGTAGGGTGACGTCCGTGGAGATTCCGCCAACGGTCGTTTGCAGCTGGGCTAGTGCGAGCATGACGTCGTCCAGTGTGGCCTTTTTCCTCCCTGGGGAGTCGGCCGCCTTGCCACCCTGTTCCTTCCCTGCCGGGGACCCGGTGGGTTTGTCGGAGGTAAATCGGTCTATACGAGTCTGAGTGACGCCTCCCTTAGGGCCTTTCCCCGCCATGCCGCCGAGTGTCGTGCTCCTCGTGCCCCTCCGCTCCAGGATGTGAGGATCGGTGTGGACCCCCTGGCCAGTCCGGTTCAGCAAGGATCAGGTCCAGCGACTTTCTCCAGGGTGTGAGGCGCGTCGGTTGTCGCCAAGTGCGTTGCGACTGTTCCGATCAGAAAATGGCGGGCGCCCACTCCGCCGTCGATGCCCAGTCCTTCGGCGCGGCTGGTGACGACCTTCGAGACTCTCTTGACTCCGGTGACCCCTCCGTCAAGCACTAGTTCCACGATCCGCGTGGACCGCTGTCTCCGATTCTCCGGGTCGCAGTCGATCTGTTGAGTCCACTGCCACACGGGCACTTCCGGTCCAAGTTCTCCGGCCAGGATGCACTTCCTGCTGGATTAGCAACCAGGGGAGGTCCCGGCTCTGGAGGTGTATGCAGGCCGGTTCGAGGCTTCGACGTTTCTCTGGCAGCGTATGTCGGATCTTGACGCTGCTTGTCGCTGCTTACTCCGCCCGGTCCTGGGATCCGGTACCTGCCTGTGGGGCTTGCAAATGTGACGGATTTTGTGTCGGATCGACGAAGAGGCCGCTTCAGCCGCGGAGCTCGTCCCTTATGCTGCCGCCATGATCGGCTGCTAGCCACGCCCCCCGTTTTAAATATTTTTAATAGATTTGTCGCACAAGCTTATCTGTTGTGAATTATATTGGTACTTTTATGCATCTATCAAATGCGAATAAAGATGATTTTAATTTGATTAGATTTACCATTCAATATGGCGGACTAATTTTATTTCTCCCATCCTAAATCAAAAAGGCGAGCACAATCCATATCTACGACCCCAGTCGCCATCTTATAATATGAGGTAGAATATGTATGTGTACCAAAAAGTGGACTTCCCTTTGCTTGGTCCTAAACGCAGACATCATATTGTAGGAAGTACGCTTACATTGTTAATTGGATTGTATCTGTATGTCACACAAAAATACCAGCTTCACAGTAAAGAACCAGAAACAAGAGAGAATACCTTGTGTCAATCATTACCTCAAAAAGTATTCTCCAGGAGAAATTGAGGATGGAGTCTATATATGGCTACATGTGGAAGGCGTAAATTAGAATCTTAGTTATCTTGTCTCTACATTCAGGTAAGATATTGAGGAGTGTATAGATGTGAAACAGTATATCAAATGTAATCAGTGCAAGATCCCCATTAGTAAGTGCCGATGTGTGCAAATCTAGCCAAATATACACAGTGCTGCTAAACATAACATCTCATTACGTATGCTAATTATACATTTTTTAACATGTACAGTTTTCGGAGCACAATTTTCACTAAAATTCCAGGGGAATAGCCCAGTAACTATCTGAAAAATGCAATAGATTCTATTGGTCCCCCAGAAAATAATGGGCATTGCACTTTCAACTTAACATCCATCATTCAACAAATTGTGCTACTCTCCTTGCATTGGACAGCTCTCTAGTTTACTCTATGCTAGTCTATATCCTATTGAGCTGTAATTGTTTTTATTGTTATTGTTATTGATGAGACTCTTGATTCAATTAGCAGGTGGTTAACTGGGCTTATAATACATTAGAAATTCAGCACTTTTATCTTTAAAAACTTTTTGTTCAAATTCATTGGATGCACTCCTGGAGATGTGCAGTAATAATAGGTTTTGCCCTATTTCCTGCTGATGGCAGTACTTTTCTTTCATTTGCACACAACCTAGGTAGTTAAATATTGATCTCTGCCAGTCTTTCGAGGTTTAATGATATGATTGAGAAACATCTAAATCTGCTTTTATATTAACCACCCTGTATCTAGCCGTGTTTTGGTATTTAATGATTGATTGATTTTAATTTGATTGATTTGATTTTGATTTTGATATTAAGATTTATATAGCGCACGAATCCCTGAGGGTGTCTAGGCGCTGTTCAGAAAGGTTTGCCGGAGATAACAGAAACTGGTGACTTTAGTTGGAAAATAGCCAAGTTTTTAGTGATTTTCTGAAGGAGAGTACCGTTGGGTTATTTTTGATGTCCAATGGGAGAGAGTTCCATAGTTTCACTGTGCCCAGAACAAAGCTCCTATCTCCCTTTTACCTTTATTAAATTTGGGTGTTTGGAGGAGTTTGCTCTATGATGATCTTAAGTTTCTGCCTGGATGGTACCAGGTGAAGTGTTGTTTCAGGAACGAGGGGCCGGTCCCGTGCATAGCTTTGTAAGCTAGGCATAGGGATTTGAAGTCTGTCCTCTTCCCCTGGAGCCAGTGAAGTTTTCTTAAGCCTCTGGAAATGGACTGGAATTTGGGAATGTACAGCAGCAATCTGGCGGCTGCGTTCTGCGCCCGCTGGAGTTTGAGCATATGCTGTTTTTGAAGGCCCGCATACAAGGCATTTCCGTAATCGAGCCTAGCCAAGGCCAGAACGGTCACCTGTGTTTTTACTGCTTTTGGGGGAATACAGATATACACTTTCCTGATTGTCCTAAGTGTCTGGAAGATCAAAGATGAGACCTTGTTAATCTGATGATGAAAAGTCAGTTTGTCATCGAAGATGATACCCAAATTCGTCACCTGACAAACTGGGACTGGAAGCGCTCCCATACCGGGAATCCACCAGTTCTGCAACCAAAAAGATGTATCGGAGCACCTCTGTTTTGCCTCCATTGAGCTTTAGGCAGTTTGAACTCATCCATTGGCCTACGCGAGATATGCATTGGCTAAAACGGTCCGCGGTTACCTCCAAATTGCCTGAGATGGACACCACTATTTGGGTATCGTCCGTGTAGGAAACCATCGAGAAGCCACACTGCCAATTGATATCAGTTAAGGGGGTCACATACAGGTTAAACAGTGTCGGGATCAATGAGGAGCCCTGCGGCACCCCACATGGAAGAGTAAATTGTTCTGAGCATGAGTCACCAATCTGAAAATATTGGGTCCTATTGTTCAAATATGATTTAATCAGATTAAGGGCAGAGTCCTTAACTCCTGACTCTAGGAGCCTACCGATTAGGATATCATGGTTGACGGTGTCAAAAGCCGCCAATAGATCCAAAAGTATCAGGGCGGCTCTTGCGCCTGAATCCAGTATTGCTCGGGGCTCCTCTGCTGCCTTAACCAGGGCAGTTTCCGTGCTGTGCCCCTGTCGAAAGCCATATTGTGAGTTATCTAACAGGTCTGCAGAGGAGATGAAGGCTGTTAGTTGGGTGTTTATTATTTTTTTTCCAGGACCTTCACAGGGAATAGAATCCTAGCAATAGGTCTGTAGTTGCTAGTGTCGCTGGGATCCGGAATAGTTTTTTTTAAAAAAAGAGAATGAATTGAGACCGTTTTCCAAGAGTCAGTGAAGATGCTTAGTTGCTCGCTGATGATATCAGGTGCCATCTGAAATATTTTTGGGGGCATGGGTCTGTGGGTGCTCCGGACTTTAATGATCCGACTACCTGGGATACCTGTCCTATATTAGGAGGAGCAAAAAATGCCACAACATTAACGGAACAGGGGAATGTTTTGGTGGAAGTGTTTCCTGTGCTATCAATGCCCTTGTCTGTAAGGGATTTGAAAACAGTTTGCACCTTGTCCTTGAAAAACCCTGCGAGTTGGTTGCAGAATTCCACACTGCTGTCCCCTTTTGATGTTCCGGGTTGTTTATCCAGCCTCTTTAAAGTTGAACAGAGTACTTTACTAGAGTTACCTGCCTGGAAAATTTTCTCTGAAAAAGAACTACTTTTTTTTTCATTTTTGTAGCAGCTGTTGCTCTCAATTTGCATCTGGCTTCTGGCGTTTTCCTTGCAACATGATCAAGGCGCCTCCCGGCTACACCTTTTTGTCTCCGATGGATTGTCATTGACTATTAAAAAATGCACAAATAACAATTTCCTCTCCTTGTCTTTTATTTCAGAATTACTTGACTTTGCAACATTGAATTTTAGTAGAGGTTGGATAAAGGAAGCATTGATTCTACACAACAATGTCACTTAACAATGTTGCCATCAAGATATTAGCTACATATTTATCGTGTATTCTATAAACAAAGATGCCTAAAGCAGTACGCGTTGGAAGGTAGGTTACTTATATTGACAGTATGCTGCAAAGCATGTGCAAAGATTGCTGAATGTTATCACTAAAACATCCAGGGCTTAATTTGTGCAGGTAGGTGCAGGCGTTGGGTGGCAGATAGTGGACAGAGGCACTCTTTTTGGACGACCAGTGCTTATTTTTCATCATCAGACACAGAGCAAGAGAGAGCGGCTGAAAAGGGAGCATGAAGGAGGAAGATAAGAATAGGGAAACTGACAAAAGTAGAAATAAGGGATGAATAAGAATCTTCAAGAGTGAGATAAAGAAACAGGAAGTGTGGGATTGTGTCAGAAAGAGGCATTAGCTGCATCCAAGGCCAGGCAGCCTTTGTATTCAGCAGCCCTAGTATTTAGCAAAGCTGGCAGGTGTCTCCTAAGGAAAACACTGGGCTCCTGCACTTATTTTTCCACAAATTAAGAATTAACGAGCTTTTGTTCTCAAGAATATAATCATATTCTTGTAAACAATAATTTTGTTCCAAAACCATATTTTTGTAACGTTTCTAGAATTTAGTGTTGATTTGAAAGCAGATTCCAGACACAAACAAATGTCATAGATTAAATAGGAAATTGCAAAAAATGAACCAACACCAGAAATAGAGTGTCAAAGGTCAAAATATCAACCAACAGAAATATCGAAGCAAGAATATCGAAGTCAAGAAAATCGACATCCTATCTACATTATGGTAAGTACAAAAATATCGAAACAAAAATATTGATGTCAAAAATATAATTGTTAAAAATATTGTTTTTTATTTAAGTTAAAAAAAGAATGTAAAATAAAGTAAATAATACATATAATTAAAATAAACATAGTTAAAATATTTCAAAATGTTTAACAATTATAAGTAATAAACATATATAATGTAAAAATAAATTAAACATATACTTATATAATATATATAATATATAAGTATGTAATATATATACCTACCTATTAATTGTTCCTAATAATTATTTTAATAAATTATAAATTGTTAAAAAATATCTTATCAATTATAAATGCATCTATACACATGAAACAATAATATAAATCAAAAATAAATATATGTATATAGCTAATTAAAACTAATTACAATTATAAATTAATGATATACTTCAATAACTAAAATAAAACAAAAAATATTAGATAGCGGAGGGAATAAAATTACTATTCCAACTCCAAACAGTGGAACAGTAGGGAAAGTGTTGAATAGCGTAGGGGTAACAATTACTATTCCTACTCCAGTAAGAGCAACAGTAGGGAGAGTGTTGGCTAGCCTAGGGGTTAAAATTACTATTCCCACTCCGGGGAATGCAACAGTAGGGAAAGTGTTGGATAGAGTAGGGGTAAAAATTACTATTCCCACTTTAGTAAGAGCAACAGTAGAGGAAAATGTTGGATAGCATGGGGGTTAAAATTACTATTATCACTCCATGGAGTGCAACAGTAGGGAAAGTATTGGATAGCGTGGGGGTAAAAATTACTATTCCCACTCAAGTGAGTGCAACAGTAGGGAAAGTGTGGGATAGCGTAGGGGTTACAATTACTATTCCCACTCCAGGGAGTGCAACAGTAGGGAAAGTGTTGGATAGCATAGGGGTAAAACTTTCTATTCCAACTCCAGTGAGTGCAAAATTAGGGAAAGTGTTGGATAGCATTGGGGTTAAAATTATTATTCCTCCTCCAGTGAGTGCAACAGTAAGGAAACTATTGCATAGCGTGGGGGTAAAAATTACTATTCCCACTAAAGTTAGTGCAACAGTAGGGAAAATGTTGGATAGCTTAGGGGTAAAATGTACTATTCCCACTTCATTGAGTGCAACAGTAGGAAAAGTGTTGGATAGCGTAGGGGTTAAAATTACTATTCCTCCTCCAGTGAATGCAACAGAAGGGAAAGTGTTGGATAGCCCAGGGGTAAAAATTACTATTTCCCTTCCAGTGAGTGCAACAGTAAGGAAAGTGTTGGATAGCGCAGGGGTAAAAATTACTATTACCACTCCAGTGAGTGCAACAGTAGGGAAAGTGTTGGATAGCATAGGGCTAAACACTACTATTCCCACTCCAGTGAGTACAACAGTAGGGAAAGTGTTGGATAGCATAGAGGTAAAAATAACTATTCCCACTCCAGGGAGTGCAACAGTAGGGAAAGTGTTGAATAGCATAGGGGTAAAACTTACTATTCCAACTCCAGTGAGTGCAACAGTATGGAAAATGTTAGATAGCATAGGGGTAAAACTTACTATTCCCACTTCAGTGAGAGCAACATTAGGAAAAGTGTTGGATAGCGTGGGGGTAGAAATTACTATTCCCACTCAAGTGAGTGCAACAGTAGGAAAGTGTGGGATAGCGTAGAGGTTACAATTACTATTCCCACTCCAGGGAGTGCAACAGTAGGAAAAATGTTGGATAGCTTAGGGGTTAAAATTACTATTCCCACTCTAGGGAGTGCAACAGTAGGGAAACTATTGCATAGCGTGGGGGTAAAAATTACAATTCCCACTCAAGTGAGTGCAACAGTAGGGAAAATGTTGGATAGCGTAGGGGTAAAACGTACTCTTCCCACTTCAGTGAGTGCAACAGTAGGAAAAGTGTTGGCTAGCGTAGGGGTTAAAATTACTATTCCTCCTCCAGTGAGTGCAACAGTAGGGAAAGCGTTGGATAGCCCAGGGGTAAAAATTACTATTTCACCTCCAGTGAGTGCAACAGTAGGGAAAGTGTTGGATAGCATATGGGTAAAAATTACTATTCCCACTCCAGTGAGTACAACAGTAGGGAAAATGTTGGATAGCGTAGGGGTAAAACGTACTATTCACACTTCAGTGAGTGCAACAGTAGGAAAAGTGTTGGATAGCGTAGGGGTTAAAATTACTATTCCTCCTCCAGTGAGTGCAACAGTAGGGAAAATGTTGGATAGCATAGGGGTAAAACGTACTATTCCCACTTCAAGGGGTGCAACAGTAGGAAAAGTGTTGGATAGCATAGGGGTTAAAATGACTATTCCTCCTCCAGTGAGTGCAACAGTAGGGAAAGTATTGGATAGCCCAGGGGTAAAATTACTATTTCCCCTCCAGTGAGTGCAACAGTAGGGAAATGTTGGATAGCGTAGGGGTAAAAATTACTATTACCACTCCAGTGAGTGCAACAGTAGGGAAAGTGTTGGATAGCATAGGGGTAAAAATTACTATTCCCACTCCAGTCAGTACAGCAGTAGGGAAAGTGTTGGACAGCATAGAGGTAAAAATTACTATTCCCACTCCAGTGAGTGCAAAAGTAGGGAAAGTGTTGGATAGCGTAAGGGTTAAAATTACTATTCCAACTCCAATGAGTGTAACAGTGTGGAAAATGTAGTATAGCTTAGGGGTTAAATTAACATACTTATTAAATAAATACATTTTGTACAATAAATAACAAATTAATAATTAATTAACAAAAATTTTAATAATAAAGACTAATACAATTACATTCATATTTACTTAAATAACATTAAATTACTTTCCACCCTATTCCCGCATAAACACACAACCCACTACACATGAAAAAGTAACACAATTAAGGTAATTATCAATTAATCAATTAATAAAAATGAATTACCAATGAAAAATTAACTAACAACAAATTAAAAATGAATACCAATTAATGAAAATTAATAATTACTTAATTATAATAAATTACTTCCTACCCTATTCCACTATGAACTTACCACCCGCTATACATAAAAAAACACAATTAATGTAATTATCAATTAATCAATGAATAAAGGTTAATCATCAATTCATAATACATTTACAATAAATTAATTAACAATAACAATAAAGAAAAGTAATAATGCAATAATTATAATTAATATAATGATACATTGATCAATTAATAAATGTGTTTCGCCAGTTAATAATTAATTAACAATAAATTATTAATCAATAACAATAGAAAAAAACATAGTAATTAATTAATTATAGTTGCATTACTTCCTAACCTATTTCTCTATAAACCCACAACCTGCTACACATAAAAAATAACATAATTAATGTAATTATAAATTAATCAACTAATAAAAGTTATTTACCAAGTAATAATTAATTGACAATAAATTACTTAACAATAACAATAAATAACTAAAAATATTAAATCAATTATAATTAATCTAATGATAAAAAACAATAAATAAAAATTAATTAACAATTAATTAACAATATATTAATATTCAATACCAATAAATAAAAACATATTATTTAATTAATTATAATCAAATTACTGCCCACCCTATTCCACTATAAACCCACAACCCACTCTGATATTAAAACGCAAAAATTACATTAAAAAATGACGAATTTCTAGACATTTAATACATATATTAAAAAATAATAATAATACATTACAAAAAATGTTAACCATACATTTAAAATACATACTAAAATACATACCACTAAAATAAATATCGATATTATTAACAACTATATTTTTGCTAACAATATTACTTACTTCGATATTACTTACTTCGATATTAAAAAAAACGATATTACTTACCTTAAGGTCGATATTCTGGTCACCGATATTCGTGACATCGATATTCTGTCCCTGCGATATTAAAAAATCGATATTAGTGTAGGTCAATATAAAAAAATAGATATTTTGACTGCACACCGTGCTAGAGGTGGGAAAGGGTTACATGATCCTTTTGTTATGTACTGGATAGAAATGGGGAAAGAAATATTCATTAGAGTTCAACTAGATAGTGCTGTGAAATGTAACCCTGAATTGAAGCACATCTCATTAGGTAATTGACTTAAAAAATTCAAAGTTGGCATTTATTATGATAACAGTGGGTCAGAAGGGCTTTACTCCATGGGAAAATTGTACTTAGGCACCAGAAATTGACCACATGTCTACGAATTCAGTAGCTGTAAGAGAACACAAGACTTGTTGTGCCTGATAAATAGAGTTTAGTTTATAAAACAGGATCAATTGCTAAAACATGGGTCAAATGTTTAACATTCATGACTGAAAGCCCATAATAATGGAGAGGAGGTCTTAAAGATAAGTTGTTGACAGTAGAGACTAGTGATCTGAGTTCTATTCCCTATTTTTGTACCTCACTAAAAACATGAGTCGAGTCAAATTTTTGTTTTTCCTGAACCTCAAATTTTAAATATAAGTAATGCGTAAAAGGTATGACACAAATATTTCTAACTGAACCTAGACTCCCATAACGAGTATGGCAGAGTGGTATCTCAATGAGCTCCATCATGTTGCAAGTTGTCCAATGTTTCTGGAACCATTACTATTGAATCTGAAACACCAGCTGGTGGTTGCATGTGGTGTGCATAGGAACTCCTTTTAGGGATCAGAACTTATTTCAGTTCATCATACTTTGGCCCATCGCTAGAATGTGAAAAAGAGAGAAAGAAAGAGTGCAAAAGGGTGAGCGCTAAGCTGAAAAAGAACCAACAAGAGTGAGATTAAAGAGGCAGGGAGTGTAGGTGAATGAAAGGAAGATACATGAGGTGAAATCAAAACTAGGGCATCTTGGTTTTTGGCATTACATGTTAAAGAAATCAGACATAAGAAGTCTTCCTCTAAAAATACGAAGTTAAGATAAGGAAGGCAGGGCACTATATATAAGAAAAGTTCACATCACCTGGCTTCTTTGACATAACAAAGAGAAAGATTTCAGGAGCACCTCAAGCAATTCAACTAATCAATGAAGGCAATTAACAACATCAGCAAGTCAGAGAGCTGCCGGTGGTCCTACAGAGTTGGCTTTCCAAGGTACTACAAGAGACAAATGAAAGTGCAGGACTTGGCTGCAGACAGAATTTCACATACATGTTCTGTATTTGAGCAGCCAAAAACGTTCAAACTGAAATCACCCTTTGGGATTTTATGTTTTTGCTCCTCTGTTTCATGCTTAATGGTTTTTGTTTTTTACAAACTGCACTTATGGGGAAAGTGGCAGTGTCTGGGATGCCAACCTGACTCTTGTTTGATGAGCCGGTCTCCAGGGTCGAGGGCCAAGCCAGAGCCAGGCATCAGTACCAAGCCAGGTTACAGTCTTGCCTATCAAGCCCACATATATCTGCTGCTCATGCTTTAAATTGGAACATTGATGAATTACTCCAATATGCAAATAATGCAGAATATGATAGATCATTTGGGAAGTACAAGAAATTGATGCTTATGTGGAAAACGCGGGTGCAATGGAATCACATAATTATCGTGGCCCTGGTTATACTGCGCCATTGTTTCAATATGGCTCAAGAAGGGAAAGTGCCTGCTGTGGGTTTGGGCTGAAGGAAGGCAGATGTGGTTCTTCTCATTGCAAGGGATCGCCCCTTGCTGGATAGGTAGCTTGGTAACCTCCTGGCTTGTCAATTTGAAGGTCATTTCCTCACACCTGTTTACTTTTATCTGAAAAGGATCAACTATGGCAACACAGTGTAGTTTAATGAGGAATAAATGTATCAAATGCTTAACATATTGGTATACTCCTCACATTTTTAAGACAATGAGGAAAATGAGCTGTAAAACACTATGGGGTCGATTCCGGTTCGGGAAAAACCATTCCGAATAGCCGTACGGAGCGTTTTCTCCCGTACCAATCGTACCCTGCAGCGTCCCCGTACATACGATGAAGTACGATTCGTACCAGGAGCAGGACTCTGTACAAATCGTACAAAGACCAAACAACTCGAATCTCCGCACGATTCTCCCTCGGAACCCGCTGTACGTGACATCCGTGCAGTTCGAAGCAGGTTTTCCTGACCCAGCAAGGACGATTCGTGTCAGTTACGCACCGTACAACACTTTTTTACGGGAGCCCAAAACGTCCGGAGAAGCAGAGTTCGCCTCAAAACAGGTACGGAACGTCCCCCCGGGTATGGTGCGTACACCCCAAGATTGCAGGGGTACGGTGCGTACCCCCTGCGATCATGGGGTGTACGCACTGTACCCCTGCAATCATGGGGTGCATGCACCGTACCCCATGATCGCAGGGTGTACGGTGGGTACACCCTGCGATCATGGGGTACGGTGCATACACCCCATGATTGCAGGCGTACGCACCATACCCCTGCGATCTTGGGGTGTATGCACTGTATGGGGTGTATGTGATTGTGTGGTTGTCCGTACGAATCGCCCTTACCTGACGTGGTCCGAACGAATCGCGTCCTCACACCCCGGTACGGATCGTACTCGTCGGGCCATACAGCATGTTTACGAATCATACGGTTCACTGTGAGGGTCCGTGTCATACGGTTTCACCCTTGCAATTCGAACGGTTCGCGACGATTCGGACGGATTGACGAGATACGGATCGTACTACGCGATTCGGACGGACGTGTACGATTTGTACGGAGAGGGCTCCGGATACGATTCGGACAGACCCTATATATCAGAACATCAGAAAGTGTCCATCCAGAGCTGCCAAGTTATCAGATTGCTTATGCTTGACATTTCTATGGTTTCAACATGTGGCTGAGTGACATTCTACTGCTCATTGTGTGACACTTCAAAATAGATTTGCTCACTTTAAATGAAAGCAACAAGTAACATATGTTTGCCTGTGAGTTTTCTATTATCACACCTAAACATATAACACAATAATGATAATTCCGTAAAACTCGCAATACTTGTTGTCGTGTCAATCCTTGGTAGCAGTATCAGCTGAAAGAGGTAGGGGAGTCATCTTCAGAGTGCATCAATCAATCACATTATTCGATTTATACTGTCCTCTCACTCTTTTAGCCACTTACATTCTTACTTTCCCCACATCTTTCTACAATTCTCCATATGATATCTCACATGCCTTCTTCTTCCACTTCATCACTATTTATACATTCCGTCTTTCTGCAAGTACCTACTTGTGTAGCTCCTCTGCACCATGCTCTCGTCACAAACACATATGAACACATTTTCTTTTCCTCTGGAGCTGTCATTGTTTCAGCAGCTGTGTTGCTCCCTCACATCCTTTGAAATAAAATGGTTATTTCAATTAACAATTGTGTGATAATTGCTATGTGTGCTCTGCTTAGAGGCCAAGGACTGGATGACCAGGTTGTCTGAATATTATGAGAACCCACTGACAGGCACTGTGAGAAACTTATGTTGCCTTCAGTCTCTACCCCACAGCTTTCAGTCATTCCCCAACCTCAACCTGAACTCACTCAGACACCAGAGACTACTTGGTTCAGAGTGCAGTGTATGTTGCTTGAAAAAACTACTGAACACATCTGGTAAAGGCAGAAACTCTTCTTTGAAGAAAGATACAATAAAAAGTCTGAAATGTAGAGGTAAACTGCATTGCTGACATGGATTACCTTTATGGATGTTAATAAGTCTCAATGAATTATTCTGCACTTCCCTGGACCCTAAGGGCCATATTTCCAAGAAGCTTCACATTGACTCATATTTACAATGCATCAGTTTGTGTAGACCTGCCTAAAATTATACCTGCACTGTGTAAAATGTATGCACGGTTGGCGTTTCCTTGTAAAAAGCCACTTAGAACTGACACAGTGAAATTTACAACTTTTCACTGCGTCACTCTAAGCCTTGAATGCGTCAAAAAACCTTTACCTCTTCAAACCAGATGTAGGAATTGAGACAGTGGCTTTATAATGGGATTTGCCTCCGTTTTTTTACACAGTGCTGTAGGAGCATCAGTCTTATAACTAACTATAACAATGCGTAATTTTGGGCACATAGAAGTGTCAGTATTTGAGGCATCTGTGGATCCCTGCACCAGGGAGCCCTGCATTGTAATTACAGCACATCTGTGGCGTTGTTAGGGTACCTGACGCAGACGCAAGAAATTTGGCTCATCGCTGCCGATGCATCAGTTCTTGTAAAAATGCCCTTAAATTCTTCTTGGGCCTGCTGGTATTACTATATAGTAGAGTGGCCTTGGTGCTCAAATAACTGCTCTCTGAGTTCTGCTTGCTGCTCAGAGGCTTCTGCACTGTTACTTGCAACTCCACGTTTAGCCTGGTTGCCTGGGGACCCTGGGGCCAACACATGATGACACAAAGTCCATGAATTCACCTACCAACGATTGTTCCGGCGGGGCTTGGGGACACTGGACCCGCTGTATGGAAGAAAGTAGCTCAATGCACACAGAATGTTGTTGGTCACGCTGCACATTTAAATATTTCCTTCCACACAGTGGGGTTGAGCTTAGTGAGAGACGATCCGCACTGGACCGGAATGACTGGATGATCCCAAGGCTGCATGGGGAGCTAGGAAGAGACATACAGTATCATTCAGTCTTGGGTACTACATGGCTCAAGAGCTCACTGGGCCAGGTCAGGTTGATAGGTGAGAAGAAGGCTAGAGGTATCCCCTTTAACCATGTGCCAGACTTAAAGTAAACATACAGCTCTAAGCAGCACACACAGAAGCACACTAGGCACCTTGAGGGTAGAACTACAGTGCATTGTACACAAAAAACGTTTGCTTATTATGCATGATAAAACATAGTTAAGTGATGTAGACACTGTAATCTCTTGTAAATAAATGAACACTGGAACTCTTTTGGTTGCCACTGTACACCGTAGGCATGTGACATAATCTTTGGTGAGATGAGTTGAAGGCAGGCTTAGAATGTTGAGTTCTGAATTACATGCAGCGGAATAAAGACTTGTAAAATGACTCTGCATGTGTGGCGTGATTTTTGGTAAGTACCTGGGCTGGCAGGGCACTACAACTGACGATGAGATAGGGGATACGAAGCCCGTACACTGAAAGCGCTCTACCAGAGAGTTTGCTGCTGTCCCGCAAACTGCTTGTGCATTCCACCTGTGCTGCAGTCGAAGTGCAGAAGTGACGCTGGTGCTGGTGGAGTCTCAGCGCAACGCAAACCTGTATAAAACGCTTAAAGATAAAGCAAAATTTAAAGTCTTCGTACTGGTGGCAGGAACTGAATGAAAAAGCCGCTAATAAAAGGTACTCGCCATTACGCACGTTAGTGCCATATGCTATACAGAGTAAGAACACTAAAGTCGGATGCAACAAGGTTACAAAACCAGCTCACAACAATAT
This sequence comes from Lissotriton vulgaris, assembly GCF_964263255.1. Lineage (NCBI taxonomy): Eukaryota > Metazoa > Chordata > Amphibia > Caudata > Salamandridae > Lissotriton > Lissotriton vulgaris. Next base: position 617,323,054 of record NC_141698.1, read on the forward strand.
CTCAGTAGAAATAAAATAGAAATTCCTGTGCTACAAAGCAGAGATTAATCAGGTGTTTGCGGAGAAATATTTTTAAACATAAAGCCAACCAACGTTATCTGTTTTCATTAACTTGTAGTGTACAAAGATTTATCTACTTACGAAAGCATTAAGGAATCAAAGGGTTGTGTTTAACAGCTGCATGGCCCACCACCAAAACGACCTCATCGGGGCCCAGAACAACTACACAGACTGTCATCAAGTAAAGAGCTCATATGGAGAGCCAGAGCGAGATCCACGCTCCAAAACTCAATAAGGCTGGCCCCGTAGCAAGCACATCACAGGGCGCTAGGGAAGCTCTGTCTGATCAAGTTCCACAAGAAGCGCCTGAGAGATCACTACTGTCCACTCATGTATATACAGCAGCTGCATTCTTAAAACTACCACTGCATTTGATACTATCAAAAACGCAATATTGTGAATGGATGGACTGCATGGATATAGACTTTTGAAGATTTCATAGATGAAAAAGATCATAAAGTATCTGAAGAACTTGGCTGGTGAAGCCTTGAAAGAAGCCATGAAAAAGATACTACAAGAAGGTGAAGTGATGCACGATCAAATCAAAACAGCCATGAATATCAAATTTAATCCAGTGCCAAATGTAGATTATAAAAGATACATATACAGTCAAGAAAGTGAGAGACCAGGTAAATTCATTGATGAGTTTGTTCAGAGACTGGATGTTCTGGTGAGGAATTGCAAGTTCAATGAGTTTAACGATGAGGAAGCTACCCACCTCAGAGTAATTGATGGATGTCTGTCAGATTCCTTTCAACGATGAATGCTAAAGGAAACTGAGCTTAGAACAAGTCCTCAAGGCTGCTTGCACTGATGAGCGTGCTGATCATCAACTGACTGACATGGAGGCACCCAAAGTGCATCAGTCATGAGCATGAAAAGTAAGCCAAAGTTCAAGGCTGAGGGACACCAAGTGATGTGTCCACAGAAAAAGGAAAACGTGTTACATTTGTGGACTGTTATTTCCACATGAAGGTAAATTTACCACCATTGGACAGATATTCAACGGCTATGGTAAAGCAAACTATCTTGTGACGACTTGCGAGAAGAGAAAAGTAAGTGCGTCACAGCATGAAGACAAAAGGGCTGACTGAACGCTACCTCAGCAACGTTCAACGTGTTCCCACAAGGCTAAGTGGTCACATCAACTTAGGAAAATCAATCCCCAAACAAAGTCAATCATTGTCTAAATCACCGACAAAGAGTTCATCAGTTTCCAGTGAAAGTGACAATGAGAATTGTGCAATCTCGGTTTAATTTAAAAAGGCTTGCATATGTCGGACTAGTCAAATGTGAGGAAAAATCCAAAGTGTAGTGAAATTGACACAAAATCATCAAAAACCTTCAAACAGTTGCCAAAGATCAGTCTAAAGATAAACGGGCGTTCAATACCATTCATACTTGACAGCGGTGCATCGATAAATATGCATGAGGAGAAGTATCAAGAATTATCTCGTTTACCACAACTTACGAAGTCAAAGACTACCGTATAAACATGGGCTGCCTCAATGTCCGTAAAAAGTCAAGCTTCATTTGTAGCCACGTTGAAACATAAGAAAACTGTTTTACAAAATTCCTATTCATTTACTTCAAGGAACATCTACAAGGGCCAGCTTGCTGAGTTGTATCACTGCTGCAGACATGGACTGATACCAGTGAACTACAAGACGAATGCTTATTATGAAATAGTAAGTCATTTTCGTCTATTATTTCATGGGTTAGGAAAACTCAAAACTTTGAAAGTAGAGTTACACATAAATGAGGAAGTTTGTCCTAGTGCTCAAATACACAGACGAGTTGTGTTTCACTTGCAAGAAGCAGTTGAAAAGGAACTTCATTTGTTGCTTAAACATGACATCATTGAACGCTCCAATGGTCCGCCACCATGGGTTTCTCCCATTGTAAAATGCCTAAAAGGGACATTGAAGAAGCTTACCGCATTATGAGTTGAGATGCGTCAGGCCAACAAAGCAATTGAGCAAGTGAGATATCCTGATTGCTAATATGATAGTTCAATTGAATGGTGCAAAGTTCTTCTCTTGACTTGACCCACATAAAGATATCACCAATTGGAACTTGAAGAAAAATCTAGGTACATTACAACCTTTTCTACGCATATTGGTTTGTTTATCTACAAGCAATTGATATTTGGTATATACTCTGCTGCACAACTTTCCCAAGATGTCGTTCAGTGCATTATGCAGCCTGTAGAAAATGCATTTAACTATAGTGATGACATATTGGTTTTTGAGCTACACAGAAAGAGCACAACAAAGCTCTCATGCAAGTATGTGGTTTGCTGAACAATGCCTGCTTTATTCTGAATAACAGCAAATCTGAATTCCACAAGAAAAGTTTGAATTTCTTTAGCCATCTTTTTCTGATCCAGCTAAAGAACAAGCATTGTCTACTGCAAATCCCAACAAGACATTTCTATGTTAATTTCATGGACTGGCCAGTTACTGTTCTTGAAACATACAAGACTGCTACGGTCAGTGCACCATTATAAGAATTAACAAGCAAGAATATGTCTTTTCATTGGTCATGAGAATGTGAGAAGAGCTTCCAAAAAAGCAAGCAAGCTATTGAGAGTGCCACTGAAATGGCCTACTTTGTTCCCAAACTTCACACATAGGCAGCCGAGGTCAGTAGGGGGAGTACCTGCCGGGCGGTGACGTGGGGAGGGGAGGGGAAGTAAACTATGGATTACGGTGGTTTGCAGATAAGTAAACATATAAATAAATTAAATGAATTTGGTTGCGTGCACTGCACCCCCAAATGCGATGCAGTGCACGCAGCCAAATTCGTTTTATTTATTTATATGTTTACTTACCTGTAAACCTCCGTAATCCATAGTTTACTACCCCCCACCCTGCTACTTCCCCTCCTCACGTCACAGCCCAGCAGGTACTCCCACTGCCCACCGCGGCTGCACATATGGTGTGGTTGACACTAGCCCAGTAGGGTTAGGCACAATCCTTGCACAGCACAACGGACAGCCAAATGCCCAGAGACATATCCTGGCATACAACAGTAAAAGTCTGTCACAAACTGAACTTGCTTACTCGCAACCTTGAACAGAAAGTTTGGCAGTTGTTTTGGCTTGCAATTAGTTCCATGTGTTCTTGTTCTTCACAGTAGTGACTGATCATCAAGCATTGTTGATGATATTCGGCGTTCCTAAAGTTAAAATACCTCCTAGAAATGAATGTTGGAGTTTAAGGTTACAAGAATACAACTATAAGATTCTATATCGTTCATCAAAAGATTAGAATCCTGCTGATTACTTTTAAAGAGTGTCACTGCAATGCCCTGGTACCCCATCTAAGACAGCGGAGGCTTACACCAATTTTATTGTGAAATCGAGTACATCAACTGCGATGTCTTTAGAACAAATTGTGACTACCATGAGCCAAGATAGTGAAATGTTTATATTAAAAGACATTATTGCTCATGAATCCTGGAACCAGCACACTAGACCTCTCACTGATGACAGTGAATATTTCAAGTACAAAAATGGAAGAGATGAACTTTTAGTGACTCAATAAGGCATCATTTTGCGAGGTACACAAAATGTTATTCCTGAGAGTCTCCAACAGCAAATAATAGATGCTGCTGATAAGAGACATCGTGGAAAAGTTGACACTAAGAGAATTCTGCGTGATCGAGTCTGGTTTCCGTATCTTGATGAAAGGGTCAAAAAAGAATTGGAGACTTGTCACGTATGCAACTGTCTTTCGTCTCAAGTTATTCTGCACCCTTTGAACATGTCAGAATTGCCCCATCATGCTTGGGAGACAATTGCCATTGATTTCTTTGGTCCTCTTGAGAATGGACCTCATTTACTTGTTATTGTTGATGAATACTCCCATTTTTCATTGGTAGAAAATTTTTCATCCACTGCAGATGAAAAGGTTTTCAAAAATTAGATGGAGAGGGGGCGTGGTCTCGCATCTAATGGAGTGAGATGCGCGCCATTTCAGCTCGGGCTGCCGCCACAGTCTTCAGCGCTTTATGATAGGGCAGCAGCGATAAAAGTCCCCCAACCGGAGTGGTTGGGGCAATCGCGGAGAGGAGTGTGCTGTCTTGGCAGTGGCAGACAGCAGAGAAATGAGCCGCGGGGGCAGAGCGGCCTGAGGCTAGACGGCGCGCCCGCCATTTTTACAGCCCAGAACCCCCGTAGCTGCAACCGGCGTCTCGAGTGGCGTTTGGGGGTCAGGGGGGCTTGTCGGAGCCTCATGAGGTAGGACAGGACTTTGGCGGAACACCTACACAGCCGGATGGTGGCCACCCCTGCCTGGGTGCTAAGCAACACTCCCTGTGTGGAATCTCTTTTGTGGTGTTTTCATTGTGTTGCTTTGTGAATGAGTTGCGCGATTGCTTTACACAATGCCTCACCGAAACATGGACCAACATGACCTGGGGACCATACATCGCCATCTCCATTCCCCATGGATACAAGATCTCAAGGAAGGACCGCCCCACCCGCCCGGGAGGGGGAATCGCCATCGTCCGCAAACACAACCTCCACCTGAGCACACTCCCTGACAAGCCCACAGACCTGAAGGAACACCTTCACTTCAAGATACCAGCCAGCCCTACCACCAACCTCTGAGGAACACTCATCTACCAACCCCCTGGCCCGCGCACTTTTTGCTAACTCCATCACGGACATCATCTTCCCACATGCCATCGTATCCACCTATTACACCCTACTGGGAGACCTCAACTTCCACCTCGACAACCAACTGGACCCTAGCAAAACATCCCTCCTGGACAACCTCCACAACATTGGACTCCGCCAGATCATGACCGAACCCACGCACTCAGCAGGACACACCCTTGACCCCCTATTCACAACGGATAACTCCAATACCTTCAACCACACCCCCAAACTCCCATGGACTGACCATTGATGCGTCCACTACACCTTCAGAACATCCACCATCCACAGACACCTGCACCTGCTCCCACGAAGAAACTGAACCAGATTCACCGACGACCAGCTAACAATATCACTCAGCAACTCTACGCCAACCATCGCGGAAAATGACAACCCCAACACCGCAGCCCGAACCCTGCACAGATAGATGTCCGACATCGCCAACACCACAGCCGCCTCAAGAAAAACAACAACACCCACGCCAAGAAAGTCAGTTGGTTTACCATCGAACTTCGAGAGTCCAGACGCACTTGCCGCCACCTCAAAAAGGCCTAGAGGAACACCAAATCCACAGAAGCCCACAACAACTTCAGAGCCGCCACCAACGCCCACCACCGACGCATCAGAAAAACAAGGAAAAAAGCGATTGAAGACAGAATCTCAACGTCACGCACACAACAGCAAAGAACTCTTCAACATCATCAAGGAGTACGCCCAACCCACAAGTGAGTCCATCGACATCCCTCCCTCACAAGACCTCTACGACAAACTCAGCACCTTTTTCCACCACAAAATCAAAAGAATCTACGACAACTTCGACGAAGACAACCAACACACTGAACCCTCCCGAACCACCCCGACACCCTGAAGCCAGCGATTGAAAACTGGACAGCCCTCACCACCAAAGACACACTGAAGACGATGAAGTCAATCCATCCTGGGGCCCCCACGGACCCCTGCCCCCTCCACATTTTCAAGAGATGCACCAACACCATCGCACCCATGCTCTGCCAAACCATCAACCGCTCCCTGGCAACCAACACGTTCCCTGACGACTGGAAACACGCTGAGGTCAACCCCCTCCTGAAGAAACCCTCAGCGGACCCCACCGACCCAAAAAACTACAGACCCATCTCCCTGCTCCCGTTGAGAAAGCCATCAACAGCCAACTCGCCACATCCATCAATCAGCACAATATCCTTGACTCCTCCCAATCCGGCTTCAGAAAAAACAACCATAACAGACGTCATCTGCACCCTACTGGACAAAGGAGAAACAGCAGCCCTCATCCTCCTCGACCTCTCAGCGGTGTTTGACACAGTTTCTCACCGCACCCTATAACGCAGACTCCACGACGCAGGGATCCAAGACAAGGCCCTCAACTGGATCCGCTCCTTCCTCTCCGGCAGAACGCAGCAGGTCAGACTCCCTCTTTCCTCTCGGACCCTACACCTACCACCTGAGAAGCCCCCCAGGGGTCCTTCCTCAGCCCTATACTCTTCAACATCTACATGGCTCCACTCGCCCCCATCGTCAGAACCTACGGACTCAAGATTGTGTCATACGCAGATGACACCCAAATCATCTTCTCCCTATCCAACGAACCCAATACCGCCAGACACAATTTTCGAGAAGGCATGGAAGCCATCGCCAAATGGATGAAAAACAGCTGCCTACAACTAAACACCAACAAAACAAAAGCACTCATCATGGACCCAAACCCCAATGCCTGGAACCACACCTCTTGGCCCCCCGCCCTCGGAAGCCCGGCCACCCCAATGGACCACACACGCAACCTGGGAATCATCCTGGACTCCAAGCTCAAAATGTACCACCGGATCAACTCCGTCTCGTCCTCCTGCTTCCACACCCTCCGCCTCCTATGTAAGACCTTCAAATGGATCCACCTCGAACTAAGAAAGACCGTCACTCATGCCCTGGTCACCAGCAGACTCGACTACGGCAACGCACTCTATGCCGGAATAAACAAAAACATCTCCCGCAAGCTACAGAACATCCAGAACGCTGCTGCAAGACTAGTCTTCGACGTGCCAAGACACTGCCACTTCTCCCAGCACATGCGCACACTCCACTGGCTCCCAATGGAAGCTAGAGTCACCTTCTAAATGCTCACCCACGCCCACAAGGCCCTCCACGGCAGCGGACCAGCAAACCTGAACAGCCGACTCAAATTCCACACACCCCAGATCGACCCTACGTTCAGCCCAGCTCTCCTACGCCGTGGTTCCCCACACTAGAAGGACCAGATCGGGAGGCCGCTCCTTCTCCTTCTCACGGCCCGAGCCTGGAACGCCCTTCCGGTCCACCTCAGACAGACATCATCGCTCCCCATCTTCTCAAGAAACCTCAAAACCTGGCTCTTCGATGGCCCCCCCTTGATATACTGGAGCCTGCTAAACCCCCTCAGCACCTTGAGAAACTCATGGGTGAGTAATCGCGCTTAACAAACACCTGATTGATTGATTGATTGATTGATTGATGATAAGCCTCCTTGCTCTGTGCCAAGCTACCAGAGGGTGAGCACAGGTTTTCTTTGGCGTGTGACTTACTTGCCCTGACTAGAGTGGTGGGTTCTGCCTGGCTTAGGTGCATACCCTAGCTGACCAGAAACTCCCTTTCTAATATATAGGCTCCTCTGTACCTCAGAGCCTTCACTTTCTGCCCATTTGATGGTGACCCACTGTTCATACTTTGAAATATTGGAAGGAATATGGGCTTTGGACAACATGTCCGCATCACCCAGGGACACCAGTGTAACCTTACTAGTCTCCCTCATACTAACTGGGGCCATCTCCTCCACGAGTGCTACACTGTCTATACTCTGTGACTGCCCACCATTGGGGGTGGTGGCCTCATGGAGCACCTGACATCTCCCTTCAGATGCCCATATTCAAAGCTCCTAGGGAAAAACGATTCCGTTTTCTGATCTGTGAAGCCTTACTTCTGGTGGCCAGACTGGGACCCCTTCCTTTGTGAACAGTTTTGGGAGTCTTGAGGGTTTTATTTTTATCTCTCCCTTCTTTCGTCTGTTGGGAACCTTAGCCACACTTTCGGAAGTCCGCCTCAGATGACTTCTTAGAAACTCTGGTGCTGACCCAGAGGTCTGTAATCTCAGCAAGCTTCCTGGGATCAGTAAGCCTGCTATTCAATAGGTTTTGGCGCAGCTCTGGAAAACAAGTATTGAGCCCTCAGAATTAGGTTGTGTAGCCCAGTAAATTCATCCATTTTGCCCCTCGCCCAGCCCATTAGTGCCTTGCTGGTATAATCTAAGAAATATAGCCTGGACTGATTTGGGAACTTGTGGCTATACCTGAACCTGTGGCTGTCCTTCTCAGGGGTCAGCTCAAACTTAGCAACAATGATTGCCTTCATGGCGGCATACCTGGTCTGATCCTCGGCCTCTAGTGTCAGAAGTCTGTCCCTCCACACTTTGGGCATGTGTTTCCACACTGCTGCTCCCCCATCTGGGACATTATGTATCCTGAGCACAACGCACTCATCTATATCATCTTCCACCACATAGTTAGGCACCAGCTCCCGGGGTATGCAGACTCTTACCTCTCCAGTAGACACTGTTGGTATGCTGCCACCATCACTGTTGGGTCTTCTAGGTTGCCTTGCATTTAGCTCCAATCTATTGTGCTCTTTTCATGCTCCAACAGTAGTTTTCTCTCATCCAAGGACCTCTCAGCCTCAGTTTCTTTTTTGCCAAGGCCATCTCAGCCTCAGCCCTCTTCTCAGCTATGGCCTTTTCACTGGCTAAGGCATTTTCAGCCTCTGTTGCAGGGATTCTGCTCCTACACAGAACTGTGCACAGAGATCCAGGACCTTAGTGAATTGTGGTGTACCAAAAAACTCACCTTAGTGCCTAGAAACCCTAACCAGCTAGTATCATTGTCACATTAGCTCTTCGTCCTATAGCAAAGGAACCAATGATTAGACAACCCAGAACATGCAACTTCGGTTATACTCAGGAATGGTGGGAGGCAAAAACATTCTTTCGTTATACTCTCATACCAGTCCACAACAGGAGTAAAAAGAGACAAGGGAAGGGTTAAAATATTTATTTTAATGACGTGCTCTTAGATGCAGTATTTTTGCTAACATAAGCAGACATATGATTAGAAATAATATGATCAGCATTGTTACAATTCCATAAAACAGAAAAGGAGAAATCATATTACAATGTTGGTGAAAACTGGTCTTATAGTGCCTAGTATAACACACTCCCTAGATAGGATCTATGTTTTATAAAATATAGAAGGTCTCTTAGGCTTGCGCAGTGGACCCCATACCTCTAAGATCAGCAGGAGTATATCACATCAGGATCTGCATAAACTCTCTGTCTCTCTGGAAAAACGGGATTCTTCCAAGTGCCTGAAATCATGCTTACAGTGCAATAATAAATGCGCCAGAATCTCTGTTGGCTTGAAGCTGCATGTATGTTACGTCTAAAAACGTGAGCCAATCAGCCCGAACAACAGTTACCTTGTTATGATAACCTTGGAGGCTTTAGCACTCACTGTGCAGACTAGGGTCACGATGTAAGTCTAGGGATGGCGAAAACAAGCCATTCTCATGTGAAGTAATTCACGCAGCCTAACTTACAACACCAGCTATATGCAGTGCTGTGTGCAAAAGCAGCAAAAGGTAAAATGGCGTTTAAACTTCAAATAAGCCTATGTTAACATAGCAATATGTGCGAACAAGGCCCAGCCCACACTACACCCTCCCTTGATTGGAGAATGCACAATAAGGGGGGCAATCTTACAGAATGCAGAGTTCAAGTTTGAATGAGACAAAGCCAAGTAAAAATTTTGCCAAACAGTGTAATTGGGAGTACAATCCGAATTAGTAACCATAAATTTTACGAAACCCAATCGGGGGTATGGTGTCAAGACACATTTGAAGTGTAAAAAAGAAAAAATGAAATGAAGAAATCACGAGTCCAGTATGTGTCTATGAAGCATGAAAAAAATCAACACTTCAATCTAGCAGTGTATAGGCACAGGGCGCTGCAACTGCCTCGAATAGGAAGTCGTTGTTTTCGTCAGTGAACATTTCAGCCATCCAATTCAGTAATGGAAAAGAACACACATGTTCTTCAACAGTCCGAACCTCTAGCACCACCAGAGGACAAATCGTGTGTTCTTCAAGATAACTGCGAGCCAAGAAATCATGGGCAGCAGTCCATCTATTCCAATTGTCTAGGACTTCATGAGCTGCTGCGCAGACCATAATCCCGACTCCAGAACAGTCTAGTTCATGAGCCACTAAGGGATTCATTAGTAGATCATAATCCGGGTTAGGAGACACCGTGTTGCAGAGACACAAGTCCAGAGACATTAAAAACTGCAATCCAGGCAGTGGAAAACTGGCTGCACGCATTTAAAGTAAAAAAACCGGAAAGATAAACCATACCCCACACTCAGAGTCGCCAGAGGTAGCGATCCATAGTATTCAAGCATCCGGTTACGAAGTTGGAGCAGCCGGGTCAGATTGTTGTGGGGTACAGAATGTGCAACCATTTTGGAGTAAGCAAACTAACAGCAGTACACCGGCAGCGAAGGCAAGAATTAACCGGAAACACCAGTAGGCTTGAAAAAATAGAATGAAAAAATGGCGGTATCACACCAAATTTAGGGGCCCATTAGGATGGCGGGCGGATTGCCCCCACTAGGCTGACGGTAGCACCGCCGGCCTGGCAGGGGCAATCACCCACCATCCGCACTGAAATGCCCCCCGCCACATTAGGATGGCTGGGTGATCAGCGGCAGACGGAAAGACCGTCCGCCGCTTTTCCACCCCGGTCGCCTTGATCTATTAGACACCGCCAGCCATATTATGATGGGCCAAAACAGATGCCTTTCCATGGCGGCGATTTTGCCACGGAAAGGCATGCGGTCTTCACTTCAGGGGCCCCCAGCGGGCCCCCGGAGTGAAGGAGAGGTGGGGGGGTGCACATGGGGGGTACCTGTGGTACCCCCCTTTATTTGCATTAACAAAGCGGCAGGCACCGTGTAGTTCCTGCCGCTTTGTTAATGCAAATGCATTTGTGCATTATTAGCATTGTGGTGGGCGGTGCTGAGAGCACCACCCGCCACAATGCTAGACATGCAGGATGCGCCCTCCACAGTGGCGGACGCATCCTAATTTGTGTTGTGGGACCGCCGCACCTATGGCGGATGGTCCCTTTTGCACCACGAGTCCGCCCGCCATCGTAATCGGCCCCATAGTTTGGAATAAGGTCACAAGGCCAGAACTTACTACTTTAAAGAAGTGTGCCAAGCTCGTGGTAGAGGAGGCATTAAATATAGTGTGAATCAACGCCACAAAATGCAGGGGGAGGTCAATATTTATTAAGGCATGTACCTCGGAAACCACGTGAAGGACGAATGTTTCAAGCGCAGATGTAAGGGCGACTTCTTTTTGAGACAAAAGAGCCCTTATTTGACTCATTTTGTTGAACTCTGCTTTCAAGGTCGGAATGGAAGGCCCGATGGATATATTGAGCTCCCCATGTGGAGGAGGAAATAGGACATTCTTACAACAGACAACACGTTGGGAAACAGTCACTATGTACTGAATCCCTGCCAGCATACCACAGCAATCTTCATTACTTAAAAGTAAATAACTACCATTAGCTAATATCGTGAAAGTAGGTGTAATAGCTGGGGCGGGTGTACCTTTTAAAATACAGGCCAAATTCGGGGCATCTGAATTACGTGAACCGTGCAATTGTAAATTCCTACAGACCAATGAGTGATCGGGGTGGAAGTGCAATCTTCCCTTTTAAATAAACTTCTTTACCCTCCCTCAGACAACTGTAAGTGAACGGAAGAGATCAAACCTCATGGAAATATGCGCTACCTAATGGTTCATATCTACCTATGGCATAATGTTTCATACATGATTCAAATTTAAATAGTGGAAACGGTAGCATTATTAACCCATGAATAAGCCACACAGCAGAATTTGTTTCGGCCACAGAAAATGGTAAGAGTTCTAACTTTTCAATATGCAACAGTGAAAATGACGCATCTTTCATTGACATAAATTGTTGTTTAACAGTCAAATTAAAAGGCAAAAACAGCGAAGAAGTATTCATGTAGTCCCAAGACACCTTCCCAGCCTTTAACGTTTGTAAAGTCCATGCAAACTGCATAATAGAACGCAATTGATTTTGACCATGGTACAAAACCGAGACATCATCTTGAACAATATCAACGACAGAAGAAACAATATTATCTAATGTGTAAATTCGGGAAGAAAGTGTGTTAATGCTATTATCTACAACTGCAAGCACTTTTTCTAAATTAGCTTGATCAATAGCCCTTAAGCTAGAAGGAGCTTCAATTTGGGACAGTTTCCAGACTGCGTTATAACCAGAATATATCCATCTTTTGGATCTGCCTGTTGCAGGACCTTTCACAAAGTCATTGAAATCAACATCGTCAGTCAATTTAGACAAATGAAGCTTAACTGACACTAAAGTGAAGTGTTTGAGCCAGTTCTGACACAGCTTGCCTAGAGAATAGGTAGTGACAGAATGGTCACTCTCAAAACGGGGATCCACCCTAACCTTCGTATAGCCAGGGGCCAAACCCAGAAAACTATGCTGGCATGCATCAGCACTTTTGTGCCATAACAACCAAACTTGGGGATCCAAACTGGAAATGTTAAAGGACGAGTTTATTAACAGAGTCTGTAAATCACTAAGGGATCTACTGGTGTGATTGTTCCATTTGGGAGAAGCTCCCAAATCAGGAATAGAAGGAGAATTACATTTTTTAGAAGTAGCCAATCCAAAGCAGGTGGTTTGTGAAATAGTAGAGTACAGAAACAACATATAGTTCAGGATGAGACATGCACGATGCAATGCCCCAGTGCCTTGCACTTGCCAACTTTTAGAACCCCAAACAGATTTAAGATCAATAGTATCTTTCCAGAGTTCATAGTCTCCAATAGCCAATTGTTCAATAAAGGACTTTGAGTACAATAATTTTGTGTGGGTGAGTCTAACTATGGAAGAAGACTTTTCAGTTATCTTAAAATAAAGCGCACCAGGGTTTGATTGATTAAAATCAGTAAAATATGAAAACTTTTTCAAAAGTGTTTTGGAGCTGCCTTCAACAGGAGCAGGACAATGTTCCCATTGTGTGTGGTTAACCACATTTCTAAATGTGTTTGCTTTGTGCAGAAAATGATTGCTATAGTGTTGGTAACAAAACAAATCAGCATAATTTGCAGAATTCAAATACAAATCTTCATAATCAAAGGCAGCATAATATTTAAAATCAGAAAATAGAGCCTCTACGGCTTGGACGTCCGAATCATCAGAGCGTATATTTTGTTTAACCACATCCCCCATTGAAACACAATGTACATTAGGAACATTAATAACCTTGGTGGGTCCGTGAATCTGGAATTTTACAGCATCCCATACAATCCCATCTAAGACAGGCCAAGCAGTGATATTCACAAAAGTCTGGTCCCTCTTCCTTCTGTGTGAAGAGGAGTGGGGTGCCAAAGTTCCATCAATTAGTCTAATTGTAGTTCTTTCTTTAACATAGTGGCCATTCACAAGACGGAAAAAATGCACCACAAATCCAATGGACATGAATAAAAAAATTGAAAAAGCATCAGCCAAATATAAGTACAAGGGGGAATTAAAATAATGTTTTTTAAACCAAACAGCAAAAATCAAAATTTTTGAGGGGGAGTTTGATATGGTAGAGTCAGTGTTAAACAAAAAACGTGATTGATTAGCCACACAGGTCTGTAAATCAGGCATGGATAAGTCTGTGGGATATGTATATTCTGTATCATCAAGAGCATTAGCAGCCAGTGGATTCAATAAAGGATTTGTAACTGTAGTCATCTCGATGGCAACATCAGGCCAGGCAGCAGGTGTCGGAGCCAAAACAAGTTTTGCAGCATCGCTGGACAAGAGACCGCAGGTGTCATACTAGGAAGAATCGGCCACTCTGTGTAGTTTGACATTGTCAATGGAGATGTACCTTTTTTCTTTACGACCAGAAAGTGGAGGTAAAATGACTGTTCTTGTACCCTGCATGCCAAGCACCGGAACTGGAGCACGATATGAGGGGCCGAATTCCTTCTTGTTCTCGACCTTCTCTCGGACCAGTTCTCCAACTCGGGCTAGCCAGCCAACTACCGGAATCTGCAATGCAGCATCAGATGTGGAGGGCAAATGTTCCTTTGCAAGACTGTCTCGGGTCTTTTGTAGATTCTGTAAAACAGCACAATGTTCATTTATGCCAAAGGTAGCGGCAGATGCTGCTTGGTCTAGATCCTCAAGGTCCGGAACAAACATTTTGAGACCAAAGAGCATCTCATATGGGGTCCGCCCACCCAGAGACCTTCTAGTGAGATTATTTAGTGCACGCTGGACGCTATTGAGATGGGCTAGCCAGTTCCGGACGGGCTGATAAATTGCAGATCTTTGGTTAAACATGCCTTAGATATTTTCCAGTTTATTACAGACAACAACTGGGATCTTTTATATTTGATAGAAACATGGCTTCTTGATGACACTAATCCTGCTCTGACTCTAGTTATCCTGGAAGACTATGGCATAGTCTGTGCCAACAGGCAATATGAGAAACAGGGAGGTGGTGTGGCCATTATTAATATAACTAAATGGGGGATCACAGCATCTCACTTTGACTCCATGGAGGGGCTGTCCTTTTGTATCAGGCTCTCAGCGTCAACCTCTTACTCTGGTATTTTGCTCTACAGACCTCCGGACTCCAGTCTTAATCATACCTCTACTCTTGCGGACTACATCGCCCAAGTTAGCATACGCTATGCCAATTTCACAATGTTAGGTGATTTGAATTTACATGTGGATGATATCTCATGTTCGCACAGCTCTAATTTTATTGCGACCTAAGCAGGATGCAACCTAACACAATATATCTCCCTTCCAACCCACAAGGCAGGCCACACTTTGGACCTGATCTGCTCCAATCTCCCCGATATTACAGTTCACGCACACCTACCAGTAATATGGTCAGATCACTTCTTGATCCCTTTTCAATTCCTGCTGACCAGTCCAGAGAAAGCCACAACTATTCCTAAAGAATTTAGAAGGAATTGGAGTGAAATCACTTTGGATTCAGTAACACAACATATGATATATTCCAAGCCTGCCCCCTCCTACAATCTTGAGGTCAGCATCTCAAACTTAAATAAATAAGTTGGTGGCGCGTTTAATGCCCTGGCTCTTTTGAAAGTAGTAAAGTCACCTAGATCTTCCCCTTCCACACTGTGGTTCTTGAAGGAGCTTAGACAAAAAAACTCAGAATACTTGAACCTAGTTGGAGAATGAATGACGTATTCTGCGGAAAGCAAGTCAGGTTATCGGGCGGCTCTTAAAGAATAACGCAGACTGCTCACTAAAAAAAGAGATTTCGTAGCTGACAGAATTGATAATGCCAAAAACGTGTCCAGGGAGATTTTTAAAATTGTTAAATCCTTCACCGATCCACTTGTCCTTACTCACACTCACCCTCCTCACAGAGCTTATTTAACAAACTCTCTGAGTTCTTTGAGGACAAAATCGCTTTGATTTATGCCTCCTTTCCTGAGCCACGGGAAGAACCCCAGACTTCTGATGACCAAGATCTGGTGAAGGCTCATACCTCGGTGCTCTCAGAGTTTGCGGAAATATCAGAGGAAGGCTCTCTCCTGGAACTGCAGAAATACAAATCTGGTTCCCCGAGTGACCCTTGGCCAGCTAAACAATATAACGCCCTTGCGGGATTCCTCAATCCTCACTTTAACCCCATCTGTAATCTATCACTTAGACTGGGAATCTACCCGATAGCCTGGAAACATGCTTTTCTCCAGCCTATCAATGCAGATCCAGAAAACCCTTGTAACTATAGACCCATCTCTCTACTACCCGCTCCTGCGAAGGTCTTGGAGAAGCTAGCTTATCAACAACTGGCCAGCTTCATTGAGTCTAATGACCTTCTCCATCACTCTCAATCCGGCTTTCGGTCCGGCTATAGTACGGAATCAGCCCTAATTAAAATGGAGGATTTGATACTCTGGGTGGTAGATGGAGGTTCAAAGGCGGTGTTAGTGCTGTTAGACTTGTCTGCAGCATTTGACTCTGTCTCCCATGCTATCCTAAAGAACCGACTAAAGTCTATAGGAGTTCAGGGCACAGTGTTGACCTACTTAACATCCTTTCTCTCCGACAGCAAACAACAGGTTCGGACCCATCCTTTTACATCTCCTGCTAAACCTCTTAAATGGGGTGTGTCACAGGGCTCTGCCCTGAGCCCGCTTCTTTTTAATGTTTACTTAACCCCGCTGGCTGAGATGATCTCTAAAACCAGGATCAAAATTACATCTTATGCCGATAATACCCAGCTATTATTCACCTTTAATGCTGTATCTGTCGCCACTTTTGATCCCCTTAAAGTGTGTCTTAAGATCATTGCGACCTGGAAGGGCCGCAATTTTTTTGAAACTCAATGCAGATAAGACCGAGATCTTATTTTTTAACCAACCCTCTCCTCTCTCCTCTAATTTGTGGTGGCCTGAGGAACTAGGCACGGCCCCACTCCTCAAGGAATCGGTTAAGAATCTGGGCGTTAGATGGGACAAACATCTATCCCTGGCTGTTCAGGTGCAAACAGTCTCCGCCGCCTGTTTTGGCAAAATCAAAACTATTAGAAAATTCATTAACTACCTGCCCAACTCCACTCGAAAAACTGTGGTCCATTCTCTGATAACTTCACATGTGGACTACGCGAATGGATTATACCTGGGTCTCTCTTTAGGATTGCTCCGCAGACGGTACAAAATGCTGCGGCCAGTCTCGTCTGCGGCGTTCCGCTCAGACAATACATCTTCCACTATCTACGACAAATACACTGGCTACCTATCACCAAGCGAATTAAATTTAAGGCTCTGACACTAGCCTTTAGGGCAGGGAAAGGTCTAGGGCTGGAGGAGACTTCGACCATACTGTCAGTCCAGATATCTACGGTCTAACACTCAACGCTTGCTTGCCACCCCCAGGTTCCCAAAAGCCAGATCAGGAGGTAAATCATTTGCGGTGGGTGCTACTCAACGTTGGAACAAACTACCCCTTCACCTGCGCTTGATTCAGTCAGAACCCGAGTTTCGCAAGTCTCTAAAACCTGACTAGTCACTGCTTCTGCCGCGGCCTCACTCTCCGTCTGCTATAGCGCCGCAACACCCCGATAAGGTAGCTGTGCGCTCAATAAATGTCTTATTATTATTATTATTATTATTATTATTATTATTACCTAATACCCTAGCTGTCAAGGATTGCTTTAAGTCACGGTTCATCCGCTCCACAACACTATTGCTCTCAGGCCGATATGGAGACGAAAATTTGACTTGGACCCCCCAACGAACTCATGGCATCCTTGTATGCCTTAGAGGCAAACACTGGACCCTGGTCCGAGTGAAAGGTACCACATGCAGAAATTCCCGCAAAGACACTCAAATCCCTTACGACAGTTCGAGAATCAGCACTCATTTGGGGCCACACCCAAACAAAGCGCATGCAAGAATCAACTACAACTACGATGTACTTATATGCAGTATCAGATGAGAAAGGACCGCAGTGATCCAAGTAAACACATGCAAGAGGTTTATTAGATATGTACAACTGAGTCTGGGGCGGGCGTGCAGCAGTAGAAGGGTTAATCTGCTGGCAAATGTCAC
Organism: Lissotriton vulgaris; assembly: GCF_964263255.1. Taxonomy (NCBI): domain Eukaryota; kingdom Metazoa; phylum Chordata; class Amphibia; order Caudata; family Salamandridae; genus Lissotriton; species Lissotriton vulgaris. The sequence continues at coordinate 617,340,533 of NC_141698.1, forward strand.
AATGAAGGACATAATCACGCGTCTGTTTGTACAATCCCTGCCACCAGTAACGCTGTTGAAGGAGAGGTACAGTAGCTGACACGCCGGCATGCGCCGAGGCCATGCCCTCATGAGCTGCTGTAATCAAAGACTGCCTGTGGTCCGTGTTCAGAATTAACCCGTCACCAACGTCGTTAATTCTCACATAAGGAACTTTATCAGGACTTAGATGATAAGAGTATTTAGAAGGGAAACCTTTCAGGTAATTACCTCCCTTCTCTGTTGCAGCAATAGCTGCCAAGATGTCATCATCAATCTTACTTTTGGAACGTGTAACTGCTGCTTCTGAGTATGTCGCAACTGCTGTCTTAACCGCTTCATCGGCAAGACTGTTGCCAACAGCGTGAACTCCGACACGCTGGTGACCAAGAGTATGAATTACAAACACGAGTGGTAGTCGTTCTTTAAGTTCAGCCACTCGAACCCAGATCATTTTATGTTTTGTTGTGCGGCCTTTGTAATCACGATAGTCATTTTGAGTCCAAAAGAACAAATTGTCATTGTATGATTGAACACAGTAGTAAGAGTCACTTACGACTAGAGTAGTCACACTAGGATCTGCGTACTCCAATGCAAGCATCAGAGCATGAAGCTGTGCCAATTGGGCGGTACAGTCCCAAATGTCTGTTTATGCACGACATCGGACTTGAACTCACCATCCACCATAGTACAAACCACTATTGCATAGGCTGAAGAATATGCTTGCTTTGAACCCGTCACCGGTTGCGCCAAACCGTCAGTGTAAATGATGCAATGGAAATGATCCAGCTGGCGCATGGTCAGAGGAGCCGGATGAAAGAATTCATACTTCAAAAACTCTTGAGTCTGCAAAGAGAAATCAAAGATGAAAATGACATCCGGGGATGTCAAGGACGTAGCCCATTGTATCCACCTCGGGTGCAAAGCTTTTGAGTTCGGTACACTGGCTTTCGTCACTGCCTCCAAGGCAGGGTACGGAGTAACAACCAAAATGCGTTCCCCCTGCGACATTGCACGTTCGTTCAGAATCGCCATTTGCACTGCTGTCAAAACATTTTCTACAGTGTAAAACCGCAGCTCAACCGAAGTGTACAAGTGTGACTTGTAAGCGATAGGGACTGTGACACCCTCATCAAACGTCAGGTACGTGAAACCCACTGCCCCTGGCACGATTCTATTCACCAGGTTGGTGTGGTTATCACAAGTCAATAAGAATTTAGATTCTAGAAGATCAGCCTGCAAAGATTGCAAAATGGCTGAATGAGCAAGCAGCCAGCAAGATTTGGAGAAAGTAGGTTGTACCAAAGCGTAAAGAGGCTTGATATGCTGGGCATTTTCGGGAATGTAAGCACGCCCGAAATTTAAAAAGCCCAGTAAAAATTGTAGTATCTTCAGTGTTGTGGGAGTGCGCAGCTGTGCACATTTCTCCAAGAAGTGAGGTCCTCAACCTTCATTGTTGAGCTCGTAGCCCAGGAACGACACTGTTTACTCTGCAATGTGTGATTTTGCAAAGTAAAATTTTTAGCCAAAGTCCGCAACATGGCAAATTATGCAGTCAACACGACACAGATGCGGCCATAACTCGTCGTCTGTGAGATAAATGTCATCCACATACGAACATGCATCAGGGTCGAGCCCCTCCAAAAGAGAGATTATGTGGGCGGTGAAGACGCCTGGATTGTTTTATAGCCCATAGCCAAACGTCGAAATTGGCGTAGCTTGCCACCACTGGTAAAAGCTGTCCATTGACTACTAATAGAGGACAGATTGTGGGCAAAGAAGCCATTGGATATGTCAAGTGTGGTCTTAAACCTTTTTCGCGCGAGACTATCCACAAGAGCGGAGATGTGAGTGTTCTGTACCACGTACGACAATGAGAGTTTAAGTGCCGGTAATCCAATACCAAACGGTACCACCATCAGGCTTAGTCACAGTAAAAAGAGGGTTATTCATCGGAGACACACAACTTTCAATCACAACCTGATATTCCAATTGGTCAAGGATTTCTGCCACGGCAACTTTCGCTTCACGCCGCATGGGGTGTGGGGTTGAGGCTGTGGCATAGACCGCAATGGTAACTCATGCAGTGGAGAAAATTCTTCCCAGCCACAGTGAGTACGGTACAAAGCCGGTGCAAGCACCTTCGCCCAATTTTCTGCCAAATGCAGAGCCTGCTCCTTCGGCACTGTATGCGCCTAACTAGGGAGGATTACCTCCTCTCCTTGCGGAGCCGCTAAAACAAAAGCTGGAGGCCAATCGACCTCCCCCAACAAAATGTCATAGGTAGTAGTTCAATTCTTCCAAAATACCCCTTTTAAGGTACGCTGTATGTCACCTTCAATCAAAAGGACAATTTCAAAAAGTCATTCAGCGGGAGCCACTCTAGTGTCAGCTGTCTCAACAAGAACAAACGTGTCAGTTGCTGTCACCTGCAGAAGTGGACGCAGCGCCTCCCGCACTATGGTAATCTCCGCTGCGCTGTCTAACAGTGTCAGCGCCCATGTCAGGTTCCAGAGCTGTGTTATCACTATTCGTGGCATATCTCGCTGTTAAAGCAGTAACGTTCTTTTTCTGAAACTGGGGTCTCTGACGTGGTGAGTCATCCTGCTTGCTTTTACCGTCTGTCTTGCGGGTTTGCTCCTGTCTCGCACCCCGTCCTCTGCCGCCGTCTCCTCCACCGCTGGGTGAGACCGATGAATCCTGCAAAGAGCAAGGAGAACGTTGATCAGGAACCTGAAAACGATAAGGTGACTTGGAAGTAGCGCAGGTGCGCAATTCATTAGTGCGCTCAGTAGGCGCAGGTATTGGCGAAGCGGGACGGGACCCTTGTGTCTGTTACTTTTTCCCCTGTTTCTTATTCTTATTCCAATTCTGTTTTGGAACAAAGGGGCCTAGGCAAAAGGCTTAACACCTAAACTATTACGGCCATTGGTCTTAGAAGCCGCTGTTATAATTTTCGGTAACTGACGGGGTTTCTCTGCATTTGGGATGTAGAAGAGTAGGGTCTGCTTCCTATGGTTACCCCCACTTTTTGCTGTGTTTCACTGGTTTTTCGACTTTAGTCTGGCTGTGGCCCTGCTAATCAGGACCACAGCCTAGCTGTTCTCTCTCTAAATTGATATCATGTACTTTAGGTACATACCAGATTGGGTACTGAGTTACCTTGTGAGCCCCTAGTATATGGTACCTTAGGTACAAAGGGCATAGGTACCCCAGAGGCCTACCAGGGGCTGAATCATGTATTATGCCACCCCTGGGAAGCCTTCCAAAATGGCACCATAGTTTCTCTCTATCCCCGCCTCTTTTGGGTACCGGTACCATGTCAATGACAAAGTGCGAAAGACAATTAATATATATATATATATATATAGACACATATTAACCTATAAGTCACTCCTAGGGCAGGCCTTGACAATCCAGAAGGCAAAGTGCTTGGTTTTGTGTGAGAGGGTGCCCCAGCATGAGCTGAGCCCCTCTGCAGCTTTCGGAAACCCTTCCTTATAGCTGTTCTATGATACAGCCATACCATATACTCTTAAGTGCATTATAACCTCGCGTTAAATGCTAACTTTGGGTTGGCTACATCAAAACATGTTGTGTTTGGTGTCAAACACTTTGGACTCTTACATCCCCACCAGTACTAGTGGAGGGGGTAGAATTCCACCATTCTAGAGGGAGAAGACATGTAAACACTGGTACACCGGGTAAATGTTTTGAAGAGCTCCAGCATCACAAAATGGATGCTGCTGCCACAGACACGAGTCTGACCTCCTGATAATGGCAAAACTCCAGCAGGGGAGGCCTGGACAATAGGTTTCCTGTCCAGGGAGGTGCCAGCACCTCCCCAGACAGGCTTTAGTGTATTGGGGCAGGGTGGGTTGCATTCAGGGAATGTTTTTCAGACACTGCCTGGGGCACACAAGGTGCTCCATGCATTTCCCAGTTCAAGCCGGTTGCTGGGGCACTCAGCCCCAACTCTGGCGTGAAACTGGACAAAGGGAAAGGGATGTAACCACCCCCTCCCCAGGTCCTCCCATAGGTGGGACCCTAGATTTAGTCCAACCCCTAAACTTAGTATAAGTATAGGAACCCAGTCCCTAGGACTTTAGATTACCCTGGATGAAACTCTGAAGAAGAAATCTTGTACCTTCAACATTCATGTCGACTGGAAGATGGAATAAATCTCCCTTGAGGTCAAGGAGTGACCTCCCTGTTCAAAGAGGCACCAAAGAAGCATCTTGCCGGTTTCCATTTTCGAGGCTCCCGGCGGATCCCGAAGAATCTGCAACACAGGACATGGACTTCCAGACATCACCAAGGCTGACTCGAGTCCCCAGCAGAGTTGAGACCTGTAGCTATCACGAGAGATGTGGGACTGGAACTCCGGGACATCCGGCAAGTTTGCAAGTGCACCTAATTACCGAAGTTTCCCGAAGTTGTGCATTAGGGTTTTTAAAGCCCCTGCCCGAGCACCTTTTGCACCGAAGTTGAGAGGCCTACACTCCACGAGTGTTCCGTGGGCCCATTTTCTTCACCGCAGCTCAAGGCTCCTTTGCGATCCCTAGTCCTTTGGCTAGTGGGTCCCCACAAAGGACAATCCTTTGTTTCTTGAGCTTTCCTGGTTGCTCCAAATGTGCTTTGACTCTCCTCCAAAAGGTGAGTCCCTTAGACCTTACTGGTCTGCACCAAAGCCAATCTTGTTATCTTGCATGGGTTGCTGTTACCAAGGCTTGTTGGGTCCAATCCGGATTCCAACACTGCAGCACTTAACATCCTCCATGGGACAGCTCAAATTCAGCCCCTGGTTGTTGTTGACACCTCCTGGTCCTCGTGGCTGAAGAGTCAAGCTTCACCTACTTCACCTTAAAGCACCCAACATCAGCTGGCATCTTTTTGTCACCATCCTGGTCACTGGCTAGTGACCCAGACTCTGTCCCCTCTGCTTTCAGGTTCTTCAGATCTCCGATCCACCCTTGGATCCACCCGGACACTTTTCCTCTGATCGCCTGCAGCACTTCTTCGCAGCTCTCCATTGGAATTGACTACGAAACCCGACACCAAAAGACACCTATGTACCCGGCTTCCCTGGGTGAGGTAACACGAGTACTCTGGTGCTCTCGTGGGTCTTGACTCTCAAAGAGTCTGAGGCTAAAGGGGTTCCATGGTAGTTCACTCCCAAGTGTCCTTAATCTTTAAAATTGTAACTTGTATTTCCTCCATAGAAGTCAATGGTGATTCGCGGCTGTGTTTAGACACTGCACGCGTCCCCCGTGGGTCTCCTGCGTCCCTACCTTGGGTGCTTTCTGGTCACCCCAGCAGTTTTCCAGGCCCTAGGCCTCACTTCTAACTCTCACGTGATTCTTATACCACATTTTTAGTATATGGTTTGTGAGGCCCCTAGGGCAAAAAGTATACTGTGCTTGTTTATCGTGTGCTATTGTAGTTCTTGTATTGTACGTTGTCCTCTAGCCTCATAAAGAGACTAGAGGGTTTGTGTTTAGAATAAATACATATATTTTATATATATACCGTGTGTGGTGTACTTTCCTTTGATTATTCAAGAGATTATAGACTAGTAAAACAAGCTGCTTTAGATTCCTTCAAGACTTAGCCTGAAGGCTGCTCTCTACAGCTACCACTAGGATAGCTTTCTATGAAGGTTGTCTTAAACCTACCATCAATAAGGGTCGTTTGGACTGGTGCCAGGTGCCCACTAGAATAGTGGACATCATTTGCCAGAACAACTTCTCACAGGGGACATCACACAAAGCATTAGACACCTGGAAGCTTACCTCATCTCCCTTAACATTTGCAAGGAGGAGATCGGAAACTATGTTAAACACTCCAACGAGTCTCATCCCCAATTCAACAGCCGCATCTGACCCGTGCTCATCTTGAACACGTTTAATGACCGAGGGTAGGACAGCCATGGACGGTGTGCCGAAGCACCTAGTGTAGACTGCTGCAAATATCATACCCCATGTGGCACAATCAGTTACTTCCGGCACTCAGTCTTTCTGCAAACTTATCATGAGAATCCTGTGTTTCTCCACAGGATTTGTATTAGGAAATACTGGCTCCAGTTGGTCAAATTTCTCAGCAAGCCAAAAAGGCATTTCATCCTTATCTTGGGGACGCTTGCCCGTAACCGCATTAACCACAACGGGAATAAGCTTCTTCCCGTTCGGTCCAACTGGATGCGCCGCAGCTCCAGGGGCCCCACCCTGGATGTTGTGGGACATGTATTGAACCAAGGCCCTAATAACCCCTACAGCAGAGGTATAAAGAGTCCTCAATTCACCAATAGGAACCACGGCAGCACAGGGGTGCGGGGTAAATCCAGCCAAGACAGGCCAAGAAACGCCTGGGATGGACAAAGTACCTAATTGAACCGCCGTTAAAGAGTGGGGGAGGGCGCCACTAAACCAAACGCGGTGCTGCCAAGCAGAAATCGGAATCTCCAGTGTCCTATATGGAGTGTACTTCATAGGCACGACAGTATGAGTGTAAACATGAAAGGTATTACTATCTGCATTCAACGGGGGAAACGTAGCCCATGAGTAGAAGAGCTCAAACGGGTAAGCCGCATCAGCACTCACCACAAAAACAACTGCCATGCCCTCTAAGGGGGCGTTATATGCCTTCAAATGACTGAGAACCGCCAAACTACTATGCTGCGGGATGTCAACATCACCCATAACACAGAAGAGAAAAACAAAATACAAATTAACGTAGCACAACTGGGTAGTAATCCAATAGAAACCATTTTAAGTATCAACTTGAAAATACCTATTTAATTATAGGTAGGTTTATCCTTCATCACTGTCAACTGGAAACAATAGTGAGGGGTCGTGTACTAATATAAGCACTACTCGAGCGTCTCAAATTAAGACCACAACGTTAGGTGCGCCATGTTGCAGGGGTTCTGCTCCTACACAGAACTGTGCACAGAAACGCAGGACCTTAGCGAATTGTGGTGTACCAAAAAACTCACCTTAGTGCCTAGAAACCCTAACCAGCTAGCATCAGTGTCACATTAGCTCTTTGTCCTACAGCAAAGGAACCAATGATTAGACAACCCAGAACATACAACGTCGGTTATACTCAGGAATGGTGGGAAGCAAGAACACTCTTTCGTTATACTCTCATAACAGTCAACAACAGGAGTAAAAAGAGACATGGGAAAGGGTAAAATATTTATTTTAACAACGTGCTCTTAGATGCAGTATTTTTGCTAACATAAGCAGACATATGATTAGAAATAATATGATCAGCATTGTTATAATTCCACAAAACACAAAAGGAGAAATCATATTACAATGATGGTGAAAACTAGTCTTACAGTGCCTAGTATAACACCCTCCCTAGATTGGAACTATGTTTTATAAAATTTAGAAGGTCTCTTAGGCTTGTGCTGGGGACCCCATACATCTAAGATCAGCAGTAGTATATCACATCAGGATCTGCAAAAGCTCTCTGTCTCTCTGGAAAAATTGGATTCTTCCAAGTGCCTGAAATCATGCTTACAGTGCAATTTTAAAGGCGCCAGAATCTCTATTTGCTTGCAGCTGCACGTATGTTATGTCTAAAAACGTATGCCAGTCAGCCCGAACAACAGCTACCTTGTTATGATTACCTTGGAGGCTTTAGCACTCACTGTGCAGACTAGGGTCACAAGGTAAGTCTAGGGATGCCGAAAACAAATCATTCTCATGTGAAGTAATTCCACGCAGCCTAACTTACAACAACAACTATATGCAGTGCCATGTGCAAAAGCAGCAAAAGGTAAAATGGCATTTAAACTTCTAATACGCCTATGCTAACATAGCAATATGTGCAAACAAGGCCCAGTCCACACTACACCTCAACCATCTCAATTGCCAAGGTCAGTTTCTCCTTCTCTACTGTAGTTTGGCCATCTCCAGCCTAAGGATGTACGTTGTTACAACGCAGGTTGTAACAACGCGTACCTTTATCACGCGGCCGCTACAACGCAAGTCGTTACCACGACTTGCGTTGGAGGGAGCGGATTTAGGGTTTTTATAATTTTATATTCCAACACCAGTCCCCGTAACAGTAGGGAAGGTGTTGGAATATAAATTTATAAAATACCTTATCCCACAGCGCCCTCCAGCGCAAGTCGTGGTAACGACTTGCATTGTAACGGCCGCGTGGTAAAGGTACCGCGTGCTAAAAACTTCGTGGTAAACGTTGTTTACCCCAGCCGAAACATGCTTTCCTCCCTCCTGTACTTCAACTCACCTGGGGTTAGGCTCCTGGAAGACACACTGCTCCCTGCACAGACAGGGATTTCCAATCCTGGAAGTAGGTTAGCTCTTCTAAAAAGGCTGCATTCCAAGACCTTCCTCCAGGTCCTGCCCTCCTCCGCTCCCTCTTTGTCAACTGTTGGTGACTGGGGGGCCTCTGCCTGGAGAAATGGAGGAGGTGAGGCAAACAGAAGAAAAACCACCCTAAGGCTGACAGGTCTAACAGAGTAAAGTGATCCAGATTTAAAATTATTGAAAGTTACGGCAAGAGCAACAGAAATTGGCTGAAAAAATATGACATTTAGATGCAGATTTAGGTTTCACATGCACTGTGGCTGTAGGATTGTTGAGATTCCAGATGAGAGGTGTTTTATCCCCACTCTTCCCTAAATTATTTACAATGTAAGCAAGAATCAACACACCTACAACACCACCTCCACCTATACCCTCCACCATCTACACCATAAACCATCAATATCCTGCATAGTTGGTATCACCACATATCCTACACCAAGTACACCATGCTCTGACCACACTCAATACATCCTGCACTGCTGCATACCTCCTTCACTAACTCGGTCACCATTGATTCCATCCAACAACACTCTATGCCTCTACACCCTTTCACTCTATATAATTTACTCCCTACACCAACTAAACACTTATAATGGCACTGCTTAACCCCTATGCCACATGTACCCTACAAGACCTACCCCTCAACAACTACATCTGACACCACTAAAACCTTTTTTAACCATCTAAATCACTGTCTACACCAGCTGCCATCGCACACTGCCATACACCATTTACACCATCTAAACTCCCTATACCACTAACCCTATACAGCCTAGGCACCAAATAACTTGCACAGCACATACACATAAACACATTCTGCATATATACCACTATAAACAGTGTTTTAGAAACACCACCAGAAATACCTCCACATAGACTGCAATGCTTGCCAACATGTGCCAACGCATTCATCACCTTATACACCCAGGCCTCCACTAGACTCTTGGGAAAAACCTCACTCTCCAACCCCATCCAAAACCTACTGAAAACCACAGCACCCTACAGGTATTTTGCACCTACTCAGAGCAAGTGATAAATATATACATAACATTCCCTGGAACTGGCAAATACCTGCAAAAGAGGACCCAGTAATCTGGAGTTTGCATGTTAATCCACGTTGCAGAGAGTTTAGCTCATGATTCCCATTTTTTCATGGAAAAATACTGACTGGCATTGTAAATTCCGGCTCTGGTGTTTTTTCTGTCACATTAACAGGGAACTTATTATTGGGGCCCAACAAATGAGCCACCACTAACAGCAATACACACACGAACACATACCCCTAAATCACCACATCACTGATCCATCGATAGTGTAATAAAAGCAAGTTCTTTGACAATGAAAACATGATTAGTGCGAGTATGAGTAAAAGTACACAGGAAAAACTTTAATGCCTACTCTCACGCTGAAAAGAAAAAGGATGCCCTTCAATTCCACAGCCTTGAATGCACAAGCTATCCACAAGGTAGTAATCCTTCAAACCCAGGCCCATAACCATTGGGATAGATTCCTATTTGTTTCTGTTTCTTTTAGATGATTGTCAGTTGCGCCCTTTCACTCTACCCTCATGACTAGTGGTTGGGGATTACAAAAGATCACCTCCAAACCTTTTTTATAGAGCCTTTGTCCAAAGCTTTATTGCAATATTTTTATTCTTTGCTTTTCTGTATTGAGGAAGACATTGTTTCCGAGATAATACACAGCAAGGGTGCGTAATATACCCTTGTGGCTTATCATTGTGATGTATCCGACCTTTGCAGTGCTGAAAGGGAGCCTTGTTTTAGCCGGAAAGAAAGATCCTTCACGCGGCCAACATCTCACCTCAGTCAAGTGTAAAGGTTGCGGTACCTGACACACCACACCAAAGACCTTTATGTTTCGTTCCTTAAGGCTCTGTGCCCTGACGAGCATGGTATAGTCTTATTAGGTCGGTTCACAAAACACTGCATTGTAGTGGAACGCAATTTGACCAACCTCATGAATATTAATGAGATACTTCGCAAATTTCGGCCCACTATGATTCACTGTCATCACAGGGATAGTTGCTTGCTGGGGTCAGCAGACCACCATGTCTGTGACTGCTTTTTAAATAAAGCAAGCTTTTTTTTTAAATGCAGTCCACTTTCCTGAAAAGAAACAGAACTGCATTTGAAAAGAAAAGTGTCTTTTTTTTTGATTGTTTAAGAGGAGGCAGTGGTCCAAAAGACAACTGCCTCCTGTTAAACAAACATTTTTTAGTACATTCACAAAGGAGAAGGGGTCCCATGGGGACCATTTCACTTTTGCAAACGGATTACCATCCCAACTTGAGGGTCGGTCAAATATCAATGTTTTGGAAACGTATTTCGCAAAACATTGATACATATGATACCAATTTGGTGGGTCCGTGTTTAAATATCGATATGAAAAATATAGATGAAAAAAATATCGATGTAAAAATATCGATTACAAAAATATTGACTCCCTATACCTAAATATGTAAGTACAATAATATCCACTCAAGAATATCGATGTAAAAAATATAGATAAAAAATATCGACTTTAAAAAATAACATAACTTAAATTAAAATAATTAAATAATATTAATATTAGTAACAAAATATATTAAATTTAATATGTATTTTAAATAATTATAACAAATAAACTTAATTTAATTCATATAAACAAAAAAGTGTACATATACATATATTTACTTAAATGCATTTTATTAACTATTATCTTTATTTCATTTATAAACTTTTTTAATTGTATACAAATAAAATAAACACATGTATAAATAATTAAAAATAATAACAAATATTCTATATTTAATTAACACATTAAGCTATTTAAAAAGAATAATATATACATTTAATAACAAAATAAAAACATTAGTAGTTAAAACGTTAGATAGCAAGGGGGTAAAAATTACTATTTCCACTCCAATGAGTTCAACAGTAGGGAAAGCGCTGGATAGCGTTGGGGTAAAAATTACTATTCCCACTCCAATGAGTGCAACAGTAGGGAAAGCGCTGGATAGCGGAAGGGTAAATATTACTATTCCGACTTCAGTGAGTGCAGCAGTAGGCAAAGCGTTGGAGAGAGGAGGGGTAAAAATTACTATTCCCACTCCAGTGAGTGCAACAGTAGGGAAAGCGTTGGATAGCGGAGGGGTACAAATCACTATTCCCACTCCAGTGAATGCAACAGTAGGGAAAGCGCTGGATAGAGGAGGGGTAAAAATTACTATTCCCACTCCAATGAGCGCAACAGTAGGGAAAGTATTGGATAGCGTAGGGGTACAAAATTACTATTCCCACTCCAGTTAGTGTAACAGTAAGGAAAGCGTTGGATAGCGGAGGCGTAAAACTTACTATTCCCACTCCAGTGAGTGCAACAGTAGGGAAAGTGCTGGATCCCAAAACAATAAAAAACAAAACCATCAGCATTTTTATTACATTTAATTTCCAATATTAACATTATTAATATATAACTTTAAGTATACTAATATTAACAAACATAATAAAACATAATTCATTACACATTATTTAACATGATAATATCCACAACCCACACCTAAAATTAATTACATAATTAAAGTGAATAATTACTAATTAATTAATGAACATTAATTTATTATTTATTAATTAATCAATAACAAAAAATAATTACTTACTACCTTTCACACCATATACACATATACACACCACAACACACACCTAAAATTAATTACACAATTACAATTAATAATTACCAAATTAATTAATGGTAATGTGTTAAAAAATATTTAATAATGAATCAATTAAAAATTAATTACTTCACACCATTTACACATATAAACACCACAACACACACCTAAAATTAATTAAACAATTACCATAATTAATTATTATTTGACTAATTGAAATTAATTAACAACTAATTATTAAATGATTATTAATTAATGAATTAACACATTAATTATTCAATACATTTTATATAATTATATTACTTCCCACCCTATTCCCCTATAAACCCACAACCCGCTACGGAACGAAAAACACAAAATTCTAATTTAAAAAAACAAAATTAACTACTATAAATTATTATTTAAATATATATAATTAAATTACTTCCCACCCTATTCCCCTATAAACCCATAACCTGCTACTGAACTAAAAACACAGAACTAAACTTAAAATAAATTATTAGCTAGTACAATTCTAAAACACATAATACAATGACAAACAATTCTCATTAAAAACACTAAAATACATAACATTATTAATAAATCGATATTTTTGTAAACTATATTTTTGTAAATGGTATTTATTACAACAATATTTTTGTAATCGATATTACTTACCTGTCAGTCGATATTCTTGTCAACTATATTTTTGTTGTCGATATTTCTTCCCCACAATATTTTTGCGCCGATATTTATGTCCCACGATATTTCTCCGTCGATATTCCTGCTCTGCACCCACTTGGGTATTTGGAAGGTAGTCTACAAAATGCCCCTTCCAGATAATGAATCTGTGTTCATTTCTAAACCCATTTTGCAATGCTCTAGAGGCGTAGTACATAAGTAAAAGGGTTTAGAGTTCTCAAACCATCTCATTTTTCTGATCCGGAGGGTTAGCGAATGCTAACCCTTTAAACATCTAGCTCATAGTTCAGTCTTCTTACATTAGACATTGACAATGACAATATTGGGCTTACAAATGTATATGAGATGGAAAACTATTAAAGCAAAAAGAGGCAATCTGAAAGAAATCCAAAAGAGGTTAGAATATAGTGGGCTTTGCAAAAATGCAGCAAGCTAACTATTCAGTAGTGAATAGTTAGCTTGTTGATTGACGCCCAACAAGTACTACACACAGTATTTATCACAGTATTAGTAGGAATGCGATGCTCATGAGGTAGGGAAATACAGCCCACTCTCCAATGTTTGATCACTAATACAATCAAATCTTAGCCTCTAGCACACACTTATATATAATGCATACAGACGATTCAGATATATTCAAAATTTCCCTGTTGAGAAACACAGTGAGGAGTGAGGAGAACATGGCGGGCAGCTAGAGGCAGGTCACAGGAGTGAGCTACACCAAATGTGCCGAAAAGAAAAGGAAGGATGGAGTGAAGATGTTTCAACTTTAAGGAGAAAAGCTAACAGAAGAGAAAGGAAAAATACGGCTAACCTTTTGTGACTGTGGGCGTAGGGTTGCAGAGATCCACTGCATGTGTCACGGGCACCGGAGACAAGGAGCTGTGCTGAGAGAGAGCCAGGCTTGAGCTCTGAAGAGGACTGCATGCTGCGGCGAGGATCTCCTTCCAGGGCAGAGGTGGAGTAGAGAGTGTCAGGAGCCGAGGTAAGGCCAAATGTTACTCAGAGCCAGGGACGCCCTTGGCACACTGGCAAGAGTTGCAGGCACTGACCGCTGATGAGAGAGAGCAAAGATCACCCCAGGGGGTAAGAGCACCTGTCGGGAGAAATGCATTTTGAGCTAGTGCTGACAATACAGCCCTCAGGGGGCAAGTGCAGAGGAAAAGCAACTCAAGATATTCATTGAAAAGTGCTAGGAAAGTAGCATTCCTTTTTGACCAGCATTTAGCAAATGAGGGAGAACCAGAAAGAAGTGTTGGAAATGGTAGAGTAGACACCCAGGCCCCGATTATTTTAAGGAAAGTAGTCTCTGGTAAAAAGGGCAACTCTGAAAGAGGAGGATGCAAAATACAAAATAACGTAAACCAGAAGGTTAAGATTATCCCCTTACTCAGAACTTTTTTCAAAGTACTTCCAAAAACCTTCATATTGGGTGAAGGGGAAGGTATATCTTAAGAAGGAGGTCTGTGCAACGTGCCACACAAAGCACAGTCAGATATTGGATTACCACTTTTGGAAGGACAAATGGCAACTGGAGAGGCAAAGGTAACAAGCCCTAATAGATTTCAAGTGCTAGCAGTAGATGACCAAGGGGAAGCGGATTAAGATGTATAAAGATAGCAGCAAACTGCGTCAGATTCTGGAGAGTCCATAAAGGAGACCACAACATCCCTTACTCCTAATGCTTTACTTATTACCAATGGGCCGTGGTTACAAATGTTTCCAGGATACCCCTGAGGAATGATGAGGGTCAATTTGCTGGGGCTTCGATCCAGGCTCTATCTTCAGAAATTAGGAGCAGGTTTCAGATCTCAGAGAGCAATCAGAAAGAAAGAGGAATCATCTCACTAATAGAACGGCTATCCTGGAAGATTCAGTCAAAGACTTAAAAATAAGGATAGAAGTCAACAAAGAGGATATCCACTCTTTAAAAACAAAAGAAGAAGGTTATCAGGAGTGGTTAGAACCTTTGGAAAATAACCAGAGATCGAATTATCTGCGGATTTTGAATGTACCAGAAGGAACAGAGGATGAAGACAAATTGAGGACACAGAACAGGATATCCTCGAGGATATGCAAAGGGTACACAGAGACCCCTTCAGAATAAACCCAAAGAAAACGATGCTGAGGAAGATTATGAATCATTTCTCACCTACAGACTAAAAAAATGTTTACTGTGAAATCACTGTAAATAGAAGGGATTACATGTGAGATAAGATCTGATATTTCCCACATTACATCAAAAAAACAGTGGGAACTGGGGAAAAGGATAGACCAATTAAAAGAACTGGGGGCAACAGTTCAGCTGATATTTCCAGCAATCTTAAAAGTGATGTATAATAACAAAATGCATAGGTCCCATTGTTGTAAAGAAGTCAATGTATTCATAGTGAGTATTTCAGGGGTTAGCAAATAATAAGACTGAAAATTAGGAGAAAGATCATGAGATCCGTTTTGTTTTTGCCTTTCTTCCTATTTTCCTTTTTTCTCTTCCAACATAAGCAATACTAGGTTTACTTGTTTGATACAAGGTTTTTAAACACCTTTTTCTCCCAGGCACATATAAATCAATTTGGCACTTGTAGATGGGGGTGGGTGCTTTCTCCTAAAGGGCATAAGCCATGAGGAAGTCACCGCAGGTTCTCCAGAGATGGGGGAAGGGGTATGGGGTAGTGGCCCTGAGTGGGGAGCATTTGGGATGAAAATAAAAATTAACCTCAGACGCTTTAGGGCATTTGATCTTTTAACTAACATGCATCTGTTTTTTACGGGCATTCGCTTCAAAATTAAAAAGAGACAGTAGGAGCTATGGTAGCTCAAATTAGGATCTTATCATGGAATATAAACGGGTTGAGGGTGAAAGGAGAAGGGAAAGACTACTGCAATATTTAAAAGATCATCCCGCTGAGATTACCATCCTGCAGGAGATACACTTGAATGAAAAGGAGTGTTTAGACTTGTTTAAAACTAAAAGACGGGTTCCAGATATTGTATGTATAAAGCACTACTCAAACACAAAATAGGTGGCCATTTTGTTAAAAAAGGATCCTAGGATTATGATTAAAGAGATTAAAGAGAGTGCTTCAGATAACTCTGGAAGATGGCTTATTGTAAAACTTGTAGGCTATGGTCAAAGATTTATGTTGGTGGGTTATTATGGACTGAACTTAGACGAAACATCCCCTTTAGTGAAGCTGCTAAATTTTCCAGACCCATTCGTTTTAGTGGGAGACTTTTATGCAGTTGTAGCTAGCACCCTAGATAGATCAACAAAAGATCAACAAAATGCAGGTCTATAGTCAACCAAAAAACGGTGGCGCAGAAAATACTTTCCATGAAACAGCTAGGTCTGTGTAATATCTGGAGAGAGAGCAGGATCCATAAGGGGCTTTACATATAACAACGAAAAGGAATCAATCTTAGTAATTCACGGGATACGTAGGTTGCTAATTCGTTGTATATTCGGCATCGGCTGCATAACTGCTTACCCGCTGTGACGGAAGGCTCCGAAAAACGGCGTTCTCGTCTCCGTGGACACACGAATAGAGAGTCCGTTTTCGGTGTTTATTTACCATGAAAGTATCTTGAGAAACATAAACAGAGGAATAATGTTAATGAACTCTCTGGCGGCTAAAAAAACGCTGCTGTGAAGCTGATTATTAATATTTCATGTGCTTCATATATTAATACGAAGAGTGTATTATATTCATATCTCATTTTTTGTATTTATATCTCATTTTAGAACAGAGTGATCAAGTATGAAAAAAAGAAAGGGACTACTCTGGTGCAGCAAGTTAGTCAAGCAAAGTAGTCACTAAAGAAGGACTAGAAGTCAAGAATATGAATCGAAGAAGAACTAATGATCAAGCATGATGAACACTGAAAAAAGACTGAAGTTCGACCATTGTGTATCGGAATTAGCGAACAGCTTGTTTGGTCACTTATTTAAATGGTGATCTATTAATTTGTACTTAACCTAAGAATGCGTTTATTGAGGATCGAGATTAATGTCTTAAAGTTCCAAGTTTCAAAAGGGACTATTGCATTTAAGCGCATATTTTAGAAAAAATGTATTGGCACAAGTGGAGTTGAAACAGAGATATCCTTCTATAAATTCATGAGAGTTTTACGCCTGAAAAATTTCTTCACGCACATAAAATATTATTAATCAGCTTCACAGCAGCGTTTTTTAGCCGCCCAAGAGTTCTTTAACATTAGGCCTCTGTTTATCTTTCTCAAGATACTTTCATGGTAAATAAACACCGAAAACGGACTCTCTATTCGGGTGTCACACGGAGACGAGAACGCCGTCTTTCGGAGCCTTCCGTCACAGCGGGTAAGCAGTTATGCAGCCGATGCAGAATATACAACGAATTAGCAACCTACGTATCCCATGAATTACTAAGATTGATTCCATTTCCTTTATAGTCGCCACTTGCACGGGACTCCAACACATGAACTTTTAAACGGCTTTCAACTCACGCAGGTGAGCTGTATAGATTGCACAACTTGTGTTATTATCGTCACTCTCTGAAATTCCTATAAACCTGATAGATCCCATTTATATTCCTAGGATGCCATCACAATTTTCATAATACCTGTTGGCGCAGGTAAGCCCAAAACTATTGGAATATGACCACTTTAAATGTATCTTATGACTAGCGCCTAAACGTTGCATATCTTAATTTATATGCAGATCCCAACAGTGCTGCATATATGGCTTTTCGCGTGCTCTAGTATTTCTATACTTTTCAACTAGGTAAGATCAAACAATTTCTCTGGTAACTCATAACTAACAACTAGGTCATTAAAACCTTTTCAGGTGTTTACACTTCGACAGTTACATGTGAGTAACTCATAAGTAACAGTTTTACTACGTAAAATAACTAGTCATTTTCAATGAGCATTCAAACATTGAGTTGTTTTCCATAAACGTCTCTTTTTGTAAAATATAATGACATCAAGTTAATACGTTCTCTTTATTTCTTTTCTTTTTGACAGAACCCCTGACGAAGGAACAATAGGTTCCGAAATGCATTGGGTTATGTATTGAAATGTATTGTAGTTATAAATGTCAATTGTAATTTCTGTGTTACAAAGTGAAATGAAATGAAAAAATCAATGTATAATGAATTTGATTGCTTAAATTCCTAATTTACATGATTAAAATGTTATAATGGAATATTTCTCTTCGTTGATGGATGTCAGAGTCCTAGCAGCCAATAGGGGCTAGGCCACTTTCAGATTCACATGAATGCTAGCAGGCATTAATCTGGCATTGCACACATACCTGAACACTCAGTCAATTTTATACAAATCAGAGTGCGATTCTCACACACATTCACTGATATTAACCCTGACATTGTTTGAGGGGCTGAAATGTAAACTGAACCAAATCGAGCAGGATTGGTTGGCCTCTTCCAAGAAGTTTCCTCATTGTAGGAGGAACTTGTAATTCTGTACTGTTTTTCTGGTTACGTTTAATACTTTATATACAATTTAAATTTGGTTAACAACATTTCACTATACCCATGTATCATTGCAATAACACTGAGCACTTCCCAATTTGCAATATTCATGTTTAATATTTTTTGTGCTTTATGAAACAAAAATACATTTGTCTATGGTCTGCTTTTTAAAACTGAATGTCACTAAATCTTGACTCCTATCTTCATGTTGTATATAAGGGTCCAAATTATAAGTTGCATAGTATTAGCAGGGTGCAAGATAGCATCCCTAAATTATCTGTACTATGTGTCAGACCTATTTTGGCAGTAGGCGGGGTTCAGAGGGCAGGCAAGGGCTATTAGGCCCTATCCATTGTGGTTGAGGTTGTTTGCCAGTGGTGTTTGCCAGTGGGGGCTGTCCAATTATCACTCTGCACGCTTGACCAAGCACCACCCTTTCAGCACTTGACTCTCATGGTAGCAAGGGTAAACAGTCCAACTCTTCTCAGAGAGATGGCGTGGGGAGGTCAAGAGCTCAGTACTCAACAATCAATTAACAGAACAATCACTAGAATGTTCAGTCCAGTGCTTATCTTTTGATAGAATTCAAGTACAACAAAATTAAATGCTACACAAACTAAAGATGAATACAGCCTTCTTGACTTGCATTGCCAGAGACAGACCTTGGCAGATGAGCTCATGCTAGATTAGTGTGATGCTAGGGCAAAAATAAAAGTCAAATACGAGATTCACACAGTTGTGGCTTCATGGCAACTTGGCAGTAGATCTTACAGGGGATAGTACTGTCCCATCACCATCAAAACCACCATGGCAGTACTGTGCAATTACAACTTAAAACCCACGGAATGGGGAATAGCTGTGTGGACCTGGATTTACCAAATGGTGTTCAACATGACATTTGCATTTCCATGAGGTTTCATGCACATATTTACCACCTTTTCTGAGCAAGTGGTAAATGTGTATGAGGGACTTGTGTAGACAGTGGTGGGTGGAGAAGACTGGAGAGAGTGGGCGGAGAATGTTGATTAACTTTCTTGTGCCTTGTTTGATAGGTTGGGACAAAGTAACAGGTCTTGTCTGCAATTCAGCCCTTTCCTAATGCAATTTTACTAGCCGGTAAAACCATGTCCATTGTTACTGCCCCAGTAAATCTGGGTACAGGAATATACAGGAATAATTGACCACTCATGATTGTGCGGAATCGTACGCAGAAATTCTGCTGCACTCAACTCATAATGGGGGTTAAGCATTTTAGACTCTGTTTAATAACAACCAGTAACCAGTACAACTGCTAGCGAGAGGGCACACTCATCGCTGCCATTCCAGGGCAGCCAATGTTCTTTATGTAAGAAAAGTGGATTGTAGTGGTTAAGTGTGGGCTGGACTGTGACTAGGAGGACGGTAAAGAAGTATTGTGGGGGGAGAAAACACGTTCATTCTGCACAGTAACAAAATGGTGCAAAGGTAGGAGTTTGGCATTTTTCCTAATATGAGGGTAATTTATTGCTAGGTGTCCAGTTTGCTGTTGATGATTATTTTGAGGTTATCGACATGGGTTCTGGGTGTGGGGCTGATTTTAGCCAGCAATCAGTTAGAGTCCAATGATCCGGCATTCTTCCATAAAACCACTACTTCTGTCTTGTCGGTGTTGAGCTTGAGGCAGTTGGCTTTCATCCAGTTAGCGACTTAAGTCATGCAGGCAGTGAACTTGTTTCTTGTGTTGGTGGTCTTGTCCAAGAAGGAAAGTATGAGCTGCGTGGCATCTGCATAGGAGAGGATGTTGATGTCCTGTGCGTGGATGACGTTGATGGTTAAATAATGGACTACCCATGCAATTGAGTCACTCAGGGGGGGATATCGCTTCCGACTTAGCCAATGTGGTTCTTTTAGCAATGTTAGTTTGACTTCTAATAATTTATTGAAAGGGAAGCATAGCCCATCCATGAGGCTGAGAATTAATTTTAAACGTTATCCTTCCCAAAACTGTAAAATTGGTGTGTTGGCATAACATTCTACACCTGGAAACATACCACGAATATGAGTAAACATCCCACAGAGTCTACACATATTTATGCTTGCTAGCAAAAACGCATGGCAATTGAAATAATTAATGCAAGAATCAATTTATTACATCATCAAGGATTCCTCCTGGGTAGGCGTGAGTCCTTATATATCATAAGCTTATCGGACAAGCAGCAGAGCACCGCAATTGGTACAACCTTATGCAGAGTAAGTTGCATTTTACAAATTTGTATCACACCTTCTATACATTACACATATTTACAGTTGGAAGCACAGAACGATTATTTGATATCACCAGAATTGTGGTTTATGGTGAAGTGTAGAAACCAGTATTAGAGCTCAGATCGCCAAGTTTTACTTTCAACAACTTGCTCTTTAGACCACAGTTACCCCTTATTGTCCTTCAAATATACTGATTTAAACATCTGACCCATACTTCATACTTTACTAGTTCTTCCACTTTTGTTGTAGAAAATGCTATTCCTTCTAGCACACAAAGGGCTAGATGTAGGTAATTTTATTTTACCACTTCTTAAATAGCGAATTTTACTGATTCGGTATTTAAGAAGTGGTAAAATGGAGGGGGGGGGTGTAGGTATTACAGAATCGGTAAATACCGAATCGCTGAGATTCGGTATTTACCGATTCTGTAAATACCAATTCGGTAATGCCCATTGATTCCTATGGGCATTGAAGCCCATAGGAATCAATGGGCATTACCGAATCGGTATTTACCGATTCGGTAAATTCCGATTCCAGCAAGGGTGCAGGGGGTGTCCCTTTGACACCCTCTAGCACCCCAAATACAGGCATGTGTGCCATGTGGCACACAGACATGCCCTAAGGGCATGTCTGTCTGTCACATGGCATAGGTGTGCATGCACACATGTGAATGCACATCTGGATTCGGTATTTTACCATCCAATTGGATTGGGAGGTAAAATACCGATTCTGAAAGGCCTTTGGGACTCAGAAGAGTCCCACCTACATCTAGAAGTTACTGAATCGGTAAAAATACCGATTCGGTAATGTTGGCCCCCTACATCCTAAAAACCCATTTACCGGTCGGTAATGGCCGAAATCGGCCGTTACCGGCCGGTAAATGGACACCTACATCGGGCCCATAATCTTATGAACTCTAATGACTGTTGAATTTATAGGGATACAGTTTATTTTCAGGGCTTAGATAAGATGTTTTTCCCCTGGTTTACAGTCGACATGCCAAATCGTATTTTGTAAATAATCTAATGTGACTATGTTACTTAAGGTTCAGACCTCACAGCAGCAAGACTCACCTGAAAAATGTGATTTACACCACAATTCTAGTTTGTTTTAAATCTATCTAAGAATTATATGATTCAGTACATTTAGCATTGGCATTTATCCCAGGCCATACTTAGTGATAATGGCATAGGGCAGGACCACAGATGGAAGGTGCTGGGCACACTATAAATACAATTTATGTTTGTGTTAATTATAGCCTACCTCTATTGCTCAATTGCTCTCCTATTTTATGTACTTGATTTGGAGGTTAATTCCATTCCTTACACAAACAGGAGTTTGTGCAGTGATAGGAATTGTGGATCGTGGAATAATTTTCACATCCTTGTATATTCCCCCTGAAATGTAGAAAGAAAAAAATTGAGAAAGAGGAAAAAAAGTCAGAGAATGTCTGAGAAAAGGTGTAAATATCACACCCTCATGGTATGCCCTAATCCCAGGACAGAAACTTTCTATAGGAGGTATTTACAGTATCCGGTAAATACTCCTCTTTCAAATGATGCACAGCCCAGAATCCGGCCCTTAGTCTCATTTGTAGGTGTCCCCTATAGATTGCCTTTTCTATCTGCTATTGGAGATCTGTTGCCTTCAATGCAATACAAAGATTGGCTAGCTTTCCTGCCTATTTCAGTATGATGCTCCTAATTCCATGACTTACCTCCTTCTATTTCCTATTTTCGTGCCTCTTGAGCATTCCCTCTTTACCACTGTTTTGATACCATGTGCTGTATCCTTTGGCTGCTGACATCAGCAAATATTTTTCACTTGCATTTAAAACACCATGAGTGTGAATGGCTTTGATTGCCCTCTCTGCCCATTTGCCCTGTTCCTGTTGTTTCTCAACCCCATCCCAGCTCATCCTTTGTTCACCTGGTATTTCTCTTTCCATCTCAATGACAATGTTTTTTCAACTTCCTTTTTAGTTTTCATCTGCACCGCGCTTGCTTAATGTCTTGTATTAAAAAAATAAAATCTTAACAGGGGCTTACAGCCACCATTTGGTTATCTTTACTTACCATAGGCAGGCTCATACGTGGCTCTCATGTGACTTTATTTACCATTGGCTGGCTCCCACGTGGCTCCTATGTCACTCTTGTTTCTTTATTGCCTATTGGACAGCGCCTCCTCCTTACCTCCATCTTCCTCCTGGGCTTCGAGTCTTCATCCTGCTGTGGGGCCTGGACCAAGTACTGCTTCCTGTGGTCAGTGTCCTTCCACTGCAGGCTCCTGCAGGTACTCTTTTTTTATTTTCCGACCTGCACTCTTAGAGTGCATTCCCCTGCAGCCCCTCTCCCATCATCCCAGCTTTTTCTTACACCTGATAATTCTGCTCATCTGTTGGCCTGTTGTCTCAGTGTTTCTGCCCATAACACCCACAAGTTAGCATCAGCATGAGAAAAAAACACAGAACAGTGTAGAAAATACTAAATGAACCATGTGTTGAGCTTGTGCAGGCGTGAGTGTTGTGTCCGACTATGTACCTCTAAAGCTTTTTGTTTAGGTTTTGTTTTGGACCCCTGCTTGTGTGTGTCCGCATACTGACTCCCCTCCCCCACTGTTTATCTGCAGCTGTGTGTGTGTTCCTCTGTGCATTAGTCTGTACTTGTCGATGTGTCTTGCATGCTCTGCATAACCATCGTGTTAGACCTGGCATCTTTGGCTTGTGTTTTCCCTGTCTTTTTTGCTTCTAACTTGCCATTTTTGCTGGCTTTAGGACTCTGGGCACTTTCCCACTACTGGCCAGTGCTAAAGTGCAAGTGCTCCCTGTCTAAATTGTATTTGTGGTTGGTTTATCCCTGATTGTCATATTTGATTTACTGGTTAGCCCGTAGTAAAGTGCACTGTGTGTGCCCAGGACCTGTACATCAATTGTAGTTGAAAAGTAATGAGTAGCCCTGCACTGCAGTGGTATTTGTTTAATTTTTTTTATTTATTTGAGTTTTATATAGCGCTGACTAGACCCGGAGGTATCAGAGCGCTTTACATAAGGAACAGCGCGTTGCAAGTTACAACATTTTTACATAAATTACACAGTGATTACATAGTAACAACAAGAGTTACTTGCGAATAGCACATAAGGACACATGATGAAGCCACAGTAACACAGTAGTATGCATTACTAGTGGTGGCGTAACAGAGAGAGGGAAAGGAAAACAGGGGAGGGGAATGCCGATAGAGTCAAGGTAGGCAGAAGGGGGAAAGTCCATCAGTGTGAAAGACAGATAAACCAAGAAGAACCGTGAAAAACAATGTCTGATGTCTGGCTGGGTAGGTGACGGCCGAGGGGTGAACCAGAACCAGACTCCTCTATGGCTGCATAGTACAGCTCCACCGGGCAACAGCCAAGGTTACTCGGTCTCCGAGGTAAGTACAAACAGTTTCGGTTTGCTCAGCCCTGCCACTGCAGTGTCTGTGTGGGCAGTTTTGAACTGCCATGTTGGCATGACAAGTGAACCCACTTGCCAGGCCCAAACCTTCTCTTTTAATGTATGGAAGACACCCCTAAAGTAGGCCCAAGGTAGCCCTATGGGCAGGGCGAGGTGTATTTAAAAGGTAGGACATGTGATGGTGTATTTTACACATGGCCGGATTGGGAACAGAAACCGGCCTTGGCAAACTGCTTATCAGGCCCCCCCCTGGGGTGAGGGGGAGTGCAGCCGAGCAGTTTGCGAGGGCCGGTTTCGGACGATTTTGTTACAGGGGGCCGATATTGCCGACTCCCAGGAACAAAAATGGTCCCTATCCTAGCAGCTTACCGGGGAAACGCCGGGGCCTCCTATGGCCAGTCCGGCCCTGGTTTTACATGTCCTGATAGTGAAATACTGCTAATTTCATTTTTCACTATTGCAAGGGCTATGTCTTCCATACGTTATCATTGGAGCTGCCTTCTAACATCTTACAGGTGTAACTTCTAATTGGTACGAGATGGAGATCTGGAGTTTGGGGTCCCTGAATTCACAATTTAAAAATACATTTATAGTGAAGTTGGTTTTTAAATTGCGTGTTTGAAAATGCCACTTTTTGGTAGAGGGGCGGAGTCTGCCGAGCCAAGATGGCGGTCGCACCTTGAGTGTGCTCCCACACCCCTCCGCCATCCGCTTGCCATCCGGCCAAGAAGAAAGCCACTTACCAATATTTTATCTCCTGGGAGAATGCACCCAGCTTCTTGCCTGGCGGGCGGCTGAATTCCAGCAGTGAGGTGCCATCCTGTTGAGGGGGCGCTGGCCTCCAAGATGGCGGTGCGGCCGCGCTGATCGCCGCACTCTGGGGCGCCGGGACCCCCTGAGCCCCGTCACAAGGGGCGGTGAGCTGAGGCACCCGGAGTGCTTTTGAAGGGACCTGACGGTGTGCTGTGGGCGCAGGAGCGCTGGTTGCTTTCCTGGGGCACTTGTCTGCGAGTGCGGGGCTGGAGGCCCGGTGGGGCTGGCCTATTAGATGGACTGCGTGCGGCGAGGTGCCGCCAGATGGGCTCTCCTCACTGGGACCAGATGCAGCCATCTCCTGGGGTCCCCACAGCAGTCTGCGCTCTTCAGCCGCTGTGTCGGGCGGTCGGCTGGCTGCGGAGTGACGACCTGTGTAGAGGAGAATCCCGCAGTCCCCGGGGCCGACATCTGCCCCGGCCTGTGCGCGGGTGCACCGCTGTGGGGCTCAGCCCTTGGTCTGGGTGCACACGTCCTGAGGGGCCAGCTCAACTTTATCACCGTGGTAAGTCCCGGCTGCGGGAGGGGGACCCGTGGTGGATGGGAGGGGCCCCCTCTGCGAGCGCGGGCGGCCCAGTGTAAGAACTGCAGTGTATCACCCAGCACCGGGGCAAGGTGGCATTGGTCACTTTTTTGGGTGGCGGTGTTGCGCTCCTCCCGCCTTTGGGCTTGCGGCCTTGGGTACACCGGACCCGCGCTCCCCCTGACCTGCCAGTGATGCTGCATTCACCCGCCCAGCCTCTCGGGTGGTGCTTCGGAGCTAGGGTGACCGGCCGCATATATCGAGCGGCGAGGGGGTTCTCTCCCAGGCCCTCCTCCTCCCTGGGCCCAATCATGAAGCTCTGGGGTACGGCTCCTGTCCTTCTCACCTTCCTTGGCGGCCTGCCTGAACACTGGGCCCCTTTCCCTGGAGGCCTAAGCTTTTGTTGCTCTCCTTTGGATTCCATGAGCTTGGGACTCCTCGGGTTGGCATTGCCGCTGGGCGCTGCCCCCTTCCTCCCAGGCCGGTGCAGTGGAGTTGGGGGTGTTCAGCCGAGCCTCCTGAGTGGCGAGAGAGTCTTCCAGTTAGTCCTGCCCCCTGGCTTGCTGTCAGAGCCTGGAGATCTGCACCTAATATCCATGTCTTCCAGCCGGGTGTCCTTGCCTCAGCCGTCTTGGTCCAGCTGCGGGTTGCCTCGGTGGACCCACTATCTCCACCTCGGGTGGCCCCTTAGACCTTAGGCCCTCTGGGTGATCCGGTGGCCCGCCTCTGGCGTGTGCGCCTCGAGTCACTTGGTGGGATTTCCCAACTTTCCCCGGGGGTGCCGCCATGGGCCGGAATGGACCAGCCAGGACCCCGGCAACCCAGACCAAGATGGACCGCTTCACAATCACAGAAAGTGTGGTCACGGGGGTGCAGCTGAAAAGGAAGCGTCACCGCCCTCAGATCTGTCCACCATCCTGCAGGCCATCCACATCTCGCAGTCCTCAGTTGAGGGCAAGATAGCAGAGGTCCGGGTGGACATGAGCCTCATTCGGCAGGACCTCCAAAACGCCATGGCCCGGATCACTGAAACTAAATCCCGGTTTCCGGAGGGGGCGGAGCAGGGCCGCCCGCTGAATTTGTTGAGAAATGGTTGAAATCCTGGCTCCCAGAAGGCTCCCTTTCCCCCTGGTTTGCAATAGAGCGAGTGCACCGATCCCTGGCCCGAGGCCTCCGGCGGGAGCGCTGCCATACCCAGTCATAATGAGAATCCTGAATTACAAAGACAGCGATTCCATCTTGGCTGAAGCCCGCAAGCAGCGACGCCTCCAATACGAGACTCATTCAATCCTGATTTTTCTAGACTACACTCGGGAGGTTCAGGGCCAGTGCCGCTCGTTTGGTGAGGTCAAGCAGAAGCTACGAGCCCTCAATATCCAATACCGACTCCTTTCCCAGGCACCCCTCCGGGTGGTGTTTGCCAATAAAACTCTGTTCTTTGACTCTCAGGCAGATGCATGGACCTGGGCCACAGAGGAGCGTCCCATTCGGCCCACTGACCAGCCTCCTCTTCAGGGTGGTGCGGAGAGCGGACCCCTCGCATTGGTTGGGCAGAACCAAGACCCCAACGCAATCGCTCATGTAGGCGCCATGGCCATAGGAGGGCCCGATCTGACTACCTGTTGAATCATGCCCAGGCGACCGGGCCGTCCTGGGGAAACCTTCAGGCTGTGCGGCGCTCTGGCTCCTCTGGCCGCCTGGGATGCGGGGGCCTCACCAGCCTCCTCCATGCATGATTTCCTGGACACTGACCTTTCCCGCAGCCCAACGCTCCTCAGCAATCCAGCCTGAGTCTGCCTCTGCCTGCCTGCCAGGCCTGGCTCCGCGGCCGGAGGCATGATCCAACTTACTCTGCTTTCTCTCTTTTTGGACTCGTATTATGGGCATCCTGTCTTGAGGAGGGGTCCTCTATGCCTTGTTTGATCCCAAGCGTTTTAGTTTGGTCCTGTATTGTTGTTTTGTTAGGGCGACAGATGCTTCTGTTCCTGAAGTATAGGGTTGTGGGGTGGGGGTGGGATGAGGGTGGGGGGGACCTTTGTCCCAAGATTGCTGTTCTTTGTTCTTAGTTCCCTTTTTGTTTCACGATACCAGCTCCTCCTTGTTTCTTCACATCAGCACTCGCAGGAAGCCACTCTTTATCCATCAGTGATGATGGTACCGGACAACTGGGCCCCCAACCCCCCCCTCTCTGGGACGGTCTATCAAGATGGCTGACATACTACAGCAAGGGGTATCATTGCGTCTTCTGTCCTGGAATGTCAATGGTCTCCTTGACGGCTTCAAAAGTACGGGGGTACTTTGCTTCACGCAGAGTCTTGGGGTCGAAGTAATACTGCTGCAAGAGACACATCTATTGGGTAATCACTGCCCTTTTTTAACACGCTATGGGTATGACAGGGTCTGGCACTCGGGCTTCGCACCCGGATCCCGATGGGGTTGTGATCCTGGTACGGCGCTCCTTTTCTTTAGTTGCAACACGTGTCATTCATGACAATCAGGGCACCTTCCTGGCCCTGTCCGTCGCTCTGAACGGCATGCCCCTTAACTTGGTGTCATTATACTCCTCTCCAGCGCGACTGGCCGTGACTCTTGGCGCAGCTGTCGTATTCTTGGCCTCCTTGCCCCCGGGCTCCCCCTTCCTGGGGGTGACTTCAACGTGGTCCCTTCCCCGGATCTGGATACTACTGGGATCCCCTCCCACGGCAGACTGGCATGTGTGAAGCACTTAGAGAGCTGGACTGAATCCCTAGGTCTTTGTGATGCGTGACATACATGGCACCCACAATCCAGGCAATTCACTCACACTTCAGCCGCACACCACACACAAGCGCGTATAGACATCATTTACATTCCCTCGACCGACTGCCTTAGACTCCAGGATGTCGCAATCCTCCCACGGGGTATATCTGACCACTCTCTGGTGATGCTCACTGTGGGCCCCCTCCTGCCTCAATGCGTCAGACCTGAAGGTTGAATGCGTGGGTCCTCCAAGACAAGGACTTCCGGAAAGTGGTAGGACAGGAACTCCAACATTACTTCCAGACCAATGAGGGGTCAGTGTCGTCACCGGGTACTCTGTGGGAGACTGGCAAGGCCACGGTCCGTGGAGCGGTCAACGGGCAACTCAAAGCCCAGCGGCGTGTACAGCTGGACCAGCTCACTTCACGCGAGGCACAGGCCTTATGCCTTGAACGGTCCACTGCCCTGAACCCTGACGCCTCAGATGTGAGACTCCTCTGCCACATACGTGAAGAGATTCGACAATTGTCGATGGATGCGGCTAAACTCCTCTGGCGCTCTTCTATTGCTAGGGTGTACGGATGGGGAGATAAGAACGGCTCCCTCCTCCACAGATTGGCCACATACCCCAGAGCGAACCGTATAATCCCCGAAATCATAGATCAAGACTGCTGGGTACTTAACTCCTCCTCTGGCATGGGCCAAGCCTTTGTTCTGTATTATCGCCAGCTCTATACGGCCCGGATTCTCTCCCTGTATCTCTAAGGCACGCTGCAAGCTGGAGACGGTTGTCTCCCTCACCTGGATTTGGCAGTGCAGGTGGACGTGGACTGCCCCATCACCCGTGATGAGATTGGGGAGGCCATTGCCCTTGTCTCGTCCAGCAAAATGCTCGGTCCGGATGGCCTCCCCAAGAGTATTACGCCCTGTTCCGTGAGACGTTGACTCCACATCTTGCCCAGCTATTTAATGAGGCAGTGGAGAAGGGTTCCTTTCCGCCGGAGACTGATGTGGCCACCATTGTGGTCCTGCCTAAATCCCAGCCACCATCGCCTCGGTGCACAGACTATCATCCCATCTCACTTATTAACACAGAGCTAAAACTGTATGCCACGATACTCGCTCAGCGCCTCAAACCCCATTCACACATGCTGGTCCATCCAGACTAATGCGGGTTCCTGCCATCCCGTGGTACCCGTCACTGTTTGCGGAGGCTTCACTCAGCCCTGGCCCACTGCAATTTACTCACCCCCTACTTCACACTACTCCTGGTAGACCTTGAGAAGTTCTTCGATTCGGTGGATTGGGGTTTTTTGGAGGACGTCCTGGCGGAGATGGGCTTTGGACCAAACGTTCGTGGTCTCGTCCGCGTACTGTGTGCTTGCCTGAGTGCTTGCGTCCTGGTGATTGGGGTACTATCCGAACCCTTCCAGATCTGTAGGGGAACGAGACAGGGTTACCCCCTCTCTCCCCTGCTCTTTGCGCTGGTGACGGAGCCCCTGGCCGTCCTGATATGCTCTAGCGGACAGGTGTGGGGTTGGGAATGGCCCGATACAGAAGCAGACAAAATCGCACTCTACGCGGATGACGTCCTGATTTATCTGGCGGACCCCGTGAGTTCGGGCCCACTCTGCCTACAGATCCTCCTGTCTTTTGAGCAAGCCACCGGCCTCCGGCTTAATCTGGGTAAGTCGGTCTTGGCCCCCTCCACATTTCCAGAGAGTGTTTTGAGTAGCAGTCCACCACACCGCTCCGCCTCCAGTCATTTAAGTACTTAGGTATATGGGTGCCTTTACTCCCTGAACTCAGCTGGGCTCTTAATGTCACTCCCCTGGTGAAGCGGGTTAGGAATGATCTGTCGAAATGGTAGCCACTGCCTCTAAATCCCATGGGAAGAGTTGCGCTTTTTAAAATGATGATTCTTCCCAGATTCCTTTACATGTTTCAAAACACTCCCCTTAATTTTGCGAGAGCGTGGTTCTGAGAGCTTGACAGCCTGGCTTCCAAATTCCTATGGGGAAGGGCAGGTCCTGGTTGGCCCTGGGCGTCTGCCAGACACCTTCCTTTGACGGGGGTCTAGGAATGACCCATTTATACCTATATTAAATGGAAACGCGCTTGCTTGTGCTGCATCACTGGTTCAACGGGGGTTGGTCTGATCCAGCATTCTGTCAGGGATCCCCCTCGAGAGAGGAGGATGTTTGTCCACAGGAGCAAAGATGAAAGTCCCACACACTTCCAGACAACAACTACCAAAGCGAGAAGGTATAACTTCGCTACAAGCCAGCTGCTACCAAAAAGTGTGGGGGGAATTTTCCCAGGGAGTATACCACTCTCCCCCAGCAAGGTGACGTAGCTGCAGTCTTGATGGTAGGAGACTGGAAAATAAATGTACAACAATACTAACCTCACCAGTACTTTACAGGGCTGATACACAAGTGTTCAACATAACATTCCACTTACCTCACAGGTGAGTGACAGGGCTTTAAGCTAGAAGTCCAGGCAAGAACCAGGTTATACAGCAGAGAACCTGGGGGCAACTAGCAAGGATATCTCCAAGGTAGAATGCACCAATTCCAGTCCTACTCATAAACTGAAGACAGAGCAGAACTGGGGGCCACAAGTGCAGCTGATGACACTAGTATCACTTATAAAGCTAAAGAAAAAGTTATACAGAAATTCCCACTTCCAGCGCATAAACTTAAGACAGCGTGGAGCGAGTAACAAACATATAACACAGACAATCCCCTCTTCCAGCTCATAAGCTTAAGACAAAGCGGAGGAAGGGAACAAACAACATGAAACACGGACAATAGACACACCCCGTCTGACTAGAAACTGAAGAGCAGAACGGAGTGGGCGTACCTACAACAAGACGCGATAGACCAGACATGCTCCACTCGTAAACTCCAGACGGAGTGGAGCGCAAACAACAAACATACACAAAACCCCTTCGATCACAAGAGTGACCGCGGAGTCTAAACACTGTGAAGAATTGCCAGTTCGGAATTGACACCAAAGAGGAGAGAAGGGCAGGCGGGGAATCCAGGCGGAAGGGGACGCTAGGCACCGGGGAAGGGCGTGCCGAGAAGAGGAAAGGTAACGGAGCAGGGCGGGAGGAAAAACAACAGGCAGGACACAGATCAGAAACAGAAAATACCGTGATCCAAAGGCAGAAATCTCAGGAGCTGGAAAAGAGCACAAACGGGATCAATAGGAATCAGCAGGATCACAGAACACTACGGGAACCTCACGGAGCAGGACGCTGAGTAGAGGGGGCGTGGTCACTAACCAAACAGTAAGCCAAGCAATGATTCGCGGGTGAGCTTCCCTTTTCAGCTACCTAGGGAGCGTCTCAAAATACCATGACTTATCCAGTAAGAGGTTTTAGGGAAAGGTACAAAAGTCTCACAGGGACACAAGAAGGTTTGTAGAACTGAGCATTCTACGCAGTCCTGTGGAATCTATATTGAACACTTATGAATGAGGTCAAACCGACCACCCCTAACACATACAGGTTGGAACTCAGTGTGTTGGGCTTGTCCAACCTCCAATCGATGATGTATGAGGCACCAGTCCCGTCTCGTTTGCCCGAAGTGACTCGCTCAGCGTTCCTGGCATGGCGAGCTGCGCTCCGCCACACCAAATGGACCCGCAGTCTGGCCCAATGCACACCCTTGTGGCAGGGGAGCTGGCTCATTGAAGTGAACTGGCTACAGGGCTTCCGGTCATGGGACATGATAGGTATCTCCAACTGGGCGACGTTTGTGTGGGTGATCATATGCACTCCTTCCAGGACCTTCAGGCAAGATATTCCTTACATCACTCTCAGTTTTACAGATATTTACAGCTGCGTCCCGCCCTTCAGGTGCACCTAACGACTGGCACACGTCTCCCGGACCACAGCCCGCCTGTGACACAAATCATGCTGGGGGACCTGGGAAGTGGGGGCATCTCCCGTATCTGTCGAACACTCATTAACAATACCCCCACCTCAGTTGAGCGGCTGCGGACCCAATGGGAGGAATGGGTGGGCTCTCTGGAAGAGGAGGACTGGCGCGACACCCTTATGGCGCCCGGGACAGTCGCGGCCTCTGCCAGACTGTGTATGATACAGCTCTACTTCTTACATGCTGCCTATTTGACACCAGCACTTCTGCATCGCGCGGGGCTCCAGCCGACCCCCGCCTGCATGAGGTGCGGCTACAAGCCAGCCGACTTTCTTCATATGTTGTAGTCATGCCCGTGCTTGGCGTGATTCTGGGGAGACATTGAGGGGGAACTCACTGAGGTGCAGGGGTGGGAGATTCCTCATGACCCGAAGCAGACGGGTTGGATGGGTTCACACATAAAAAATTGTTTTACACTACAGCAATGGTGGTGGCCAAGAGGGATATAGCCTCTGCTTGGAAAAGTCCGGACCCTCCCACTGTGGGAAAGTGGCGGGCCAGGGTCGACTGGTGCGCCGCACAGGAGAAAACAATGTATGCAGTGCGTGGTTGCCCCAAGAGTTGTCGTAGGGTTTGAGGAAAGTGGTTGGGGGGCTTGGTTTAGTTTCATAGGGGATTCTCCAGATGCTGTCCTTTTGATTTGCATGTCCTTTACCTTTGGATTGTCCAGACTATTGTACACATCCATTTGTTATCATGAAAACTTGATGATTGGCTGGTATTTTTCTGTTAAAGTAAAAAAAAAGTGTTTATCAAAAAAAACAAAATGCCACTTTTAGACAGTGGGCTTTTTTTTGCTTTACCATTCTGTGCCCCTGCCTGCCTGTGGAATCCACATTTGAGTGAGGGTGACAGTTGGGCTGTTGTGCATTCACTCTAGACAGTCACACAAAGGGAGCTGAGGTGTACCCTACATATTCTGATGGCCCATCACCTGGCTGATGGGTGTTCCTAGTCTGAAGTGGTTGGAAGAGTTGTTGCTGACACTGGATTAGGGCTGCGCTAGTCCTCACACAAAGCTGTCTCCACCCCCCTGTAGTGTGTCTGAAGCCAGGTCAGGGAAAGGCAGGGTCCTGTGCACTACAAAGACTTTCCTTTGAAGTTTGCCTAATTCAAAGGCAGGAACTGGTATAAGTCCTGGAGCTGTGACAACATAACTTCAGAACACTTCTGGACTAAGAGGATATTCTGCCAGAAAGAAGAGCTGGATGGTTTAGGAGAGGCTGACACTTTGCTTGTTCCTTTGATGTGCTGGCCTGCTGCTTGCTGCTTCTGTCCTTGGAGGTAAAGAACTGGACTTTGCTTTCTGCATCCTGCTTTCCAAGGTTCTCTAAGGGCTTGTGCGTTCTTGCCTTCTATTCAGAAGTCTCAGGGCCATCAAAGACTTCACCTACCATTGTCTGGGCTCTTCTGCTGAGAGCTCTGACTTGTCAATCAGAGCCAGACTGGCCGTAGCAGTCACCGGTATTTCTCAAAGGGGCCGGAGGGGTGTGGGCTGGTTTTTTGGCCTCCAAGTTCATCATCAATGTTGCTCAACAGTAACGACTCGAGGCTGCGTGTCTGGAGATCAACGTATCAGCTCCCCTCACAGTAAAGAACCAACGTATCACCTCCCCTGACAGTAAGGAACAGATGCATCATCTGCCCCGGAAGTCAGAAACTGATGCATAGCTTTGCTTTTCCGGTGCCTCGCCTCCTCTTCGCCTGTTTTCGTCTTTGATTTTCCGGCATCCCAGATACTTTTTGCTAAAAGTGATGCATCTATAGTTTACTATGGACTGAACTATTTTGAATGATTTAACAGTGATATCTTGACTTGTGTATGTTGGATTTTTGTCGTTTTGGTCTTGTTTTATTCAGATAAATCTTGATTCTTCTTTTAACTGGTTTAATGTCCTCCTTTAGTGTTATCCCTATGTTAATGTGTGTGTACACATGCTTTAAACATTGCCTCTGAGATTTGCCTGACTGCTCGTGCCAAGCTACCAAGGAGATGAGCAGGAGTTATATTAGCTGTGAGACCCCCTTACCCTGAGTAGAGTGAGAGTCCCTACTTGGACAGGGTGCAAACCACTGCCAACTAGAGACCCCCATTTCCAGAATATTGTGTTTCATGTGCATGTCTTCTCTTCATCGTGGCATCATTTCTAGAATATTGTGTTTCATTTGCATGTCTTCTCATCGTGGTAGGTTGAAGGTAGGCGTGCATGTTTGCCTCTGCATGTCTGTACGCATATATGTCTCTGTATAACATCTGTCTGCAAACAAGACTGTGTATTTCTAATTTCCTTTTGGCATACATGCTGGCATCTATGTGTGCATGTCTAGATGTGTGTCCCTTTACTTGTCTTTGTGACAATTAATTGAAAATGTTTCTTTGTGACTGTTGGCCTGTCTATATCTGTTTGTCCTTCCTACTCTGTGACTCTGGCTATCTGTAGTTGGGGTTGTGTGTCTCCATGTGTGGGCAGCTCTTCACATTCCTTTGTGCCTCTGAAATAGTGTGGCTCGATCTATTTTGTGCATGTTTGTGTCTGTTTGTGTGCACACTTGCATCTGTCGTTGTGTTTGTTCGTGTATGTTCTTGCGCCTGTCGCCCTGTGTGTTGATGTGGACACATGCGTCTGTCGCAGTGTGTGTGCACGTTTGCACGCTTCCACCTGTCGCCCTGTCTGTCTGTGTGCACGCCTGCATCCATCACTGTGTCTGTCCGTGTGCATAGTGGCGCCTGTCCCTGGGCCTGTCTGTGTGCACACTTGCATCTGTTGCCCTGTCTGTGTGTGTTCACTCGTGGGACTGTCTCTGTGTCAGCCCGTATGCCTCTGTCCCTGTGCCTGTCCGTCTGCACACTTGCAACTGTCCATCTACCTGTCCCACACTTGCTTTTGTCACTGGCTCACCATGGGTAAGCTTGCGCCTGCCTGTCCGTGTGCACACTTGCAACTGCCTCTCTGTCTGTCCCTACAAGCTTGCGTCTGTAACCGTGTCTGTACGTGTGCATGCTTGGGTACACACGTATTTTTCAGTGTACCTTTGAGAGCACGATTTTGCTTGTGCCACTGTTTGTTTGTGTGGGGATGTGTCTGTGAGGTCTGTATAGACGTGAAACTCTGTAAGCTTGATTGTGTGTATATATGTGATTTGTGGTGAGCCAGTGGCTTTATTAAAATATCGCTTTATTTGAACCTTGTCACCTTTGAGGCCCCCTGTAATCATATGTTGATTTCGCCTGTTGTACGCTTTTAAATTGCCATTTATGTCTCTATATATCAAAGCAAAGCTTGTTTTCATTTGCGTTCACTGTTGTTCCCCAACATTTACTGTTTTTTTTCCCAACAAATTCCCTGAACAGAATCCTAACTCCACACATGGCCGGCAACCACCACCACCTTTCTCAGACACCTCTCAATAGGGAAAGACTAATCGTCAGCCAATCAAAGTGCACCTAATCCCACTTAATTTATGGCTTTTTCATGACTCATCACCTACCTCTACTCTATTTACTTGTTTTCATTTCCTTTGACTTTATTTATCCTTTGACTAAAAAGCTCAGAAACAGAGCAGGAAATCCGGCAGTCCGAAATCCGTGGTCTGTATTTTATAGTCCCATAAATCAACACTGAGTTTACAATTTACAATTTGCAATAATGTCAAAAGGAGCGTACACAGTCCAGGAAACAGTGGCAGACGTTTGTGAACAATAAAATGAAACATATTTTTAAAAAACTATTCACTGGCAAATCTTGTATTGGGAGCTATAACTACAACATATAAAGTTTTATAATAAATCCAACCTATTTATGTTTTTTACCCACTCCTTTTTACTTGCAGATTTATATAGCGCAAATTCCGTCTGAAGCATTTTGGGCGCTTCACATGCGCACCATTTACATTACACAAGGACACATTTATTTTTGTTTGTTAGGCACTGGGAGATTAAGGGCCAGATTATGAGTTTGGTTATGTTGGATCGGGCTGCCATGCCACCGCGTCGCTCCCAAACAGGGTCACCGCCCGCCAGATTATGAGTATTATCGTAGTCTGGCTGGCGGGCGGCGTGGCGGATCCGCGGCAGTGGAGTTTAAAGGCTCACTGTAATGATGGCTAGTACAAGAAGTATATGTAGATAGGTATTTATTAGGACAAGCAGGTACGTCCACACCACAGGTTGTATACAGGATAACTGTCTTCATATCATTCTAGAATTACTGATGATGTATTAGAAGAATAACAATGCTAAATTTAACTATGGATACAAAGATGCAGAGATGCCACATCTCCTTTCTTTAAATGAAAAAATAAAGAATTCATGTTAATAATAATACAACTAAGAATTACAAAACTACATGAGAAATGAAGAAGCAACCTAAGAAAGAATAATTTAAAAGTTAGTACAATACTATTAGCTCCAATCCCTTTCTTTATAAAACATTTAATTTACATTACATAACTTCTATATCTCACTGGTACATGTATAGTTCTACCAATATGTGTTAGGTTTGTGGAACAACTTGGAGATTGTACAGATCCATTGATGACACTGGTAGAATCTGTTGGGATGACTCTTGTAGATTGTTGATCAGATGTAGAGGGAAACCTGGTTGATCCATTAGAAGATGAACCCATAACTTCATCCCACATCCAATTTATGGAAGAAGTAGATTTTGTACGTTTTCTCCTAGAACAAGTATTACCACACAAGGACATTCTGTTGTAATGCCACACATTCCCATCACTCAATCTGGCTGACTTGGAATATGGAGAAGTAACTTGTAAGGGTGTTGAGTATTTACTTAGCCTTTCTTAACTTTTTAAGATAACTGTACTTTGACCCAATCACCAGCTTTTAATTTGATATCGCTCGCTTTATGCATTTTGTAAAAATGAACTTTGCAAGAGTTTGCATTTTCCTTAAATTAGATCTGACTAGAGACGGTGACCACTTGCTTTGAATCTTCTTCATATTCCAAGCTACGTTGTCTTTACCAAAAGGTTCTCTCCCTCTTAAAATTCTGAAAGGACTATATCCAGTTCCGGTAGGAGTGATTTGGTAAGCCCACAATGTGCTCAGCAGTTCTTTTTCCCAATTTATTCCTGCATTTAATGCTGCTTGGACACTTCCTTTAATGACTCAGTTGAACCTTTCAACAATTCCATTTCCGGCAGGATTATAAACTGGAGTACGTTTCTTGCAAATTCTATTTCTTTCTAAAAAGTTTGCATATTTTTCTGATGAAAATTATGGTCCATTATCACTTAGAATTACTTTGGGTATTCCTTCTCGGATGAATACAGTTTGCAAAAAATTAATAACCTGTTTACTGTCAAAATTTTCAGTCATTTCAATCTCAAGCCATTTAGAGAATTCATCAATTACTACTAAAATGTGTTTAATGTTTCCTTCGTCATCCTCAAAAGGAGCCAGCCAATCTATACTGAGATTTTCCCATGGACTATCTGGAATTGTTCTGATGCCAAGTGTGGGTCTGAGTTTTCCAAGGGATTTGTCAGCATCAGCACAAATTGAACAGCTTCTAACAAAGTTTTCAATATCTTTATCTATTCCTGGCCACCAATATAGCATTTTGATTCTAGATTTCAACTTTGTGTTGCCAAGGTGACTTTCATGATTGCTTCCTAGTATTCTCATTTGCAATGTAACTGGAACAATAATCCTTTCACATCTGCAGATATAACCAGAATTGTCAATGGATAATTCATCTTGAATTTCCCACATGGCTTTTAAATCTCCCTGAAGATCGTTTTTGCTTGGCCAGCCTTTGGTGAAGAAGCTTGTAGCTTTTGATAGTACATCATCATGAGAATATCCATTGTCACATTCTTCTTTTGTTATGGCACACTTGTCATCAAATACTATACCTACACTGAAATCATCTGAGGCTGAACTTGAATTAAATTCCTGCTGTACTGGTGACCTGCTTAGATAATCAGCTACTTTATTTTTCTTACCAGGAAGGTATTCAACATCATATGTAAAGTCCATCAATTTTAAACTCATATTTGCAATTCTTGGTGTGGCCATGAGTATACCTTCTGATTCTAATACCTTAAGTAAAGGTTTGTGGTCGGTATGAAGAATGAATCTTGTCCCCCAAACAAATTGTCTGAACTTTTCCATAGCCCATACTGTGGCTAGCATTTCTTTTTCTATTACAGAATATTTTCCTTCAGGTGGAGATAATGAGCGAGAAGCGAATGCAATAGTTACTTGTTCTCCTTCATTGTTTATTTGTTAAAGTACTGCCCCCAGACCTTTGTGTCACGGGTCGTGTAACCCCAACACCGCAAAAGAAGCAGACAGGGTAGGACAACTGGAACCCTGGTGGTCTACGCCCCCTGAAAACCCTCCTGTCATCACTTTTCAGCCCGAGAGCTGGAGCCCTGGACCGGACTCCATCTGGTTTGAAGAAACCCCTGAAACCGGACATACTCCTTTAAAGAAATAGACTCCAACGGGAGCCACGCCTCAAACGATGACGCCATCTGGAATCTACCAATGGGAAAGCCGACAACCGGTAGAAGAGAGGAGGAACCAGGAAGCAGCGGTCTCAAGGCAGAGAACGCGAGCGGAGGACCAAGAGAGGAGAGCAGTTACGAGCCGAGGAGAAGCCCAAACGCCTGGAGGGACCCCGACTACGTGGAGGACCGGAGGACCGAGCACATGCCTGGAGGCCACCATTCCCACATTCCGCCGCGCCACACTCCAGGAGGAGTGTGGCTATCACAGGTACGCAACCGTGTGTCGGGTTGGGTGGGAAGGAGAGGGAGGGAGGAGGAGTTACTGTGTAATTTTGTAAGCCGGTTTTTGCTTGAACTTTCTTTCAAGCAATGTCCCCTCTCCCCTCAGGAGCACTTCCCCCTACCGAACGATTGCCTGCCTGAAAGGAGCACAGAGAATCCCGCATTCCCTTATCCTACTACTGTGGTGACTTACACCTGAAGCCCTGACATCCGTCTTTTCTTTTCTTTTATGTCTCCGCGGTGATCGACTGCCCTAATCTTGGGTGAGGAACTGCCGAAGCTGATCCAGGAGAAGCTAACCCTTTCCATCCCCTCTATAGCAATTGGAATACATAGATGGGGAAAGGAACCGGATAAAAGTCTAAAGACCAGAAAAGGAACTGGACTGCAGTGGACAAAAATATTTATTGTTTCTTCTTACAAGAACTATTGTTTATTCTTTCCTTACCCTGGCTTCAGGGAAAACCACAAAATAAAACCCAAGTTACGCCATCTTGGTATAGATCTCTTTTCTGAAACATCCCCACCAGAGCCTTCCCCGGGATATTTGGTGGAGAATGCAGGCAACTGTCCATTAGAAACAATGGACGCCCTCATCCAGCACATTATTAAGGTTCAGGACAAACTTGGTTGGGCGGTAGAACCTCAGATGACGTTCGCCCAAGCTGATCGAGATGTCTTCAAGGACACCATGGCAGCCCAGATGGAAGTGTTGCAGAAATTTGTATCAGAACAAGTCAGGGGGTCACAACACAGTGTCCGAATACCTAATCAGAATCCCACTGGGATAACCCTACAACAGTATGTATTAGGCGAAGATCCAGACGCCTATTTCATGAACTTTGAAAGAGTGGCTCATACCTGTAATTGGCCGATAGATAAATGGCCCTTCTTTTTGGCCCCTCTGTTAACTTGGGAGGCTCAAGCCGCCTATCAGGTGGCAAATCGCTTGGGGAACACCCCATATGTAGAGGTAAAAAAGATTATCTTGGACCATTTGGCCCTGGATGAGGAAGCTTACCGGGTTCGCTTCAGCAAAGATAAAGGGCTTCCGGGGAAAAATCCCAAAACTCTCTTCTACAGGCCCAAATCAGCCGCAGACAAGTGGCTAAAACCTGAAACGAGTTCCAAAGAGGATATCCTAGACAAAATATATCTGGAGCAGTTTTTGGACGCGTTCCCTTTTAATTCACAACAATGGTTGAGGCAACATGCCAGCCTCACCACAAAAGAAGCCATGGAGATGGCTACCACTTTTGCCCGGGCCCAACTCCGCTATGGAGGCAGTGAACCCGAACGTACATACCGGCCCCTCCCAGGGAAATTTGTAAGACCAAATCTAAAACCCGTCCACGAGACTGTGAAAAGCAGATACAAACTCCCTGAAAACCCCACTCCTAAAGGACCCCAGTGCTATGAGTGTGGGGACTGGGGACATATAGCACAAGCCTGTCCTAGGAGAAAAACGGGTGAGGAACCCATGGACATTGGATTTGTACCCTGGTCAGTTCTATATTCGGATGAACTTGGACCCGCTTTCTATGTAAGTGTAAGAGTTAACCAGCACTTGATCAGGGCACTTTTAGACTCCGGGTGTAAACAATCTGTCATACAGAAGGAGCTGGTAGGAGCCGATCAGTTCATGCCAAACACCTCGGTACACATCTGCTGCATTCATAGGGATGTAAAAACCTATCCTATGGCAAACCTAGATCTTCATATGCCAGACAGGGAAGCATATTCCGTCAGAGTAGGGGTAATGTCAAAACTCCCCGAAGACCTGATCATAGGTACGAACAACCCGCAGTTCCTTGCATTGTTCAGGGCGATACTGAGGACTGGAGACCAGGAGACTAAAGTAGAGACCAGCTTAAAAAATCTACTACCGCCACTAATCACCCCAGAACCATGGCTATTAGATAAAAACTTCCGGTTCGCACAGGTGAACAATACTTCGCTCAAGAATACCTGGCACTCCTCCCTTAAAGACAGACAAGACCCTCCCCCAAGCGGCCCCTACTTCACTGTGCGAGCGGATCTATTATATTGCCTAGCTGATAAGAGGAGCGAACCGCAATTGCTTGTCCCTACTGGGTTTAGAGAACAAATATTGTTTTTTCCCATTCCCACCTAACCGCAGTACACATAGACAGGGAGAAGACATCACAAAATGTGTTAAAGTACTTTTACTGGACAGGAGACTTCAATGACATAAAAAAATACTGTTTAGAATGTGAAACGTGCCAGAGGTTAAGTACATATAAGCCACCACCCGTCCCGTTACAACCCCTGCCAATAACAGGAGACCCCTTCTCCCGCATAGGCATGGATCTGATAGGACTGCTTCCCAAAACACAGAGAGGGTATCAGTATGCCCTAGTGGTAGTAGACTATGCTACCAGATACCCCGAAATCTTCCCTCTGAGGGCTCCGACGTCCCAGGCTATAGCTGAACGCTTAGTGAAGTTGTTCTCCCGAGTGTGGTTTCCCAAAGAAATCTTAACAGACCAAGTGACCCCATTCGTTTCCAGACTAATGAAGGATGTGTGCAAACTCCTCAATCTAAACCATATAAAAACGTCTGTATACCACCCCCAAACAGATGGTCTTGTGGAAAGATACAATGGCACTATAAAGAAAACCCTAAAAAAATGCTAACCGTACAAGAAAGAGAATGGGCCCAACTCCTCCCCTTGGCTCTATATGTGATTCGGAGTCAGGTACAGAGCAGTTTGGGCTGTTCCTCATTCGAGTTACTCTATGGGAGAAAGCCCAGAACTCTCTTGGTCGTGACTCGGGAGGCATGGGAGAAAGAGGAGGCAGAAGATAACCGCCACTTCCTTGAATATACACAAAACCTTCAGTCTAAGATTCGCAAACTGTGAGACTTGGCCTATTCACAGCTAGAAAAAAACAACAAAGAATACCAAAACATTTCTATGATAAAGGAATGAAATGGAGAAGCATAAATCCAGGGGATTGGGCCTTAGTACTCCTACCTTCTCACATGAGTAAGCTAAATCAGAGTGGATGGGGCCCTATAAAACTGTGAGCACGGTGGGAAGGACCAGCTATAAACTACAGATGAGGCATGGCAAAATACTGACATATCACATCAACCTGTTGAAGAAATGGTTGGGTCCTATTCCTAAACAGTTTGAGTTCACAGTTCCCGTTGATTCACACCAATGCACCCTAGAACAACTAGTTGTTAACTCAGAGCTCCATACCCAGGAATGGGACGACCTAGACAGCCTACTACACACATATTAATCCATCTTCTCAGACGCACCAGGAAAAACCCATATGATCGAACACACAATAGACACCGAACCTGGCCGAGTGGTGAAACAACGGCCATACAGTATACCCGCTGCCAGGAGAGAGGCCGTACGGAGAGAAGTGCGGAGCATGTTTTTAGCGTGTGTGTGATTCCCTCATGAGGCGGAAGCCGGGAGGTTGTGTCATTTTTACTTTACTTGTATTTGCCATATTTGATTTTAAAATACTGCACATATCTTGCCTAGTACTTTGCACCATTTTAAAATCGTACCGTCTATTTTCACTCGCTTGATTGGAAAGCGGTGTCACTATTGTTCCATCTAGCCCACAGCTTGACTACGAAGCGTGGCATCCTTCGACTCACTCCTATGCCCCCTGGTGACCCGGACCAGCATCAGCCGACTCAGGGCTGAGACAGCGGTGTCCCGGGCGGGTCGAATTCAATAGCGGCCATCTTTGCTTGGGGAAGCATCATCACGCACCCTAGCGGACAGCATAAAAGGGCTCCCAGACCCCGGCGCTCATTTTAGCGTGTGTGTGATTCCCTCCTGAGGCGGAAGCCAGAAGGTTGTGTCATTTTTACTTTGCTTGTATTTGCCTTATTTGATTTTAAAATACTGCACATATCTTGCCTAATACTTTGCACCATTTTAAAATCGTACCGTCTATTTTCACTCGCTTGATTGGAAAGCGGAGTCCCTATTGTTCTATCTAGCCCACAGCTTGAATACGAAGCGTGGCATCCTTCGACTCACTCCTATGCCCCCTGGTGACCCGGACAAGCATCAGCCGACTCAGGGCTGAGACAGCGGTGTCCCGGGCGGGTCGAATTCAATAGCGGCCATCTTTACTTGGGGAAGCGTCATCACGCACCCTAGCGGACAGCATAAAAGGGCTCCCAGACCCCGGCGCTCATTTTAGCTTGTGTGTGATTCCCTCCTGAGGCGGAAGCCGGGAGGTTGTGTCATTTTTACTTTACTTGTATTTGCCTTATTTGATTTTAAAATGCTGCACATATCTTGCCTAATACTTTGCACCATTTTAAAATTGTACCGTCTATTTTCACTCGCTTGATTGGAAAGCGGAGTCACTATTGTTCCATCTAGCCCACAGCTTGACTACGAAGCTTGGCATCCTTCGACTCACTCCCATGCCCCTTGGTGACCCGGACCAGCATCAGCCGACTCAGGGCCGAGACAGTGGTGTCCCGGGCGGGTTGAATTCAATAGCGGCCATCTTTGCTTGGGGAAGCGCCATCACGCACCCTAGCGGACAGCATAAAAGGGCTCCCAGACCCCGGCGCTCATTTTAGCGTGTGTGTGATTCCCTCCTGAGGCGGAAGCCGGGAGGTTGTGTCATTTTTACTTTACTTGTATTTGCCTTATTTGATTTTAAAATACTGCACAAATCTTGCCTAATACTTTGCACCATTTTAAAATTGTACCGTCTATTTTCACTCGCTTGATTGGAAAGCGGAGTCACTATTGTTCCATCTAGCCCACAGCTTGACTACGAAGCGTGGCATCCTTCGACTCACTCCCATGCCCGTTGGTGACCCGGACCAGCATCAACCGACTCAGGGCTGAGACAGCGGTGTCCCGGCGGGTTGAATTCAATAGCGGCCATCTTTGCTTGGGGAAGCGTCATCACGCACCCTAGCGGACAGCATAAAAGGGCTCCCAGACCCCGGCACTCATTTTAGCTTGTGTGTGATTCCCTCCTGAGGCGGAAGCCGGGAGGTTGTCATTTTTACTTTACTTGTATTTGCCTTATTTGATTTTAAAATACTGCACATATCTTGCCTAATACTTTGCACCATTTTAAAATCGTACCGTCTATTTTCACTCGCTT
This sequence comes from Lissotriton vulgaris, assembly GCF_964263255.1. Taxonomy (NCBI): domain Eukaryota; kingdom Metazoa; phylum Chordata; class Amphibia; order Caudata; family Salamandridae; genus Lissotriton; species Lissotriton vulgaris. The sequence continues at coordinate 617,384,319 of NC_141698.1, forward strand.
GATTGGAAAGCGGAGTCACTGTTGTTCCATCTAGCCCACAGCATGACTACGAAGCGTGGCATCCTTCGACTCACTCCCATGCCCCTTGGTGACCCGGACCAGCATCAGCCGACTCAGGGCTGAGACAGCGGTGTCCCGGGCGGGTCGAATTCAATAGCCGCCATCTTTGCTTGGGGAAGCGTCAACACGCACCCTAGCGGACAGCATAAAAGGGCTCCCAGACCAGGGCGCTCATTTTAGCGTGTGTGTGATTCTCTCCTGAGGCGGAAGCCGGGAGGTTGTGTCATTTTTACTTTACTTGTATTTGCCTTATTTGATTTTAAAATACTGCACATATCTTGCCTAATACTTTGCAACATTTTAAAATCATACCGTCTATTTTCACTCACTTGATTGGAAAGCGGAGTCACTATTGTTCCATCTAGCCCACAGCTTGACTACGAAGCGTGGCATCCTTCGATTCACTCCCATGCCCCTTGGTGACCCGGACCAGCATCAGCCGACTCAGGGCTGAGACAGCGGTGTCCCGGGCGGGTCGAATTCAATAGCGGCCATCTTTGCTTGGGCAAGCGTCATCACGCACCCTAGCGGACAGCATAAAAAGGGAAGGGCATGTCTCTGCACAGCGGACGCGTACAGCGGACGCGCCGGACCTGCGCCGGAGTCGTGCCAGAGTCCTGCCCGTCTGCGCCCGTCCGCGACCAGGTCGTGGCCGTGGCTAAACACTATATCGAGCCTGTTACTCATTCTACACTTAGGTATGATAAGAGAACTTTACTTAAATTAAGGCAACAACACTGTGGTTTCTTACATGCTATTCCCTCTGACCTTACAACCCACACCTTCCCGTGCATGCCCTGTAAATCCGACCAGGTAGAAAGCACCTCTAGGATTCATTGCCCTCTTCACATTAACACTAAACGAACCCCAACCTCCAGTAACAACATTACCATCAAAGCAGGTCTCATTAATTGCCGCTCTCTTGTTAAACATTCGTTGGATATAGCTCAATCCCTGGTAGATAACAAATGGGATATTCTCTTCCTAACGGAAACATGGTTGGGAGATGAAACTAACCCCATTTTGTCTCTTGCTATTCCCCCTGACTATCACATTCATTGCGCTAACAGACAAAGCTCCAACCACGGCGGGGTATCGCTATTGTTTTTAGATCTTTATGGACCATCTCCTCTTTTCCCTATAATCAAATAGAATCTATTGAAGCCCTCTCTTTCTGTATCCATCTGGCAGCCAACACCACCCTTACAGGTTTATTAGTATACCGCCCCCCTAAATCAAAGGTTTCTTTCCTTCTGGATTTTTTGGATTACGTCCTCCAGGCTAGCTCTCGCTATGCCAATTTCACTCTACTCGGAGATTTTAATCTCCATGTGGAGGACGTCTCCAACCCCACAAGTACTAACTTCCTCAACACACTTTCAGACGGCGGACTAAACCTTCTGATCTCCCAACCTACTCATAAAGCAGGTCACACTCTTGATCTCATATGCTCCAACCTTGTAGACCTTACTTCTGGTGATCCTTACCCTGTGATCTGGTCCAACCACTTCTTCATTCCATTTTCCATTTCTCTACCCCATCAAGCAAGACCACGAGTATTAGCTAAAACTCTTGGTCGTAACTGGAGTAAGATTTCCCCAGATAACCTAGGAGTACAACTGACCTCAACCACCCCTAGGGAGGCCATCGACTTAGACTCCAGGTTGAATAACTTTAACAAATGGATCTCCTCTGCTATAGATTCTATTGCTCCCATCAGGCCTATCAAAACATTTCGTTCTGCCCCTTCCTCACCCTGGTATTCAGATGAACTCCGAAAGTGTAAGTCTGCCTGTAAACTACTGGAGAGACGCTGGAGACTATCATACTCCCCAGATAGTAAACTGAAATATAAATCAGCTCTTAAAAATTATAGGAAAAAGATCATTGATCATAAAAGACAGTACCTAGAGGAAAAAATTAATAGAGCCCAAGGTTCGGCGAAGGAAAATTTTAATACTGTAAGATCTTTTACTAATCCCCGGCCCTCAAACGACAGCCCCCGGTATCACAATCCCTCTGTAACCGTCTATCAGACTTTTTTGAGGAAAGAATTGCCACCATTTATGACTCTTTTCCTTGCAAAAACAACACTGACCTCATCGATAATCCTTCAGTACACTTAAACCTCTGCCCTGAACCCTCCCATATCTTTTCGGATTTTGAAGAGATCTCCTTCGATCGCTCTCTGGCAGAACTATCAAAGTGCAGATCCTGCTCGCCAACTGACCCCTGGCCACCCAAACAATATAAAGCTCTGGCCCCAATTCTTAATCCAGTTCTGAATAATATCTGGAATGACTCATTAAGTACTGGCATCTTCCCAGATTCGTGGAAACACGCACGTATTGTCCCCATCTTGAAAAAGGCTAACGCTGACCCCAATGAGCCAGCCAATTACAGGTCAATTTCCCTGTTACCAGCTCCAGCCAAGGTACTGGAAAAACTAGTACAACAGCAGCTGGCAAACTTTTTGGAAGCTCATGGGTCATTCCACGACTCTCAACACGGCTTCAGACGAGGATATAGCACGGAATCGGCATTAATTGAGATGGCCGACGCAGTTCGATGGAAACTTGATGCAGGATCGAGGGCGGTGTTGTTGCTGCTGGATTTATCGGCAGCATTCGACACCGTCTCTCATCCTGTCCTCCTCGACTGTCTCCACTCGAAAGGTATCCAAGGCCAGGCCCTGAAATGGGTATCTTCTTTTCTGTCCAACGGCACACAGGCGGTGTTCACTCCCCCTTTTACCTCAGAAAACCGACCACTCAAGTGGGGAGTCCCTCAAGGCTCTTCCTTGAGCCCCCTTCTTTTTAATGTTTATTTCTCCCCCTTGGCCGAGCTGATCGCTCAATCTGGAATCACAGCCACCTCATACGCGGGTGACATCCAACTGCTATTTTCTTATGACAACATCTCTGAGTCTACATTTGATCCTTTAAAAGACTGCTTACGCAAAGTCGCATGTTGGATGGATCAGAACTGTCTCCGTCTTAATGCTGGAAAGACAGCGGTCCTTTTTTTCCACCAATCATACCCCCTGGACTCTAATCTGTGGTGGCCACATGACTTAAGCACACCCCCACCCCGAAAGAATCTGTGAAAAATCTTGGAGTCAGGTGGGATTCTTCCCTCTCCTTTCACACCCAAGTTCAAACGGTTTCTGCTGCCTGTTTCTCTAAAATAAGGATGGTCAAGAAACTTATTAATTTTCTACCCAGTAATACAAGGAAAAATATTGTCCAAGCCTTGATCACATCGCATTTGGACTATGCCAACGGTCTATATATCGGACTTGCTGCAGGCCTTTGCCATCGGCTGCAAACACTACAGAACGCGGCAGTCCGATTAGTGTGTGGGATTTCCCTCAGAGAACACATCTCCCCACATCGCCGCTCCCTTCATTGGCTACCGATACAAAAAAGGATGGAATTCAAAGCCCTTACATTGGCTCATAGGGCAATCAAGGGGAAGGGTTCTGCTTACCTTTCCTCCTGTTTACGTCCCTACAAAAATATCAGATCCCTGCGATCAAGCTCAAAAAAACCTCCTGACTACTCCGAGATTTAAAAAGATACGATCAGGAGGAAAAACGTTTCAAACATGCACCGCATCCCACTGGAATAAACTTCCGCAGTCCATCCGCTCTATCCCGGAAGAACTTCCCTTTCGTAAGGCATTAAAAACATACCTGTTCTGCTAATCACTCAGGAAGAAAGAGCTATCACACCCTCTGGAGCGCCGGGACACCCCGTTGTGGTAGCTGCGCGCTATATAAGAGACACAAAATAAATAAACATGTTGGACTTGGGGGTCATCCGAACGTCTGAAAGCGAATGATCTTCCCCAATCATCATGGTTCTGAAGCCCGATGGTTCCACACGCTCCTGTATGGACTTCCGCGCCCTCAACTCCATCTCCAAGTTTGACTCATACCCCATCCCGAGGGTTGACGGGATGGTCGAAAAACTAGGGGAGGTCCGTTATATTACCACCATCGACCTCACTACGGGGTTTTGGCAGGTTCCCCCACGTGAGAGTGATAGAAAAAAACAGCTTTCATCACACCGGACGGATTATATGAATTTAACGTCTTACCTTTTGGTCTTCATGGAGCACCGGCAACCTTCCAAAGACTCATGAATGAGGTACTCCGTGATAACCAGGAGTATGCCTCAGCATATTTGGACGATATAGTCATATTTAGCCCTTCCTGGGAAAAGCGATTTTCAGAGGGTCCTGACCAGCTTGACCAAAGCACATTAATTTAAAAAAAATCAAGGGCGGGGTTTGAGAAGGTCAAATATCTCGGGTATCTGTTAGGACATACCACAAGAGGAAAAGGTGAGGGCTATCAAAGACCCCCCTTTCACTCGAACAAACGAGAAGTTAGGACGTTCTTGGGTCTCCTGGGCTATTACCGCAGATTCATCTCCCATTATTTGGAAATAGCCACCCCCCTGACCGAATTACTGAGGTAAGGAGTACCAAACCAAGCTGTCACTCATCCCTCACCCGAAACCAGAAGGGCCTTTGACCAGTTAAAAGAAGCAATCACCTCCTCTCCGGTCTTAGTCTCCCCTAACTTCTCACAACCATTCCTGCTACAGACCGATGCCTCTGCGCACGGTCTCGGGGCAGTCTTGTCACAAACATCTCCTGAAGGGCTAGAACATCCCATATTGTTCATAAGCCGGAAACTTTTCCCCCTGGGAATAACAATATCCCACAATAGAAAAGGAATGCTTAGCCATAAAGTGTGCTGTAGACAAACTACGTTACTACCTGAAGGGCAATCATTTCACTCTCTATAAGGACCATGCTCCTCTGCAGTGGAAGAGTCGGAATAAGGGACACAATCCCCTGCATACTGCGGTGGTTCCTCAGCCTGCAACCATTTTCCTTTACTGTCAAACATCGTAAAGGTATTGACAACGGAAACGCAGACTTCCTATCAAGGATACTTCCTCTCCCGAATCAGGAGAATCCTAGGGGAGGGGAATGTCACGGGTCGGGTAACCCCAATACCGTGAAAGGAGCAGACAGGGTAGGCAACTGGAACCCTGGTGGCCTATGCCCCCTGAAATCCCTCCCGTCATCTCTTTTCAGCCCGAGAGCTAGAGCCCCAGACCGGATTCCATCTGGTTTTAAGAAACCTCTGAAACCAGGACATACTCCTTTAAAGAAATAGACTCCAACGGGAAACACGCCTCAAAGGATGACGCCATCTGGAATCTACCAATGGGAAAGCCGACAACCGGAAGAAGAGAGGAGGAACCAGGAAGCAGAGAACGCGAGCGGAGGACCGAGAGAGGAGAGTAGTTACGAGCCGAGGAGAAGCCCAAACGCCTGGAGGGACCCAGACTACGTGGAGGACCGGAAGACCGAGGACACACCGGGAGGCCACCGTTCCCACCTTCCGCCGTGCCACACTCGAGGAGGAGTGTGGCTATCACAGGTACGCAACTGTGTGTCGGGTTGGGTGGAAAGGAGAGGGAGGGAGGAGGAGTGACCGCGTAATTTTGTAAGCCGGTTTTCGCTTGAACTTTCTTTCAAGCAATGTCCCCTCTCCCCTCACGAGCACTTCCTCGAACCGAACGATTGACTGCCTGAAAGGAGCTCTGAGAATCCCGCACTCCCTTACCCTACTACTGTGGTGACTTACACCTGAAGCCCTGACATCCGTCTTTTCTTTTCTTCTATGGCTCTGCGGTGATTTACTGCCCTAATCTTGGGCGAGAAACCACCAAAGCCGATCCAGGAGAAGCTAATCCTTTCCACCCCCTCTATAGTGATTGGAATACAAAGATGTGGAAAGGAACTGGATAAAAGTCTAAAGACCAGAAAAAGGAACTGGACTGCAGTGGACAAAAAAAGTATTGTTTCTTCTTACAAGAACTATTGTTTACTCTTTACTTACCCTGGCCTCCGTGAAAAGACGAGTCTACTGCAAAATAAAACTCAGTTTACGCCATCTTGGTATCGATCTCTTTTCTGAAACACTCCCACCAGAGCCTTCCCCGCGACACTTTGCCACTAGCATCAGTCATGATGATACTATGTGCAAAATTGTCAAAAGCTTAAAGAGGAAAACCAGATGTAAGGTCAGATTTAATTCCTTGAAAATCACGTTCAAGTTCATCAATGCACTCAAATTCATTTTTGATTTTTAATAATTGTCTCAAATTGTATGTTTTTGTTGTGATTTTTTTTTACAAATTTTGAATAGAATTCCGCTAATCCGGTAAAGGATCTTACTTCATCCTTAGATGTTGGTGAAGATGCTTTTCAATGGCTTCAACTGAGCATTTCTTAGGGGAAATACCATCTCCACCAACTTGATGGCCAAGATGTGTCACAGAATTCATTCTGAATTTGCATTTTCTAAGTTCAGCAGTTAATCCTTTTTCTGTCAATTTCTCTAATACAATTTTACCATGTTCATTCAAGTCTTGACCCATTATTAATATGTGATCTTGAAAGTATGTTATACCTTTTATGCCTATGAATAATTTTTGCATTAGCCTCTGGAATACGGCAGCAGCTGAAGCGAGGCCGAATGGCATTCTTAAACAAGCATTTACAATGCAACGGTCTCACCTTTGCAAAAGTTATAGTTATTGGCATTGTAGATGACAATTTTTTTATTAATGTGTTGGATTTGAAAACAGATAAATGAATGGCATTGTCATTTACAATGCCAACAGCTTAATCTCTCGCAAATGCGAGACCTATTGCATTTGCACCCACACACAGAGAGCCACACACACAGAGCCACACACACACACGGATATGGTGGATCTGGTGGTGGATGTGGTGGAGGTGGATGTGGTGGTGGTGGATGTGGTGGTGGATATGGCGGTGGAGGATGTGGTGGTGGATGTGGCTGTGCTTGATGTGGTGGATGTGGCTGTGGTTGATGTGGTGGATGTGGTGGATGTGGTGGTGGTGGATGTGGTGGTGGTAGATGTGGTGTGTGTGTGGTGGTTCACATCACTTCTCATCTCTCAGTGTGAGGGTTCACATCACCCCCCATCTCTCACTGCGAGGGTTCACATCACTCCTCATCTCTCACTGTGAGGGGTCACATAGCTCCCCCATCTCTCACTGCGTGGGTTCACACAGCTCCCCATCTTCCACTCAATAGGGTCTAAAGCTTTGCCCCCCGGCAGAGCGTCTTCCAGAGACGGCGGCTGAGCCTCAAATCACGAACATGCAAAAGTAGCAAGAAGGGTAATTTAAACTGCGGTCTGGCATTTCACAATCAGCAGCACACCCGCACCTCAATTTGCAATTTAATTTGATATTCAAAGCCTGCCTCCGCTGGGGCAGACGTGGTTGTAAGTGCTGCTGTGAAGGATGACAGGCATGCAGGCGCTCTCCCAATCAGGACGTCTCCACTACTCCCTTCACCTTATGGGAGCCGCGCAAACCCTGAACCCTACGTCTCCACTGCTCCTGTCACGTTAACACACCGCTTTTTATAATGAGACACAAGACTGCTGCTGCAGGGCCACTCTTTGACTATCGTATTGGGTGGAAGGTTTTAGGAAATGGGGCCCGTTGAATGTAGAACACTCGGTATCATACTCTGCCTAGCGATTCTGGGCACCCTCACTGGTCGTGCGCTATCCGAAATTAAATGGAAATCTTTCACACAGGTGCTAACGTCCACTGGGAGCTGAACACATAACAACAATACCCATTTACAAATGCGAATATACGGTCCGTGTACTAGACACCTTATATTCCCAAAGAAACATTCCTCACCTGTATAATAACAGGACTTAGGCCCGGCCGTAGAATAGTCTGGGGTAGAGCAGGAGTCACGTATTCTGTACCAATTTGTGTGGCTGTAATTACAATCAAAAACCCAATCAACTACATATCTCTCGTGCCTCCATCAACGTATACCGCCCTCTTATCCCAGACACTTACTCAGTCTTTAGGCAATCAATTCCGTCATTATTCCGGTTCTATTTAATCGTTAAATCCGCTGTATTTGCCTGTAATGTCCAAATGATAAAATCAGTAATCTGCACTACCCATGAAACTGCGAATGAACGCTACTATGCTGGCTTAGACCTGCATGCACGTACCTCCTGTGTGCCCCAGCCGCGAATCCGGCGTTGTCCTTCACTCCTGAATGCTATTGCGGAAGTGTGTATACCGCGCATGCGTTATATGCACATGGACACAGATTTCAAGTAGACCGTAAATTCAACTTCTGCATTGAGCGCTCGAACTCGGCGGAAACGGATAAGGTGAACAATGTTAGCAAACATCTATACTTCACTCTTAATAATTCTGAATAGATATAACGTGAAATCACATCAAGCGACCGCGTGGTCATATGCGTGCCTATCTACGGGTTGTCTCAAAAAGTAAGTGTCACACATCGTAATGCACCAAGAACAGTAGAAACGAAAGTGGAGAGACCCGACCAAGTTCCTGAGCCTCTGTTTAGTTCACTCAGTCTAGGAACTAGAATCCCCTAATACAGCCTTTTGTGTGGTTGCTCATGAGTACTGTTTGATACATGTGGTGGAGCCCTTGTGTGAAATGACGCTCAAAAAATATGGCGTCATTTAAAATATCACTTCCACAGTGTATGCAGCATACGGGGCAAAAGCGGGTTCTGAGAAAACGTTCAAAAACGTGGTGTCGAATTGCGATCCGGTGACTGCAACCCACCCCTGCAAAACACACGTTGAAAATGACCAAAACATGCCGAGACAAAAGAAAAAAAAAACATCCGCCCACCGCCAGAATGATGTCACAAAGGGGCGGAGAGCGAAAAAATCACCGGAACGCCCACGAATCTGCTCCGGCAATGACGGACAGATCTCTCTTCCAATGGCTAGCCTCCATTTATGGAACTAGCCAATGGAAGAGCAGGCAGGACATAGCCCCCGTACTGTTCTAACATAAGATTTCGCCTGCGCGAACGCTGCTGCGCAGCGGACGCCAGGCGAAACTTAAAAACGGTCACAATCAAAAGGTGTAATAAACGCCGTCAAACTTCTGCCCCTGTCGTGTAATTGAATCTGATGATAGGGTGATGTCAAGTCTATCGTAGAAAACCATTTTATATCTTTAGTTTGTGATAAAAGTTCATCTATCTTGGGAAGCGGAAATTTGTCTATTATAATATTTTTATTGAGATCTCTCAAATCTATGCACACACGCAAACGTCCATCGGGTTTGCGCACCACGACTAACGGAGCCAACTATTCTGCGCTTTCAACTGGCTCTACAATTCCTTTTTTTTCCTCTAAGGAGTCTAATTCTGCCATAACACTATCTCTTAAATTTAGGGGAATATTTCTAGCTTGATGGTTTACAGGAATTGCATTTTGTTTAAGGATAATCTTATGAGTTAATCCATTGAGTTTTCCTACCTCACCTGCGAAGACATTTGGAAATTGTTTAGTTATACTATCGGTGAAATCTTTGTTTACATTATCAGTGAGCATAACTTGGTCTACTGATTTAGAGTTTAAGATGATTCCTAATTCACCTTGGTCAATCCACCCCAATACAGAAGGTCCTTTTTCAGCAACATACAGCTTCACTCTGGTCGAAACTGTCTTTAAACTTGAAGATTTCTTCAACGTAACCTACCATAGGAATCTTTTCACCAGTGAATGTTACTGGGTGAATGTCTGCAAACTTTAACTTTTGTTTAAGTATGCCAGCAAATTTCTTTTCCCATACTGCACGTTGGACAATAGTATAAAGTGATTCAGAATCAGGCACAATTTGAATACTTACTCCACCTATACTAATATCACAAATTGGTTTCTTTTTCCCAGCTGCATTAATGTTCAGAATAACATTGCTAGTCACATTCATGTCTTCTATGCACAATATGCTATCATCTGAAGATGAATCATTCTCAACGTTTTCTTCCTTTTTTTCTTCTATACAACCTACAAATTTATTTTTGTTTTTATTCAATCTTCTTTTACATACTTAGTGACCTACAACCCCACAGAAGGTACATCTGGATTTAATTGCTGGACACCATTTTACTAAAGCATTATGGCCACTATAACCACATCTGTAGCAAACATGTTTGTCATCAGTATAATTTTTATTTCTATTGACAGTTTTCTTGTTGCTATCTTTTTGATGACGGTTGTCTAGTTTCCTACTTTCATTCTTATTTACATATATTTTTGCAACTACATTGTTTTCATCAGTTTTCTTTAACGCAACCTGTGCACATCTTTTTGACATTTCAGCTTTTTTGACTATTGCAATGATTTCACCTAAATGTGAATCTCCACATACCCATATTTTTTCTTGAATGTCTGAATTATTAGAGTGCATAACATGTTGGTCTCTAATAAAACTGTCATGTAATTCACCAAATTGACAATTAATGGATAATTTTTTCAAAGAAGAAACATAATCTTCTACAGATTCTGATTTTTATTGTTTTCTTTGAAAGAATTCGTATCTACTAATCCCAACACATACAGTAGGTTGATAATAAGCATCTAGGTCTGATAATGTATCTAAAATACATTTGAGTTTTCTTTTCATTCTGGTTATAGCTTCTTATACCCTCCGGAACTAAACTATGTAGTAACATTTTCTTTTTCCTGGAAGCTGAGAAGTCATGTTTGTTTTCTTCTTCTAATGATGCGATATAGTTTAAAAAATATTCCTTCCAGTCAAGCCATTTTATTACTGGTTCACCTGGACGTGGAAGAAAAGGTACTGGAGGAACTAATCCAGATGCTTGGGAAGCCATGCTGATTGGTTGTTGTAATATACAATTATGAAGAAATAATAATTGATGATGAAGTTTTCCTTTACTATTGTTATTTTCTTTTTTTTATAAAGAAATGTAATTAAATTATGCACTTTGTAATTTGGTATATATGACTGTGGTTACTGTGTGTTTCCTGTTAGCCATACACCAGACGATTCTCTTCTTATGCGTCTTAAACGTGCTCAGTTGTGATCTGCTGATTCATTGAAGCTATTGTGACTCGTTGCTCTGGTTGCTAAGTGACAGCTTGATGCAAAATGGCTGTCACGTAAGGTTACGCTGTTTGTCCATGCGTGATTTCGGGAGTACACTGGGTACGCTACATTCTATTGCCTGCGTTGTTATTTAACGTCAATTGGCGATGAGCAAGACAAATCGGAACGTGCAATCTCCGCGAGTGTCTCACCGAACGTTCGCTTCCGCTTGAAAAATGCTGTCGGAGGAGAGCATCCAACGGCTGAGTACACAACTGTCAAATTTATAGGTACGATGTAACATTAATGTATGTTATTACTCACAAAGTTTTCCGCAATTGAAATATCAATGTTATCTTTTATAACAATAGACGTCGTCTCGAAAGTTCCTTGTAATATTCACTTCTTTGGTTTGCAACTTCCTTTCCGAGTAAGAAACGTCTCTTTCCCTATTTCGCTGTCTTTGTGAAGATGATTTTAAAATTCCAGGTGTATGGAGAACGAAATCAATAGTGAGCAGTTTCCTCTGCTTGTCTCCAACTGCTCTGTTGACTTTCAATTTCCAAAAGTCTTTTACTTACTCCGTAGTCTATCAAAATTCACAGGCAAGTTCTTCTGAAGGTGACTTCAAAAAGATCCCATCATGTCATTGCCAATTTGTAATGATGGCTAGTACAAGAAGTATGTGTAGATAGGTATTTCTTAAGACAAGCAGGTATGTCCACACCGCAGGTTGTATACAGGATAACTGTCTTCATATCATTCTAGAATTACTGATGATGTCTTAGAAGAATCACAATGCTAAGTGTAACTATGGATACAAAGATGCAGAGATGCCACAGCATATGCCCCCTTGCATGCACCCCCGTGCACAGGGCCAGACTGGGAACCAAAACTGACCTTGGCAAAGTGCTCGGCCAGCCCCGAGGAGGGAGCAGGGGGGTGTGGTCCAATTGTTTGTTAGAGACGGTTACTAGCGATTTTGTTACAAGGGGCCGATATTGAAGGCCCCCGGAAACAGAAACGGCCCGACCCTAGTGGCCGACCGGGGAAATGCCCGGCGCCCACTACGGCCGTGCACAGGGTCAAGAGGGAACCCTGTAGGGCCCCTTTTCTTTCCTCACGCCAGCATTTTCATGAAGTAAGGACCTCAATGAGACCGCTGGCGGTGAGGAAAGTCAAAATAAGCTTGGCGGTGCCGCAGGGCACCATCAAGCATAGTGTGGCCCACTGATCGCTGTCCCACCAACAGGGTTCTCTGTTCCCTGGCGGTTGCCATGGTGGTCCGACTGCCCAAGTTGTAATCCGGCGGTCAGGCTGCAGGTGCAGCAGTGGCTGGACTGCCGCAGCTGCACCACCATGAGTTTGGCGGTCCTCGGACCACCAAACTCATATTTAGGGTAAGTGATTTGACCAGAATCATATGATGCTGAGCCAACAACGAGACTTGAACCTGGTTCACATTTGGCAGCTCTGGCCATTATGCTACACCCCCTCCCCAGAGGTGAGGGTTGCTTGGAAACAACAAGCATTAGCCAAGCCACAAGGTTTCACCTTTGTGAAATGTTTTGCCTTTGGCAAAGTTTTGTTACTTGTTGCACACAGTTGAGCTGCTGTGCAACATGGCTTAAAGTAAAAAGAATTCACTATGATGCAGCCAGCATTGACCGCATCACAGCACATTTTTTTTATTTCAAGCCATGTTGCACAGCAGCTGAGCTGTTTTGCAACATTTTATAAAACATTGACAAAGCCAACAAATGTTGCCTATGAGAAACCTATTGACTTTGCCATTGCTTGTTAAAATTTGCCTTTGCAGCAGCCCTGAAGCTGCACATCACTGTGGAATCTTCTAAGAGGCCTGCACACTGTACAAGTAAGATCAAACAGAGACAGAGAAACGTATAGACTCGGTTACAATAGATCCCCTTGGAGAATGTGGAGATATTGCCTGTGGCAGCTGGGGCACACTGGGATGGTGGAACTAGGCACTCCTAAGGGTTAGAGGAGTTCTTCCAGGTCCTTATAAGAATAATCAGAAGGATGAAACATTGCCTAACAATGCTGTTTTGTAAGGCTCACACTTTCGATAGTTGGCACTTGTAATATTATTCAATTTTTAAAGCGCCCAGCTTACTCCAGCTGGAGCGTCCTGGCGCTAAAATTGCTCTCATGACAGAAACAAGGGGATCTAGAGTAGATCAAGATTAAAAGCAAAAAGGAGATAAAAACATTAAGGAATAGAAGGAGTGTGCGATCTAATGGAGGCTAGGAAGGATAGCTTTGTCTGTACAGCCAGGTTTTAAGATTTTTCCTGAAAGGGGCCTCAGCAGGTTCTAATCTTAAATGCAAGGGGAGGGTATTGCATAATCTGGCCGTGCAGACACCAAAAGATCAACCGCCCTTCGGACTTTCCTTGCCCTTGCAATGATCGCGAGTGCGGTATCCGTGGATCTCATACAACAGCCAGGCCGGTAGGGCCTTACCAGGTCACACAAATAGCGAGGTCCTTTGTTGTTGAGGATTTATGACATAGGCACATGGCTTAAAACTGATACGCTTCTCCAGAGGGAGCCAATGAAGCTTGGCCAGAGCCGGCGACACATGAGCTCATCTAGGCAGGTTAAGGAGGAGGCGGGCAGCTGCATTTTGCACTCTTTGCAACTTCTGGACATTGTGTTTGGACACTCCAATATACAGACTTTTTCAGTAGTCCAATTTCAAGACTACGAGGGCCTGTGTAACAGCGTCTGTGCAGACTGAGGAAGCATGTCGAAGATTTTTTGTGATCATTTGAAGTATGGCAAAACATTTTCTGGTCAAACATGCTATTTGGTCGTCAAAGGAGAGAAGTACATCAAACATATTCCGAGGTTTTTGGCTTTGGAGTTTGTGAATGCACCTAGTGTCTTTGGTCACCAGGCTGAGGGCCATGTTGAAGGTTGATTCCCGACTATAAGGACCACGGTTTTGTTTGCATTCAGTTTAAGGATGCTTGAACTCATCCACTTGGCCAGTTATACCATACAGGCATTACAGCTAGCTGCTGACTAGCCCTCATCCTGAACCAGAGTGACAATCAGTTGAGTGTCGTCGGCGTACAACACCATGGAAACATTGTGTTTGCCGATGATATCTGCCAGGGGTCGCATATAGATGTTGAATAACATAGGGCTTAACATAGAGCCCTGCGGCACCCCCTGAGGCAGGGGAAACTCTTCTGAGGGGTAAGGAGTGTTTACTACCTGAAGGCCTTCCCTTGAAGGAAGGACGCTAGCCGGATGTATGACGGTACAACGCGTACCGTCACAACGCGTGCTGTTACAACGCGTCCCTTACAACGCAAGTCGTTACCACGACTTGCGTTGGGGGCGCGGATTTCGAATAGTATAATTTACTATTCTAACACCAGTCCCCGTGGACACTAGGGAAGGTGTTGGAATGGTAAATTTACTATTTTTAATCTTCTAGCGCCCTCCAGCGCAAGTCGTGGTAACGACTTGCGTTGTAATGGACGCGTCGTAACAGCACCGCGTTGAAACATCCGCGTTGTAACAGATGTTTCCCACGCTAGCCAAATTAAGGGCCAGGGAGCAGACCCCACAGCTGCACAGATGTTGAAGTAATAAGCCATGAGAGACAGTGTCAAAAGCTGCGCTTAGATCCAGCATGATCAAGGTAGCGGTATGACCTTTGTCTGCCACGGCTCAGAGAGATTCTGAAGCCAGAAGCAAAGTTGATTCTGTGCTGTATTGAGCACGTAAACCAGATTAAGACTCATGCAGCAGGTTGTTGTCTTCGATCAAATGGGTCAATTGAATATTGACATTTTTTTGCAACTTTGATAGGGTCTAAGCAGGGTTTTTAAAGAAGAGGCTTAACAATGGTGTGTTTCCAACATTTAGGCAGCATACCAGATACCAAAGAAATGCAGAGAGGTTAAAATTAATTCAAAGGCTAATTTCAGGATCTTAGGGGGCACAAAGTCCTTGGGTGAGCCTGATTTGACACTAGTGATCAGAGCTTGTAATTCCTCCAAGGAGGGATAGGTGAAGCTGTAAAGACATACCGTACTGGCAGGGTCTTCCCCCCAAAGTTCCTAACTACCAAACTCCCATGCAGAATCTGGGAAAGATTGATAAATACTTGAGACCTTGTCGTGGAAGAACTGGGCAATGGAGTTACAACTCCCTAAAGTGGGGGTCGCCTTCAAGCCGACCCGATATAACGACATCAAAGATTTGACGATAGAGAATAATTCCCTTGCTGAGTTCTGGGCCGAGTTTATTTTATTGGTGTAAAAAGTGTTCCTGGTGGCACGAACGCTTTTATGATAGGTTAACAAGGTGATATGATAGTCCTGTTTACTAGTAGCAGGTTTTACTTTGTGCCAGATGCATTCCAGTTGTTTACAAGAATAGGAGCTCATCATTAAACCTTTCTGCAGAGGGCTTGGCTCTGTGTGCTATACAGTCTTTTAGTGGGGCAAGCCAAACCATAGCACTGGTGATCCAATTATCCAGTAGCTGGTTGGCTGATTCGCAATCCTTTCCCAATATGAGGTTATCGATCCATAAAGCTTCTGTTAGAGTCTCTGGTAAGACCTTAGCCCTTTTCCTGTTCTTACAGTTATCACCGGTCCTACGTATCATGCGAGGACTTGAGAGTCCTATTTAAAAGGGGACAACATAGTGATCAGACCACTGGTTGGGCACAGGTATTCTAACAGAGAGGGCCTGTGAGTTGGCAAAAACTGGGTCTAGCAAGTGTCCTAAGATATGCGTCGGGCTGATCACCTTCTGGGATAATTGGAGGATATCCAAATCTTTAATGATGGAGGCGGCCATGCGACACTTTGCATTCTCGAAGTGAATGTTCAGGTCACCTAGGACCACAAAATTATTTTAACGTAGGACATAAGCAGGGAAACCAGTCCACTAATGAAGACTCAAATATAGTCGCAAACCAGGAGGTCCATAAATAAGGAAGCCAGCCATTGAGATGATGCTGTAGAAGGCAAGATTAAAGAAAGAGGCTTCACAATCCTTTAACTGTGTGTCTGTGACTGTGCAACTGATATACTGTTCAAAAATTATCGCAATACCCGCCCCTTTGGGAAGAGCTATACTTCCTAACAAGTGCGTAGCCCTCCTGGATAGTGCTAAGGATGTCGGGGCTGGAGCTCTCCGATAATCAGTCTTCAGTTAGGAACAGCACGTCTGGGCTAGAGTCTCTGAGAAGATCAAAGATCTTAGTCTTGTGATTAGCGAAAAAACGACAGTTTAGGACAATACATTTGATATTTGGCACACTCAGTGCAGGTTACATCTGGGAGAGCGGGCGCCAAGCTGCTTTAGACATGTAAACCCGCAGGGAGGGTACCCGGAGATCCCTCCTGGAATGTCCAGAACATGATGGCAGTCGACAGCTAAAGACGTCGCCAGAATGAAAAGTTCTTCAGAAGAGTAGCATTTGGCTGAGCGTCTTGTTCGGGCAGGGGTCCTGACCCCGGGTGCTGATGGTCTTGCCATTTACACGCCAGTGGTGCGTCCGTGCACTGGCCATTCCTATACAGTCCACCTTCCAAGGTGCTGTGGCTATGGTACCAATTTTTGAAGAGACAAAGGTCCTAAACTTTTTGATGCAGAGCAAAATAATGAACTCAGACTTAAAATAAGAACTGTGTATCTTTTATCTCCAATGTCCAGCTGGACAGAGGGATGTTTATTTCTTAAGGTTGAGTAAAAGAATTCAGAGTTTTAGTGAAACAAACCACAAAATGATAACTGGGCACAAGCCTGTACCTAGTCAGAAGAGAAAAAACATTTACATGGGGGAAAGAATAACAGGCAAACAGATTAGAGCAAGAGGTGGCTTACAATACAATGTAATCTTGTGTAAACTCAAACCAACAGTAACTGCAACACGTTACACAATCAAAAAGAAGCAGTACTGTTGTCGACGTGATGTTTCGATCCCTATCTCCAAAAATTATTTGGGATCATCTTCAGGACTATCAAATTTACTTTTTGCCTGATTGTTTGTGTAAAAGCCTGTGGGATTAAACAGGAGGAAAGAAAAGGGAGAAGAGACAAATTATCTCAAGGGGAAATTTCAGTTTAAATACAACATGTCAGTCACAATTTTGGTGAACCAGACGTACTGTGCCATAAGGTGTAAAAACAAGGAGCAGGCAACCGTGCGGTGTGCACACGTAATGCGAAGCTACTTAAAAGGACATAGGTGGAGTTGTGCTCATTTTTCAAGTGGATGGTGGAGTAATTGCCAATATGTGCTTGCTCTTAGTGTCATGCGAGCAAGACAGTGCCTAAGTGAGTGAGGGCTCAGTGATTCGGCGCATTGATGATAATTGTGACGTTATTAAAAGACAATGGATGTGAATTGTGACGGTTCAGCGAAGCCGGCGTGTTTACAGTGACTAGTGTGGCTGTTTGCGAGCGGCCGGTTTGTGGTGCTTACACATGCTGATAAAATCCAGTTGCAGGAGTACAGACCTATGCACTGATTCGTAGTGCAGCCACGACATGAGCAAGAGGGGTCTTGCGTGAGGTATTATCTGCCAAGGATAGAAACAACGGATTAAGCGCTGCGTGGTGAATCGGCGAGTGTTAAATTGCAACCGTGTAAGTGAATTACCTTAGCCGCCGAGCGTGTAGCTTGGAGAGGCTTCTTTCGAGAAATAACGGCGCGTACGAGATTGGTGGTAACGTGCCTTTGGGGAGTGTGCAGCCTGCGGGAAAAAAGGGGGGGGTTATGATTTAATGAGGCGTGCCTAAAGCAAGTGGAAATTATGCTTGGCGCTCGGAGTGAGGGATTACCTTCGTAATTGTTCAGATACTGCAAAACACGAGCGTGGGAGGCTTAACAGTGGCCGCTGCGCGATGGAGCAGTCAATTGCATCGTGATCCTGCCGGGATTAGAAAGGGGGTCAGTGGGGCGGCTAGGTAGAGGAGAGAGGTAAGCGCGTCGCTGTAGTTCCTCTTACCTCAATGTATCACGGCAAGCGGGCGTGTGGGTCCCGTCCGATCAGCGTGGTAGCTGGTGCATGCAGGCTAGGCGGAGATGAGCATATAAGCGTGCATCTCTCGGGCCGTGGAGGCAAACAAGGAACTAACACGAAGTGTCGAAGGAAGGCTGAACCATGGGCGCCATTTTAGAGTGGTGAAGCGGTGAAGGACCGAGGCGGCTGGAGTGAGATTTGTGAGAAGGTGCACCAAGTGACACGAGAAATTAGGCTCACAGTGGATATCAAAACACATCAGGACACCAAAAATTAACGTTGTAAGAATTAATCCGTGTAGGTAAAAACAATTTCTTACTGTGCATCAGCTCAGGTACAGTACATAAGAGTTAGTGAATTACATTTCTGTAAAGGACTTTGATAGGTGCTGTGAGTTCACAACAGCAAAGGAGATTAATTCAAGGCAGATTTATGAAGTTCTCTGGTGCACTAGGGTGGATTTATACCAGACTAGTCCAGTCTTTAGATCTGTTGAGTCCATCCTGTATGGAGTTAAATTGAATGATTGATTTAAGCTCTTCCTTGTTGAGCAATTGTCCCATGTCCCCACCTCTGGGAGGTAGTTTCAAAACTTTGAGTACTGTCCATTTGAGGTCATCTTCAGTATGTTTGAGCGCTGCATAGTGGTCAACCAGTGGGGCATTCAGCGTCCCGCATCGAATGCGACTTCTATGTTGTCCAATTCGGGTCTTGAATTTTTGAGTTGTTTGCCCTATGTTTACCTTCAGGCAGGGGCATTGAATCAAGTATATAACATTGGGTGTATTGCAATTTGAAAAGGAGTGACTGTAGACAGCGATCTTATTAAATGTGAAACTTTTTCCTTCAATTGTCAGGTTACAATTATTACAACCACCACATTTGGAATGGCCAACAATGGGGGACAGACCCCATACAGTGTCAAGAGTGGAAGCAGATGGTGCGCAAGGGAGAGCTGCCCTAACAAGGTGATCTGGTTGCTATGGTACCGGCAACCAGAACCTAGCAACAAAAGAGGGACAAGTGATCACTAACTGGAGCCCAGCAGCTCTGTACCTCACAGGAAGGCTCCTCTTCCCAAAAGGTAAGTACTGAAGAAAGTAAAATAATTGAAATAAGAAAGGAAAAATAAGTGGGAGAAAGTAAACCAATAACGTGTTAGAAACGGCATTAAGAGTGCATTTAATTCGGGTGGTCGAGCGACTAAGCCGCCAACCCTCTGTAGGAGCCAGGCATCTCCATGCGCAGGAAAAACTTACAAGGAAAACAAAAGCAGGCATTATGTGAGAGAACAAGCATGCAAAACAGGTAGAATATTGCTCCTACCAGTGAGCTATCCAAGGTGTCCACGCACCGGTCATTCCTAAATAGCCCTTGGTATTAACATCCTCCATGTTTGTTTTATCTTCTCTTCTCAGTTTTGCTTGTGTTAAGGATTAGTTCTGCTCTCCCAGAGTGGAATATTGCCCTAACCTGTGTTCGCTCTCCAGCAGGCTGTTGACCTATTTCCTGGTTGTTCTGGTGCTCAGAAATTCAATTAGACCAGTGAAGCTACTAAGACTTGAAGCAGTGTGGGATGGGGTTTGGACCATGCAAACGATTAGTGCAAATTTAAGTACAAGCTCCACTCGAGTGGATGGACCTTTGCTTTAAGTTGAGGCTTAACACCAACTCATCAACAGTACGTCAATGACAGTGAAGTACATCAGGCTCCACAATTAGTAAAGAGAGTAGCAGATTTGCAAACCATTACATTTTGTTAGCAGATTAGCAAAGTTATAAATCTCAAATTGTTCAAATAATCCTAAATTTCAAATCATTCAAATAATCATAAATCAATAATCCCCTTATAAAAGTATTGATCAGTATATTCCAAAGCGATTCAAAAATAGCAAATACAAAGGCTAGTTATTTATGGTTTGTAAAATGCAAATTGAATAAGATCCAGTTTCCCCTTGAAGGGAAATTCCCTCATTCTAAACTACAGTTTCAAAAGAGATTGAGGAAGCTACGCAGCAGGTGTCAGCAGGTAAAGCCTCTAAAGACAGAACTAAATGAGCGTTCAATCAGAAAAAAAGAGAACATTTGCTTGAGAGTTTATGTCTATCAGGAGGAGCAAAATAAGCATAGGGTCTCAAGAGAGTGGAAAAGGGTATCTGCTTTCGAAAGAGTAGATAAGAGCCCCTGAAACTAACTAACACAGCAATGCACAAATACACATACAATTTCCACTGTGAAGTATAACTCCTTATGGTTCTCAAAGGGTGGGGACCAATCAAAATACGGCATTTCATGAAAATGTGGCTTTGTGCTCCTTCTTAGGCATCGCGTACAGGAAGCTCACAGCTGCACTGTCTCCAGGAGATATTGTGTACAGGATGGTACATCACCGTCAGCCCATCCACAGCACAGGTGCAAGAAACTCATTATTCAGCTTTCAGTGAAACTCGGAGGTACACAACTATCACACAACAAAAAGTGTAAACCAAGTTTTTAGCTCAAGTTACTGCAGTTTACCTCCTGAAAAGAGACAGAGTGAGATAACACACAGCAGCCAAAATGCATTTTCAACAATAGCATGAGTTGTTAAACGGATGTCTACATTTGTTATGGCTAATGTAATGGTAACACACTTTAAGTATGATTAACTACAGTGAGCAAATCACTAACTATGGTTAAATTTAACATGGAAATTACATTTTAAATAAACGTATATGAGCATTAATGTGTATGGTAGGCAAAACGAAAAATAGTGACAAGGCTTCCCTAGACCTAGGAGGAGATACATGTCATTAAATGTATGTTACCTTTGTAGTTTATATAACTTACTGTCTATACCTGTTTTATTACAGCCACTACATTCACAGATTCACCAACTCACCTTGGTTCCTCTTCTGCTGAGACCTTCCTCATTGAATGGAGACATTGCCTGTGAGACCTTAAGTTTATCTAAAGTCAATCCATGTGTCTGTGCATCTTGTTTCCTCCCTACCCATTCTCTTCCCCATGCTCATAGTTCTAGAAAATATTGCCCTGTGTTCTTTTCCTATGGAAGTGTGGAGGTTTGGGACTTTCATCTGAGTTCACATACTACTTGCTTGATTCATGACAAGTGCTACTGAGCTTCTCTCTTCCTACTAATATGTTGCTCTCCACCTCTCCGATTCCCATCGGGAAACATCCATTACAATACAGTCATTACAACACACCACCTTTACAACGCAACTGTTACAACGCAACTGCCTTTACATCACATGCCATTACAAAGCAGGCCATTACAACGCATGTCACTACAAAGCATGCCATTACAATCCATACCATTATAACGCATGCCATTGCTACGCATTATAAGGTAAGTAATAGAGAATTTTTAGTTTTAGGGTGGGTATGGGTTTTGGAGTACATAGGAATAGTAATTTTTAACCCTACACTATCTGACACATTCCCTACTGTTGCACTCACTGGAGTGGGAATAGTAAGTTTTACCCCTACACTTACCCTACGGTTGCCCTAAATGTATTATGCATTGTAATGGTACGCGTTGTAATGGAATGCGTTGTAATGGTAGTTTTAAAAAATGCCTTGTAATGGCATGCGTTGTAAAATCATGTGATGTACTGGTAGTTGCGATGTAAAAATGGTGTCGTAAAAGCATGCGTTGTAATTGTTTGCGTTGTGACGTCATATATTCGGTAAGGTAAACATCCTTTACACCGACTCCGTTACAACGCATGTCATTACCCCACATTTTTTACTCTGCAGCAACTTTTACAACGCAGGGCTTTACACCGCAAGTCATTACAATGCATTCCCCATTACAACGCCCCGATGGAGTTAGAATGTAAATTGCTTTGTAATGGACAATGCATTGTAATAACGTGGAGTGTAAAGCCCTGCGTTGTAAAAGTTGTTGTGGAGTAAAAAATGTGGGGTAATGGCACGTGTTGTAAACGTGTGCGGAGTGTTGTAGCATAGTAACTGCAAAGCACAATTAGGGTTTAATAAATGTTTTCTCTTTGTTCTTAGATGTATTCTTAGTGGGTTAGACGTGATCACATACAGTCTGTGTTGCAGCACAATGAGCAGGAGTCCAGTTTGGAGGCTTTGTAGCAGTGGTCTAATCTGGCAGTGGTCTGATAGGTTAATAGCCAGGCAGATCCTAGCCATGCATTTCCATCTTTATTTTAAATAAATCCTCTCCTTCATTTTCAACTTTTCACCACACTTAAGCATTTAGAATCTTCTAATTATTCACAAATTAATGCAGTAATGTTAAGTATTTACGTTATGGATCCATTCACTTAGGCTTAAAGACAAGAAAGGGCATGCCTACATTTGTAAGTAAAAGCTCAAGAATCCAATATCCTGAACACCCTGCAACGGTGTATTTAATAACGCAAAATGTGGGGTTGAACCCCTGAGGCTCAACAACTTGCACCCTCCTCCCCGAAACAACAACCTTCAGTGTTGATATGTGGCCTGCCTGCTGCCAGGCGCTTCCAAAGATACTCCTTAGCCAGTGTCCCCAAAAGCATGGGTGTCCAATGCAGGTCAAAGGGAGGGGGCATCCCAGGGCAGATTTTCATGGTATCCCCTTAAGGTAGATTTGCATAAAACAAGGGGGTGCAGCTCGTGACTGCTTTGAAGCCCTGTGTTGCTGTCCTGACACACGAGGACAGCGTGTGGATCTTTGCCCTTCCGGGACGCAGGGCGAGGTGAGAGAGAGACTCCTGTGGCCGCAGAGGAGGGAGATTAATATAGACAACAGGGGTCCTAGGGATTTAGGATGTAACAAGAAATGCTAATATAGACCACAATCAGTACTATATTTCTTTATCGCCCAGCCGGGCGTAGAATAATTTATTGAGAATAACATAAATTTACATTGACCAGGAGAAGGTCAGAATATGAACAACAAGATAGGGTACAGTCCTGTACCTATCCCGCAAAGTTGGAAAACCAATAGAGTCAAGCAAGGTAGAAGAAAGAAAGAGGTTTTTCAGGCAAGAAAAGATTTTTGGAGCCAAAGGATGGCTTGCGAATTCAATAAATAGTATCGCAAAATACATCCAACAGTGTCAACAGTAAATTATACACATTAGATCGTATGTGACACTGTTAAGAGCGTCGACGTTTCGATCCCTAAGGGCTCTCAATGAAATGGGATCATCATCAGGACAATTTATAATCATAGCCTGAATTACAATGCGAACGCCTGTAAGGGAAGAAAAATTGGGGGAAAAAATAGAAACATAAAGTCAGGCATCCGCCTGAATCAATAAGAATTAAAAACAATTCGACAGGGCACAAGTGCTATTTTTAAGGCCATTGCCGTGTTGCTACTCGCGGACACTTGAATAATGTGAAGGTGAGTATTGATATTCAGGACGTTTAAAAACCGGGTGAGAAACGGCGCAGTGGCATGGTGATAGAACTATGACAGCGAAGGTGGTAGAGTCTTCAATGTGCTCAATTCGTGAAGCAGTGATTCCAAGTGTCGGTTTTTGAGCATGGTTGGGTTCAGTTGACATGCGGTGGCAGTGAAAGTGGGTGAGGGATACAGGTGGGCAAACTGACTGTCTGTGGGCAGTCATATAGGCATGGTCAAGAAAAATTACCTTCACAAGTCCAAGATCAAGGTCGTGATGGCATGAGTGTTACTTAGTTGGAGAGGATTTCTCTTTCCGGCTCTGGGAAGTGATTGCTGTATGGTAAAAGAACATTACCATGAGAGGGTTGATGAGGGCAATAGTGCCGTGGTTGAGGGGGTAAGGATTGAGGCTTACCTGGCCGCACTTTGGGCAGCCGTGGTGTGGAAGTAGAACACAATGGTTTCTTCCCGTTTTGAGAGTAAGGTTGACTCCTTTGTTTGGATCCGCAGACTCAATACTAAATGACAAGGATTACAATTACGACAGGCCCTTTTAATGGCAATAGGGTGATGGTTGAGCTGCGTTTTGCAGTGGGCTTACCTAACTTCGCAGTGGAAGTGGCGGTGGGGTGGTGGGAGAAACTCGATGGTCTTCTCCCCCTTCAATGGCAGCGCGAATCCGCTGTGCAGAGGTGACTCTGGGCTGTTCTATTTAAGGCCGGAAATTGGTAAAGGAAGGACTAGGTATCACTTCCTGTATTGGCGGCCATCTTGGAATGGCAAGGTCGGGATGACCAGAGTGCAACTAGGTTGTGTTTACAGTGGCCATTTTGGAGGGGCGTGAGTGATAACGAACAATTAGAGTGAGTGACTTGTGCAATTTTGTGCTCTTTACCGCAAGTAGTGAAGGCCGTCTGTGCTCCTCATTCACACACATTAGAATTTGCAGCAGTTTAAGAACACCTTGTTTACGTCTTCACATTTCAAAATCTCAATTTTTTTTCCATTTTGCAGTGATAAAGGACGATCAATTATGTACATCCATTTGAGCATTCGTAGTAAGGATGTCCAGTCCTCTGTTCTATTCAGTCCTTTGCGAATAGAGTCTAGCAATATGATACATTTCAGCTCTTCTTTGTTCAGGAGACTGGTCATGCTCCCACCTCTCTGGGGAAGTTTCAGTGCCTTTAGTACCGTCCAACGGATGTCATCCTCATCATGGTTGGTCTCCAGGAAGTGTTCCACCAGAGGGGCATTTGGCGTGCGGCACCTGATGCTCCTATGTTGGCAAATCCGGGTCTTGATTTTTTGAGATGTTTGCCCAACATAATTCTTGTTGCACGGACATTGGATCAAATAAATAACATTGCTAGTGTTACAATTTGTAAGTGTGTTGCATTTAAAGGTGACATTATCAAATACAAAACTTTTCCCTTCAATTGTTAGGTCACATACTGTACAACTTCCGCATTTAACGTGTCCGACAATGGGGGACAGACCCCATGCTGACTCAAGAGTGGAAGAATTGGTAGGACTGGGTAGTGCTGCACGAACCAGATGGTCCTTTAAGTTCTTGCTCTTTTTAAATGCAAACAAGGGACGTTCGATCTCTAGAATTCCAGCATTGACTACGGGCCAGTGTCTTAGGATCACTTTCCTCAGGATATTAGAAATGGGGGAGAATGTTGTCACGCAAGCTATCCTGTCCATACTTTTCTTTTGGTTTGGGACAAGGAGTGTTTCACGTGGACGGTACCAAGCTCTTTTAAGGGCGTTTTTGACTATTTTCCTTGGGTAGCCCCTATTCTGTAGTTTGTTGGCCAGGGTAGAGCTTTCTCGAAAGTAATCCTCCTTATGGGAACAATTTCGCCTGATTCGCAAGAATTGGGAAAATGGTAAGGACTCCCTCAGGGCCCTGGGGTGATTACTAGAGTACTCTAACAGGGTATTTCTCTCCGTGGGCTTCCTATAAAGCTTTGTCAGTAGTTCGCCATCCTGGTGGAAAATAGTCAAGTCCAGGAAGTTTATGGAATTTTTGTCAGATGTTGAGGTGAATTGTAGTCCCAAACAATTGTTATTCATCCAGTGTAAGAAGTGGCGCTGTACATTGACGTCTAATCTCCATATCATGAAGATGTCATCAATGTATCTGCGCCACATGATGACACCGGAGAAGAAAGGATTTGAGGGTACAAGAATTGCCTGTCTTTCTATTTCATCCATAAACAATTTGGCCAGGTGTGGGGCAAAAATAGCGCCCATGGAGGCCCCCTTGATTTGTTGGTAAAAGGAACCTTGAAATGTGAAGAAATTCTTTGTTAAGCAGAGTTCCAATAACTTGCAAATAAAGGATGTTGGAATAGCATGTGGGCGGGGACGGCTGTCTAGAGTTCTCTGTATAACAAGTAAAGCCGTTGTTTGTGGGATATTCGTATACAGAGACTACACGTCCATGGTGCACAGGGTATCGGTCAGGGGATTGAAGGGATGGTGCTCGATCAGGTTAATCATGGACATGGAGTCACGTACATAGCAGAGTGTTGGAGGGACAAATTCTTTTATGAAAAAATCAACATAGGCCCCTAATGGTTCTAAGACTGAACCACAAGCCGAAACAATTGGGCGGCCTGGGGGAGTACTAAGATTTTTGTGAATCTTTGGTAAAGTGTAAATTACCGGGGTTCTTGGATTTTTCACGTTTAAGTAGTTAAACTCTTTTTTAGTCAGGAAGCCTTCAGATACTGCCTCGGTTGTTATTTTCCGTATTAGTTCCTGGATGGATTTGGTCGGGTTGGATGCGAGCCTGAGGTAGTGATCTGTATTGTTAAGTTGTCGTTGGATTTCACTTGTATAAGAGTCAAGCTCCTGTATGACAATTTCACCCCCTCTATCTGCACTTTTGATCACTATTGAATCATTACGTCTTAGAGAGTTAATGGCCTCTTTCTCTTTTAGTGTGATGTTATATGGTATGAACTTTCTTTGTTGTTTCATATTTGAGAGGTCCTTAAGTACTAGTTTTTCGAATGTAGTGACCTCTGGTGGAATCATACTAGCCGATGGTAAAAAGGTCGAAGGAGGTCGGAAAGGAGTCTGAGCATTTAATTCAGGGGATGGGTGGAGTTGAAAAAACGGTTTTAAGCGTACTAGTCTGAAGAATCTCAAGAGTTCGGTGTGTAGTTCCATAAAGTTGGGTGCCACAGTTGGAACAAAAGTGAGGCCTTTTTTCAAGAGAGAGAGTTCGTCTTGTGCCAGCAAGTGAGTTGACAGATTAAAGATTGGGATGGTGTCTACTGAGGAGGTGGTCCGTATTACCATTGGTAATAATTGTTCCGTGTCCTCCGTTCGCCTGGTGGATTGACCCATCTCTGGGGTTTTTTGAAGCGCCCTCGTTGAGGTGGTTCTTGCTGGCCTCTCGGTAAAAAAGTACTCGAGTTCTGATGTGCTCTACCACGTCTCGATGTACTAGATCCTTCACCGGCGTCTGAATTGTCAGACGACTCAGCCGAAGTGTCGGAGAAACCTACCAGGTTTTGTCCCCTATTGAATCTGCCCCACGGTCTATTTTGTTGGGGGTTGTTGTAAGCTTTAGTCTTATAAAAGTCCTTTTGCAAGTAAGGATAAGTTGTTTCAATATTATAGGATTTTATGTCCTTTTTCACTTTATTTGATTTCTTATTCTGCTCTATTCTGTAGAACTCTGCAACAGTTTTGTCTACTTGTTCGATGAGTTTTTTGCTGTCAGCGATAGTATCAGGAGCCTCAAGCTGTTTTAGGATTTCGGCAATCTCTGTCTCTAATGATTTTAGGGTTTCAGCCGCTGTATCGATGCCTAGTGCCAACCAATGGCGGGAGCAAGTTGTCCCTATGTAGCTAAACCCTGATATATATTTTGGGTTATCCGTAAAGATGCCCGGTATATTTCGAACTTGGAGGCCTAAGGGGATTACCTCAGCTTTGAGATAGTCAGTTAACATCAACACCATTAACTGTAGGCGGACTTGCTTTTTCCTCAATTTTTCTAGCTGTTCAGGGAGTGAGGTATTTACTTGGTTAGAGATATCTGCATTTTCCGAAAGCAGCGAGGGTCCTGAGCATAGATGTTTTAAATAGTCGTCTGTGTAGAGTGGAGCCAGATTTGACATAGTTACCCTGTCGAGAAAAGTAAGAAAAAAGGGGGGGAGAGAAGGGATTCTCCGTGTGGGATTGAGTATACGAACAGTGGGGTTATAGAAGTACTAGGTACTAGGGGACCCAAACTAATTAGTTTGGACAGGATGTGAGACCTTGCAAGGAGGGAGAGGCGCGCTGACCGGGACTGCGAGGACCAGCATTCCTGGAGTCATCGACAGCTGGTTCCTCTTCCCGGCCGAGCCGCGCCCCCTCCCAGTGCCTCGCCCCCCTGCCAGCTGCTTATTGCTCCTCGCGGCCCCCGCTTCGCGGGAGCCGCTGGTGACCGCTTTGAAGCCCTGTGTTGCTGTCCTGACACACGAGGACGGCGTGTGGATCTTTGCCCTTCTGGGACGCAGGGCGAGGTGAGAGAGAGACTCCTGTGGCCGCAGAGGAGGGAGAGGCGTGCTGACCGGGACTGCGAGGACCAGCATTCCTGGAGTCATCGACAGCTGGTTCCTCTTTCCGGCCGAGCCGTGCCCCCTCCTAGTGCCACGCCCACTCAATTTATATAATCAGACCTGCAAACGCGCATCGCGGGACGCGCGCGGGTCGTAGCCCGGGGCGAAGCCCGGGCAAAGGGCGGGCCCTCTGTGGCCCTCCGGGGACCGAGGAGCCGGGCCGGGGCCATCCCCTTTTCATCTCCTTTCCCTGCCAGATTCTAGTAAACTGCACATGTGACTGAGAAACTACTGTTCATAATCTACTTTTGTTTCCCACTTGAGACCGGAACTATCCCCCATTATGCCCTCCAATCTGGTAACTAAGGACAATTATTTAATTAAAAAGGTTGCGCAAATCAACAGCAATAGAAGGGCGTCCCTGGGATTGGAGCATTCTCCTACAATTATATCGGAGCCTCTACTTACTGTTACAGATACACCTTTGTCAGAGGTGCCCTCTGCCCCTGCAGGCAAAGTAACTACCGTTGTTGCCATGGTCCACGCGGGTCAGCATGACGAGGGTTCCCACGCTCAAGCCCTTATAGGGACAGGCATAGGTTCTCTTGAAATATATGAGCCTGCAGCAAAAGAATGCCCTAGAAGATTTAAGAAAGCCCGAGTAAGACGCAGGGGGAAGCAAAGGAAAACCAGCCATACAATTACACAAGGAGGGGGTGGGTGAGTTTGGAACTTTACTACCACTTACAGAAACGAGATCATCTAATTTAGGAGAAATAGGGGATGCAATCTCGCCCAAACGCCGTAGAGATTCTCTGCTGCCTATCGATTTATCACACTCAGGGGTCACAGATAACATTGAAAGCCCTTCTGCTGACCCGACCATGATAAGCAAACATCTCTTGTCTAGTACACCTGCTAGTTTATCCCTATTGGACTTACCTAGTGGGAATGATAGTGTTAGGCTATCGGGCTCCCCAAAACTCCCTATTGAGTTGTCGCCCAAGCCTCCTACATCTCCCCTAATTACGAGAAACAGCAAAAAAAGGGGGGGGCGCGCCATTGGGTAATAGAGCACATAAAATAAGGAAAGGGGTAGCTCACTCTCCTCAGTCACAATCTGGCCAAACCCTAGTATGCGAGGCGGCCATGATGGCCAAAATTGTAGAACTCATCAGGGGTGTTACGCAACCACTTCTGGACAAGACTATTATGATGTGCACACACCTAGATCAAATAGAGAAGAAGGTCGAACAGAACTCCCTCCTCTTATCTGACCTGGTAAAGGGGCTAGATAAAGCTAAGACGAATTCCTCATTAAGAGCCAACCCACCTGTAAAATCTAAAGTAACAGTTCCCCCTCCAACACGAGCACCTATAACACCAGGACCTATAATATCGGCACCTGTGCAAAAACAGAAATCTGTGCAAGAAGGGGTAAGATCGGGTAGTCCTGCGATTACGTTATTAACTCCAACTCCACAATTGGCCACACCTCAACTCGTGGCTCCAGCAACCAAGGAGCAAACATCTAAACCAGGGGGAATTCAAAATCAAGGTGGTAGTAAGGACTTATTAACGACTAAGCCAAGTAAAGGGAATGCTCTGGCCATCGCTCCCGAAAAAACTAGTCGTATCATAGATTTATCCCCTGATTCTGCCCCTATGTTATTGTAATGGCAGGGGTCCCAGAACTGCCCGCAGGTAAATGGGAAGATCATGGAGCACTACGGAACAAGGTTGCCTTTTGGCTCCGTGATAACAGACCGTTACCTGAATCTATAAATGGTGAAATTTTAAGTGTAAGCCGTGCAAACTGGGTGGGAGCCAGGCCAAAGGATAGAAATGGTGATGTCTTAATCATTAATTTTAAGGATCACAGGGCCGTGAGGCATATTGGTGATTGGTTCGATGCTAGAAGCAGCGATTCCATCTCCACACATCTTCTATCCTATTTCTACCCCTATGCACCGCCAAAAAGCTTTAATAGCTGGGGCAGGGACAGGCAGCTTATTAAGAAGCCAGTCTACCAACATCGGGGGTTTGGAAATGCAAGATCATGGGATAGGGTTGGACCTGGGGGGGTACCACCTGTGCTGGGCAGTTCTGTCTATGCAAGTGGCCAAGACCCCTCTTTTTACTCTCAGAGGCCGGAGGACTTATATCCCAGAAATCAGCATCAAGTCTATCAATACTCCCCTTTCAGTAATCAATACCCACCATACTTGGGACCCAACCTCACTCACGGGAGACCATGGGACAATAGAGGATTGCCTCCACACATGTATAACCTACCAATCCAAATTCGCTTCCAGATCTTCTCCGGTCTGGATGGGGTAGATTGACAGCAAGCCCAGATTCCCAGAGAAACTGTGGCTGGGGAAAACCCCTCTCCCCCAGTTTTTCAAGTTTCTACTAGGGGTGGGGTTCTCTCCAATAACATTGAGGCCCCCATTGAGTCATCTCAAGAATCGCCCACATTAAATAAGACCCTCACTCTCGATAGGCTGACATCGTGTGACAGTGCTATCCTGAACCAGACGCCACCTATTGCAGGCGATAACAATGGGAGCAGGGAAAAGATAGGAAATGGCCCGACACAGGTGAAGAGTGACCTTTGTGCGCTGCTTTTCTGGAATGTAGCAGGGTTGAGGCAAAAAATTAGTAACCCAGTCTGGGAGTCTGTAATAAGTGGCTAGGATATAGTGGCCCTGCAAGAAACATGGACTCAGGACCCAATCCATGTAAATGGTTATAGAACCTTCTTTACCTCAGCAGTTGGAGGCCACTTTGGAAGGGCAAAGGGTGGTTTGACTACGTTTGTTTCAAATCAAATCAAAATCAAGCAGGTTCATTGTCATTTATATTCTAATGACTTTCAGCTCATAATTCTAAGAGATTTTAAAGGAGCGAAGGTGATTATTATTAACTTCTACAATAATGTCCCGAGGGATGAAATTGTGGTTGCGATGAAGCAGCTCAAGGAGGTAGTTCAATTAGAGGTAGATAAAAATGACAGAGAACTAGTAATTTTATGGGGGTGGATTTTAACTGTTCACTCTGTACCAAAGGGAGCCAGGGCCTATGTGGCCTAATGACAGCGAGAGATATGCATCTGACCCATTTTGATCACACTTTGATGGGGGACTTGTTGAATGAATTACTATTCATGTTTGTCTTGGGGTTTGCAAATGAAACAGCTCTAAAACCCACACCCTTCGCCCCGACCTTTGTTGGTAGAGATTTGGCGTCAACTATTGACTTTATCATCTCCTCCAGCAATCTTAATCATAGAGTGGTGGGGGTTACAAACATCCAATTGCCCTTAAGTGACCATCTCCCCCAATGTCTCAAGGTAGCAGATTTGTTCCCAGACCCATCGACGGCCGCGCCTCCTGTGGAGGCAGCGGTTGATGTGGTTCTCGGGAGACAAAATGGGTACACACTCAATTGGCGTAAAGTAATCCCCGCAACATTCTTCAAGGAACTCTGGGAGGCGTGCTCCACTAGTTTTAGAGATAATTCTAGTTCTAGTAATGATCCAATAATTGAGCACTTTGGTATAATAGCCACAAATATAAAAAGTAGCTTAAGGGTGGAGGCAAAACGTAGAGGTAAGGGGTCCAAGAGTTGGTTCGATAACGCATGCACCAGGGCGCTGAAAAATGTAAAACATGCAGTACACAGAAGCCCCAGCGACTCAGGTGAAATAAGAGCATGTAGGTCTGCGTATAACCAGGCCCTCAAAGTAAGGAAAACCGTGCTAAATAAGGAGGCAATAGATTCACTCTGCGAGGCTTCAAAAACTAAAAATTCCGCCGCATTTTGGAAAGTAATTAACACCCCTTTCCCTTACGAAACCCATACGGCGCGAATTGAGATCGCAATAAACGAGGATAACTGGGTGGATCATTTTTCTAATCTCTATAAGGCACAGGATGTTACTTGCAGCGGAGGTCCTCATATTAGCTTGGACTTACAACCAGGCTCTAACTTGGTTGTAACACTAGATGAGGTATTGCGTGCCCTGAGAGCTACCAAAGGAGGCAAGGCAGCTGGGCCTGACTGGATCCCCGCGGACCTTTTTAAAGCAAACACTGAAATCTGGGGCCCAATGTTGGTACAACTTTTTAATGCGGCTTTATCGAGGGGCTTGAAAGATTCCTGGTTTACCTCTGTCATCGTCTCAATTTATAAGAAGGGGGTTAGAAACAGCTGTGCCTGTTACAGGCCAATCTCCCTTCTCGATTCTTCAATAAAAATCCTGGAACGAATAGTGTTGGCAAGACTTCAAAGCTGGGCGGAGGAAAATGAAGTCATGAGCGACTTGCAATTTGGTTTCCAAAAAGGGATTGGCACAATCGAGCAAGGCCTAAATTTAATGTTATTGCAACACAAATACATAAGGATAAAATCGGAACGCTTGTATTTTACCTTTGTGGACCTTTCATCAGCGTTCGATTGCGTGTCACACACCAAATTGTGGGCAATAATGAAAAGTTTGGGAGTGGACAACACCATCATCTGTTTCCTGAGGGAACTTTATAGTGGAGCCACAGCTTCTGTTCGTTACGGTAGGGGGGGCGAATGCTCTAGACAATTTAGTGTGGGCCGTGGAGTGCGTCAAGGTTGTGTTTTAGCACCTTTTCTTTTCCTCCTTTACATTAATGGGCTTGAGCATCACCTGCTGCAGGAGTGCAGAGATATGCCCAGGGTAGGGAGGAGGGCAATCCCTGCGCTCTTGTATGCGGATGATGCCGTGCTTATGGCACGTACTCCCCAGGCTTTGCAAAAACTAGTAATAAGTTTTGAGAACTTTATGCTGAATCTAGACCTACTAGTAAACTGTAGTAAAACTTTCACAATGAACTGTGGTCCAAAATCAGGTAAACCGATGAAACGGATGCTTTTAAATAATGTTCCATTAGACAACACCCCAACTTTTTCCTATTTGGGCATTTTATTCCATGAGTCAGGTTCTTGGACAAGCGCAATTAAGGCCAGAACTCTTCTATTTATGAAAACGATCATGGCCCTAAAGAATTTTGTTAGAAAATTGGGCCGATAAAAGAAATGTTAACTATATATAAGGCAACATGCTTATCCGTGGCTATGTATGGCTCAGGCTTGTGGGGGTACGCCAATGTTGATCCAATCCAGGTGGTGGAAAACAAATTTATGAGGGAAGTCCTTGCAGTTCCACAGTGTGTTGCCACATTTAACTGTCACGCTGAACTTGCTCAACCCTACATAACAGATATTATTAAAATTCAACCTATCCTTTTGTGGCACAGGGTATGGACCACTAATGAATGTGTTATGAATCGGGCTCTATTACAGGATACCCTCAGCCTGGATCATGTGGATAGATCAGAATGGCTGGGATATGTAAAGTGTTTCCTGACTGAGATTGGGTGCTATTCTTATTACTCGGATCCATCTTCATTGGATAGTATCTCTAGGAGTTCACTGAAAACCCTTTGCCTGGACCATCTTGAGGATAAGAGGAGGAGAGCTGAAACTCTGAAACATTCAGTACATTCCCACCTCCTTACTCTCTGTGAGACTAAGTCTGTACAGCCATACCTATCCCTGCCCATGACAAACTATGATCGTTTTCTTTTAACTCGTTTCAGATTTTGTATATTTTTTAGATTGGTATCTTTCCCTAGTATGAACTCATGGATGCGTATATTGCCCACTTGCTCGTGTGATGGCATGTCACAACAATCCGATAATCATATCCTTTTCTTCTGCAGACTTTATAGTGCCTCTCTTAGAAAAATCATTGTCCCTTTTTTAAAAGAAATGAATTTAACCAGATGCCGCTCAGCATTTTTAGAAGTCCAGAGAATGGATATGGTTTTAACTGTAACTGTGGTTTTAAGTTTTTTTAAAAGTGTTCTCAAATGACGGAAACAAATGGTAACTGAAATGGTTTAAAAAAAATTCTTAGTGAATAACCTTCTAATGATCTCCCTTAAGTGAACTCACATCATGAGCTGTAATCATTGTAATTTGTTTTTTTTGTCTGCTACTTTTATGGTTACTTGTTTTAACCGAATAAAGTTCTTTGAATCTGAATCTGAATCTGCATAAAACAAGGCTCAATAGAAAGATTATATGCGCAGATGTTATCCAGAAACCTGTCATGCATGCTACTCTCCTGGGTCTATGTTGGATACCCTTCACATAAGAGGTTTGGCCAGGGGCAGTGAAATTAAAGCGTGAGCGGGTAAACATACTGACAGACTAGCGAGATAGGTTGAAGGTATTTGACTCCACAGTGAGAGTTTTGAATAAAAGTAATAGAGAAATACACAAATAAATTTGTAAATATACTGTACTACTCAGTCGGTCATTGTACTTGTTTTACAGCACCTGCTTGCTAATGAATGTTGGAGTAAAGTCTATAGACAAGGTAACTATCAGTCTAAAGATGTACTGATAAAGCTGAAATGAGTACGTTTCACAGAGGTTGCTCCATTATCTTAAGTGCAAAGTCTTTATACATCCATCAGAACAAGACATCTGCAAGATGGCGGAAGTCAGTGTTCCTGAGTGACCGTGTGCATGCATAACCAACAGCCTCATTTAGAGAGGGGCTGTAAGGCACAAAATGGACGATAACCAGTTCAGAAAACATTTCTGCTATTGCTGCAGGTAGCTGCAGTAATTTTGCTTCGAAAAACTGCAAATCAGTGACATGTTTCAACAGGCAAAAGACGGCCAGCTAAAGAGGGCTAGAAAATGAATGTTCCCTGAATATTCCCACTTTATTTCCGTTTAAGGTGATTTGGGGCCAATATACAAAGGCATATAGGAGTATGTGAAACGGCAATGCAGGAGTCTAACTTTATGCGCTCCAAACTGGCCCTTTGGGAATGGGGCTCAATATTTGTTTTGGACTGTAACCCGTATTCCTTCATCATTACTATGCTTTTAAATAGTATCTCCTATTATGTTGCTGTCAGTCCATATGGCGATAATGACTGGCGGTAATGCAGTCCTACTTAACGGTCTAAAATTGAAGCATAACTTGGTCTAAAATTGTTTCCACCATCACTTGCGCATTCTCACTTCAGCAGCAAAGCGCTACTGGAAACATGAGAGAAAATTGGTGGGATTAGTGTGTGGAATTACCGCCACACCTCCTGGTAAATACCCCACTGAGACGCAGCAGAGGAGAATAAAATGGCCAGTGACTACAGGGCACTTTTGAAATAAGACAAATTATTGGTGGGTTCATATTAACCCCCCATTAACCCACGGCGGCATTATCACAGGGTATAACTCAGATTTATAAACGAACCCGCCAGCCCTAAGTGCTTAGAATACAATGACAGCATTAAAGAGCCCCACGGATGTTTCTGGAAGGTCAGTGTTTGTTTCAGAAGACTGCGCCAGATTACAACTGGCCCCAACAGCGCTGGGATGCCTGGCTTCACCTTGGGGATGCCCAGGAGTGGACATTTCACAGGGAAAAGCCAGGAAGGGTTCCACAGTGGTATGCGTTACAGCGCCAGGACACCCCAGTTGGGGTATTAGTGCGCTTTACAAGTACAAATTACATTTACATTTACATTTACATTTACAACTGGTTTGTAAATTCCAATGGCCCGGTACATCTGATTTAGTGGACAGGGAATTTTTCGGGCCCACTTGTAATCCGGCCCAGAAAAGGTTACGCCCAGTCCTTTGTTTTTAGGATATGACAGAAGACGCCATGTGTACAGTAATTGGAAATGAGGCTGAAGTCCAAATGTATGGTATTGACAGGTTCATCTTTCACATTTTGCTATCAGAGTTCATGGCCCATAATAAGACTCTGAGCGATGCACAGGAGACGTGTTTCAAGGAGAGGCGGCAGGAACGGAGACACAATGAATCGTGGCTGCTCTCGCTGGAGCGATGTCTTTAATGTTTAACCTCGCACGTGCCATTCCACCGTCGGACGCAGAGACATGCTTTGTCCGGGCCCGAGTGAAGGCTGTGAGGCCCTTAGGAAATAGAATGAGGAGAAAGGGCACGGATCAAAGAGAACGAGCGCCTTTGGCCTCCCTTCAAGGTTGCTCATTGGGTGGAGCGCTCGCTGCTGAGATCTCTGTGCAACCTGGAGGTCAGAGGCCCTGACAGGCCGTCAAAATCTTTCATGTTCCCGAGGTCGATAATAAAAGACGTGTGACCTGTGTGGTGCTGTAGTAGGAGCTACATCACATCCGAAACATGTATTCATCAATGGGATTTAAACGTCGTGAATCATGACGTGTCTTTCATTTCTCTAGAAATTAAAAGTTTCGAAACTGGGGGGGGTTGGCATATTTATGAAAGCTTTGCGTCATGTTTGCACCACGCAAAGTGGTACACACGTGAGACAAACCTCTAAACAAATTTATGAAGCAACGCAGAGCCACTTTGTGTGGCTTTGAATGGCTTAAAAAATCTGGAGTAACCCAACACAGCGCAAATTGCCGAGTTGCCTTACTGTGGGCAAGGGAGGGGTTCCATGGACGTTGACGTAGGTGTCCCCACCCGACTCCAATGGTTTTTGAAGCATTACCAGATTTACAAGGACTTGCAAACCTGGGAGTGTGCCAAAAAGATACAGCCCCCCAGGAGAAGCGTAACATGGAGAAATATCTTTATTTTTCATATTTTTTTCCTCTATGTTTGCTGCATTCTGCAGCACACAAAGATAGAGGAAAAAGCCTCTCAGAATTGTTTTTGTTCCAAAAGGTGCCATATCCTGCACAAAACAATCCTGCCTAGACCACAGGCTCCAGTGCACCATGGGGCAAGGGTGCTTGCATTGGTGCTGGAATGCCAAAAGGGTGCCAGCTCAGAGGGAAAGGACAGGAATTCGCCTAATTGGATAAATACATTACATTTCTGCCCTTTCCCTGTGATGCAGGGCAGCGCAGCAAGTTGACTTACCACGCTGCCTAGTGCCACAAATTGCATTATACGGCGCTAAATGTTATATTGTCTGTGTGTGATGTTATCTCCCACCCATTGGATTGTCTCTATTGCCTTTTATGGCTTTGCTCCGGAAACCTCAGTAAAGCCAGGAAGTGGTTAGTTTGAGTTGGTGGCTACTAGCAGTAGAAAACTATGTGCAAATCTGCAAAAATAATTTTCATATTTCAGAGTTATAAATTAGGTGTGCAAAAAAGATATCTGTTGAAATAGTTGGGAAAATGTACAATTATATAGATTAATTTACTGTCGAAACAAATGATATCTAACAGCATTCACAGTATTTATTAATTTTCACTGTCTCTTGGTGTGTTCTGATGTTAAGGTCTCTTTTCCTTTCATGCACATTTTACTCAAGCCTCCAGATACCCAGATGCCATGTGAACTAACCCCAATCCCTCTGTGCGTGATAGGGTCTCAGTAAAACGGATAACAATTCATAACATATAGCACAGGAAATTTGCCTTCTCTGGCTGATAGTACAGAGTTTGTAAGAGTTTGTATAGTGCTGAGTGACTTGAGTAACTTGGTATAGACTATGTTACATACTGCTTTAGTGCAAACTTCACTCATGTACAGACCATACACACTGTATAGAAAGCAACATCACACACTTCTTACACACAAGGCCAGATTTACCTAGACTTTGCACCTGGTTTGCATCACAATGTTGGCGCAAACTGGCTCAAAGTGTTGTATTGAGAAATATTTTTGAGCACAAATGTTGCTTTGCACTGTAAAGTAGCCCTAAAGTAATGCAAAGTAGCACTACAGGTTATTTTGCGCCTAAGGGGCATTCCATGGGTGGAACATGTGCTTTTCCATGCAACCAGCCAAGAGTTTTGATTCAAATTCCTATCTATGAACAGTAGTAGACAGTGATTTTGTGAAAAACATCACACCTATTTGAGGCATGTGTACCGTTGGAAGAATTGTACTTTTCTGCAAACATTTCCAAATTTGCATGTGTGCTGTACTGCACAACACACTTACAAACTTGCAAATGCATCAAACTTTGTCTAAGCATAGTATTTTGTACTCCAAGGTCACCCTTCGAGATCAAAACCTGTGCTAGACATCCTGCACATACCATTGCACTATGGTGCAAAGGTATGTGCATGGTGCAGGGCCACCAAAAGCGCACGGGTCAGGAGGAGAGAGTGAGAGCACCATATTTTAGCAGATATGGCACTTTTCTGCTGTCTCCCTTTCACACAAAGCTGTGCAGCAACCAAATTTGTTGCTGCTCAGCGTTGCATCATTTCTTTGTAAAT
This sequence comes from Lissotriton vulgaris, assembly GCF_964263255.1. Classification (NCBI taxonomy): domain Eukaryota; kingdom Metazoa; phylum Chordata; class Amphibia; order Caudata; family Salamandridae; genus Lissotriton; species Lissotriton vulgaris. Next base: position 617,422,572 of record NC_141698.1, read on the forward strand.
TTCTCTGATGATGAAGATCTAGCACAAGAAGAAGCAGTTAAGCTTCTCTCACAGAGACACACACCAAAATGTGAAGCAACACCCCACATTAGATCGAAAAATATTACCGATTACTTTACTTTGGTAATCAATGTTCCAATTAGTTTGCTTCTATTGGATAGCAACATTAGAGTACGCTAATTACATTATCCTGTAATTGGATGCAGAAGGAGATTACTTTGGCACTGTCACGATTTAAGAGATTATGGACAGAGACTACATTGACTATTTTTTCTTTACTGGATTACACAATGAAAGTACATCGATTACTTTACAGTGTATTAGCTTGCAGAATAATATCACTCAATACTTTACGCTTAGCTGGATTACCTAAGGAATTTACTTTATCTGCTTTGATTGCAGTATCCTAAATTAGATTGCAGAATTACTCTGTCACCTGCATAAGGGAATTGCTCCCTGCTCTTAACCCTTGATTAGATCACAGAAGAAGATTGCACATATTACTTTGCACTCCATCAGATTAAAGAAAGAGATTACAGTGACTACTTCACTGAGCATCAAATAACATACAATGTTCCTATTCACTTTGTGCATTTTATTATATAACAAAAATAAGATGGTTATATCTCTCTCCTTGAGAGAAATAAATATGGCTAAAACAACAAGGAAAATATTTTAATAATGATGATGAAAATAATGATAAGAAAAATACCAAAGCAACAACAGACAAATTCTGCTGCTATTGATAATAATAAAAACAATAACAGTAATAATAATAATAATAAAAATAACATAATACTACTTCTAAAAATGATAACAACATACTACTACTACTGCTAATATAATAGTAAATTAATTAGGTGTCCCTGCAATAGATCATAGAAGGAGATTACTCTGGTTGCGGCACCCTGCATTACATCACTGAAGTGCGTTGCTCTGATTCTTCCATCCTCTCATTTCATAAGGCGATGAGAGATCCTGTGCCGCTAAAACACAGGAGCGACATTAGCCTTGTATTGAGCCATTTCCTTATGTGAAAGTACCGGCAACCCATTAATTTATCTCAGGTAATGCTTTACGACAGCTAAATGACTGCTTTATGTTCTGTAGGTCCTTTCCCTTTCCTGGTGCAATACATTTTGATAAGTAATTCATTGTTGTTCTCTTTATCTGTCTAGGTAATGCGAGGCTTGCATTGTGTGCATTGTTTCATGGTTCCCACAGGACAATCAACAATACAGGAGATCTCTATAGTCATGGTATTTGGCCTATGTCCAACACAATCCAAGATGCCCCTCATCGTTTGCTATAACAATGCTCCCAACAATATTCAACACTAAAGAACCACCACACAACCAACAGTACACTTTAGACAGTCATCTTACATACATCCTTCAACGTCCAGATACCTCAAGTAGTAGATTATCAACAAGCACCCAACAGCACTTAAAATTCAACACTGCATCTGATTGAGACCTGCCTTGATATGTTTTTAATTGATGTCACTCCAACAGAGTGTGTACAGTGAAACCTCCTGGCACCTTTATTTACTCAATAGGGTAACACAACTATTATTCGGTTGACAAAGCACTGCCCCTTCACAAGTTAACCCCTCTTTTCATACCAAACTATATCTCAGAACCATTCAGAAGTTAGCCTTAACATACCACTCTAACATGTGTTCTACATTACTTTGAAGATACAAATTGGCAAAACAATCCTTCCAACAGAACTGCCCCTCCGGCCTGTCAAGGGAAACTATGTATTTTACTGGATTAGAAAATACAGCAAAGTAATCCATTGTGATCCATAAATATAGTAATCTATAAAGATTCCTGAGAGGATCAAGCACATCTTATTCTTTCCCTTAACTAATATGAAACAATATTAATCAATACATTTGACAGATTGTTCATCTGAATCAAATCACAATGAAGCAGAGAATCCCGAAAGACATTTATGGAAAGGGCACCCACACTCCGAAAGCACTATGGGGTGATGAAAAATGGTAAAACCTTTCTATTTAAATGCTAATGGAGCATAAAATATTATTGCCGAAGGCTACAGATAAATTCATGAGGATGAGAATCCCTATTGTCATTTCCTCTTTTAAGATTAGTGCCGATTAATTTCCCCTCAATAGGGGACACAATATTGAAAACAGCATTGTGATACAAAAATATTGTGTCAAAAATATAGATTACAAAAATATCGTGTCCCTAGACTTATAATCCTAAGTACAAAATAACAAAAAAATATAGTTTCACACTAATATCCGTAAAAACATTCAAAAGCATTTTTATATGTACATATAATTAAAAAAAGTAAATCTTAAATATTTCCATGTATAACATTAATATAAGATAAATTACATAAATGTTAAGACTAATTACTACTGTATATAAATATATACTTATGTAAACACGCACACATATGTGTGTCTGTATGTTTATTTATACATACACATGTAATCTAGCACTATTATTAAAAATATATATTTTACATTATATCACCATTTAAGGATTTGTTAAATGTACAACTATAAAAAGCAAATATATCTATTTTTATATATGCATATCTCAGGCCTGGACTGGCCGTAGCGGGCACTGAGCAATCCCCGGGTGTGCCGCACGGGTAGGGGCTGGTTTTGGGCCCCTGGGGGCCGATTTTGTTACAGGGCCGTTTTTGCAGCATGGCTGCAATATCGACCCTGTAACAAAATCGGCCGAAAACCGGCCCGGCGAAGAGCTCGGCGACCCCGATGTGATGTGCGGCCGAGCACTCTGCCAGGGCTCCGCCAGGGCCGGTTTTGGTTCCCAGTCCGGCCACATCATTGTTTTGCACAAAAAACGTTATGTCTTGCAAGTTGGAGCCCCGCATGAGCGTGCTGAGGTATATTGTATTATATATATATATATATATTCAATGAAAAAACCATTGGTTTTAGGCCATATATAGTTAGGGATTTGCATTTACAAAACCTTATTTTACTCGCATAAAACCATTGAAATTCCATATATAGTTATAAGCGCTAACTATATATCGCGCACCCGCAATCCACTGCTGATGATGTCACATATTACATCATTCATGACATGGTTAGTGACATCACTGATGACATCACTGATGACATCTCAAATGACATCACTGATGACATCTCAAATGACATCACTGATGACATCACTGATGACATCTCAAATGACATCACTGATGACAACATCCAGTGACTGTATGTTTCTGTAAAGTTAAAATATGTCTTACATATTGAAGAATGAGTGGATGTATAAGTGTCTGGATGAAGGATTTAGTAGGTGCATGACTGACTGTATGAGTGAGTGATTAAATGTGTCTCACTGAGTGCATGGGTTAGTGACTAAACTGTCTTAATTTGTGCATCAGTATGTCTGTTGTTGTGTAAGCTGCTGCATGTGTTGATCAGTAGCTATAAGAGTGGCTATATGGGTTATTGATTGGTTGCCCAAGTATTTGAATGGGAGGCTGAGTGTGTGTGTGGGTGGCTGGGAGGTGTGTGACTCTGTGCATAGATGTGTAAGCAGTTGATTCACTAGGTGTATGAGTTCAAGAGTGCATGTGGAAACAGCTATATGGGCGGTTGACTGTGCATGGGTGTGTTGGTGAGTGAATGGATATCTCAGTGCTACATGTGCAAGTAAGTATGTATGTAAAACACAATACATGTGAGAGTTGACATATATAAATAACTGTGGATAAGAGCCAGTGAATGTGTGAGTGGCTGTATGAATCACTGTGAGCTTGTATCAGGGATTGTATAAGAGAGTAAATATGTGTTACTATATGTTTGAATAAGTAAAGTGTGTATAACTATATAGTTGAGGAAATGGAGTTGTGATTGATTCTTTGCATGACTGACTAGGTGTGTGAGTAACTCCATGGATGTGTGACAGTCTGTGAGTGCCTGTTTACACTGAGTGTATCTAAGGTTATATTAGAGTCTGAAGATGTATTATCACATAAATGATATCATCAGTGGTGTAATCAGTAATGTCAAATGAGATGTCAGTGATGTCATCAGTGATGTCATTTGAGATGTCATCAGTGATGTCATCAGTGATGTCACTAACTATGTCATGAATGATGTAATATGTGACATCATCAGCAGTGGATTGCGGGTGGGCGATATATAGTTAGCGCTTATAACTATATATGGAATTTCAATGGTTTTATGCGAGTAAAATAAGGTTTTGTAAATGCAAATCCCTAACTATATATGGCCTAAAACCAATGGTTTTTTCATTGAATTTTCAAGGTTTTGTAAATGCAAATTCCTAACTATATATCCACTATAACCTATGTTTTTTTCTGTGAATTTCATTGGTTTTTTAATAGCAAATATGAAAAGCTTTAAAATGTCAAGTACGTGATAGATAAAAACATTTTCGTATTTATGCACGCTGATGTGCTTTGAACGCTGCACCCGCCCCCTCCCCTCTTTTGTCTTAGTAGTACTCTCTCTTTGCAGATAGTGAACGGTAGTTAACGCAAGCCTTTGCCCCCGTTGTAATCCGTCGTGCCTGCTTGTCTCTCCATTTGATTGATTGTTGTCCAAGCATTTACTGTTTTAGAATTGGTTCTCTTTGGATCATTCTCTATTTACAAACAAGCACAAAGTCGCAATACTCTGTTTAGTCTTTGCAGATAGTGAAAAATTGTGTAAAAAAATAAAAGTAATCGAGCAAAATCAGTAGGCCACTAATTGGATCTCTTTTTGACCTCGCTAAAATAGAAATATTAGGAACAACCCTTCATGAGAAATACGAAAATAGTGAGATGAACTGAGCTCCACACCATGAGGGCTGCAAGACAGCTCGGCTCCATCACCCATCCCGCACAAAATAACGACAAACCCTATGCAAATATTAAAAATATAGACAACACACCAGCAAAGAAACAGGGTAAAACATTTTATTAAAAAACTATTTACATAACGTTGGTTTATAAGATGATGTCAGTAGTGGACCGATGTGTGAATAGGTCGAAAGCAGCACAAGGCTCCAAGATCCGGATGGCAAGCTCCTGGATGTTGGGTGCCATAGTTCAGAGTTCTGAGTTTGGGCCTTTTTCAATGCCTGTGCTTTGTTGAATCAAAATGGCAGCTTGACACAAAGCTGACTCAAGCGTTGCTACTGATGCTATGCAGACCAAAACTGGTTTTCAGTTTGTACATTTTTCTAGATTTTTCAATCCAAGTTTGGTTGACTTTGTAGAACGATGGCTTCAAATTTTCAACATACGGTGTGGTGGCGCTGACTGGGAGGAGCGCTTCGCTCCTGCCCCCTCCCCAAGTAAGATTTTCATACGTGAAAGTACGTTAATGGTTTTGGTCCCTGAGTTGCTTCGATGTCACTGCCATTCTCAAATGGCATAAGTTCTGGATGTTGGGTGCCATAGTTAAGAGTTCTGAGCAGTGCTTGTAACACTGTCTGAAGCTTATTTCCACCTACTGCAGCTTCACTATTCTCAAAGTAAGTGAGTGTCGTTTGTGGACCTGACTGCATTAGAAAACAATGTGATATGTTACCTTCCTAAACAGCTTGACGGAGGCCCCTGAGGGGCGGTGTGATGGCCATGGACTCGGAGAAGACGCTTGGCTCCGACACCCTCCCCAAGTCTTATAGCACTGGTGTAGCCTGAGATCGCCCCCGACATAGGCGGCCGGCTCCCGGGGTCCGGCGGAACTTTTTGCCTTTTGATGACTCTTCAATTCTGAACCTTGTCCCACAATCCGTTTGACCTGAAGACACGCTGTAGTGGGGCGCCCCTTTACCGTTTCAGTTGCCATTCCGCCCGCTTTTGCTACACTGTGCCTCTTCCGCCATTCAGCTGTTTACCGCCCGCTCTTGCGACTACAGCGTCTCGCTCATCATGTAGTTGAGTTGCTCCCGCTCTTGCGGTGCAGCGATAGGCGGCTGCCACAGGACTCTCAAAATGGCGGCCGGCTCTTCGGTTTTGGGCCTGGTCCACTAAAATGGCCCTGGGACACCTTTGAACTCGGACGCTTCCCTGATAGGGCTTGGGTCCCATTCTCGAAAAGCGTCCCCTCAGCCGTGAAGATTCTACAAAAGTCTTGGGGGCCTCCGACTCCCGCAGGCTTCTGGTGGGGAGCGGCTGCCATGATTGCTCGTGGAATGGCCACGACGGAGCTACGAGATGGTAGTGGTCTCATGCTGACGCCAGCTTTAGTCTGAAACATCCAGAAACACTGTAGACTACCAATTCGATCAGTTCCGGTAGCGCCCCAACATGACCCGGAAGAGAAGAACTTGCCCTCCCCTCTTTGACTGATGGTTCTTGTTGCCTGTCCCCTCTATTGTCATTTAACAGAACTTTTTGGACTGCTGAAAGGGGTTGTGTTCCGAACGCTGGTTGGTGAAGACATTTTGACTATATTCTTGACCTACGTTGTCGCGTAATGCGTTATATGACACGCCGCGTTAGCGCACCCGGAAGTGATCCGAGGCGCGGCGCGCAGCGCGTAACGTAAGCATAACAGGTTATATATGTTATAATATTCCGGGCTAATGTACTTTCCCGGAAAATTTACAACTGTCCTGCAAGTAAAATATATTCCTTTTTCGAGAAAAAGGGCGTTTCTTCCTTCCATGACGGAGCCGTTGAGTAAAAGAGATTCCGCCTGCTGTCTTAGTCGCCGATACGCCTGATTATCAGATTCTTATTGATCACTTTATGTTGCAGACATGAAAAACACAACTGCCCTTGACCATTTATCTTTACTGCGTTCCTACATATTATACCTTTTATCCGTCATGTAATTGGACTGCTTTATTTCACTTGCCTTTTACTGATTCCAAAACAGTGACTAAAAGTAAAAACTTTACCAATATAAATACTACTACCGTGTTTTGTTTTAAAAACCTTTATTGTGAAAATGTCAGTATACAAATACGGGCCTATAACCACGTGGGCCGGCCACGGAGCAAACTGAAATCGTATATGATGAGGAGACATTTACACTGTAGAAGAACGTAACGAGCGGGCCATTAGGTTGCAAGAACAAAGGTGTCTAACAGTTGCGGAATCGGTGGATGTACATTTTGTAATTAAAATACGACAGGGCCACTTACAATAACATTTTCTAGATATACATTTGCGGGCAAGGAGTTACGAGTCCCATTTATACCGGCGCCATTTTGGGCGAGGCCGGGCAGGTCCAAGATATAGTCAAAATGTCTCCACCAACCATCGGCCAGACCAGAACCCCTTTCGGCCCTTTATGCTACAAGATGGTGTCTTCCATTCAGAAAATATTGTTGGCAGCATTTTGAAAGGAAACCTTATCTTAAGTGTAAATGACACTTAACCTAAGCGCACTGTTGCTCAAGCGCTGAACGCGCTATAAATTAAATATACACTCTTGAATATGTTTTCAGATTTGGTTTTAGTAATTTTTTCAAAAATGGTTTCAAAACATTGCTAATAAACACAACGTATTTTCGTTTTGTATCAAACACAACATATGATTATAACACAATATTCAAAAAACTTCATTATCAGTTTCTTTGTCAATTATAACATTTCATCTGTATATGCCCAATGCATTTCGAGCTGTGGGCAGCTCTTCGTCGGGGGCCTGTAGAGATATAATGTGGAAAACAATACTATCACTTAAGAGTCTTAAGGCACAAAAAATAGCAAAGTGGAGCTCATCACTCCAGTAAAAGAAAAACCTTCACCACCACCTCAGTGCACGTGTAGAAATGACACTAAAACGCAACTTACTACAGTCGCGCTCCTCAAGCGCTATATCCTTCTGTGAAAACAAAACCAGAACATATACTCTAACTCATATATCCACCAAGATAGCTGAAGCGTGGTCTAAGGTCCAAAACATCAACCCAAACTGTTAGAGCAACCCGTTACCTTGTCTTGAACTCCAATGTTCAAAATCCTTTGCTCCCAGTACTCCTGTGTTCAACCTAAAAAATTACGGAGAAACCCATATCTATCAGTCGGGAAACAAACTAACCCTGACCGATGTCAATGACACCGCTGCTGAGGCGCAGCACGCTCACCTCGTTAAACTTCCTCTGCACGTATAACCAAACTCCTCTCTGTTGAATCACTCGATCTTTCTCTCTAGAAACAGCGAATGCGAGGGAACAAACCTCGCCGGTTCATAACACGAACTCCGTCCAAAAACATAGAAAACGGACTAATGGCTCAAAAACTCCAAATGCTAACTCGCGCCATCTTGTAATGGCTATAAATCAAGACATAACCATCGGATTTCAAGGAAAATTGTGAAAGAAAAGAATATAGTGATAAATAATAAATAAAAGCGATGTGCCTCAAAATGCATGAAATTCAATACAAATACAATGTAGCAATACAAGTTACAGACAGCATGCTCAGGTGCAGAGACAAAGTCAAGGGTAATCATAGAAAACATGAAAAGTCCTTTGGGTTCTTGTGACAATAGAAATTTTATCCAGTGGATTTCTCTCTGGAGGAGGGATCTGGTGAGATCAACCCCCTCGTAGATTTTAACTACCTCTAGGATGGAATACCTTATCTGAGCGATGCTATGGTTATTATCATTTTTTGTGCTATTTTTTGTGCCTTAAGACTCTTAAGTGATAGTATTGTTTTCCACATTATATCTCTACAGGCCCCCGACGAAGAGCTGCCCACAGCTCGAAATGCATTGGGCATATACAGATGAAATGTTATAATTGACAAAGAAACTGATAATGAAGTTTTTTGAATATTGTGTTATAATCATATGTTGTGTTTGATACAAAACGAAAATACGTTGTGTTTATTAGCAATGTTTTGAAACCATTTTTGAAAAAATTACTAAAACCAAATCTGAAAACATATTCAAGAGTGTATATTTAATTTATAGCGCGTTCAGCGCTTGAGCAACAGTGCGCTTAGGTTAAGTGTCATTTACACTTAAGATAAGGTTGTCTAAGTTTTGGCACGTGATAGGGCAGACGTGCTACCTCAGCTGCACGCTTTGAGTTTAATATTGCATAAAAAGTAATCACAGTACAATTAAGAAAAACAAATAAGTGAGTGCTCCTCTAATCACACGAAGCAACATTTTGAGAATCTGTCTACACGGAGTGAGCACCATGGCTTATGACCAAATTTCAAGTATGACAGATAACAGGGCTAAAACACTAGCCTACACATCAGAACAAGCAGACAGTATTTATACTTTAATTCAGGATGTTAAATCATCAAATGTGCAAGGCAATACCATTATTCAACAATTAAAGCAACTTGAATTTCTTGCAAAACGAGAGGTAAACCAAAAGTTACATGCATCAACTCTGGTGCAGTACCACAGAGTCAAGAGGATTCCACGTGGTCTAAGGATGTCCATAAAACCAATGTTACACAGATTTCACCTAAACAAGGAGTTTATGGAGAAATGGTTCTCAATTCTAAACAAATGCTCACTGGACTTGATTCTTTTACTGATAGAAGAGCTGGCAAAAGTCATTCATGAATTATCCAACGAAATTGACGAAATAAAACACAACTTGGAATCTCGGATGGACAAAACAGATTGGGACAAATCACTGGAGGAACTAAACACAAAATTAGAAAGATACCAAAAGGAGCTTCAAGAGGGTAAATTGAGGAAATTTAAACGTGACACTTTGGACTATAAATTGAATGAAGTGTATACGTGGGCGGAAGTTTATGCCCAGCGAAGAACATTCCAGAAGAAAAAGACAGTCGTGACCTCAGAAGAAAGTTTAGTTTCCGAAAGTGAATTGAGTACAAGTAGACCGGCAGCTCAAAACCAAATTGCAGAAACAAGCTCTGGTCAAACATCAACTGAAGTCACCAAATCCACTACTACAAGTCAGCCTTTTTTATCCCAGGTAGGGGAGACAAGCCAACCACCAGGGAAGCAACCGAAAAAACAATCAAAACAAGGAGAGGAGGGAGAAGGAGTCCGAACAAGAAGCACGAGGTAAACTTGGTTCTAAACATTTCAAAGACTGAATTGACAAAGGATGAAATGAGAATGTTGAACAAAGGGTTAGGATTCGTTCCAACATATGACACCAACAACTTGGAAAATGAGATTGCATTTTTTAAATTCATGAGGGTCCTTAAACTCAGACATTTCTTCACTAACGTGGTACCTGAACAAATGGCGAAAGAAGAACCAGAACTCTTAGAGTTTAAGCCGAAATCTAAATTTCAAGCCCCAGTAACCCATAAGATCTTGGACGCCTTTGAAAACTCTGTTCTCAATGAAATGGAGAGTATGAACTTGAAAAAGTCAAAAAGGAAAAACATTTCGATCTATGATAGATCCGTTATAAAAGGCCTTCAGGAGAATCCAAACATCCACATACAAAAAGCGGACAAAGGAGGCGCCATAGTTATTATGGACAAGTCAATGTACTACAGAAAAGTGAATGAACATGTAGAAGACACTATGACATATCTGAAATTGGATAGAGATCCTACAGATGAATTGCAACAAACCCTCATTGAAATCCTGACCAAAGCATTGGACCAAGGCCATATAACCGCCACAACCAAACAATTTCTTACGGTGACTAATCCCAGGAGACCATCACTCTATATGCTCCCCAAGGTGCATAAGAATCTCTTAGACCCCCCCATGCGTCCGATTGTGACCGGGTGTGGCACCATTTTTGAACCACTCGGTCAGTATATCGACACATTTTTACAACCATTCGTTCAACAATGGCCATCGTACACCAAAGATACCAATGATTTTCTTTTGACGCTAAAAAATGTCAAGATGACGAGTCCTATACTATTGTGTACCATTGACGTTAAGTCATTGTACACTTCGATTCCCCACCTTGCTGGGTTGGAAGCCGTGGAATGGGCTTTGCTACAACAGAACCCAATAAGAGCCAACAAAGTGTTCATTCTAGAGTTATTACATTTTTGTTTACATCACAGCTATTTCAAATGATCCTCTGATTATTTTCTTCAACAGCATGGAACATCCATGGGATTTGCCGGGGCTCCGGCATATGCCAATACTTTTATGGCAAAATTTGAGGCAGATCACATGTATAATAACAAAAGTTGGAATGATCACACAACCTTGTACAGGAGGTTTATCGACGACATTTTTTTGATGTGGTCAGGAACTAGACAAAGCCTGGAACTGGAGATAGAAAGGTTAAATTCATGCTCAGAACATATTGAATTTACGCATGTCATAAGTGAAAAAGAACTCCCTTTCCTGGATGTATTAGTTAAAATTGATGATCAACAAATTTCCACCACCATATACAGAAAACAGACTGACGTTAACAACTCACTACTGTACCAAAGTTTTCATACCCAACACCTTAAAGATAACCTTCCGGTATCTCAATACATGAGAATCAAGAGGATTTGTTCTGAAGAGGATGAATGTAGAAAAAACCTAGACTTGCAACACCAACGCTACAAAGACAGAGGATACCCAGAGGAGGTATTGAAGAAAGCTGAAGACCGTATTAAAGCTTGCAGCAGAGAGAATTTGCTTATTCAAAAACCCAAGAAACTTCAAGACAGACAGGTGTTTGTATCAAAATTCTCTACAACATCTAACAAACTGAAAACAATAATAAATAAACATTGGACTCTCTTGAGAAATGAAGTTGATTTTAATGGGATATACAACAACACACCCATCTATGCTTACAAACGTTCAAAAAACCTGAAAGAGTTACTAATGACCCCTATTAGGGCAAGTGAAGAAATCAACAGAGGTATGAAGAAATGCCAAAACTGCGTACATTGCTCCAATGTAATTGTAGGCAATACGTTAAACCATCCGCAAACTGGCAAAGAAATAAAACTACATTACAACGGTGATTGCAATACAAAAAATGTGATTTATTACATCAAATGCCCGTGTGGCAAAATCTACACAGGAAAAACAGAAAGGAAACTGAAAACTAGAATTTCAGAACACAAGAGTACGATCAGAAATAAAAATACCAAAAGTAACTTAGCCAGACACTGGAATGATAATAACCATAGCATCGCTCAGATAAGGTATTCCATCCTAGAGGTAGTTAAAATCTACGAGGGGGTTGATCTCACCAGATCCCTCCTCCAGAGAGAAATCCACTGGATAAAATTTCTATTGTCACAAGAACCCAAAGGTCTCAATGAAAAAATAGACTTTTCATGTTTTCTATGATTACCCTTGACTTTGTCTCTGCACCTGAGCATGCTGTCTGTAACTTGTATTGCTACATTGTATTTGTATTGAATTTCATGCATTTTGAGGCACATCGCTTTTATTTATTATTTATCACTATATTCTTTTCTTTCACAATTTTCCTTGAAATCCGATGGTTATGTCTTGATTTATAGCCATTACAAGATGGCGCGAGTTAGCATTTGGAGTTTTTGAGCCATTAGTCCATTTTCTATGTTTTTGGACGGAGTTCGTGTTATGAACCGGCGAGGTTTGTTCCCTCGCATTCGCTGTTTCTAGAGAGAAAGATCGAGTGATTCAACAGAGAGGAGTTTAACGAGGTGAGCGTGCTGCGCCTCAGCAGCGGTGTCATTGACATCGGTCAGGGTTAGTTTGTTTCCCGACTGATAGATATGGGTTTCTCCGTCATTTTTTAGGTTGAACACAGGAGTACTGGGAGCAAAAGATTTTGAACATTGGAGTTCAAGACAAGGTAACGGGTTGCTCTAACAGTTTGGGTTGATGTTTTGGACCTTAGACCACGCTTCAGCTATCTTGGTGGATATATGAGTTAGAGTATATGTTCTGGTTTTGTTTTCACAGAAGGATATAGCGCTTGAGGAGCGCGACTGTAGTAAGTTGCGTTTTAGTGTCATTTCTACACGTGCACTGAGGTGGTGGTGAAGGTTTTTCTTTTACTGGAGTGATGAGCTCCACTTTGCTATTTTTTGTGCCTTAAGACTCTTAAGTGATAGTATTGTTTTCCACATTATATCTCTACAGGCCCCCGACGAAGAGCTGCCCACAGCTCGAAATGCATTGGGCATATACAGATGAAATGTTATAATTGACAAAGAAACTGATAATGAAGTTTTTTGAATATTGTGTTATAATCATATGTTGTGTTTGATACAAAACGAAAATACGTTGTGTTTATTAGCAATGTTTTGAAACCATTTTTGAAAAAATTACTAAAACCAAATCTGAAAACATATTCAAGAGTGTATATTTAATTTATAGCGCGTTCAGCGCTTGAGCAACAGTGCGCTTAGGTTAAGTGTCATTTACACTTAAGATAAGGTTGTCTAAGTTTTGGCACGTGATAGGGCAGACGTGCTACCTCAGCTGCACGCTTTGAGTTTAATATTGCATAAAAAGTAATCACAGTACAATTAAGAAAAACAAATAAGTGAGTGCTCCTCTAATCACACGAAGCAGCATTTTGAAAGGAAACAGAAACAGCCGTTCTCCTAGTGAGTTTCACATTGTTACATTTAGGAAGAATGTTGAAGAGTAGTATGTGGAAAATCTGAAGCCATTTTTCTACAAACTCTCAATCAGACTTGGATGGAAAAAAAAAACCTGAAGAATGTACAAACTGAAAACCAATTTTTGTCTGTATAGCATCAACAGTAACGCTTGAGTCAGCTTTGTGTCAAGCCGCCATTTTCATTCAATCAATAGCGTCCCCCTGCACACATTCAGGGACCTGGTCGTGTCTTCAGATGAAACGGATTGTAGGAAAAGAAGCAGAAAGGAAAAAGAAAAAAGTTCCGCCGGACCTCGGGAGCCGACCGCCTATGTCATGTGCGACCTTTGGCCACACCAGGGCAATAGTGAAGCTGCAGCAGGTGCAAATAAGCTTCAGACAGTCTTACAAGCACTGCTCAGAAATCTCAACTGAGGCACTCAACATCCAGGACTTGCCATTCGGATCTTGGCGCCTTGTGCTGGTTCCGACCTATTCACACATCGGTCCACTACTGACATCACCTCATAAGCCAACGGGGCACCCCACGCCGACTTTCGGCGCAGCATTGTAGGATGGCCACACCAGTGCGGCAACTTGCTGGACACAACATCGGGCCATCCAGATCTCGGCGCGTTCGACTCACTGTACCGCAAGAGTGACCGCAACTCAGCTGGACACGCCGTCTTTCGGCGCAGCATTGTAGGATGGCCACACCAGTGCGGCAATTTGCTGGACACCACCTCGGTGCCATCCGGATCTCGGCGCGTTCGAGTCACTGTACCGCAACAGTGACCGCAACTCAGCTGGACACGCCGTCTTTCGGCGCAGCATTGTAGGATGGCCACACCAGTGCGGCAATTTGCTGGACACCACCTCGGTGCCATCCGGATCTCGGCGCGTTCGAGTCACTGTACCGCAACAGTGACCGCAACTCAGCTGGACACGTCGTCTTTCGGCGCAGCATTGTAGGATGGCCACACCAGTGCGGCAATTTGCTGGACACCACCTCGGTGCCATCCGGATCTCGGCGCGTTGTGCTGCCTTCGGCCTATTCGCACATCGGTCCGCTACTGACGCCGCCTCACGTGCCAATGGATTTTCTACGCTTTTTGTAGCCCTATGCCGCATAACAGGTCATGGGACTTGTTTATAAAACTTTTCATTGGTTCATTTTACTTTTGGTTTCCTAAAGATGGAAGGCTTGGTCATATGACCTAAAAATAACACTTTTCATTGGTTTAGAACATTTTTTTTTCCCAAACGATGAAAGCCCCACCTTGTTTCTGGATCATTCAGACTGAAGCTGGCGTCAGCATGAGAGCACCACCATCTCGTGGCTCCGTCGTGGTCATTCCGCGAGCAATCATGGCAGCCGCTCCCCACCGGAAGCCTGCGGGAGTCGGGGGCCCCCAAGACTTTTGTAGAATCTTCACGGCTGAGGGGACGCTTTTCGAGAATGGAGCCCAAGCCCTAGCAGGCAAGCGTCCGAGTTCCAAGGTGTCCCAGGGCCATTTCAGTGGACCAGGCCCAAAACCGAGGAGCCGTCCGCCATTTTAAGAGTCATGTGGCAGCCGCCTATCGCTGCACTGCAAGAGTGGGAGCAACTCAACAACATGGTGAGCGAGACGCTGTAGCCGCAAGAGCGGGCGCAACTCAGCTGGATGGCCGCCACCTGGGGAGGCCCGTTCACGCCGCCTCCCCCACGCCCCCCCCCCCCCCCCCCGGGCCGCCGCACGCCAATTTTCGGAGCAGCATTGTAGGATACCAAAACCAGTGCGGCAGTTTACTGGACATCACCTGGGTGCCTGTCGTACATGTTGTGTCAGCCATGGGACACTGGACACAGTGCCATCAACATCTCAACGCGTTCTGCTGCCTTGGGACTATTCGCACAACAGACCGCTACTGACGAGGCCTCCCCCCGCACCACCCGGGACGCCCCACGCTGTTTTTCTGTGCTGCATTGTAGGATCCCAAAACCAGTGCGGCACCCAGGCGACATCACCTGGGTGCCGTCCAGAACTCTGCACGTTGTGCTGCCTTGGGACTATTCGCACAAAAGACAGCTTCTAACCATTGTTGCTTTTTGGGTTGAAAAATGTTTAAATGTTTTTAGTTTTTGTTCCGTTCATTATAGTTAAAAGTTAATAAAGTTTTATAATCTTACTTTGTTGGAGTGTTATCTATTTTTTTAAAAACGGGTGAATGGGGCCTTGAATCGGGTTATTGTCATGTGTGGGCTTTGGAAGTGTGCTGCTGCAGGATCGGAGATTTCAAACTCAAATGCACGTTCTTTTTCTTACCTTTCCGAAGCATGGAGCGCAATAGCAGGCAGAGAAAGGGTGATGCACGTGTTGAACACTACCTGACCTGGCAAGTTGCTGGCAGTGCCCCCCCCGCCCGCTCCTGAAAGAGGGCACACACACACCGCCGCCCGAGTACTTCACAAATCTTTAAAAGACCATGCGCTTGTTCATGAGGCTTAAATGGTTTATCACCTCTTCTAGAACCCCTGCATCGACCCTCTGACGTTTCCTGGAAAAATTACCATGTAACACAATACCAAGCCCTGTCAGCTGAAACCCCCAAGGAATCGTGGGGCATATTATCAAGGGGGTTTATCTCCGCTTTTTTGGCTTTAAAAGCCATGAAAGCGGAGATAAAATTATCTCCCTATTACCAAGCTGTCGCTAACACCAGTTAGTGACAGCTAAAAGGAGATAGCGACCATCTTGGGCCCCGCTTTGCATGTCAGTGATACTTATCACTAATGACATGCAAAGTGGCGTGCCAAGATGTTAGCGACTGGAAACAGTCCCTAACATCGCTATTTCCTATTACCAACTTTTGGAGATATTCGCGCTAAGCGCGAATATCTCCAAAATCTAACACCTGCCCTGAGCAGTTCTTAGCCATGTTATCCAATGGGAGGTGGATAACATGGCTAAGAGCATTTGCTCGATAATACATGAATATCGCTGACTTTTATGCGATAATAGCAAGGTTTATCTGCGATAAAAATCGCCGATGTGCGGCGATAATTTTTGTCTCTAAACAAGTTAGAGACAAAAATTATCGCTAGTTGTTCGTAATATGCCCCCGGGTTTTTGCTTGCAGAAATCGGGAGGCGGGAGACTAGCACTGAAATCAGTAGTCTCACGCCTGAATCGGGAGGGTTGGCATGTCTGAATTCTCTACAGCTGGGGCCATAAACTACATCCGCAGGGGTAGGTGATAGCCTGGGACCAGCCTGGCATCTAAAATGGCTGCCGTGCACGACAAAATTGTGGCATTGGAAAAAAGGCAAGATGGCGCAGCCGCTGGAAGAGATGTATCAACATATATCAGCCTCCTCAGCCACCCTCAGGAAACATAGGGGATTAGGATACGTCTCCCGCACCCCCTTATACCTAGTAATTTAATTAACGAAGCACAAAATGGCGAATTCCCGTTTCGCTACCAGTTTGCGGCCCAGTTTGCGGCCCAGTTCGCGGCCCGTGAAGCGCTTCTACCGTGAAAAATCATTTTTTTTTTCTTTTCCCCACGGGACCCTTTAATAACCCCAACAACATTCCTAGGGGGTCAAGCGGGGGATACCTTGCCCCCTTTCATTAAATTCCCCCTTCGTTTTTCACCTCTTCTTCTCTCTCGATCCTACCGAGAGACAAGATGGCGGCCGCTCCGGACTGTCACGCAGCAAAAAAAAAAAAAGCTCACGCACAGCCGCTGGAAGAGATGTATCAACATATATCAGCCTCCTCAGCCACCCTCAGGAAACATAGGGGATTAGGATACGTCTCCCGCACCCCCTTATACCTAGTAATTTAATTAACGAAGCACAAAATGGCGAATTCCCGTTTCGCTACCAGTTTGCCTCCCAGTTCGCGGCCCGTGAAGCGCTTCTACCGTGAAAAATCATTTTTTTTTCTTTTCCCCACGGGACCCTTTAATAACCCCAACAACATTCCTAGGGGGTCAAGAGGGGGATACCTTGCCCCCTTTCATTAAATTCCCCCTTCGTTTTTCACCTCTTCTTCTCTCTCGATCCTACCGAGAGACAAGATGGCGGCCGCTCCGGACTGTTTAGAATGTTGACAGACACCGGAGAGCCAATCAGCTTTCTGCGCGCAAAGTTCCGAAACGCGAAAAGTAAGCGGACCGGATCGCTGCCCGGAGCGCTGTTACAGATATATATCTTGATTTAAACGTTAATTTCTCAAAATCCACTGAAGCACATGTATTGAGACCTAGCAAAGGCACATCGGGCTAACAGTCCCTACAATTTTGCCAAGTTTCGTGCAAATCCATTCAGCCGTTCGAGCTAAAAGTGAGTCCAACCGCCCTATGGAAAACTCAATGTTAAAAACGCGTTTTGGGACCCCCCTTTTTTCTCAGCCCCCCCTTGACGAAATCCCACCAAATTTTCAGGGGCTGCTCAGAAACAAAATGTGCCATTTTCCTGAAAATTTCAGCCGATTCTGTCCACAAACGCCAAAGTTATTAGACATAGAATTTTCAAAAATCCCATAGGGAATTAATCCTAACTATATATACCTACTGGCTATTGCCAGTAGGTAATATATATATATATATATATATATATATATATATATATATATATATATATATATATATATATATATATATATATATATATATATATATATATATATATATATATATATATATATATATATATATATATATTCAATGAAAAAACCATAGGTTATAGGCCATATATAGTTAGGAATTAGCATTTACAAAACCTTATTTTACTCGCATAAAACCATTGAAATTCCATATATAGTTAGCTAACTATAAGCGCTAACTATATATCGCGCACCCGCAATCCACTGCTGATGATGTCACATATTACATCATTCATGACATGGTCAGTGACATCACTGATGACATCACTGATCAAAACAACCAGTGATTGTATGTGTCTGTAAAGTTTAAATATGTTTCACATATTGAAGAATGAGTGGATGTATAAGTGTCTGGATGAAGAATTTAGTAGGTGCATGACTGACTGTATGAGTGAGTGATTAAATGTGTCTCACTGAGTACATGGGTTAGTGACTAAACTGTCTTAATTCGTGCATCAGTATGTTTGTTGTTGTGTAAGCTGCTGCATGTGTTGATCAGTAGCTATAAGAGTGGCCATATGGGTTATTGATTGGTTGCCCAAATATTTGAATGGGAGGCTGAGTGTGTGTGTGGGTGGCTGGGAGGTGCGTGACTCTGTGCATAGATGTGTAAGCAGTTGATTCACTAGGAGTATGAGTTCAAGAGTGCATGTGGAAACAGCTATATGGGCGGTTCACTGTGCATGGGTGTGTTGGTGAGTGAATGGATTTCTCATTGCTACATGTGCAAGTAAGTACGTATGTAAAACACAATACATGTGAGAGTTGAGATATATAAATAACTGAACATAAGACCCAGTGAATGTGTGAGTGGCTGTATCGATCACTGTGAGCTTGTATCAGGGATTATATAAGAGAGTAAATATGTGTTATTATATGTTTGAATAAGTAAGATGTGTATAACTGTATAGTTGAGGAAATGGAGGTGTGATTGATTCTTTGCATGACTGACTAGGTGTGTGAGTAACTCCATGGATGAGTGACAGTCTGTGAGTGTCTGTTTATACTGAGTGTATGTAAGGTTATATTAGAGTCTGAAGAGGTTCATTGTATTATCACATGAGTGATGTGATCAGTGATGACAAATGAGATGTCATCAGTGATGTCATTTGAGTTGTCATCAGTGATGTCATCAGTGATGTCATTTGAGATGTCATCATTGATATCATTTGAGTTGTTATCAGTGATGTCATTTGAGATGTCATCAGTGATGTCATCAGTGATGTCACTGACCATGTCATGAATGATGTAATATGTGACATCATCAGCAGTGGATTGCGGGTGCGCGATATATAGTTAGCGCTTATAGTTAGCTAACTATATATGGAATTTCAATGGTTTTATGCGAGTAAAATAAGGTTTTGTAAATGCTAATTCCTAACTATATATGGCCTATAACCTATGGTTTTTTCATTGAATTTTCAAGGTTTTGTAAATGCAAATTCCTAACTATATATCCACTATAACCTATGGTTTTTTCTGTGAATTTCATTGGTTTTTTAATAGCAAATATGAAAAGCTTTAAAATGTCAAGTACGTGATAGATAAAAACATTTTCGTATTTATGCACGCTGATGTGCTTTGAACGCTGCCCCCCCCCCCCTCCCCTCTTTTGCCTTAGTAGTACTCTCTCTTTGCAGATACAGAAGGGTAGTTAACGCAGGCCTTTACCCCCGTTGTAATCCGTCGTACCTCCTTGTCTCTCCATTTGATTGATTGTTGTCCAAGCATTTACTGTTTTAGAATTGGTTCTCTTTGGATCATTCTCTATTTACAAACAAGCACAAAGTCGCAATACTCTGTTTAGTCTTTGCAGATAGTGAAAAATCGTGTAAAAAAATAAAAGTAATCGAGCAAAATCAGTAGGCCACTAATTGGATCTCTTTTTGACCTCGCTAAAATAGAAATATTAGGAACAACCCTTCTTGAGAAATACGAAAATAGTGAGATGAACTGAGCTCCACACCATGAGGGCTGCAAGACAGCTCGGCTCCATCACCCATCCCGCACAAAATAATGACAAACCCTATGCAAATATTAAAAATATAGACAACACACCAGCAAAGAAACAGGGTAAAACATTTTATTAAAAAACTATTTACATAACGTTGGTTTATAAGATGATGTCAGTAGTGGACCGATGTGTGAATAGATCGAAAACAGCACAAGGCTCCAAGATCCGGATAGCAAGCTCCTGGATGTTGGGTGCCATAGTTTAGAGTTCTGAATTTCAGCCTTTTTCAATGCCTGTGCTTTGTTGAATCAAAATGGCGGCTTGACACAAAGCTGACTCAAGCGTTGTTACTGATGCTATGCAGACCAAAACTGGTTTTCAGTTTGTACATTTTTCTAGATTTTTCAATCCAAGTTTGGTTGACTTTGTAGAACGATGGCTTCAGATTTTCAACATACGGTGTGGTGGCGCTGACTGGGAGGGGGCGCTTCGCTCCTGCCCCCTCCCCAAGTAAGATTTTCATACGTGAAAGTACGTTAATGGTTTTGGTCCCTGAGATGCTTCGATGTCACTACCATTCTCAAATAGCATAAGTTCTAGATGTTGGGTGCCATAGTTAAGAGTTCTGAGCAGCGCTTGTAACACTGTCTGAAGCTTATTTCCACCTACTGCAGCTTCACTATTCTCAAAGTAAGTGAGTGTCGTTTGTGGACCTGACTGCATTAGAAAACAATGTGATATGTTACCTTCCTAAACAGCTTGACGGAGGCCCCTGAGGGGCGCTGTGATGGCCATGGACTCGGAGAAGACGCTTGGCTCCGACACCCTCCCCAAGTCTTATAGCACTGGTGTAGCCTGAGATCGCCCCCGACATAGGCGGCCGGCTCCCGGGGTCCGGCGGTACTTTTTGCCTTTTGATGACTCTTCAATTCTGGACCTTGTCCCACAATCCGTTTGACCTGAAGACAAGCTGTAGTGAGGCGCCCCTTTATCGTTTTAGTTGCCATTCCGCCCGCTTTTGCTACACTGTGCCTCTTCCGCCATTCAGCTGTTTTCCGCCCGCTCTTGCGACTACAGCGTCTCGCTCACCATGTAGTTGAGATGCGCCCGCTCTTGCGGTGCAGCGATAGGCGGCTGCCACAGGACTCTCAAAATGGCGGCCGGCTCTTCGGTTTTGGGCCTGGTCCACTAAAATGGCCCTGGGACACCTTGGAACTCGGACGCTTGTCTGCTAGGGCTTGGGTCCCATTCTCGAAAAGCGTCCCCTCAGCCGTGAAGATTCTACAAAAGTCTTGGGGGCCTCCGACTCCCGCAGGCTTCTGGTGGGGAGCGGCTGCCATGATTGCTCGTGGAATGGCCACGACGGAGCTACGAGATGGTAGTGGTCTCATGCTGACGCCAGCTTTAGTCTGAAACATCCAGAAACACTGTAGACTACCAATTCGATCAGTTCCGGTAGCGCCCCAAAATGACCCGGAAGAGAAGAACTTGCCCTCCCCTCTTTGACTGATGGTTCTTGTTGCCTGTCCCCTCTGTTGTCATTTAACAGAACTTTTTGGACTGCTGAAAGGGGTTGTGTTCTGAACGCTGGTTGGTGGAGACATTTAGACTATATTCTTGACCTACGTTGTCGCGTAATGCGTTTTATGACACGCCGCGTTAGCGCACCCGGAAGTGATCCGAGGCGCGGCGCGCAGCGCGTAACGTAAGCATAACAGGTCATGTGACTTGTTAATAAAACTTTTCATTGGTTCATTTTACTTTTGTTAATTTAATGATGAAAAGCTTGGTCATATGACCTAAAAATTACGCTTTTTATTATTTTCGAACAATATTTTTTTTTCAAACATATGTTATAATATTCCAGGCTAATGTACTTTCCCGGAAAATTTACAACTGTCTTGCAAGTAAAATATATTCCTTTTTCGAGAAAAAGGGCGTTTCTTCCTTCCATGACGGAGCCGTTGAGTAAAAGAGATTCGGCCTGCTGTCTTAGTCGCCGATACGCCTGATTATCAGATTCTTATCGATCACTTTATGTTGCAGACATGAAAAACACAACTGCCCTTGACCATTTATCTTTACTGCGTTCCTACATATTATACCTTTTATCCGTCATGTAATTGGACTGCTTTATTTCACTTGCCTTTTACTGATTCGAAAACAGTCACTAAAAGTAAAAACTTTACAAATGAAAATACTACTACCGTGTTTTGTTTTAAAAACCTTTATTGTGAAAATGTCAGTATACAAATACGGGCCTATAACCACGTGGGCCGGCCACGGAGCAAACTCAAATCGTATATGATGAGGAGACATTTACACTGTAGAAGAACGTAACGAGCGGGCCATTAGGTGACAAGAACAAAGGTGTCTAACAGTTGCGGAATCGGTGGACGTACATTTTGTAATTAAAATACGACAGGGCCACTTACAATAACATTTTCTAGATATACATTTGCGGGCAAAGAGTTACGAGTCCCATTTATACCGGCGCCATTTTGGGCGAGGCCGGGCAGGTCCAAGATATAGTCAAAATGTCTCCACCAACCATCGGCCAGACCAGAACCCCTTTCGGCCCTTTATGTTACAAGATGGTGTCTTCCATTCAGAAAATATTAATGGCAGCATTTTGAAAGGAAACAGAAACAGCCGTTCTCCTAGTGAGTTTCACATTGTTACATTTAGGAAGAATGTTGAAGAGTAGTATGTGGAAAATCTGAAGCCATTTTTCTACAAACTCTCAATCAGACTTGGATGGAAAAAAAAAACCTGAAGAATGTACAAACTGAAAACCAATTTTTGTCTGTATAGCACCAACAGTAACGCTTGAGTCAGCTTTGTGTCAAGCCGCCATTTTCATTCAATCAATAGCGTCCCCCTGCACACATTCAGGGACCTGGTCGTGTCTTCAGATGAAACGCATTGTAGGAAAAGAAGCAGAAAGGAAAAGGAAAAAAGTTCCGCCGGACCTAGTGAAGCTGCAGCAGGTGCAAATAAGCTTCAGACAGTCTTACAAGCACTGCTCAGAACTCTCAACTGAGGCACTCAACATCCAGGACTTGCCATTCGGATCTTGGCGCCTTGTATTTTTGTTTTGTTTTTGATGGAGGGGAAAGAACAAAAAACAGACATTGAAAAAGGCTCAACAGTGCAGGGCGCCTTGTGCTGGTTCCGACCTATTCACACATCGGTCCGCTACTGACATCACCTCATAAACCAACGGGGCACCCCACGCCGACTTTCGGCGCAGCATTGTAGGATGGCCACACCAGTGCGGCAATTTGCTGGACACCACCTCGGTGCCATCCAGATCTCGGCGCGTTCATTCATTCAATAGCGTCCCCCTGCACACATTCAGGGACCTGGTCGTGTCTTCAGAAGAAACGCATTGTAGGAAAAGAAGCAGAAAGGAAAAGGCAACAAGTTCCGCCGGACCTAGTGAAGCTGCAGCAGGTGCAAATAAGCTTCAGACAGTTCTACAAGCACTGCTCAGAAATCTCAACTGAGGCACTCAACATCCAGGACTTGCCATTCGGATCTTGGCGCCTTGTGCTGGTTCCGACCTATTCACAAATCAGTCCACTACTGACATCACCTCATAAGCCAACGGGGCACCCCACGCCGACTTCCGGCGCAGCATTGTAGGATGGCCACACCAGTGCAGCCACTTGCTGGACACCACCTCGGTGCCATCCGGATCTCAGCGCGTTCGAGTCACTGTGCCGGAAGAGTGACCGGAACTCAGCTGAAAACGCCGTCTTTCGGCGCAGCATTGTAGGATGGCCACACCAGTACGGCAATTTGCTGGACACCACCTCGGCGCCATCCGGATCTCGGCGCGTTCGAGTCACTGTACCGCAACAGTGACCGCAATTCAGCTGGACACGCCGTCTTTCGGCGCAGCATTGTAGGATGGCCACACCAGTGCGGCAATTTGCTGGACACCACCTCGGTGCCATCCGGATCTCGGCGCGTTGTGCTGCCTTCGGCCTATTCGCACATCGGTCCGCTACTGACGCCGCCTCACGTGCCAACGGATTTTCTACGCTTTTTGTAGCCCTATGTCGCATAACAGGTCATGTGACTTGTTTATAAAACTTTTCATTGGTTCATTTTACTTTTGGTTTCCTAAAGATGGAAGGCTTGGTCATATGACCTAAAAATAACACTTTTCATTGGTTTAGAACATTTTTTTTTCCCAAACGATGAAAGCCCCACCTTGTTTCTGGATCATTCAGACTGAAGCTGGCGTCAGCATGAGAGCACCACCATCTCTTGGCTCCGTCGTGGTCATTCCGCGAGCAATCATGTCAGCCGCTCCCCACCGGAAGCCTGCGGGAGTCGGGGGCCCCCAAGACTTTTATACAATCTTCACGGCTGAGGGGACGCTTTTCGAGAATGGAGCCCAAGCCCTAGCAGGCAAGCGTCCGACTTCCAAGGTGTCCCAGGGCCATTTCAGTGGACCAGGCCCAAAACCGAAGAGCCGTCCGCCATTTTGACAGCCATGTGGCAGCCGCCTATCGCTGCACTGCAAGAGTGGGAGCAACTCCACAACATGGTGAGCGAGACGCTGTGGCCGCAAGAGCGAGCGCAACTCAGCTAGATGGCCCCCACCTGGGGAGGCCCGTTCACGCCGCCTCCCCCCCCCCCCCCCGGGCCGCCGCACGCCAATTTTCGGAGCAGCATTGTAGGATACCAAAACCAGTGCGGCAGTTTACTGGACATCACCTGGGTGCCTGTCGTACATGTTGTGTCAGCCATGTGACACTGGACACAGACCGCTACTGACGAGGCCTCCCCCCGCACCACCCGGGACGCCCCACGCTGTTTTTCTGTGCTGCATTGTAGGATCCCTAAACCAGTGCGGCACCCAGGCGACATCACCTGGGTGCCGTCCAGAACTCTGCACGTTGTGCTGCCTTGGGACTATTCGCACAACAGACCGCTACTGACGAGGCCTCCCCCCGCCCCACCCGGGACGCCCCACGCCAATTTTCGGAGCAGCATTGTAGGATCCCTAAACCAGTGCGGCACCCAGGCGACATCACCTGGGTGCCGTCCAGAACTCTGCACGTTGTGCTGCCTTGGGACTATTCGCACAAAAGACAGCTTCTAACCATTGTTGCTTTTTGTGTTAATAAATGTTTAAATGTTTTTAGTTTTTGTTCTGTTCATTATCGTTAAAAGTTAATAAAGTTTTATAACCTTAATTTGTTGGAGTGTTATCTATTTTTTGAAAAACGGGTGAATGGGGCCTTGAATCGGGTTATTGTCATGTGTGGGCTTTGGAAGTGTGCTGCTGCAGGATCGGACATTTCAAACTCAAATGCACGTTCTTTTTCTTACCTTTCCGAAGCATGGAGCGCAATAGCAGGCAGAGAAAGGGTGATGCACGTGTTGAACACTACCTGACCTGGCAAGTTGCTGGCAGTGCCCCCCCGCCCGCTCCTGAAAGAGGGCACACACACACCGCCGCCCCGAGTACTTCACAAATCTTTAAAAGACCATGCGCTTGTTCATGAGGCTTAAATGGTTTATCACCTCTTCTAGAACCCCTACATCGACCCTCTGACGTTTCATGGAAAAATTACCATGTAACACAATACCAAGCCCTGTCAGCTGAAACCCCCAAGGAATCGTGGGGCATATTATCAAGGGGGTTTATCTCCGCTTTTTTGGCTTTAAAAACCATGAAAGCGGAGATAAAATTATTTCCCTATTATCAAGCTGTCGCTAACACCAGTTAGTGACACCTAAAAGGAGATAGCGACCATCTTGGGCCCGGCTTTGCATGTCAGTGATACTTATCACTAATGACATGCAAAGTGGCGTGCCAAGATGTTAGCGACTGGAAACAGTCCCTAACATCGCTACCTTCTATTACCAACTTTTGGAGATATTCGCGCTAAGCGCGAATATCTCCAAAATCTAACACCTGCCCTGAGCAGTTCTTAGCCATGTTATCCAATGGGAGGTGGATAACCTGGCTAAGAGCATTAGGTCGATAATACATGAATATCGCTGACTTTTCTGCGATAATAGCAAGGTTTATCTGCGATAAAAATCGCCGATGTGCGGCGATAATTTTTGTCTCTAAACAAGTTATAGACAAAAATTATCGCTAGTTGTTCGTAATATGCCCCCGGGTTTTTGCTTGCAGAAATCGGGAGGCGGGAGACTAGCACTGAAATCAGTACTCACACGCCTGAATCAGGAGGATTGGCATGTCTGAATTCTCTACAGCTGGGGCCATAAACTACATCCGCAGGGGTAGGTGATAGCCTGGGACCAGCCTGGCATCTAAAATGGCTGCCGTGCACGACAAAATTGTGGCATTCGAAAAAAGGCAAGATGGCGCAGCCGCTGGAAGAGATATATCAACATATATCAGCCTCCTCAGCCACCCTCAGGAAACATAGGGGATTAGGATATGTCTCCCGCACCCCCTTATACCTAGTACTTTAATTAACGAAGCACAAAATGGCGAATTCCCGTTTCGCTACCAGTTTGCGGCCCAGTTCGCGGCCCGTGAAGCGCTTCTACCGTGAAAAATCATTTTTTTTTTATTTTCCCCACGGGACCCTTTAATAACCCCAACAACATTCCTAGGGGGTCAAGAGGGGGATACCTTGCCCCCTTTCATTAAATTCCCCCTTAGTTTTTCACCTTTTCTTCTCTCTCGATCCTACCGAGAAACAAGATGGCGGCCGCTCCGGACTGTCACGCAGCAAAAAAAAAAAAAAAGCTCACGCACAGCCGCTGGAAGAGATGTATCAACATATATCAGCCTCCTCACCCACCCTCAGGAAACATAGGGGATTAGGATACGTCTCCCGCACCCACTTATAACTAGTAATTTAATTTACGAAGCACAAAATGGCGAATTCCCGTTTCGCTACCAGTTCGCGGCCGCGCTTCTACCGTGAAAAATCATTTTTTTTTTATTTTCCCCACGGGACCCTTTAATAACCCCAACAACATTCCTAGGGGGTCAAGAGGGGGATACCTTGCCCCCTTTCATTAAATTCCCCCTTCGTTTTCCACCTCTTCTTCTCTCTCGATCCTACCGAGAGACAAGATGGCGTCCGCTCCGGACTGTTTAGAATGTTGACAGACACCGGAGAGCCAATCAGCTTTCTGCGCGCAAAGTTCCGATAAGCGAAAAGTAAGCGGACCGGATCGCTGCCCAGAGCGCTGTTACAGATATATATCTTGGTTTGAACGTTAATTTCTCAAAAACTACTGGAGCACATATATTGAGACCTAGCAAAGGCACATCGGGCTAACAGTCCCTACAATTTTGCCAAGTTTCGTGCAAATCCATTCAGCCGTTCGAGCTAAAAGTGAGTCCAACCGCCCTATGGAAAAATGAATGGGAAAAACGCGTTTTGGGACCCCCCTTTTTTCTCAGCCCCCCCTTGACGAAACCCCACCAAATTTTCAGGGGCTGCTCAGAAACAAAATGTGCCATTTTCCTGAAAATTTCAGCCGATTCCGTCCACAAACGCCAAAGTTATTAGACATAGAATTTTCAAAAGTCCCATAGGGAAAAAATTCTAACTATATATACCTACTGGCGATAGCCAGTAGGTAATATATATATATATATATATATATATATATATATGTATACACACACTCG
The DNA here is from genome assembly GCF_964263255.1 of Lissotriton vulgaris. NCBI lineage: Eukaryota > Metazoa > Chordata > Amphibia > Caudata > Salamandridae > Lissotriton > Lissotriton vulgaris. The sequence continues at coordinate 617,450,277 of NC_141698.1, forward strand.
TTCAGCGTTTGACTCTCGCCTCTTTCCTCAGCAGGCTCCCGGCGGGATCGCCACCTCCCAAAGTATAAACAGACTCCTGGCAGTACTATCGCTCATAAATCAGCATGACACCAGAGCCGGGGCCCAAATGTTCGTTCAAGGTGCAAATATTTTATTGGCACACGGAAAACCCAACGCGTTTCAAAGCTTTCGCCTCTTGCTCACGGGTAAAGGGTTACGGTGGCCATTCCATATTTAAAGTGATACAAACATCAGTAATGTGCACGTGATCATCAATAGACATTGAAGAGATACTTTGTTACAAACAAGGTTTTTCGGTATCGTGTTACCAGGTTGTACAGCATAATACATATAATGATGTAATTGGGAACACAAATGAAAAATGAAAACGTGTTTTTCACAATTCAAAAATAAGCACCGTCTCATGGATTAGCATTTTTAGACAACATGGAATCAGTTCCGTTGTTACAAATGAAATCATGCTGGTTTTGCAGGAAAACGATCTATGAAATTCCTGATTGTAAATAAATGAAAAATGATATCAAGCCCCAGTGGGCACATTGTAAAGAATTCATGCCAGTTTACGTATGAGAACCAAACTCCATGTACATGTCCTGAGTAAATAAAAATAAACAAGGATATATCACCCAAGTGGGTATGTATTTCACCAAACTTGTGGGTGGTAGAAAAAATGTCCATGATTCAAATTAGAAGGTGTCGTGCCCAAGTGGGCTAGGTGGATCCCAATATCTTGTGTATATGCTGCATACCTACAAAGTTAAAGATTAGAAAAAACAATGTATCAGTGATTTACTATAAATTTCTGGTCACGTGACAAAAAAGTGCAATTAAAACCAGTCAGAATGGAAAGACTATATGTACAGGAAAGCAGACATCTTATTGCGATTTATGATTGTAAGTGTACTGATAATTCTTCCCCTATGTTATGCCCGAAGGGTTGTATGGTGTTGTACCGGATGATGTATTTGGATTCCAGTTTGCGTAATTCAAGTAACCTGTTGCCACCTCTCTCATTTCTATGGACGCAGTCAATCACATAAAATTGCACCAAATTGGGGTTTTGCTGATGTTCAGTCGCGAAATGCCTAGCCACCGGGTACTGTGGATTTGCATTTTTGATAGCACGAAGATGTTCTAATGCCCGTAGTTTAGCTTTCTTGGTGGTCATTCCAATATAAAACTTATCACACGGGCATTTGAGTGCATATACTGCATACTCGGTATTACAACCAAGCATTTTAGTGATTTTGTGCTCAGTCTGATCTTTGCAAATTTTGAGGCTCTTGCATTGGTGGCTGTTTTTGCACGCTTTGCATTTGGTGCATGGAAAAAATCCACTCACTAAGGGGGATTTCACAGGGTGTTGTAGTGTGGCCTTACTCAGGGAGTCCTTCAAAGACCTTGCCTTTCTGAAGGTAAGTAAGTGAAGGGTTTTCACTAAGTACTTCATTAAGGTCATGATCAAGTTTGAGGATACCCCAGTGTTTGTCAAGGCTCTTCCTAAGCTGCCACGTTTGGCTGTCATAACTGGTTATAAACCTGATCTGTTCCGATTCTTTTCTTTCTTTGGGAACTAACAAGTCAGACCTTTGCATGTTATCAACTTTGGAAATAGCCCGTGTGATGACTTTGTTACTATAGCCCCTTTCTTTGAACCTGTTGCACATGGTGCTTTTCTCTGCCTCAAAATTTGCCTCAGCACTGCAGTTGCGCTTGGCTCTGATAAGCTCCCCTAATGGAATGCTGCGTATTAATGATGGTGGATGGCAACTTTTGGCATGGAGCAAGCTGTTCCCAGCAGTGGGTTTACGAAAAAGGGAGCTGATTAATGACCCGTTGATAACTTCTAGACTCACATCTAGAAATTCCAATTTGTTGGTGCTCATGTGGCTAGTGAATTGAAGGTTCAATGAGTTGTTGTTCAGGATGCTTTCAAACTCACTAGCTTGCTCTAAGGTTCCCTTCCACACGCAAAAAATATCGTCGATGTAGCGTGCCCAGAGAACTACGTGGTCAGTGAAGTGGGAGATGTTGTTCACCACTTGCTCCTCCCACCAGCCTAGGTATAACCCCGCAAAGCTGGGGGCGAAGCAACTGCCCATCGAAGTTCCCCGGGTTTGCTGGTACATCTGTTTGTCAAAAATAAAAAAATTGTTTTTTAAACAAACCTTAATCATGTCTAGTAACATGTGTGTGTGGAAGAGATGGGAAACAGATCTTTTGCCCAAAAAATGTTTGCAAGCATCAACTCCCAGGTCAGGAGGTATGCAAGTATATAAACTTGCAACGTCAAAGCTGATGAGTAAGTATTCCTTTTGCCAAACCAGGTCACTAATGACTTTCAAAAAATCAGAGGTATCCCTGATGAAAGAGGGAAGGGACTGTACAAGCGGCTGTAGGAAATAATCGATATACCTGGAGGTGTTTTCCAGCAGGCTACCATTAGAAGACACGATTGGTCTTCCTAGGGGTACTTCCAAGTTTTTGTGCAATTTTGGGAGAAGATAGAGTGCAGGAATGCGGGGATATTTACACATAAGAAAATTGTATTCTTCAACTTCCAATAGACCTCTATCTCTCCAATCACTTAATTTAAAGCAGTACATTTCCTTTGATGCGTTGTATTCATGCATGGTAGACATTTTGTAATTGTCAGTATTGCTTAACTGCATCAAACCTTCTTTTAAATACATATCCAGAGGCCAAATAACCACATTGCCTCCTTTGTCTGAGTTTTTGATAACCACATCCGACCAATCTTGCATTTCTTTTAGTGCCAAGTACTGCTTTTTCTTTAAGTTAAAATTGCAGTGGGAACCTTGTCTGTCAATCTTTCTCATCTCATTAATCATACCTGTTTCAAAACATTCAATGCAGTTGCTATTGATTTGAGGAACAAACAGGGATTTAGGTTTAAAATTACTCCCACTGCTTGTCCCAATGTCAATGTCACTTTCCAACAAATGAAGGATTGGATTGTCTGATACGCCCTCACAGTCCGCCAATTTGTGTACCACCTGTAATGTTTCTGCATCATTAATGCATAGGGCACTTGCATTGTCATTCTTTTCCTGTCTAAGACGTGGCCTGGAAGCAAACCATTTTTTGAGTTTTAACTTTCTAGTAAACTTAAACAGGTCAATGCGAGTTTCGGTAAAATTAAATTTTGCTGTCGGGCAAAAAGACAATCCACGTGACAAGACATACAACTGTTCTGACGTTAAAACATGAGATGAAAGGTTTACCACTGTTTTGTTGTCTTGGCTCTTCATTTTTTCGCTTTCTTGCCCCTTGTTTGTACTCCCACGGGGCTTGCTGATTGCATAGTATTTGTTAATCCTCCTCTTGCTCCTTTGCCTCCTCTTGCGCCTCTGCCACGACCTCTTGGCGGAGTTTGGCGTTCCTTGGAGAGAAGTACCACCTCGTTTAAAATACGGTCTTTTACATTTTGTGGTTCCATGTTAAGAGAGACATCACTTTCCACACTTTCCCCATCTGATTCATTAAGTGTGGAAACGCCTTCCACTAGTGTCTCATCCTGAGCTGCACGCTCATCTGCAGGTGGTTTGGTTTTTTTGGGTCTTTTTATTGACCCTCGCAATGCTTCATATTTTTTGGCAAAGGTGAGGATTTGTCCCTTTTTGTAATCAATTTCATCTCGTACAAACTTCCTGTGCTTTTTGGCTTTTATTTCCTCCTCCACTTTTTCCAATCTCTTTTCCATCTTGTTCATTTCAGAAGTGAACTCACTTTCGGTAAGTTTTTCTTTCAATTTCACTATCAGCATTTCACTTTCAATGTTGAGCTCTCCACATTCTTTTTCAGCATATTTTATTAGAATGTGGAGCATATTCATGGAGCAAGAGTGATTGTTGGTCATCCACTCATTGATCAATTCGGGATTAGGCTTCTGGAAAGTAGGAATTATGAAAATCCGTAAACCTCGTGGAATGCGTCCGCATTCTACATATTTTGTGAGGGCAGCCGCCTCCCACCACTTGGATTGTTCCCTCTTAAGCACTTTCCATAGTGCGTCCCAAAGCTTTTTAACATCATCCACCCTCGAGCTGGGTGGTAGTGTTTCATTGCCAACATCAGTCACAGTGGCTGAGAACAACTTTAATGCTGCCTCTTTCCTTTTATCAGTCCGTGTCTCTGCCATTGTAAAAATATGACACAGCACGCACTCGGCGTGTAGCTGTGAGCACCGAACTTAGAGCTGAGTGCCTGGAACAGCGCTGTAAAGCGATTTTACCTTACGTTCAAAGAACCAGCTTCCTCGCGTTCACAGAGCCAGTAGACAGCCGCCCACTGCGCTCGTTCACACAGGCAAGACGAATCCCTCGCGGTTACGTAGACTTGAAGGGCTGCAGTTCCATCGGCGGGCGGGAGCGTTTCACATGAAATAAACACACACTCGTTCAGCGTTTGACTCTCGCCTCTTTCCTCAGCAGGCTCCCGGCGGGATCGCCACCTCCCAAAGTATAAACAGACTCCTGGCAGTACTATCGCTCATAAATCAGCATGACACCAGAGCCGGGGCCCAAATGTTCGTTCAAGGTGCAAATATTTTATTGGCACACGGAAAACCCAACGCGTTTCAAAGCTTTCGCCTCTTGCTCACGGGTAAAGTGTTACGGTGGCCATTCCATATTTAAAGTGATACAAACATCAGTAATGTGCACGTGATCATCAATAGACATTGAAGAGATACTTTGTTACAAACAAGGTTTTTCGGTATCGTGTTACCAGGTTGCACAGCATAATACATATAATGATGTAATTGGGAACGCAAATGAAAAATGAAAACGTGTTTTTCACAATTCAAAAATAAGCAACGTCTCATGGATTAGCATTTTTAGACAACATGGAATCAGTTCCGTTGTTACAAATGAAATCATGCTGGTTTTGCAGGAAAACGATCTATGAAATTCCTGATTGTAAATAAATGAAAAATGATATCAAGCCCCAGTGGGCACATTGTAAAGAATTCATGCCAGTTTACGTATGAGAATCAAACTCCATGTACATGTCCTGAGTAAATAAAAATAAACAAGGATATATCACCCAAGTGGGTATGTATTTCACCAAACTTGTGGGTGGTAGAAAAAATGTCCATGATTCAAATTAGAAGGTGTCGTGCCCAAGTGGGCTAGGTGGATCCCAATATCTTGTGTATATGCTGCATACCTACAAAGTTAAAGATTAGAAAAAACAATGTATCAGTGATTTACTATAAATTTCTGGTCACGTGACAAAAAAGTGCAATTAAAACCAGTCAGAATGGAAAGACTATATGTACAGGAAAGCAGACATCTTATTGCGATTTATGATTGTAAGTGTACTGATAATTCTTCCCCTATGTTATGCCCGAAGGGTTGTATGGTGTTGTAAAGAATTCATGCCAGTTTACGTATGAGAACCAAACTCCATGTACATGTCCTGAGTAAATAAAAATATCTATATATATATACTGGCATATTATTGGCAGCGGCAGAAATAAAGAAATTTTGATAATCTCACATGGCGTGGTCGTTTGCATAATGGAGTGAAAGAGACTCGATCCAAGGAGTCTTATTGTGACGACGCAACTCTCGATTTGGTGGAGGCGGTTAATGCTTGGATAATTGCAGCATATATCTATATATATATATATATATATATATATATATATATATATATATATATATATATATCCAAAAAGAAATCCCACACGGTAAAGAAGGAATGTCCAGGCCAGCTTTGCAGTTTTAACGAGCTTTAATGTTTAGCTCCTACCCAACGCGTTTCGAGGTAAAACCTCTTGATCACGAGGTTTTACCTCGAAACGCGCTGGGTAGGAGCTAAACATTAAAGCTCGTTAAAACTGCAAAGCTGGCCTGGACATTCCTTCTTTACAGTGTGGGATTTCTTTTTGGATTTCTGGGGAGTCGCTACCCCGTCCAGGCCTTCCGCTGCAAGGGGCAGGGGTTCAGAGAGCAAATTAACTTTGGATATATATATATATATATTCACTGAAAAAACCATAGGTTATAGACCATATATAGTTAGGAATTCGCATTTACAAAACCTTATTTTACTCACACAAAACCATAGAAATTCCATATATAGTTAGTTGCACTAACTATATAACGCGCACCCGCAATCCACTGCTGATGATGTCACATATTACATCATTCATGACATGGTCAGTGACATCACTGATGACATCACTGATGACATCTCAAATGACATCACTGATGACATCTCAAATGACATCACTGATGACATCACTGATGACATCTCATTTGACATTACTGATCACATCACTGATGATATCATTCATGTGATAATACGATGAACCTCTTCAGACTCTAATATAACCTTAGATACAATCAGTGTAAACAGACACTCACAGACTGTCACTCATCCATGGAGTTACTCACACACCTAGTCAGTCATGCAAAGAATCAATCACACCTCCATTTCCTCAACTATACAGTTATACAAACTTTACTTATTCAAACATATACTAACACATATTTACTCTCTTATACAATCCCTGATACAAGTTCACAATGATCCATACAGCCACTCACACATTCACTGGCTCTGATGCACAGTTATTTATATATGTCAACTCTCACATGTACTGTGTTTTACATATGTACTTACTTTGACATGTAGCACTGAGATATCCATTCACTCACCAATACACTCATGCACACAGTCAACCGCCCATACAGCTGTTTCCACATGCACTTTTGAAACCATACATCTAGTGAATCAACTGCTCACACATCTATGCACAGAGTCATACACCTCCCAGCCACCCCCACACACACTCAGTCTCCCATACAAATACTTGGGCAACCAATCAATAACCCATATAGTTACTCATATAGCTACTTATCAACACATGCAACAGTTTACAGAACAACAGACATTATGATGCACAAATTAAGACAGTTTAGTCACTAACCCATGCACTCAGTGAGACACATTTAATCACTCACTCATACAGTCAGTCATGAACCTACTAAATCCTCCATCCAGACACTTATACATCCACTCATTCTTCAATATGTAAGACATATTTTAACTTTACAGAAACATACAGTCACTGGATGTTGTCATCAGTGATGTCATCAGTGATGTCATTTGAGATGTCATCAGTGATGTCATCAGTGATGTCACTGACCATGTCATGAATGATGTAATATGTGACATCATCAGCAGTGGATTGCGGGTGCGCGATATATAGTTAGTGCAACTAACTATATATGGAATTTCTATGGTTTTGTGTGAGTAAAATAAGGTTTTGTAAATGCGAATTCCTAACTATATATGGTCTATAACCTATGGTTTTTTCAGTGAATTCTCAAGGTTTTGTAAATGCTAATTCCTAACTATATATGGTCTATAACCTATGGTTTTTTCAGTGAATTTTCAAGGTTTTGTAAATGCTAATTCCTAACTATATATGGTCTATAGCCTATGGTTTTTTCAGTGAATATATATATATATACATACATATATAAACATATATCATCTGTATATCTATATAAATACAAACATAAATGCATGCATACATATACTTATATGCATACAGATGCATGTTATTTACATGAAAGTTGAAAAAACACTAATAAAAGCAAAGCTAAAAAGCCACCTCATTACAAACAGAATGGCTTTAACTTAAACGAGGGCGAGATCTATTGCATTTTCAATGCTTGTTTACTTTGGTTCCATCAAGAAGGCATTCAGATGTGTCACACATTTGCCATAAATTCTGAATGTTAGCACTCTAGTTGCACATTAGATCACTGTAGTAAAGCTACTGCTCACCAGGGACGTCTGCTGCTGGTATTCAAAGTGCATGTTTCAGTCTGCATGTCAGAATTTTTTTTAATGAAATAGAAGAGGATTTGAGAAGTCACTCAAAATGATCCCTAATTTTTCTTTCTGAAGCACTAATCATACTTTCTATGGCAAAATTAACCCCCTCATGTTGTTCCTTTTTAAATTGAGTGTTTTCAGACTTACCACTTCATTCCAATCAAGATGGCTTCTGGTGTGCCATACTTTTGTCATAAGTAAGACTGTTAGCGCTCTAGTTGTTCTTTAGAACACTCTGGGACATTCTGTCATTGGGCTATACTTGGGGTACATCTGGGTGATATTTGGGCTACATTTAGGCTCTTTTGTCTCTGGTGGCCATCTTGGGAGACTGTATGTCAGAATTTTTTAATGAAATTGAAGAGGGTTTGAGAAGTCACTCAAAATGTGCCCTAATTTTTCTTTCTGTAGCACTAATCATAATTCATATGGCAAAATATACCCCCTCATTTTGTTCCTTTTTAAATTAAATGTTTTAAGAGTTACCACTATATTCCAATCAAGATGGCTTCAGGTGTGCCATACCTTTGTAATAAGTAGGACTGTTAGCGCTCTAGTTGTTCTTTAGAACACTCTGGGACATTCTGTCATTGGGCTATACTTGGGCTACATCTGGGTGATATTTGGGCTACATTTGGGCTCTTTTGTCTCTGGTGGCCATTTTGGGAGACTGCATGTCAGAATTTTTTAATGAAATAGAAGAGGATTTGAAAAGTCACTCAAAATGTGCCCTAATTTTTCTTTCTGCAGCACTAATAATACCTTCTATTGCATAATATACCCCCTCATTTTGTTCCTTTTTAAATTAAATGTTTTAAGAGTTACCACTTTATTCCCATCACGATGGCTCCAGGTGTGCTATACCTTTGTAATAAGTAGGACTGTTAGTGCTCTAGTTGTTCTTTGGAACACTCTGGGACATTCTGTCATTGGGCTATACTTGGGCTACATCTGGGTGATATTTGGGCTACATTTGGGCTCTTTTGTCTCTGGTGGCCATTTTGGGAGACTGCATGTCAGAATGTTTTAATGAAATAGAAAAGGATTTGAGAAGTCACTCAAAATGTGCCCTAATTTTTCATTCTGCAGCACTAATCATACTTTCTATGGCAAAATATACCCCCTCATGTTGTTTCTTTTTAAATTAAATGTTTTAAGAGTTACCACTTTATTCCAATCAAGATGGCTTCAGGTGTGCCATACCTTTGTAATAAGTAGGACTGTTAGCGCTCTAGTTGTTCTTTAGAACACTCTGGGACATTCTGTCATTGGGCTATACTTGGGCTACATCTGGGTGATATTTGGGCTACATTTGGGCTCTTTTGTCTCTGGTGGCCATTTTGGGAGACTGCGTGTCAGAATGTTTTAATGAAATAGAAAAGGATTTGAGAAGTCACTCAAAATGTGCCCTAATGTTTCATTCTGCAGCACTAATCATACTTTCTATGGCAAAATATACCCCCTCAGTTGTTTCTTTTTAAATTAAATGTTTTAAGAGTTACCACTTTATTCCAATCAAGATGGCTTCAGGTGTGCCATACCTTTGTAATAAGTAGGACTGTTAGCGCTCTATTTGTTCTTTAGAACACTCTAGGAGGCTGCAGTAGAACACAAAGGAATCAACTGACAGTCTCTGTCCTTGTTGGATGTACATGTTTTACTGAGAATGTCAGACTTCATTTTCACATGACTGAGAAAGATAATGTGAATTTACAGAAAATATGCTTTCAGTTTAGCTTATAGATCCCCTTCCAAACCACTGTGGGAAAATCATGAGATATTAGTTTTCTTTCAAACAATATTCATGATATCACAGCAGAAGGTTTTTTCACATGGTAAAATCACCTTAGAACCCACAACAATTCCTAAAACGAGTATGGTACCATCAACAAATGAGGTGCTATCATGTATATTGGTCCCAAGATGGCTGCCAACACTTCTTGGATGAAGTGCTGACAGCCAATCAGATCAGATGTGTGGTTAGGCTCCGCCCAGATATATATCTTTTTTTTAACCTAAATTACTCAAAATCCACTGGAGCACATATATTGAGACCTAGCAAAGGCACATCGGGCTAACAGTCCCTACAATTTTGCCAAGTTTCGTGCAAATCCATTCAGCCGTTCGAGCTAAAAGTGAGGCCAACCGCCCTATGGAAATTAACATGGGAAAAACGTGTTTTGGGACCCCCCTTTTTTCTCGGCCCCCCCTTGATGAAACCCCCCCAAATTGTCAGGGGCTGCTCAGAAACAAAATGTTCCATTTTCCTGAAACTTTCAGCCAATACCGTCCACAAACGCCAAAGTTATTAGACATAGAATTTTCAAAAATCCCATAGAGAAAAAATCCTAACTATATATACCTACTGGCGACCGCCAGTAGGTAATATATATATATATATATATATATATATATAGAGGCGATTCCATGCCGTGTTTTACCAGGCAGCCCACACTACTTTAGAGGGTGGGACGAAAAACTCAATTTTACTTTGGGACTGCAAGCGAAACACGACTCAGACCAGGGGGGCATTTGAGAAAGGAAAAACCCCCGAAACGCGTCATGCCCATGGTCTTTTGAAATAAAAGGTGGATGCTCCTGAATCCTCGTGTGCTGCCTCAGTTTCTTTCTATGGAGGAGACATCGTGGTAATACTTAGCGCGTTGCAAGCGTTTGGCCCCTGTGCTGAACCACGCGCCAAGGCGTGCACCCCCCGCAAGTGTCCAAAGGGGGTCGTCAAAAGGTAGACCCTCGGACTACCCCGCATCAAGCCTGCACCGGATAAATGCTGTGCAAACAGTCCATACCTGTATGGAGCCACGCCCCTACTTTATCGGCGTTCCCTTTACCAAGGACAGACTGAAGTGCGAGGAAGGGGGAGAGGAGTATGGAAGTCACCGCCTGAACCCACAACAGCCACAGGTCCCGCCGGATAACATGGCACACCGGCTGTTGACTTCACGAATAACAGAGCCGGTGAATTGGTATTGCTGCCGGCATACAAGGAACACTGAATGCTGGGAAATGCAGTTACTTCAATGCAGAGGCGATTCCATGCCGTGTTTTACCAGGCAGCCCACACTACTTTAGAGGGTGGGACGAAAAACTCAATTTTACTTTGGGACTGCAAGCGAAACACGACTCAGACCAGGGGGGCATTTGAGAAAGGAAAAACCCCCGAAACGCGTCATGCCCATGGTCTTTTGAAATAAAAGGTGGATGCTCCTGAATCCTCGTGTGCTGCCTCAGTTTCTTTCTATGGAGGAGACATCGTGGTAATATATATATATATATATATATATATATATATATATATATATCGTCACACGCTCCCAAACAGTGGTGTCAGGAAAGAAACGGCCAGCACTCCGATGTCGTGATCTTGTTGATTATTTTATTTCCAAACCCCCCGGCACCCCCGACAAAAGAATTATAATACATGTAAAAAGAAAAATTGTGCATCTGATGCATCGGTTATAGTTATTTCATGAATATCCTGTTAGGAATAAAGGAGAGATTGAGATCCTGGTTAGTGGAAATGAATTTTTTGTGATTGAGTGAACATCCTATGTATCGGCCCAGAACACCGGTTAAGGGTATAGTTTTCATATATTCTTATAAGTGCAAATGTATCTATAGTTCATTGGTTTTATGAATTTTCATTAATTAGCGTAGGCAACACATGCAACTTATCCATAAATTGTGAAATAAAGTAAAAAGAAGAAAACTATTTAAAATTTTTGATACTTTCGTCCAGATGGATGAGTGAAGACCACAGTGAAAGGTTTAGGGTAATCGTGTCGTGATTTCTAGACACATCCCTCCCTTTATATCTGTGGGAAGGAAGGAAAAGAGAGATGACCACAATATGGATGAAGAGTATAATGTACATTTGAAGGAATGATGTTCATGAAATAACTATAACCGATGTATCAGATGCACAATTTTTCTTTTTACATGTATTATAATTCTTTTTACATGTACTATAAGTCTCCTGACCATCATCTCTCTTTTCCTTCTTTCCCACAGATATAAAGGGCGATCACAATGTTATCGCATCGCCGTGGTAACCGGGATCTCACGCTCCGCCCTAAGCTCGGGACGGTCCTTAACCACGTGACCCGGTTACTCTGTCCACTCTTACTCCTCCGGGCTAACCTCTTAACCGGGCACTCTAGTAACCATTATTACTATTGTAGACCTTAATCTTATGCGTCGGCAATCAGGACACAAGGGTAACGAGTCGATGTAAATTACAAATACGACTACACTCAATCTTTGATATCATTATAATTTTGCAAATAAGGTTGATTATTTGACAGATGGACTTGCAATAACATTTGATTTACCACAATAAGTCTATATGAATCCAATATATATGATTTTTAGTAAAATCAGTATGAGTTGTATACCATTCCAAAATGGCGATATGTGAATTAGCTGACAGCACTACACTCACATTTGCAGTCCGTCTTTTAACATGATTGGTATGTAAACATAAAAGATGTAAAGCAACACTCGCAACTTGTGTGATCAAGCACTCTATGGAGTGCGAAACGCGTCACGTGGATTTATGAATTGAATAAATCAACATTTTTTGGACTTATACGTGGATTGTGGTCTGTAAGCCTGACGCATGAGTGCTCGTGAGGAACGCCGTTTTTCATGGATATTAATTCCGGCTGCTCCGCCGGTTCGAGCCACCCCAGCCAAAGACGAGGGGTTACCAGCAGGAGTGTTTGTGTTTGACATATATATATATATATATATATATATATATATATATATATATATATATATATATATATATATATAAGCACAATCTTCAAACCTCCACAGGCAGCGGCGAAAGAAGAAGCAGACCCCACGTAATCCAGGCAAGATGTTATTTATTATTCCAAGTGCCTTCCAAAATGCAACGTTTCGACTACAAACGTAGTCTTGTTCACACACCACATTTTAAAACGGGAAACTTCTTTTATAATTGCAGTGCTGACCCACCCTTTTGGGCCACACCTACCAAAACGTGAGTCACATGGTAGTGCCAAAATGTTGGATACAAACAATTTAAAGATACAGTGCACAATATCGCTATGTCAATGTAACTTTGTTGCATCAAAAGAAACAAACAGAAACAATACTGCATGCTTAAAGATTATTAAAGGCAATCCAAATTGATTTCTGATAACATAAACATAAAACCAGAAATTTTTACGGAGAACAAAATAACTGCATGAATGCGCTGATGTTATTTGAGCATCAGTAAATGAGACAAAATAATATGCATGAATGCATGATATATTTCACAATAAATCAGAAAAACAATTTCGGAAAATGTACCAAACTGAAGCATGAAAAATTATTCTAAAGATGCAAGTCATAGCTGTACAGTGTAAATTGTTCCATAGCTGGGCACAACCTGTCGTGAAAACAAATACTGTGTAATACCAAAAAACAGCACCTTAATGTGAAAAACACACAATCAAGTATCAGTCCCATGTATTTATAAAAATATTTTTTCATATATTATGAAAAAATCATCTAAAATATCATAAATATATAAGGACTATTTACAAAACAGCTGTGTTTGAAGAAAAAGTGCTTGAATAAATATACAGTGTAAAGAAACCACCAAAAGAAGACGATTCCCAAAGTGTTCGTTAAAAAACTGCATTGTTCAAAGAACCAAGCAGCTAACTCAGATTTAAGAAACAGGACTACAGAATACCTGAAACAGGTGCTTAAATTCAAGATTTCATACATATACAGATTGTACATAGTTCATTATATTTACTTGGCTCATCTCACGTTGGAATACATTTAATGTGCTGTGTTCAGAGTATATACAGTGGATTAATGTTCTTACAGAAAGTTGTGCATGTCCTCTGTCGCATTCAACCCGTTTGGTTGTTTGCTGTCGAGTTTGATGATATACTGCGTTTCTAGTCGGCGTAAAAGTTTATCACAGTCACCACCTCGCCTTAAGGGAGCAACAGCATCAATGACGTAGTAATTGAGACATGACAGATTCCTGTTATGTCTGCTGTTGAAGTGGCGTGCCACCGGGTATGCCCCATCGTGATTTACTATAGCGCGAAGGTGCTGCAGTATTCTAACATGCACCTGTGCGCCAGTACTGCCTACATGTCGTAGACCGCAGGTGCAAGTTAGGACGTAAACCGCAAACTCCGTACGGCAGTTGTAATTGCCGTGAATCGGAAATTCAGTTTCAGAAAACGGAGTGCGGTAATGGGTAGTATTTCGTCCAAACTTGCACGCCCGACAAGAGGAACATTTGTGAAATCCCTTGCCACCAAACCATTGGGTAATCATAGGCAATTCAGGGCTGGATTGTACTAGCTTACTGCGCATACTGTATGCACGCCTGAAAGTGATTACTGGTTTGTCAGGGGTTATATCACGTAAGACTCTATCCGTTTTTAAGACTGCCCAGTGTTTATTGATAATGGATTTTATCTTGCGGTGCTGTCTACTATAAGTAGTAATTAATCTACTGGAATTGGATGTTGCGTCAGCGTTGGGGGATTTATGTGTCAATAAAGACTCTCTAGATCTTTCTTTGCTCGTTTGCAATGCAGTTGCAAGGCAGGATTTGCTATACCCCCTCGCCTCCAATCTTTTCAGCATTGCAGTGGCCCCCTCATCAAACTTTTCTTGGGTGTTACATATTCGTTTGAGGCGCAACAATTTGCCGAGCGGAATGCTCATAATGACGTGTTTGGGATGGCCACTACTGGCATGTAAAATACTGTTGCCAGCAGTGGCCTTCCTGTGAAGGGAAGTAATAATTTTGTTCTCTATGATGTTAATAGAGACATCAAGAAACTCAGCCGTGCTATTGCTGATGTTGGTAGTAAAGAACAAATTGAACTGGTTGTTGTTGAGCGCCTTCACAAAGTTTTGAGCACTCATCATATTTCCCTCCCACACACAGAAAATATCATCAATAAAACGCATCCAATATTTGACGCATTCATATCCAGGAATGCCTGGTAAGTCCTGCTCCTCCCACAGCCCAACGTGCAAGCACGCGTAGCTGGGGGAGAAGCAGGACCCCATGGCTACACCACGTATTTGTTTCCATATATCTTTTCCAAACAAAAAATAGTTGTTGCCTAAACACCATTGTACCAAATTGCAAATCATCTTGTTGTGGCTATAATACATGCAAGACTTACGCCCCAAAAAATGTCTTATACCTTCTATTCCTTTGTGGTGTTCGATACAGGTATATAGGGACTCAATGTCCAAAGTGATAATACACCAGTCTTTCTGCCATGTTATGGATTCCAATTTGGATAAAACGTCACCCGTGTCCTTGATATAGCTCGGTAAGGATTGGACATGCTCTTGTAAATAAAAGTCAATGTAACGTGAAACATTTACACCCATACCTTTGATCGCGGAAATTATGGGCCTCCCAGGTGTTGGATTTTGCATCTTGTGCACCTTCGGGATCAGATACATATGTGGAATCACTGGGTGTTCAATCAATAAGAATGCACATTCGGTAGATGTAATAAAATTTTCCCTTTTGTAGGATAACAGCAATTTCTTAATACTATCCTTTGCATGCTTGTATTGAATACCATTGCTGCGTATGTAACAATTAGCATTGTCCAATTGACGTTTGGCTTCCGCAATGTATTGTTCCTTTTGCTGTGCTGAGGTATATTGTATTATATATATATATATATATATATATATATATATATATATATATATATATATATTTATATGTATACCCCAGAGGGTGTCCATCATCTATAGTAAAGCACCATCTATGAGGGATATTTTGGTAAACGCCAGCTCAGAGGTCATCGATAATAGTAGCTGGTTACAGTCAAACAAAGGTTTCTACAAATGCAAAACATGCAAAGCGTGTTCCCATGGTATCAATAAAAGCACGTACAATACACCTTTTAGTGAAAAAGTTTGTAAGATCTCCAAATTGCTAACCTGCAAAACAGAATTTGCTGTCTATGTACTGTTGTGTCCTTGTGGCCTACAGTACATAGGCAATTGCAAAAACAACAGGTGATGGACCGAATGTGGATCAATGTCACACATTCAACCCAGTCAAAAGATCTGGGTCCTAATCCATCGTTTTTTTGCACTCCACACCACCCCGGGTTAGACAATGGCGATATGCAAATCAGCTCTGACCCTGTGCCCCATGGGAACAGTCCAGTCCGAACTACAAAAGCCATGTCCTTCCCAGAACGGAATCAAGCATCCGAGGACCGGACCGGTTTCGAGGTAACACCTCTCATCAGCCCGGCTAGCTTGACTCCAGTGGTGTGGAGTGCCTGGGACCCACGTCTGGGCATCCCCAGTACACTTAGAGCGGTAATTGCAAAAACAACAGGTGATGGACCGAATGTGGATCAATGTCACACATTCAACCCAGTCAAAAGATCTGGGTCCTAATCCATCGTTTTTTTGCACTCCACACCACCCCGGGTTAGACAATGGCGATATGCAAATCAGCTCTGACCCTGTGCCCCATGGGAACAGTCCAGTCCGAACTACAAAAGCCATGTCCTTCCCAGAACGGAATCAAGCATCCGAGGACCGGACCGGTTTCGAGGTAACACCTCTCATCAGCCCGGCTAGCTTGACTCCAGTGGTGTGGAGTGCCTGGGACCCACGTCTGGGCATCCCCAGTACACTTAGAGCGGTAATTGCAAAAACAACAGGTGATGGACCGAATGTGGATCAATGTCACACATTCAACCCAGTCAAAAGATCTGGGTCCTAATCCATCGTTTTTTTGCACTCCACACCACCCCGGGTTAGACAATGGCGATATGCAAATCAGCTCTGACCCTGTGCCCCATGGGAACAGTCCAGTCCGAACTACAAAAGCCATGTCCTTCCCAGAACGGAATCAAGCATCCGAGGACCGGACCGGTTTCGAGGTAACACCTCTCATCAGCCCGGCTAGCTTGACTCCAGTGGTGTGGAGTGCCTGGGACCCACGTCTGGGCATCCCCAGTACACTTAGAGCGGTAATTGCAAAAACAACAGGTGATGGACCGAATGTGGATCAATGTCACACATTCAACCCAGTCAAAAGATCTGGGTCCTAATCCATCGTTTTTTTGCACTCCACACCACCCCGGGTTAGACAATGGCGATATGCAAATCAGCTCTGACCCTGTGCCCCATGGGAACAGTCCAGTCCGAACTACAAAAGCCATGTCCTTCCCAGAACGGAATCAAGCATCCGAGGACCGGACCGGTTTCGAGGTAACACCTCTCATCAGCCCGGCTAGCTTGACTCCAGTGGTATATATATATATATATATATATTTATATGTATACCCCAGAGGGTGTCCATCATCTATAGTAAAGCACCATCTATGAGGGATATTTTGGTAAACGCCAGCCCAGAGGTCATCGATAATAGTAGCTGGTTACAGTCAAACAAAGGTTTCTACAAATGCAAAACATGCAAAGCGTGTTCCCATGGTATCAATAAAAGCACGTACAATACACCTTTTAGTGAAAAAGTTTGTAAGATCTCCAAATTGCTAACCTGCAAAACAGAATTTGCTGTCTATGTACTGTTGTGTCCTTGTGGCCTACAGTACATAGGCAGCACAAAATTGCAGGGACACAAACGAGTGCTGCAACACCTACGCACTATCACAAATCAGGATAACATATATCCAGTGGCACGTCACTTCAGGGAGAAACAGGAGTCCAACAACTCAAACCTGAAGTATTATGTAATAGACGCAGTCCCCCCCAGTAGGAGAGGAGGTGATCGAGAAAACAAATTATGAAAGTTGGAAACCAGATATATATTACAGCTCGATTCCAAACACCCGGGGGGGGGGGTTAAATGCCACAGAAGATTTGCACACTTGTTTAACATAAAGAAGTACACAATAAATTAATGGATCAAATGGGAACACTATACAGTAATTTTTAACTTTTGATATTTGGTTTATGAATCTATTTATTCTATGACAATTTTAAGGTAGCTTTTTTATTTGAGAAATGGTAATAGGAGTATGAATATATTTATATATTTATTGACAGATATTTATTGGTTTTTAATAATCTTTATCTATTCGAGATATTTATGCATTTATACATACACGCATGATTTTGCACAATATTCCTATTCCTTTAATCAAGTTATTAAATTGTGATGATATTGGATTCTTCAAATTGCTGAAAGGGAAAATGTTAATAATTCCGATTGTATGGTTTTTAGTTTAATATCTAGTAAATACCTAAGTAGACTCCGGAAGCCATGGTATGAACTGGAACAAATGAGGCCTAGACACTCCAAACCACCATAAAGTATGTTTAAACTGTAGTTTATATATATATATATATCACTCTTGCACTTTACTGAGCACTTTGTATTTATGTGTTGCGTACTATCAACTACAGTTGTTTGACATTAACAGGTTATAGCATTTTTTTGCAGAGGGGACTGATCCTGAAATTTTCTTCTTTTAAATTGTGTATGGTATGAAAGTTTTATATGATATGGTATTTTACCCGTACTCAATAGATTTTAAAACCCAGGCCAACACAATAAAATAATATAGGATGCTGCAATGTAGATATAGTTCTGACAAGTGCTGTCTGAGAGAAAATAAGAAAATCAGACAAGCAATCCAGTTATTATATTGCAAGAAATAATGGATTACATTGAATTATCAAGGCGTATGAATTTGTATATTTCTTTTATGTTCATGCCGAAGATATCACGTGATACAAACTAAACTATGCACTCTCACTTTAAATACTGCTCATTCTGAACTTGCCACTGGCATGTGATCAAGGCTTGGACAATCCGAAACGCGTGATGGCGACTAGAGAGGAATAAAGAAATCTGCACCAAACCTGGGTCCGTTTCTAGATATATCCTGTTGTTCAGGGGAGAATCATGTGATATATATATATATATATATATATATATATATATATATATATATATATATATATATATATATATATACACACATATATATATATATTACCTACTGGCGGTCGCCAGTAGGTTGTTATAGTTAGGACCTAGTTTCCATAGGAAATCCACAACATTCTATTTGGAATAACTTTGGCGCCGGTGGACGAATCTTAGCGAATTTCTCCAAGAAAATGGCCTGCTTGGTTCCGCTCCTTCTCTGAAAGTTTGGGGGTGATTTGTAAAGTGGGGTCTGAAAAACTTGTTTTCCCCATGCAATTTTCCATAGGGACCTTTAGCCAGGGCTACAGCCCAAACGGCTGAACGGAATTACACCATATTTGGCAGAAAAGGTAGAGTTCGGTTTGCAGATTGTGCTTTTTGTTAAATGGTGTAAATCCGTTCAGTAGTTTCTGGGAAAATTACAAATAAATTCATAGCGATATCTAGAGACAGATTTCTACACGCGGACGGAGATCCGTTCAAGTACGAGCGCAAGCTGCATGCTGATTGGCTGTCAACTGTCTGTCAACAGTCGAAACCAGGAAGTGCTGGCGGCCATCTTGTGCCTCGGTAGAACCGAGTTGCAAGAAAACAGTAAAACAAAGTTGAGAAATAAGGAAAGGGGGCAGGGAGAAACATTATAACCCTATAGGCTTGGTCAGGGGGTGGTACATGGATGATTAGGCTCTTTTTTATTTTAAATGAAAAATTGCAGCGTACGCGTACGGAAATCCGTACAATTACGAGCTGCATGCTGATTGGCTGTCAACACTCCAAACCAGGAAGTGTTGGCAGCCATCTTGCTTGTCGCGAAAACCGAGTCACAAGAGAACAGTAAAATAAAGTTGAGAAATAAGGAAAGGGGGCAGTGTAGAAACATTCTGACCCTATAGGCTTGCTCAGGGGGTGGTACATGGATCTTTAGGCTCAATTTGTATTTTTTTTTAAAATAAAAAATTGAGGGGTAATCGTGTGGTACTCGTACGCGGTGGAAAAGGTGACAATAAACTAGAAGTCCGTTTTATTCATTTGGTCCCGGGGGGTAAATTACTGGGGCAATTTTTTTCCATATTGGGGGGCTTTTATGGTGCCCGAGCACTGGGGAACGCCACTCGTCTGTTTTTAGTTTGAAGTATGCGGGGGGTTACGGTCCTCCTCCCCGCAGTCTCGGGGAGCGGCACCCCTCGGGGCTTTTAAAAAAAAATATGTTTTGAGCTCTCCCTCCCTCTCTCCCCATACACGTCGCGGGGAACGCCCCCTTTCTGGGGCAGTAATATGTAAAATTACCTTCCAGCTCAGGGTACCTGCACTGTCTGGGGTTTTTTATTAATGTTGGCAGGGCGTCGCGCGGCCCCCTTACTGGAACCCTTGATGGTCCTGGGGAGCACCATTTCTCCCGGCTCTTGCAGTGTGTCGGGTTGCGTACTCCCGGGACACTGCTGTTGGTATGGTAGGGTGGTACCGTCGCCGCTCCCACTTTACCATAGCAAACCGTTTTTCTATTTGAAAGAGAGAGCAAGTTAATCTGCTCTCTCTTTCAAGTAGGAAAAGAGATTGGTATGACCTGGGGAGCCGTCTGGGATCGTCGGGGCATTGGGGCTAAAAGAAAAAAAAAGATTTCTTTTTGAGAACTAGTGGGCATATTATCAAGGACCGGTGATAAAATTATTGCCGTTTTATCGGCATGAAACTGCCGATAAAACGGCGATAATAGGCTTGATAATACATCCTTGTTAATTCCCATAGAATCCCGTGTTCTGGTGTTAACATGGGCTTCTATGGGAAATAACAAGGCCATAATATGAAGCTCATTATCGCCGTTTTATCGGCAGTTTCATGCCGATAAAACGGCGATAATTTTAACACCGGTCCTTGATAATATGCCCCTAAGTTTACTGGTCAAAAAAAGAGGTATATTTCCATGATAGTATGTAAAACCTTCCATTTTTTTTTGTGCAGCAGTTGTACTCTCTACGCATGCGCAGCCTCGTTTCGAAGCCCACGCTTTTTTTTCTTCAAGTTCAACAAGCAAACCTTTCTTTATTTCAGGTATTAAATTTGCCGCTTTCTTTTCCAGGGTCATGTGTGTCATCCGCTGCTGTACTTTTGTAATATATTATTAATCATATTTTATCTATGTTTATTTAAAACGTAGTGCCGAGGCGCCAAACGTTGATTACGTACTCCGTCCACCGCCATTTTAGTTGTTCCATAAGCGTACATAAGCAAGAAAAATCAATTAAAAATAAATATTTTACAGATATCTATCAAGTATATGTGTTTTTTTATCTTGGTTGCTTGTAATGAGAGCTTTTCACTTTATTGGTACTTATAAGTAAGTGCTAATGCATAGTGTAAATTTGTTGAGGAGCAGTGTTTTATACAGTGCTGAACTTTTGACTTCTGTTGACAGTTGACTTTTGCATGATTTGTTGGGGGTAGGGTGGAAACTTATGTCAGTTGGGAAGGTTTGGAATGTTAAACCAATAGAAATGTGTGTTTTGTTTTGAATTAATGTGTAAAGGATTTTAATTGGTTATTTATATGTATGTATGTGTAAAATGAGAGTGAAAATGTTCCATTTCAGGGTTCTGCTGGAAAGACTGAACTAGAGAGATTCTGCATAAGAATATCCACTGTATGAGTGGTATTGGTCTTAATCTACAAATCAATTTGAAAGGTGAGTTGATAAGTAGTATGGGAATGTGTGCGGTGCATCTTTGTACATTAAGGAATTATTGGGTACATCAAGACAGGTGATAAAATTATCGCCGCTTTATCGCCAAAAAACTGCTGATAAAGCGGCCATAATGTTATCGCCTGTCTTGATAATATGCCCCTATATTCGTCCGTTGTTAAACCTTTTATAGTAGTAAATGTGTTTTGCTATAATTCATGCTGTTATGTTTTTTTGTTTAATATCAGTTTGTGCGTCTGTGTACATTAAGGGATTATGGGCCATATTATCAATAAAGGGCGATACATTATTGCCGCTTTTATCGGCAGGAAACTGCCGGTAAAGCGGTGATAATGGGCTTGATAGTATGTCTTTGTGAATTCCCATAGAAGCCCAGGCTATGGTCTTAACCTGGGCTTCAATGGGAATTCACAAGGATATATTATCAAGACCATTATCTCCGCTTTAGCGGCAGTTTCCTGCCGATAAAATCGGTGATAATGTATCGCCCTTTACTGATAATATGGCACTGACGGGCATATTATCAAGGACCGGTTTTAAAATTATCGCTGTTTTATCGTCAGGAAACTGCCGATAAAACGGCGATAATGGGCTTGATAATATGCCCTTGTTAATTCCCATAGAAGCCCATGTTCTGGGGTTAACATGTGTTTCTATGGGAATTAACAAGGGCATATTATAAAGCCCAGACGCGGCCCGTGGAGGAAATTGCGGTGGGACAGGCGGGGCGGGGGTGATAAACAATGGAATCTGGATGATTGCAGGTAAGTAAACAATTAAATTAATAAAACAAATTTTGTTCCGTGCCCTGCATCACATTTTAGGATGCAGGGCGCGCTACGAAATTCGTTTTATTAATTTCATGGTTTACTTACCTGCAATCATCCAGATTCCGTTGTTTATCACCCCCCACCCTGCCCCTCCCCCGCCTACCTGCCCCACCGCAACTTCTTCCACGGGCCGCGGCTGATCAAGCCCATTATCAACGTTTTCTCAGCATTTTCCTGCCGATAAAACGGTGATATTTTAACACCGGTCCTTGATAATATGCCCCTATATTTGTCAATTTTTTCTATAATTTGTAGCCTCTGTTTTTATTCTTCCCTCTCTCTCCTCTTATTCTTTTCTCTCTCTCTGTACTGTCTTTTTCTTATATTGTCCTCTGTGCTCATATTGTCGTTCTTTGTGTTTATATTTTCTTGTCTCTCCTCTTATTCCTTCTGTCTCTTCATTTTCTTCTCTCTCTCTTCTTATTCTTGATACTCCCTGTTCTGTCTTCTTTCTCGTTTCTCTCCCTCAGTATATAGTCTGGGCATATTTACAAGCCCCTTGTGCATCTTTGTTGTTTTATTGTGTTAGTTTTTTTGATGTAATAGTGACAGAAATAATGTAGTAAAATGCATATGTATTTGGTAAATGAGTCAGTGTTGTTCACTGATATGTAGTAATTATATACATGGAATATGTATAGTCACTTAAACGTTTTTCAGTAGTAAATGGTCAAATACATGGTCTCATTTTTTGTGTGTAATATCACACTGTGCATGTGTGTACATTAGGGATTTATGGGGCATATTATCAAGGACCGGTGTTAAAATTATTGCTGTTTTATCGGCAGGAAACTGCCGATAAAACAGCGACAATGGGTTTGATAATACGCCCTTGTTAATTTCTATAGAAGCCCATGTTAAAACCAGAACATCGGCTTCTATGGGAATGAACAAAGGTGTATTATCAAGCCCATTATCGCTGTTTTATCTGCAGTTTCCTGCCGATAAAAACTGCGATAACTTTAACAGCGGTCCTTGATAATATGCCCCTAAGGGGCATATCATCAAGCCTGGGCATTAAAATTATCCCCACTTTATCGACAGGAAACTGCAGATGCAGTGGCTCTAATGGGCTTTATAATATGCTCTATGGAATTCTAATCGAAGCTTATTTTAGATGTTCTTCACATCTAACATGAGCTTCAATTGGAATTTCATAGAGCATATTATCAAGCCCATTATCGCCACTTTAGCGGCAGTTTCCTGCCGATAAAGTTGCGATAATTGTATCACTCAGGCTTGATAATATGCCCCTATTTTCGCCCCTTTTTGCATATTTTCTACACTGTCTTGTCATACTCCCTCCCCTCTTTGTTACTCCTTCCTCTCTCATTATACTATCTTCTTTTTCTTATATTCTGCTCTCTTTTCATCCTTTTTTTAATACTTGGTACTATTTTTGCATATTTGTGCTACTGTTTAAATTGTCTCTTGTCTTTACATTCACTTTCGTCATAGTTGTTACTGTCTTCTCGTAGAACTCCCTCTCTGCTTATACGGGCAGTCTTCCTTTATATTTGTCTTTTCTCCATATTTTTGTTTCTGTGTCTTTTTACATTTCTTCGCCTTTCTTCATATATACTCTTCTGTTGTTACATTCTATGTTTCTACTTATTCTTGCTGTTCTTTGCAGGTACTCCCTATTGTTTTCTTATACTTTTCTTTTTCTTCTAATACTCTTGTGTCTGTTCTCACATTTCTTCTCTCTTTTCTTATACTTTGCACTCTCCGCTAATATTGTCGTCTTTTCTTATTGTGACATTCCTCTCCTCATTTTACCCCGTTTGTTATACTGCCCCCTGTTTTCATATTCTCCTTTCTCTTCTCTTAATTCTCAATGTGTTCTCTTACTACTGAGTTTTTCTTATATTGCCTTTTGTCCTATATTCCTTCTTTCTGTGTTTATTTTTTCCACTGTTTCTTCATATTTGTTTTTTATTTTCATTTTTTGTCCTCTCTGTTTATACTTCTTAAATCTGTTCATATTTTTTGCTCACGTCTGTTACTGCTCCTTGATTCACTGTATACACTCTTCAGCACTTTCCTCGTATTCTCTGTCTTTTCATACTAACCTCTCTCTTTTTATTTGTTTTTCTTGTCATACTTCTGCCTCTTTCGTCATACACTTTTCACTCTTTATAATCCTCCATCTGTTTATACTTCTTCTTTTCACCTCAGACTGTATGTTCTTGTTTACCCCTTTTTTCCTTTTAATCTACTTTTCCACACATTCTTCGTGCTTTCTTCTGGTACTGTTCTCTCTGTCCTTATACATACTGTCTTTTGCTAGTATTCCTTTTTTGTTCTTATAGTTGCGTATCTTTTCACATATTCCTTCTTTTTTCTTTAGAGTCTTTCTCTCTCTTCTTATAGTGCCCCCTCTGTCCTCTTACTCTCTTTTTTCTTCGTATACTCTTTCTTCTCCTCATATTTCCATTTTTCTTTTCATACTCTCCCTTACCTATTCATACTTTCTAGTTTTTTCATACTTCCTTTATTTCGTTATATTGCAGTGTTTGTTTATACTCCCCTTTTCGGTTATATTTTCCCTTGTTTCATACTCCTTCCTCTTTTGTTTTATTTTGATTTATTTTATTTTTTATTGAGCAAAGTTCAATCAGGGAATTCAATAATACAAGTTCATTAAATGTACAAAAGATAAAGAGTCATAGTAGGACATCAAAAAAAATGGCAAGCATATTCATAATTATAGAGCCTAAAAAGAAATAACATGAAGTACAAAAAAAAAATAACACAGCTAAATATATCGTAAATTAAATAAATTAGACATACATAGATCAATCAAATTGGGACAGAGATAAAAGGAAGCCTCACGTTAGAATACCAACCAGAGATTGGAGCCCAAATCTGGGCTCCAAGAAGCCTAGCTTTTTTGCCTCTAGTACCATAAATTGAGATCTCCTGTTTATAGGTGGCCAGGAATCGACTAAGCCACATCTGGAATGTGGGTGGCTCAGGGTCCTTCCATCGGGCAGCAAGAATAATAGGAAAGATTGCGGTACCTAATCATTATATTGCAGTGTTTGTTTATACTCCCCTTTTCGGTTATATTTTCCCTTGTTTCATACTCCTTCCTCTTTTGCTTTAAGTGCTTTTATTTTTATAGTCCCACGTTTGTCCTCATAATCCTCCCTCTGTCTTGCAAGTAATATAATAGAATATTTGATATGTTTATTTTAGTAATTTTATATATATATTTTTTATTATAGATTCTGTTTATCGATACTGAAAAAACTGTATGATGCCGACTAAGTTTCAAAAGCAGAAACAACGAAAGAAAAGTGTTTATTTGAAGAGAAGTCATCAACAAGATTTACATGAAGAAGAATGTGTTAACAAAGAGAAAACAAGTGCTGGTAAGACAAGGAACACTTTTTGGTGGAAAATATTAAAGACTAAGAGTAGTGTGCTCAAACAGAAAAATGTTATTAGTGTATCTGCAATGAAAAAAATAAATAAAGAGAACAATCATGGAAAATCAAGTGCAGAGAAAACTGTGTATAGTAAAAGGAGGAAAAACCAATTTAGGGAAATTAGGAAACAAATGTTTTATAATAGATTTCTGTCAAATTTTATTTAAAAAAATTAAGGTATGTAAGAAAAAAACAGTATTTTATAAGAAGAAGAAAGCTATAGAAAATGTAGTTGAGAAAGCTTTGGAATTGAAGAGAAAATTGTTTATTTTAGTGATCAATAAAGTTAGATCACTAGATGAGCCAATCCATTTAATGAAGGCCAAAAGTAAGTGGAGAAGAATAATTAACAGAATTAATTTTTGTGAGTTTTTTGGGCTGAATGGAAACATAGTTCAAGTTCTGAGCCTTCTTTTAATTAAGAAAGTTATCTTCAGAGTAATGATTTGTTGCATGCAGTTGACACTAGTGGTCGTGCTTATGAGGTTAGAAATGGTTGTCCTATTGAGAAAGAGAAGATTGTTCGTAGAAATGCAGAAGAGGTGTTAGCTGGTGAAGTTTTAGGGAGACATCCTAAAGCTCCAGTGTACACTTGGAATTGTAGTAGTATTTGCAGTGTGCGGCAATAATCAATTGATTTTTTACGCAATTTCTTCTGTAACTATACTAAGAAAAGTGTTAAACAAAAGATTAAGACGTTGCAAGGACTAGACCCTTGCAGAGTGAGAGAAAATAGTGGTTTGCAAGGTCATTCTCTGGCTTGTCTTTCTAAAAAAGTATGTCGAAGTGTTTTTCACCGTTTCAGGATGTTAGCAGTACATCATTCTGAAATGAGGAAATTAGTGAGAACATTGTATTATGCAAAAAGTCCAGCACTGATGTTAAAAAAGTTGAACAGTGCTCTTTTGCGTGAATCTGTATCAGATGTAACAAATGTTTGTGATGAAATTCAGGTTAGTTACTTTGGTCCTCAGGAAGACAGTGCAGAAACTGATACATTAATAGAAGAACATGTGGAAGATAATGTAGAACATTGCGGTGTAGAAAATTTTGAGCAAGAAGTTATAAAGTTTAAGGTGATTTCAGGTGAAAGGCCAAATTATTCTTGTATCTGTTGTCGACAAACTCATTATAAAAATCAGACCAGGAGTGTTGATTTGTATTTAAAAATTGAAAAGGAAAATAATAATGAGTGGAAGGATTTTGCAACTTATTTGTTGGTTGAGAATTGTTTTGATTTGGGTTCTGATCTTCATATTTGTAAATATTGTTATAACAAATTAGATGAGAACAAAATGCCTGCTAGAGCTGTGCATAATAATTTTGATTTGGTAAATATTCCTTCTGAACTGATGGATTTAAATACCTACGAGTCTATTCTTATTCAATGTGTGCATCCATTTCAGGCTATTGTTCGTATGGAGCCTAAGACAGGAAAATTGCCTCCTTCAGATTTACAGAGAGGATTAAAGTGAAGAGTTGTATATTTGCCTCTAGATCGAAAGAAAAATATTGAAACTATTGGTGTAGAAAATGTAGAGGATGAACCTTTAGTTATTCTTGTTAATGGCATTCCTACTAAGAGTAAGAAAATCTGGCAAGAATTAGTGGATGTTAGAAAAGTGAAAAAGGCAATGTCGTATCTGGTAAAAAATAATCAGTATTACAAAAATGTGTATGTGGGAGAAGAAGAAATAACTGTACAAGAAGGTAGTGACTTGCCATCTGGACAAATTGAAAAAGTGGATGTGTCCAGAACTGAAGAAATCTACGAACAGTACAGTGTTCATGCACTGCATTCCAAAGAAATGATGGGGAATGCTATAGAGTTATTCCAAATGAAAGAAGCAAAAGGAAGTCCCATTAGTGTATGGGAAAAAAGCTTGGAAGCTCGTTGTTTCCTACAGGAAAAGGAGTACGATATGATTAACGACCTGTGCAGATTCCTGCATCTGAATACCGGACATCAAGATTATATGCAGAAGATCCAAGATTTCGACAATGTATTCTGTATTTGTTTAATCTTTTGTTTGAGAGTGATTTGTCTGGACTTTCTTATGCAGTAAACCATATATTTAAAACAGGTGTACATCTGCAAAATGTTTCGGCAAAGGAATTTATGGATAAAGTACAGCAGAAAGATAATGTTTTGGAATGTCAGCTGATTAATCTGATGGCATGTCAGCGTGGTACTTTTGAATACTGGTACCATCGTCACGGAGAACTCAAATGTATGGTAAGGAACTTAGGAACTCCTACATGGTTCCTTACTCTAAGCTGTGCTGAATATGCTTGGGATGATTTACTTCAATTTCTTCGAGAGGCAAATCCAA
Organism: Lissotriton vulgaris; assembly: GCF_964263255.1. Taxonomy (NCBI): domain Eukaryota; kingdom Metazoa; phylum Chordata; class Amphibia; order Caudata; family Salamandridae; genus Lissotriton; species Lissotriton vulgaris. The sequence continues at coordinate 617,478,428 of NC_141698.1, forward strand.
ATATACTAAATATCAAATACAAGACACCTGGAGAATTGTTCTCTTTGGATCCTGTTAATGTATGCAGGTATTTCAATCATAGATTCGAAGCTATGATGTCTTTTATCACCCCAAAAAAAATCCTCCTCTTGGAGAGGTTCTGGATTTCTTTTGGAGAAAGGAGTATCAAGCGAGAGGTGCTCCTCACATACATATGCTATTATGGATCAAAGATGCTCCCAAATTTGGGACAGACTCAGATGATACTGTGTTATCATTTATTGAAAAATATGCTAGATGTGATGTACCCAAAAGTACACAAGATAAGGACTTAAGACAACAAGTCTTACGATTCCAAAGCCATCGTTGTGGGAAATACTGTAGTCGAAAGTAAAAATCTAAGGACAAATTCTACAGCAAATGCCGTTTTGCATTTCCACGACATGTAATATCGAAAGGAAGAGTGAACAGTTTTATGTCATCTTTGCGACATACTATCAGAAAAAAAGTCTCCAAAAAATACCTACAACTTAAGAAGAAATGAAGAGTCAAAATACATAAATAACTATAACCCAGTCATTTTGTCCATGTGGAATGCTAATATGGATATTCAATATGTTGCAGACGATTCCATTGCTGTTGCTCGATATTTGACATCGTACATAACAAAGTCAGAAAAGAAGGAATTGAAGGAAATGTGGAAAGAGATTTCCCACGAGAAGAGTCTAAGTAAGAAATTGTACAGTTACAGTTTGAAGATGTTATCTCATCAAGAAACTGGAGCGTATGAATGTTCGGATCGCTTATCATCTGCAAGTCTATACTCCAAATCTGGAACAATCATTTGGGTGAGTCTAGGTCTTGCTGCAACACAAAACTGAGTACTTAAATCTGTACAAGAAATTGAATATTTAACTGAAAAAGAGCCAGAAAGTACAGATATTGTGAAAACAAATATGTTGGATACATATTATCCAAACAGAAGTAATCATCTTGAGAACATTTGTCTCTATGAAGTGCTGCAAAACTATATTTTTAAACGGAATATTACAGAAAATATCAATAATGGTATAATGCCGTGATTGGTTGTGAAGGTTGTCTGGTGAAAGAAAGAAAAGGATATTTGATTAATCACCGTGTGTGTTGCGAAACACCTGACAAAAGGAAATTTTACTATTTAGCTCTTTTGCAACTTTTCAAGCCACGGCGTTCAGAATTGGAATTACTTGGAGATTTTGAGAGCTATGAAGATTCCTTCGATTCAACTAAAGATACTATAGAATGTCCTGTTTTTGCTAATTATGTGAAAATGTTGAACAACGAAATTGAGCAAGAAGCTACAATTGCAGCTGAGATTGCTAGAGATAGTTCTCAAGACAGTCAAACTTTTGCGCCGTTGAGTCAGGACCCACTAGGAGAACCAATTGTTCAAAATGAGGCGAGCAACTGCTATGGAAGAGGTGGAAACAGCAATATATCAAGGTCAAGAAGGTGTAACAAACTTAGGAAACTTGGAAGAACAACTAAATCTGGAGCAGAAAGAAATATATGAGCAAGTGAGAGAACAGATTGACCATGGATTACTTCACGAGAAGAAAGAGTGCTCTTGCTCATCATTTGAACCTATCCGAATGTACCTGAGTGGACGAGCTGGAACAGGCAAAAGTTTTTTAATTAAAGTAATCACAACTTTTCTACAGAAAACCACTGAGTTGCATTTGTCTTGTGTTGTCACTGCTTCAACTGGATTAGCAGCCCACAATATTAAAGGAATTACTTTACATTGTTTATTAATGCTACCAGTAGAGCATGCAAATAAATTAGAGTACCATAATCTATCTGGAGAAGCATCTTATGTAGTTTCAAGAGTCTTGAGGAAAATGAAACTTCTCATTATTGATGATGTAATTATGGTATCAAACTTAATGCTTGCTATTGTGCATTTAAGAATGCAGCAAATTCTTAAAACAGAGTATGACGTATTATTCGGAGGAAAACACGTCATAGTTTTTGGAGATCTTCTACAGCTTACTCATGTAAAAGGACAGCCAGTGTTTAAAACACTGTCGCATGAAGATACCAGAATGTCTTTGGGGAGCATTGGAAATGTAAACATTTGGTCATATTTTGAGTATAAGGAACTTATTACTAATATGCGACAGGCAAATGATGCTGAATATGGAACTATTCTTCAAGATATAAGAATTGGAAAAATGACTGAACATGGCAAACAAGCTTTACAGAGGCGATTACTTTCGAATTTGTTTCCAAATGAAAATATTGTCCCAGAGAAAATATACATGAGAATTGCAGAAAAGCAATCTGTAATCTGCTTAATGCCAACACTACGTGATTGTTCTATATTCAATGAAGAAATGTTAAAGTTGGAAAATGAAGAAATTATAAAATTAAAAGCTATTGATAAAATAAAACATGAAGGAATCACTATTATTTTGAATGAAAAGTTGAAGAGGAAATTGGATTCTTTAGAGAAATTGATAAGTAAAACTGCAGGTTTAGAAAAGAATTTGTATGCATGTGTAAACTGTAGGCTAATTTTATAATGTAATTTGAATGTGGAAAAAGGTTTAGTAAATGGAGCAATTGGTAAAAATGTTGATTTTGTTAATTATGTAAATAGAGATGGGATTGAATTTTTGAAAATCAAATTTGATGAAATTGCTGAAGTACAACAATTTAGTCGTTGTTCATCTCTGTTTTGGCTTGTACAAGATTCTTATATATGCACAAAATAGTTTCCTGTTTGTTTGGCATATGCGGGACCATTCATAAATCTCAAGGTTTAAGTGTAGATAGTGCTTTAGTGAATATTGGAAGTACCCTGTTTAAAGAGGGGATGGCATATGTTGCTTTGTCTCGAGTCAGAACTTTATCTGGATTGTACTTGATTGATTTTGCTTAGACAAAGGTTAGTGAAGATGCAAATTGTGTGAAAGAGTATAATAGGTTAAGAAGAGAATATGCACCCAATTTAGGTTAATATCCAGTATTTGAAAAGCGTGTGGTAGGAAGAAAAAGGAGATTTGAGAATATCTGTAGTGAAACTGTAGAGAAAGAAAAAAAACAAGATGAAGTTGAGCCTGCAAGCAAAAAGAAAAAGGACAGTGTTGAAGAGAATGTTGGTTATAGGTTTGAAAATAGTTGGGGTGTAAACTGCTATGCTAATGCAGTTGTTAATGTTGTTTTTGTTCTTGAAAGTTTGCAACAGCAAATTGTTGAAAATTGAGACAAAAGATTCCGTTCATTGTTGTATTCTGTTTATGAGAAATGTAGTAGTGATAAAAGTAAAATAAAAAGTGTTTCTGATATTCGAAATGTTTTGGACATATGTTCTGGTTCTAGTTAATTTACGCAGAATATTCAGCAAGATTGTCAGGAATTTTCAATGTTTATGCTTGGTGTACTGGAAGATGAAGGTATAAATATTGAAAAACTTTTTGGCCTTTCTTATAAATGGCAACATGATTGTCAACATTGTTTGTTTACATGTAGCACTAACATAGACACTGAAAGATTCATATATTTGACTTTACCTGACTGTGAATCAGTGTCTTTTAACAATCTAATTAGAGGAGCAACTCAAAACATGGAGTTTAGCCAATGTAAATCAGAAATGTCATCAACATTGTTTGTACAAAGATATGGACAGTATGTAATTTTAATGCTGCAACGTTGTAGGGCTGATGGAAGAAAATTGGAAACTTTAATTAAACATTTTGTAGCTGGGCAAGTTTCAATATCAGGAAGAACTTTTGTAGCTGTTGCAATTATTTTTCATGATAGACCTTCTACAACTTCTGGACATTACACTGTTTATTTAAAATGTCTGAAAGGTTGGATACATTGTAATGATAGTCAATTAGTTTTTAAGCAATGTTTGCCTAAAGAGTTACCAAATTCTTACCTAATATTTTTAAAGCCCAAATTTTAAGTTCAAAATGTGTCCTTTTTAGGTTTACTGCTGTTAAGGTACATTAGTCTGGTGTTGTAGAGTATTTTGTAAGTGAGGGTGAGGAGGTTGAAGGTGACCCTCTTGTTGCTATTGAGGCAGTATACGTGTATTAGGTGGTGACTGATATGGCTGCAGCAGGGAACATTGATAATCAGTCAGGTGGTGGTCTTTTGGATTTGTTGTAGTTGTTGTAGGTATTTGGCTGGAATTCATGTGTAGAGTGTTTTGCCACAGTGTAGTCTGCTACTGATGAGGGACTGTGTTACTGTTCTTTTTCTTTTGGTAAGGATCTACTTGTAAATGTTGCGGAGCATGTGGAGGGTGTTATGACAGTACGAGGAGATGGTGTAGACTTGCCTACACATGGAGAGGGAGGAGTTTAGAAGGAATCCTAGGTTGTGGATATGGTTGGTAGGTGTTGGTAGTGTCCCAGTGTAGTGAGCTAGCAGGAGTCTTCCGAGGCTGAGGGGGTGGGTCTGAGGATGAGTACTTTAGTTTTGTGCATTTTCATGTTTAGAGAGCTGCTCTTTATCTAGTTGGTGATGTCCATCATTGCGTCGTGGAGGTTGCTTTTGGTGGTATGTGGATTCTTTGTGAGGAAGAGGATGAGCTTGGTGTCATCGATGTAGGAGATGATGTTGAGGTTGTGATGGCAGGTCACTTGTGTGAGGGTGGCTATGTAGATGTTGAATAGCGTCGGGCTGAGGGATGAGCACTAAGAGACGGAGCAAATGGTGTCGGTGGTTTTGGATCAGAAGGCTGGGAGGCAGGCGCTCAGGATTACTATTGAACAATTAGCAAAGTAAGTTTTTGACGCATACTATTTGGCCGTGTGGAATAGTATGTGAAACCACAAAAGACTTGTTGTTATATATTTTGTCAGCATATATTTGTAAGTAATATTTTTTACAGTGTATGAAAATTAATCATAATTGCTTAAGTTGTGTCATATTTACGTAAGAAATTGCTCTTAGAGAAAAACATTTAAGATATGTTTTATTTCAATTTTTTAGATTGTTATTGAGAATGTTGAATGTTTTTTTTAAGGTAATCTTATTGATTGCCTTTTTTTTGCCCGCTGTTATATGATGAGTGCTATTGAACTCACTGTTTCTAGTGAAATTCAATATTTTCTGAGAACAGCAAAAAAGCAAATGTAATACTTTGCAAATTATTTTGTGTTGTAAAAGATATATTGTAACAGTTTTTTTTGTGTCTTCCACAGATGGTAATTTTATAACATACAATTTTTTTATTATTTAATATGCTTAAAGTAAGTACAAGTAACTGCTAAAAATGGTCGATGGAATGTGCTTCAAACGAGCTCAAGTAACAAAACATGGGCGAGAAGGTAAGCGTGTAAAGATGGTTTGTATCTTTTAAGGATATTTCAAAAAACTATATACTGAGTGTACCTGTCAGAACCCCCCATCAATCAGTGGATATGATAATGACTTATCTAAACCCTAGCTGCTGCAGGAGAGATGAAGAATCCGCAAAGAAACATACTTGGAGTGCTTTAGTGGAACAGAGGAATTCTAAGATGGCCGGCTCGAGGAAAGACACGTTGGTGGTCTAGTCATTTAGCACACACCTGTGGGGAATCCTTGGTGAGGCGCGTGCTCCCTAACGAGTGCGTACTTCACCTACGACGTTGCTGAGTTCAGACCCGTTTTCTATTGCTCAATAGATATTGCTGAAGAGAAAGCACAAATATTTCTGAGAGAATTAAAGAAGGTTCCCGGTTAAACTTACCTTAGTTATCGTGCCCAGAACTAGAATTCAGCTGCCGAGTTGGAAGAAGCCCACACATTACACAGCGGTTGATTTTCCTGTTGTGGCTCCTTCAGGGCAGACGGACTCAGTTGTGTTCAGCATCTGAAGAGCATAGAGAGTATAAGAAACCATACAAGAAACCTAAGTGATACCTTATAGTTGACAAAGGTATATTCTTGGAAAATAATCGTATGACAAGTTACTGAGTGAGTAAACTTACCTGACATTATAGAGAATATTAAATATATTCACGTGATGTATTTTCTGTAACGTAAAGTGAGAAACTATAAAATTCATAATAAGCTAGGTCTTAAGGGAAAAGAACACATTGAGTAAGGAATACTAGAAACACTGATGAATTAAGAAGGAATGTTAGCGAAAAACACAAGATATTCAAGGATTGACATAATAGATAACAAGCAACAGCATAAAAAATGGTTAGTAGAAGAACACAAGGAAATTAATAATATACAAATTAGATAATAAACCGAGAGGTCTAGGTTAATGAATGTTACGTAATTAAAGGTTATAAGCAGTGAGAAAAATAAAGAACCGCAAGCTTCAAGGTTGCAGATAAATACTAGAGGAGAGGCTAGTTCCAAGGTTGAAGAGGTAGGTAATTAGTAGGGTTAGACTAAGTTATAGATGAGGAATAGTATTAGAGTAAAGACATGAAGTATTCAAAAAGTAGTCTGATAATGATGTCTAAATATACAAAGATACACAGTGTTATTCTGAACAATGAATAGTATATTTTGCATTTTACTAGAACACATTTATTATTTTGGAATGGGTAAGGTGAATAGATATATTCTACATTTTTTAGTAGTGTATTTTAGTATAATAGCCTGAGTCTTTTCCTATAGTCATAAGGAGTGACTGGTTTCGAAATTTAAGAAAAGCTAAGAACAGGATATTCTTATAAGTAATTATATTTATATAGCTTTGCAAAGGAGTAAAACTCTAGTAATGGAATGTTATTAGATAATAGTATTTATATAGTATTTTTTGTAGGCCAAAATAGGTGAAAACAGTAGTTTTGTATTATATCTTATGAAAAGTGATAACATTAACTGTTTATATTTTTATAGAGGAGCAAGAGCATAGAGGAAAAATTATGGAAAGAGAACAGGCTCATACTGAGGAGATTTTGGATATTATCTTGAGTATAATTGAAGACTTATCGTATCTGTCACAGGCAATGAGAGTGAAGAAGGGGAAAATAGTGCTGGAGAAATGAGGTGTGATTTCGAAGACGAAAGCTTTGGTGGAGATTTTCTGGAAGTATTAAATTATGTTGAAATTTTAGAACAAATTAATTCAGAAACTGCTAACGAGGCAATTGATCTGAATGACATAGCTGATGAACTTGTGTTGGAATGTCTGTTCAAATATGAGATGTTACAAAAATATATTTATTGTTTAAAAATAATAAAGGTTTGAGCAGTATCTACTAATGTATTTATTGTACTAAAAGCGAAACACTCATAGATTCAGTTATATATTCATTAAATGTTTGTATTGATGTAAAATATGCAAAGTGGGTCCGAGGGTATGGATTGTTAAAAATTCGTATGGAGTATACATGCAGTCTTGTATGCACCTTCAAACTTGTGTTTTATGCCTTCAATTTCCCAGTCTGTTTCCTTAGACTTCCTCCAAACACGCTGTCACTGTTGTTTTAGTTTTGTAGTGAGTCATTTATCGGTATGTAGTAATGCATTCACTACATTAAAACACTAATGGGCACATATATAATAACTAGCATATCCCCAGGAATATGTTATTTATTGTGCTCCGTGATACCACCACCATGGATGTGCCGTATTTACAATGCGGTGTACCATGGGACAAAAATGGCACATATATGTGATGTATCTGTGCTGTAAAGGTGGTGCATTGTTTGAGTTATGCTGCAAGTGGAACATATCTCCAGCAATGCTCTGGGGGCCCTATGCTGAGAATGCTGTGTCAATCCTTATACCTGCTTCAAGCTAGTGCAGGGTTTAGACACAGCATGAGCCCAAAAGTGACAAAGTGAAATCTTGTACATTTCAGTCAGCCACTTTTAGTAAGTGTTCCTGCACTGCAACGCCCCCCCACTCCCTATGTAGGAATGTCTCCTTCTGGTACAGGGATTTACAATGTGACGCACCTCCCAGAGACGTCACATTCCAAATATCACATACCTTAGCGCATCCTTTGCACCACTGCTTCATCAGAAAAGTGATGCAACGGCGCTGTAAAAGAGGCACAAGGGTGTTGTAAATCTGCCCCTAACAGACACTTATAAATTCACCCAGGCAGTTTCACTAGTAGTGCATTCTTTTTGAATTTACTTTTGTTATTATTTTACATTAAAAGTATGAAATGTAACTTTAAAAATAAAATAAATATAAGTATTTATGCTAAAAATGTAGGAAATTACTATGAAAAGAAAGAAATATAATAATTAATACATTTTAAAATTATCATTTATAAAGCCTTTGAAATTCACTGAAAAAAACATAGGTTTCAGGCACGTTATAGTTAGGAATTAGCATTTAAAAAACCTTAGAAATTCACAGAAAAAAACATAGGTTTCAGCCACATTATAGTTAGGAATTAGCATTTAAAAAACCTTAGAAATTCACTGAAAAAACCATAGGTTTCATACATGTTATAGTTAGCTGGACATTTCACTCATACAAAACCTTTGAAATTCCCCCGTTATAGTTAGTTCAGCTGACTATAACTTGCGTGCTCACAATGCACTGCTGATGACGCCACATATAACATCACGCATGACATGGTCAGTGACATCACTCATGACATCTCAAATAACATCACTGATGACATCACTGATGACATCATCCTTGTGAAAGAGTGGCAGACCTCCTCTCAGCGTAATATAACCTTTGATACACCCATTCAAAAATAGAAACTAAAATTTTCACAAACATTGAGATACCGATACCACTTACCAACAAGCTATTTAGTAATTCCAACATCTACATACACATCCACTCATTCACCAACAGTTCTCTATAGTCACTTATACATGTACTCATACACTTATACATCCTGTTACACACCGACACTCATCCATATACTTACTCACACACATACTCACACATGCAAATAAACTATCAAACATACATTTATTTGCAGATACAGCATATGCACACAGTACTACACTTACTTTTACAGAAACATACATATACTTACTCTCTTAAACAATCACTTACAGAAACACATACTTATTTATACAGGAACTCTTCCAATCTCTCACTCTCACATATAATCACTTATATACATCAATACTCATATATAGTAGATTAAAACATATGTAGTTACTCATAAAAATACTATTGAGACAGTCAATCTGTCACTAACACACCCTTAGACACAATCATCCACCCATACAGTCCTGCATATATGCTGTCTTCAAAACACATACAAACAGTGAGTCACTAATTCATGCATGTATGCGCTAAGTAATACTCCCCAACAAACCATACAGACACTCATACTGATACTCAAAAAGCCAACTAATAACTCATATAGACGCTCATGTAGCTACTCGCCAACCCATGCAGCCAATTATAGACAAAGTGAGACGCTGATACAGATATTTACATATTAACACATTACTCGCTAATACATGTATTCACTAAGATACACTTAATAAGTCAGTTATGCAATCATTTTTACAAAAAAAACATCCATTGAGACATTTATTCATCTATTTAATTTTCCATCGACCTTGTGATACACATATAGAAAACATATTTAAATTTAAGAAAAAAAACATTCACTGGATGATGTCAATATTATATATATATATATAATTATATATATATGTATAATAATATATTATATTTATATATATTATTATATATACATTAATATATATATATATATATATATATATATTATTATATTTATATAATATATATATATATATAATATATATATATATATATATATATATATATATATATATATATATATATATATATATATATATATATATATATATATATATATATATATATATATATATATATATATATATATATATATATATATATATATATATATATATATATATATATATATATTATATATATATATATATATATATATATATATATATATATATATATATATATATATATATATATATATATATAGAGAGAGAGAGAGAGATTTCCACAATCCTGTTCTGCCCGAGATCCCCCAAGAAACAGGTACGAACCACAGCGTGTTGATATTAATCCAGTGCAGTTTATTGCAACAATTTCAGCAGCATTTCTTGACAACAAGTGCCCAGCATTACGTGTTTCGACAGTGAAACACTATCTTGATCACATGACGTACCCAGGGCCAATCAGCAATAAATATAGGTGCAAATGGTGAAAAAACACTAATACACATTGCCCCCCTTTTCTTAAAGCAACAAGCTAGAAGAAATACTTCTAACAATTCAAATTCATACAATATACTCTTCGTATTGATTGTTTTGTCGGCTATTACATTGTGCAAAATTGCAAATAAATATGTGAACAATAAAGTGTGAGTGCAAAAAATAATAAAATATAATCCTGATTATTCACCAGTTATTAAAACAGCATAACTGTTAACAATCTTTCTGAGAAGGACGTAAGATGCTATATATTTTTTATGTAATAACCACCAGATAACATAAAGAGCTAGTGCAATATCAATATCATATAGTCCTCATAATTACTATTGTCATCATTAGCCCCTCGTATTTAGCAAGTGCTAAAATTCTATATGAGTACATTCATATACAGAAACATAATAGACAGTATTAAAATCAAAAGGCGACATGTTCAGGACAGATATTAAAAACCATGTAGCAACATTATTGGAATACCTTTCTAAAATCGCCCATAAAACTCCCGGCCTCGGCCATGTCAAAGACTGGTCAAATCAGAGGTAAAAAACGGATGTCCCCAGATAAAACTAATGATAAAACCTCGTCTAAAAAGTAGACTAAAAACCATGGAATAAATATGGAGCGATAAAAATAGGAAAAATACAGATACAGATTACAGTTTGTACATAATACAGTTATTAAAAGTAGCGCAGTTCCTCCCCGGTGTTAACACCATTAGGCATTTTTGTATTGAGTGTTAATATAGAGTGAGACTCCAATTGTCTGAACTTCTTCTCCCTGTTACCAGCCCTGAGTGATCTCGTCACTGTATCAATGACATAATAACTCAGTTCTTTTAGGTCATTGTTGTGTACATGTTTGAAGTGTCTAGCCACCGGGTAACTGGGATCCGAGTTCACTATAGCTTTCAAATGTTGTAAAAGGCAATTAAAAGCTTGTAATTTGGTACTGCCTACGTATCTGAGTTTGCATGAACACTCTAATACATAGACAGCAAGCTCTGTGCGACAAGTTAACAGTTTAGTAATTTTCATAGGATTTGAGTCAAATGCCGTTATTATCTCACTGGTGTTTCTCCCAAATTTACATGCTCTCCATGAGCTACATTTGAAAAAGCCCGTTCTGTTCGATAGAGGGAGCACGTCTAAAGGTGATCTTAGGTAATTCAGGCACCATTTGTGACATCGTTAGGTCGGTTTTTATAATGGGCCAGTTCTTGTATATGATATTCCTGAACTGTTTCTCTTGTTGACTGTAAGATGTAATGAGTCTCACTGTGTTGTCTTGTTTGGAATGGTCTCTGTTGTCTATGCTAGCAGTATCAGTACTTGTGGAGAGGACGATGTCCTCACAAATAGTGAGGGTATTGCTTTACTCATTGCCACCTTTAAATCCTTCCCTTTGTATCCACGAATCCTAAACCTCTGAAATGCCTTTTGACAATTCTTAAGGTCATCATCTGAATTACAAATGCGTTTTATCCTTAAGAATTTCCCATAAGGGATACTTTTTATCAGATGCTTAGGGTGGGAACTGCTAGTGTGTAACACTGCATTACCTGCAGTGATTTATCTATGCAGCTTAGTATGGATGACATTATGGTGGATATAGATATCCACATCTAGGAACTGTACTCTTTCCTTACTGGCTTCAGATGTAAAGCTTATATTGAGGTAATTTTTGTTAATCACATTGACAAATTCATATGCAGATTCCACAGACCCTTCCCAGATGTCACACACATCATCGATAAAACACCACCACTGTCTGACATGTGCTTCAAACAGTTCCATGTGGGTGGTTCTGAGGATGTGCTCCTCCCACCAGGCAACTTGTAAACACGCATAGCTGGGAGAAAAGCACGCCCCCATCGCCACCCCACGTAGCTGTTGATGCACTTCTTTGTTAAAAATGAAGTCATTATTGTTCAGGCATAAGTTAAGCATATTCAGAAGCATTCCATTATGTTGATAATATTCCCTGTGACGTTTGGATGAACAATATCTAATCGCTGCTACTCCATCCTTATGACGTATACTGGTGTTGAGTGAACTTATATCCATGACCAGCAGGACATATTCAGGTTTCCATTCTGTTGACTGTATTTTAGATACAAAAAGTCCAAGGTCACGAATGTAAGATGGTAATGACTCTACATATTATAACAAAGAGGGGGAACAGAAAGTGGACAATATTTATCGGGGTCCAATGTACGTGTCCTACAACTTGGAAATCAACAAAGAGTGTACACAGTTCCCCACATGGGGTAAAGTAAGCAAAGGGACACCTCTCTCTCTAGAAGCGTGCGTGACAGGGAATGTGGTAATCCCTTTACGGAATTAAGGATGCCTCACACAATTCAAAGGTTGGACGACTATTGCCATCCCACCCGATGATCGTATCTTGTCATCATTGGCCTCCTGCTACTGCGGCAGGCTGGCGATGCAATGCCTGTCGGGTAGCACGAAGTGCTACACTTTAGCGGAGTTCTTTTATTCCTTCGCCAATGGGTGCATGTGTGTGAGGGGCCAAAAACAAAGGTGCAGTAGTGAGCGTGAGTGAGGTTAAAAGAGGTCAGTGAAGTCCATTAAGAAAACTTTAATAGTATGGCTCACTGCCTTATTAAAAATGGTGAAATGAGGGGTACTGAGGCGCAACGGCTAGGGTGATCTGGCCTCATTCAACCCTCAATAGTGGTGTGGTCGACATGTTTCATGCCTCTCGGGCAATTCATCAGGACCTATGTGCTCATATACTTGCTGCCAATTCCCCCTGGTAGAAGGAATCGAGTATACGACCTGCAAGGTGTCGTGGGATCAAATCCTGCGTAAATTCCCGCCCCGTAGTCCCTGATCGGTAGATCCCACAGGACTAGGACAGCTGTCCCGCGAGTTTGCCGCTGTGGGATGGGTAGGTGACTATAAGCCTAGAGCCAGGAGCCAATAAGGTGACTACCACATAGCCCTGGCCCCACTAGGACAGTCTGTGGGATCTACCGATCAGGGACTACGGGGCAGGAATTTATGCAGGAATTGATCCCACGACACCTTGCAGGTCGTATACTCGATTCCTTCTACCAGGGGGAATTCGCAGCAAGTATATGAGCCCATAGGTCCTGATGAATTGTCCGAGAGGCATGAAACATGTCGACCACACCACTATTGAGGGTTGAATGAGGCCAGATCACCCTAGCCGTTGCGCCTCAGTACCCCTCATTTCACCATTTTTAATAAGGCAGTGAGCCATACTATTAAAGTTTTCTTAATGGACTTCACTGACCTCTTTTAACCTCACTCACGCTCACTACTGCACCTTTGTTTTTGGCCCCTCACACACATGCACCCATTGGCGAAGGAATAAAAGAACTCCCCTAAAGTGTAGCACTTCGTGATACCCGACAGGCATTGCATCGCCAGCCTGCCGCAGGAGCAGGAGGCCAATGATGACACGATACGATCATCGGGTGGGATGGCAATAGTCGTCCAACCTTTGAATTGTGTGAGGCATCCTTAATTCCGTAAAGGGATTACCACATTCCCTGTCACGCACGCTCCTAGAGAGAGAGGTGTCCCTTTGCTTACTTTACCCCATGTGGGGAACTCTGTACACTCTTTGTTGATTTCCAAATGACTCTACATATTCATGAAGAAAGTAATCGATGTACTTGGACATTGGTTCTAATAGTCCCTTTTGCGCCGATATTATGGGCCTCCCCGGTACTGGAGTTGTGTTTTTGTGCACCTTAGGGATAAAGTACAGTACTGGTGTAGTAGGGTAGTCATTCTTTAAAACACCAAATATATTTTTACTCTGGAGCCCCATTCGTTTCCATTGTGAGAGCTCTTTGAACACGTATTCCTTGAAGAGGTTAAGAACACTGAATGCAGCCTTCCTGTAGCATTCTGAGTCACCTAGGTGTCTTTCTGCTTCCTGCATATAGGGTTTGCGAGGCCATAGCACTATGTTGCCCCCTTTGTCAGATTTGTTCATCAAGAGGTTGTCATTGTTTGGTAGTTTGTGCATAAGTGTAGAGTACTGCTTTTCCTTAAATTTTCTTTGTTTGTCTCTTTGCAACATTGTTCTGTTGAGCTGTTTTAAATCTTCGGTAACACAGTCACTAAATATGTCGATTGCGTCTTTTGGCATCATGGGTATAAATACTGACGGTGGTCGAAAGGGGGTTGGATTGCTAAGATTACATTGCATCCCTAGTTCTGACAGATCTTCTTGTGTCGAACTAGTAGTGTTGTCGTCTTCTTGAGCTAATGCATGCATAGACCTCAGTAATGGAATATCAGAAACCTGAACATATTCCTTTGTTGTCATAGAGGGGTTGAATGTATTCACTGCTTCTGTGGCTTTGTTCAGTTTGAAGTGTTTCAGGAGCTTTAGTTTCCGAATACTTTTAAAGACTTCCTCCCGCGATTGGGGGTATTTGAAGTTATTGCCCGGACAAAATGATAGGCCTAAGGATAGGAGCTGGAGTTCTGCAATTGTGAGCTCGACATTGGATATATTGATCACTGTTTTGTCTAGTGCCTCTGACTCGCTTAATGTTGTGCCATTTCCTGCCCCTGCCTCTGCCTTTGGGTTTTTCTCCTTTGTTTTCTACAGATGTTGTTGCGTCGCCATTTTTCCTCGTTGTATTGTACAAGCAAAGTGTTTGACGGCAATCCTCTATAAGAAACCCCAATCCCTCTGATGGTGTGTAGTCAGTGGGTAATTTTGTCAATTGGTTATTTGACCTGGTGTCATCTGATTCATAGTTGCTGCTTAAAGAACTGGCTTCTGAGCTTGATGGATCAATATTGACTTGAGCTGTGACATTATTAGCTGTTGTTCTCAGGGCTAAAGCTTGCCTCTTAGCATTATCAAATTTCTTTAAAAAAGTAAATACTCGCCCCGTTTCACAATCGGTTTTGTACCGAGCAAATTTCTAGATTTTACGGGTCTTAATCGTATCTTCACGGCATTTTTTGATAAGTTCTTTCTGGTTGTGGGCATCCAATATTCCATTTAGTTTCTCAATTTCTTTAACTATTTCCTGCCAATCGATTCCAGCATATTTTATTAGAATCGATACAATGTTAATGGATGCTTCAAGGTTGTTATTAGCCCACTCTTTTAGCATTAATGTATTTGGTTTCTTGAACAATGGCGCAATGAGTACTCTGAGGCCTCGAGGTACTCTACCCACTTCTTTATATTTTTCTAGGCTTTTCTTCTCCCACCATTTTGTGAGTTCTGTCGGTAGCATTTTCTCTAAATTTTTTACCATGCTTTTAACATCATGATTAAGGCTCTTTGTTGTACTGCTCCCACTCTGCACTGTGTTTGTTTCCGGTAAATTCAAAAATAAAGCATCTTCTGCGGCATCTCTAGCCCGAATCGCTTCTGTTGATGTTGACATTTTTAATCTGCTGTGTAGCAATAAACACTTTATGTTCATGCCGAAGATATCACGTGATACAAACTAAATATGCACTCTCACTTTAAATACTGCACATTCTGAACTTGCCAATGTCATGTGATCAAGGCTCGGATGAGCTGAAACGCGTAATGGCGATTAGAGAGGAATAAAGAAGTCCGCACCAAACCTAGGTCTGTGTCCGTTTCTGGATATATCCTGTTGTTCAGCGGAGAAACATGTAATATATTCATATATATACTCATTCTTTCCATTTTGGAGAGGCTTTGGAAATATATATATATATATCCCACAACACTCCGTTATTTCTAATGATGAAAACAGAGCCACTGCACCAAACTGCTGGAAAGGTAATTTTTAATGGCAGACCAGATGCTTGTATGTTTACATCTGGAGCCCATGAGGGTTGGATCGATGGTGCCGGACGAGCTCATCGGCTGGAACTGTAGTATTTGAAGTCAAAAAGTCTCAATAAGACGCTCACTCAGAGTGTACATAGAAATTGCTTTACTGCCAACAAGACGTGTTTCGGCCAATGCAGTGGACCATATCAAACAACATAGAAGTATTGTTGAGTAACATGTCACACAATATAGAAAAATAGGCAAAATTGTACCGTAGATTTCTGTATGGATTATATGGACATTTTCATTATGTATGAGGTATCTTAGCAGTTAACACAAGAGCAAATACAACTGCTGAGCAATTTTGAGTATTGTTCTATGTTGTGTGACATAGTGCATTTCATTTACATTTGATTGTTCAGTTTTCATTTGTATATTTTTTGTGGCCTAGATTTGCAGTGCAAGGGGGCTTGACATACGTTAGTCAGCATTTCTTCTATGTCGTTTGATATAGTCCTCATTTATATCTATGTGTACACATCAGCACATTTAAGAACTCTGTGATTCGCTAACCATGTACATGTGAACAAGGCCACTGAATTGGCCAAAATGCGTCTCATAAAAAATATTAACGAATAAACTCCAAAACATTAAATAAATTGCCAAATTAATTAACTCTAAAAACCTATAAAATCTCTGAAAAGACACTTAGTAAAAATACTACAAAAGTTAAAAATAAATATGTAAATAAACAAATAATATAAAATCTGAAAAATAAACAATTAATAACAATAG
The DNA here is from genome assembly GCF_964263255.1 of Lissotriton vulgaris. Lineage (NCBI taxonomy): Eukaryota > Metazoa > Chordata > Amphibia > Caudata > Salamandridae > Lissotriton > Lissotriton vulgaris. The sequence continues at coordinate 617,495,128 of NC_141698.1, forward strand.
ATATATGTAAACAATATTAAGAAAAATAGTAAAGTCTAGAAATAATACATATACTATTCCCACTTCATTTTATGCAACAGTTGTGACAGTGTAGGCTTTAAGAGAGGTTACATTTACTATTCCCACTCCAAACAGGCCAACAGTAGGGAAAGTATTAGACTTATAGATGGCAGACAAAGTGCATTCTCCCCCCGCCACACTGCATGCTTTACAAGGACCCAACCCCACATCAAACTCGGGAGTCGTACTTGATTTTCTGCAGTGTGCTGCTTGTTTATTAAAAATTTTAGTTCTCTGGTCAATTACCTCATTGACCCAGCAATGTCTTTATTTATTCATACGTATTCCAATACAGTACTTAAGAATAAACTTGCACTTATAATACAATATATACATTCACCGCCCATTCCACTGGGCCTTTTATTTGACTTCAGGGTTGCGCCAGCAGGCCACAATCCAGATCACCTGCCCCATAACGTTAACCCCCTTCTGGTCAACAGAGCCGCAGGTGAGGAAAGCGCCCACTTGGGCAACCAGCGGCCTCTGGGGTAGGGCTGAAAAGCCAAGGCCACCAGCAGGTCGGCCCCAACTCTCCCGCCAGCCCAGAGTCCATACTGATTTAGCAAACCTGTTCCGAGTTAACTGTCTCTAGACAAGAAGTTCCCGTGGTATTCTTGTCCGGAACCCCGCTATTGCCCTAATTGAATCCTTATTATTAGGGATGGGTGGGTGGGTGTCTTCTCTTGGAGACGTCCGACTCCTGGATGATCAGCGGACAAAGAGGGGGCCTCTAGGCTGGTCGCGGGCTTTTAAGCCTCGCGCCCTACTAACGCTTCCGGGGCGTACCTCGACCTTTGTTCCCATTGGCCCTGACGCGACGCTCACTTCCGGGTCACGCAACCCGGAAGTGACCCGGCTCCGGGTCGGCCCTTTGGCTGCCACTAACGACGCCATTCCCCGATGGGGTTGGCGCCTTCCAGGAGTGGTAAGATTTACTATTCCCACTCCAGTCTGTGTAACAGTAGGGAAAGCATTAGACTTTTGGACTTTGGAGGGGTAGTATATGTTATTCCAGCTCCAATCAGTGCAACATTATGGAAAGCATTAAACTTCAGAGGGGGTAAAAGTACTATTCCCACTCCAGACTATGCTGCAAATGGCATCTATAGAACTATCTGGAATGCCACCCAATACCACCCTGCACTTATCTTTCTCTGAGCATAGATCTAGAGTTTATATACTCCCTGAATCTCGGGGGTTGATGCGGTCTGGAGATCCAAGGAGACATCAGAGTTTGAGGGGCTCACAGACAAGGGAGCCGAGCAACATCATGGTGCCCTACATCCCACATTTATTTTTAACCACCCCTGCTTTACCAACCCGGAGATAACAAAGCATTCTGGACTTGTAGTCATTACGCATTAGGCGTCCTACAGCTGGTGTGTGTAAAGGTACTTACTTTGGGGGCGGAGTGGACCACCACCTATCAGGATGTGGCAGGATATTCAAATCCACGATGGCGCCTACATCCTGTGAACACCCCTGGTGCTGAAGAAGGCAAATTCTAAGCCGAAATGCATTTGTCATCCTGTGTGTCATTCAAGAAAGATGCCTCCATGGATTCCCCTACTGCGGCCTCCTCTCTTTCTTTGGAGGAGGTTCTTGTGATATTTTCAGTGGGTGTGCCAGAGACGGGCTTCAGAGCCCCCTGCATTGCTAAGCTGGCCTTGGACACGCTGGTTTCTGCTTCAGCAGATGCTTCTTTGTATCCAGGTAATTGGAAGGTCCAAGGTCCACCACCGGGCTCTGGAGGAGATGGGGTGGTGTTGGAGTTATTAACTCCACGCTGGGCGAGATGGACTGCCAGACTTGCCCCTGCCGAATGGATCCCTGAATCTCGGGGGTTGATGCGGTCTGGGCACCCAAGGAGACATCGGAGTTTGAGGGGCTCACAGACAAGGGGGCCAAGCAACATCATGGTGCCCTACATCCCACATTTATTTTTAACCACCCCTGCATTACCAACCCGGAGATAACAAAGCATTCTGGGACTTGTAGTCATTACGCATTAAGCGTTCTACAGCTGGTGTGTGTAAAGGTACTTACTTTGGGGGCGGAGCGGACCTCTTCTCTTTCTTTGAAGGAGGTTCATGTGATATATATATATATCACATATATATCGCCAGTAGGTAGTTATAGTTAGGACCTAGTTTCCATAGGAAATCCACAACATTCTATTGGGAATAAAGATGGCCCGCTCCGCTCCTTCCTTTAAAGTTTGGGGTGGATTTGTGAAGTGGGGGCTGAGATAAAAGGGGGGTCCCAAAACGTGTTTTCCCCATGTTATTTTTCATAGGACCTTTAGACACGGCTACAGCCTGAACGGCTGAATGGAATTATAAGAAATTTGGCAAAAAGGTAGAGTCTGGCTCGCAGATTACGCTTTTGTTTAAATAGTGTAAATCCCTCCAGTAGTTGCTGAGTAAATTAAAGTTAAAATCAATTATATATCTATAAGCGGGCACCCGTGCGCGCACGGGTGCGCCCTCCTTCCCGTGCGCGAACGGAATTCTGATTTGCTGTTTGACGTCTGTCAACATTTGATTCGGAGGAATTAAGGAAGTGTTGACCGCCATTTTGTCAGTGCGAGTCCACATATTGTAGAGAACAAAGGGGCAGAACATGGAAAGGGGGCAGGGTGGAGACTCCCTGACCCCTAGGTATTCTCAGGGGGTCCATTAAGGACCCCCAAGGCCAAAAAAAACGTTATTTTTTTTCTAAAAAGTAGTGAGGTCCGCGCACCGATCGCGTACCCCGTTTCAAAATGGCGTTTTACTTGATTTAAATAAAAGTTTCAAAACCTGAGAAGGAGGCTTGGTAAACACTCCCTGACCCCCTAGGTATTCTCAGGGGGTCCATTATGACCCCCAAGGTCCCAAAAAAACCTGTATTTTTTTTTTAAAGTTGCGGGGTGCGCGCTTCCGGTCGCGCACGTCGGGTTAAAATGGCGTTTTACCCGATTCACATAAAAGTTTCAAAACATGAAAAGGAGGCAAGATAGACAGTCCGTGACCCCATAGAGTTTCTCAGCGGGTCCCTAAACAACTCCGTCGGGAAAAAAAAACTTTTTTATTTCTTAAAAAATTTGCGGGGTGCGCGCACCCGGTCGCGCACCTCACAATTCAATAAAAAAAAAAGGTCAAGTCATGTGACTCGAAAACAACATTTTTCATTGGTTCATAGTAGTTTCAGATCTAAAATGTACAAAACCCCACCCATTTCCCTCACTATTTGCTTTATTTGCCTGTCAGAAGGACCCTTTTTGGAGCTGGAAGCAGAAAAAAACAACAGGATGGCAGAAAGACAAGAAACAACAACTTCTTCTTCTGACTCCCAAATGGAATATCGCCAGCAAGCCAAGAAGGGGAAATCTTCTTTTATTTGGACGTTTTTTACTTTTTCTGAGGGACTAAAAAAGGTAAATGCCCCTAAAGTAACGTGTACCCTTTGTGGTACTGTTCCACCAACTGTGGCCAGCACATCTACAGCTCCACCTCCATCGCCAGCAACAGCAGAAATGGACGTTAGGCCATATTTGGCACATGTGCATATGCGGTGCAACCAATGTTTTGATATTATTGTTTATGGAGAACAGAGCCTGAATCTAATTGAACGCAGGATTCAGAATCAGAAATGCTCTGAAAGGAGATAATTTTTTTTCTATTTTTCATTTATTTTGTTGCGGTTGAACAGTTTCCTTGTTGCAGTTCCTGAATTTTCTTCAAAAAAACAAAAAAAATCTCAAACTTTAAAAAAAGGAAAAAAAAATATAAAACAACAAAAGAAAAAACCCAGTTCTTTTCAGAACTCATTCAATTTTCTAAAAAAAGTTATATTCTTAATACACTGTGTCGTTCATTTTTTTGAATGAAAGCGTAGTGCATAAATAAGTGATTGAAATGACAGAGGGAAGGAAGGGACTGAGGGAAAAAGTGAGAAAAGGGGAGTATGGTGAGTAACAAAAGAGGAGTCGAAAAGTAACTGAAAGAAGGGGAATAAGGGTAGGGGAGTGAGTTAAGGAGACTGAAAAACTAAGGGAAGGGCAATAAAGACAGGAGAAAAAAACTAGTTTCAGTGTTTTGATGTTGTATTGAAATTTATAATAAAAAACAAAGAATTTTACACTTATTTTATTTAGGGGTTAGCATTTAAAAAACCTAGCAAATTCAGTAAAAAAAACATAGGTTTTACACACGTTATAGTTAGGAATTAGCATTTAAAAAACCTTGCAAATTCACTGAAAAAACCATAGGTTTTACACACGTTATAGTTAGGAATTAGCATTTAAAAAAACTTGCAAATTCATTGAAAAAAACATAGGTTTTGTATCAGTTATAGTTAGCTGGACAATTTACTCATACAAAACCATTGAAATTCCCACGTTATAGTTAGTTGTACTCACTATAACTCGCGCGCCCGCAATCCACTGCTGACGATGTCACATATTACGTCATTCATGACATGGTCAGTGACATCACTGATGACATCACTGATGACATCACTGATGACACTGATGACACTGATGACATCTCAAATGACATCACTGATGACATCACTGATGACATCATCCAGTGATTGTGCGCTTCTGTAAAGTTTAAATATGTTTTACATATTCAAGAATGAGTGGGTGTATAAGTGTCAAGATGAAGGATTTTGTTGGTGCATAACTGACTGTATGAGTGAGTGATTAAATGTGTCTTACTGAATGCATAGGTTAGTGACTAAACTGTGAATGTGTGCATCAGTATGTCTGTTGTTGTGTAAGCTGCTGCATGTGTTGATCAGTAGCTATATCAATGGCTACATGGGTTATTGATTGGTTGCCAAAGTATTTGTATGTGAGTCTGAGTGTGTGTATGGGTGGCTGGCAGGTGTGTGTTTCTCTGCATAGATGTGTGAGCAGTTGATTCACCAGGTGTATAGGTTCAAGAGTGCATGTGGAAACAGCTGTATGGGCGGTTGACTGTGTGCATGACTATGTTGGTGAGTGAATGAATATCTCAGTGCTACATGTACAAGTAAGTACATATGTAAAACACAGTACATGTCAGAGTTGGCATATATAAATGACTAAACATGAGAGCCAGTGATTGTGTGAGTGGCTGTATGGATCAATGTGTACTTGTATGAGTGATTGTATAAGAGAGTAATTATGTGTTAGAATATGTTTGCATATTTGAGGTGTTGTCTGTATAACTATAGATGAGGAAATGGGACTGTGATTGATTCACTGGATGATGCCATCAGTGATGTCATCAGTGATGTCAAATGAGATGTCATCAGTGATGTCATTTGAGATGTCATCAGTGATGTCATCAGTGATGTCACTGACCAAGTCATGAATGATGTAATATGTGACATGATCAGCAGTGGATTGCGGGTGCGCGATATATAGTTAGTGCAACTAACTATATATGCGAATTTCAATGGTTTTGTGTGAGTAAAATAAGGTTTTGTAAATGCTAATTCCTAACTATATATGGTCTATAACCTATGGTTTTTTCAGTGAATTTTCAAGGTTTTGTAAATGCTAATTCCTAACTATATATGGTCTATAACCTATGGTTTTTTCAGTGAATTTCAATGTTTTTTTTAATAGCAAATATCAAAAGCTGTAAAATGTATTCTTCTTTTAAAGGAAAAATGTATTTTATATGTATTTAATATATTTTTTTTATGTATATACATTTTTTGAGGGAACGAATTTATCAACTATCATGCTGAAGAAGAGTGTGGGGAAAAAAACCAAAGAGGAGGACTAAGAGGAAAGAACAATCAGTTCAAAAATACAATTGCTTTAAAGCATGAAGTGCTTTTCCACACATTTACATTTAAATAACACATATTAGAACATACAAAATATCTATGTTGGGATTTAGATCGGGCTGCGCCCGGTCCTCTCTCTATGCCCATGCTGAAGGGTACACCCCTCCCTCTTCACCCATGTGATCGCTTTTAAGGCAGAGGAACCGGGAAGTCTGTGCTTGGTTTTGAATCCGGTCACGTTGTCTTTTTTGGTGACCGTGCTTCTGGGATTGTTTGGCTGAGTTTGTGTTTTCACCCTGGGACTGATTTGGGTGTCAGAGCGAGGCTTCGTTCTGACCTTAACGTACTTTCTTCGGGATTCTGGATTTGCATAACCTACGTGGACGATTTGGACATTGCAAGTGACACAACAACTTGCGCTAAGATCGGCGTTGGATTCCTGTGCGCGGCTGCGTACGGACATTGCATTCACGCCGGTGTAGTCATTTCCGTGTGTTGGATTACACTCGGCGTTCTTGTGTGTGAACTTTGGGTTCTGTATACGAACCGGCTGCTTGTTAACGTTTTTTCTTTGTTTATCGTTATGGCTACTGATTTTTCCGGAAGCGGGGTATGCGGGACGTTTATTTTGCACGAAGGATATGAAAACGGGGTTTTTTCCGTCTGATGACTTTTTCCCCTAACACATATATCAAAGCGAGGAAAACTAACTCGGAGTGGCGTTCACTCTTGAAGGCTTCCGTACAGCAACCGAGGAACGGAGTGTCCTATGCAGCCCTGCTGAAGCACTCATCGGGTAAGATGGAGGGAAGAGGTTGTGTTTGGTTCTGATTGTTGTATGTGCATAGAGATAAAGACTTCAGAGGTGATTTTTATAAGTGTTCCTTTTGTTTATCTCTCCTCTGCAGGGTACGAGGTTCTTTGTATGCTCTTGAGGTTTATGAGAGCTATCAGGAGACTTCCTGGGTCCCCGAAGCCTTCTTCCTCCCCGGGGTTGTTATTTTTACCCTTCCCTCTCTCCTGGCTCAGGCTGTAGAGTGCATTGGTATTTATATCGTGGCCTGCAGTCTGTGTGGGGGTAGAGAGAGGGGAATATCGTCGCTCTTGCAGCGTGGTTCCAAGTGGGTGACAATTTGACAATCTACAGAGGAGATAGTATACATTGAATTTTAGACTCTTCATTGGTACCTACATGTTGGTACTTACATCACCCACACAACACAACAGCTCTATTCAGAGCTACCCTACCTCAAAGCACTCTAAAATATTATTTTACTATTTCCCTTGGTTTTCCCCTTGTTACGCTTTCCGGAACGCTACCCGGTGCGCGGACCGGGCGCTAACCGTGCGAAAATTTGAAAAAAAAGGTTTTTTTTTACATATATGGGCCTCCTCAGCCACCCTCAGAAAACCTAGGGGGTCAGGATATGTCTCCCGTGCCCCCTTATACCCATTCCCAACATTGTTTATCCTCCATCTTGTGACTAAATTCGTCCGAAACACAAGATGGCGGACTCCCGTTACGCTACCGGTGAGCTACCCGGTTCGCGTACCGGGTAGCGCTTCCACCGCGAAAAAATCGAAAAAAAATGATTTAATTTTTTTGCCCCGCGGGGCCCTTTAATAGCCCCCACATCAATCCTAGGGGGTCAGGAGGGGTCTACCTTGCCCCTTTCATTAATTTCCCCCTTCGTTCATTTGCACCTCTTGTCTCTCGATCCTACCGAGAGACAAGATGGCGGCCGCTACGGACTGTTTAGAATGTTGAGAGTCACCGGAGAGCCAATCCGCTTCTCCTCGCGAAGTTCCATTACGCGTCTGGTACGCGAACCGGGGCGCTAACCGGGACGCTGTCACAGATATATATATTTTTTGGAACGTTAATTCCTCAAAATCCACTGGAGCACATATCTTGAGACCTAGCAAAGGCACATTGGGCAAACAGTCTCTTCAATTTTGCCAAGTTTGATAGAAATCCATTCAGCCGTTCGAGCTAAAAGTGAGTCCAACCGCCCTATGGAAAACTCAATGTTAAAAACATGTTTTGGGACCCCCCATTTTCCTCGGCCCCCGCTTGACGAAACCCCCCCAAACTTTCAGGGGACGCTCAGAAACAAAATGTGCCATTTCCCTGAAAATTCCAGCCAATTCCGTCTATCAACGCCAAAGTTATTCAACATAGAATTTTCAGAAATCCCTATTCAAAAAAATACTATCTATATATACCTACTGGCGACCGCCAGTAGGTAATATATATATATGCCAGCATCTGTGGGCATTGAGAAAGGCCTCGCGGGCGAAATGCATTTGCCTGATGCATCGAGAATAAAGGTTCCTCCCTGGTACCCCCCCATTGTGGCTTCTATTCTTTTCAACAAAAGAAGTGTGCCGATACCAATTCACCGGGTTTTGCCAGTGACATGGTTTAGAAGTCCATCGCAGCGCAAGCTACACCAGAACCATTGGCAGCGGCAGCTCCAGCTGGTGTGTGATTTCTTCTGCGGTAGCAGATTTTCCGGTGTGCACCTGGTGACCCCAGAAGGAAGAGAAGCGATGTAGAGGCAATCCTGCCTCTCTTTGGATCGGATGCAGTGCCATTCGGACCCTCGCAGAAACGAAACCTGGGTGTTTAAGGTAGCTGCGGCTTGGGGACTCGAGGGAGTACAATTAACTCATTAATATATCGGAATGGAGGCACGCTCTACTCCTGGACTCACCTGCCAGTCACGCGTTTGAATGGGATGTTTTCTCTAACCTACGGATCCCTCCACTGGAACTTTGCATTCTGGGACGTGCAGTCCGGTGATCGGGTGATGACTGCACGTTGGGCAACCCACTCCGGCCGGAGTGGGAGGAATTGGGAAACAGCCAATCAAGACTGAGCCGGACATTCATAGCAGTCCATGGAGAGGAGGCAAGCTCATTTCAGCATCTGTGGGCATTGAGAAAGGCCTCGCGGCCGAAATGCATTTACCTGATGCATCGAGAATAAAGGTTGCTCCATGGTACCCCCCCATTGTGGCTTCTATTCTTTTCAACAAAAGAAGTGTGCCGATAACAATTCACCGTGTTTTGCCTGTGACACGGTTTAGAAGTCCCTCGCCGTGCAAGCTACACCGGAACCATTGGCAGCGGCAGCTCCAGCTGGTGTGTGATTTCTTCTGCGGTAGCAGATTTTCCGGTGTGCACCTGGTGACCCCAGAAGGAAGAGAAGCGATGTAGAGGCAATTCCGCCTTTCTTTGGATCGGATGCAGTGCCATTCGGACCCTCGCAGAAACGAAACCTGGGTGTTTAAGGTAGCTGCGGCTTGGGGACTCGAGGGAGTACAATTAACTCATTAATATATTGGAATGGAGGCACGCTCTACTCCTGGACTCACCTGCCAGTCACGCGTTTGAATGGGATGTTTTCTCTAACCTACGGATCCCTCCACTGGAACTTTGCATTCTGGGACGTGCAGTCCGGTGATCGGGTGATGACTGCACGTCAGGCAACCCACTCCGGCCGGAGTGGGAGGAATTGGGAAACAGCCAATCAAGACTGAGCCGGACATTCATAGCAGTCCAGGGGGAGGAGGCATGCTCATTTCAGCATCTGTGGGCATTGAGAAAGGCCTCGCGGCCGAAATGCATTTGCCTGATGCATCGAGAATAAAGGTTGCTCCCTGGTACCCCCCATTGTGGCTTCTATTCTTTTCAACAAAAGAAGTGTGCCTATATATATATATATATATATATATATATATATATATATATATATATATATATATATATATATATATATATATATATATATATATATATATATATATATATATATATTACCTACTGGCGATAGCCAGTAGGTATATATAGTTAGGATTTTTTCCCTATGGGATTTCTGAAAATTCTATGTCTAATAACTTTGGCGTTTGTGGACGGAATTGGCTGAAATGTTCAGGAAAATGGCACATTTTGTTTCTGAGCAGCCCCTGAAAATTTGGGGGGGGTTCTTCAAGGGGGGACCGAGAAAAAAGGGGGGTCCCAAAACACGTTTTTCCCATTCATTTTTCCATAGGGCGGTTGGACTCACTTTTAGCCCGAACGGCTGAATGGATTTGCACGAAACTTGGCAAAATTGTAGGGACTGTTAGCCCGATGTGCCTTTGCTAGGTCTCAATATATGTGCTTCAGTGAATTTTGAGAAATTAACGTTTTAAACAAGATATATATCTGTAACAGCGCTCCGGGCAGCGCTCCGGTTCGCGTACTTTTCGCGTATCGGAACTTTGCGATGCGAAGCTGATTGGCTCTCTGGTGTCTGTCAACATTCTAAACAGTCCGGAGCGGCCGCCATCTTGTCTCTCGGTAGGATCGAGAGACAAGAGGAGGCCAAAACAAAGGGGGAAATAAAGGAAAGGGGGCAAGGTAGACCCCTTCTGACCCCCTAGGATTGATGAGGGGGATATTATAGAGCCACGCGGGGCAAAACATTTTTTTTTTTAAAATTCCGATTTTTTCGCCGTAGAGACACGTCCCGGTACGCGAACCGGGCAGCTAACCGGGCAGCTAACCGGGCAGCTAACCGGCAGCGTAACGGGAGTCTGAGGAGTAGCTGATTGGCTGTCAACATTGTAAACAGTCCGGAGCGGCCGCCATCTTGTCTCTCGGTAGGATCGAGAGACAAGAGGAGGCCAAAACAAAGGGGGAAATGAAGGAAAGGGGGCAAGGTAGACCCCTTCTGACCCCCTAGGATTGATGAGGGGGATATTATAAAGCCACGCGGGGCCCAAAAAAAAAATTAAAAAAAAATTCTGATTTTTTCGCCGTAGAGACGCGTCCCGGTACGCGAACCGGGCAGCTAACCGGGCAGCTAACCGGGCAGCTAACCGGCAGCGTAACGGGAGTCTGAGGAGTAGCTGATTGGCTGTTAACATTGTAAACAGTCTGGAGATCGAGAGACAAGAGGTGGAAAAAAAAAAGGTGTAAATGAAGGAAAGGGGTAAGGTGAACCCCTAGGATTGATGAGGGGGCTATTAAAGTTGCCCGCGGGGCAAAAGAAAAAAATATTGCGATTTTTCGCGGTAGAGGTGCTTTCCGGTACGTTAACCGGGCAGCTAACTGGCAGCGTAATGGGAGTCCGACATATTGTGTTTTTGGAACGTTTGTGATATGTGCACGTGTGGATTTTGTCTAATTAAGGTAAAAAAAATATATATATATCTTTAAGCGTGCTCTGGCGCGCTTACGTTACGGGTTTGGTTTGCGCTGCAGAGACGATACGTCACGGTTATGCGATGCATCATGAGGCGTCTCACGGGCTACGTGATACGTCACGTAATAAAGAATATATTTTACAGCTATAGATATTAGCTTTTAAAAAACCAATGAAATTCACTGAAAAAACCATAGGTTATAGACCATATATAGTTAGGAATTTGCATTTACAAAACCTTGAAAATTCACTGAAAAAACCATAGGTTATAGACCATATATAGTTAGGGATTAGCATTTACAAAACCTTATTTTACTCGCACAAAACCATTGAAATTCCATATATAGTTAGTTGCACTAACTATATATCGCGCACCCGCAATCCATTGCTAATGATGTCACATATTATTCATGACATGGTCAGTGACATCACTGATGACATCACTGATGACATCTCAAATGACATCACTGATGACATCACTGATGACATCTCAAATGACTTCACTGATGACATCACTGATGACAACACCCAGTGACTGTATGTTTCTGTAAAGTTAAAATATGTCTTACATATTGAAGAATGAGTGGCTGTATAAGTGTCTGGATGAAGGATTTAGTAGGTGCATGACTGACTGTATGAGTGAGTGATTAAATGTGTCTCACTGAGTGCATGGGTTAGTGACTAAACTGTCTTAATTTGGTAATCATTATATATGTTGTTCTGTAAACTGCTGCATGTTTAAATCAGTAGCTATATGAGTAACTATATGGGTTATTGAATGGTTGCCCAAGTATTTGTATGGGAGACTGAGTATGTGTGTGGGTGGCTGGGAGGTGTATGACTCTGTGCATAGATGTGTGAGCAGTTGATTAACTAAATGTGTGGGTTCAAAAGTGCATGTGGAAACAGCTGTATGGGCGGTCGACTGACTGCATGAGTGTATTGGTGAGTGAATGGATATCTCAGTGCTACATGTCAAAGTAAGTACATATGTAAAACACAGTCCATGTGAGAGTTGACATATATAAATAACTGAACATAAGAGCTAGTGAATGTGAGAGTGGCTGTATCGATCATTGTGAACTTGTATCAGGGATTGTATAAGAGAGTAAATATGTGTTAGTATATGTTTGAATAAGTAAGGTGTGTATAACTGTATAGTTGAGGAAATGGAGGTGTGATTAATCTTTTGCATGACTGAGTAGGTGTGTGAGTAACTCCATGGATAAGTGACAGTCTGTGAGTGTCTGTTTATACTGATTGTATCTAAGGTTATATTAGAGTCTGAAGATGTTCATTGTATTATCACATAATGATATCATCAGTGATGTGATCAGTAATGTCAAATGAGATGTCAGTGATGTCATCAGTGATGTCATTTGAGATGTCATCAGTGATGTCATCAGTGATGTCACTGACCATGTCATGAATAATATGTGACATCATTAGCAATGGATTGCGGGTGCGCGATATATAGTTAGTGCAACTAACTATATATGGAATTTCAATGGTTTTGTGCGAGTAAAATAAGGTTTTGTAAATGCTAATCCCTAACTATATATGGTCTATAACCTATGGTTTTTTCAGTGAATTTTCAAGGTTTTGTAAATGCAAATTCCTAACTATATATGGTCTATAACCTATGGTTTTTTCAGTGAATATATATATATATATATATATATATATATATATATATATATATATAACATTTCTATGGCAAAATGAAACCCCTCATTTTGTTCCTTTGCAAATTAAATGTTTTAAGTGTTAACACTTTATTCCAATCAAGATGACTTCAGGTGTGCCATACTTTTGTCATAAGTAAGACTGTTAGCGCTCTAGTTGTTCTTTCGAACACTCTGGGACATTCTGTCACTGGGCTATAGTTGGGCTACATCTGGCTGATATTTGGGCTACATTTGTTTTTTTTTTCTCTGGTGGCCATCTTTGGGCTACATTGGGCTACATTTGGGCTCTAACATATATATAGCCCAATGTAGCCCAATATATATTTTTCAAAGTTAATTTTCGTAAAAAGCACTGGAGCAGATATCTTGAGACATAGCAAAGGCACATCGGGCTACCAGTCCCTACAATTTTGCCAAGTTTGTGGAAATCCATTCAGCCGTTCGAGCTAAAAGTGAGTCCAAGCACCCTATGGAAAACTCAATGTTAAAAACACGTTTTGGGACCCCCCTATTTTCTCGGCCCGCGCTTGACGAAAGCCCCCCAAACTTTTAGGGAACGCTCAGAAACAAAATGTGCCATTTTCCTGAAAATTTCAGCCAATTCTGTCTATCAACGCCAAAGTTATTTAAAATAGAATTTTCAGAAATCCCTATTCAAAAAAATCCTAACTATATATACCTACTGGCGACTGCCAGTAGGTTATATATATATATATATATATATATATATATATATATATATATATATATATATATATATATATATATATATATATATATATATATATATATATATATATATATATATATATATATATATATATATATATATATATATATGAGTCTACTTGCTGGCTGTGCGAGCTGTGCGAGCTTGTGGTGAAACGGAGTTCAGGATATATATATATATATATATATATATATCCCAACCTCGCTCCAATAGGACAAGAATGGGCCGCAACCATTATGGAGAAGCAAAGCTTTATTTTTAAAAAACTGTGTTCTCCTAATATATTTCGGTCACAGTGACTATCATCAGAGGACAGCCTTAACATCTCAAGACTTCACAGCGCCGCAGTCACATTATGCTTACAGCGTATTCAGAGTTTGTGTGCCCCCAGGTGGATGCCTTGATGGTCAGGGCTCGGGCATGCTGGTATATGTAGTGCGTTGGGGTCTCGCTGTTCTTACCCTTTGATGGGCGATGTCTGCCGCATTTGCTGTCTCCATAGTCCCCAAGCAGTCAGCCTTTCATGCTGCTGGGGTCCGGGCCAAAGTCTCGTCCTTGGCGGTAGCCCGCTGCCCTTGTTGGTTGCTTGCGCAGTCATCAAAAGAAGGTCCAATTTCGGGCAGCATAATGGCGCTCTTTTGCCGGTGGTGCTTGGCTCTTAGGCAGGACCACGTCTATAACATATCTCCCAACCTCGCTCCAATAGGACAAGAATGAGCCGCACCCAAAGCTTTATTTTTTTAAAACTGCGTTTTTCTAATATATTTCGGTCACATTGACCTTCATCAGAGGACAGCCTTAACACCTCGAAACTTGACAGTGCAGTCACATTACGCTTACAGCGTATTCAGAGTTTTTGTGCCCCCAGGTGGACGCCTTGATGGTCAGGGCGACCGCCAGTAGGTAATATATATATATATCTCGCGGCTATTCTGCATCTACCCTCCAACAAGCTGAGAAGAAGGCAGAGCAAGTTGAAAGACATACCCTCCTACAGGACAAAAAGATCGATATTCCCAAAGGTGGGAGTGGCATTATAAGACTTATTACCAACTATTCAGTGGCAGCAAATAAAGTGAGAGCCATCATGGTCAAAAATTGGGGGATCCTCCAATCTGACAATGTAATTGGGAAGGACCTACAGCAACATCCCATGATAACTTTTAGAAGATTAAGATCACTAAAAGACAGACTGGTCACTAGCCACCTACCGAAGGGCAAGTCCAAAGGAGAACTGCAGGCAATGCACGGCTCGTACCCATGCGGGAAATGCAAGGCCTGCAGCAACAGCCAGAGGGTATTAAGCTATCAGGTGCCACATAGGGAATCTAAGATCAAAATTAACAAGTTCATCACTTGTTCAACCACATTTGTGGTGTACTTCCTGAAGTGCCCCTGCGGACAGATGTACGTAGGAAGCACCACGAAAGCAGTTAAGCTCGGGATCTTAGAGCATCAACGGGCCATTGCTAATAAAGATGAAAGCTATCCGATGGCCCGACATTTTGCGAGTCACCATAACAGCGATAGGACTCAACTTAGCTTCTTCATCTTAGACTGCATCCCTCAAGACATTAGGGGTGGAGATCTGAAACGGCGGCTTAGACGTTTGGAGTCGCGATATATTATTGACCTCCAAACCAAGTCACCAGGAGGACTCAATGCAGGGGAAGAGCTACTATCACACCTATAAACACGATCCCCGAATCCTGAACTGTGTCACTGTCTGTAGTAAACTCACGCTATACTGAAATGCTGTTGATATCATTTGGTTTACAGATAAACCCCCCCCCCCCTCCTCCCCTTTCTTTTGATTTAGGGTCTAATTTGGCATGG
The DNA here is from genome assembly GCF_964263255.1 of Lissotriton vulgaris. Classification (NCBI taxonomy): domain Eukaryota; kingdom Metazoa; phylum Chordata; class Amphibia; order Caudata; family Salamandridae; genus Lissotriton; species Lissotriton vulgaris. Next base: position 617,510,402 of record NC_141698.1, read on the forward strand.
CAATGTAAATTCTGGTATTTAATTTGTGTTTAATCACGGCCATCCAGGCCTCAATCATTGCAATGTTTTTGGAGAATATGGGGATTAGGTTACTTGAACTGTATACCAACGTGGAAATGTTCAGTCGAGCAATGACTCTTATGCTGATTTATGATTTCAGGTATAATTTGTAATTAACAATCGCCCATCCAGGGCTCAATGTTTTGAAACATATACTTTCAATAATAGACATGATTGAAGATGATTAATTGCACAGCTATGTACGCATTGCTCGAGTAAGTTTATTTTTTGCACTGTAAATAGCGTTATTTCATCACTCCAAGATGGCGCTTTGATTTGCATTATGATCCGTTTTTTGTTTCAATGAATTATGCCTCATTTAACTTCCGCCTTGCCGTCGCCAGCTGACACTGACGAAGGCAAGTGCTGAAACGCGTCTGGTTTGGATTAATTTCGCGCTAAATAAACCTTACTTGGTTTAAATCTCTGCTGTGAGTGCCGATTTGTTGCTAACTTGTTGCCGGTTGCCGGTTGCAGACTTGCGGAGCTTCGATATATATATATATATATATATATATATATATATATATATATATATATATATATATATATATATATATATATATATATATATATATATATATATATATATATATATATATATATATATATATATATATATATATATATATATTACCTACTGGCGGTCGCCAGTAGGTAGTTATAGTTAGGATTTTTTTCAATGTTAAATCTCAAAATTCTATTTGGAATAACTTTGGCGCCGGTTGACGAATCTGCCTCAAAATTTCCTCAAAATGGCCTCGCGGCGTTCCGGTCCTTCCCGGAAAGTTTGGGGGGGATTCGTCAAGCGGGGGCCGAGATAAAAGGGGGGTCCCAAAACGCGTTTTCCCCATGTTAATTTCCATTGGGCGGTCGATTTCACTTTTAGCCCGAACGGCTGAATGGATTTCCACCAAAATTGGCAAAATTGTAGGGACTGGTAGCCCGATGTGCCTTTGCTATGTCTCAAGATATGTGCTCCAGTGGATTTTGAGTAATTAAGGTTCAAAAAAATATATATATCTATAGCCGCGCTCCGGTACGCGCACCGGTACGCGCACCGGGCGCTTACCGCGACTTGCGCGCAGAAAGCTGATTGGCTCTGGGGTGTCTGTAAACATTCTAAACAGTCCGGAGCGGCCGCCATCTTGTGTCTCGGTAGGATCGAGACACGAGAGGTGGCCAAAACAAAGAGGGAAATGACCATAAGGGGGCAGAGTAGACCCCCCTTGACCCCCTAGGTTTGATGTGGGGGCCATAAAAGGGCCCCGCGGAGCAAAAAAAAAAAAATTTTTTTTTGATTTTCGCGGGGTGAGCGCCCGGTACGCGCACCGGTACGCGCACCGGTAAGCGTACCGGGGAGCGTACCATGGGGAAAAAGAATGACAGTTTTAAAAGTAGCTGTTTAAAAAAAAAAATGTTTTGTTGTTTTTTTATACATACACATACATATATATAAATGCATATATATATATGCATATATGTGTATATGTGTGCGTGTAGAGAGAGGTAGAGAGGTAGAGGTGTAGAGGTAGAGAGGTAGAGAGGTAGCGGTAGAGAGGTAGAGATTAGTAGAGAGAGAAGAAGAGAGAGGTAGAGAGGTAGAGAGTAGAGAGTGAGTAATAGAGAGTAGAGAGTGAGTAGTAGAGAGTAGTAGAGAGCAGTAGAGAGAGTAGCAGAGAGTGAGTAGTAGAGAGTAGTAGAGTGAATAGTAGAGTGAGTAGTAGAGAGTAGTAAAAGTAATTTACAATCGTTCGGAATATCGGTGTTTGGGCAGATATGATCCAGGGACCCCCAGTATGCAAGGGGAATTAGTCCCCCCTCTACAAACGCGCCAGTGGCCTGCATTGCAGAGAGGTGTAACAAGGGTGTGGCCTCATTACACTTCTCTGCAATGCAGCTCCCTCGCGCATACTGGAGGCTCCTGGTGGACCAGTTGACCCCAGGGACCCCCAGTATGCAAGGGGAATTAGTTCCCCCTCTGCAAACGCGGCAGTGGGCTGCGTTGCAGAGAGGTGTGACAAGGGGCATAGTCTCATTACACCTCTGCAATGCAGCCCCTGGCGCATACTGGAGGTTCCAGGTGGGCTAATTGGCCCCCAGGGGCCCCCAGTATGCAAGGGGAATTAGTTCCCCCTCTTCAAACATGCACGGGGGCTGCGTTGCCGAGAGGTGTAAAAAGGGTTGTGGCTTCATTACACCTCTCTGCAATGCAGTCCCCTGGCGCATACTGGAGATTCCTGGTGGGCTTTCAGGTCTTATATAGTTAGGAATTAGCATTAAAAAAACCTTTGAAATTCACTGAAAAAACCATAGGTTTCACACCAGTTATAGTTAGGAATTAGCATTTAAAAAACCTTTGAAATTCACTGAAAAAACCATAGGTTTCACACCAGTTATAGTTAGGAATTAGCATTTAAAAAACCTATTAAATTCACTGACAAAACCATAGATTTCACACCATTTATAGTTAGCTGGAAATTTTACTGACATAAAACCATTGAAATTCCCACGTTATAGTTAGTTGGACTCACTATAACTTGCGCGCCTGTAATGCACTGCTGATGACGTCACATATTACATCACTCATGACATGGTCAGTGACATCACTCATGACATCACTGATGACACCATCCAGTGAATGTGTGTCTTTCTGAAAAATAAATTTGTTTTATATATGTATTTGTAAAGGTCGATGGAAGAATAAATGTTTAAATAAGTGTGTAAATGGATGTTTTTAAAAAAAAAAATTGGTTGGGTAACTGGCTTATTACGTGTATCTTAGTGAATACATATATTAGCGAGTATTGTTTAAATATTTAAATCTTTGTATCAGTGTTTCTCTTTGTGTATAAGTGGCTGCAGGGGTTGGTGACTGACTCACTGTTTGTATGTGTTTTGAAGACAGCATATGTGCAGGACTGTATGGGTGGATGAGTGTGTATATGTGTGTGTTAGTGAGTGAATGACTGTCTCACTAGTGTCTTCATTAGTAACGACATATGTTTTAATCTAGTATATGTGAGTATTGATGTATATAAGTGAGTATAGTATATATAGTGAGAGATTGTAGGAGTTCCTGTTTAAATAAGTATGTGTTTCTATAAGTGATTGTTTAAGAGAGTAAGTATGGGTAAGTTTCCTTAGAAGTAAGGTGGTAGTGTGTGTATAAATGTATATGCAAATAAATGGATGTTCAATAGTTTATTTGCATGTGTGAGTATGTGTGTGAGTAACTTTTGGATGACTGCTGATGTGTAACAGGATGTATAGGTGTATCACTACATATGATGAGTGAGTATATATATGAGTGACTATATAGAACTGTTGGTGAATGAGTGGATGTGTATATAGATGGTGGAATTACTGAATTGGTTGTTGTTACTGGTTTGGGTATCTCCATTTTTTTGAAAATGTTTGTTTCTATTTTTGAATATGTGTTTCAAGCGTTACATTACACTGAAATTAGGTCTGTCACTCTGTCACAAGGATGGTGTCATCAGTGATGTCATGAGTGATGTCACTGACCATGTCATGAGTGATGTAATATGTGACGTCATCAGCAGTGCATTACAGGCGCGCAAGTTATAGTGAGTCCAACTAACTATAACGTGGGAATTTCAATGGTTTTATGTCAGTAAAATTTCCAGCTAACTATAAATGGTGTGAAATCTATGGTTTTGTCAGTGAATTTAATAGGTTTTTTAAATGCTAATTCCTAACTATAACTGGTGTGAAACCTATGGTTTTTTCAGTGAATATATATATATATATATATATATATATATATATATATATTCACTGAAAAAAACCATAGGCTTCACACCAGTTATAGTTAGCTGGAAATTTTACTGACATAAAACCATTGAAATTCCCACGTTATAGTTAGTTGGACTCACTATAACTTGCGCGTGCAATGCAATGCTGATGACGTCACATATTACATCACTCATGACATGGTCAGTGACATCACTCATGACATCACTGATGACACCATCCAGTGAATGTGTGTCTTTCTGAAAAATAACTATTAGTGAGTAATGTTTAAATTTGTAAATATATGTATTAGTGTTTCACTTTGTGTATAAGTAGCTTCATGGGTTGGTGAGTAGCTACATGTGTATGTACATGGGTTATTAGATGTTTTTCTTAGTATCAGTATGAATGTCTATATGGTTTGGTGGGGGTATTACTTAGCACATAGATGCATGATTGACTGACTCTCTGTTTGCATGTGTTTTGAAGACAGCATATGTGCAGGACTGTATGGGTGAATGAGTGTGTATATGTGATTGTTAGTGAGTGAATGACTGTCTCACTAGTGTCTTTATCAGTAACTACATATGTTTTAATCTATTATATGTGAATATTGATGTATATAAGTGAGTATATGTGAGAGTAAGAGTTTGTAAGAGTTCCTGTTTAAATAAGTATGTGTTTCTATAAGGGAAAGTTTAAGAGAATAAATATGTTTAAATTTCAATAGAAGTAAGGTGGTAGTGTGTTTATAGCTCTATATGCAAATAAATGGATGTTCAATAGTTTATTTGCATGTGTGAGTATGTGTGTGAGTAACTTTTGGATGACTGTCGGTGTGTAACAGGATGTATAGGTGTATCACTACATATGATGAGTGACTATATGTATGAGTGAGTATATTGAACTGTTTGTGAATGAGTAGATGTGTATATAGATGGTGGAATTACTGAATTGGTTGTTGTAACTGGTATAGGTATCTCCATTTTTTTTAGAAATTCTAGTTTCTATTTTTGAATATGTGTTTCAAGGGTTACATTACAGTGAAAGGAGGCCTGTCACTCTGTCACAAGGATGGTGTCATCAGTGATGTCATGAGTGATGTCACTGACCATGTCATGAGTGATGTAATATGTGACGTCATCAGCAGTGCATTGCACGCGCAAGTTATAGTGAGTCCAACTAACTATAACGTGGGAATTTCAATGGTTTTATGTCAGTAAAATTTCCAGCTAACTATAACTGGTGTGAAACCTATGGTTTTTTCAGTGAATTTAATAGGTTTTTTAAATGCTAATTCCTAACTATAACTGGTGTGAAACCTATGGTTTTTTTCAGTGAATTTCAAAGGTTTTTTAAATGCTAATTCCTAACTATAAGTCTCAGTTTATAAGTAAGACTGTTAGCGCTCTAGTTGTTCTTTAGAACACTCTGGGACATTCTGTCATTGGGCTATATTTGGGCTACATCTGGCTGATATTTGGGCTACATTTGGCTTTTTTTGTCTCTGGTGGCCATCTTTGGGCTAAATTGGGCTACATTGGGCTACATTTGGGCTCTGACATATATATAGCCCAATGTAGCCCAATATATATTTTTTCAAAGTTAATTTTCGTGAAAACCACTTGAGCATATATCTTGAGACATAGCAAAGGCACATCGGGCTACCAGTCCCTACAATTTTGGCAATGTTTTTTTTTTTGTATATTGTTTTTTTTTTTTTGCCTTGGAGCTCTGTGAGCGCCCCGGAAAGCGTAAATATATGAAGCGCGCACCGGGGTGCGTCCCGTAAGCGCCAATATCGTGAACGAAAACATGATCGTGACGTATCGCGTAGCCGCATCCGCGTGATACGCACGGCGTAAGCGCACCCGGAAGCACTCGAGCGAATACGATTGCACAACGTAGGCGTCTGACGCGCTTACGCGACGCGCTCCAGGGAGCATAGCGTAAGCGCGTCGGGTCATGTGACCTGAAAATAACACTTTTCATTGGTTCATAACAGTTTTGGTTTCATAATGATGAAGCCCCTGGTCATGTGACCTGAAAATAACACTTTTCATTGGTTCAATACATTTTTTTTCAAAAGGATGAAAGACCACACCTTTTTTCCTTATTCTGACTTTGTCCTTTGACTTAGGAAGACCTGTTTGTACCTCTCTGTACCTTTCTGATCTTTATAATGGCTTCAGTAGCAGCAGCAGCTGGTGCATCTGCACCACCACCACCACCACAACCACCAAGAGGACCACCACAAGATATCATTGGTGGTCAACAAGAGGAGGAAGAGGAGGAGGAGGAGGAAGAGGGGAGGAGAAGATGGCTTGAAGAACAAAATACCCCATACCAGCCAAGACCACACATTATATGGGAGTTTTTTTCGATTCCACAGGGGAAGAAAAAAGTAAATGCAGCCAAGGTGACTTGCCTAATCTGTGGCATGGAACTTTCTAGGGGGAACCCTAATAAAAAATATTCATTTGGAAACAACACGATGATTCGCCACATGCAGCGCAAGCATCCAATAAACTATTCTGCTGCAGAGATGAGGGAACTGGCCAGTAAGCCTCCCCAATCCACAAGCACCACTTCAAAAAGAAAGCAACCCACTCCGTCGGCACCAGAGGAAAGTGAGACGATGCCTTGCATTCAGCCACGATTTGCAGATTTCCGAATTATCTGTAAATATTGTGGGAAGACCATCTCCTACGGAGAACAGAGAGTAAAGCTCATCGTCCTTGCTGGGGAAAACCACAAATGCCCCAATAAACCCTAATTATTTCTTTTCTTTTTTTTTTGCTCCAGTTGAGCCATTTTCAATTCCCTGTTTTTTCGTTTCTCCCCATGAAAAATACAAAAAAAATATAAAAGTGTTCAGAAAACCCCAAAAAAGTTTAAAATGTTCAAAAAACAATAAAAAAAATATAAAACAACAAAAAGAAGAAAAAAAACAGTTCTTTTTAGAACTACCTCCAATTTCTAAAAAAAGGCTACATTTTAAAAAAACTCCAATATTCATTTTTCCCCATGGGACGCTCCCCTGTCCGCTCCCTGGTGCGCGTACCGGGCGCTCCCCCCGCGCAAATCATTTTATGGCCCCCACATCAAACCTAGGGGGTCAGGGGGGGCCATCCCTGCCCCCTTATGGTCATTTCCCCCTTTGATTTTTCCACCTCTTATGTCTCGATTTTACCGAGACACAAGATGGCGGCCGCTCTGGACTGTTTCGAATGTTTACCGACACCCGAGAGCCAATCAGCTTACTGTGCGCAAGTCGCGTGGCGCGCCCGGAGCGCTCCCCGGTGCGCGTACCGTGGCGCTGCCTTAGATATATATATTTTTTTTAACCTAAATTAATCAAAAACCACTGGAGCACATATCTTAAGACATAGCAAAGGCACATTGGGCTAGCAGTCCCTATATGGCTGAGATACCCGCCACCACCTCTCAACACACTCCCCAAGAATGGGAAACCGGAAACGGTTCTGAACTTTTGGAAGACGGGAGGGAGTGACCCTCCCGGCCGTATTTATTAAAATATGAAACAAAATTAAAACATTAAAATAACAGTTTCATATTAATGTACAATTTCATTTCCACATTGCGATGTTTGGCTAACCTTAACATATTCTCTAATACAAAGGTTCTCCTAGCCGAACTAACATCCTACAAAACGTTTAACTTGAAATTGTACATCCTAACGTTTAAGGGCCAACGGCAAGGTCGTAACCGGTGTCAAGATCCCTAAACCAGACATATCACCCTCACTTGTGAGGGTCGACCGCACAGAGGCGTACCTCAAGTGCATTTACCAATTTCCCTTGACTTGACGGGGGCCCCAATAAACTCGACGCCATTTAAAGGTCGTCCGAGGACTCGTGTGAGGTATCTAGAAGGTAGCGTAGACCCCCTCCCAAACCCCACACAACTTACCACATCTGCCGTCGCAGATGTCCCGGCCCCGGGAAATTCCCCAGGAGGGGGCTGTAACCCCTCCTACCCAGGAAGGGGCCTTGACCGCCTTTCCTTTCCTTTCGGCGGCCCATCCTTAGAAGGGACCGCCTCCCCGTTGAGGGGCCAATGGCCACCTCCCTCGAGCGCTCCCATCCGTAATGGGTGACGCCCACCCCTAGGGATCTTCCAATTACTGCTCACCGATCATGACCTTACCGCCCGACCAAAATAAATACGACAATTCTAACTAAATTACTAAATGACTAAATTACTAAGAGACAGTAACAATTACCATTTATTAAGAGGTATGATTACTGATCAACACTACTACTTTATTTGCACAACATATTACAATTTGACCATTCTTTATTGCATATTCAAAATTATCACGATAGTTATCATAACCTGCAAAAATTAGTGTTAACACATCAAACTTTATTCCAAAACCACATGCTGTCCTCAGGGGCTGGTGGGTGGGTCAAAATTGGCTCTTCGTTCCGTCTCGAGCTCACGTGCAGCGAGGAGGTGCAGCTTCAGAGCACAGGAACAAGAGGATGCTTTCTTGGCTTGTTGCTCCTTTTATCCGTCTTCAGGGCGGGCGTAAACCCGCCCCTGCCTGCCCCAAAGGGCGTGGCCGGCCGCGTCAGTGTCTAGGCCAGCCCACTCCAGGGCGGGAAAAAGCGCGCCCCGGCTACGCCGCTTCGGGCATACCAGCCGAGACTCGCCTCCCGCCCAAGATGGCTTCCCGGGGGGATCGTGGTACTCCGCCATACGTTCGGGGGGACCGAATGGTCGCCCCTTTCCATATGGCTGAGATACCCGCCACCCCCTCTCAACACACTCCCCAAGAATGGGAAACCGGAAACGGTTCTGAACTTTTGGAAGACGGGAGGGAGTGACCCTCCCGGCCGTATTTATTAAAATATGAAACAAAATTAAAACATTAAAATAACAGTTTCATATTAATGTATAATTTCATTTCCACATTGCGATGTTTGGCTAACCTTAACATATTCTCTAATACAAAGGTTCTCCTAGCCGAACTAACATCCTACAAAACGTTTAACTTGAAATTGTACATCCTAACGTTTAAGGGCCAACGGCAAGGTCGTAACCAGTGTCAAGATCCCTAAACCAGACATATCACCCTCACTTGTGAGGGTCGACCGCACAGAGGCATACCTCAAGTGCATTTACCAATTTCCCTTGACTTGACGGGGGCCCCAATAAACTCGACGCCATTTAAAGGTCGTCCGAGGACTCGTGTGAGGTATCTAGAAGGTAGCGTAGACCCCCTCCCAAACCCCACACAACTTACCACATCTGCCGTCGCAGATGTCCCGGCCCCGGGAAATTCCCCAGGAGGGGGCTGTAACCCCTCCTACCCAGGAAGGGGCCTTGACCGCCTTTCCTTTCCTTTCGGCGGCCCATCCTTAGAAGGGACCGCCTCCCCGTTGAGGGGCCAATGGCCACCTCCCTCGAGCGCTCCCATCCGTAATGGGTGACGCCCACCCCTAGGGATCTTCCAATTACTGCTCACCGATCATGACCTTACCGCCACAGGCCGGATAGTTGACCGGCTATCCGGACCCCCCACAACACTCCTGCCTAAAGGTCATGTCATAAAGTCCTTAGCCAAGCTATCAGGTCTCCTATGAGTAACTCGTTCCCCACCCGGGACAAATGGACACCATCCCCTAAATACATACTGTCCCCTTTAATACAACCATGCGAAATAGAATGCAGTGTATTTGAACGGAACAGTCTACTCATTTTATTATTAATTTTCCTTACTGAATGATTCAGAGCTGAAACCGAGAGAGCCCCCCGCCACACTTTTCGTGGGATCATATGGGACCATGCAATTGTGCACCCTGGAACTCTTCTCGCTAACCAACTTACAGTGGAAAGCATCGCCTCAAGAAGAAGTCGTCTACCAGTGGTCACCAAATCGTTGCCCCCAAGGTGTACTATGACTATAGACGGCGGTGACCTCGTCCGCCCTAACAAACCCTCAAAAAATGATTGAAACTGGTCAATACAGAGCCCGCCCCTTCCGTAGAAGGACACACTGTACCCGTATTCCCCAGCCACGTGAATCATGTCACCTGCTTTGAATACGTCCGTGGCACGCCTCACGTATGAGTGGCCCACAACCCACACCTCCTTTTTCACCGCCGGTGATGTCTGACCGCTGGCCCGGTGTTGGGTCGACTGCACAGTCCGCCCCGCTTCGTAGGCTTGCGCAACTGAAACCAAACAAAAACAAGAAGCGTGAGTACATCATTACAGCTTCACAACATGTGCAACCGCACATACCTTTTATAACAATTCGAGGACCAACGCCCCACACGTTTTACTTGATCGACATTCAGACCCCTAGCTGTAGCCTCGGTAGCAGTCCCTATCCGAAAGGAATGGGTCCCAAACTCGCCGGGGTTCATGCCCGCGGCAGAAATCGACATCGCAAGCACCCGCTGAAACTGAAACCTCGTCAGTGGGGTGGCGTCAGCGTGTCTCAACAAGGTCCCCCCCCATGATGCCACCCTTTGCGCTAAATATTCCTCAACGCAACCCACCGGGCACATGGACGACCCGGGAATCCTTTGTATCATTATGCAGTCCCCCATCGAACCCTGATCGGTCTTGGACTTGACAAATGAGACAGTCATTGTCTCCCCCCTGACCTGAACGTGCTCTCGGCACAGTCCCCCCATGGTATCCTGCTTGTTCCTTGCCACTAGTTCGCTTACCCGCATAGCCCCATGAAAACCTAGCACAAAAGCGGCTCGGAATAACACTGCTTCATACTGGGATGAACACGTTGCAGGAAGTACAGATAACAACAAAGCCAACCTATCCAGACCTATCGGGCGCCTTTCATCTACTCTGCGACCCTCAAGGCGTTGCCACCCACGTAGCGCTTTTTGCACAACGAAAGACGCAGTCGGGTCCTGGATCCCATGAGCCCTCGCCATAAAGGAAATGGCAGCCCGATGCCTCTGGGCCGTAGCCACTGATTTGCCTGCCTGATGTAAGGACAGCAGAAAATCCACTACTAGTTCTTCCTGGCCCCAAAGCTCCCTCCTAGCATCCCCCACAAAGGCCCAGTAGGATCGGAACGCCCCTTGGTATGCCTTCCTCGTCCTGGGTGCTAAACTCTCTCCCACGAGGTTCTGTAATTCGGGGCACCGAGAGACCAGAGAGCTTCGGGGAAGGGTGCCGCCACCGGGTCCGCTGTGGGCAGAAAACCCCAGAAGGCCTGCATACGAAAACGAGAAAGCGCATCAGCCGCTTTATTCATTACCCCTGGCACATGTCTTGCTTTGAATAGTACGTTCAACTGCATACACAATAACACAATTTCTTTGAGCAATCTCAGAATCCATTTGCATCGTGCTGCCTGGCTGTTGATACACTCAACCACGGTCATGTTATCAGACCAAAACACCACAGAGTGATCTCTGAACCCTTCGGGCCAAGTTTTCAGGGCCACAAGAATGGGAAAAAGTTCCAAAAAGGCAATGTTACTTGTCAGTCCACACTCATGCCACCATAACGGCCATTTTTGAGCCGACCATCGTGTGCCGAATATGGCACCAAAACCAGTGCTCCCTGCCGAATCTGTCCACAGCCCCAGCTCCTCGGAGGACACCGCCGGTTTGTTCCAGACAATTCGACCATTGAAATCCGCCAGAAATGCCAACCAAATGCGCATGTCCTGACGAACTTCTGCCGATAACCGTGTGCGATGATGACCCTCCTTCAGGCCGACCATGGCTTGAGCGATCGAGCGGGAAAAGGGGCGGGCCATCGGCATGACTCTCAGGGCAAAATTCAGCTGTCCCACCAATTGTTGCAACTGATGCAGCCTGACCTTGGACTCGCTAATACAAGCTTCCAGGGCAGCCCTGAATCTTATCACCTTCTCTTTAGGTAATCTAAAACAACCTTCCACAGAGTCGAGTTCGATCCCCAGGAACTCGAGGCAAGTCGAGGGACCCACAGTCTTACCTGGTGCCAATGGCACACCGAAATGCTTCATTAAAGTACAAAATTCATTCAAAGCCTGTCCACATTCCGGACCCCCGGCCGCCCCCAGAAACAAAAAATCATCCAGATAATGCATGACATGCTGTAAACCCGTCTTCTTTGTGAAGACCCATTGCAGAAAACAACTGAACTGTTCAAAATATGCACAAGAAATAGAGCAACCCATTGGCATACATCTATCCATGTAATACTGACCCTGAAACATGAAAACAAGGAGACGCTGATCGTCTGGGTGTACCGGGAGCAACCGGAACGCTGACTCAATATCTGACTTTGCCATCAGCGCCCCGGGCCCTAGGCGATTCAACATGGCCACGGCCTCATCGAAAGATGCGTACCGCACCGAACACACATCCGGGTCTATTGCATCATTTACGGACAGACCACGTGGGGCTGATAAATTATGTATCAGTCGGAACTCACCCGGGTCCTTCTTAGGGACCACCCCCAAAGGAGAACAAACAAAGTTAGCACACGGTGGCTCATCAAATGGACCGGCGACTCGACCTCGAGTAACCTCTTTCCCAATCTTTTCCTGTACCACGGTCGTATGTTGCAGGACCGATATTTGATTTTTACATTTTCTTACACCCCGAAACTCCCCCACTGGGATGCGGAAACCATATGAAAACCCGTTCCTCAACACCCCAGCGGAAGCGTGATCCGGGTATTCGCTGAGCCAAGGAATCATTGCCATGGTATCAACCGGAGTAGGTAAAGGCGCCCCTCGGACTATTTTAGACCTGTTTGGCGCCTCCTCTCCCCCCGTTATCACCCGTTTTGGCTCTGCACATGGACTCCGGATGGGATGGCTGCCCACACCCTCCACATTCGTGACGGAATTTACATGACCCCTGGGGCCTCGTACATTTACCTCTGTTGAAGTTCCAACAAATCCCCCTTTTACCTGTGTTGCCGTTCGGCCTCGAGTTGTATTCGTTACCTGTACCTGATCGAAAGGGGGTCCCGGCATATTGGCGGGAGGATTCACCCCCGCTACTCCCTACTAATGGTACTTTTAACATACCAGTACTCTCCATTTTTGACCACGAAACAGAATCGTAACAATCCCAAGTTAAGTTTTTATCGTGTTCCTTTGCTTTTTAAAAAATATTATCGTAACAGAACCACTGATTGCCCCCATATGATACGGAATATTCCATGATCCGTGTCTGGTATATCGGCAATTCGGACAGCAACTCGGGTCTACGTTCGCCCATGATGGAGGTAAAAATTCCCCACGCCTTCCCCGAAGTGCCAATGTTTTCATCAACTTTAAAGGCGGCCATCTTTGCGCGCCAAACACTCGGATGCATGAGCTCCTTTTGGCTCTTAACATGCTCCATCTCATAATGATCGGTAAGCAACGAGAAGATGTTTATATACTCATTTGCCCATATCTTCTCCTTAATAGCCAGAGGGACATGTTGACCCAACTTTTCCCTTCGTGAAGGTGCAGACTCATCCCTTGCAATCGGCAATGGCCGCTTACCTGAACCGGAAGCTGTATCTGCGGCTGGACCTGTTCCTGGTGGTTTTTCTACTGCCGCAGCCGGCGTGATAACTGGCGATGATGCCTTCGCCGCCTCCCTCGTTTCACGTAGTTGCTTCATCAACACCTGTGCGTCGTCAGCCGTGGCACCCTCGCTTTCTTTCCCCAACCACGCTGCTAATTGTGCTGCCAGCTCGGGCGGCATATCCCCCCCGGACACGGGGGTGATCACCACGGGAATCGGATTCCCCTCTGCCGGCACCGGAGTTGGCTCTTCGAGTGGGGCACAGGAAACCGGGATGTCCCCCCCAGCTGCTCCCCTTCTGGGCCTCTTGCCTTTTCCTCCCGGAGCTGCTCCTGCCATAGGTCGTTTCGGTCCCCCTTCCCCGTCTCTATCCGCCATCCGTTTCTTCAGATCGGTCACTTCTTTCATGAGTATACGCAGCATCTGGTCGGTAGTCATTCGCTTTCCGACTTTCTTAGGCATTCTCCGACAGGGTATCTGTAAGACAAAAGAAAGATTACCACGCTCAAAATTGGCTCTTCGTTCCGTCTCGAGCTCACGTGCAGCGAGGAGGTGCAGCTTCAGAGCACAGGAACAAGAGGATGCTTTCTTGGCTTGTTGCTCCTTTTATCCGTCTTCAGGGCGGGCGTAAACCCGCCCCTGCCTGCCCCAAAGGGCGTGGCCGGCCGTGTCAGTGTCTAGGCCAGCCCACTCCAGGGCGGGAAAAAGCGCGCCCCGGCTACGCCGCTTCGGGCATACCAGCCGAGACTCGCCTCCCGCCCAAGATGGCTTCCCGGGGGGATCGTGGTACTCCGCCATACGTTCGGGGGGACCGAATGGTCGCCCCTTTCCACAATTTTGCCAAGTTTGGTGCAAATCCATTCAGCCGTTCGGGCTAAAAGTGAGTTCGACCGCCCAATGGAAATTAACATGGGGAAAACACGTTTTGGGACCCCCCTTTATCTCGGCCCCCGCTTGACGAATCCCCCCGAAACTTTCAAGGAAGGACCGGAGCTCTGCGAGGCAAATTTGAGGAAGTTTTCAGGCAGATTCATCAACTGGCGCCAAAGTTATTCCAAATAGAATTTTGAGATTTTGCATTGAAAAAAATCCTAACTATAACTACCTACTGGCGACCGCCATATATAAAATAAACCACTAAATCCTTGCACGCAGTTGTTCTCCAACTCGATACCCAGGAACGGACACCTCATCCAATTTGAAATTCAAGTGCTTTATTCAGGTAAAATTCATTGCTAATACAAAGGCTAATGCCTTACATCCATGACGTGTTTCGACCGCTGAAACGCGGTCTTGCTCACATGACTGCCTTGCGTCATATTACCTATTATTATCCGTTCCCTTACTTTCCATGCGAGCTACTTTGGCAAAAAACTAAATCAAGAAACCACCCCCATAAGGCCATCAGTTAAGCCAAATAAGTTAAGACAAATCAACACTGAATGAAGTCAATGGCCATCTAAATCATTGTCAAACATTTCTCCTATATCATGATCAAGTGAAAGTGAAGAAGTTGGTTGTGCCATGTCGATGTTTACCTCAGAAAAGCGTGTGCATGTTAGACTGGCCCCATGTGAAGAAAAATGTCACTCACAGAAAGGTTGACATGGCAAAGCACCAAGTCATTCAAACATTGTCCAAAGATACCCTGAAAATGTATTTATTTTATTTTTTTTTATTTTAGGTTTTTATAGAGCGCGTAGTCACCCTCGAGTATCCCAGCGCTGAAACCTCAGAATCCTAAGGGGGGGGCACAGGGAAGCTTCGAATGAATCAGGGGAAAAGGAGGGTTTTGAGGGACTTCCTAAATCGTAGGAGGTTTGGTTCAGCTCTGAGGTTCGGGGGGAGAGCGTTCCATTTTCTGGCTGTGTTTACCGAAAATCTGCGGCCGCCGATGCGGGTTTTCTTCACCCTAGGGACAACGATAAGGTTTCCCTGTTCAGACCGGAGCGTTCTCGGCGGTCTGTATGGAGTGATCCAAGTACTCAGAATGGGGGGACCAGCGTTATGCAGGACCTTGTGTGCCAGGCAAAGTAAATTGTTATTCAACACTTTTCATTATCAACAGTGGTGCATTGATAAACATTATGCCTGTGGAGAAATATAATGAATTGTCTCCTTTACGATAATTTACTCCATCAAAAACCAAAGTGAATACATGGGCTGCATCAATGCCCTTAAAAAGTCAAGGTTCATTTGTAACGACAATGAATACAAGAAAAACGAAGGTGCAAGCACCCATACATGTGCTTCAAGGCACAGCATCAAGTGTCTGCCTGCTCAGTTTTAGCACTGCTGATATGGGACTGATTTCTGTGAACCACAACATGAATGCTTACCACAAAATAGTAAGTCAATTCCCTTCATTGTTTCATGGTTTGGGGAAAGCTTAAAACTATAAAAGTAAAGTTGCATATTAATGAGGACGTCCGTATTGTTGATCAAAGACATAGGCAAATTGCTTTTTTTTTACAAGACGCTCTTGAATAAGAACTTGAATTGTTACTTAAGCATGATATAATTGAGCATCCTACTGTTCCAACGCCATGGCTTTCTCCCTTAGTGGTAGTGCCCAAAAAGGACAGTGAAGGAACTGTACACATATGCGTTGACATGCGTCAGGCAAACCAGGCAATTGAATGAGAATGACATCCAGCTCCACAAATTGCTGGCATAATAATGCAATTAAATAGTGCAAAGGCCTTCTCTCGCCTACTTTTGATTAAAGGTTAACATCAGTTGGTACTTGAAGAAAATTGCTTGTGCATTACAACGATTTCCAAACAAGTTGGTTTGTTTCGATTCAAAAGACTTGGGGCCCCATATGATGGCGGGCGGATCGCCACTGCCCGGCTGGCAGTGGCGATCCACCCGCCATCACAACCTCATTTCCCTCCCGCCATATTACCATGGCGAGGGTACCACGGCGGATGGAAAGTCCGTCCACCGCTTTTCCGCCGGTCGGCAATCGTACAGATTGCCGGCCTAGCGGAACTTGGACGCAATATGGTGGCGGTGCCTGGAAGGCACCGCCATCCATATTATGATGCCTGGCAGTTCAGGCCTTTCCATGGCAGCGATGATAGGGGTGGGCTGCTGCACTTGGGGGGTACCAATGGTACCCCCGTCATTACCATGCACAAGGTGGCAGGCACCACGCCGTGCCTGCCACGTTGTGCATGGCAATGCACAGCATGCCTCTTTGGCATTGCGGCGTGTGCTGCTTACAGCAGCACCCACCGCAATGATAAAGATGCAGGATGCGATTGCCAAGGTGGTGGTTACATATTAATTGGTAGTGCGGGACTGCCACACCCCTGGCGGCTGATCTCAGGACCACTACGGTGGTGGGCGGACTGAAGTCTGCCTGCCATTCAAATGGGGCCCTAAGTTTTGGTGTGTCATAGGCTGCAGAACTTTTTCAAAACATCATTCGATGTATCATGTAGCCTATCAAGAAAACATTCATTTATAGTGATGACATAATTTTTTGGGGGGGCTACACAAAAAGAGTATGATAAAGCTCTCACACCAGTATGTTGTTTACTTGATGAGACATGTTTGACTTTGAATACAGACAAGTGCGAATTCCATAAGAAAAAGCTAAAATTCTTTGGCCATATCTTTTCAGATGGGGGTATGACAGCCAATCCTGCTAAATGACAAGCAATGTCAAATGCGGATCCCCCACAAGATGTTTCTATGGTGTATTCATTTCTTGCCATAGCCAGTGCTGTTCCAGATACATACAGGCCTTTGTCACTGTAAGTGCTCCACTGAGAGACTGGACGAAAAATAAATTTTAATTTCATTGGTGTCATGACTTTAAGAAAATCAAACAAGCCATTGAAAAAGATATTGAAATGGCATATTTCCATCTGAAGCTTCATACAGAGGTTGTTATTGATGCTAGCCTAGCTTGGTTAGGGGCAATCCTTGCGCAGCACAGAGAACACCCAAATGCTTTGAGGTATATTGTGGCATATGCAATTAGGAGTTTGTCCCAAACAGAACGTGCTTATTCACAATCTGAAAAATAAAGCTTAGACGTGGTATGAGGCTATGAACAGTTCCATGTATTTCTGTACAGAAAGCCTTTTGCACTTGCAACTGATCATCAAGCTTTACTAACTATATTTGGCAATCCAAACTTCAAGATGCCTCCTCGCGTTAAACAATGGAAACTACAATTGCAAGAGTACAATTATGACATTATGCATTTTACAGGGAAGGATCAGATCTTTGCTGGCTACTTTTCCAGAGTGCCTATACAAGGTCCTGGTACCCCATTCAAGATGAATGAAGCCTATATCAATTTCATTATAAAATCAAACACACCAGTTGCCATTTCATTAGCTCAGATTACCACTGCCACATGCCCTGATAGTGACATGCTAAAGTTGAAAGATATAATTACCAAATTGTTCATGGAACCAACACCCTCAACCTCCCACCAGTGATGGTGAATATCAAAAATACAGAAATGTCAATGATAAACTGTCCTTAACACAGGAAGGAGTGATACTGCGAGGGTCGAGAATCCAAATTCTGGAGAATCTGCGACAGAAAATTAGTGATGTGACCCATGAAGGACATTGTGGATTCTTTGCCACAAAACAGGGTCATCTAGACGAATATATAACGATACAACACATGCAATTACAATGCATGCTTTTACAACGCAGTCTTTACATAGCAACTACCATTACATTGCATGTTTTTATCACGAATGCCATTACAACGCATTTTTTAAACTATGATTACAACGCTTTCCATTACAACGCATACATTACAACGCATACCATTACAACGCATATTACTTTTAGGGCAACAGTAGGGTAAGTGTAGGGGTAAAAATTACTAAGTGTTGGATAGTGTAGGGGTAAAAATTACTATTACCACTCCAGTGAGTGACACAGTAGGGAAAGTGTTGGATAGTGTAGGGGTAAATATTACTACTCCCATGTACCTCAAAACCCCTACCAACCCTAATACTACAAAAATCTCCATTACTTACCTTATAATGTGTTGTAATAGCATGCGTTGTAATGGTATGTGCTGTAATGGCATGCGTTGTAGTGACATACTTTGTAATGGCGTGCATTGTAATGGCATGAGATGTAAAGGCAGTTGCATTGTAACAGTTGTGTTGTAAAGGTAGGTCAGTGTAATTACTGTATTGTAATGGATGGTTCCCCTCTTAGACTGAGTTTAGTTTCTGTATCTAGATTAGCAGGTGGAAAAAGAATTAAATGCCTGTCATCTATGCAACTGCTTTTCTACAAAAGTTTTTCAACACACCTTAAACATGTCAGAACTCGCAAAGCATGCATGTAAGAGAGTAGCCATTTACTTTTTTGGTCCACTTGACAATGGACCTCACCTGTTGGTGATTGGGGGATGAACATTCACGGTTCCCATTAATTGAAGATATCTATCACTCAAAACCGAGCCACTAAGAGACTAGAAGACATCTTTGTGACATGGGGTGATCTAGCCATATTGAAATCTGACAATGGTAAGCTTTTTAACAGTTGAGAGTTTAAAGATTTTCTATAGCATCTGAATATAAAGTGGACCAATCAGTGAGAGAAAAAAGAGAATGCAACTCGCGAGAAGGAATTGGTTCATAAACAAAACATGAAATTGTATGCTGACAAAAGACAACATGCGCACAATATCTTCTTTAAGGAAGGAGATCAAGAGCTCGCTCGCTGGATGCAGAAAAGAAAATCTGATGCTCCATTTAATAAAGAACCCTTTCAAGTGGTGTCTAACAAAGGGACCTGTAGTGAATGCCCAGTTTACTGGGATGTCTATTCCCAGAGACTCTTCTCATTTTTGGTATTTTACTCATCATCATCAGATCAACAAGTTGAAAGAGAGACTGGTTCTGAAACATCAGTGACTGAGGGGTGCCTCTCCACTGTCAAAGCAGATCCTAGACATTGAGGGGGACAGTTCCCAGTTTCCAATGACAAGACCAGGTTGAACAATAAAAGCTTTCTCAAAATTGGAGCTCAGAGGGAAACTACGGAATCAGGTGCCCTCCACTCATGTCATATTAATCAAACAAACCTGATCCTAATCTGAATAGGCAATATATTCCTTATCCTCCTCTGTTGACTGGTGTGTGTGGTTATACTTAGCCTTACACCCACTTTACAAGTCACAACAGGGTGTGCCTAACTTTTTGTAAAATATCCTCATAGACTCTCTGTGTGTCTCCTCATGTATGTCTACATTCCATTCTCTCAGTCAAGCTTGTACAGGTCCATGCAGAAAGAGAGAAAAACAAGTAAGGAAAAAATGTGTGGATGGCAGGGAGGAACCTCACGGGAGCAACCACCAGGGAACTACTGACAGGTTCTCGTCAATGTGTTCCACTTCTCATCATTGGCTCCTTCCCACCAAAAATAAGGCTAAGTATAACCACACACACCAGTCAACAGAGGATGATAAGGAATATATTGCCTATTCTGAACGATAAAAGCGCCAAAAAGATTGATCGAAGAGGTCTAATTGTGCATCTATATATATCGATATATTTGCAAAGCATTGTCATTTTCTATTTAACAGAGGAGGGGATGCAGTGTCTTGCAAGTTAGCAATGCCGGAACCCTTTGGACTCCTGACGTAAGTTTTAGAACAGAATGTGATGAAGGCTGCTTTTGAATGTTGAGTTTTCAGTTACATTCACCCTAATAAAGACATGTAATACTAACCTCCGTGTGTAGCATCGTCATTGGTGGATACCCAGGCTGGGGAAGATGCTACAACAAGCAAGTAATTTAAAAAAAATCATAACAGGTAACATACAGTGTGCCTGGCCAAACCCAGTTGGTATCCAAGTGACATTTTCAAATACCTTTATGACATGGTTCCACCATAATATAGAATCACCTGTTATTTATATATCCAGATGTGCAAGTGTGATCTCCTATTTATTACCATTGTTTCATAGGGGAGGGATATTGACTGACAAAGGTGTTGAGTAGCACGTTTGGGTCTGCTGATCTGCATGTATGGTTTATACCCTGCTTTTGTATGCGTAGCTGCTAGAAATCCATGCAAGAACCTGGATACAAGTGGTTAAATAAGTGCAGTGAGGTAAAATCATATTGAATATGCTTTGCGACTATTAGTAGCCTTTTTTCTACAAAGTCATTGTAGCATGCAATCTGTGCTGCAGTAAATTGTGTTTTCTTGCTGTTGTAGTAGAGAAAGTACATGGTATTCGGCCTGTGCACTTCAGTTATAAATCTGTAAAAGCATGCTTAATAGTACAAATTCTCCAAAGAACACGTTTCATTGGGTCACATTTATTTTCTCTGGCATGGCATAAATATGTACATATACTTGATACTGGCAGGTATGATATAATTGCCTGATCCTATTGGCGGACATGACACACTTTTCATTCTGCACAACACATGCACGTTTTGCTCTTTTCTGCAATCGGTAAAGCTGCTTGCACATTCCTCACCCTCGTTAAGCCTCCGCGGGCCAATGCAGGCCTTGATTAATGAGGCTCTCTTTCCCCGAGGAACGTTTGAGCCTTTTCTGAATTGCAGCACGATTTCCCTGCTGCTCGGATTCACGATCGCCCATCCATCCCAATCTGGGCATCAGATTGGTTTCAGAATCCTAATGTCTTAAATTTCCAGAGACTGGAAACTAAACAGCAAAAGTGGTACTGGCCAAACAATCAAACTATTACTTTACTAAATTCAATTCTTTCCCAAGATGAACTGCGACTATTAACATCAGCTTGCTAAGTGGGGAGACTGCTTTATGGTCTCGTCCAGAATTGGCTGCAGTTTTCTCGCTCTGTTTAAAGGAAGCCCTGATGTTGTTGCCAATGCTCCAACATGTTCAATTACGCCTTAATAGTAAGAATTGCAGGGTGGAACCGATTGGAAAAGAGCCAGGTTCCAAAGTAACTATTAATCAAAATATATTATGTATAATTCCAAACTCTTTGTTAGAAATCATTCATACTGCATAGAACATCACGTTTGATACTAAATACATACTAGTTCTAACCTCTTGATATACCTCTGAAAAACAATTGTTGTCCATAGATTTTCATTTTTGATTTGTGTTTTTGTATCATTAGAAAAGTCATTTATTATTTATAAATCTATTCATTTCTATATATGTCTCTTCATCCTCTATTATAGCTGCCATTTTGGAAAATGGCGCAAGGGTTTCTTTATGGAGTTATTTTCTGTCTCTTTAAGAGTACTTGACCCCCAACACCTTTTTTTGAAACCAAAATGTATTATATATGTCTCATGGTTCCTGAAATATTACATCATCACAGCAACACATTGCAATTTTCAAAAATGCCGTCCCAAAAATTCGACCTGGATCAGCAATGTCTACCCAAGCTAAATTTCTTTTTCCTGGGGTATATCAGGGGGTCGGGATTATACCTGTGATTAAAATGAGCCAGTGATATAATTAGGCATAGTATGTAGGGACACTGGAACTGTGCGGTTATGCTGACATCACAATTTCTGCATAATAATGTACTTACCACACTTGCCACATAATTCACTATATGCTGAGCAAGTTGCTGCAAACAAAAATTTTTCTAGAAAATAAAATGAAACAAGTGGTACAGCACAGTAGCAGACCTTTTGCAAAGGTTAACTGGTCACCGTTTAGCCTCTGATTTCTATATTTAGTTGTTAAACCGATACTAATGAGGTGAAACTTTTGACCAGATAGCGTTAATGTGCCGTAAAATGATAAAATAGCCACAAACTACTGTCACAGAAATTGCCACATTATGCAACATAATTGACCCTTTCTTGCTACCTAATTGAGTCATTCATGATGGCCTTGATAATAGCTAAAAAGGAATACAGAGTGAAAAATAAACCATAGAATTGCATAAAAAATGTTGAAGCACATTGCATTCCAAATCTCCACGAGCAGAAGGTTTTTTCATTTCATGATACCACTGATAATAATGCTAAACTAGACATAAAGTGCATATCTAGATTTGAGAAGAATCTGCCCTCACTTGCAACTTGCACTCACACTCACCGTAAGTTAAAATTGAGAAAGAGGCAGAATTATGTTTGCAAAGTACCCTTTGCCCATACCATTCTCATTTTTTTGTACAGATGTGAAAATCAGGCAGAAGCACAACTCCTCAAGACAACTGGCACAAATGCAATGTGGGCTAAGACATTTTTGGATCCGATTTTGCATGCAGGTCAAAACGACCCTTCCAGGGATTAATCAGGGCACTACCATGATCATACATTGATCTGAGAAGAGATCACAAATTGCTACATATCTAGCATAAGCATTCCATTCAAATTTGTGTTTTTCTTTTAAAATCGTGTCCTGGTCCTCCAAAATGTATAAAGAAAATCAATGCTACAAGTACAACAATGCAAATCTAAGCCTAGTAGGGATTGAACTTCTCACACTTGAAATGGGGCAATTCTCTGTTCAAGCAAGGCATAGTGCCATGTGGACAGAAATCATGACATACCTCCCTTGCCTGATTAAACGTTGAGTTGCCAAGCTGATCCAATGAACTACCACTTGTGACTACCACATGAATGATGGGCTAATTGTGCCTGAACATAGTCTTTATCCCCACTGTGCAGTGCTTTGTAAGACACTAAGGCAGCGCGTGAGATTAGTCTGAGACTTTACAGATTGACTGTTCAACGTTGTGGAGAAAGAAATTGACAACTCACAGCAGATAACTCTCCATAGTATTTTTTATCATCAAAGTGCATTAAGGAGTGCATCTGGTGCTCTTCTAATACCCGTACAAGGAAGAGTGAGAATCAGGACTCCAAACTCTCTTCACACACCACCCGGTGTTCACAAGATTCTGCTGATTTGAGGCCAACTGGTTAACTTTGATTAAGGAAGAGGGAGTAGATCTACTCCAAAGCCATTCCAGGCGTTGTCTCCCAGCATTTAACGGTATGTAATTTAAGTAACTACTATTTTTAGCATGCATGCATGGTTTCTTAGTGCTGTGGGTTGTCTGGAACGTGAATTGAGACATGATTCTGACCTATCAGAGAAAGTATGTCATTGGCACTTGACTATGGCGAAGAAATAGACCTGGGTCTTGCTGTAGGGTGTTGTGATAGTCCTGTGTGCATTTTGTGTTGAGGTTTTATTTGTATTTTGTGCATGCTCAGAGAATACATGTGTTGTGTGCCTATTTTAGGGAGTCATCCATGATAGGTTATTGGCCTTGGTGTACCAGGGGCCAAGCGTTATTATGTCCTTACTAGGAATTGGTTTATAGTAGTTGTGTGTGCATTTTAATGTTTCTTACTATTAGTGTTGACTTTTGTCATAGTTATGACGACTTACCACGTGCCTGGTAACTCATGATCTCCACAGTTTTTCCCTAGTCCATGGGGTTTACCTCATCAGTGGTAATGGAAATTCTGGCCACCCCAATCCTCTGCTCATATATGCACTCAACTTGTAATCAGGCTGAAGTGTATTATGCAGCTTTAGTATGGATGAGTATGCAAGCATCTACCAAACCTAACTCCCTAAAAAATGTCATGAAAGTCTCCTTGATCTTTAGTGTAGTTTTGTCTCTTTTAAGAAACTCTATTCAAAGGAAATCTGCAGGTAGCTTAAAACCTCTCCCCAACATTTTTTACCTGCAAGAGCATGCATCAATGCTAATTTAGTAAAGAAGACAGTGAGCAGGTAAGAAATAATGACTTTCACAAATGTCAACACCAAACCTGTCTCCCTTAATTTTTATTTGGAGGATTTTAGTTCTTAATGTTTTATGGAGTTAGATACATACTTCGCAACTTTTACCTTAAAAACAATTGTTGAATTCCGTACTCATTCATTATCTACATAACCATCCTGCCCTGAAATCTAGAAAATGAGTTTAGTGCAAAAACAATGGTGTAGCTAGACCTTTTGCCGCCCTAGGTAAGAGTGGGGGGGCGGGGTGGTAGTGACAGATGACAACGAGTGGGGGCGGAATTGGCGACAGATGACAACGAGCGGGGGAAGGCGATAGACGACTAGGGAGAGAAAACTTACCTTGCTCTCACTGTCACCCCCAAAAAAGTGCCACCCGGGGCAAACTACCCCCTTAGCTACGCCACTGTGCAAAAATTTTAGTTTTCGGTGCTTATTATTTTGATTTACTCTTTTCTGTTTAGCTGGATTATAAGATCCTTATGTAACAAATGTTTTCACAAAAAACATTTATCTGTTTCCAAAAGCTGTGAAGAACAATCTGTTCAGGCAATAGGTCTGCTCACAGTCTGGTCTCTTCCATTGCCCCGGGACACTCTATGAGTAGCTGTGTGTAGTATTCTGTCTTTGTAAGTGCAATACTATTCTACCACATGCCTAGCCAATGGAATGCTGCTGTGATGATGCAGTTAAGAATGTTTGGAATCTGAGAGCAGGGTTACAGTTGAGTGGGCTGAGCACCATGCTAGCTGCTCCTGGTGGGGTCTGTACCAGACTTAACTGCATGTCTTGTAATCTACTTCAATAAATATACTGAACATCCTCTACACGTCCGGACCTCAGTTACTACACTGTGACTTTATAAATCAATTCATTAATATATAAATCAAAACATTCATCCATCTATAAGAGTAGGCAGCGATCTAGCTACATATAATGAAAGTCACACACAAAGATTCTGGGCATAAGCATAAGGGATGGTACTAAGTAAGAGGATTGTTCCCAGCTAAAATAGTTTAATAATATAAAAAAATTATATTGTTAAGAACACAAATGTGGAATTCGACTCTTCTCAATTATAAGTTGGCAGGTGTTCCTACACCAGGATTTCTTGCATGTGGGAACACCGGTCCAGATTTAACTCCAAAAAATCCACCTAGTAAAATCTCATGTGAATGGGTTTCAGTGCAACCCTCTCTGGTCCCCATTTCCTGCCTAGCTCTCTACCAAGGCACAGTCGCAGCATCCTATGTTTCACCCTTCAAGACAACATCATCCCCTTACCTTGCCCACTTCCCTACCTCCTACCCCTACCTCACACTGGCATCCTCACAGACATTTACCAGAGCTGGTATTAAATGTCTGTGTTAAACACTAGAATTGGGAATTCCATGCAGAATTCGGATTTGTACCTTTGTCCAGGTAGGGACCCTACTTCCGAGTAAGGGGGATATACTTCTAAAATAAGCCCTGCTCACCCCCTTGGTTGCTTGGCACGAGCAGTCAGGCTTATCTCAGAGGCAGTGTGTAAAGCATTTGCACATAACCAACAGTAATACAGTGGCAACACTACCAAAGGACACCACACCAGTTTTAGAAAAATCACCAATATATTATCTGGCCAAACAAGACCAAAAACAATATAAATCCACCATAAAGTTCTCAGAATTCTTAATGATCAAATATAGTCTTAAAATACAGATCTTTTAAGTTGATAGCTCCGTCCGGGGCTATCACGGCGTCGTGAACAACAAATCAAAACAGTTCTGGCTGACAGCGGCATCACGGGCCAACTACAGTGTCGGGAAGACCTGCAAAACAGTACCTTTAGAAATGCAGGGCGAGGCAACCTTTTGTTGAGCTCCGAAGAGCTGGCGTCAGCAGGCATCAGTTCCGGAAGTCTATACAGGAGTCGTCAGTCCCTTGAAGTCACACACGTTCCAGATCAAACTCCTCGCAGTTGAAGCCAGTTGAAGTCAGGAGCATTGGCATCGGCAGGCATTGGGTCAGCGGTGTGAAGGGCAGGGGTGCTGCGTGCAGTGCCCTCAGGTCGTGGTGGAGGCAGGGGCTTGGCGACTGTTGTCCAGCGGCATCGGTGAGACCTGGGCTGTGGTGCAAAATGATGCGTTGCTCGTCACGGTGCTGGCAGGTCACGGTGCAAGCAGTATTGTCGTCATTGTGAAAGCGCTGTCGTTGGCTGATGAACTGGAGTTGATGGCTCCTGTGTTAGTAGGCCAAGGCTGTGCTGCGGGATGAGGGCGGTGCGTCATGTAACTTAAGAGCGGTGTCCCTGAAACAGGGTGCAAGCAGCAGCGTTGATGTCGGCATGGAGCGGCATTAGCGGTGATACCAGGGTGGTAGTGTGAAGCGAGGCCTTGGGCATCAGGTGGGGTCATCGGTGAGAACAGGTTTGCGGTGCGAAGTGCGGTGGTGCCCTCTGTGGTGCCTTCAGGACACGGAGGCGGCAGTGGAGTCATTGATGACATTGAATTGCTTTTTCTTTTGTTGCAGCACAAAACACACAGTCCCCAGTGCAGGTTGCAGATGAACTGGAAGTCTCTGCTGTTCCTGTAGACTTCTTGAACAGGGGGCAAGCGCTACCTCGAGCCCTTGGAGAAGCTCAAACAAAGAGTTGCAGAAAGTTCAGTCCAGTCCTTTCACTGCCCAAGACAGAAGCAGCCACTGCTGGCTAACACAGCAAACTACTCAGCAAAGTTGTAGTTCCTCCTCACAGCTTCTCCAGCTCTTCTGCTCGGCAGTCATCTTGGTCCAAAAGAGTTCTCTGAAGTCTTTTATCTCCCTGAGATGTGCAATCAATCAATCAATCAATCAATCAATCAATCAAAGCATTTATATAGCGCACTACTCACCTGGAGGGTCTCAAGGCGCTAGGGGAGGGGGTTCGCTACTGCTCGAACAGCCAGGTCTTGAGCTGCTTCCTGAAGGCGAGGTGGTCCTGGGTCAGGCGGAGGTGGGTCGGGAGGGAGTTCCAAGTCTTGGCGGCCAGATAGGGGAAGGACCTTCCCCCTGTGGTGGCTCTTCGGATGCGGGGGACGGCGGCGAGGGCGTGGCCCGTCGATCGAAGCTGGCGTTTGGGAGCGTAGAAGTTGAGGCGGCTGTTGAGGTATCCTGGGCCTTGGTTGTGTTGGGCTTTGTGTGCGTGGGTGAGGAGACAGAAGGTGATTCTCTTGTTGACCGGGAGCCAGTGCAGGTCTCTCAGGTGTCCGGAGATGTGGCTGTGACGGGAGATGTCCAGGATGAGTCGTGCTGAGGCGTTCTGGATCCGCTGGAGTCTCTTCTGGAGTTTGGCGGTGGTTCCGGCGTAGAGGGTGTTGCTGTAGTCCAGACGGCTGGTGACGAGGGCCTGGGTGACCGTCTTCCTGGTCTCGGTGGGGATCCATCGGAAGATCTTACGCAGCATGCGCAGGATGTTGAAGCACGACGAGGAGACGGCGTTGACTTGTCTGGTCATGGAGAGGGAGGAGTCCATGATGAAGCCCAGCTTGCGTGCGTGGTCTGTTGGTTTGGGTGTGCTGCCCAGGGCGGGGGGCCACCAGGAGTCATCCCAGGCGGAGGGTGAGGATCCCAGGATGAGGACTTCCGTCTTGTCCGAGTTCAGTTTCAGGCGGCTGTTCATCATCCACTTGGCTACGTCTGTCATCCCTTCGTGTAGGTTGGCTCTGGCGGTGGCGGGGTCGTTGGTGAGGGAGAGGATCAGCTGGATGTCGTCGGCATAGGAGATGATGTTGAGGTTGTGCTGGCGTGCGATGGCTGCGAGGGGGCTCATGTAGACGTTGAAGAGGGTTGGGCTGAGCGAGGAGCCTTGAGGAACGCCGCAGATGATGTCGGTGGCCTCCGATCTGAACGGGGGGAGGTGGACTCTCTGTGTCCTTCCGGCGAGGAAGGAGATGATCCACTCCAGATCCTTCTCCAGGATGCCTACGTTGCTGAGGCGCTGCACTAGGGTGCGGTGGCAGACAGTGTCGAAGGCCGCGGGGAGGTCTAGGAGGATGAGGGCCACTGTTTCTCCGTTGTCGAGCAGGGCTCGGATGTCATCGGTGGCTGCGATCAGGGCGGTCTCGGTGCTGTGGTTGGCCCGGAAGCCAGACTGTGAGAGGTCGAGGGAACCGTTCGTCTCGAGGAAGGCGGCCAGCTGCTTGTTGACGGTCTTCTCGATGACCTTTGCAGGAAACGGGAGCAGCGAGATGGGGCGGTAGTTCTTGAGGTCGGAGGGGTCGGCTGATGGCTTCTTTAGTAGAGTGCTGAGTTCGGCGTGCTTCCAGCTCTCCGGGAAGGTAGCGGTGTCGAAGGAGGTGTTGATGATGTCCCGCAGGTGGGGTGCGATGACAGCGTCGGCCTTGTTGAAGACGTGGTGAGGGCATGGGTCGGTTGGAGATCCGGAGTGGATGGAGTTCATCGTGCGGACGGTGTCTTTGGTGCTGATCGGGGTCCAGGCGCGGAGGGTGGGGGTGGGGGGCGGTGGTTCGGTCGTGGCGTGCGTCGGTTGAGTGCTGAAGCTGTTGTGTATGTCCGCGATCTTGTTGTGTAAGTAGGAGGCGAGGGAGTTGCAGGGGTCTTATGAAGGGGTGATGTCGTTGTTTCCGGCGTTGGGGTTGGAGAGCTCTTTAACGATGTTGAAGAGTTCCTTGCTGTTGTGTGCGATGTTGTCCAGTCGTTCCTTGAATGCAGTTTTCTTGGTGGCGTGGATCAGTTGGTGGTGCTTTCGGGTGGCGAGCTTGAGGGCAAGCATGTTGTCCGGTGTTGGGTCTCTGCGCCAGGTTCTCTCGAGGGCTCAGCAGTTCTTCTTGGAGCTCTTGAGTTCGTTGGTGAACCATGGGGCTTTCTTGCTGCCGGGTCTGCTAGGCGGGGTCCTCAGGGGGGCGAGGTCGTCTGCGCAGTCGCTGATCCACTTCGTGAGGTTGGTGGCCGCCTGGCTGGGGTTCGTTGCGCTGGTGGGTGGGTTCTTGCTCAGGGAAGTTGCGAGCTGGTCGGCTGTGATCTTGTTCCAGTTTCTGCGTGCAACCTGTTGCTGGTGGTGGTGGATCGTGGTCCGTCTGAAGCTGAAGTGGACGCAGCTGTGGTCCGTCCAGTGGAGTCCGGTGGCGTGGCTGAAGGTGATGTCCTTGCTGGATGAGAACACGGGGTCGAGTGTGTGTCCGGCGTAGTGGGTGGGGGTGGTCACCAGCTGCTTGAGTCCGAGGTTTGCAAGGTTGTCCAGCAGGGTGGTGGTGTTGCGGTCGTTGTTGTTCTCCAGGTGGAAGTTGAGGTCCCCGAGGAGGATGTAGTCAGCGGAGGGGAGGGCGTGCGGGCTGATGAAGTCGGCGATGTCTTCGCTGAATTGTGTGCGTGGTCCCGGGGGTCTGTAGATGAGGGTGCCTCTGAGGGTGGTCTTGGGGTTAATGTGGATCTGGAAGTGCAGGTGCTCGGCGGGTGCGAGGGTGTCGTCGGAGTTGGTCGAGATGCAGATGGTGTTCCTGTGGATGATGGCGATGCCTCCTCCTGTCTGGTTGACGCGGTCCCTCCGGATGATCTTGTAGCCGTCTGGGATGGCGATGGCAATGTCGGGCACTGAGGAGGCGTTCATCCAGGTTTCCGTGAGGAAGGCGACGTCTGGGGCTGTGGTATCGAGCAGGTTCCAGAGCTCGACGGCGTGTCTGTGGACGGAGCGGGTGCAATAGGAGGCAAGTTCTACTTCAAGCCCATGGAGAAACAGCAGGATGATGAAAGTACAATCCAGCCCTTATCCTCCCCAAGACAGAAGCAGCAAGCAGCAGGCCAACACAGCAGAGCACACAGCAAAGTCGCAGTTCCTCTTAACAGCTTTTACAGCTCTTCTTCCTGGCAGGTTCCTTAGTTTTAGCAGTAATCTAAAGTTCTGGGGTCTGGGCCCCAATATTTATGCTCAGTTTCTCTTTGTTCTTTAGGGCAGAGAGTGTCTATAGTCAGCCCAAACCAGTTCTGTCCTCTCTGGTCCAGCTTACCAGCAGGAGGTAGAGACAGCATTGTCCAAGGCAGAAAGGTCCTATTCAGGTGCAAGGGAAATCTCCTCCCACCACTCTAAATGCAGACCAGGCCTATTAAGGTGCTAGTGAAAACTCCTCCCACTACTCTGATGCAGCCCAGGTCTATTCAGGCCAGCCCTGACTCATTCAGGAAAGGCAGGACACACATCAACCCCTCCAGTGGCCATCTGAGAGAATGCACATCCCCTGTCACTACAAAGCCAGACAGTCAATCCACAACCTAGCAGAGACAGACAATATAAAAATCATCTTTACGAAAAGATGCATTTTTATATTCTGAGTTAAGGCATACTAAACTCCATCTTTCTATCTTCTCCCAATGGGAAGTTATATTTATAAGATGTTATAAATAAACTCCCATATATTTATAAGATGTTATAAATAAACTCCCATCCTATAGGACAGATAGCCTTTCAATAGTGAAAAACGAAATACACTGTATTTTAGTAGCAGGACATGTCACACACCTCAGTCATGTCCTACCTTTCACATACACTGCACTCTGCTATTGGGCTACCTTTGGCCTACCTTATGGGTGTTTTAAGTGTAAGAAAAGGGAAGGTTAGGGCCTGGCTAGTGCACACACAGTGCACTGTACTAGGGACGCTTGAATAACTCTGCACGCTGCACTTTGGAATTTCAGACCGGGGCCGCCGTTGCCCTATATTGCACGGAGCACTTTTGGAATCCGGTGGGGAGACCACAACCCCCAGCAGCCCTTGCGCCTGGAGGCGCCAGCGCACCAGCATGCCAGCACGCCCCCCGAGCGCCAGACGCCGCTATTAAGCGGCCGCGGACTCCCACAGGGCGAGAGCCTTTTGAATAACTCTGCAAGCCGCACTTTGGAACTTCAGACCGGGCCCGCCGTTGCCCTGTACTGCATTGGAGCACTTTTGGAATCTGGTGGAGAGACCACAACTCCCAGCAGCCCTTGCGCCTGGAGGCGCCAGCGCACCAGCAGGCCCCGAGCGCCGGACACCGCTCTGAAGCGGCTGCGGGCTCCCGTGGGGCGGGAGCCTCTTGAGTACTCTGCACGCCACACTTTGGAACTTCAGACCCGGGCCGCCATTGCCCTATACTGCATTGGAGCACTTTTGGAATCTGGTGGGGAGACCACAATCCCCAGCCGCCCTTGCGCTTGGAGGCACCAGTGCACCAGCATGCCCATCGAGCGCCGGACACCGTTCTTAAGCGGCCGCGGGCTCCAGCAGCGCGGGCGTGCCCAGGCCGCGCCCTGGTGAAGCCTGGGCCAAGGGCGGGCCCATCTGCACCCGTCCGAGCCAGGTAGAGGCTGGGCTGGGCTACACTCCTTTCTCCTTCTGTTTCGGAGCGGATCTTTGTGAAGGTACTTTTCATGTAGGCACTCTCTCAGGATCTCCTACGAGACATTTTTCAGGATAAGGAGTAATCGAGTTTATGTACACTCTAGTATTGTGGCTAAACTGATTTGGGAATAAGTTGTGTTGTCTTTATAAATAGGAATTTACCTTACTCGTAATTACTGCGTTAGGACAGTAATGCTCTCCTTCTTCTGTTTGAGCTTTTTATCTTTTGCGGAAACAACTGTACAGTTGAGAAGATAACCAGTTTCAGCTTTAGCATAATTTTTTTAACATTGTCCAGAGGATTATCCTATAATAAGGTTGTGATGTGTTTTTCTCTTTAATATTCTTGTGTTTTGTTCCGCACATATTTTAAAAGTGTATTAGTCTTTTTACTTTTTGGTCGCCTATTGCATTAGATTAGTGTGTAGACCTTGTGCTTATTAACTGCCCAAATTATTAGTAAAATGAGCAGGTGGAAAGTACCTGCAGAGAAGGGCGTAGTGGGAACTTTAGACGCCTTCCTAACCAGGGCCGAATATGTCCTTAATACTGAAATTCTGTTAACGGAGCTTAGGTTATCTTTGGAGCCCCGTATTTCACACAGCAAGCTCTCTCTCACCCCTGCTATTCCTGTTGTTTCACCTGCTTCTAATCAGGAGATGCCACCAGAAAAGTGTAGCCAATCTCCAACTGCTGATACATCACAGATATATGAAACAGTCCCTTCTGTAATTGTGGAGCAGGAATCCAGTCCAGTTGAACAAAAACTGAGAACAAGAGCACAAAAAGTAAAAGCAAAGTCCACCCGCCCAACCAACCCCGAGTTGTAACTAAGGGAAATCGGGGGATAAGGCAGACAAAGAAATCTGTGAAGGGTAGTCCGGGGAGGACTAGGGTTGAAGCTCCTACTAATGTCAACTATGTAACCTTAACCATCAGGAATCATCCCAGGACAGGGACATCATCTGCGGGTGCTCTGGAGGGGGATTATTGGGGAGATTAGAAACCATGATGACCACCCTAATAGACCCTATACTCGAAAAAATAGGTAAGATCGAAGACAGGATGCTTAGGTTAGAAACATTGTTGGCAAAGATCCCCCAGGACAGTGCAACAGCTAACATAATGACACCCAATACTCAAGTTATCATTGAAAGTGCCATAGCGGGGTTGGATAGAGATGGGGAAGCCGCCGCCGTGAGATTTAACACTAATAATAGGTCACCAGATAAGAGCTGCATAGGGAGTCATAAGCCTGTAAGTACCGACACCTTATACCCTAGACAGGTCATACCGACTAGAATCGGACCTTCCATGTTGCAGAAGGACAAGCGCTCAGAGGCGAAGGCCCTTCAGTCAACTAGTCTTCCTACCATTGATCTCCCTACCAAATCCGCGCCCTATGTAGCGATCTTGGGGTATGTTCCTGCCCTTCCCCCTGGGAAAAGTGAAAATTATGGGCAGCTAAAAAACAAAATAAGCCACTGGTTTGCACAGAACACTACAGTTGGTGCTAATATTTCCAACAATATAATTATGGCACGTAGGGTTAACTGGATTGGGAAATCTAGTAAACAAGGGATTGGCGACTGTATTATCATTAACTTTGATAAACCCTTATATTGTAGGCCGTATATTTTCAAGAGATTACAGTGTCTCCCCATTAGTGAGCTCTGTAATCAGAATACTACCCTTGTTTTTTTTTATAGGCCGCTGAGCAGCAGGGATACGGTGTAAGCAGCCTATGGAGTACACCATTTAGGAGATACTCGAATTAGACCTGAACCCATTTATCATTGCATCTCCCCAGTGCAACCCCGACCACTGATGGATAGGCATCTAGGAATTGACCGCAAATTGACGCTAAATAATCGATTTGATACCCTGACCGGCATGGAGGAATGTGACTGACTGCAAGACCCTGTTTCCGCTGGGCTGGAGCAGGTTTCAGTATCCCAGGAGTTGAGGGTTGTAGCAGCTGGGCCCCCAAGTAGGAGTTTAAATAACTTTCTATCTTGGAATATAGCAGGTTTGGCGGCTAAGCTACAGGATCCTGGCTGGATAGCTTAAGTTAAGCAATTCCTGGTAAGTTGTCTACAGGAAACTTGGTCAGTAGAATGTGACCTTTTCCTGGAAGGCTATAAAGCCTTCTTTGTTCCAGCTAAACACTCATCCAGGGGGCGACCAAAGGGAGGTAAGGTCATCTATATCTCTGTGACAATTGCATGTAAAATAGGGGTATCTCCAATTACACACCCAGGAATTCAAGCTTTAACGCTACGTAATGGGGTCATCAGTTGGAGATTGGTTAACTTCTATAACTCTGTCTCTTTCCCATATGAGCTCAGTAATGTATCCGCCCTCAATGAAACTATAACCCAATTCCTGAGTCAAAGATTACCCAGTCTCGTGGTTGCCGGTGATTTTAACATACATGGACTGTCCTCACATGCACGGTTTCTATTTCGAACATACGCCTGAATGGGAGCAGCTAAACACCCTGATTAATGAATTAGATCTGATGGCCACGATGGTTTTAACGGACCCCAGTATTAACTTCACAGTACCTACGTTTAAGGGACACGGAAAGTGGTCATTTACTGAATATGCCTTAATTTCTTCTTCCCTAGAATCCTTAGTAAGGACTTTTAAAATATCAGAGAGTGAATTTAGTGATCACAACCCCATAACACTCCATTTGACGGGTCCCCTTGCCGAAATAATAGGGGTTGCACCCAAACTGGGCTCACTAAGACCCACTAACGGAATGCGCAGATTGAAATGGTCACAAGTGATCCCAGACATAATCTTCGATAGAATAAAAATTGATTGTGCTGACAAATTATCTCTTTGTACAATGGAACGGTCCTCGCCTAAGGGGTTTTTGGCTGCCTTTAAATCCATCTCACCTAAAGTTGAGGGTCTGTTATCTGCCCCAGCAAAGGTCAAACCTTGGCCGGCCTCAGATGGTTTGACACTCAGTGCTCTGAAATGAAATGAATGAAATGAAAATGCGTTTTATAGAGCGCAAATTAGTTGCCCGGAGGCATCCAAGCACTGAGATTGTGAGGTGTTCTAACCAGCAGGGCGAGTGACATGGAAGTGAAAGAAGACCTATTTATTAAACAAAAAAGTTTTCAGATGCTTCCTGAAGGAGGTCAAATCTGGATTAGACCTTAGTTGAAGGGGTAGGCTGTTCCACAGTTTAGCAGCATTGAGGGTAAAAGAACGGCCTCCTGATCTGGCCCGGTTAACTTTGGGCACGATGGCAAGGAACGCGCTGGCGGAGCGTAACTCTCTGCTGGGAAGGTAAGGGGTGATTAAGGGACGATTGATCAATGGGCCAGTTGCCCAAAATGACTGATGGGCAATACAAAGGGACTTGAAACTGATCCTGTCCCTGACGGGGAGCCAATGCAATTTTTTTAATCCAGGTTTACCAGAAGACCTACAGGGAATTTGAAGTAGAGTGCGGACTGCACAATTTTGAATCACTTGCAATTTCCGCAATGTGAAATCAGGGGCTCCAAGATACAGTGCGTTTCCGAAGTCCAACCTAGAGTGGCTTAATCCCTGTACAACAGTTTGTTTAGCTTGAAATGGTAGCAGGGGCAAAATTCTCCTCAACATTCTGATAAGGCCAAAGCAGGTGGCAGACAACTTGACAGCCTAGCGTTAGAGATCTATCCAGCCAGATGCCCAAGCTCTTAATGGCATCCTTTGGGACTGGGGGGGACCTAAGCAGGCTGGCCAGATAGAGCCCAGCGAAGACGGGGCCGAGCATCCCAGCATCATGACCTCTGTCTTGTCCCCATTGAGTTTGAGACAGGACAGGGTCAGGGTCATCCAGCTGTTCACTTCGCTCAGGCAACCAGCCAGATCTGCCGTGGCCGCCGGGCCCTCAGCTCGCGTCAGAGAGACCACCAACTGGGTATCGTCCGCGTAGGTAATGATCTTAATACCATACGGACGGACGATACCCGCCAGCGGTCTCATATAGACCTTAAACAACGTCGGGCTGAACGAGGAGCCCTGTGGGACTCCACAGCCCAGTGGTCTGCTGGTGGAGATGGTGTTTCCCTCAAAGACCTGGAAAGTTCTATTGGTCAGGAATGACCTGAGCCATTTCAGCGCTCCCCCTTAAACCCCGATGTCATGGAGACGCTGCAATAAGATTTCATGATTCACAGTGTCAAAAGCGGCACTCAGAGCGAGGAGGATGACTGCCACCGATCCTCCCCGATCCAAGATGCCTCTTGTTTCCTCCATAACTGACAACAGAGCCGATTCTGTCCCATGTTTGGGGCGAAAACCTGTTTGTGAGGGGTCAAGCAGTTTATTATTTTCTAGAAAATGAGTCAGAAGATTGTTGATATATTTTTCCAGAATCTTCCTGGCCCAGGGGAGCAGGGAGATGGGACGGTAGTTGTTGAAGTTGTTAGTGTCCATATTCGGTTTCTTCACAAGTGCCCTCAATCTAGCTTCTTTCCATGCTGGTGGAACCATATTGGTGGAAATTGAGGCATTGAGTACTTCCAGCATAGCAGGGAGGATAATGTGGCTAATAGCCTTTAAAGCACTCGGCGGAGCGGGGTCACTAGGAGAACCCGATTTAACCTGCGCCATTAGAGTGGCCAATCAGTCCAGGTGTAACAAAGGGAACTCATCCAACACAGGTGACAGATTGTTTGTTACATCCTGCTTGGAGTGCTCCAGTATGTCAGCTGAGGCATTTAAGAAAGTGGTTGAAAAAGAGGAGTAGATGAGGTCCACTTTGTTATAGAAAAAGTCGGCTAGCTCATTACATCGGACTTGTAAATCATCACTATTTACAGGGGGCTGGGGGAGTTTAGTGAGTCTTTTTACGATTCGATCGATCTCCTTAGAATTGGAGCTGGCTTCGGAGATCTTTTGTGTATAGCACTGGGTTTGTACTTTCTTTATTTCTGTCTTGTAGTCTCTGATAGATTTCCTATACAAGATTTTATCTGGGTCGGTGTATCCCAAACGCCATTTCCTCTCTAGCCTTTTGCACCTGTGTCTAAAGCAGCTAGGAGGCTTAGGGAAGCTCTGACAATTAAACCAAGAGTGCAAGCTGTTGTTATCGCTTGCAGTAGGGAATACAAGTTGGCCCTCGCAGTACGAAAGGGTACATTGAAGAAGAAAGCGTGGAGGGAGTTGTTGGATCCTGGCACTCTCAAAAGCAGTTAGAAGTTTTGGAGTGTGATTAACAAACCGTTGTTTGATCAGGACGGGTGGGGGGCCTCGATTGTCACATAACAGAGGAGGAGTGGGAATCACATTTTGAACTCATATTTGACTGCCTGCCTGACCACAATCAAGGAACTCCTCTTGGTATTCAGGAGGCAGCACTAAGATTTGAGAGGGGTGAGGTTCAGGAAGGCATAATAGGTCTAACTGCTGGAAAAGCACCCGGTCCTGACGGGATCCCCCCAGATCTTTTTAAGGCAGACCCCTCCTTTTGGGCACATATATTGGAGTTTTTAATGCAGCGGCAGAGTACCGATGCCCCCCGTCCTGGGCAACCTCTACGATAGTCCCTGTTTTTAAAAAAGGTGATAGAGGCAGCAATAACTGTTATAGACCCATTTCATTTATAGACTCAGTGGTAAAAGTGGTGGGTAGCGTCCTCCTTCATAGACTATCATCCTGGACAGAGGATAAGAGGATACTGTTGGAAGCTCTGTATGGGTTTCGACAGGGACGGTCTACTGTTGCTCAATGTTTTAACCTCTTTCTAATACTGAGTAAATATACCGTCCCTCGACCCGGGACCATTCACCTTGCCTTCATGGACTTGTCATCGGCTTTTGATTGTGTCAATAGGAATAAGCTCAGGTAGTCCATGAGGGCAATGGGCGTGGAGACCAGTATTGTAAATTTTTTGGAGGACTCACACAGGACAACCAAATCCAATGTTAGGTTTTCACAAGACCTGCGTGTTACGAGGGATTTTGACATAAAGAAGGGAGTCCGGCAAGGCTGTATACTGACTCCTTTTTTATTCCACTTTTATATTAATGAATTGGATAATGTTTTACAGGCATCTGGGGCTGACAGTCCAAGGGTAGGAAGGTGAGGGATCCCCGTCCTGTTATATGCGGATGACGCTGTCCTCATATCCAGTACTGAAAGGGGTTTACAATTATTGCTAACCGCATTCACAGGATTTATGTCAGATAGGGATCTGGCAATTAATAATGCCAAATCCTACGTTATGCAAGTGGGGCAGCCCGCAAAGAAGAACTTTCAATTTAGAGTGGGAGACTCAATAATTCCCCACACAAACGTGTTTTCATATTTAGGGGTCCTCTTCGACAACAAGCTTAATTGGGACCCACTATTATGGAAAAAAAGGGATGTCGTCAGGGCAAATGCAGCCGTTTTCAATTTTGCTTCCAAATTAGGAAGCTATGCTTCAAGTGTACCAGGCTAAAAGCCTGGTCATAGCTTAATATGGCAGCGAAAATTAGGGATACAAAGTGGGAGAATCACTTCAAATAGTGGAAAACGATTTCCTGAAACAGCTTTTGTGTGTTCCACGAGGTACATCCAATTTAGCGGTTCACTGGGAATTGGGGGTTCCATATGTAAATGATGCACTTTCCCTATGT
Organism: Lissotriton vulgaris; assembly: GCF_964263255.1. Taxonomy (NCBI): domain Eukaryota; kingdom Metazoa; phylum Chordata; class Amphibia; order Caudata; family Salamandridae; genus Lissotriton; species Lissotriton vulgaris. The sequence continues at coordinate 617,548,447 of NC_141698.1, forward strand.
CCACGGATTTTTTGGCTAAAGTGTTGGCTGAACCCACACGTCCCGCTGACCCACTTGATTATAAAAGATTGTATGTTACTCGACAACTCAGCTCGTATTCCGTGGCTGATGTATGTCAAGGAAAGCCTTGATAGGTTAGGGCGGGGGGTTTTATTCTCTAAAAAACAACACCGATCATTTAGGGGCCCAAGGGAATTTAACGACCAAGCTATGACACATTCCCTACTTAACTCAACTACCATCGAGTGCCACAGAGTCTACAATAAATGTGTGTATACAAGGAACTGGACAGGGCACCTATCACTCCCCACTGGTGTGTCTGTATCTGATAACTACCCTCCAAATAAACCTACTGAATGGTCAATTGGGGATACCCATCAGTCAGCACACGGAACCGCCCATCAACACTTGGGGTTCCTTCATGACCATTCTAAAAAGAGCCCCCAACTTTCCGACACAATTCCCTGGAAATTTCGCTGGCCAGCCTTTTTTAGGTTTTGGCCGCGGACGGTCCAGGGGGCGGAGAAGAGGACAACCGCAACCTCAGGTACACTACAGCCCTCCATCAACATCTACGAGGAACCTCAGGAGCACGACAGCCAAGAACAAGGAACAGGTGCAGAACAGCACAGAACCGGGTTCGTGATTAATCTGAGCAAACACGTTCTTACCCAGATTGAATAGAAGGTACTCAATAGGGGTTTGGGGTTCGTCCCCACGCACAAGAATGACCATTTTGAGACACGTTTGGAATTGGCGAAATTTCTATGCAAGGTGAGACTACATTTCTTCTTTGCGAACAAACAAGAACCCGATGACCAGGACTTGAGGGATAGCAATATGGGACTTAAGAGAAAGTCCACTTACAATCCACCTGCACACACGATGCCACCTCAAGTACTTGCCTTTGAACAGGCAGTTGAGAAAGAGATTGAAGACCTATTTACTCATCAGGAGAACACATTTTGCAACTTGCCAAAAAATGAACAACTGGCACTTAAGTCATTATCGGCTGATAATGAGTTAACTATCAAGCCTGCAGACAAAGACGGTGCCATTGCCTTGCTGGACACTAGTGCCTACTGTGCGGAGTTTCTGCGACAACTGAGCGATGTTAGAGCTCATCGTCCTCTTCACATGGATACGACTGAAGAATTGAAGAATACCATCAAATGTATGACTGAAGAGGCCCTGTCAGAGGGTTGGGTCACGCTAGAGGAAGCGGCTTTTCTCTGTACTGAACATCCTGTCACTCCTTACTTCTATGCCTTGCCTAAGATGCATAAGAAGCAAAGACCAACTCCCGGCCGCCCCATAATTTCGGGCATCGGATCAATTCTTGAACCTCTGTCAACTTTCGTTGAACTTTAGGCAGATTCGACCTGCACTGGTGTATCTATTATTGAAATAGGATTGTATATTTTTTATTTGGGGTTTTTTAAAAGCAACTGTTACCTGTGGACATTATATGGACCAGTAATGAGTGTTTCACAGGTTTTTTAATTATTTATTCACGCGTTTTTGCTGTTCTGGATGGCCTTCTAGCAATGCACTGTCACTTATATTGTATTTTGTTGTGTAACTTTACACCTTTAAACCGAATAAAGTAATATTGAATTGAATTGATAGCCTTTCAATAGTGAAAAACACTGTACGAATACACTGCATTTTACTATCAGGACATGTCACACACCTCAGTACATGTCCTACCTTTCACATACACTGCACTCTGCCATTGGGCTGCCTTGGGCCTACCTTATGGGTGTTTTACGTGTAAGAAAAGGGACGGTTAGGACCTGGCAAGTGGGTGCACTTGCCAGTTCGAAATGGCAGTCCAACTGTGCACAGACACTTCTGGGGCAGGTCTGACCTACGTTTACATGCTGCTCATGTGGGTGGCACAATCAGTGCTGCAGGCCCACTAGCAGCATTTGCAGCATTTGATTTACAGGCCCTGGGCACACACAGTGCACTGTACTAGGGACTTACCAGTAAATGAAATATGCCAATCATGGAATCACCAATCCATAAACACAATTTACATGGAGAGCATATACACTTTAGCACTGAATATCAGTGGTAAAATTTCCAGAGTCCTAAAACCAACAAAACAGGGTCAAAAACAGGAGGCCAAAAACCAAATAGTCGGGGGGCAAACCTGTTGTAAAAGCCAAGTCTAACAAACAGCATTTCTGGCCACCCAAATAATTGAGCCTGGCTTACTGTTTCCAATGAATCTGTGTTAAGAAGATTATGAGTCCAAAATATCTTTTTATGATAAAATACTGTATTACAGCCATGGAATATATTGTGCTCCACACTGCTGGCTCCACTGCCAGCTCCACACAGCTTCTTCAGCAAATGCCCCAAACCATTCTAGCTCAATAAAGTATTCTAGAACATACTCACTGATGATCTAACGGTGGCTGATAAGGTACAAGAAACACAACACTCAGTGCCTTTAGTTGTGGCATGTGTTTTTCTAATGTGAAAGTGATCTGAGCACTCCTGGTTGACTGTTATAAATGAAAGTTTTACTCCTAATATCTCGATCTGCTTGCTGCGCCTGAATAAGTGTACCTAAACACCCATGTAAATGAAAAAATGAAATGATTTGAATCATCGGATATGGTGTGCATTGATAGTGATGGCGAGTTTAACTGAGACAACATATTTTGATTTCAGGACTTTGGTTTTTCTAAACATTCTGTTCCAAAACCCAGAGGGGTGTACTTCTTTCATGACTGGAGTGAGTTTCATATATATTTATTTTTTAATATAGTTTGTAGTTTGTTTCCACTTTTGGGTATCTACACTGGTTGTGGTTTTTTTGTGAGCTTATGCTAATCACTCCTTACTTTTTTCCGACCCTACAGCAGAGATATTTCTGATGTGAACTGTTTATTGCTAATGGAACCTGATTCATGTGCTTGTTATTCATTTTGTTTTCTGTAGTGTTTCCACTGACGAAGGGACCCCACCTACGTCCCGAAATGCATTGGGCTATCAACATTCACAATTGAGAGTTTTTTTGTATTTTGATTTACTTTCATGCATTATATATGTTATTTGATGCAAATTACACTATAAATGTAAACAATGTTTTTGAAGACGCAAAACTAATCATTAATTACATGTTAAGAATAAATTGCACGACTAAGGTGCTTAAAACGTTGTTGAATTGGTAGAGAATTGAAAATCCAATAGTAGTGCGCAACTGAGTCTAGCAGGCACATTTCAAAGCTAGCCCCTTTCCATGTGTTTTTCTAAGACACATAGGGGCATATTACCAACAACTAGCGATGATTATCGCTATGTTGGTTTAGCGGCAATATTAATATCCCCGAGCTCCGCTGATTTTTATCGCTTAGGAGCCTTGCTATTATCAAGGTTTATCTCCTAAGCGATACAAATCGGCCGAAATGCATGAATATCGCTGTAAAGTCAGCGATATTCATGCATTATCGAGCAAATGCTCTTAGCCATGTTATCCACCTACCGTTGGATAACATGGCTAAGAACTGCTCTGGGCAGGCGTTAGCTTTTGGAGATAATCGCTCTTAGCGCGATTATATCCAAAAGTTGGTAATAGGAGATAGAGATGTTAGCGACTGTTTCCAGTCGCTAACATCTTGGCACGCCCACTTTGCATGTCATTAGCGATAATTATCGCTGACATGCAAAGTGGGCACCTAAATGCCCGCTATCTCCTACTATCTGTCGCTAACTGGTGTTAGCTACAGCTAGGTAATAGGGCGATACAATTATTGCCCCTTTAGCGGGAAAATTCCCGCTAAAGCTGCGATAATGCCTTGGTAATATGCCCCATAATTCCATGGCTGTTGGGATTGGGCCATGTTGGCCTTCCTCACTTTTTCTTTAGGTCTTACCTTTGTACCGTCTGCTGTAGACAGGATCTACCTGTTGATGTTCGTCTTGCAGATGGAGAGTGCTGTGCTGCCTGTGTTTTACGGTCTGTGTAGCAAGCTGCTTGCTGGGGTTGAGGTAGCCTCCACGGTGTAAAACATTCCATAAGGAAACCTTGATAAATCGCCAGGCCTGTGCGCCAAAAAAGAGGTCAAACACAGGGCGGCTATTAAAGCTGATGGATAGTATTTGAACATCAAAATAAAGCGTTGTTGTGTTTATGTCTAAGACTCCTGACAGCCCTTCGAGCACCATGGCGGATTCATCAATTTCTCTAGAGGTGTTGGTTGTGCCATAGTAGATGGCCCTCCTCCTGTGCTTTCTGTAGCATGCTGGTTAACTTTTCCTTTGCCCTCATCTCCTCTAAGTTGTGACCGGTTACTCCAGCAGTATTTCTTTTTCTCGGATGCCCAGCTAAATCATGTTCATGGTAGTCGCTGGCACAGATCGGAATTTCTTTCTAAACAACTGTTCGTTATGACACACAAATTCTTCTGCCAGAATCTCTAACTTAACAGCAGAAAACATCTGTTTTCTGGCCCTCTTCTCTTTCTCTATCCTGTGTAGCCATTATCAAATGTCCTGTTAAGGCTCCTTAGAAACTCTTCATACAGCTCTCCAGCCCTGTAATGTGCTCTGGCAACAGGATTTGACTGCTGCTCTTGCTATTTACAATTAAGGATTTACAATTAACAGCTATTATCTAGCTGCAATTTGTAATTCATTATTTTGTGAATAATACGGAATTATAAATTGGTAATACTGAAAATTCATACATATCAATTTGTGATTCTCTAATTGTGATTTGGTTACTTTGGCCAATTACTATTCGCTTACTTTAACTTTCATATACCATACCTTAAATCCCTTTCCAGTGTGGAACAGGGAATAGAACATCTCCCAAAAGGGGTAGTGATGTAGCTTCAGGAGCTTTTTCCACAAGTAAGCATAATTTGCTTGTGGAGAAAATAAAGAAACACCAAGTACTACTAGCTACTTTTTAATGAATACGAAAATATTCTTGTGAATTCTCACATGGAAAAAGTAAATAACAAAGTTTACTAGGGGATGCTTGGAAAACCTTCAACTGTTGCAGTTTACTAGGCGTAGTTGTGAAATACTTTGGGAATTTCAAAAAGTCAGAAATCTAAAGTCAAGCAAGTTCTTAAACCGTACAGACTTTTTAAACATTTTTAAAATCAGGCCTTAGCTACAGATGGGTAGAGAGATTGAGGAAAGTGCTTTGTAGTTAGAGGGCAGCCGCTAGAGTGTGCAGTGATATGATCTGATGGAAAGTTGCCCACAGCGCTCTAGTCTCGGAGGTCAGGCCCAAAGAGCAGGGAGCTGAAGAGGGCAGGTGCAAAGGAGGCGGAGTGCTGCCACGTGCAAATAAGGCCTTCCCTGCTCTGCATTGTGCAAGAAAACAAACATTCATGACCCTGATTGAGAATGGGCCTGTAAATTCTGATCCTTGTGCAAACCCAGGTTTTACCCAATGACTGCATTGACACACTCTATGCCCAGCACAGCACCTTCTTTTCATTTTCTAAGGAACATTTTGGCAAGTCATTCTGCTAAAATTTCGATGGGAGGAAATGACTGGTAAATTCTAAGAATGTAATGAATTTGGTGAAGAAAGTACGAAATTCTACATATCATTCTCCATTTTCATGAGGATAATGACGCCGGCAGTGCACCGAGAAAATACCCCAACCCGGAGAATCTGTATTTGGCTGGTGCTGTAAATACTTCCACCCTTCTGAAGAACTCACAACTGGGGCCGATGTGACCAAACCCTGAACACCCTTTTTTTATGACAAGGGATCTGTGACTGACTCAGTCTTGCAAATGCTTGAAAATCTAGTTGGTGCCAAGATGTTTCATTAATGGCCCCTTGCTTCTCGAGGTGGACACCGTCACTTGCCGCTGGGGAAGAAGAAACACCTGCGCCTGGACATCCTATTCCTGTATAATACTGTGCCTAATAAAAACAAAATAGAATAAAATAGAAATAGAAGACCAGTGTAGGTGCTGGGCCAGCTTTAGTGGCACCAAACAGAAGGTAAGGCACTGTATATTATTTGTAATATGTTGAAATTTGCAGTCATATCACATCGCTAGATATAATGTATACATGTATTTGTTACAGTTGGTATTAGCTAATGCCTGGCATGGGCTGATCCTAAATAAAATCACTATTGCACCCAGCAACAATTTCTTCCTGTCTGATAATATACACTAGTTTGCCACTGAATGGCATTTTTTATAAAGAAAGTTCAACATTTCCCTGTGGGACTAATGTTCTTAGACCAATGCCCTAAATTCTTGCTTTCTGGTTGCATGATGATGGCCATACAGGTAAGCAATTTCATTTCATCGCAAGCAATTCTTTTTTCTGGCATATGGAAAGTGAAAGCATAGTCAGGGTGACTGGAATTATATAATATGCTGTGTTTTCCACATAATTATGGGTTTTCACACTTGCCACACAATCCATCATCTGCCGCTTCAGTTTCAAAATGTTGCAGATTTCAACAAAAAAATCCTTTTTAGCGAGAATGGATCAAAAGTTACTAAATGAAGCACCACATATGGTGCTGTGCAGTGGCAGGCCGTTTGAAGTGGTTAACTGGGCACTTTTCAATCTCTAATTGCAGATTCAGGTGTTAAAATGGGACTAATGCAGTGAAACATTTACCTAGACCAGCGGTTCTTAAGTGTGGGTATCCGTGATACCCACTTAGGATTCCTCAACTGGTTAGACAATTAAATAATATTAGCATATTAATGAAAGATGTAACATGTAAAATTGAACTTTTTAAAATACGCTGTAAGAGTGCAGAAATTGGGCTAAAAATTAAGTTGACATCTTTTACTTGACTCAGCTAGCAGAATACAGTGTATTGGATGATTGACTCTCGCGTTTTTTTAATCACATTTTTAAAAGCTCCAACCCTTCCACTAAAATGAAAACGTTGACCTCTATATTTTTTTGCTTCTGAACTAAATACAATGTTTGGTAAGACCTGTATTCATTTTAGTGTATACTCGTCTCTGTGTTTTTTTTATTGTATATGGCTTTTGGGGTTCGAATCGTAGAAATTGCTTAGTAAATTGTAAATGTAAATTGATACTTGTATAGCGCACTACTCACCCACAAGGGTCTCAAGGCCCTTGTACAATACCGCTGTGGAACCCATCCTGGCTTTCCCTGTGAGGCATCCACTCCTGGGCACCCCCAAGGTGGAGGCGAGGCATCCTTAGCGTTGTGGGGGCCGTTGTGGAGATTAAGCAAGCTATTGCCCAGAGTTGCACTCAATGATTGGAATAGGCACCGAGGCAAGAATTATCAGGTCCGTGGAATTTTGAGCCCAAGACTGGGGAATTGAACCCTGGTCCCCGGCTAGACCTCTGCATCAGGGTCTGCTGCTCTAACCATTGCGCCACACTCAATTGGCAGTCAATAGCGATTCAATAAGTGTTCAAAGTCAACAATCTTAGACTTTACTGGCCTAGACAGTAATTATGTGCGTTAAATCACAAAATAATAATAAAGAATGAGCACATTGGGCTTCATATTTTGCTGATTCTTGTTGCATGCAAGTCAACCTTCTGCATAATGTGATCCGCCTTTACCACTAGCCCTGGGCATAATTCACCTTTAAGAAGTTTCCCTGTGTTGACACTGTAGAGACACGCTGTCTTTGCCTGGTCGGTCTTCAAGGTTTCTTGGCCGCTTCTCCTTGTGCTGTGTACATTTAAGGCGCTGAAACCTTCTCAAACTTTGCCAAAGAGATCAATCAAGTCAATACAAAAGACGTCTACATTCAAGGTAAACCACACGAATTGCCAGGCATGTGTACACATAGTACTTTTCTTTATTGTTGTTTGCGATCGTGCAGGATGTATTTACACTGCTGAACACTGGTAACAACATGCCATGAAACATTGTGTGTGTTTGTGTGAGTGTGTTTGTGTGCGTGCGTGTCTCCTAGCTTCATTGTAGATCTGCGTGATGCGATATTTCAATTGGGGACTTTTAAAATCTAACTGCTTATTTGGTAGTTAGGCTCTTAAACGAAATGCGAGTGTCTTCCTTTTTCAAAATGTTTTTTCTTCCTGAAAAAAATTGATTACTTAGGACTCACCATTCCTGGAGCCACAGAAATACTCGATTCATGAGTGCTCATTGCTGAAATATCAATGGATTAGATATCAGACACCAAGTGCCCGATATGATATTTGCTGACAGAGTAATCTCTTTTGGCCTGGCAGAAGAATTAACTTCTGCTAGGCTGAGACGACGTAACTCGCCAAATTTAGAAATGATTTGCAGGCAATCAGTCATTTCTAAAGCATCTAAACCACCATGATGGTTCCTGTCACTGCTTTTTGGAGTTTGACACATGAAGCCGTCTGTCAAACCTTTTTTTTATGTTCAAAATGTATGTATGTACTTTTATAGCACTCGACTTACCCTAGGGCATCTAGGCGCTTGCATTGGGAACCCGTCCTGGCTTTTCCCTGTGAGATACCTACTGGGCATCCCCAAGGTGAAATCCAGGCATCCCACCACGGGGGCCGCTGTGGAGATTAAGCAAGCTTAATGCCCAGAGCTGCATAGTGTGAACCCGTGCTTAGAGTGGGCACCAAAGCGAGAATTATCAAGTCCGTGGACAATTGGGCTCAAGACCCTGCCGTGACAGGAATTGAACCCTGGTCCCGGGTCTGACCTCTGCTTCAAGGTATGCCTCCTCTAACCAGTGAGCCACACTTCTCCACCCTGAATCGGTATTTACTTTTTGAAAATAATAATTATGCCCTTCTCACAATGGGAGTTATTTCCCATGGTGAGGGAGGCATTAGGCAGTTTTCACAGCTCCTTACTGCCAGGGTTTCCCTGGCATTGACGGGCAGTGGAAACTGACCTCTGTGCCCAACCATCTGAATTAAGTTGGAAGACATAGAGGTTAGCCTTCAACAGTCCTTACTCAGTTGGCCTATCAGAGGGGTGTAACCATGGTGGAGAGGAAATAGTCTCAGCCATGGGTACACCTATGTTCCGCCTGCATGTAAATTTGGTGGATGGACCATTATTTTGCCGTGAGGATACTCAGTCACCATTGCGATGGAATATCCTTACCTCCAGGATTTCACTCTGCGCCTAACATCCATGTATATATGCTGATGAATCATACCACAGGTCATATACACATAAACAAATCAATATGTCATTATCTTATAGGAAAATATTTATGTGTTCGTTCGAACACACGAATAGTGAACAGCTGTGACCGTATTCTGTAAAATATAAAGGTTTATTTCACTTCAGATGTAACATTATTGTTGTTTTCATCCTCCCATCAAATGGAGGTAACAGGTGGCACCAGTGTATATAGTTTGAAGATTCTGTTTTTAGTATACGAACACTTGCCTTTTTATTTAAGTCAAATTGATTTGTCAATTCCTTTATGTCATATGGTATATTTCATCAGTATAATCACATAAAACTTAGTGCCTGATATCGAAACCCTCTATTGAAACACATAGGGATCCCACCCAGCTAAGCATACCAGGCATGCATAATCAGAATGGCCCATTCTAGATCACATTGAGGTGTGTGTCCAGACATTCAGGCCTTGTTCTAAATATTTCATCTAAACATAAGGATTCTATCAATGTGTGGAGGTGCAAGATATTTTTAAGGATTTTTACAAAAATTTAATTGGAGTGAAGTGATAGACTCTCTCTTAGAGATGGAAAGATGAGAGCACATGTGCTTGTTTAAAATACCCCTCACACACTAAAAAAATCCGTTAGTGTCATGCTTCATCATAGGGGTCTTCCCGTCCCTATAACGGGGCGGGGCGTGCTGCGACCAGACGGACTACGCGGGAGCACTCTAAATCGTGACAGAGCTATGTGTAGGTGTAGTGATGAAAAGTGGAGTGTAGGGATCTAACTAGTGAGTGCAAAAAATATAAAAAATTAAAAATTCCCTGGCTAGTAGAACAAATACACTTTATTGGAGTCTCTGGCTGGGAATGTTAAAAAGGGGATGTAGGTAGAGCAATTACTGACTACCAAGTCGACATGTTTCATAGGCAGTCCCCTGCTGCCTACTCATCAGGACCAAATCGTGATCCCTACTGTGAATAGCTCAGTTCTAAAGAAGTAGGCCTACTGTCCTACAAATATACCGGCAAAAATAAGCTGGATATTTGTGCCTCAGGGCATGAGCTGGCCCGGGTGAAGCAAGGCATCAAAAAATAAGTGCCAAAAAACGGTGACCCTTGGTCTCTGTAAAGGAAAAGGAAGAAAACGAGGGAGAAAGCACAGACATATTCATGTCATTACTGCTGGTCATGAAATGTGCATCGTTGATACGCTTTGATATTCACAACCATAGCCAGTTTGGTAGAATTCGTAATGCTAGGTACAATTACCTTCACCGCAGGTTTGAATATATTAATCAAAATGCACCTCTTGTTGTTGGACAGAGTGTACGTCATATTAACCAGAACCATCCAAATGGACGTGGTTCATTCATAACCCATCATACATACATTAGTGGCTCAACACATTCATACAAACGATCCCAAAAGCATCAAAAAGGACATCAATATTTCGTATTTTTTCTAGATCGATATTCTAGACACAGTATATCGTATTTTCTCAGCATAATTATTCTAGAAATAATACCAGTGTAGATGGTCACAAAATACACTCGTTATATACATACTTTTTGGTAGTTCTCTCAGTGCCCCATGAGCTGGCAGGAGGATGGAGATTAGCGCGGTCTACTGAAAAATAGAAGTGGCCGCCCCCACTGTTAGATGTGGTTCGTTCGTTTCCTGACAGTGAAATGGCCCAGTAACCCGTTTATTAAAGACTCGGGGTCTGAGTCTATCACTTACGTTACCGGCTCGAGCGATTCGCCTGGCATTCCTCCCGTCCGAGCTCCGAGGATAGGTAGTCGCTCGTCTGCCGGTGGAGTTATATTGTGCCTTCCGTCATGCTCATTGTTACACGGAGAAACGCCCAAAATGAACACTGGAATGGGCAAATCCAAGATGGCCGCCGCAAAACGGCTCAATGTGAGGATTATGACCGATAGTCTTTTCTCGCTTTCTGTCGCCAGCGTGAGGGACCCGGATTAACTTAATGCAACTAAATACAAATTGTATACTCGGGCTATGCCTCATTATTAAATACTATGCCTCATTGTTAAATGTTTTACTCTTTGATGTTCACAGGTCAGACAGAAAAATAAAAAACTAAATGTAATGTATTATCACATTCACAGGACACCTCATTGTTGATGCTTGTTAATTGGTGTTCCTAGGTCAAAAAAATAATAAAATAAAAAATAAAATGTAGTGAATAATCACAGTTTCAGGAAACAAAAATGTTGTCACTCTGATTATCATGGGTCAAATTTGTCATTCAGCTGGTGGGTTTTTTTTGTGCAGGGTCCAGTGTTATTGCATTCCTGCTAGATTGGTGTAGCCCAAGGGTCACAGGATTCAGCTCGCAGATTACCCAAAAAGACAGATAGATTCATTATGTATCTATTGCATGAGGATAAATGGATGAGGTTCACACCTATCCCCAAGGAAAGGCATTATTCCAGAGTTCATGAATGTTGATTACATCAGGTTGGGATACTGGCTTCAGAAAAACCAGGGGTCACAGCTGTCCCCAGGGTATGTCATCGTTCAGTCCCTTTTTATGGGACTGAATGCGAAACACCCATCTCTGTTCTTTTTCCAGGAGGTACCTCTCGTTGTTCACTAGCTCAACTACAGTCCAAGATATTTCGCCAGGTTTGTGGTTCATCTCTAGGTAGTGATTCGTGAGTTTCGTGCTGGTCTTCTTGCATTTGATGGTGCTCTTGTGTTCACCTATCCTGACTTTCACTGCCCTGCTCGTCATACCTATATACTCCAATCCGCAGGGGCATATGATTAGATAGACCACATTGGTACTATTGCAGTTGCTGAAGCCCCTTTGCTCCCAGGTTGTTCCATCACTAAAGGTCAGATTATTGCTTTTCTTCGTGAGACAACATACTTTACAGTTTCCGCATGGATGATGGCCATGTACAAAGTCGGGATTCTTCTGTACAGAATTGCTGTTTGCTTTTGGTCTGGTGTGGACTAAGGCATCCCTTATGCTCTGTGCTTTTCTGTGAGAGAACAACGGTTTTGGTATTTGCAACCCACCGCTATTCAGAATTTTCCAATTCCTGTTGATAATCTTGGTCACCTGATTCGAACAGGTATTATAGGTGGTGACACAGATCGGTCTCTTCTCCTCCTCTTTCTGTATTTTTTCTTCCAGAAGGCTCTCCCGGCAATTGTTTTTTGCCCGTTTGTATGCCTGGTCGATGATCTTATCAGGATACCTTCTGGCTTCCAGCTTCTTCTTCAGATCCTTAGACTGCAGTTTGAAGTCTCCAATTTCTGTGCAGTTCCTGCGAAGGCGCAGGAACTGACCATACGGGAGATTATCCCGCAGATGTCTCGGGTGAAAGCTGTTGTACAAAAGTAAACAGTTCTTCGAGGTGTCCTTGAAATGAGTTGTCGTCCTCAGTCTGCCTTCTTTGGGGAAGATATTCAAATCTAAAAATACCAAGTTACTGTTGGAGGTGGTACTGGTGAACTTTAAGTAGTTGTCTTGCAAGTTCAACCAGCTCAAGAATTGTTTAGAGGTCCTCTCATCTCCATCCCAGATGATCAGGATGTCGTCGATGTATCGTTTCCATACTTTGATGTTGTCTCTGAAAGGGTTGTTTGGATGAAGTATTTTAGTCACTTCTAAGTGGTGCACATATAAACCAGCTATGCTGGGAGCAAATGTGCTTCCCATACTACAACCGTGTTTTTGTAGATAGAGGGTACCTTTGTGCTCAAAGAAGTTCTCTCTAAGGGCTAGTAGGTTGGCAACCGAACTGAAAGTAGAAATACAAGCCATTGAAGTTCGCCTAAAAAGTTACGAATCCCCAGCAGATTTGAAAAAATTTCTTGAAGAGATGAATAAATCCCTCAATGATTTCGAAACCACCCTGAAGAACAGCAAATATGAGAAACTGAAAAAAGACAACAGCCGGTGGTCCAAAGAGAGGGTCTACCCCTACATAAAGGATGATTACAAATCAACAAATGAAATCACAGATGATGAATCATCAGACTCGGGTTCAAGCGGATCGAACTCAAGTCGCAATAAGAGCCCAAGACCTCAAGGAGGAAGGAGGAACTTTCGTAGATCCAATTACCGGGGTCCCAGAGGGTGGAATAATTTTCAACCCCATATGGTATATCCGCAACAACCACAATTCGGTCCACAAGCCCCTTTTCAACACCCACAAGGCCCTTTTCCCGTATGGGGGTATCAACAACAGGATTATGGCTACTTCGACCAATCGGCGCCTTTTTTAGGGGGGCGCCAGGGACAGACGAGAGGAAGAAACCGGAGGGGTACCTCCGTACACTGGAACACAGGAGAGGAAGAAACCCCACGGGTAGCCACGAGAAGCATGACAGGCGCCAAAAAGAGCCAGAAGTAAGTCTGGTGGTAAACCTCTCTGACTGTGAACTCACGGAAGCACAGAAAGCAGTACTGGAGAAAGGCTTGGGGTATGTACCCACTGCTAACATGGACAAGTTTCATCTATGCAAAGAAGTCCAGGAGTTCATGCGACGTCTTAAGTTGCAAGTCTTTTTCAAAGACAAAAAAGATGAGATTGAACCTGGTGATACTAAACTTAGACCAAAATCTACGTTCACACCGATGAATAACACTCTACCAATCGAATTATTAACTTTCGAAAAGTCGGTGATGAGAGAACTTGAAGACATCAACCCACGAGAAAGGAGTACCTTCCAAAACACGACCAATGCAGAAAGACAGGCACTACGGGAGTTGAGCAACAACAAACGTATAGTGATCAAACCGGCTGATAAGGGCGGCGCAACTGTCATACAAAATGCAAGCCAGTACGATGCAGAATGCATGAGACTGTTGGAAGATGAAAGAAATTACGAAATTCTCCACACGGATCCAACACAGAGGATAGCAACAAAAATTAGCACAATGGTAGAGGAAGCTGTGACACACGGCTGGATCACCAAGAAGGAGGGAGAGTTCTTGTGTCAAAAGAACCCCAGGACCCCGTATCTGTACACACTCCCTAAAATACACAAGAACTTACAGAACCCCCCAGGACGACCTATCGTATCTGGTATTGGGTCAGTGTTGGAACCTCTGTCGAGGTTTGCAGATGCTTTCCTCAGACCGATTGTTCAAAAAACGTCAACATATCTCAGGGACACGAAGGATGTCCTGAACTTATTAGAAAACATCACCTTTGATCCCGACAACCAATTACTGATCAGCTGTGACGTAGAGAGTCTCTACACCAGCCTGCCACATCATGCTACCCTAGAGATTGTGGAAGACGTCCTTTTTGAGGACTTCTGGGAATACCAAACACCACGTAACGTGGTGATGGAATGCTGTTCCCTAGCCCTTAGAGAGAACTTCTTTGAGCACAAAGGTACCCTCTATCTACAAAAACACGGTTGTAGTATGGGAAGCACATTTGCTCCCAGCATAGCTGGTTTATATGTGCACCACTTAGAAGTGACTAAAATACTTCATCCAAACAACCCTTTCAGAGACAACATCAAAGTATGGAAACGATACATCGACGACATCCTGATCATCTGGGATGGAGATGAGAGGACCTCTAAACAATTCTTGAGCTGGTTGAACTTGCAAGACAACTACTTAAAGTTCACCAGTACCACCTCCAACAGTAACTTGGTATTTTTAGATTTGAATATCTTCCCCAAAGAAGGCAGACTGAGGACGACAACTCATTTCAAGGACACCTCGAAGAACTGTTTACTTTTGTACAACAGCTTTCACCCGAGACATCTGCGGGATAATCTCCCGTATGGTCAGTTCCTGCGCCTTCGCAGGAACTGCACAGAAATTGGAGACTTCAAACTGCAGTCTAAGGATCTGAAGAAGAAGCTGGAAGCCAGAAGGTATCCTGATAAGATCATCGACCAGGCATACAAACGGGCAAAAAACAATTGCCGGGAGAGCCTTCTGGAAGAAAAAATACAGAAAGAGGAGGAGAAGAGACCGATCTGTGTCACCACCTATAATACCTGTTCGAATCAGGTGACCAAGATTATCAACAGGAATTGGAAAATTCTGAATAGCGGTGGGTTGCAAATACCAAAACCGTTGTTCTCTCACAGAAAAGCACAGAGCATAAGGGATGCCTTAGTCCACACCAGACCAAAAGCAAACAGCAATTCTGTACAGAAGAATCCCGACTTTGTACATGGCCATCATCCATGCGGAAACTGTAAAGTATGTTGTCTCACGAAGAAAAGCAATAATCTGACCTTTAGTGATGGAACAACCTGGGAGCAAAGGGGCTTCAGCAACTGCAATAGTACCAATGTGGTCTATCTAATCATATGCCCCTGCGGATTGGAGTATATAGGTATGACGAGCAGGGCAGTGAAAGTCAGGATAGGTGAACACAAGAGCACCATCAAATGCAAGAAGACCAGCACGAAACTCACGAATCACTACCTAGAGATGAACCACAAACCTGGCGAAATATCTTGGACTGTAGTTGAGCTAGTGAACAACGAGAGGTACCTCCTGGAAAAAGAACAGAGATGGGTGTTTCGCATTCAGTCCCATAAAAAGGGACTGAACGATGACATACCCTGGGGACAGCTGTGACCCCTGGTTTTTCTGAAGCCAGTATCCCAACCTGATGTAATCAACATTCATGAACTCTGGAATAATGCCTTTCCTTGGGGATAGGTGTGAACCTCATCCATTTATCCTCATGCAATAGATACATAATGAATCTATCTGTCTTTTTGGGTAATCTGCGAGCTGAATCCTGTGACCCTTGGGCTACACCAATCTAGCAGGAATGCAATAACACTGGACCCTGCACAAAAAAAACCCACCAGCTGAATGACAAATTTGACCCATGATAATCAGAGTGACAACATTTTTGTTTCCTGAAACTGTGATTATTCACTACATTTTATTTTTTATTTTATTATTTTTTTGACCTAGGAACACCAATTAACAAGCATCAACAATGAGGTGTCCTGTGAATGTGATAATACATTACATTTAGTTTTTTATTTTTCTGTCTGACCTGTGAACATCAAAGAGTAAAACATTTAACAATGAGGCATAGTATTTAATAATGAGGCATAGCCCGAGTATACAATTTGTATTTAGTTGCATTAAGTTAATCCGGGTCCCTCACGCTGGCGACAGAAAGCGAGAAAAGACTATCGGTCATAATCCTCACATTGAGCCGTTTTGCGGCGGCCATCTTGGATTTGCCCATTCCAGTGTTCATTTTGGGCGTTTCTCCGTGTAACAATGAGCATGACGGAAGGCACAATATAACTCCACCGGCAGACGAGCGACTACCTATCCTCGGAGCTCGGACGGGAGGAATGCCAGGCGAATCGCTCGAGCCGGTAACGTAAGTGATAGACTCAGACCCCGAGTCTTTAATAAACGGGTTACTGGGCCATTTCACTGTCAGGAAACGAACGAACCACATCTAACAGTGGGGGCGGCCACTTCTATTTTTCAGTAGACCGCGCTAATCTCCCTCCTCCTGCCAGCTCATGGGGCACTGAGAGAACTACCAAAAAGTATGTATATAACGAGTGTATTTTGTGACCATCTACACTGGTATTATTTCTAGAATAATTATGCTGAGAAAATACGATATACTGTGTCTAGAATATCGATCTAGAAAAAATACGAAATATTGATGTCCTTTTTGATGCTTTTGGGATCGTTTGTATGAATGTGTTGAGCCACTAATGTATGTATGATGGGTTATGAATGAACCACGTCCATTTGGATGGTTCTGGTTAATATGACGTACACTCTGTCCAACAACAAGAGGTGCATTTTGATTAATATATTCAAACCTGCGGTGAAGGTAATTGTACCTAGCATTACGAATTCTACCAAACTGGCTATGGTTGTGAATATCAAAGCGTATCAACGATGCACATTTCATGACCAGCAGTAATGACATGAATATGTCTGTGCTTTCTCCCTCGTTTTCTTCCTTTTCCTTTACAGAGACCAAGGGTCACCGTTTTTTGGCACTTATTTTTTGATGCCTTGCTTCACCCGGGCCAGCTCATGCCCTGAGGCACAAATATCCAGCTTATTTTTGCCGGTATATTTGTAGGACAGTAGGCCTACTTCTTTAGAACTGAGCTATTCACAGTAGGGATCACGATTTGGTCCTGATGAGTAGGCAGCAGGGGACTGCCTATGAAACATGTCGACTTGGTAGTCAGTAATTGCTCTACCTACATCCCCTTTTTAACATTCCCAGCCAGAGACTCCAATAAAGTGTATTTGTTCTACTAGCCAGGGAATTTTTAATTTTTTATATTTTTTGCACTCACTAGTTAGATCCCTACACTCCACTTTTCATCACTACACCTACACATAGCTCTGTCACGATTTAGAGTGCTCCCGCGTAGTCCGTCTGGTCGCAGCACGCCCCGCCCCGTTATAGGGACGGGAAGACCCCTATGATGAAGCATGACACTAACGGATTTTTTTAGTGTGTGAGGGGTATTTTAAACAAGCACATGTGCTCTCATCTTTCCATCTCTAAGAGAGAGTCTATCACTTCACTCCAATTAAATTTTTGTAAAAATCCTTAAAAATATCTTGCACCTCCACACATTGATAGAATCCTTATGTTTAGATGAACTGTTCAGGAGGGTGATTCTATCTCAACCTCTACGCTTCCCTCTTTTGATTTTTTGTCTTGTTCTAAATATACCATTGATGAAATAGCATTGGTAATATCAATTGTACTCATTATTAATAATTCACTGGCTTTGACAAGATACTTTGGGCTCAATTTACCTCTCAGTGGCAAGGGCATATCTGACAAAATGTGGTAGATGCTCTGTCTACCCACCTCCTTGTTCCCACACTTTATTCAGATTGTGGAGGAAGACAGTGTTCCCAATAGGGAAGTTGCGACTGGCTCTGGCATGGGATGCATCCACATCTACTGTATAGTCCATATAGAGGTGGGGATGACAACTAACTAAGGGCAGGCCATCCAACCATCATTCTTGCAAAGATATCTTCTGTTTGGGAGCATAGCAGTCTTTTGTTATGTAACTTCTGCAAAGAGACTACCATTTTGAGGGTTTATAGCTGTGAAGCACAGTAATGACATGTCTACCAAGCCAATTTGGTGTTGTGGGTCTGGTGCTATGGGTTATTTGTCCCCTGAAGCTGCTCCTAGCGCGATCCTAAGAGCCATTTCAGGGAGAATTCAGTCTGCAATAATGACACACAGGACCTCTAACCAAACGCCTGCAATCGCTCTCAACTGACGGACTTCAGCTGCGGGAGCCCTTCTCAGCTGACATCAGAGACAGCGCCTGCAACTTGCCTGACCCGCTTCGCGGGTCCCGCAGCGCGGCTGCCTAGGAGGGGGCCGTTGTTCTTCAAGGGGCTGGTGTTTTACTACCGGCAGGGCTGCGAGCACCAGGCAGGGACTCAATGGACCAGGAGTCCCTGCGCGCCCAATCGCCACCAGCTGGGCTGCTCTCCCTGCCGGCCACGCCCACCCGCCCACGGATAAAGGAGTGTATTGCCTCCTACCTGGTGGGACCTCTAACCAAACGCCTGCAAACGCTCTCAACTGACGGACTTCAGCAGAGGGAGCCCTTCTCAGCTGACATCAGAGACAGCGCCTGCAACTCGCCGGACCCGCTTCGCGGGTCCCGCAGCGCGGCTGCCTAGGAGGGGGCCGTTGTTCTTCAAGGGGCTGGTGTTTTACGACCGGCAGGGCTGCGAGCACCAGGCAGGGACTCCGTGGACCAGGAGTCCCTGCGCGCCCAATCGCCACCAGCTGGGCTGCTCTCCCTGCCGGCCACGCCCACCCGCCCACGGATAAAGGAGTGTATTGCCTCCTACCTGGTGGGACCTTTAACCAAACGCCTGCAATCGCTCTCAACTGACGGACTTCAGCAGCGGGAGCCCTTCTCAGCTGACATCAGAGACAGCGCCTGCAACTCGCCGGACCCGCTTCGCGGGTCCCGCAGCACGGCTGCCTAGGAGGGGGCCGTTGTTCTTCAAGGGGCTGGTGTTTTACGACCGGCAGGGCTGCGAGCACCAGGCAGGGACTCCGTGGACCAGGAGTCCCTGCGCGCCCAATCGCCACCAGCTGGGCTGCTCTCCCTGCCGGCCACGCCCACCCGCCCATGGATAAAGGAGTGTATTGCCTCCTACCTGGTGGGACCTCTAACCAAACGCCTGCAATCGCTCTCGAATGACGGACTTCAGCAGCGGGAGCCCTTCTCAGCTGACATCAGAGACAGCGCCTGCAACTTGCCTGACCCGCTTCGCGGGTCCCGCAGCGCGGCTGCCTAGGAGGGGGCCGTTGTTCTTCAAGGGGCTGGTGTTTTACTACCGGCAGGGCTGCGAGCACCAGGCAGGGACTCAATGGACCAGGAGTCCCTGCGCGCCCAATCGCCACCAGCTGGGCTGCTCTCCCTGCCGGCCACGCCCACCCGCCCACGGATAAAGGAGTGTATTGCCTCCTACCTGGTGGGACCTCTAACCAAACGCCTGCAAGCGCTCTCAACTGACGGACTTCAGCAGCGGGAGCCCTTCTCAGCTGACATCAGAGACAGCGCCTGCAACTCGCCGGACCCACTTCGCGGGTCCCGCAGCGCGGCTGCCTAGGAGGGGGCCGTTGTTCTTCAAGGGGCTGGTGTTTTACGACCGGCAGGGCTACGAGCACCAGGCAGGGACTCCGTGGACCAGGAGTCCCTGCGCGCCCAATCGCCACCAGCTGGGCTGCTCTCCCTGCCGGCCACGCCCACCCGCCCACGGATAAAGGAGTGTATTGCCTCCTACCTGGTGGGACCTCTAACCAAACGCCTGCAATCGCTCTCAACTGACGGACTTCAGCTGCGGGAGCCCTTCTCAGCTGACATCAGAGACAGCGCCTGCAACTCGCCGGACCCGCTTCGCGGGTCCCGCAGCGCGGCTGCCTAGGAGGGGGCCGTTGTTCTTCAAGGGGCTGGTGTTTTACGACCGGCAGGGCTGCGAGCACCAGCCAGGGACTCCGTGGACCAGGAGTCCCTGCGCGCCCAATCGCCACCAGCTGGGCTGCTCTCCCTGCCGGCCACGCCCACCCGCCCACGGATAAAGGAGTGTATTGCCTCCTACCTGGTGGGACCTTTAACCAAACGCCTGCAATCGCTCTCAACTGACGGACTTCAGCAGCGGGAGCCCTTCTCAGCTGACATCAGAGACAGCGCCTGCAACTTGCCTGACCCGCTTCGCGGGTCCCGCAGCGCGGCTGCCTAGGAGGGGGCCGTTGTTCTTCAAGGGGCTGGTGTTTTACGACCGGCAGGGCTGCGAGCACCAGGCAGGGACTCCGTGGACCAGGAGTCCCTGAGCGCCCAATCGCCACCAGCTGGGCTGCTCTCCCTGCCGGCCACGCCCACCCGCCAATCACGTCCCTTGTCATAAAAGATTGTTGTGTACCCGCAGCACGGGAGCGCGCCGGGAGAAGCCCTGGACAAGGGCGGGACCGTCTAAGGCCGTCCAAGGACGATCAAGGAAGGTCGGGTCGGGCCCACTCTCTTTCATTGGTGATTTGAGGACTTCCTTCCATTGACTGGTATTAGGACCTTGTATTAATTTTTACCTGTTTTTAAAAAACGATATAATAAATTCACATGATGTCCTTGCGTTCAGGGAAGGGTAGGCAGGTAACTGTAAAGACGAACACTGGGAAAGCCACTGGAACATTAGATGATTTTATAACCCGGGCAACAGGGATTTTAGAAAAAGAAATTGCCCTTACTGAAAAGCGTTTGTCTTTCGACTTAATAACAGGGAAACGTTCCTCTTTGGGACGTATTGGTTCAACAATTACCCCCAATAAGACAACACTCACCCCTGACAAGAGTCCAGATAGCAATCTGGAAGCTAGCCCAAATCTTGTCGTAATTCCCGACTCGCAGCAAATCATGGTTGAAGACTTAGGGGGCTCCCAAGATGAAGTACCTACACCCACTCCTGTACCTATACCAAAAGGTATCACGGGGGATAGTACCCAACACTGTAATCTGAGCAATAATGGGTCTATCCCTATACAAGCCCGAGCCTTAGACTGTGAGCATGAACCCAAGCAGCCTAATAAACGGAAAAGAGGGGGGAATCACAGAAAGGGAAGTAGAGCCAAGCTAGCTAAGACAGTTGCACCTAGAGTTTCGGCAAATGTGCCTAAGCAAAAGGGAACCCATTTAGGTGATGTGGGACAGAAAATCTTTTCCTTCAACACTAATAATAATGACGAACTATTGGGGAAAATTGAGAAATTGGTTCAGAACCTTTTGTTGCCCCTCCTAGAGAGAACCCAAATTGTTAACCTAAAGTTAGATCAATTAGAACATCTTATCTCACTTAATACTCACTCTCTTGAAACACTGGTAAATAAGAGTAAATCACCTGAGACGGGGGCAATAACAATAATAATAAACACCAATAGTACCTCAAGAAAAGGGGGAGAGAAGAAAAATTTAAGTAAAGCACCCCATACACCCGCAACTGTTGACCCTAAGGTAGCACCCGTCCCTTTAGTACGGACTAAACCTGTACCATTAGCACGTACCAAACCTGCAGTAGCGGTCACTGTGGGGTCCCAAAGCCAAAATGTGGCCGGCACAGCGTTAACATCTGAAGCAACTACATCCAAGCAGGGAGTTACCTCTGGGCCTGAACCAATATCATCGCAGGGAACCGTAGCCGATAGTGACAGAGTACATAAAAAGAAACTACCACCCGTAAATTTGCCCCCAGACTCTGTCCCTTTTATGGTAATCCTTACAGGAGTTCCCCCAGTTTTGCCTAATAAAACGGAATCAAATCAGGAGCTAAAAAATAGAGTAACATTTTGGCTTAATAATAATAGGCCACTTCCTCCTGATTCTAAAACAAAAATACTCAGTGTGCGCAGAGTCCCCTGGGTGGGCCCAAGTGAGAAGGACCTAAAGAGGGACTGTATTCTGATTAATTTCAGGGACACTTGGGTAAAAGATATGATCTGTCGTAAACCAAGGTTTGCCAGAGTTGGAGATATCCAATGTATAGGTTTGGAATATTTTTATCCTAATTTGAACTTTGTCCCTCCGACTTTGTACCATAAGAATTCCGGGCTGAGCTTTCATAGCGATACATACCCTGGGTGGAGTCGGAGAAATATGGCCGCATGGCCGAACCAAAACAACTGGGGAATATGGCACCAGGGTGATGGCTTCTCTAGGGG
The DNA here is from genome assembly GCF_964263255.1 of Lissotriton vulgaris. Lineage (NCBI taxonomy): Eukaryota > Metazoa > Chordata > Amphibia > Caudata > Salamandridae > Lissotriton > Lissotriton vulgaris. The sequence continues at coordinate 617,570,777 of NC_141698.1, forward strand.
ACCAACATGTAACAATAACAACTTTTTGCAACCGCCGTACAATGACCCAAGACCAAGATTTCAGGGAGATGATTACCTAGGGGGGTTGCCAAGTAACATCCCCCTAAGAAATCGTTTTTATTCACTTGCGGGTATGGAGGAGTTGGATTGACCATTACAAAATTTTTCTGGCGATGTTTTGTTAATAGGAGAGCCTAGTCAGAGGGAGAATGGGGAAAGCTGTAATGATAACTTTATGGAGGATGTTTCCGTATGTGACGATCGTTCTACTAACCTTCAAGACCCAGAGGTTGGCTTTACCCAAGAAAGTGAATCAAATTTAATTATCCTAAGGCAAGATTTGGTAGCAATACCAGAATTAGTCAGAGACAAACAATGTGAATTAAGGTTGTGTCTAAGTTCTTGGAACATCGGTGGGCTTGCTACTAGATTTGAGGATGAGGCCTGGTTAGATTATGTGGGAGATCATGACATTCTGTGTCTCCAGGAGACATGGAGCCGAACTCCTCAGAATGTTGATGGCTTTCAATCATTTAATGTCCTAGCGGTGCCCTCACAAGCGGGTAGGGCAAAAGGTGGAATAATGACAGCAATTTCACTAAAATTATGTAAACTTGTAACATCTAAGATAGCTGACACCCCATAGTTTCAATTGCTAATGTTGGACAATTTGTTTCCTGAACCACTGTTATTGATCAACTGGTATTATAATATCTTTGATGATAATGAGACAACTGTAATATCGAAACTGGAGGAGGCTATAGCCAGGGCACGTCGTGAACAACCCCTACTTTTTATCATCTGGGTGGGAGATTTCAATTGCTCATCATGCAGTCATGGGGACTCGAATGTGTGTGGTTTGAAAGATTCACATGAACATCCTCTGACACACTTCAAACACACACCCCAGGTGGATGCTTTAAATAATATCATCATCCTAAATGATCTATGTATAGTGGAGCCCTGGGTTGGTCCAAATTCGGCCCCAATACCAACCTTTCAGGGAAGTAGAGGCATGATGAGTTTTATTGATTTTGCAATTGTGTCTAGTGGGTATTTTCATTATGTTGACAAGCTGGAGGTAATTGCAAATGCTGCCAGTGACCATAACCCTCTAATGTTATCCCTGCTTTGTCCTGTTAAACCCAAACATCCTGTCTGGGAGCAATCTATAAAGTATAACAGGAATCAAGGCATTACTCTCAAATGGGGTAAAATAGATGCTGCCGGTCTTGAGGCAGAGATCCTAAATGGACATAGTTCCGAATATGAGGCATGTCTAACACCTACAGCTAATCCTGAAAAGGTCATAGGGAATTTTGAATCTTTATGTGGGCATGTAGCTGAGCGTCTCAAAAAACCAATTGGGAAAAATAAACCGATGGGCCCCAGATGGTTCGATGCCGTGTGCTCTGCATCGCATAGATCCTTGAAAAAAGCATTAAAACAAAAACCAAGGGATAAAGAGCTAGTTAGAACGACCAGATTGGCTTATAAAGAGGCCATTAGAACAAGGAAGCAGGATTTAAAAAACCTAGCCTGGGAAGATCTAGAGAAGGCCTCGGAATTAAAAGATAGCAGGCTTTTCTGGGAAGTTATTAATTGTCCCCTTTCTACGAGTAATGGCAAGGATAACATTGTGATGCAGATTACAGGTGAAACGTGGGAATCCCACTTTGGGAAATTTTTTAACCCTAATGGAATTCTAACCCAGGAATCATCGGAAGACTCTTGGGAGCTGGTGGTCTCACAAACATCTTTGTCCCTGAGTTCCTCGCTTACTTTGCAAGAGGTGGAGGATGCCTTGAGGAAAGGCATATTACTAAAAGCCCCCGGCCTTGATTCAGTACCCTTGGATTTCTTCAGGCATAATGTCAAGGTTTGGGCCCCTTTACTGCTAAATGTGTTCAGGGCAGCTGTTATTGGCCGCATCCCGGCATCATGGAAGGAGGCAGTGGTGGTGCCGATTTTTAAGAAGGGCGATAGATCTGACCCCCGATGCTATCGCCCAATTTCACTAATTGATGCATCATGTAAGTTATTGGGTAGGGTCATTTTAGCCAGATTGGAAACATGGGCAGATTCGGTGGGCCTCATTGTGAATTCCCAATACGGGTTCAGAAAAGGTAAAGGGACGGTCGAACGGTGCCTGAACTTGGCTTTAATTATAGGAAAGTACATGAAGGCAAGGAATTCCTCCATCCACCTTGCCTTCATGGACCTTTCAAGTGCATTCGACACTGTGTGTCGGAGCAAGCTCTGGCAAATGATGGGGGATATGGGCTTTGAGGAACCCTTGGTCACCTTGCTCCGTAGAATGCATGAATCAACAACTGTAGCCATGAGGTTCGGGCCAGGGGGGGAAAAAACTAAATCTATCCTCTCAACTGAGGGCGTACGACAAGGATGCATATTAGCCCCTTTTTTGTTCCTTGTGTACACAAATGGTCTGGAAAAGTATCTGTTGGACCATTGTCATGACTTCCCAAAGGTTAACGGCAGGAGCATACCAATGCTTTCTTATGCCGACGACACGGTACTTATGACACTCACAGGAAATAGCATGCAGATCTGTCTTGATGCCTGTAACACCTTCATGTTGGACCTAGATCTGAAGGTAAACTTCACCAAATCCTTTGCTATGGTCTGTGGCCCAAAGGGGACTAAATCCAGAAAGTTTGTGGTAAATAATTCTACCATTGAAAAGGTAGAAAATTTTAACTATCTGGGAAACCTTTTTAATAATAAATTAAGTTGGGCCCCGTTAATGAAGATTCGAGTCCAGAGCGCTAGTCGCTCTATAGAAGGTCTGTTTCGCTTCTGTGGCAAGTTAGGTCAAAAACCTGTCACACATTTAAAAACCCTGTACAAATCAAAATGTTTGTCGGTGGCTACCTATGGGGCTGGGGTTTGGGGGACTGAAAGCCCTGCCACAATACAAGTCATGGAGAATAAATTTATAAAGTGTGTATTGGCAATTCCATCAGGCTCATCAAACAAATTTGCTCATGATGAAATAGGTTTGAGCTATGTGAGTGATACCATTCGTCTTTCACCCTTACTATTATGGGGCAAAATATGGTTATCTGAGGACCTCCAGCTCTCTAGAGACATTCTCCAGGACTGTTTAAAACTGGAAAATGGGAAACAGATTCCTTGGTTATCATATGTCAACGAAATGCTCCATAAAATAGGTTTGGGTGACATCTTTGATAACCCTGAAAAAATACAGGGAGACATTAAAACCGTCATTAAATCAAGTTATTGGAAATCCTCACATGTTCATTCCCTGGCTAGGCCATCTGGTCCTATGGTTAATTTACAGCATCAGTTTTATTTAACCTTCACAACTCATGTGCAATGGCGATTTTATCTGACAAGGTTTAGGCTAAACATCTTGCACTTTCTTTTTGAGTTTCCTAAACAAGGGGGTTGGTGTGAGAGGCTGCCCCCTTGTCCTTTTAATAACAAAGTTACTCAAAGTACTATGCATGTTGTTCTCTTTTGTCCCTTATATAAGGATCCGAGAATTAGGTTTATTAAGCCTATTCTGAAGGTGAAGCAACCATGTAACTACAATGAAGGTTATGACTACTTGTTATCTTTGTCATCCTCTGGAGTATGTTGTGCGATGGTAAACTTCATACGAGTGTCTCTCCTGATTAGGAAACGGTATGGTTAATTTGGCCTTAAGAACCTTTTTCTTTGCTCATGCAGAATGTTGTATTGTGACTCTTATCCTTTGCTCCTCCTGATGGACATCCTAGTATGAATAATTTATGAATTAACATCTGTTGATTGAAAGTAAATGGTATGGGCCCTATTTTCTGTACGTCCTTCCTATGTTTTTTCTACTTGTGAATATATCAATTAATGTCCTTTTACCAGTTCTATGTGTAATTTTAAGACTGTCTTCTTTTAAAACATTTCTAAATCATGTTCTGTAAAATGTTTTACTTTTATGATTCTTTTCTGAATCGAATAAAGTTTTTGAACCGAACCGACACACAGGTTTCAATTAGTGGTCTCCCCACCCCTGGAACAGCTGAGGTGCTGCCTCTGCCACAATGGTTGCATAGTGGCTGGTCTGCCGCACATCCATTGAGCCCTTTTGTCTTTAAAATTGTGTGTCAAGTTTCAATAAACATATGTCATTTCATATAGCCCATTATTTAAAACGAATGCTGATTTTTATTGCCATTATCTACGGAAGAGTGATGGAATAATTCAGCCCTAGGATGAGAGCATATCACCCGAAGATTGAACAATGATCTCTAATCAGACTTGGCTAAGCTATTGTTCCAACTAACATATCGTTGAAACTAATCACTTTAAGGTGGAAACCCAGTAAAATAATATCTAAAGTCAAGCACTGGCTAGTGCAAACTACATGGAATATTACAAGCAAGAGCTACACCACTGGTGTCACCAAGATGGCTGGTAGGTAAGAGGCCCTGGGAAGCAGTGCACCTGTAATGACAGAGATGCATGGGGTTCTCTGAACCCCTGAATCCACTTCCACTTGGGACTACTCCAGAATGGCTGGAAAGCTTATCTTTGGGTTTTTTCTTCTGTGATTCTTGGTCTGAGGCATAGCATTGAGTTATTTGCTGTGCGGTCGGCACACTGAGTAGTGCCCATGCTGTCACCTGGAATGGTGGTTGTGGAAGGCACATATCACACTAGTTTCCTGCCTCTATCATGGATATATCCCCTTGCTGTTGCAATGTGTGCTCTTTGCCCCCACAGCTGATTTGCCTGGTATTATTTTCCCTACTCCTATTTCTCTCTATTGATATGTACTTTATCACCCAGTGAGGTCACCTTGATGAAGGTGGTTGTTCAGATGGTGTGGCAGATGGGTGCAATGGTCCCTGAGGATTGATGCTGCCTTTTTCATTTTGTAATGTTTTTTTTTACAACTTATCCATCATACCACCATCTAATGTCCTCCATGCACCCATCATTGAACTATAACCATTGTTGCAATCAGAGTGGGTGTGCGTAGTGTGGTGGTGCTCAGTGGTCAATTGGAGAAGGGGGAAACACTGATGTGTATTCAAATAATGCCTTTATTTTACTACTTAATTCTTAGGGCTCTCAATAATATTACCTCTACATTCATATGGCTAGGGTCTTTCCTTTATCCTAAATGTAAAACAAACACATGTTGACACCTGGACTATTGTATGTTTGTCTCACAAAAAGAAATATTTAGGCATATAAAATCGTTAAGAATATTGCCAAAAAGCTAAGATTAAGTTTAAGGAAATCCTGAATAACATAGAAATGATTTTGATAGTTTATCTATAACTAGTAGCCCGCCCCAGCGTTGCCTGGGGCAGAAGGGGGCTGCATTTTTTGGCCGGGGCAGAAGGGGGCTGGGGGCAGCATGTGGTGGAGCGAGCAGAGGTAGGTGTGATGTACTTCACGACCCCCGCAGCCCCGACCCCCTGCGCTGGCAGATTGCTCCTCCACCCTGCTCCGCTCCGTTCTCGGCCGCCCTCAGCCCTCAGCCAGTCAGCTCTGCTCCGCTCCCCTACGCTCAAAGTGCTGCAGCTGACGAGACTCCTCCTTCTCCTTCTTGCCGTCAGAACACGGACACGGACCACCTCCCGCCCCGACATGTTCCGTGTTTGTAAATGCCTTACCTGATCCGCTGCTCCTCACATCACCGAGGCTCCATGTCCCGTCATCACGCACGTCACGGGCAGCGCGTCGCGGGCAGCGCTACGTCGCGGCCGGCGCTTCTTTCAGGGGACTACTTTGTTTTTAAAGTTCATTTTTTAAATTTACGTTTTTTTTAAATTTTATGTAGCCTATGTCCATCTACACACCCTGACATTTTCAAGGATGTATGGGGTGTGTAGATTGGCGCGGTGGTTCCCGAGTTTACCTGGCTCAAAGGTGAGAGTTCTCTCTTTATAATAGTAGTATAGATTAACATTGTTTATGCCTGGAAATCAATTTCATCAAAATGTTTATTTTGCTCAGTATTGTATGTGTTTTTCAGATGTTTAATTGAACTATCCATCTTCCAGAGAGTATCCTTCAAATCTGAATGAAACTGAATAGATGGGAATTTTTTTTTGAAAATCATTTTTTATTGAGTTTAATGTAAACAATACAATTCAGCCACATACAAGCACAATAACTACTTTTCAACCCACTGTATGATTTGTATTATTCGCATTGCCTCGGCCAAAACATTAAAAAACACCATGCAACTCTATTTGAACATATTAGCACTTTTGACGTCACCCATTCTATTCCATTTGACCCAACCATTTGCCCCACACCCTACTGCACTTCTGTCAGCAGCCCAGTGCCATAAACACTTGTTTCTCTTGGATCCCTCACCAGTCAAAGCCTCAGTGCCACTGGGACACCGTGGGGGGAGGTTGTTTCCATTTGGTGACTATGTCTCTTATCACCACAATGAGGGCTGGGTCCAGGAATGCTTTATCTGCTTATGATCCTCCCATGCCCTACAAAGCCCAAGGAGAAACGCCACAGGTGTGCACGTAACCTCCCAGCCTAGCGGCTCAGTGAGTTCTGCGGCTATAGTGATCCAGTATCCATCCATTGCTGGGCATGCCCATTCCATGTGGTAAAAGTCTGCCGGGGTCATTGCACAGCGGGGGCAGCCTGGGCTCGGTGAAAGGAATGCCTGGTGTAAACTGGTTGGGATGAGCTAAGCACAGTATAGAAAAATATGTCTGGATTAGTCTCAGGTGGGAGGAAATGGTAATGATCCAGGTGGGCCATGAGGGTGCCCTACCAGTCATCATCCTAAAGGGGGCCCAGCCAATTATCCCAGCGGGTTCTGAGGTAGTCTAGTGTGGGGGGGGGGCATTTATGACGAGGGTACGGTAGATTCGGGAAACACTTCCTTACTCCAGTGCCCCTATCAGAATCTTGGCCTCCAGCGGGCTGAATTCCGGGGTGGGAGTATCAGTGGTAAAATGGGCAGTGAGTGCGTGGCTGAGTTGCAGGTATTTGTAAAATTGTGTTGGGTTGATCCTATAAGTATCCTACAATTCCTGGAACAAGAGTATATGGGTCCCAGATCAAACGTCTCCCAGCTGTGATATACCTATAAGGTCCCATTTCCCAAAACCCTCCAACATGACCACCTCCCTTAACCAGGTACCATGCCAGAGATGGGTCTGTAGTATCAACTCTGCGTCCTGATGCAGCAGTCGAAGTGCATATCTCCACACAAGGAAAACTGCACAGGTCACAGCTGGGATACAATGAGGGAGCTGGACCCATACAGGATTGCTTGGACCTTGGGAAACCACAGAAAGGCTAGCCCTAGCTGGTAGGCTGGGTCGGACCACCCGCCAGAAAACCAATCATTTACCACTAATAGTTGGGTGGCTAGGTAATAAAACTAAAAGTTAGACATTCCCAGGCCACCGTCATACGGGCCCCATTGACAGTAGGAGAGAGGCAGTTGGTGTCTGGAACCACCCCACATAAATGAGGTCACTAGTTTGTCCTGGGAAGTGGGGAAGGATCATCATTTTAAACAGGGCTATTGTGCACATTAGATTTAAGGGCAGCGTCTTCCATATTTGCAGGTCTTCTCACGTCTTTTTAGTCACTGGTTGTAAGGTTCAGTGCCCAAGTGAGCTCCGGGAGGAGCGCCACCCAGATGGATGGGAATTTATAAACATTTTCTAACATCTTTCACAAATAAGAAGGCTCTATCCTTAAAAAAAGGAGTAGCACACTATTATCTATCCAGTGCTGGCAGAATGATTGGACTTTCCTGAGGTATAATGTATCACTTTATTTAGACTCTCCATTTTGGGGTAACTCCTACCTTACATTGCTCTTATGTCTATGAACTGGGGATCATGGGTCTATTCTGGTATAATGTTTATTGACCAAATTATGCAAAAAGGAAATATTATCTCCTTTCAATATCTATCCATGCATTGAAATCTAAAGAGTTTACAAAATACCTGTGTTTAAAGACTACTCTTTCTTTTCCTTCAAAACCCAGTGGATATCACAACATTCCTCTTGTCTGAGTTTATTTTATTTGACTGGAGAGTATGTTTCATCGATTTGTAAATCTTTAAACATGGAGGCCAGGCTTGACATTATGTACAAAACTAAATAATCTTGGTCAGGGTGTAAGTGATTCACAGTTAAATGTTGCTTTGAATTACTATCTTAAATATAATAATCTATTGAATTTAAATTTACCTCAAAATGAGACAAATTTTGTATTTCAACAAACAATGGAGACTTGCGTTCGTAGGCTGAGGTTTTTGGCAGAATTCTGTTTCTTGACCCTCAGCAGAAGCTCAAGATTCCTTTGCTCACTTGATCCATCCATGGAAGTGAAATTAACTTGAACAACTCCTTATTAGTTATGTTTCAGTATGATCGGTCAATAGAAAGATTAATTGAAGGCCCACAGCCTTAACTAATAATTTTTAGTTACGTTTAAAAAAACTCACATTTCATTTAAAACTTATGGCTGAACCCACCACACACCTATCGGACTTTAAAGGCATAGGCTGGTCTGGAAACTTAACAGTCACCCCATATGTCAGTTGTCGTCTGCATTGACCAAACTAACACTTTCAGAGATGACCCTCTCAGGAGAAGAGTTACCAATAAAAATATGAACTCTATCAGTGAGCAGACCTCACTTGTCAAAGATTTCAAGTTGGTCAGTCCCTTCACTCTGAAAACCCGTAGGAGAGGTCTGTGAATATTTTCAGATGCGGGGATGTGTGCAGATGTGTGGAGTCATAACCTCAAAGGAAGCATATAGTCATGTCATTGTAAAAGCAGCATGGGTACTGGATTAATTTTCAAAATGAACATCTGTTTTAGAATTAATGAGAGACTTCCTTCATCTTGTGCTCCTCCCTGGGTCTTCCGATTTGGTAGGCTTTGAACTTCATTTGTAACAGAAGAATGGTAACCTCCTGTGATACAAGAAAATGAAGATCACACAGTAAACATGCTGTTTGTCAGAACATAAATGCAAGTTGTCCCAAATTGTTGGTGGGCGGCATTTATATTTTTAGCTTATTTAAAAAATATGTCAACAGTAAAACATTGCAGTGCTTTTATTTGACAACCAGGATAACAACAACAACAACAACAATGCTTTATTCAGCTTTTGTGAAAGAAAACAATAAAAGTCGAGTTTACAAAATATCCACAAAACACGATAACTGCCATGAGATAAACTACTTCAATAAAATACACATAATAAAAAATGCAAATAAATGCAGAATAAAAAGGGATACCAAAATTACCTTACGTCCATACATGAGCCACCCTTCTTATTTAATCACATTGAATCTAAGCCTAACTGCGGACTTTAAAAAACTAAGAACATGAAATACAGTACTCCCTGAGAGCATTAATAAAAAAATGAAAGCGGGACGCACTTCTTTCAAATGTACCTTTTTAAAAATATGGGTGATGTAGGTCTTCTTCATTACTTTATAGTAACTGCAAAATATTAGAAAGAGGAAAATAGCCTGAGGAGACTTGACATTGCAGCCACAGGGCAACAAAATCTGAGCTTTATTCCACCCACTTGAGTAGGCAAGAAGAAGATGGAATAGATCAAAGCGATACCTGGTTAATAAAAAATGATCATAAGGTTTGGGAAGCCCTTGGAGATATGGCTCCATAAATGGAACGGTTTTCAAAATATTAAATCCTTAGCTCGCAATCCTCCCTAGCTGCTACCCACTGTCTAAAAAAGTCCTCCTTAACTCAGACCAGGTCCTTCCTGCTGCTTGATTCCGAGTTGCTGAAGATATCAGCTCTTCCTAGACTCCTGAAACCATCCTGTATGTAATTAAGCCAGGGAATATAATAAGCATGGTTAAGGATCATACATTCCTTTGGGATTTCTTTATTTAGAGCGGTCCCTTTACCTAACTAAATTTTGATCCGGAAGGTCAAGAGGCGGAAAAATAACAGGTCAGAAAGATAGGTCATACCCACCTCTTCTTGTACTATGAAAGTGGCGGTGGCCCTCTGGTACACTTAAGAGTAGTCTCAAGCGGTTATTTTCAGCTATTTGTAACTCGTCGTCAGCGATATAACCCCAGATATCACTACCGTAAGCTACCAGTGCAATACACTTGGCTCTATAAATCTGCAAGAGTGTTCCTATTGGTTTTCTACCCAAAGGGGATGCAAAGTAGAAAATAGGAGCATTTGCCAGTCTTTGGGACTGAAATAGACCCAACCTTAAATTTAAAGGACTTCCTAGAGCTATATCCCACTTGCATCATATATGATTTGGAGTTGTAAACCAACAGGTCCCGATCTTAAATTAATGTCACGAAAGAGCTAAGCAGCTTTGGCAGCCCCCTCGCGGTCTGGGCCATGAGGACGGCATCAACAGCATACAGAAATACCAGCAGACCACTCGGTTCCACCTGGGGGAAGTCCACTAATAACTTCTCCAGGTTGTTAATGTATAAGTTTAATAAAAAAGGGGCCAATATGTAACCCTGTCGGAACCCTCTCTGGATTGGAAACATTATCCTCCCCCATGGACAACAATATCTCCCATAGCTTACTTCTGTTCACGCGATCAAAGGCGGTGGGCAGGTCCATGAAGGCCAGGTAAATGGTAGTGGGGCGGGCAACTGTGTACTTATTAAGGATCATGTCAAGTTCAAGCATTGATCAACTGTTGACGTCCCCGGGCGGAAACCATATTGGACATCTGCTAAAATGTTATAATCCTCTACCCAGTTGGTCAATCTGTCCCATAGGATAGGTCCAACCACCTTGACCACTGAATCCAGCAGGGAGATTGGACTATAACGGTGGGGGCAATCTCTGTTACCTTTTTTTTAAAAGTGAGACAATGGTGGACATAACCCAGGTCCCAGGGGTGTCAGCTCTAACAACTGCGTTAATTGAGGTAAGGGCTGGCACCCACAACTGCAGGTTGGATATATAAAGGTCCGAAAGAATCCCATCGGGTCCTGGTTCTTTATTTCTAGACAACCCCACAATGCCCTTCCTTACTTCCTCAGCAGTAATTATTAAAGCAGATTTCCCTTCTCCTATTCCATGGCATACACTCACTTCCAGGATAGTTTAATTACCTGGTCTATTTTGTATACATTCTCTGTGTTCTGAGCTACCCAACAACTAACCGAATGTTTGTTTCCCCTTCTTTAACATGTGCTGTCTTTGCTAATGAAGAATGTGTGTGTTGCTAGGAGCTGCAATGGCCTTAAGGCACCTCAGTTGAAAATACATTAATTTGGTACCAGTTCACACATTTGTCTGGTGCAGTTGGTATTACTGTTCTATGTACATACATAAATATATAGCACACCAATCCGGTCAGAGAGAAAGGTGTTGTGATAGAAATGAGCAGATTTATAAAACTTGACTATAAAGTACTTTAACCTTAAACTAATAAAAGAAAAAGTTACAGTAAATTTTGCAAATTAAATATGAATTACATAATAACATGATTTAAATATATTATTTTCATTTATTAAATTTTTTAAAACAATAAAGTTAAAAGACCCCCACCTTCACAAACATTTTATTTGTATTTTGTTTGAAGTCAACTTAGTTAAAGGTAATCTGTTTAATTAGTTGAAATACTTTTAATATTTTTAAAATAAGATAAAAAGTAAAATTTTCCATTTCCATTACAATAACATGTATTTCTATACTAAAAAAAACATTAATTATACTTAATTTTCAGTTGACAAAAACGCATACATATGTACATTTATTAAATTTAAATGCGGAACTTTTTTCTTTAATTTAAAATTATTCCTGTTTAGTTCCCTGCCTTCATTGATTTCTGTGGCATTGTGTTGCAGTACCAATGGTTGGCCATGTGTGGTGCGTGACTTATTCAAAGCTGGACTTGAGTACTTTAAAACCTGGTTTGACACCATTACAGCTGCAGTAACATTACAAGTATATTTTTGTGAATTGCAATCACCTTTGCTCTTTTGTGGGTGTGTGATTTGTATTAGCACGTCCTTCCGAAATCCCTCCTCAACAACACACATTTTTGTGTAATCATTCCTCATTTTCCTAACACTTCTTCAGTCACCAACACCTTGTATTCTCATGTGTGCACATATTTATGGTACATTGGTGTGGGGATATCAGCATTGAAAAGATAGCAGAGTCATCAGTGGAAATCTCCACTCATATGTTTGTCAATTGCATTTTGTAGTAAGTAGTACAACAGTAGTACTATTAAATGCAGTTTGTCAAATTACCCTTTATTTCTGAATACCATCGGGCTACAAATCTCATTTTAGGTGCAAACCATAGTTTTATATTTTGGAAAACTAATTTTGGCACAAGATGTTTTGGAAAACTATATTATTACATTTACCCAACAGCACTAAGGGAGAAGGTGTTGGCATAGTCCAGACGTGAAAGTAATATTGGAGAGAACCTGGGGAGGGGAATAAAGGAAAGATTAAGGTTAAGATTATATTTGACAGGTAAAATCCATGCCTTATTGTGAATTCCAATACCATGCAGATGAAGGTGGGGGTAATGACCTATTTCAAAGAGATCTGGGAAATTAAGGCATATGACGACAGCATCCACATTCTTATCCATTTGTGTCATGAGGTCATCCTTTGTGGTAGGTATGAACCTGATTAGCCAGTAGTTCCTGAACCTCAATATGGTTATTAAACTGCATGAGAGTCACTTTGTCAATAAACCTATACAGTAAGGGCAGGTAGTCAATTGTCATAGAGAGGCATGGGCAACGGGGGTCAAACTATTCTTCTCCCTGAGTAGTTTGATGTTTTCAGAATTTTTTTGTGGTCGTTCAAAGATCTTAATATCTGGTATGAGGCAACAAGCTTAGAGAAATTAATGCTTGATAGAGAGGAGAAAAGAATAATATGATAGATGAGGCTGATGGAGGGGGTGTTCATGAGTGACACGATTGGTTATTTCCTTGTCTCAGATTGCCAGATTCCAAATCCCCTTACTTTGTGGCCAATTTATTACAGGATTGTTAAAAAGGGTTTAATTTGGCTGAAATAGTTTCTGGGTTGTGGTATACAAACATAGTTCTAAGTAATCAACAAGACGCATAGTAGAGTACCTAAAACGTGCTGTCAACACTGTTAAAATAACTCTTTTTGACAGATGGGAAACCCTGCTTTCTAAATATGACCCCTAAGTACACTGTGTTGCCCACAATGTAGGGTGCATGATAATTAAAAGTAGAGTGTGTGTGAAATTAAAGTTGGCATGGTGCTCCAATGACTAGCCCTTAAAAGATGTTTTCACTGGCTGTGATGTTGCTGAATCCTAGAAAATACCAAAGTACAGATTATAAACTGTAATCTGTGAGTTTTTTAAAATCTTTATAAAACATCCAATTCAGTGGTAAGGACAGAGGTTTAATACATATGTAGGAAAAGTACCTTATAAACAGTTACTTTTTGCTTGTCTGAGCCTCCAGTGTGCAAATTATCCTATTGACAGCTGGCCCCACAGTGCTTGACCTTATTGAGATGTGAAAACTGCTCCCATAGCAGAAACAATAGCTTAGGTTTTGTGGAGGTGTTTTTGATTCCCTTGCAGGAAGACCAGTTAGGTGGACCCAGGAGCTATATTAACTTGTAAAGGAACTGTCCATGCTAAGGTGAGATCTGGGGAAGACAAACCTTTGATTCCCCAGCTAGGCTGCCTGTAAATCTAGTTGGAGGGTAGCTACCCCTAAAACCAGTTTTGAGTTCATGTTTCCTGTGCATACCTCTGGCTGGACACACATGCTCTGCACATGAGAGAAAAGGTTTTGCCATCTTGGATTTTATGAATCTGGTGCACTGTTGGATTGTTAGCAGTGGGGCAGATAGGAGTATTTTGGAAAAGTGGGTAGCGTTGCCCCTGGGAACCTTTACCCCATTAATTAGGCAGCAGCAAGGCGTCACCACCCTTCACCCACTAGCTAGTGTCAACCATGAACTTGGCACCCCAAGCAGCCCTCTTCAGAACACCTACAGGATGTGCAGAAGATCAGTAAACGACTAGACCCAGCTCCCTTTTGTACCCAGGATGAAAAAGTGGACTCCAAGTGTCAATTGGCCAACCTTCTGAGTAACAATAGGAACACAACAAGATGCAAATAGTCTTTTTTTAAGTGACCACTTGACATATACCAACGGGACCCAGATTAGACCCTTTTTCTGGCCTCTGCTGTAGTGCTTCGGCTCCAACGTGCCTTACTGAGGTCCTGGGAGTCTTACAAGTGACCCAGGGGTGCTGCTTCAGAAATCCTGAAAAGTTGTGACTCAGAAAATGTTTGGAATACCAAGTTCTCAAAAGCATCAGCGTGACCTCGCTGCAAAGGGGTACGATTTCTCCGAAGCAGCTTCAGGCTTTTCCAGGTAAAGGAATTTGAGCTTCATAAAGGAGCTATATTAAGTGCCGGTTTGTCCGGCATGAAAAGGCAGTCGGAAGCTGTCTCTGGGGGCCGCTGTAGGGTCCCCATGGGTGTGAGGCCGCCAGATGGTGGCCTGTTGGGCACCTTGGGGTGTTGGCTACAGGGTGCTGGGATGAACTGCACCCCTGCTTTCTACTATGCAGGCATGCATTCCGCTCGGAATGCATGCTTGCATTGTATACTAATGCGACAAACCCTGTACTAGCAGGGCTGTAATCGATGACAGCAGGTCGGTCGGTTACAGCTCCTGGCAGATGTCAGACGGACTCAGGTCCGTCTGACATTGAAATAGACCCCTAAATGTTGCTTAGTGGTTTTTTGTGCTATTTTACAATTCATATTTTGTTGTTTCAGTGTCATTTTGCTGATTACAATTCATTCCATTTTTTTAATTTGGTTTGGAATTTTTATTATTTGCTGTCTTGATTTTATTACTGTTTAGGTACTGCATAGATACTATACATTGTCCTACATTAAACCTGTCTGCTCTGTGCCATAGCTACAGGAGCGACTTTTGGGGTTCACCTTGACAGAATAGTGTTAATATACCTTGAGGTGGCTGACTGCCCACCTGAAATATGAATCCTCTTTCTTACAGTATCTCCTCTCTACTATGTCACTTGTTGGTTGTAGAGGAGCTACTTTATATTGTTTTACAACTACCTCTTACAATCTAACAGCAATGTCTGTTTCTTACTAGAGTATTAACCAAGTACATCTTTAAGACTTTCTGAAGACGCTAATGTCAATTGTCAAATGTACATGACAAAACATATTTATCTATGCAGAAATTCAATAGCACAAATAATTGATGTTGGATTACGAAATTCTAGCTCTTCATGGTTCTTTTTAAGTTTGAACACCTAAATTTGATAAGCATCCTCTTATTATGCTCTGTCTTTTTGAAGAATATTGATATTCCTTACTACATTTAGGTGGAATCCAAAAATAAAGTCATGTATTTCTATAAAGACTCCATTCTATGGCTGTGCTAGTGTTCGATACACTGGTGCCCACTCAATTGTCACAATTTACAGAGGAACAGTTGTTAGCCTGCACAATTATTTTTTTCTTTTATAAATCTTTTTACTGATAAATCAATCAGTATGCTTTCTGATTGAAAAGCAGACAGTTTCTCAACTCTCTGGTTTCACAGCAGATCTGGGATAACACCTTTAAGTGAATCATAAAAAAGGAGCTTACAAGTGGCCGCTAGAATTAGTTGCTGGTGTCCTCTCCCTTTCGTCCCGAGGTGCATCATGTGGTACCAATCACAGACGACAAACATGGATGAAGACTACAGATAGGAGCTCCCATGCCCCGCAACTTCTTCCATTGCACCTGCTTGTCTCCTGGCATCTCGGGCTGGACTGTTCGCATGGGGAGAAGGGTCAAGATTGATCTGCATATGGCTGGGTCCAAACTGAGGTGATGTGGTGAGCAAAGGAATGATGGATTAAACCTAGATCTGTGACTGGGGGTGAATGTTTGTTTTGTTCAGCATTCCAATCATCATCTGTTCTTTTTGCTTTTATCGCCCTAAGTGGGAAGGCTATTTTCCGACGTGGGTCCCGTGGTCACTGTACCACTGGATTCAAGCTTTCATGGCTGATGAGGGATGATACCGCGAAAATAATCCCAGGATGTTTTTTTTCAGTTCCGGGAGACTTGGCCTGGCAGTTCGGGCTGGACTGTTCCCATGGGGAGCAGGGTCAAGATTGATTTGCATATGACATATTGTTGGTTCTGGCTCCAGAGGCAGTGCCTGAAAAGCAGGTTGTTCCGAGTGGAGGCAGCCCTGGTAAGGGACAGTGGTAGAGTGGAGCAACAAATACATTTTATCATTAACCTGGCTTTAGGGTTAACTTTGGAACTTTGGAATCTCAGCAAACTGTTCTAATGTGTTCTGCTTTTAAAAAAAATGTTTCCTTGTGTGCTTAATACCGCTTAGGAAGTGAGTAATCAATTCCATTTAAGCTTATGAAGCTTTGATACCTGAACCCCTGGTGATTTAGACACTGTCCCGGGGGCTCAGGGAGGATGGGAGGTTCGACCACTGGAGCGGGAGGGGCCGGCTCAAAGAGAAACACTGGGGCTTTGATTAAAGGTTTTAAGGAGGGCTTTATTGTTATATACGTTTTCTTCATGAAAAGGTAAAGAGTCTCTAGTCTCTGGGTATCGCTGAATGCCGCGGTGCCTTCTGGTCGTGGAAGTCTTTGTCTTGATACGTCTCAATAACAGGATCCCACGTGGTACCGGAAAGAAAAGGAAATCAAGAGAAGGCGGATTACTGCCTGCACTCTGGGTGACAATACACAAGGACCGGGAGTGAAGGACACGCAAACCCCGTGAAGTGCTCCAGTTAACTACGGGAGTGACGGAAGGTGCTCGTGCTCAGGGAAGGGTTTGGTTGCAGGAAGTGTTACACCGGGGGCTGTCTCCGCCTCCCAACCCAACCCGCGACCCGGCCCCGTACCTCTTTAAGCCACGCTCCTCCCGTGGGCGCGTGGCAGGGCGGCTCGTCCGACCGTTGGCCTCCTGGCTTGTCGTTTCCGTCTGCTTCTCTTCCTTGACCTGGTTCCGCGCTGCTCTCCTCATCGATCTCCTCCGCGGGGGAAACGCCGTCCGTCTTCGATGCCGTGCTTCCTGCTTTTGTCGTCACTAGGGGCGTGACTCCACAATCCCAGCCGTCGGCCTTAAAGGAGCCGTATACATTCACCCCTGATGGCCATTCCGTGTCGGGGTCTCCGTCTTCCTCATGCCACGTAGAAGTCTGCGGCTGTTGAGACAAGACGCAAGGTGAAAGGGGGGTGGCGCACCACCAGTCTTTATATTCAGGTGTCTCTTGACAGTCAGACCCGTGACACACCTCCCCCCCTGGCATCTCCCGATCGGGGAGAGGAAACACCCGGGACAAAAAGTCTGCATTTGCATTGTCTTTTCCTTTGCGATGTTGCACAGTAAATGCATAGGGTTGTAAGGACAGAAACCATCGCAACACCCGGGGGTTGTGGCTACTATTTTGGTGCATCCACTTCAGGGGAGCGTGGTCTGTATGTAGAACGAAGGGCTTGCCCTCCAGGTAGTACTTTAATTTGTCAATTGCCCATTTGATTGCCAAGGCCTCCTTTTCGATGGTAGAGTATCGGCACTCTCTGGGGAACAATTTCCTACTGACGTATAGGATCGGATGTTCAACGCCTTCTTTGACTTGTGATAGTACCGCACCTATCCCCTGGTTAGAAGCGTCCGTGGACAACACAAATGGTTTGCTGTGATCCGGCGATATTAAAACAGGAGCCGTTGTCATCGTGGACTTAAGAAGGTGAAAAGCCTGTGAGGCCTCTCTCGATGGGTTACTAAATTCCTTGGCCTTGACGTCTTTGCGGAGCAGATTGGTTAAGGGGGCTGCCAATTCTGCAAAGCCTGGAATAAAGTGCCTGTAATAACCCACCAGGCCAAGAAAGGCTCTAAGGTCCCTTTTGTTATTGGGGAACGGAACTGCTGCTATTGCTCTTACTTTTTCGCTTTGTGGAGCGATGGTTCCTTCACCCAACACATAGCCCAGGTATTTCACACTTTGAAAAGCTGCTCGCGATTTTTTTGCATTGATGTGGAGTCCTGCTGTTTGTAGGGCTTCCAGAATGGTTTGTAAGTGTCTCAGAT
This sequence comes from Lissotriton vulgaris, assembly GCF_964263255.1. Classification (NCBI taxonomy): domain Eukaryota; kingdom Metazoa; phylum Chordata; class Amphibia; order Caudata; family Salamandridae; genus Lissotriton; species Lissotriton vulgaris. The sequence continues at coordinate 617,588,904 of NC_141698.1, forward strand.
GTTCCTTCCAGTTCTGACTGTAAATGACTATGTCATCCAAGTAGGCTGAACTAAAGTGCGAAAAGGGATGTAAGACTTTGTTCATCAGGCGCTGAAATGTTGCCGGGGCGCCGTGTAATCCGAAAGGCAGAACGGTGAACTCAAAAGCACCTTCATCCGTTACAAAAGCTGTTTTCTTTCTATCCTCCTCCCGAAGGGGAACCTGCCAATACCCCTTCGTGAGGTCAATGGTGGTGATATATTTGGCGTCTCCAATTTTTTCAATCAAGTCATCGACTCGAGGAATTGGATACGTATCAAAATGCGAGACAGCATTTAATGCACGGAAGTCCATACAAAATCTTTTAGTGCCATCAGGTTTAGGAATTAGAACAATCGGGGATGACCAAGGACTCTGTGAAGGGCGTATGACGCCCAAGTCGAGCATGTCCTGCACTTCTTTCCGTACAATCTCTTTCCTTGCTGCGGGAATTCGATAGGGTCTTTGTTTTACCACTTCCCCAGGAAGAGTTTCGATGCAATGCTCTGCTAACTCAGTCCTTCCTGGTAAGTCGGAAAATACTGCTGTATACGGGGTTAGAGTCTCTGTCAACTCCTGCTTTTCCTGGGGAGTCAGCTCTGGGTTCACCACCAACTGTTCTAGAGTAGAGATGTGTCGGGCATCCATCTGCCCTACGAAGTGTCCCATCCGGGGTAGGGGTCCCAACCACTCTTTCAAGAGATTGATATGGTAGATTTGTGATTTGTGAGGGGTTAACCGGAGTCTATAGGTAGTGTTTCCGATTTTTTCAGTGATCTGGTATGGGCCTTGCCACTCATGCTTGTTCTTAGTACTGATGGAAGGCAGTAGCACTAGAGCCCATTTTCCTACCTCCAGGGATCTTAATCTTTTACCTTTGTCATAAGATTTCTTGTATCTCTCATGTTGATGCTCCATGGAGGTATAGGCGAGTTCTCTTAATTTACCAAGTCTGGTTCGGAGCTGAGAGGTATATTCCAACATGGACTTTTGCTCCTGGGACGTTTCGTTTTCCCACATCTCTTTAGTGATGTCTAGGAGACTCCGGGGCATCCTACCATACATTAACTCAAACGATGAGCATCCTAGGCTGCTTTGCTTTTGGGCTCTTATCACATAAAGGGCGATAGGTAGGAGCCGATCCCAGGCGGGCCCTTCATCCGTCAGCATTTTCTTTAGTGTTTGCTTCAGAGTCTGGTTGTATCTTTCCACCAAACCATCGGTTTGGGGATGATACACCGAGGTTTTCAAGTGTTTTATGTCCAATGAGGCACACACCTCCTTCATTAATTTTGAGGTGAAGGGAGTCCCCTGGTCGGTCAATACTTCTTTAGGAAAACCTACCCTGCTGAAAAGTTCCACAAATTTTTCAGCGATGGCCGCTGTAGTAGTGTTCTTTAAGGGAAAAGCCTCAACAAACCGAGTGGCATAGTCCACGATTACCAATGCATACAGAAAGCCTCTTCCAGTCTTGGGTAGGGGCCCTATCAGATCCATGCCACTCGCTCGAAGGGGATACCAATTATGGGCATCCTTTGTAGGGGGGCAGCCGGAGGGCGCTGTGTGTTTCTACGTTGACAGACCTCGCACCTGGCACAGAATTCTTGAACATCTTTGTAGATACCCGGCCAATAGAAGTTGCGCAGGATACAGTCAGTGGTTTTTTCCTTGCCGGCATGTCCTGCCATCAAGTGGGCATGTGCAAAGAATAGCACTTGTTCTCTAAAAGACTGGGGAACCGATAGCTGCATTTCTGCTTCTTGGTTGGCTTGTCTATATAGCAAATCGTTTTTGATCAAAAAGCGGGGAAATACTGGAGAGGTCTGATCATCTGAGTTATGGGCGATTTCCCAGGCGTTGAAAAGGGATCTATCTTCAGCCTGAGCAAATCTGAAGCTGCGATCAATAACCCAGGGTTCGGGGGATAGGTAGGATGGGATATGCACCCCCTTCCCTGTTGTGAAAAGGTGTTCCTTAAATAGGGACAGGAATTCTGGATTGTCGGTCCCCAGGATCATATCTTCAGGCAGGGAATCAACTACCCCTACGCTAACAGTACAGGGGTCCCTATCCTGCGGTGTGAGAGTGATGGAGGCCACGGGGTAAGGCTTCACGTCCCCATGGACGCACCTGATATACACAGGATTCTTATGATTCATCTGACCCTGAGTTACGAACCTGGACTGTACCACAGATTGCCTACACCCTGAGTCTAACAATGCTTTTAATTGGAACCCATTCATCGTTATACTCACGTAAAACGTGCTGCCCATTTCGGCGGAATACATCACAGTCCGGGGCAGATACCCCACTTCCATGGGTTCCTCATGGCTCTTCCTTTTTGGACACATCCTGGCGATGTGGCCCCACTCGCCACATTCGAAACACTGTGGTCCTTTTGTCAGAGGAACCATCATACCGGGAGGTCTGAAGGGTCGGGGAGCCTCGAGTACTGGTTTTGGCCTTTTGTCCGTTTTGTTGGTTGGAGTACCTTTGGAGGTCTTTTCTGGCTCCCACGGTATAGACTTGGGTTGGGCCCTGGCATATTGTGATGCCATCTCAATGGCTTGTTCTACTGTCAGGCCTACATGCTGTTTGAGCCAACGCTGGGTCGCATATGGTAACGCCTCCATAAACTGCTCTACATAGATTTTATTCAGTATTTCTTCCTTTGTACACACGTCGGGGCGAAGCCATTTGTCCGCCGCCATTTTTAACCTGAAGAACAGTGTTTTTGGGTTTTCCCCAGAAACCCCTTTCTCTTTTCGGAAGCGGACTCTATAGGCCTCCTGGTCCAGACCTAGATGGTCCAATATGACCATTTTAATAGTCGCATATGGGGTTGTCCCCAGGGGATTCGCTGCATGATAGGCAGATTGGGCTTCGGCGGTAAGGAGAGGGGCGAGAAAGAACGGCCATTTTTCTTCGGGCCAGCTCATGGCCCGAGCTGCCCTTTCAAAGTTTACCAAAAAGGCGTCAGGATCCTCACCGGGTACATATTTTTGAAGGGCCATTCCTGACGGGTGTGGAGTGTGTACACGTCCTTCGCCCGGGGCCGCCTGTTGGACAGAGGGTATGGACTTAAGACCCTCTACGTGTGCGGTCATGGTTTTAGTAAAAAGTTCTCTGTCCGCTTGAGCAATGGACAGCTGGTTCTCCACGGCCCATTCTAACTTCTCCTGCCCCTTTATGAGGTGGTCGATCAGGGTCTCCATCTTGATCTCACGGATGGATGGTGAAGTTGATCCCACTTCTGACACCAATTGTCCCGGGGGCTCAGGGAGGATGGGAGGTTCGACCACTGGAGCGGGAGGGGCCGGCTCAAAGAGAAACACTGGGGCTTTGATTAAAGGTTTTAAGGAGGGCTTTATTGTTATATACGTTTTCTTCATGAAAAGGTAAAGAGTCTCTAGTCTCTGGGTATCGCTGAATGCCGCGGTGCCTTCTGGTCGTGGAAGTCTTTGTCTTGATACGTCTCAATAACAGGATCCCACGTGGTACCGGAAAGAAAAGGAAATCAAGAGAAGGCGGATTACTGCCTGCACTCTGGGTGACAATACACAAGGACCGGGAGTGAAGGACACGCAAACCCCGTGAAGTGCTCCAGTTAACTACGGGAGTGACGGAAGGTGCTCGTGCTCAGAGAAGGGTTTGGTTGCAGGAAGTGTTACACCGGGGGCTGTCTCCGCCTCCCAACCCAACCCGCGACCCGGCCCCGTACCTCTTTAAGCCACGCTCCTCCCGTGGGCGCGTGGCAGGGCGGCTCGTCCGACCGTTGGCCTCCTGGCTTGTCGTTTCCGTCTGCTTCTCTTCCTTGACCTGGTTCCACGCTGCTCTCCTCATCGATCTCCTCCGCGGGGGAAACGCCGTCCGTCTTCGATGCCGTGCTTCCTGCTTTTGTCGTCACTAGGGGCGTGACTCCACAATCCCAGCCGTCGGCCTTAAAGGAGCCGTATACATTCACCCCTGATGGCCATTCCGTGTCGGGGTCTCCGTCTTCCTCATGCCACGTAGAAGTCTGCGGCTGTTGAGACAAGACGCAAGGTGAAAGGGGGGTGGCGCACCACCAGTCTTTATATTCAGGTGTCTCTTGACAGTCAGACCCGTGACAGACACCTAGATCCTGCTTGGTTACAAAAATTTGTTGTTGGTTTTGGTTATATTTTTATCCTCTTATCGACCTGTTTTGGAACTATTTTCCGAACTATTCTACTATACTCTACCTTTTTAGGTGGTGGAGCACATCTTGTTTGGAGACTTTGTGGCCAAGTGAGCTAGATGGTGGTATTGCTGCCCTGCCTCATTGCCCCGTACTTGCCCTTGACGGAAGATTTGGATGTCTTCTTGTTGGTTCAGAGTAAGCCTGTCATTGAGAGACATATCTGTAATTTTCCGTCATTCCCTGGATCTAATTTTAGATCACAGAAATCAATCGAAGGTCAATTTACGACTATGCATACACACCCTCAAATTGGCCAACTTGTCTCTATGGTGTCTACATGAGCATCTGGGTCTCAAGAAGGTCTGTCATCCCATGATGCAACATGCTCTTCCCAATCTAACCTTATCAGCAAAGCCAATAACAAAACGTCCTGAAAGTTATCTTTGATTAAACCTTCTTTGATGGATGCTAATCAATCCCTGTTTAGGAAAACAGGTCAGAGGAAGCTTCATTATTGCTGCCAACTTGTTCCGCCATGAATAATCCTAATCAAAGGCATCAATTTAGAGTCAAAAATGAATTGTGATAACTCTGCAATTACAAATAACAGTATAATCATGGTGGTAGTCCTGATGAATTCTGTCCCTCCTAGTATATCTCAGCATGTTACCATCTCTGATGTCCTCTCAAATACTATCGAGGAGTTGGACTATGTGGCAGAGAAGAAAATTATGTCATTTTGACTCCTACAAGCAAGATTCTTTTGATTACTTGGTCTTTACAGAGGAGTTAGATTTTATAGGTCAAATATTTCCTGATAATCCAAGGGAATATATAGGTACAAACACAAAAGTAATTGCCCAGCCTAGGACCAAAGGGTCCCTTCCGTTGATCAACCCTCCCTGGATACCCCTCCTGCTTATTCTGTCTTAGCAGCTATGAGTGTGATTAGCTGTACTTTAACTAAGATCACTGAGGCCATATTACACAATCAGAATCATTAAATAATCAAACTGTTATATTAAACAATATTTCTAAGGAGATTACATTGATGCACAATGAGCTCAAAGAACTTATATCTTCAGCTAATCCTTCATCTCCTCTTGTTATGAAGTTTCAGGATCTTTTCGAATAGACAACTTTATCGACCTTTCACAATTGTTGCCTCAAAAACGGCAACTTGTTTAGGTATAAATATCTCACAGAATCAAAAGGAGTCTCTTGAAAATGTCCTTGTTTATTTTTTGATCAATAACCGTAAAGGGTTGTTTGGACCCCAATAACTCATCCTCTAGTAAATAGATCATTCAGTCGATGAAAAAGACTGTGGTGTTTTGTCAATTACGGCTCTTGAAGTGACTGAAGAAAGTATCAGACCCCCAATAGTTTTTAATCTTTCAAATTCTGAATTGAACTCTATTGCCAAAATGCCAGCTGTAATGTCAGTGGAATTAACTCCTGCAGATCAATCAGAAGGCTTTCAGCCATTTATGAGTAAAATAGGCTTAAATAAAATGAGGAAATTAAGTAAAAAAGGAAAATCATAATAACGTCAGAGCCACAGAAGGAGTGGCAAAATCAAAATGATTCCCTATTTGTGAAGTACTTAGGGGCTCATTAGGATGGAGGAAGGACCGCCACAGCCAGCCACGCGGTGGCGGTCCTTCTGTACGCCAACCACGAGTTTCCCCTAGCCAAATTAGGATGCGGGGGGAAATCTCACCGTGGCGGCCACAAAGACCAACCGGCACGGAAAGGCCACAGGCAATCCTTAGGATTGCCTGGTGGAGTGGACCTGATCAGTAAAATGGCTTTGGTACCTAGCAGGCACTGTCCACCAAATTACGATGAGGGCTGGAGATAGCCTTTCCATGACGATGGATCCACCAAGGAAAGGCTTGTGTGGATTTGGTTTGGGGGCCTGTTGCGGGCCCCCCTTGTGTTGGGGGAGGCGAGGGTGCACTTGGGGAGTACACATGGTATCCACCTACATTTCACAGCACCACGTGGCAGGCACTGTGTGGTGCCTGCTACGTAGTGCTGTGGAATGCATAACCAGGCATTTCCGCATCACGGCGGGTGCTGCTTTCAGCAGCACCCACCATAATGTTAAACAGCAGAATGCGTCCGCCATGGTGGCGGTCGCATCCTGATTTGTGGTGCGGGACTGCTGCATATATGATAGATGGTCCCGGTTTACACCAGGAGTGCGGACGGACTACAGTCCGTCCGCCATCCTAATGAGCCCCATAGTGTTCATAAATTCCTTGTCCTCTAACCATTTGAAACAGCCAAAGAAGTAATTTCTCAATTGACTCCCCATTCCCAGCTGAAGGATACTCCACTTGTTAATCCTCCAGCAAATGTGAGTAGTCATGAAATTAGATAGTCAAGATACAGTGACTAGTACAGCAGATTTAATGTTGAGAAAAGACAAATACTTTAAGACTATTTGTTCCTCAAAGGATGTCTTGACAGATAATTCTCCAATTTGTTTGTTGGCCACAGAACCTATTCGGTCCGTTCCTTCAAATCCTAATTCTGGGAATACAAATTTTACAAAACAGCCAACTGTGGATCCAAATGAGAACTTGTCATTGGAGTTTTTGTATAAATTCTCTGAAGAAATTCTGTATTCATAAATACTCTTGTGGTGTTAGTAGATAAGTCTAAAAATGACCGACCAGGAGTGGATTTTAAGAGTAATGATGAAGTCAACCATCTGCCTGAGGTTAAGACCCTAAACCTGGTTCCTACCATAAACCCTTGATGACTTATTTACAAGATTTTGCTTTAGGACAGTGCCGCAGGCCTTCCTGCTGTGATGCACTATGGAAAAAGAAAAGGGCAGGAATGCCCCATATCTATCAGATAATGCACATCCCTGTTCTTTTCCCCTGCGCAATGGGCTGCCATGCCCCAACGCAGGCACCTTTGCGCCATAGTTCAAGGGCGCCTGCGTTGCAGGGATGATTGTTTTTGTGCAGGAAGTAAAACCTTCCTGCACAAAAACAGTCACAAGAGGCTCTTTCCTCTTTCTATGTGTGCTGCAGAATATGCCACATATAGAAAAAAGGAAAAACAAGGAGAAAGAAAGGTATTTCTGCTCATTGCGCCTCCCCTGGGGAGGTTTATGTTTTTGGCACTGCCTCAGAATTATGATTCCTCATAAATCTGGGGCAGTGTCAAAAAGCCATGGGTATTGCTGGGAACGCCCAGAGCAGCACACATTGCACAACCCTTTAATGTACAAAACTGCGTTAAATGGAAGAATATTTACAAGGCCACATTAAGCCACGCAAAGTGGCTTAGTGCTGCCTGGTAAATGTGGAGCAGATCCCTGCGCCACAGGAGCATCGCAAAAAGTGAAGCTTCTGTGGCGCAGCCTCATTGTAAATGGGGCTCTTTGTTTTCAACAGTCCACCCTATCAACACTCAGGCTTCCAATCAGCCTCCACAGGTCTCCTCTTTATGTGTAGTGCCATCTTCTAATGGTACGATTTCTAGTTGCAATGATGATTTGGTTTAAGTGCACATTGACTTTTGTCCTCAGTATCATTCTCAAGGGAGACATGACATCCTATGTAGGCAAAATATTTTAACCCTTTTGCAGGAAATTGATCATTTTTCGACTCTGAAATCAGAGGACCTTCTCTCGCAAAGTTTATAATTGATCAGAGTCACATGTACAAGTTGGTCTTCAGCTTTATCTTATTTTTGTCCTATGGGAATCAGTTGCTTAGTGGGATATTGTCATACATGAAGTACAAGATTAAAAATTATTCCACAATATTGCGGGATTTAAAAAAATAGAAATCAAACTTAAGCTGAAAAAATTGTCTGTTTTAAGACTAGTTGCAAGAGGTCGGAAACTTCTATTATAAATGATTTTAATAATCTTAGAATCTGTCCCTCTAACGCATCATCAGAAAAGCAGGGATTTTACATTACAGGGTAGCGAATATTTTAGGTTCGGGAGAATTTCTGCCGACTCATGGCTCGTGTGGAATTGATCCAGGAATAAGGAAGCAGTATCCCTAACAAAGTTATGAAAGCTTCTGCTTATTCTATTAGTGTCTGTTCTTGGAATATTGCCAGCCTTAATCATCATTTGAAAACTAGTAGTATTACTCTTGTTCATTTTTCACTGCTACCAATATTGTTTGTCTCTGGGAATCATGGAGATTGGATGCCTGTTTTATGTCTAACTTTGAGGTGTTTGAAGTTAAAACAATTACGAATAAAATGGATAGGCCCAGTAGAGGGTAAATCACCCTAATTATTCCTAATTTAAAGATGAAATGTTCTGTTTGTTATTTAAATCTTCTGTCATACTTACTGTGCTAATTGAGTTTTTAGACAAATCTAAGGTCTTCATAATGAATATATACTTTCCTCCTTCATAATTAATAGACTATTCCAGTCTCTCTTCTGGTTTACATTTTTAGTAGATCAAAAAGTAACTGGGAAATTATAGGTCAAGCAATGTTTTTTTTAACAAGAACATCTAGTTTTAACAAGACCTTTGTACCTGAAAATTATTGGCTCAGGAGTTTCCAAACTTTAAAATGCACTTACATGCAGAAAATGAGAAGAGCTCAAAAATACTAGCTTTATGAATAATCCTATACGACAACTAAAAAAAGACCTAAGATTAGCATTTTGTGAAAATTAAATATTTAAACAGCAGCAATTCCGGAAGGAATAACACAAATCAATAATTAAGTAAAACTCCAAGACGTTTTGGTAGCTGATAGGATTTAGTCAGGTTATGAAATATAAATCAGGGGACTATCATATGAATCATAATAAATGTAATAATTATCTTGCTAAGTTTTATGATTCCAGTGACCAATCTAAAGTTGGCTACTCTGTCTTTTTGTGACAAAACTGAAATCTCCATAGAAGAGATAAGTCCTATAATTTCACAACTAAAAACCTCTCGGGCTCCAGGTCCTGATGGGATTTTGAATGGCATAATAAAGAAAAATGTAGCAAACTTGTCTATCATTTTAATGTCTAATTTAATTCTATTTTTACTTTGGGTAATTTTTTTGCCAAGGAAAAGCTCTAATTTTCAATCCATGTATAGTCGTGGCCCCAAATCAAAACTTAGTAGGTATCGTATGATTGCTTTACCTGACACTGATAGAAAATCTTTTAGTTATTTATTAGTAATGAAATTGTCAGATTGGGCAGAACTTTCCTGATGATCTCCTCCCACCAAACTGGTTTTAAGTCAGGGCGTTCAACATATTGTTGCTTTAAAAAGTCTGGTGAAAAATAAATGTAATTTTAAAGACAAAAAATGTTTTACTTGTTTGATAAATTATTATGATGTGTTCGATAAGGTTGATCGAAATGCACTATGGTCAAAATTGGCAGGGTGAGTGATTGATAGCGCTCTTTTAAATTTAATTATTGAGCTATACTTGGATACCTGGGTTCAGGTTAAAGTAAGTAACAACAGAGGTGTGATGCCACAAATTTAAATCGCAAATGATTTTAAACAAGGATGCATGTGAGCACCTTTTGTGCACTATATTGTGCTGACCTCTTCCTAACTTTAAAAAACAAAGGGGAGGGGGCAGTCCCAAACTGGAAGATTGTAACATGCCATATTTGGCCTATGCAGATGAACTTGTTTTGTTATCTACAAATTAAATAGGTCAATTAACACTTTTACAAAATTATAATTGAGCAATATAATCTTACAATCAACTATAAAAAGACTAAAATAGTGTACTTTGGGAAACACAAGTTCCCTTTTATATGGATTATTGATCTACAGAAAATTGGGGTTGTAAAAAGTTACGTTTATCCGGATTAGTTATACAGGATACTCTACTCTGGTCTTTGCAGATTGTGAATTTGAAAAGTAAATATATTAATTCATCATTGGCAATTACACGTTTGCTTCCAAATATGGAGGTGGTGCTATTGGTTCAACTTTACTGTTATTAGGTCAATAATAATTTGCCAATTGATTTATGGTTCTATTCTATTATAATGAATTCTTTTATAGCTATCAGTAGATAACTGGAAATTATTTCACACAATTGTGTGAGGAAGTTACTTAGTTTCAGACAATCTACGCCCCATGTAATACTGCAATTGGAACTAGGGCTACCATCTATTTTGGCTCAGAACAACATTAATTACTCAATTACCTCTGTGACTGTGTGCCTGCTAAAGAGAATTCTGTAAATATATGATCAAGTCTTAAATTATCTCTATCAGTAGGTCTATGGGTATGTTTTCAAATTTTAAGGTATCTACTTTTTTGATTAGTTACTATGGGCCAGATGTACGACCAGTGTAAATTGTAACTTGCAACTTGCACTCAATTATGACTCAAAAATTGCGAGACGCAATATACAATGTGTAACAGTGTCAGAGACATTGATTGCGATTCCCAATAGGGTCGCAAAATGCGAGCCTCATGAATATTAATGAGCCACTCACAATTTGCTACCCCACTTGGAATGGCTGGCCCTCCCAGGGATGGTGGCCTGCTGGGCTCAGCAGACCTTCATGTATGGAAATGCTTTTCAATAAAGCAAATCTTTTTAAAATGCAGCCTGTTTCCCTTAAAGGAAAACAGGATGCATTTAAAAAACAAAAATGAATCGTTCTTGTTTCATTTATTAAGAGCAGGTAGTAGTCACTGGGACCACTGTCTGCCCCTCAAAAATATATCCCACCTCATTTGCAGAGGGAAAAGGGTCCCCTGGGGACTCCTTCCTATTTGGGACCGCATTACCACCCTCATGAAGAGGGCGGTAAATTGCGAGTGTTTTGCGACTGCAATTGCGGTTGCAAAACAATCGTACATGACTTGTGAGTCGCTATTAGGAAGGAAATGCCCCTTCCTAATAGCGAGTGGCAAAACACTATTTTGCGAGTTGCAAATTATTTGCGACACGCAAAATAGTGTTAGTACATTACCCAGAGGAAAATTGAATGCACAAACGGGTCGCAAACTCGTTTGTGCATGCACTTTTCCGTCGTACATCTGGCCCTATCTTCCTTCACTATTTCCTCTTGCTAATTTGAAGAGGTCACAGTGTAAAAAGTTAATTAAACAAGAAATTATTTCATCTCAATTTGAATTTGATATTGCGAAGTGTTCGGGGCTAAACAACAGTTGCTATGTTCTAGATTCCTATAAACAGAAAATACAGGATTATTTAGATTCATCAACTGACCCCCTTGTAAAAAAAATGCTTAAGCTTCATCTTTTATATATTCCACTCATTCAGTTTGAGGGTGTATAGAACAAAACAATGACTCAGATGTTGTTATGTCGTTTGGGTCATTAAAGTAAGGAAACAAGTGAACACGTTCTCTGTATTTGTCCTAAATTGTCTGATATTCAGGAAAGATTTTTAAGACCATCGTTTTGAGAGAATAAATTGAGAACAATTTATGAAACCACTAGATTTTCTTTCATTGGGATGTCGGAAAAACTATATTGATTGTGTGATGAAAGTCATATTTATTATCGCAGACTGTTTTAAACCTGTAACTTGATTGCTCCTTGAGGCCCTCACGGGTGAGTAGTGCGCTCTATAAATCCCTGATTGATTGATTTATTAGTGCTGTGTTTTTGAAATGATGCATTTTATTGTTGAATATGTATTGTAATTTGTATTTTATTAATAAACAAAACTAAAATAACGTACTTTTAGGGAAAAGGTCCAAGATATGATCCTGAGACAGGATTAAATTGTGCAAAGATTTGCTGGCAGGTCCATCTCCTTGCGATAGATTCAGGTATGACTGATAAGCCAGAGCTGCAGGCTTTGGAACTGGGGAACCAAGTTTGCATTCCGGCCTTAACTCAATATCCTGTAATTCTGAGAAAATGACTTAATGTCCTGATGCCTAAAAAAATAAGTAATCTGATGGGTGTGTAAAGTGCTCTAACCCCCCGGGCCAAGCTTATGAGATTTAAAACTGCATAAAAAATACTTTTTAAAGAAATCTACAAACATGAACTGGTCAAATAAAGATTGATAATTGCTTTAATCAAAGTCCACATTCCACATCCATCGCAAGTTCTTGTTCAGTTGACAGTGAAATGCCAAGGATTGCCATTGACTTTTGAATTCCCCCTTTCAGTATACTTTCAGCTATACTTGAAATCTACAAAGGCACTGAGGGATTCTTAATGCCACATATTCTTCACCTGTTACTTGGCAGAATTCCATATGGCACCAAAGATGACTCTGAATTTAGATGTACTTTTATAAAAATGGGTGCTGCATGGTAAATTACAAAAACCACAGTTGATGTACAGAATGCAGAACAATGTCATACATTCACCCCAGTACAGAGATCTGGGCCTAAATCCATCTTGCTTGGCAGTTCGGGCTGGTCTGTTCCCATGAGGCACAGGGTCAGACTGATTTGCATATGGCCATGTCTGAACTGGGGTGGTGTGGAGTGCAAAAAAACGATGGATTTAGGCCCAGATCTCTGTACTTCGGTGAATGTATGACATTGGTCTGCATTCTGTCCATCAACTGTGGTTTTTGCATTTGTCACCCCGAGTGGGATGGGTATGCTCAGACGTGAGTCCCATGCTCTCCACACCACTGGATTCAAGCAAGCCGGGCTGAAGACGGCTGGAATGCCAGAAACCTCTCCTCGGAAGCTTGTTTCCAGTCCAGGGAAGGCATGGCTTGGCAGTTCGGGCTGGACTGTTCCCATGAGGCACTCGGTCAGACTGATTTACGTATGGCCATGTCTGAACTGGGGTGGTGTGGAGTGCAAAAAAACGATGGATTTAGGCTCAGATCTCTGTACTTGGGTGAATGTATGACATTCTTCTGCATTCTATCCATCAACTGTGGGTTTTGCATGGTAAATTACAGCATCCATAGAAGGTTAGAATTACTTATTTCTACAGACTGGCAAGGACAGTGCTCAGTCAAATCGTTGACAGAAGAGAGCGGTTTTGGTGTATTGACTTTGTGCAGCCTACCTCCAAGTACTTTTTCTTCTTCCTTTCTCTTTACAGCAGCTTTCTTCAAGGGTTACATAGTTAAGAGCCATTGAGCAAAGGGAGACTGTCCAAAACAATGCATTTCTTTCCTCTGAAGAAGAACACAACTCTTCCAATTCCAAGTTTAACACCTACTGTTCCTAGCTGAAGCTTACTAACCTTGGTAGCAGTTTTGGAACCTGGAGACTCTTCCAGATTCTTCCGAGAACACTATTGCCTTGTTTAAAATATCCTGTTGGACTTTATCGGTTTGAGTAGAGTTGGACCAGCAGGGTCTCCAATTAATTCATGGGAACAAAGAGATACTCAGATTCCTGGAAGTCTTGACTGGCGGACTTGATTCCAGGGGAACCTAAAGACTGCAGCTGAACATCGCTGTTCACTCAATAGCTATTTTGTCCAGCTGTTTGCAGGAGGCCTGAAAGCAAATCATGTGGCACTCACAGGACATGTGGTGGGTGAATGATTTAGAGCCTTAATTTGAGGTTTTTTGGATGCAGGACATCTGCCAACAAGCAGTGGGTACCCAGTCTGCCCAATTTAGAGTGTACAGCCTATATATAAATAATAGATAAGACAGATGGGGCATACACCACTTTTTGACAGATGTCCTGCCTTCGTCAAACTGTAAATAAGGTCTCTAGTCTTGTGATCACCAGAGTGAGCAAGCCTAAATAATTATCCAATTTTGGTATACAGCACAAATTTCACCCTGCCACAGGAAAATAACTATGGGGCCGACGGAAGACTCATTATAAATGGTACGGTTCTTCAAGTCCCCAGACTTAAATCCAACATAATAATCTGATATTGCTCATATTTGTACCACTTCTAAGAAATAGGAGGTGTTACTATTTCTACTGCCTGCAAACGGCACCGTTGTCGAGAAAGGAGAATATAAATTATTAGCTGGCTTGTCCAGAAGGTTTTTCTTAAAAGGTAAAAGAGAAGGAAAAAAATCATTAAGTCATTAAGAACCGCCACCAAATTATTAAGGGTGTTTTCCACTTGATTGTTTGCAAGGCCTTGACTAGCAGTACTTGTCCTTCGGAATTAAATGAAATATAGCATGTGTTCTAACATTGTCACTAGTCACTTCCCCAGTTACTCATGGAGAGCATATTATGCCATGAATCAACATTTCAGGTCTAGGTTTTTGGCTTCCAAGCAGTGGCGTAGCGTGGAGCTACCAGAGGGGTGTTTGCCCTGGGCGTAACATTCTTAGGGGCATTCTTACTGGTGCTTAATTTTACAAGAAAAGTGGAAGGATATGTGCCTTGCCCCAGGCGCTGGCAACCCATGCTATTCTGCTGCTGCCAAGTGAGTAAATGCTGATAGTGGAAAGGGGCAATTCCAAGACAGAACTCAGTTGTGGTAATTAAAGTAGCATCTGTAAATAATTAATTAATTAATTGCAAGTTTATATAGCGCTAGGATCGACTCCCGGAGGAGTATCTCCGCGCTTCGACCGCTGCGAAACCCTTCCTGGCTTCCCTGAGAGATGGTCCCTTAATGGGTATCTCCAGGGTGAGACCAGGCATCCCCGGCGGTCTGGTGGGGCCGTTAGTGCAGATGAGGCAAGCTTATGCCCAGAGTTGCCGAGTGTGATCGCTGATCAGAGTGGGCACCGAGGCGAGAGAATTATCGAGTCCGCTGACCCTGGTCCAGAAACCTGCCGCGTCGGGAATCGAACCCTGGTCCCGGGCCGTCCTTTGCTCTCGGGTCTGCCGCCTCTAACCAGTGAGCCACACTACTGCACACACTAAGGCCCTCGAGTTTGTGGTCTCCTATTTACAGGGACATCTTAAGGATTTTGGAGGTCCTTGGTTCAGGGCTGGACTGGCCGTAGCGGGCACCAGGTGTTTCCCCTGTGGGCTGCCAGGGTGGGGGCCGTTTTTGTTACCAGGGGCCTGCAATGTCGGCTCCCGCTAACAAAATCAGCTGAAACCGGCCCTTGCAAACAGCTCGGTCGCACCCCCCCAACCCCCGCAGGGGGCCGGCCGAACAGTTTGCCAGGGCCAGTACGGTTCCCAGTTCAGCCCTGCCTGGGTCAATCGTATATTGTGAGCCCCTGTTCGGAACGGCTTTGAATTTATAACCCAGTTTCAGCTCTTTCATATCCTCTTTGTCCAGGTTACTAACAGTACACAGGCACACTGGTCTAAATTTGTTTACATCTAACATTTAGGGATAGCGGCGTGTGTTTCCAATACTCTACACAGCAGCAGCTCACTAATATTACTGCAAATAATCTCTGTGACATATATATATGTGAGGTCCTTTTTTGATCTAAAATAATTGTTTTCATAGATGTTGCATGAAACATAAACACAACATTTCTCTGCAAAATGTCTGTAATAGACTCTCACGCATCACCCACATTAAAAAAACAGAAACACGGTATTTCAAACAACCTGTTTAAGAATTATTCGAGGTCACCAGGACAAGACTCTCTGCAGAACAGAGCTGGCTCCATCAGGGCCCCCCTGAAAGGATGGAGACCTCGGCCAGAGTCCACTGTGCCTATGCCTCAAACCGTCTCGGCATATTTAAATGTATCAAAAAGATGCAGCAATCGTTGTTTCAATTGTATGTACAATTAAATGAATTGTGCGTTCAGTCCACAGGGTACTGTAGTAATTTCTGCTGTTCGTTTCTCCGGTGTGTTCTGTTGCGTTTGGAGGAGCTGAGACTATTATTTGGCAGTATTCAAGGGAGCTTGAAGGTATGAAAGCCGCCAAGTTAAAAACGTATAAATTAATAAATACAAATCATTGCTGAGGGGAGGTTGGGGGTTATCTGAATTTGCATTCTCTGCCAAAGAGAGTTAAATATTGACTAATTTGGGCCAGGAGAATAGGATAGCATTTGCAACAGTTAGATTTAATTATCGTCTAGCTCTGGCAGTAATGAAAGTCAAGGGACTGCAACCTCGAATTAACTGCAGTGCTTTTGTGATCAAAATCAAATTGAATTATTGGGGATTTGGTGTAATTTTGCCCTGCACAACAGGCAGCTAAAAAAGTTTTACAAAAGCTAAGTGAAACCAATTTATGCTAAATAAAATGTGTTGCAAGTGCCTGGAAAATATGATATCAAACTTTGAAAGTTGTAGAAGCTCCAATAGTTTATGAAAGGAAAGTAAAGGAACACATTCTAGGTCCTACATGTAGAGTCAAGAATATAGAGAAGATGGAGAACTAAATACTAGGAGCCAGATACACACAAAAGTGGCCATTTGCACCCACAGACTCACTCCTAACCTGTGCACAATTACTACTTTTTGGAAATTCCCAGACATTGGCAGCAGTGAATCACTAAAAGACATACAATGGCTCTCTCTCCCAATGTCACTTGGAGGGCGCATCTCATTAATGAAGATGGTGAGCCTTCCTAAAGTATTGTACCTCTTTTGGAACATCCCCACCTCACTACACCAATCACTTTTCTGAACACATAAGTCTAAGATGATAAGACTTGCCTGTGTGGGGAAACAGCCCTGCATTCTATGGGATACCCTCGCATTACTTTTACAGGAAGGGGATTTGAAGCACCTGACAAGGAGCTATATTATCTATGCGCCCAAACTCACCATGCTATTCACTCGTATTGCCCTATCCCTTTTCTCCCCATCTGGTAACTGAACAAGGCTTCATGGCACTAATCCTTCCCACTTCATTCAGAGGTGTCTCTTCAAGTACCCCATCAACTACTTTATCCACGGTGGATTGCACTACTACAGCATGGCGAGAGTATGTGGGAAAGTATGTCATTCACTCTCATCGGGTTCCTCTGGAATATCACCCCCTATTGCTGATCATGCACGAATCCTTAGGTAGACTCCAACTCAAAAGAAGACATCTAACTCACTGGGGTGATTTGTATTGTGATGGTCTATTCCTTATGCAAGCAGAACACATAGGAGATGTACAGGCTTCTCGCCTAGGCTGTAATAAGAAATTACACATTGCATATGCATTTTGCTCATTATTTCATTAATCCTCAATGGGTGGGAAGTGACAGAGGTAACATCTTTAGGACCTTGTTGTGAAAAAAGGTCTGGCTCTAGGAGGGTGTTTCTTTAATGGTCACTATGTGCGTTTGGTATATATTCACATAACTGCCTTTCACAAGAATATAAAAGAAATCTTTTATGCAATTTCCTGCTTCCACATTCTATTAGTATAGTACTGTTTCTTAGCTGGTTGAATAGCAGGTCCAAATTGTGCTCTCAGTTGCTTACCAATCACCTTGTCATCATAAAACTTGGATTCCGGCACTGAGCATTTGCAGCTCTTACTTCCACATGATCATGCAAAGGCAGGCGCGGTTCTTCTAGTAAGGCGTAGGAGCGTCGCCCTACTGCTTTATGAGCAGTGCAGAGGAAAAATAAAATGATAATAACAAATCATTATTGCCATTTTATTTTTCCTTCCTAGGTGCAGGGCGGAGTTGGCCAGAGCAGGGGCCAGGGGAGGAGTGGTGAGCACACTCAAAGTGGGCATGAATGTTTGACCGGCCGTCTTGGGCCGGCCAAACATTCATGCACACTTTGCATGTTCCCCACCAGGCTATATTACACAGCCTTGGGGGGGAACATGCAGAGGCTCCTTGTCCCAGTCTTAGCCCCGAACCACAGTGCCCAGACCAATCAGCAGCGTTATGATTGGCTTAGGGACTCTGGAAGCCCGGGTTTTTCCTGCGAGGAGGAGAGGCAGCGACTGGGACACGACCGGCAGGTATTTATTTATTTATTATTTATTTATGCGATTTTCTATAGCGCAAACTTTACCCGAAGGTGTCAGAGCGCTTTACCTATGCACCAGTTGAGAAACATAAGGACTTAGGATTACATGCGTTACAAAAAGGATACACACGGAAAAAAATTGCAAATGTACAAGATGTAAAGTCACACAAGGAGGCGATACATGTTGATATACTCTAAGATGGCATAAAGGTCTACTGCATATACTAGTGATTACTCTATATACATAGGGAAGGGATGGACATGGATATACTCTAGGAGTCACATAGAAATGGAAGAGAGCACAGCGGTCTACTGCATATACTAGTGATTAGAGTTATCTCTAAATACATAGGGAGGGGATACACATGGATATACTCTAAGAGTCACATAGAAATGGAAGAGAGCACAACGGTCTACTGCATATACTAGTGATTAGAGTTATCTCTATATACATAGGGAAGGGGTAAGACTGGATATACTCTAAAAGTCACATAGGAATGGAAGAGAGCAAAGCGGACTACTGCATGTCCTAGTGATTAGAGTTATCTCTATATACATAGGGAAGGGATACACATGGATATACTCTAAGAGTCACATAGAAATGGAAGAGAGCACAGCGGTCTACTGCATATACTAGTGATTAGAGTTATCTCTATATACATAGGGAGGGGATACACATGGATATTCTCTAAGAGTCACATAGAAATGGAAGAGAGCACAACGGTCTACTGCATATACTAATGATTAGAGTGATCTCTATATGCATAGGGAAGGGATATGACTGGATATACTCAAGGGTCACATAGGAACGGTAGATGGTACAAAGATCTACTGCAAATACTAGTGATAAGAGATATCCCTATAAACAAAAATAAGCACACATAGTAGAGGCAGAGTTCCCTTAAGTGGGGTTGTAGGGGGGACGAAGTCACAACACCAAGGAAGGGTGGCAGGGAATCAAGGGTAGGGAGAGAAGGCAATGCATAAAAGGGAGGAAACATTTGAGGAACATCAAGGGGGAAACGAGGGAAAAGGGTAAAAGACGAAGGAATGGGCAAGAAGACAAGCCGGGGACAAGAGAAAAACGGCCGAGAGCAGCAGCAAAATGGCGGGCAGGAAAAGTGAGGTGGTCCATGAGAGTCTGTGGTCCACCAATACAGTGCCTCAAGTGTTTCCCGTACCAGGGTGAGTAGTTAAGGTTATCCAACACTCCGATGTATCTTATAAGAGTGCCCCTGGCCAAAATGAAAGAGCCCTGTTCGGCCTGATGCCTGCTTGTAGACAGAGACGGTTGGTAGGAAACATTGTCCTGATATTTCCTACCACAGTCATGGTGCAGGCATGTGGTATTCCTCAGCACGCTGTGTGGTAGGCTGGCGCGCGCACACCACCATGAGCAGGTCCGTGGAAATCCAGATCAGTCTTGCGTGACCCCGGGGAAGTCTGGTGATGTCGACAGCCTCAGCGCTCCAAGCGGAGGAATCCAGAAATTCTTAAGATCAGGGGCAGCTTTTGGTGTGTGAGGGCAGTGAGAGTTGGGTTCAGAAGGTCAATAGGGGGAGCCGATCGCCAGCTGCAGGTCGCCGCCAGCCGCCATTTTAAGGTCAGGCATGCGCGGGAAGGGATATCGTTATTAGGACTACCTCCAGTGAAATGTCGCAAAGGTTGCCAGCATTTCTTTTTTTTAAACTCTGGCATTTTTCATTAATCGGCTCTCTTTTCGGTGATGTTTATCAGGGATGTTTTTTAAAGCTGTAAGCTCATCCACCACCCTGCCAGGGGTTATATCTGTCAATTAAGAGAGTAGATTGCCAACTGAGGTACCTTGGAGATTTCATAACCCTCTTTTTAGTCTATGTTCAGTGTGGCATTTGAGATTACTTACTGTGTGTTTCAGAGATACAAAAATGGAGATCTGACCATGGTATGTGGAGTATAGAAATCAATTCAGCTATAAGAAGCACAGAGACCAACACACTATCAAGCAAA
The DNA here is from genome assembly GCF_964263255.1 of Lissotriton vulgaris. Classification (NCBI taxonomy): domain Eukaryota; kingdom Metazoa; phylum Chordata; class Amphibia; order Caudata; family Salamandridae; genus Lissotriton; species Lissotriton vulgaris. The sequence continues at coordinate 617,608,831 of NC_141698.1, forward strand.
TGCCCTTGCTTATCTATAGGATCATTAATTAACTGTGTGAGCTTCAATGCACTAAGATGCTCAATGCGAGGCCGGCCATAAGAAATATCAAATTATTTTGCCCAGAAATTAATGTCACCCAGTATCATGACTTCATAAACATGCTCTGTCAGAAAGAGTATGAGGTCACTGAACTGGGAGTCTGTATAAGCCTGCTACTATAATCCGCTTGTGGGGAGAGGAGACGCATTTGCAGGCTTCTGATTCAAATGAGCTGTATTTGGCATTTTGATGGGTTTGGCCTCCAATTTACTCCTGGAAAAAATAGACATGCCTCCAACTGAAAATTCCTCTCTTGTTACTAATGAGATGAATTTAATTCTATGGCAGGATTCTGAGGCGGAGATTATGTAAATGCCACAACTACATCTGCAATGACTCAAAGCATACACAAATTACATTTCCCTTGAGCATTGAGCTCAGCAGCAAGATAAGTAGCTGATCTTCTCAAATCTTTTTATTATTAGCATATGTATGCCGAAAGATTGTGTTAGATATTTCCCTGTGTTGTATATTATGCTTTCTTCTGTAGTTTTTTCCTTCTTTTGTCCTTGTTTGGAGCCAACTGGTTGCACTCACCGCCTCTATGTGGTTGGCTCCTCTACCCACCACGGGGCGGGATCATGATTTAGCTAGCTTGGGCCACATGCGGAGCAGACATGTATGTAGGAGACACATGTCTAATCAGGCCTCACTGACTTTGTGGTTCAACTCCATTCATAAGTGTGCCTACAGACTCCGGCCTGCTCAACTTGCTTGACATTAAAGCCTGCACCATTGATACCATAAGGGTCTATAACTTGCTTTTATACCTCTAGAGGTCTTTATGAGAGCTGTGTTGTTTCTTCAGCATTCTGCTATAATTCCTGTTCCTCTGTGGTCTGTGAGTAGTCAATGAATCAATCAATCATATCATTTGTAAAGCGCACTACTCACCCATGAGGGTCTCAAGGTGGTAGGGTGGGGAATGTTGCCACTGCTCGAAAAGCCAGGTCTTGAGGAGTTTTCTAAAGGTCAGCAGGTCTTGGGTCTGCTGTAGGTGGATGGGTAGGGTGTTCCAGGTCTTGGCGGCGAGGTGGGAGAACGATCTGCGGCGGATGTCACTCTTCAGAAGCGGGGGACTGTGGCGAGGACGAGGTCGACAGAGTGGAGCTGGCGGGTGGGGGTTGTAGAAGCTGAGTCGTCTGTTGAGGTCCTCTGGTCCGGTGTTGTGGAGTGCCTTGTGTGCATGGGTGAGGAGCTTGAAGGTTATCCTCTTGTTGACCGGGAGCCAGTGCAGGTCTCTCAGGTGGGGTGTGATGTGGCTGCGGCGAGGGATGTCGAGGATCAGGCATGCAGAGGTGTTGTTCTCGAAGTGGAAGTTCAGGTCCTCCAGGAGGATGTAGTCCATGGAGGCGAGGGCATGTGTACTGGTGAAGTGGGCAATGGAGTCGCTGAACTGTGGTCGGGGTCCAGGGGGTCTGTAGATGAGGGTTCCTCAGAGGGTGGTGCTGGGGTCAGTGTAGATATGGAAGTGCAGGTGATCGGCGGTGCTGAGGGTGTCGTCGGTGTTGGTCAAGACTCTGAGAGTGTTCCTGTGGACGATGGCAATTCCTCCTCCTGCTCCGTTGGTTCGGTCCCTGTGGGTGATTTTGTAGGCTTCCGGGATGGCTATGGCTATGTCGGGTGCCGAGGTGGGGTTCAGCCAGGTCTCCGTCAGGAAGGCGACGTCTGGGGAGGTTGAGTCGAGTAGGTCCAAGAGTTCAATGGCGTGTTTGCAGGCAGAGCGGGTGTTGAGAAGGATGCATCTGAGGTGATTAGGTTCTTTCCTGGTCGGCAGCATGGTGGGGCAGATGCTTGTGAAGCTGCAGTTCTGGCAGCTGAAAGCTCTGTGGGTGGGCTGCGGGGCGGCCAGGAAGCAGGTGTGTGATCTTCTGGTGTTGAGTGCATGGAGGGTTCTGGCATCGTAGCGCTGTCGGTGTCGTGGCATTCACGGGGTTAAGGGGTCCTGGCACTGGGCGTGGTACAGGTGCGAATGGGCGCAGACGGGCTTGCCTTAGGCGCGCCTCCGGCGCACCAGCGTTGCGCCCGCTGTGCGGCCTTGCTTAGCCTCCATATGAGGGAATGTGGGAGGAAGGGGCAGCTGGAAGGCGTGGGCGGGGCAGCGAATGGCATTGCAGGGGTGCGGGACTGCAGGGACGCAGCGGCAGGAAAAAACCGGCAGGGCCGCAAGAGAACTGGGCACAGGAAGGAAAAACAAGTTTAGGCAAGAAAACAAGTACAGGCACAGTGGAATAAAAACAAGTCTGGGCAAGAAAGCAAGCATAGGCTGAGGAACCGGAATTGACTTTCGGTTCAGCGAGCGATATAGTCGCTGTTTGTAATTAGCGTGATCCATCTAGAATAATAACGAAGAAACACAAATACTAATATACACACGAAACGCAGTAATTTAGGAATTAACATACACCATATTGCACGTTTTTGTACCTGCCTGACTCGACCGACGCCATTTTTTGGCCTCGCTCGATCCCTGCATTAGCAAGCCCTATCCTTGCATTTTACTAAAGCAGTTCCCCTGAGAAATAGCCCAACTGTTGCAAGCTGCTGTTTCTGCACGTTAGGCCTGTCAAGGTTATAGGTAGAAGGAGGAGGCTGGATAAGCACATTCCGAGGGGTGCTGCGCGGACTCTCTCGGAGTTAGCAGAAGGGAGTCACCCTCGCGACCTTGCTATAATGAGATGAGTTAATTCAAGAGCGCTTTGTCTCCCATATATGGTCTTTCCCTCTGCACCAACCTGTACCAACTTGTATTTTTCCATCTTGGGTAACGGTTTTGAAATGTAACAGTATATATGTGATGTTCTGACAATGTCCCAGCAGTCTTCTTGGCGGACCTCGTGGGGTTAGGTCACAAGGAGCTCCTCTGGCAGAGTTTGTTTGTTATAATAAACGATTGGACCTTCTACACTGCCAACTGACTGATTATTGGTAATTGGTATTGGGCTAGTTGTAAGTATGGCTCTAAGTGGGTTGTAATAATAATTTTCGGTACTTCAGTTGGCGACTCTGCCGGGACTCCGCGTTGGGGTCATCCCTCTGTAATCAGAAAAGGAACGGGACATTGAAAGGGGCGATTTTGATCGGGGGAGTTGAAGAATAGACCAAAGAATTTGGGGTCTGCTCCGCTCTCCCCATCGAGAGAACCTCAGCTTCTAGTGACCCACGCCGGAGTCCTTCGGGTGTAACCCGAGAACCAGCCACGTTGGCATTAACGGGAATTGGCAGTGGAGAACGTACAATCAGACCTGTGTGCACCAGGTGAGTGTCTTGTCTTGTCTTGTGTTGGATATTTTTCGGATTTTGGATTTGAGACTTGGCATTTGGTGACCTTTGGTCATGGAGAATTTTGGCAAAGGGGTCTGACGGGGCAGCACTGAAACTGCACGTGCGGACGCCCCTGTTTTGGATTGTGAAAGAAACTAGAGATTGAGACCAGACGCCTTGGAGTAAATTGCGGTTTTCACCAGGCCGGACTACTCTCGGGAACGCCGACGGCTGAGATTGGGTAGCGCTCGGACAGATCTGGAGCGGCGCTTGAAAAAGCGGGCTCAGCCAGAATAGTTCGGGAGGTGAACCATGAATGCTGTCGGATGGCCCGTAGGTCGGTCTGTGGTTTAGAAACCTGTGTGGCTATCTCTGGGCAGTCAAAGGACAAGACTGTTGGACGTTGTCATTTTTGAGCTTTGAAGTTCTGGAAAGGGTTCTCCATAGGTGGGAGTCGACAGGCTCCACCTCTTGTTTGCAAATATCTGTGTTCTTTTTCGTCTTACATGCTGATGTAAATTGAAGATTCGTTTTCGTGCTGTGGTTACTTTATTTGTGTAAGAGTGAATTTGAGTGCAGACATGGCCATGTGTATGAGAGTGTTGTGATTAACAATTTTTGATTCCTTTTCAGCTCTATTTTGATAAAAAGGGGCGGTGTCGTGCTTCAGTAAACTATGCTTTGGCTGTGTTCATCGAGGGAGCACGAGGTTGGATGAAAGCAAGCCATCCCCTCCTGAGGGGACTCCTAGCCATGATATGTATTGCAAGCATGGCATAGGGCCCCTCCTCTTTAATACCTTGTGGAACAAATACACTAAAGATAATGTAGAACTACAATGGCCAAAGACCGGGTCTTTTGATGAGAAAAAAATCCAGTATTTGCAAGAATGCCTGTTTGCTAAACGTAGTAGACAGGCAATGTTTGATACCCTTAATAAATGGCAGAAAGAGGCAAAGCGGAGACGCATCCGGTCTGAAAAACTCCTGAAGATACAGCAAGGGCAGACTGTAACTCAGAAAGCCATTGCTCATGACAAAAATAAGACCGAGCAGAATATTGAGTATGCAGACAGACAATTCAGGTTGGAGGTATATAAGAGTTATGTGACACAGAATGAGGCAGAAGATGAGATAGAGGATTTGTTAGATAAACGACCTCCCCCACCGTATGCACCGCAACGCATATACCCTGCGGTACCCCTTCAGATGGTGGCTGTGCCCCAAGCCTCCGCACCGGAGGAAAACGTGTCTCTCACTTCCTTGGGGACTACCCGTGCCCCACCTACCTCAGTGAGAGACCTGGCTACCCTCATCCCTGATCCCAGACAACCCCCGGGAACGTCCCATATGGTGTTAGCAACTCCAAGCCCCATATGGACCTCCCAATCGGCCAGTACAACACCCGGAGATCTGGGGCAAACACCGAAGGGGAACCGGGAGGTCCGAGCAGTAAACGATTATTCACTAGAGCCTCTGTAGGGTACAGCGAAAAAGAAGCAGTAGCAGATCAGGCAGCTAAATGGATGCGGAACAATATGTACACAGTAGCTGATGTGTGGAGCACTATTAAAGATTTGGAGCCGGTGATGCAGCAGCATGCCCTATATCAGATGTCTTGTTACCTCATCGATGGCCCCTCAGGCATTGTATACTGTCCGAGACTGGACTCATCAGTTTAATATGGATCCACAGGAGGTATACAAGAATGTCGACACATTAGTGAAATATCGAGGTAGAATGTTCATAAAAAGCCCCAATTGGACTTCCCAGCATCCCATGCGAGAAGTGCACCCTATTTTTCATCCTGAAATTCCTGAAGCACGTGATAATGCTGACCAAGTTGTAAGAGCTTGAGTAGAGGCCCGGTTCCAGGAGCAATGGGTGTACACTCTGTGGAAGCGAAGTGAGGTTCTTGCCCTTAAATCCCAACTGCCCGATCCCCGCAAGAATCCCACCGCCTACTACAAGGAACTGACCGAAGCTGCGGCCTCCGCTGTGATGACCCTGGCAGATGTCGAGCTATTCTTTGGGTTACTAGTTCTGCTTGATATATGGTGGCAGGTGCATGACGCCGATCATGCTGCGGAACTAGGGGGGACTTGGAACGAGTTGAAGGATTGGGACCGAGATCGAAAACCTGGGGATAAGCCTAGAAACGAAATCACCTCTTTGCCAGCAAAAATAATAGCGTACATGCATACCCTAATTCCTCCAGGAAAGGGTGACTGGGACAAACTGACAGCTTGTAGGCAGAAAAAGGATGAAGTGAGTTCGATTTCTTTACCAGGTTTGAAGGGGTTTTCATTGACTTTAGTGGGCAGGACCTGGCCACGTAAGGGGGAATCAGGTTGTTCGTGAATAGATTTGTTACCAATTTGGCACCGGAAATTTCTGCACGGTTGCAGGCCGCAGAAAGCACCTGGACTACCTCCACTCCCTCCGTGATTTTGAGCATGGCCCAATATTACGGGCATAGCGAGAACGAAAGCAAGGATAAAGTAGAGAAAAAGGCCAAGGATCTTAAAACACGGGTGCTGCTTCAGCAAGTTGTCTGAGGACAAGGAGGAGGGAGAGGAGCCAGAGGGCCCGTGTCCAGAGGGGGGGAACAGGCAGAGGCACAGGCGGGGCTCAGAGTGTAGGGATAAACCAATGTTCCTATTGTAAGCAGGAAGGACACTGGAAAGCGCAGTGTCCGTTATTACTTGCCCAGAATGGGGCAATCCGAGTGCAAGGACGAGGACGATGTGGCCCAGACCGGAGTGATATGCACAGAGAAGAGGCACCAGGCAAGTCCGAACGGAATCATTTTGATGGTCACCAAGATAGACAATATTATCATGATGATTACTCATTCGAAGATCAGGATGGGTATGTCCACCCATAGGACAGCCAGGGACAGAGTAGGGGCCAAGTGTCGATCCCAGTCAATCAACAAGGACCCTATGTGAGAGGGGAATTGATGGGGACTTCTGAGAATTTCCTAATTGACACAGGGGCAATGAATAGTTCAGTTGCTCGATCATTGGTTCCAGGGGCGGCTCTGTCCGGGCAAAATAATGTATCCGTGGGATTTTCAGGAGTCCCAGTAGTCAGTCCCATCTCTAAACTGCTTCCCTTCACGATCGGCCCTGCTACTGTTGAATCACCTTTTCTGCTAACTTTGCATTGTGGTGAGAATTTGTTGGGCTTAGATATGCTGAAAAGGTTGAATGCAAAAATATACTGCTCCCCTGATGTGGTTTATTTGACGATACAACCCCACACTGACTGCATGAAACAATGTTTTGATAAAAATGAACCTCTTCCCCCTGAGTTTAACAGCATTCCCGCTGCTTATGGGCAACAGGAGATGCGGACATGGTTAAGTTAGACATCCCGCCAGTCCATATCACATTGAAACCTGGCGCAATAATACAGCGCATACCGCAGTATAAGATCTCACCAGCCGGTGAACGGGCTTTACTTTCAATTATTCAGGATCTCATTGATAAAGGGGTAGTGGAGGAGACAGCTGCTAATATTTGTAATAGCCCAATACTTCCAATTTTTAAGAAGAGTTCTGATTCTGACCCACAGGGAAACGGTGATGCTTATCATTTTGTGATTGATCTGAGAGCCGTTAATAAGATTGTTGTACCGCAGTATCCTGTGGTAACAGACATCACCACTATCCTTACGATGATTCCGCCCACTGCTCAGTATTTCTCGGTCATATATCTGAAGAATGCTTTCTTCAGTATCCCTATCCACCCCGATAGCAGACAGATCTTCGGATTCTCGTTATCTGTCCGAAGCTTCAGATTCTGTCATGCACCTCAAGGCTATACTGAAAGTCCGAGCATCTATAGTCAGGCCCTTAAGGCTCTGTTGGATGATCTAGTCTTGCCCGAGGGCAACATGCTTTTGAAATATGTGGATGACCTGTTGATCGCCTCTGACACAGAAGACGGCTGCAAGGCAGCCACTGTTAAATTATTGCACCATTTGGTGGCGAAGAGGAATAAGGTGTCCTTGTCTAAGTTCCAATACTGTCGACAGAAGGTAACCTACCTAGGTCATCTACTGTCGAAGGAGGGTAGGCGATTGACTCCTGAACGCATTACTACCATCTCTAACATGTCTGTCCTTTGCAGTCAGCGCGAAGTTCGTGCCTTCCTTGGCATCACCTCTTACTGTCGCCAATGGATACCTAATTTATCTCTTCTCGCTAAACCTTTGTTGCATCTAACCACTAAAGACATTCATGAACCCCTCCCCTGGACGGATGAATGTCAGCATTCCTTTGACTCTTTAAAAACTGCTCTCTGTTCTGCACCCGTCCTGGGTACTCCTGACTACCATAAACCCTTTGTACTACATGTGCATGAGGTCGACGGTTGCTCGCTTTCAGTGTTAACGCAAGAATTTGGTGGTAAGCAAAGACCTTGCGCCTATTTGTCGGCCACATTGGACAATGTCGCAAGAGCACTTCCTAGCTGCCTGAGGGCCACTGCAGCTGTCGCGCTGGCCATCCGGCAGTCGGAAGGACTCGTTCTAAATTCCAACCTAACAGTGATGGTGCCGCACGCTGTGGACACATTACTAAACAAAACTAAGACACAGCACCTTACGAGCGCACGCCTCAATGATTATGAATTGACACTATTTGCTCCGCACAGCACGATTACACGATGCGCCACGTTAAATCCAGCTACATTGCTACCACTCCCTACGAGTGAAACTACCAATGATATACATGATTGCATATTTCGAACCGAAGAAGAAACGAAGGGTAGGGTTGACCTTACCGACATTCCTCTATCTGACCCTCAGGGGGCGTTATATGTGGATGGGTCCTGTTTCAAATTAGCAGATGGAACAACAACAGCTACGTATGCAATCACGACCTTGAAGACAGTAGTTGAAACATTTCGAGTGCCTCACCGGTCAGCTCAAGCTGCTGAACTAGTGGCGATGTTACGAGCCTGTGAATTGAGTGAAGGGCTTGAAGTTAATATCTACACAGACAGCCAATACGCCTTCGGTGTGGCCCATAGTTTTGGGCGGCTGTGGAGGGAACGGGGCTTCCTCACCTCTCATGGTCAGAAAATACAGAATGGTCCCCTGGTGTTACGATTGTTGGATGCCCTCACTCTACCCAAGAAACTAGCCATAATAAAATGCAGTGCCCATAAGGCAGTGGTGGATGAAGTAGGGTAAGGGAATGCTTTTGCAGACCAGGTGGCCAAACAGACAGCTCAATCTACAATGTCGACTATGTTTGTAATGTCTTCTGCAAGGTGGGTGGAGGAATCTGAATTGTTCGATAGTACCATAGAAAATGTGAGGGAATTACAGAAGGAAGCCACCCCGGCTGAATTAGAGCGATGGGAAAAGGAAGTGGGAAGATTGGACGAGAATAATTGTTGGGTTGATTTGACAGAAAAACAGAGATGGTTGTTACCCAATGTCTTGGTGCAGGCCGTTGTAACTATGGCCCACGGTCCTGCCTATGTAGGAGCTAGAGGTATTTGTGGCCTGTTAGACCCAGTATGGAATAACCCTAACATACAAAGGATTGCTGTCCGTTTGGTCCAATACTGTATGGTCTGTCTACAACACAATCCGGGGAAGGCAGAAAATGTTTTGAGTGGGAACTTTGCCCCTCCAACGTTACCCTTTGAAGTGCTCCAGATGGATTATATCCACATGGAGCGCGTCAACAATTTGAAATATGTGTTAGTAGTGGTTTGTGCTTTCAGCAAATGGGTTGAGGCCTACCCCACGAAAGAGAACACTGCCCTGGCTACAGCAAGGGCCCTTCTTAAAGAGTTTATACCACGCCATGGTTTGCCCCATTTGATCTGGTCGGACAATGGGGGGGCATTTCCATGGGGCCCTTGTTAAGCATATTTGCGATGGATTACAGATAAAACAAAAATTCCACGCAGCCCGACACCCCCAGTCAACAGGGCTTGTGGAGAAGTACAATGGGATTCTGAAACTGAAGATGGCTAAGATTCAGGAAAGCACAGGTTTAAAATGGCCTGACACCCTGCCCTTGGCCCTCATGTCATTGCGAGTTACCCCTCATTCTCGCTCTGGTCTTTCTCCTTATGAGATAACCTTCGGGCGACCAGCTAATATATGGGGGGTACCCAGACCACGGTCCTTTTCTGATATCGAATACCCTATGTTGATCGATTACCTGTATGCCCTGACTAAAGATCTCTGTTCTATTCATCAGCAGGTAGCATCTGTACTGCAGCCACTGCCAGAGGGCCTCGGACATCGATTGGAACCTGGCCAGTGGGTGCTGGTTAAGAAGTTTGACCGAGACTCCAGCCTAGCTCCAAGGTGGTCCGAGCCGCATCAAATTCTGCTCGCAACCCGGACGGCTGTAAAGGTGGATGGGAGAAAGCACTGGATACACGTCTCCCATCTGAAAAGGCTGCCACTCCCGCTTCCTTATGATCAGCGATGCTCTGGGGGAATTTCGACCCAGGAAACCGAGAGAGCCACTGCATTTGTACCCTTTTCCGACGCCTGCGATGTAGAACAAAGGCAAGAAGATGGAGTGACGAGATCGGGTGAACCGGTCTCTGCTGAACCTGCAATTGCTCTGAATCCTGTCATTGATACCCCAGCAAGCGAAAGCCCTAATGAAGGAGAGATACCTTCTGTGCTGTTTTCTGATCAGGAGATTCCGGGTCATGTGCGATACACCCTACGGCCAAGAAAGCATCACGCGCCTCAGACCCTACTGCTAGGAGATAAGGAAAGACTTGATTGAGTAGTCAGGGTTTGCTAAATTTCAGGTCTGAGGCACTGAGCGAGACACTGGACTGAACTCGTTGAGAGCTGGAACTTTTGTTACTGTGCTCTGTTCAGAAAGAAAGACTAACACTTGTGAACGGCCAGGTTGTACACCAGGATCCCTTTGACCACGACGTTTTGTTTTCTTGAGATGAACGATAGCAGTCTGCCTGTGAGACTCTGACGGACACAGGGAGAAGAACCCTCTGGCAGGACGGACTGCTAGGCCCGAGTTTAGTTTTGGACTTTTAGCTAGGAATGTACCCTTTTGGTCGTATTGTACTCGAAGAAGAACTTCCCATTGCACCACGATACTTGCCATTTTATGAACCAATGTTTTCTACGTGGACCACGCGGGTAAAAATTGCTTTTGTGTTGGTAATAACAGTTATATTAGCTATTTTTATGAGCTTATTCAAATATTTAGAATATAAATACCCCTTGTAAACTCTTCTTCCTTCTACTGTTGCCCCACCTGAACATTTCATGTTCACCTTAGCACCCCACAAAGAACGACATCGCCAGACTTATGTGAAAAATGTATTTGTAGAAATGCTCCATCAAACTCATAGCGCTACCAACACCACCAACTGTTGGGTTTGTGGGCTCTTGCCATCTGTTATGCATAAACATGACCTGTTTCTGTCATTGCCCTTGTCCTACTTAGGAAGTTGTGAAGCATGGTTTAAAAAAAATTCTGCTATGTAGAAAATCCCAAACAGTACACCGAGAAGGATTACAGTATGATCTTAGAATACATCGAAAAACATCAGGGATTTGACCCAGAGGGAAATGGGGGACAGGGATCGTTGGATCCAGAATCCTGTATGAACCTATATACCGAGAACGAAAATAGTACCTGGTTAAAAGATGAACTCTACGATTTTGCTAACTTTAATGATTGCAGTATTTCCAACACTTTGTTGTCAGAAATGTTACCAGTGAGCGTACTGTACTCATTCCCATTTTGAATACGTCTTCTGATTTCTGTGTACAGGGGATGGGACATGTACAGGTTGGTTACAGTGTCTGTAACTATACTTATCGCATGAAAATATTTAGTAGCCCGCCACTGTTGACATCACCAAATGTGTATTTTGTATGTGGGGAAAATGCTTACACTTGGTTGCCCCGAGGTTGGGCAGGCCAGTGTTATCTGTCTTTCTTGTACCCACCTGTATATATTGCACCAGACTATCATAGAACACACCAACTCCATCACGCTAGAACAGTACCCAATAGGCAGCATAGACAGCTCGTAGTGACAGAAGTCGATCAAACTGACACCTCCCTACAGCAGTTTACGGACTTTAGTAAAGGATTGGTCCCTTTCTGGGGACCCATATTCAAGAGCAGTGAAATCAGGCGGTTGCCCAGGATAGTAGAGAATGTCATTGATATCACCACAGATATCATGACCAATATAACAGTAGAGCTTCAGGCGACAAGACCGGATGGTTCTGGACGTTATCTTGGCTGATCGAGGTGGAGCATGCCGGGTAATTGGCAGCTCCTGTTGTGTGTATATTCCAGACTCTGCCCCCACAGTTCATTTGGCTATCCAAAAGTTGAATTGCATCGCGGCTGAAATGCACACCGATAATGGGTCCTGGTCACTGTCTGGTTGGTTCTGGGGGCTCCTGACAACATGGGGTTGGAAACTATTGTTGATACTGGCTGGGGCAGCCGGTGTCATTTCCACTTGCTGCATCCTTGTACAATGTGGTCCGGCCTGTTGTTCCTATTGTGCCACTAGGGTGACGGTCATGTGCGTCCCTGCCCCTCTCCCTACTAAAATTCAGATGCTCCAGCAGGAGATTCATGAACTAATGGCGATTGATGAGGAGGTCTTCTAGGACTAGGATTCCCTCTTAGTTAGCTACATCACGCTAAAAGGAGGGGTTGAGGAACTGGAATTGACTTTCGGTTCAGCGAGCGATATAGTCGCTGTTTGTAATTAGCGTGATGCATCTAAATAATAACGAAGAAACGCAAATACTAATATACACACGAAAAGCAGTAATTTAGGAATTAATATACACCATATTGCACGTTTTTGTACCTGCTTGAATCGACTGACGCCATTTTGTGGCCTCGCTCGATCCCTGCATTAGCAAGCACTACCCTTGCATTTTACTAAAGCCGTTCCCCTGAGAAATAGCCCAACTGTTGCATACTGCTGTTTCTGCACGTTAGGCCTGTCAAGGTTATAGGTAGAAGGAGGAGGCTGGATAAGCACATTCCGAGGGGTGCTGCGCGGACTCTCTCGGAGTTAGCAGAAGGGAGTCACCCTTGCGACCTTGCTATAATGAGATTAGCTAAACCAAGAGCGCTTTGTCTCCCATATATGGTCTTTCCCTCTGCACCAACCTGTACCAACTTGTATTTTAACCATCTTGGCTAACGGTTTCAAAATGTAACAGTATATATGTGATGTTCTGACAATGTGCCAGCAGTCTTCTTGGAGGACCTCGTGGGGTTAGGTCACAAGGAGCTCCTCTGGCAGAGTTTGTTTGTTATAATAAACGATTGGACCTTCTACACTGCCAAACGACCGATTATTGGTAATTGGTATTGGGCTAGTTGTAAGTATGGCTCTAAGTGGGTTGTAATAGTAATTTTCGGTACTTCAAGGCACAGGGGAATAAAAACAAGTGTGGGCAAGAAAGCAAGTACAGCGAATAAAAACAAGTCTGGGCAAGAAAGCAAGTACAGGCAAAGGGGAAACACCAGGCTGGGCAAGAAAGCAAGTTAGGCACTGGGGGAAAATACAAGAATAGGCAAAAACAATGCAGACAGAGCCGTACAGCAGCGTGGGGAGCGACCTGCCTGCGAGTAGTGCTTGTGTGCAAATAAGGAGACCTCTCCATTAATTAAGCACCAGTCATGTACCTCAGAAATTAATTGATGTTAAAATGGCCACTTATCTGGTAAAGTTTGTGAAGGACCCGAAAAAAGGGAAAGGTTTCTCTTTGAAGTCACACCAGCGTAAACTTTTGAACTTAATGGGGCCTTTGTCAAAAATCAATAAAATGACTGCACAAAAATGGTTTTGCACCAACCTACTTCTCCAACGATCAACTCTGACTGCATAAAACACGCCTTTTTTATTTCTGTGGGATGCCAATGGTGTGATCTCTGCTGAAATTAGACATTCCATTCTTATTAAGGTAGAGGTTTGTCTGGGTGTTCTCACCTCACAGTACGTAGATCATTTGGACCAAGCTTTCCTCTTTGGGGAACCTTTCATTAAAGAACAGCTGACATTTGTACTTACCTCTAATTTCCTGGAGAAGGCCCAGATGTCTGTGAAGAAAGTTTCCAACTTAAGGGTTTCGTCGATGAAGGTGTCAAGGGCTCATAGAAAGGGCAGTGCTTCAGATGCAACAACTAAAGGCCTGACTCCTGGCACTTTGGGAGGATTGTTCTGGCCCAGAGGAATAGTCACAAGAAACAACACAGGAGGTTTTCATAATGAGAGTTATCGATTTATCCTCTCTGGGACAGAAAAGAGGATTGGATTTTGTTCCTTTAGGGACCCCCATGTGCTTCACTAAGCTGTTGAGACTGGCTGTGGAGTTCCTCAAGGGTTTGACGATGATTATATACCTGAATGATATCTCATACTGGGCTTCATTGTCAACATGGAGAACTTCATTCTAAAGCCTTTTTAGAACATGAATGTTCCAGGGTTCATGATAGTCTTCTTCCGTGATGCTGAGACAACCCAAGCAGAAAGTTCTTAATATCAGGAGGAAGATATTGAAGGTTTTGATAAGAGACGGTCTCTACATCAGAGACCTAGCCATGATCCTTGGCCTTCTGGATTCATTGATCTAGGCACTTTTCCAGGTTCACTCCTCTACAGGGACCTCCAGAGATTGAAGACCTCTCATCTCTGGAAAGCCCTCAGAAATGGTACACTCAGGAGGCTCGAATGAAACTACACTGGTAGCTGGAGAAAAAGGAGGCCTGGAATGGCAGAGCCATATTCTACCCTTCACTGTATTTAGTGATAGATTCTGATGCCACACATCAGAGCTGGGGAAATCGGTTTAGAAAGAATTGTCCCAGAACGACTGCGGTCCTATACAGAAGTGGGACTCCATATAAATTGTCTGGAATTGTTGATGAGGTCCTTGGCAAAAGTTTATAGTTTGCCCTCCTTGTTGAAAATCCATCAAAAAGTATTTATCCACAACTGCCTGAATGCACCTGGAGCTCATGATATGCCACCAGAATTACTTGTAGTACTTCTTACTCATGGAACTTTTTAGACCATGATGTAGGTAGATCCAAGGTGTGCAAAACTCCTCAGTATCTAGTTCTTACTGTAAATGTATTGGGAAAGGTACTGGCACAAGGTCACTAAAAATCCTCTTCTAGGGACCACACTCAAATCACTATCCTAACAGCAGATATGTATTACCTACTAGCGGTCGCCAGTAGGTAGTTATAGTTAGGACCTACTTTCAATAGGAAATCCACAACATTCTATTTGGACTAACTTTGGCACCGGTGGACAAATCGTCCTGAATTCCTCCAAGAAAATGGCCTGCTCAGATCCGCTCCTTCCCTGAAAGTTTGGAGGTGATTCGTCAAGCAGGGGCCGACAAAAAAGGGGGGGTCCCAAAACGTGTTTTCCCCATGCAATTTTCCATAGGGACCTTTAGCCAGGGTTACAGCCCGAACGGCTGAACGGAATTACACCAAATTTGGCTGAGAGGTAGAGTTATGTTCGCAGATTGTGCTTTTTGGTGTAAATCCGTTCAGTAGTTTATGAGAAAATTGCCTGTAAAATCATAGCGATATCTAGAGACGGAGTTCAGCACGCGTACAGAAATCTGTTCAATTAGGAGCACGAGCTGCATGCTGATTGCCTGTGAACTGTCTGTCAACACTCGAAACCAGGAAGTGTTGGCGCCCATCTTGTGCCTCGCTAGAACCAATTCACAAGAAAACAGTAAAGCAAAAGTTCAGAAATAAGGAAAGGGGTAGGCTAGAAACATTCTGAGGCTAAAGGCTTGCTCAGGGGGTCGTACAAGGATGTTTAGGCTTTATTTTTTATTTTTATTTTTTTAAAGGAAAATCGAGGAGTACGCGTTTGGAAAGACGTACAATTACAAGAAAGAGCTGCATGCTGATTGGTTGTCAATACTCCAAAACAGGAAATGTTGGCAGCCATCTTGTTTGTCGAGAGCCGAGTCACAAGAAAACAGTAAAACAAAGTTGAGATATAAGGAAAGGGGGCAGGGTAGAAACATTCTGACCCTATAGTCTTGGTCAGGGGTGTGGTACATCGATCTTTAGGCTCAATTTTTATTTAAAAAAAAATAAAAATGGCAGGGTACTCGTGCAGTACTTGTACGCGGTGGAAAAGGTGAAAAAAAAAATTGGAGTCCATTTTGTTTATTAGGTCCCTGGGGGGCAAATTACGGGGGCAATTTTTAGAGCTATATTTCTATGACAGTATGTAAAACTTTCCGTTTTTTTTTGCTGCATCAGTTGTACTGTCTATGCAGGCGCAGCATTGATTGGAAGTGCACTTTTTTTCTTTTTCTTCAAGTTCACCAAGCAAACCTCTCCTGATTTTAGGTATTAAATTTGCCGCTTTGTTTTCCCGGGTCATGTGTGTTATTCGGTGCTATACTTTTGTAATATATTAATAAACATATTGTATGCATATTTATTTGAAATGTAGTGTTGAGGCGCCAAACGGTGATTACATACTCCGTCCAACCGCCATTTTAGTAGTTTTCCTTCGTTATTTTTATTATACCTGTAACTTTCATTTTACCCTGCTTATATTTTCTCTGTGATCGATGAGATTTGGTGCCACAGATACCACGGTGTTTGTCCTTGGCCTCCGATTTTATCAGAGTTGGTCACACGTATACCTAGAAACTAATTTGAAGGACGGAAGGCACAGGCATTACAACACGTGTTGGTCAACAAAAAAACATTATTAAGATTATGCATTTATCATGTGTGGTAAATGCATACTAGTTGTAAAAGCATGTGTGGAAAGCGATATGCGTGCTAATGGTTTTGTGGTGACGATCACGCGTGCTTATGAACCGGGTCTGGGCGTGGTGGAGTCTAGGGTACCAGGCGGAGGGGCACGTAGCTGCACTCATACAATATAGAAGTAATATAGGATTTTTAAAACTTAAAAAAAATTATTGCATAAATATCCTAGATTAAGTCTTCTGTTAGTATGTTCATTAAATACATGAATATATGTTTTTAAACAATTAAAAACATTTGCGTCTTTTTTGTACGGGGCGCCGTACATGACGTCAAACGGAGGCTTTGATGTGACGCGTAACTTCAAACCGTATGCTGAGAATGATTAGCAGTATAAACTATGGTGCGATCCCTCTCTCACTGTCAAATCAGAGCACAGGGCGCTCTATGAGAATGATTAGAAGTGGTCACTCATTGGAGATCCAATACAGGTGTGTGGCTTATCCACAGTATAATAACGTTATTTTTTTGACCTGGTTAAGTTTGAGATTTGCATGAAATACTATAGTATAGACAGATATGGATGTTTTGGCAGCGCTTATGTCCATGAAGCTTGGTTATTACGATTTACATATAGGTGCCTGAGGGAGAGAAACGAAGTCTATGTGAATGGCAAGGATTGCACAATAGTACCACATCACTCCTTAATTTGTAGACACATACAATTGCATGGCTCTTGTATACAAGATGCGCCTGATTTGGACTGAGTTTTGAAAGGTAGTCCGACACCTGCTATCATAACAATGTTCAGTTTACTGGAAACAGGAGTTATTTACTTTGAAATAATGGAGATTGTTGTGCAATGTTAGCAGGCATCGCTTACATGATTACGGTAACAGAGCGTGTGGTTTGATTAAAAAAAAGTTGTGTTAACTCCTCTGCATGGGGAGTTGGATGTTTCTATCCGGCGGTCGATTTTGACCTTGAAAACAGAGTCAACCAAATGAGTCGTATAAGAACGCTATTGTCTCAAAAAGAGGCCGCTCTTATATCTGGTACAGAAACATTTTTCCTTTATGTAGCAAGCACCCGCACAGAAGTGCATGATTTATTAAATACAGACGTGCTCTTAAATTTTGGGGAGTTAATTCAGAGTATCTTTAATGTGTCCTTAACTACAGGCTTACCTTATTTTTTTAAAGTTAGAAGCAGTGGCCTTGTGACTTCTGTAGAAAGTATATTTGGTGTCTTTTTGGGATTTTTTCATTCGATTTTTCCAGAATCTTTGGTAGTTTGCGCTTAATACTCGCATTAGTTGCCGGTGTGCGTTTATTAATTTGTTTACAAACATATGGATGCACATCCTGCAGCAGACAATAATATGTCCGGGCTGTTGCTGCTCCGCAACCGAATGCTTAGTTACTATGGAGCGCTGCCTCTTGCAACGTTGAGTGCAGTTTATGGATTATCTTTTCGATTTTCCTTTTTCACATGCGTTCAATCTGTGTTCCATTGCCTGAGCAGCGATTTCGACTGGGCCCTGGATTTGTGTCTCTGCAGTATGGTGTCTCCCAACGCGGATTATGACCAGTTGATGAGCCCCTTAGTGGTTCATGACTTGCTCTGTTCTGGCAGCGGGATTATGGCCTTAGCAGCGACACATGGAATAATGGGACGTTGGAATGTTTTTGCAGCGGCGCTTGAGTTCTTGGCACGCAGTTACATTGAAGATGACCCGAGTTTTCCTCCGATGGTGATAGAGGCTCCGGTTGTTGAGGAACATGTATTTTCATTCTCACTATTGAATTGGATGGCTGAAATGTTTTCAGATGAGAACAATGACTTCCTCTTGGAGGCTACATACTGTGCTTACACGCTGTTGGATTAAGACTCTTTGATTTTTCTACATATTCTTTATTATTTAGTTACTGTTTTCTATCAAAGAGCAAATAACTTTATTTTGGAAATGTGAACTTGACTCTGCTTTTTAGGCTTGGAATCTGCGTTCCTAATTCTCCCACGTTTATATCAGGTGCTTTGATCAAGAAAGGGTGCCGTGGGGCTGAGCGTTGCACTCACAGCCTGTTAAGTTAGCATGGGTTTATTAGAAGCTTACACGCTATTTTTGCTTTCCTGCTCTGCTTTGCACACGACACCTACTTGTGATATTATTTAGAGAAGGCTGAGTATTTTCCTTCATATGAGAATAATTTGGTATGCTAGATTTGTAAACTGCCTCGCTAGTTTTGTGTGTATAGTGAGAGCATGGAACATCAAGGTTATCTTGAATACTGTGTCTGTTATTCAGAATGATCCTAGCACGTTCGAGCCATAATACATATGGAGCTGTGGGCCCCTCTGATACTTGTGCGTTTTATAATCCGTTGTGGAGGCAAAGTTACACACAGTTGAAGAACATTCGTATCTTGAGAGTTTGTGGAGCCCTGAATGTGATCCATTACTGTGAGTACCAGAGGTATGGGTGTGCCCATGTAATCCTACGAGACTTTCTGTAGTTATAAACTAATCTGCTAGGTAGGGAGGGTGAAATGTAGGTATATTTTAATTTTTTTTACCTTTAGCATTATAGGATGCTTTTTCCGTTTGTATTTCATAGAATAGTAACAATGTTGACAACCTTGTTTCTGATAATATGCTTGGTTGTATTTTCTAAGGTACTGTGCATGAGATTATGGCGTTAGAAATAAACATTTCAAAATTGCACGTGTCTTTATTTACATCTTGTTTTTGACTGGTATAAGAGTATATTGAAAGAGTGTTTTTGTTATCCACTTTACTTCATGTAATCTAAGTCTCATGTTCTGGGTTGACTAGTCATTGGTGTTTTTGCTCTAGGGTGAAGAACCAATGAGTCACGGATTGCTAGTTTGGTAGGGGGTTTGTGTAGTAAGGTGAGTTTTGGTACACCGTAATTCACCGAGGTCCTAAGTCTTTATGCACAGTTTTGTGTATGAGCAGAATTCCTGGAATAGTAGTTACAACAACAAGCCTCGGAAATGCAATAGGTCTCACAATAGAAAAGTTTGAGCTTTTGGTGTGGTAAATGTAAATATTTTTTAATTTCTGTTTATTTTGTTATTCCACAGAAAGTCGGAATATGCAATAATTATCGCATCATAAATTCCAGAAACAACTCTGCGACGGATTTGTATCGGGTGCACCGCACTAAATCAGAGGCAAATGTGTTTTGCTATTTCCTAAAGCGCGAAGCATGCCTTGGAGGACATCAGGGAGCTGGAAGTAGGTGCTGGTAAACTGTAAAGAGCAGAAGCATTTTCAGTGCTGTATGTTATTTATAGATGTGTGAGAAGTGCTCTAGTCTGTGTACTTTTGTTTTTAAATGGCCGAGGAAAAAATGCAAAAATTATGTGCTAACTTCAGGAAAACACAAAAACTGCTACATTTGAAGAGTTGTACAAAAAAAAAAAGAACTTTCATCCTTAAAAAAATGTTTTGATGGCAAGCCCTCCCGGGAATGAATGTATGGGAGGCCCACAACATTGATTTGCGTATCAGCCAGCGGCATATCATGTTCCGACTAGAGCGCTGCAAGGGCCAGCCATTCAGTCTGGAGACAAAAACGAGGCTGGTATCGACTTCCCTGGAATATCAGAGCGCGGGCTGTGTTTAAAATCACTTATATTGTATCTTGCAATTTTATAAACGTGCTTATTATAAGTATAGGTTTAGTTAGAAATACAAAGAGTATTGTTTTTTTAATTATTGGTTATTTTAAGATGAGAAAGAGGGGTGGGGAGAACAGAAGGAGATGAGGACGGATAAGCCATGCTGTGGGGAGGGGTGAAGGGGAGAGGTGGGAGGATAAACGCGAGACACGGAGGACATCAGGGCGCTGGAAGTAGGTGCTGGAACACTGTAAAGAATTGGCTTGGTAGTTTAGTCTGCCCTGTTCCCATGATGCACTGGGCCAGGGATAGACTGATTTGCATATAGCCAGGTTCTGAGCTGGGATGGGGCAGTGAGATAAATAACGGTGATGGATCAAGCCCTGATCTTTGGACTGGGTAAGAGTGGTCTGTTTAACTCAGACACTCTGTTCATCACCACCCCCTTTTTGTAAATTGGAACACTGTAAAGAGCAGAAGCACTTTCAGCGCTGTATGTTATTTATACATGTGTGAGAAGTGTTCTAGTCTGTGTACTTTTGTTTTTAAATGGCCAAGGGAAAAATGCTAAAATTATGTGCTAACTTCAGGAAAACACAAAAACCGCTACATTTGAAGAGTTGTAAAAAAAAAAAAAAGTCGGGCGGCACAACAGAGGCAGAAAAAAAAACGCGGCCGCGAAAAAGCCATGCTGTGGGGTGGGGGGAAGGAGGAGGGGGGAGGATAAACGCGAGACACGGAGGACATCAGGACGCTGGAAGTAGCTGCTGGTAAACTGTAAAGAGCAGAAGCACTTTCAGCACTGTATGTTATTTATAGATGTGTGAGAAGTGCTCTAGTCTGTGTACTTTTGTTTTTAAATGGCTGAGAAAAAAATGCAAAAATGATGTGCTAACTTCAGGAAAGCACAAAAACCGCTACATTTGAAGAGTTGTACAAAAAAAAACCAAGTCGAGCGGCACAACAGGGGCAAAAAAATATAAACGCCTTTGATGCAGCAAGGGGCGGAGCGGATACCTTTGAAGAGCTGCTGGTGGCACCAAGCTGGGGAATAGATGGCTGGCTTTGATGTGCATGCGCTTTTTATGTCAATGCGCTTGCGCATTGAGCTTGCTTTTCACGGGCACTGCATGTGAGGTTCCGTGACGGTTCCGTGACGACTTGAACCCGTGTTTTCAAGTTTGTCGGAAATACATAATATTGGTATCAGTGAACCGCAAATGATCCATTTAGTATATCCTAGTGTTTTCGCTACGCTACGAGCAAGAGCACTCCTTCCATTGACATATTTCTGATATACCCATGGCATCCATCTTAGATCATGGCCGCCATTTTGTGTTTCCTTGCCCTCACATATGCAATAGCCTCTGATCACTTCATTCACTCCACTTTGATTAAGGACACGTAGCCTTAGCCGGAGATTCACCTCTTACATGACACGTGCACCTTAAACCAGATCACGCTGTAGCTGCATGACTCGACAAAGGCTGCCTCCTCTGCCCGAGGCCAGTCCTGCCAAACTGGTCTTCGTGTCCATTGTACCTGATCATGATTAGGTGGCCGAAGCCGGTAGCCTTGCCCATTTACAACCCACAAACATCCCTTATCCCGCTTTTCTATCTTCCACACCTGGCTCTGTTTCTTTCTTTCTGAATCTTTATTAGGGGGAGGTAACGAACTTTACGATGAGGCGGTCCGGGTCCTGAATGCAATATTGACAGGGAATTGTGACAAACTAGTGGGAACCCCTCTTTTCGCAATGTTTGGCCTCAGATATTATCGACGGTTCCTGTGTAACACCAAATATTTATTGTTTTAGACACAAAGGTTTTGGGAATGTATTACATGTAAAGAATTCGCCCCAGCTTAAAATTTCGTATATAAGGAGCAACCCACTTTGTACAAATCGAACAGGCTCCTAGTCTCTGCCCGTGTGTAGATTCTGTGACTTCTGTGTCCCTGCAGTAATAAACCTTTGGTCTTTGACGCCACCATCGAGAAGCCCGTGTTTCTGTTCATTTGTGCACCAAGGCAGGTGGAACTCCGGGGTCTTTGGGTGTTGTACCCTGACACCTCTGGACGGAACCAAAAAGTCCAGAACTCCAATTGGCGCCCAACGTAGGGCGACGTCATTCGGTACCGGTCCAAAAGCCTGAAGAGTTCGAGAAGCTTCGTGTGAAGATTCCTGAGGGAGGCGCCCCACTTCATCGATCCCGGCATATCACAAAAGTGGCCCGAAGTTCTCTTCCACGAGGGTTTCCCGTTCAGGACGGCTGCAGTGGGCCGTTGCCTTGACCGTCGCCCTGTCTTGGACCCGAAGTGGTGCAGTCCTTAGTACGGCGAAACGTGACGGGTTTCTCCTTGGTGACGTCTTCAGTGACTCAGTTAAGTATTTAGTGATAGCTAGCTGGTTACTTTTGTGAGGATTGTTAAAAATCCTTGATCGGTTCTTGGTTTGGTTTGGTTTTGTCAGATTATCACTGGTTGTTCTAGTTACGATAATCTATTTGGTTTAGTTTGGGTATCGATACATCAGTTCGTTTTGGTAGGCCTAAGTTCTTGGTTCAAGTGCACATATTTGTTCCGTGTTTGTTTGTTTTGTGTTCCGGACTGAAAATGGTAAGTCGGAAAATGTTGTCTTGTTTTAGTTGCAACAGTGACTCACGATTGGAGGACTCTTGTCTGGTTCCTCCGATTGGGACTCCCCTATATGATTTATATTGCAAGTATGGCGTGGGTCCTATATCTTATAATGAGATATGGGTCCGCTATTGTAAGAAGGATGGTGTCCTTAGTTGGCCACTGCATGGTAGTTTTGAACCAGAGATTCTCGACAACTTAGAAGCGAAATTGTTTAAAAAGAAAGCCCGGCCGGCAATGTTTGATTCTTTCCGTTATTGGCGGAAAGAATCCAAACAGAGAGAAATGAAAAGATTGAAGAAAGAACAGAAAGAACAAGAAGAGTTAACTCTAGAGCAAGCGACTAAACAGTTGCAGGCTAACGAGTGTGAGAAGGCCATAGATGTAGCCATTAGAGAGCATAACTTAGCGATTGACAAGTGCTATCCTGCCTTGCCATCGAAAATGGCTAAGATATTGGAGGATTCCGAAAACGATCCTCTGCTATCTTATCTGTTACGGTCACCTCCACCGTATGCACAAGGTGCTACGGCTCCACTCGTCCCGAATGTTCAATTGCCGGTTGCTGGACAACCTGGTGCTCCTATCCCTCAGAATCAAGTTCCTGTACTTCCTGTGGTGAATGTGAATGTTCCTACAGCTCCTCCTCTTCCTACACTGCCAGTCTCTATACCTACCTCTGTACCTACTGCTCCAGAAACTATTTTCCTCGATACTCCTACTGTTTCGTCATCTATTCCTACCTCTACTGCATTCTCTATGTCTGCGAGTGTACTAACTCCCCTTTCTGTTCGTCGAAGAATCACTGATTCTGTTACTAATATGCTGTCTCCTATATATAAAACTTTGATTAAGACTCCCACTACTGATTCTGTTCAGAGACGGAGTCAGCTTCCAAGTACTGAGGAACGGGGAGTTTTAGATTCCACGGCTCTCAGATGGATTTCGAAGGGTAGAAGATATAGTACGAGAGATGTGTTAGACACATTTATGCAGTGGGGGGAACCAACACAACGATACGTCTTTGATGAGATGTGCTCGTTGTTACGTGAGGAGATAGAAGAAGACGATGTCGAATCAGATTTGGAAGATTTAATTAGGGTTCAAAAGGAGTTTGCTGCTGGAATGATAGTGGGTGAGAATATAAAGGAAGCGATGGAACTCATTTTAAGTTTTAGGAATGATCCATCTCTTCGTTCACCGAGAGATTTAGAGAAAGGTAAAGTGAAGCTAAGTCGCCAATATCCGATGAGGGAAGTTCCTCCGATTTGGCGCGAAGCTATTCAAGCTGATGCGGTTGCTGGTATTGCGGCCGCTCCAGCACAGTTCCAACGAGTGTGGATACACATTCCATGGAAGCGAGCAGAAGTGTTAGCGGTGAAACAGGCCTTGCCAGATCCACGTAAGAATCCGGCTGGATATTACAAGGAATTAACACAGACAGTTGAGGCTTGTATAATGAACTTAGCCGACATTGATATGTTGTTTGGTAATGTAGTTCCGCAACCAGTGTGGGCTAAAATTCGTAGAGAGGATCATCAGGCTGCTTTAGGTGGTGATTGGGCAGCTATCACTGCAGCAGATGGTCAACAAATAGGTGGTGCGAAACCCGAACCTTTAATTGCTAATCTGCCAGGTAGAATAATTGATCTAATGAAGACTCTGATGCCAGCATTGCGTGTTAATTGGGACAAGTTGTCAGCATGTAGGCAAAAGAAAGACGAAAGTGTCTCGGACTTCTTCACGAGGTTCGAAGAGACTTTTGTGGATCATAGTGGTCAGGATATGAGTACAGAAGGAGGGCAAAGACTGTTTGTAGATAAATTTGTGCATAATTTGTTACCTGAATTATGCAATAAATTGAAAGACTCAGAAAGTGCGTGGGCTGTATCTACGACAGCGCAAATTCTTGCGACTGCACAGTACTACGAAAATAGGGATAAAGAGGAAAAGGAGAAATCAGAGAAGAAAACGAAAGATTTAAAAACTAAAGTTCTTTTGCAGCAGGCGTATCCGCCTCGTGCGAATCAGACTAATACGCAGCAAAATTCATACCAAAGGACAGATTATAGTACATCAAGGCCTCAATATCAGTGGAATCAGTGTGCGTACTGTAAGAAAGAGGGTCACTATAAAAATGAATGTCC
Organism: Lissotriton vulgaris; assembly: GCF_964263255.1. Taxonomy (NCBI): domain Eukaryota; kingdom Metazoa; phylum Chordata; class Amphibia; order Caudata; family Salamandridae; genus Lissotriton; species Lissotriton vulgaris. Next base: position 617,633,374 of record NC_141698.1, read on the forward strand.
GATCTTAGCGCAAAATAATGCAGCAGCAGCTCAGAGAGGTCGTGGTGGTTTTGTGCAGAATTCTAGAGGACGAGGACGAGGTGCTATGCCTCCACAAACGAATGATCGTCCCTCCAATCACTTTGATCAGCGAAATGGACAATCTGCTCAGCAAAATAGATCTCAACAATATCTTGTTGAAGACTATTGTGAAGTAGATGAGGGTTTTCAGCAAAATGGGTACTAGGACAGCCATGGACAGAGAGAGGGAGTAGTATCAGTTCCAGTGGATCAGAGTGGGCCTTATGTCGCAGTAGCAACATCAGGTGTAGTCGAACCGTTTCTGTTGGATACTGGTGCCGCGAAAAGTTCTATAATTCATGCGAAACTCCCTGGCGCACCTTTGTCTGGCTCAACAAATGTTTCCGTAGGTTTTTCAGGCGCCCCTGTGTACAACCCGATATCTGGTCCTTTGTCTATTTCTGTTGGACCGTGCCAATTGAAAGCACCCCTAATTTTGACGACAGGTTGTAATGAAAATCTGCTTGGTTTAGATTTGTTAAAACGACTATATGCGACATTGTACTGTTCTCCGGAAGGAGTACAGCTTACACTGGGTAAAAATATCACCTCTCCGATGTACTTGTCAATGGACGCACTCCCGCCGGAGCTACGTTCACTCCCTGATTCTCTTTGGGCGACTGGTCCCAACGATGTAGGTCTCCTAGAAATTCCACCGTATGTAGTAACTTTGAAAACGAATGTAAAATTTCCAAGAATGAGCGTGCACTTTTATTGATTGTGCAAGATTTGATCAAGAAGGGTGTGGTTGAGGAAACTAGAGGAAATGTCTGTAACAGTCCTGTCTTACCGATTCTGAAACGAACTGATCCTACAAAACCTCCAGTTTATAGGTTTGTCATAGACCTTAGAGAAGTTAATAAGATTGTAATCCCGCAGTTTCCTGTAGTGCCAGACATTACTGCCTTGTTAACATTGATTCCTGCCACAGCTACATGGTTCTCAGTTATTGACCTAAAGAATGCCTTTTTCAGCATTCCGATAGCCGAAGAAAGTAGGGATATTTTCGGCTTCTGTTTAGGAGGTCGCAGTTTCAGATTTAAACGCGCTCCACAAGGCTATTGTGAAAGTCCATCCATTTACAGTCAAGCTTTAAAAAGTCAGCTAGATTCTTTTGTCCTTCCTCCAGGTTCTGCCCTAGTACAGTACGTAGACGATCTTTTAGTGGCTGCCGATGACAAGGAAACTTGCAAAGCAGCTACAATTTCCCTATTGCATCATTTGTCTAATTTGAATCATAAGGTGTCTCCTTCCAAAATGCAATACTGCTGCCAAGAAGTAACCTACCTAGGTCACCTCTTATCAAAGGAGGGAAGGAAGTTGACCCCAGAAAGAATAAAAGCCATTACGCAGATGAGTGTTCCACGCACACAGAGAGAAGTACGTGCCTTCCTAGGTATTACCTCTTACTGTAGGCAGTGGATTCCAAATTTTTCTCTTTTAGCGAAACCATTGGTAGCTTTGACTGGGAAAAATGTTCCGAGTCCGGTGCCATGGTCTGATGAATGTCAAGAGAGTTTTACTGAATTACGAAAAGCATTGTGTTCAGCTCCTGTATTGGGTACACCTGATTACAGCAAGCCATTCACGCTCTACGTTCACGAAAGAGAAGGTTGTGCGTTGAGTGTTCTGACACAGAAATTTGGTGATAAACAACGCCCTTGTGCGTATTTTTCATCAACATTAGATCCGGTAGCTAGAGCATTGCCTAGTTGTTTGAGGGCTACAGCGGCAGCTGCGGCTTCCATTCGACAATCTGCTGGTTTGGTGATGAACAACATGCTAGTGGTCATGGTTCCTCATGCAGTGGATACACTCATGAACCGAACGAAGACACAACACCTTACTAGTGCGAGATTATCTGGTTATGAGCTGACATTACTAGCGAGTCATATTCAGATCAAAAGATGTAATGTATTGAGTCCAGCAACGCTGTTGCCGACTGATCAAGAGTCGAGTGATTCCGAGCCACATGACTGCTATTTCAAAACGGAGGAAGAGACAAAAGGTCGCATCGATTTGAAAGATACTCCCCTATCCGACCCAGATGGTACGCTGTATGTGGACGGGTCATGTTTTAAATTGGAGAATGGTGATGTGACTGCTGCCTACGCGGTAACGACTTTGAAGACGATTGTGGAGACTGCAAGAGTAAGTCAGAATTCTGCCCAAGCTGCAGAATTAATAGCTCTAACGAGAGCGTGTGTTTTAGCTGAGGGAAAGAGAGTGAATGTGTTTACAGATAGTCAGTACGCATTTGGCGTGGCCCATAGTTTTGGCCGGTTGTGGAGAGAAAGGGGTTTCATTACGTCCCATGGGACTAAGATCCAACATGGTCAGCTAGTTAACGACTTGTTGGAATCTCTAACCTTGCCGACTGAAGTTGCGATTGTGAAGTGCAGTGCTCATAAAGCAATCACGGATGATGTGCTTGCAGTAGTGACGATGGCGCATGGAGTAGCGCATATAAGTTCTAAAGGGATATGTAAGATATTGGCTCCGGTCTGGAAAAATGAGGGAATCAGTAAGTGTGCAGAGAGAGTGGTGAAAAATTGTATGGTGTGCTTGATGCATAATCCTGGCAAGGGAACTCCAACTCCAGCTGGTCATTTCGCTCCTCCTTCCTGCCCCTTTGAAGTGATTCAGTTAGACTTCATTCACATGGAACGCTGCAACAATTTAAAATACGTCCTGGTGGTAGTTTGTGCTTTTTCCAGGTGGATAGAAGCATACCCACTAAAGGACAACACTGCTCTATCTACTGCCAAAATTCTTCTCAAGGAATTTTTCCCTAGGTATGGAATGCCACGGATTGTATGGTCAGATAACGGAAGTGAGTTTATAGGGAAAGTTATGCAGAGTGTGTGTGCCGGCCTAGGATTGAAACAAAAATTCCATAGTGCAAACCATCCCCAATCTGCTGGTTTAGTCGAGGGTTACAATGGCACTCTCAAGCTTAAGATAGCCAAAATACAAGCATCCACAGGTTTAGCTTGGCCAGACGCACTTCCTTTGGCCTTGTTATCAACGAGAGCAACAGTGCATTCTAGAATAGGGCTTTCTCCATACGAGATTGTGTTTGGCCGCCCGGCAAATATCTGGGGTGTGCCGAGGCCTAAACAATTTTGCTCCATTGAATATCCTATGTTGATAGACTACCTTTACGACTTGACTGCTAAATTGAGTCTTATTCATCAACAGGTCTTCGATGCTTTGCCAAAACCTCCGGAGAGTCCAGGGCATCAACTGAAACCCGGTGACCACGTGGTGGTCAGAAACTTCGCGAGGACAAAGAATCTTCAGCCTCGCTACATCGGCCCCTTCCAGGTCCTGCTGGCAACGAGGACAGCCGTACGTGTCGCTGGCCGTAAACACTGGATTCACGCTTCTCACGTAAAGCGTGTTCCGTTGCCGCTGCCTTACGACGACTGGGTGAAGAAGGGAATTGGTGCCTCCGAATCTGAAATCACTCCGAAATTTATCCCTTTCAGCGATGCCGATTTGATTACTGACACTTTGAAACTTGACTCTCCTCCTGAAAAGACTCCTTTGAACACTGAACATTTGTCTCCAGCATCAGAAGAAACTTTGTTATCTGCGAACTTAAACTCTGCAACAGCTGCTAGTGATACACTATTTTCCGATCAAACAGTACCAGCGAAGCAGAGATACAACCTTAGAAGCCATAAAAAGGACAAATAAAGCAGGCAACTGCATATTGTGATTTTTGATATATTGAACTTTTGCCTTCAGCCAGGAAGTTTGCTATTGTTTATTGTTTTTAAAATTGCCTTGCCGTCTGGGTAGCCGTAGGGTCGTGGCTGTGTGCCTAGTTTGAATTTGCAGGGGTCTGACACAAGGTCGATCTTTCTGTTAGTTCTGGGAACTCCCAGGGCTGATAGAGGCATTTTCATCTACGTACACATCATCAGTGGTCGCGAGCGGATTGTAGAAGATGGAGCTTCCTGCGCTGCAACGAGAAAATGTGATTTACGTTCGCAGAAACAGACTTAATAGAATTCTTCACAGCAAATGTTTTCTGATGCAATGTGCCATTACATTTTTGATTGTTTTAGCAACATTGGTGGGTGGAATCGTCTTTAGCATAAATTTGATTTTTGTGCCAGTTACTACAGTACCTCCCCTTGATCCTGCTATTTCTACTGTTTCTTCTATACACTCCTTTCACTCATTTCCGGAACATGAGCAAGCCAGACGCTCAGAATTCACCAACAACACTTTTGTACAGCTCTTGCACCAACACCAACTGGTAGTTAACACTACAGACTGCTGGGTGTGTGGCTTGATACCTCACACTATGGATAAAGGTATTCCCTATTTGGTTTTGCCTTACAGCTATAATGGATCATTTCAGGCCTTCCAAACCATCTTTGCTTATGCCCTTGAAACTTATCCTCCACGTCCACCGCGTTCCACTAAATATAACTCTGCTAACAAAGCTTTAGTCCAGGGAATTATTGACATGGTCAAGGACGTCAATAATACTCCATCTTACCCTAGAGACGAATTGCGAGTATATTTAAGTTGGAATACTTCAGAGTATCGCCTTAGTTTAGGAGAAAGCAAGCGTAAAAGCTCAACTCCAATCTGGGTCGTACCTCACCGAGGTCAGGTCTGTTTGCAAGGTAATGGGAGAAATCCGAGAGCTCAGCTAGGGAGGAGTGAGTGCGTAGAGACTTATGTGTTTCCGGCTAACTCTTCCCCTGCCTTTCTTACTGCTAGGGGTACTTATTTCATTTGTCGAGACAGAGCTTATACATGGTTGCCTGCCGACTTCTCAGGATCATGTTATATTGCTCGACTGTTACCTCCGACATACACTGCTTCATCTGATTACCACAGAACAAGAGTAGCAAGAGGTGTCTTCAGCAAGGAAGATACCGCTGGTCAGGAAGCTGGAGACTTCTTCAAAGGCTTCCTTCCGTTCTGGGGACCTATGGCCAATAGTAGAAACATACGTCAGCTAACACGGGTAGTTGAATCTACTATTACCGAAACTGCTGGTGCCCTTAGCAATCTGACAGCTGAGCTTCAGGCGGATAGGCTCATGACGTTGCAGAACCGTATGGTTCTAGACGTTATACTTGCAGATCGAGGTGGGGTATGCAGAATGATCCAATCGAGCTGCTGTGTCTTTATTCCTAATAATGCTCCAACAGTCTATGAGGCGATCTCTAAGTTGCACAAGATTTCAGACTCCATACATGTAGACAAAGGAAACTGGTCCTTCATGGAGTGGTTTTGGACTCTGATATCAGCGTGGGGATGGAAGGTTCTAATGGTCATTGGTGTCATCCTAGTATTCCTATTCTCATGTTGTCTGATTATCCAGTGTGGTCCTGCTCTGTGTAGTCTTTGTGCTGCGACTTGTCTCAGAAAACCACCTGCGTTTGGAGAAAAGACACGAGAAAGGATGATGATACAACAACATGTCACTGACCTGATGAGCATAGAACTAGATTCTGACATAGACTGAGTAATTGCCTATGTAAGGGCAAAAGGAGGGTCTGAGGTTCCGTGACGGTTCCGTGACGACTTGAACCCGTGTTTTCAAGTTTGTCGGAAATACATAATATTGGTATCAGTGAACCGCAAATGATCCATTTAGTATATCCTAGTGTTTTCGCTACGCTACGAGCAAGAGCACTCCTTCCATTGACATATTTCTGATATACCCATGGCATCCATCTTAGATCATGGCCGCCATTTTGTGTTTCCTTGCCCTCACATATGCAATAGCCTCTGATCACTTCATTCACTCCACTTTGATTAAGGACACGTAGCCTTAGCCGGAGATTCACCTCTTACATGACACGTGCACCTTAAACCAGATCACGCTGTAGCTGCATGACTCGACAAAGGCTGCCTCCTCTGCCCGAGGCCAGTCCTGCCAAACTGGTCTTCGTGTCCATTGTACCTGATCATGATTAGGCGGCCGAAGCCGGTAGCCTTGCCCATTTACAACCCACAAACATCCCTTATCCCGCTTTTCTATCTTCCACACCTGGCTCTGTTTCTTTCTTTCTGAATCTTTATTAGGGGGAGGTAACGAACTTTACGATGAGGCGGTCCGGGTCCTGAATGCAATATTGACAGGGAATTGTGACAAACTAGTGGGAACCCCTCTTTTCGCAATGTTTGGCCTCAGATATTATCGACGGTTCCTGTGTAACACCAAATATTTATTGTTTTAGACACAAAGGTTTTGGGAATGTATTACATGTAAAGAATTCGCCCCCAGCTTAAAATTTCGTATATAAGGAGCAACCCACTTTGTACAAATCGAACAGGCTCCTAGTCTCTGCCCGTGTGTAGATTCTGTGACTTCTGTGTCCCTGCAGTAATAAACCTTTGGTCTTTGACGCCACCATCGAGAAGCCCGTGTTTCTGTTCATTTGTGCACCAAGGCAGGTGGAACTCCGGGGTCTTTGGGTGTTGTACCCTGACACCTCTGGACGGAACCAAAAAGTCCAGAACTCCACATGGAATCGCCCGATATTTAAACTCTGGATAAGCCCCTATATTCACGCAAGCTCAATGCGCAAGCGCATTGACAGGCGAGACCTAAAAAAGCTCGATAAAGGGCTTGCACTTTGAATATGAATATAAAATAGAACAATAGTTGATAATCACAGCTAAGGAATGCAGTGTATGTGTGGATGATGTGTAGATTGAGTAGAAGATGAAAAACGTGAAAAATATGAAAGGTTGGAGAGACGCAAACTACCCACTGCATTGTCAGTTAAGTGGATCTTTGGATTTCCAGGTCATTACACAGATAGGGTGTTGGATTCCGCAGTGGGAGCAAGAGAAACTAGTACAACAACTAAGGAAGAAAGCTAGTGCATAAAGTACACACAGTTGGGCAGATTTTCAAGGTTGTGGAAAAATGATGCAAACGTGGCGCAAGCGGCTTGTAAACCTGCCGCAGTGTGTGGTAGAAGTGTGCAAATTACCCACTGCTATTCACGGGTAGTAGTTACCAAGAAGGCTGAATAAAGGGTCTGCACTTTGAATTTGAATTAAAGAAGAATAATTGATAAGCTTAGTCAGGAATGGTAGCAAGTAGGTGTGTGTATTTGTGGTTGTTGTGTTGATTGAGTGGAAGATGACTAAGATGAAAAATTAGAAAGGTTGCAGAGATGCCACCTTTCCATTTCTTTGTAAAGGAAGTGGGTGTTTAGTTTCCCAGTGCATATATATATTCACTGAAAAAAACATAGGTTTTAGGCACGTTAAAGTTAGGAATTAGCATTTAAAAAAACCTTAGAAATTCACTGAAAAAACCATAGGCTTCAGCCACGTTATAGTTAGGAATTAGCATTTAAAAAACCTTAGAAATTTACTGAAAAAACCATAGCTTTCACCCATCAATACTCACATATACATTGAATGTATGTATCAAAGGTTATATTAGGATGAGAGGAGGTCTGCCACTCTTTCACAAGGATGATGTCATCAGTGAGGTAATCAGTGATGTCATTTGAGATGTCACCAGTGATGTGATGAGTGATGTCACTGATCATGTCATGAGTGATGTAATATGTGATGTCATCAGCAGTGCATTGCGGGCGCGCGAGTTATAGTTAGCTGAACTAATTATAACAGGGGAATTTCAATGGTTTTGTATGAGAGAAATGTCCAGCTAACTATAACATGGGTGAAACCTATGGTTTTTTCAGTAAATATATATATAAACAGAGCTAGAACTAACACATGCGATAAAACAATTTTTGATTTCTACTCAAATTTCAATTTTTATAGCGTCACAAAGGAGCAATGTAGGCAGTACTGGCACTAAAATCTGTCATGGGTCACTGAACTGCACTTGTGGCACTTGTCATTTCACAAAAGGGTAAGTCCTCATCAACCATGTAATAAGGTGACTGTCAGAGATTTGAATAACAAGGAAGAAACTAGCAAATAATTGCTGGATTGACCAATTCAATCACCATGATCTGTTAAGCTCTTTCCTGAGCCTCTTGCTACAACTGCCAAACAGTGGCGTAATGAAACTTGAGCAGGCCCCCTGCAAAGTACATGAAGTCCCCCAGGCCCATCACATACTACTTTGGTCCCAGACCCAGTGTACTGTGCAGAGGGTGCCCCCTGGAGCTCAAGCCTTCCACCGAACCATAGGGGCTGTGGGGGCTAATGTCACGCCACTGCTGCCAACAAGCGTTGAAGGAAATAGAGGCATATTCTCAAGGATTTATCGCTGAGTTATCAGCACTTTATCACAGCCAAAGTGACAATAAATGTATCACTCCATTCACAAGCTGGTGCTAGCAGCCGATACTACCAGTTTACCTGCGAAAGCAGCTGCAAAAAACATTGCCACAAATGACACCAGCAACTATCGCTAATAAGATGCAGAGTAGGCGTTTCTGTGCAAAAAGCTGCGACAACACCACTCTGCAACATTCGCAACGACCAGCCAGATCAGCGATAAAAACCAAAAACAGGCAATAAGGCGCGTTAGCTGCAGGAAATTAACACCTGCTCCGACCTGGTGTAAAGTTGGACGACAACCTGCACCAGAAAAGGGTGCCCAGCCCAGAGCCACACCTGAAGATCAACAGATGCCATGGAGCCACTGATCATGCAGCTCAGAGCCCCAACACCCACCGCCACTACCCCAGAACCCCACCCCCCCGGACCACCACAGAAGCAGCGCAGACAAAGACAGAAGAGAATGTCATTGGCTACTACAGGCTCAAAAGGACAACCATCCTCCGCATCCTGAACATCATGCCCACAGGCTGACGGTACCAACACAGCGGACAACCAACAGCCCACCTCAGACAAAGCTGCTGGCCGTTCTGCACTTGTTGGCCTCTGGTACCTTTCAACCAACAACCGCCAAAGTCGAAGGAGTCTCACAGACAGCCCAATCCAAATGCCTCACAACTGTCTTGGATGGCATCACCAGCTTGGCACCCCTCTACCTATACTCCCCCCACACTGAGCAGGAACAGCTGGTGACCAAGCAAGGTGTCTAGGCCATAGCTGGCTTCCCGCACGTGTTAGGGGGCAATTGACTGCACACATCTTCTACTTGTGCTCCCCGACAACACTGCACACAATAACCGCAACAGAAAGCACATGCTTTCCATCAATGTGCAGGCAAAAGTGGACCACTGGGAAATCTCCACCAACGTCGTCGCCAACTACCCAGGCAGCGTGCATGATTACTACATCTACCGACAGTCCATCATCAACCAGTGCTGCCAGGATGGCACCCATGGAAATGCACGGCTCGTTGGCAAGTACCAAATGAACACGCTACATACCTCAACTCCACAATCATGCAACTCACAACACTAGGAATGCACACGTTACAAACTCACATACAACATGCCAAACAATATGCCCACCCACCAGACACGACAGCACAACTTACTCTGGGTACCTGGACCAGCCATGTACATAAGACATCAATGGCATGGCACCTCAGCCACACAATAGCAGATTGTGGGGAGAGATGGTGACCAGGCATGTGCGAAGGAGGCAAGTGACCCATGAATGAGAATGTACACAATGCCAAGTGTGGAGTGGATGAGATGGCCAGACTGCAGCATGCATACCACACACATATCCATGTCGACATACACCGCAAGTGTATGGAGTGTAGTGGACAGTGGACGCAACCATGTCACCCCAGCCAGTGGGGAAGATCGCAGAAATGTAGCTTGTTACGTGCCCCCTGTAAGCCTGAGCGGAGTGGACTGGCCTGGCGTATGCCAGGCCAGAGTAGGGGTGTGAATGAAAAGCACGTAACTCTAGGCATGGTTGTCTTCTGGAATGCCCAATGTCTCTGCCAGGGCAGCGCCTCTCACCCCGCCACGAGGCCGACGCCATTGCCGTGAACGGTGTTGGCTGTGATCCTATGCGCCTGCTGCTCCCGGGCCGCTGGTCCCAACCCATCTTGGCTGCCCCTGCACACCCAGGCATCACTGCTCACCTGCCGACACCGGCATGTGTCAAAGAGGACCCACCACGTGCCAGTGTTAGCTCCAAGCCTTAGGCCCGCAACCTTGGCAGCCTCCTCAGACCATCACGGCCTCGGCGACACAGGCCTGCAGTACTTCTTTCCTGGCATACACAGCAGACTAGTAGGTCACACATTTGGAGCTGAGTCTTGAATACACTATGGCAGAGTACATTCTTTTTGGAGTTTATATCACTATACTCCCTTCGACGTGGTGCCACCAAGTCTGTGTATGGCATTCCAACCACACATGTGTGTGGGCCCTCACGGACTACTGCCCTCGGGCCACACTGCACTCGAGTTGGTCACACATATGGAACTGTGTCTTGATTTCTTCATGGTAGAGTTCATATCATTGCACGCAAGGAGAGGTGTAAGAGGAAGACACGTTTCAGTCAGGAGGAAAAAGGATCCTTGTTACGTAGGTGATCAAACACTACCAACAACTGCCCTGTTGTCACTGACTCTGTGCATGGCGAGCCAACGACACGTGGCTGTGGGCCCCTGCTGACCGCTACCTCCGGCCTACACTGCGGTCGAGTAGGTCAGACATTTGGGACTGAGTCTTGATTTAGCAATGGCAGAGTTCATATCATTGTACCGGCCTCATCGCAGACTGCATCCCCTCTCAGCCCCGGTGCCACTAAGTCGGTTTCCTGACATTCATGGACACTCTCTGGTTGAACTTTGGTGGCGTCTGAGTCTATGTACTGGGGGTTGCCTTCATCCTCATGTAGCTGATACAGACTTGGTGGTAATGACGAGGCTGTAGCATTCCACTCCTCCATTTGCCACTTCCGGATGGCTTCTGTCCTCTGCAGGACACCTTCGACTGTCCCCCGCAACCCTCCACCACATTCACCTTCGACATCGACTAGGACCCACTCAGCTCGCATTGCACTACCGCAGTGCACCACAAGTCATTGTCCCGTGGCGGTGTGCCTGTGCCTGCCGGAGTGCATCCTGGGCCACTAACTTTGTGCAGCTGAAGTCAGGGACCCTGTCTGATGAGATATTGGATGGCCTCTGGGACGTGGCCTTGGGGCCAACAATGCCATGAGTCTGTGGCCCTTCGCTGTCCGCTGCCTCGGGCCTCAACTGCAGTCCTCCAAGGCTCACACATTAAATCGAGTCCTGACCGGCCCAGACGTCACAGGAGGTACACACCACCACCGCCAGGACCAGATCCAAACAACAACTGCTAGAGTCAAAACAGTCGTACTGGCAGAATAACAGAGTTGCTCACACCTGTCATGGATGCCATCATCTGCCTGATACCCTGCTCAGCACCCTGCTCAGCACAGGTGCCACTGACTCAGTGCACCACAACTCATGGACCATTACTGATTGAGTTGTGTGCTGTGGAGAGCTCGCGCAGGAATGTCACCTCAGGCAGTGTGGGAGACCTGGGACGATGATGATGAAGAGGATGCAGGTTTAACACCCCTCACTGCAGCTGCATAAGGAATAATCCTAGACAATTTTTTCGCATGAGCTCGCTTAGTACTATGATGTTCCACAGTTGTCGCTATAATGCTGGTGTTTTCTGTTTCCGTTTAAATAGTGTTCACTGTTCAAGTTGTTGCCAGCACCAACCATTCCGTGCGTGCTGGCATACACTCACCCCATACACATCCAGCACAGGCATCACTGTACATTTGACCCTGCCAATAAAGGGGCCAGGCGCACGTGCCCGTAGCCAGTTCCACAAACTATCTGCAAGTGTCCGTGTGGTTATAATGTATGCATGAGGGCCCCGGGCCCTACAACATTACATTGTGCTGTGTACAGCGGAAGCAACCATGTCACCGCTGGCAGTGGATAAGTTCTTGAACTTGTAGCTTTGTCGTCACCCACTCAATACATCGTACGGAGGTCCAGCGTGGGCATGTGAATGATAACTGCGGGGCTCTGGGCGTGGTTCAGTACAGGAAAGGTGCAAATGCATGTGTCTCTGTCACATTGTGGGTCTCCTTTGTAGGGTATAGGTGGTCCCTGATGGGACTTAGACACCAACGCATGTGATCTAGTCCGGCTTCCATGAGCTCTGATCCCACCCACACCTGTTCAGCCACCTCCTTTTGGGATTCCAACACCAGGCATTAGAATGCGATGTGTGCCTCGTTGAAGTGTTGGGAGCCAGCCGTGGTGGCGGGTGCTTCCTGCTGTGTGGTCTGTGCAGGAGCTGGGGTTTCCTCTATGTACCTTGGCTGCCCTGCTCCTGGGTGTGGGTTGCCTAAGATGTCCATGAGCTGTTGTAGGGCGTCGGTGTCAAAGGTTTGGGGGTCCTCTCCAACATCACTGATGAGTGGTCTGGTCTGCTCTGCTGGAGGTGTTTTTTGTCCCCCTGCAATTTGAAGGGGAGATACATGTTGATATTGTGTTGACATGTATGTTGGCGCATTGTTCTTGTTTACATGCAGACTGTATAACAATGTACATTGTGACTGTTTGGGAGGTGCTGAATATTTGATGCGGGACAGTGAACATTTGGACTACATGACAGATGTGAGGTTGCACAGGTACATTTCCATCTCACAGTTCCTGCTATGTTAGATGTGATTACCATGTCAGGAGGCAAAGAATTTAGGGATCTGGATGAACCCTGCCCTCTCTTATGATGGCCACATCAGGCGTCTTGTAGGCAAATGTTTTGGAGTACTGAAGACTCTTAACAAAACTTTAGACCTCCTCCCTCTGTCGGCCAGAAGAACACTAACGCAGGCACTAGTGACCTCGCGATTAGACTATGGCAACATCCTGTTCCTAGGGGCTACCGAAGGCAGCTTAGGCCGCCTACAAGTCATACAGAACTCCGCCGCCAGACTGGTGCTAAGAAGACCCAGGAGAGCCAACTCAAAAAAGGCACTGGATGCGCTTCATTGGTTACCTGTAAAGAAGCGTGTGCGGTATAAGTGCCTCCTCTTCTGTCACCGTATCGTCTGGGACAGATCGCCGACTTACCTCAAGGACTTAATCAGCAGATACGAACCTACTAGGTCCCTACGATCAGAGGGCGCCGGACTGCTGATAGTCCCTAGAATTAAGAAGGCAAGAATGGGTGGACGATCATTTGCACTCCAAGCAGCCCAACAGTGGAACAAACTCCCCTGTGCTCTGAGACTGGAGAGCAACGAATCGCGGTTTAGGGCCCTGCTCAAAACTCATCTATACTCCTCATAATCCGGGTTGTCTGTATGCTGATTTCTTGGACAGTGTCAGCGCGGGGACACGCCGTGATGGCGTTACTGTGCGCTCTACAAACTCGATATTATTATTATTATTATTATTATTGGCCTGTTTCTGTGCATGAGTGGACCCAGTTATGTCCTCTGTTCTGCAGTGTCGGTGTTGCACTTTGTACCACATTGTCGTTGGATAGGCTGTTATTGCTATGTGTGTGTGCTGCAGTGTGCCACGGGGATCAGGGACTTGATCCTGGGTCATTGTGGGTGTGCAGTGTGATGCACATCACTGTGCATGAGTGCCATTGTGCCAATCTCCCCCGTCCCCCCAGTCCCTGGTCGTTACTCACCCTGTTGATGTTGTGTCTGGTCATATTGAGCTGTGTCCGTACTCCCTACTCCTTGCACCGTCTCCTCACTGATGACTGTGGCCTCCATTTCCTCCAGCACCTCCTGTTGCCATTGCTGCCTTCCTGTTGGCAGCGGGTTTGTGCTTGGTTTTGCTTTTCACATCATGCCAGCTCCTCTTGACCTCCTCAATCGACCTCCTTGACACTCCGACTGCATTCACGTTTGTCAAATTAACATTCAGTTGATAGTAGTTATCTGTCACCTCCGTGTGTCAGGGCTGGTCAGGCGAAACCTAGTCATACCTTCCCGTTTCTCTCCCGATCTTCTAAATGCTTTCTGTTTTGATTTGGCAGGGTTAAGAAATATTTCCCCAAGCGATGGTCTTCGCTCCTGTTGCAGAACTATTTGGCCCGCTTGAAGAGGAATTCCAAGATGGCGGCCGTTCGCGACTGTTAGGTTACCGGTCTAGCTTTTTTTTTGTCTTTTGGAAGCGCAGCTGTGTTCGCGACTCCTCGCGAATTCAACTGTGCACTTCAACTGACATTTTGAGGAGAACGGTCGTAGCTTTTCTAGCGGCGTTCTTCATTCTTGCCTTTTTCCTGGTTCGTGAGTAAAACTTGGGAAGTAGTTTGAAGCAGAAGTTAGAACCGCAGTAGCGGTAAGTTTTGACATAATTTATTTTTTAGGCAAGGATTTGTTCCTGGTTATACTTTTCAGTTTAACGTGGCTGAGTCACTCGAACTCTAGAACTCCAGGACAAATTGTGGGTGACTGAGGATTTCAGCTCTGTCTGAATAAATAATATATCAACAGAGTAAGCAACAGAGACTTTAACAAGACTAATATCTCAGCAGACACTGTATGGAGAGAATACAAGGTGTAATTTAGTCAAAAGTAAAGCAGCAAGAGGCTTATGAGAAGCAAGGGTCGGTGAGGAATTTCGGCAAAGGTGTTCACTAGTATGTGTATTTATATATATATATAAACATACTTACCAACTCTAGAGAAGTCGTACTAAGTGGAAGGAGGCCTTTGAATTGTCTTTTCCTCTTCATTGCTACAACTACAAGAGTGAATTCTATATCTAACTACTTGGGGGTTTGCTGGTAAAGAGAGGTGAAGTCAAGAGTATTAAATCAATAGTTATTTGGAGATAACACCTACTAAGTTTTATTTGTTTATGTTACAGCAAATAAGAAAGTCTACATAGGAGCTGACACCAAGTAGAAAGGATAATAGAGATATTTTAGCCACAGAAGTAGGACAGGTATGTTAATGGTAGTAACGAATTTAGAGGGGATTGCATATTGTAGTGAAAATTGCTAGAGTGCTTTCTCGTTACAGGAAGAATAAACAAGATTACTAGCAACCTGTCCAGTGAAGGAAGACGTGGCGTTTTTCTCTTTACTCCCACTCCCCTTTCCCCCTCTTAGCTATTGGGATCTATATGACCTCGGTATCTTTGATTGGGAATTGAGGATTAAGCATTGGTTCCTGCGGAAGCTCGAAGATTCTGAAAAGACAAGGTACTCGACAGATTGAAGTGCCAAAACCAGATTTCTTCCGCTTGGGCAGGATGGCGGAAGGGATTAATTTCAAGACTTTAGCGACAGTGTTAGATGGGATTCAGGCCCAACTAAGTGATACTATGGCAG
Source organism: Lissotriton vulgaris (assembly GCF_964263255.1). Lineage (NCBI taxonomy): Eukaryota > Metazoa > Chordata > Amphibia > Caudata > Salamandridae > Lissotriton > Lissotriton vulgaris. The sequence continues at coordinate 617,648,637 of NC_141698.1, forward strand.
AGAAGAAGACACTTAGAGAGGAAGTTAGAAGGTCCAGTCAAGAGACTCAGTTTTTAAGGCAAAAGGTAGACAAGCTTTCCTCTCTGTCAAGCTCGGATATAAAGGAGAATAGGTCACAGACTTTTGCACCTGCTTCCTCAGCTGCAGAATTAACCACTCAGGTCATTCATGCCATGTCTCCCACAATTCCCCTAGCAGCTCCTGAGAGGTTTAGTGGGGATCCACATAAGGCCCAAACCTTCTTAACACAATGTTCCTTACACTATCTTTGTAAGCCAATTATTTTTAAGGAGGATCAATCAAGGGTGGCCTTCATGTTGTCCTACCTGAGTGGTGACGCAGCAGCATGGTCGATGCCTATGGTGAATAATAATGACCCTATTTTGTATGACTTTGAAGAGTTCAAAAAGGAATTTTTGAGAATTTTTGACAGGAGATCAGTTTCGCAAACCACGGATAATGAATTGTTGGATTTAAAGGAAGGCAGTAGAGACTTGGTGGCATATTTAGCACAATATAACAAATTAATAGTGGAGACCAATTGGCCTGAAGCCAAAAGAGCTTACATTTTCTATCGAGGCCTCAAGGATGAATTAAAGGATGGGCTAGCGCAAATTCCTAAACGACCTGCAGAGGTTTCTGAATTAATAGATTTGGTCCTACAGATAGGCCAACGACAGAATGAAAGAGTGAGCGACGACGGGAGGTGAAGTATTTTCCCCTCGATTTGACTGTATCAAGGCAGAAAACGCTAAGCCCAAGGAAAACCTTTCAGAAGAAGAACCAATGCAGATCAGTTCGGTGCGAGGACCTCTTTCCAAGGAGGTAAGAGAGAGAAGACGAAATGGCAAGCTTTGCATGTACTGTGGTGAGTCTGGACATTTTGTGAGAGAATGTACAAAGAAACCAAAGAATAGTATGTCAGTAAAAGACAGGCTCCACCAGTAAAAGGAGTTGCTCTGGTGGAAGCCAATGAAAAGTCAACTCCTGATCCTCAGTTGGTTGCAAATACATGAGAATCTTCCGCTCCACATTTGACAATTGCAGGTTCAATTGAATTTGGTGGTGCAGTATTGAAAGACATCTCTGTAATGATTGACTCTGGAGCCACAGGAAATTTTTGTGTCATTGGCTTTGCCAAGAGTTTGGGAATTGAATTTGTACGGAAGGAGAGACCTGAAGCAGTTTGTGCGGTTGATGGTACCAATCTGTCATCTGGTCCCATAATACATGATACTGAGGTGATCAGATTAACCGGACCTCGGGATCATGTGAGCATCTTGAGATTTAGTCTCAGTGACGCACCTCAGTTTCAGCTGATTTTTGTGCTACCCTGGCTCACGGAGCACAATCCTCGGATAGATTGGTCTAAAAGAACCATTGATATGAATTCCGAATATTGCCAGAATCATTGTCACAATAGGAGTTCTGATATCTCTTCAGTCTCTTCCTCACAATTTTTGGCTTGTCCAGTAAAATCCATTTGTGTCATGGAAACCCAAGAGATTCCCAGCGATTATTTGGATTTAGCTGCAGTATTTGATGAGAAGGAAGCTAATAAACTACCTCCACATAGAGATTATGACTGTAAGATAGAACTGGAACCAGGATCCTCTTTGCCTTGTAGTCGCATTTATGCTCTCTCTAAAAAAGGGAACCAATATCTCAAGGAGTGTCTTGAGCAATACTTGGCTAATGGTTTTATTCGTCCGTCCCAGTCTCTGGTTTCTTCCCCTCTTTTTTTTATTCCAAAGAAGGATGGAAGTTTGAGAAATTGCATCGACTATCGAGGCTTGAACTCGGTCACCCAGAAGAATAGATACCAATTGCCCTTAATCTCTGAGTTACTGGATCAGGTTAAGGGGGCATGAGCATATACGAAACTGGATTTGAGAGGGGCTTACCATCTTGTTCGAATGGCCGAGGGTGATGAATGGAAGACCACATTTCCTACCAGATTGGGCCTATTTGAATATCAGGTCATGCCCTTTGGGTTGTGCAATGCTCCTGCTGCTTTCCAGCATTTGGTGAAAGATGTCCCGTGGGAGTGCTTGGAACGTTTTGCAGTCGGCTACATCGATGACATTCTGATTTTCTCTGAGAATGTTCAGGAACATATTCAGCATGTGCGAATTATATTGAAAAATATTTTGGAACATCAGTTGTTTGTAAAATTGGAGAAGTGGGTTTTCAATTCCAGCCAAGTGGAATTTTTGGGCTTAGTTCTCTCTCCAGAGGGAGTTTCCATGGATGAATCTAAGGTGAAGACTATTAAGGAATGGCCATCTCCTAGAAATGTGAAACAAGTCCAGAGTTTTATTGGGTTTGCCAATTTTTATCGACGTTTCATCGAAAATTTCTCGGAGAAAGTGTCTCTATTAACTCGGCTTTGGAAAAAAGGAATAACATTTGATTGGACTCCAGACACAGAAAGAGCCTTTTGTGAGTTAAAGAAAGTTTTTACCTTAGCACCAGTGCTCATGAATCCTAATCCAGAGGAGCCTTTTTTTGTTGAGACAGACACATCCAATTTGGCCATTGGGGGAATTTTATCGCAGAGGGATCGATCGACTGGTCAGCTTAATCCAGTGGCCTATCGGTCTCGCAAATTAAATCCAACAGAATTGAATTACTCCATTGCCGACAAGGAGTTATTGGCAGTCAAGGATGCTTTTCAGGAGTGGAGGCATTATCTGTTGGGGGCTCGTCATGAAGTCACAGTGTTCACAGACCATCGAAACCTACAGTTTTTGAAATCTGCTCGAACTTTGACCCCCATGCAATTACGTTGGTCATTATTTTTTGCAGATTATAATTTTGTGTTAACTTACAAACCAGGCTCCAGTAATGGCAAAGCAGATGTGTTATCCCGACTGTATACCAGAGAAGATTCTCTAGTATTGGAGAAAGTGTTGATCATTCCAAAAGAAAGGATCATTGGTGTGGTTCAGTATCCCAAATTGGAAAGACTGCTGGATCAGGAGCTTGTGTCTTTCAATCTTGAAGAATGAGTGAAACTAGGTGAAGATCGCGAAGTGAAGGATGGTCGACCTTATTTCAAGGGGAAACTGTTTATTCCCAATGAAGAGCTGCAAACTCTGATTATTCGACATTATGACTTGTTGGCTGGACACACGGGAGTAAAAAAGACGCTGGAATTAGTACAACGTGATCTTTGGTGGCCGTCCATGGAAGCTTAGATAGGACAATATGTGGCCTCTTGTGAGCAGTGTTTTAAGGTAAAATCTGTTAGATAGGCACCCCAGGGTTTACTACATCCTTGCCCCCGGCTCCTTACCCGTGGCACACAGTTTCCATGGATTGTATTGTGGAATTACCTTCCAGTCAGGGTTTCTCTGTTATTTGGGTGGTAGTGGATCATTTTACCAAGATGAGTAATTTTGTAATCTTAAAATCAATTCCAAACGCCACTCAATTAGCCTTGTTGTTCACTCATTATGTGGTTAGATCCCATGGAATTCCGAAGGTGGTCATTTCTGATCGAGGCCCGCAATTTGTCTCTCGCTTCTAGAGGTCATTTTTAAAAAGATTGGACATAGACTCTCGTTTGTCCTCCAGTTTCCACCGTGAGACGGATGGACAGACGGAAAGAGTTAATCAGGAACTGGAGCAGTACCTGCGTTTGTTCCTAATGGATCATGAGGGTGAGTGGCCTGATATCATTTGGGCAGCAGAGTTTGCTTATAATAATGCTGAGCATTCATCCACTGGTTACACTCCATTTTATTTAAACACAGGTAGGCATCCAAATACATTTGTGGGTAAACAGGAGAGTGATGTTCCTGCAGTGGAGGAAGTAGTTCAAAATCTAAATAGGGTTTATCTGAAGGCAACAGACAATGTTATCAAGGCAAAGGCTTCCTATAAGAAACAAGCAGATATAAAGAGACGTGCTAGTCCAGTTTATGAGTCGGGGAGGAGGTTTGGATTTCTACACAAAATCTACGATTAAAGGGAAATAGGAAGTTTCTGCCCAGGTTTATTGGACCGTTTTTAGTGGAGAAAATGGTAAACCCAGTTAGTGTGAAGGTTAAGCTTCCCCAGAAGTTTATGATTCATTCTGTGTTTCATGTTTCCTTACTGAGAAAGAATCCACCTAGGCTGAGAAGGAAAGGACCCCCCCAACTGATACAGATTCAGTCAGTGGAGGAGTTTGAGGTAAAGCGAATTGTAGACTCCAGGTTTAAGAAAGGAAAATTGTACGACTTGGTCGACTGGAAGGGTTTCGGTCCAGAAGAGAGAACTTTGGAACCTAAGTGCAATTTGCAAGCTCCACGACTGATTAGACAATTTCACAAGAGACACCCAAATAAGCCCAAAGAAGTGGAGAGAGGAGCTTTGGTAGGGGGTACTGTCAGGGCTGGTCAGGCGAAACCTAGTCATACCTTCCCGTTTCTCTCCCGATCTTCTAAAAGCTTTCTGATTCGATTTGGCAGGGTTAAGAAATATTTCCCCAAGTAATGGTCTTCCCTTCTGTTGCAGAACTATTTGGCCCGCTTGAACAGGAATTCCAAGATGGCGGCCGTTCGCGACTGTTAGGTTACCGGTCTAGCCTTTTTTTTGTCTTTTGGAAGCGCAGCTGTGTTCGTGGCTCCTCGCGAATTCAGCTGCGCACTTCATCTGACATTTTGAGGAGAACGGTCGTAGCTTTTCTAGCGGTGTTCTTCATTCCTGCCTTTTTCCTGGTTCGTGAGTAAAACTTGGGAAGTAGTTTGAAGCAGAAGTTAGAACGGCAGTAGAGGTAAGTTTTGACTTAATTTATTTTCGAGGCAAGGATTTGTTCCTGGTTATACTTTTCAGTTTAATGTGGCTGAGTCACTTGAACTCTAGGACAAATTGTGGGAGACTGATGATTTCAGTTCAATGTCGACGCCCTTTCTGACTACCTGGATTGTGTTACACGATTTTCTGGTGCAACATGATTTTTGGAAGCAATGTCTCCATTTAAAGGAAATTGTGTATAGAACGTATTATACAGACCAGGCCATAAAAACAAAATTATATTGTGTCAACTGATGTACTTTGTAAAAGAATTTGTAAATAGATGTGTATGTTCTTCCATTTTCTATCTTCTCCACTAAGCACTTCACACTCTTTATCTTATGCACGCTCGCCTTGGGCAACCTATACACTCTTTTGGATAGAGATAGTGATGTAGCCAATGAATTAAAATTGCTCCTGAATTGGTAATTACTGCTGTTGCTTTTCTGCTTTTTTCCATATGAATTAATACATTGAGTGTACAGGGTTGATCTATAAGACATATCGCACAATTGAAGGAACTTTATGATGTGTTTTTGATTTAATCATTTCTTGTGAAAATATTGGTTGAAGACCATTGTATTTGAATATTGTTGAAAACCCAGGTCTTTCGATTTTTTTGGGTCACCCCATTTTTGATAATGAGGATTTCAGCTCAGTCTGAATAAATAATATATCAACAGAGTAAGCCACAGAGACTTTAACAAGACTAATATCTCAGCAGACACTGTATGGAGAGAATACAAGGTTTAATTTAGTCAAAAGTAAAGCAGCAAGAGACTTATGAGAAGCAAGGATCGTTGAGGAATTTCGGCAAAGGTGTTCACTAGTATTTGTATTTATATATATATATATATATATATATATATATATATATATATATATATATATATATATATATATATATATATATATATGTAAACATACTTACCAACTCTAGAGAAGTTGTACTAAGTGGAAGGAAGCCTTTGAATTGCCTTTTCCTCTACATTGCTACAACTACAAGAGTGAATTCTTTATCTAACTACTTGGGGTATGCAGGTAAAGAGAGGTGAAGTCAAGAGTATTAAATCAATAGTTATTTGGAGAGAACACCTACTAAGTTTTATTTGTTTATGTTACAGCAAATAAGAAACTCTACATAGGAGCTGACACCAAGTAGAAATGATAATAGAGATATGTTAGCCACAAAACTAGGACAGGTATGTTAATGGTAGTAACGAATTTAGAGGGGATTGCATATTGTAGTGAAAATTGCTAGAGTGCTTTCTCATTACAGGAAGAATAAACAAGAATACTAGCAGCCTGTCCAGTGAAGGAAGACGTGGCGTTTTTCTCTTTACTCTCACTCCCCTTTCTCCCTCTTAGCTATCGGGATCTATATGACCTCGGTATCTTTGATTGGGAATTGAGGATTAAGCATCGGCTCCTGCGGAAGCTCGAAGATTCTGGAAAGACAAGGTACTCAACACCGTGACGCTGATCTGGTTTTCCTGCGAACTGCACCCCGTCTTTCTCTTCCTCTTCTTCTTGGCCTTTCCCGACTCTGGGGTTCCTTGCTGGTGGTCTGTGGGCTTGCGGGGTTCGCGTTGGCCTCCGCACTCGGACCGGGTGCATCCATGGTGCTACGCAGTTTACTTTTGTCTGTATGTTTTTTTTCTACTTTTATAGTGATTTTTCCTGCATGATGCGTGGGAATTGCAGGCCTGTCACTGGTTATCGCTGATTTTTGTATCCCGATTGGCCTCATTGCAACTTTTCTTGCGTTTGTGTTTTGCATTTTTGCAGCTTCGCGTTAATTGTATTGCAGACATTTGACGAGTTATCAGGAGCCTATCGCATAGAACCGCCGTGTTGAGAATACAACGTTAACACAGCGTTATTTTCCCGCGATAGACTGCGATGTGAAGAGTTGCGTTAAGCTAAGTTTGGGATAATTATCACACTTTCTTGAGAATATGCACCACAGAGTACTCATAAACACACCATACCACATCTTAATGCCTCTCCACATCATTACTCACACAGATATCAAGCCTGATCATTGATGCATCTCTGTAAGAATTATAAGGAGATGAACACAGCCCCTTTCCATGCCACTCCCTAGCAATTCATATATTGTCACTGGCAATCACTATGGAAATTGCAACTCTCTATGCTCCAAACCACAGTGACTGTCCATCTTGTCTCTAGAGTTAAACATTTCTATGCTCAACGATTGTCCCAATTCATTAAAAGGGAGACAAGGTAATCTAAACAACTATCGTTTAGTAGCCCTCATTGACAACCAGGCGAAATATTTTGCCGGTACAATATTAGAGAAGCTTACACTTTGGGCTGAGTCAAACACGTTAATACAGCAGAAACAAACTGGATTCACAAAAACAACTGGGACATCAACAAACATTCTTGCCGTGTCTTTAATCATTGATGCAGCAAAAGCATCTAAGATTCCCTTATATCTGTGCTACATCGACTTTAGCACTGCATTTGATTACATCGATAGAGGCAGACTTTGGGGGAAACTAGCGCAATGGGTTTTACCACAGCCAACCCTAAATATGCTGATGCTCCTCCATAGGGACACCTGGGCTCAGGTGAAATTAGGAAGCGGCACCCACTTGTCCTCAAAAGTACCAACCACTAAAGGTCTGAAACAAGGGTGCGTGCTTGCGCTAACCTTGTTCAACCTTGAGTAATCTTTTGCACTATTCTCACCACTCCTGAGCCGGAAGCCGGGAGCTCTTACTTGGCACATATTGTGTAAATTTAATTTGTATAACTTTTAAAGCTCACTCTGTCATTTGTTTTAATTTGCGCCGCATTTCACCGCCTCTCTGCCCCCACTCAGCCGAATAGGCGCTGAGTCACTTCGCTTCACGGAGGCAGCCTGCAAGTTCAGCGGACATCTTTAGGGAGGCACGCTGGTTGGCGGACTAGGCTTTCTTGCTCGTGCTGAGACGCTATAAATCAAGCGTCGTGTAGTGCTCGTGTCAGACCTTGCACTATTCTCACCACTCCTGAGGCGGAAGCCGGGAGCTCTTACTAGGCACATGTGTAAATTTAATTCTTATAACTTTTAAAGCTCACTCTGTCATTTGTTTTAATTTGCGCCGCATTTCATCGTCTCTCTGCCCCCACTCAGCCGAATAGGCGCTGAGTCAGTTCGTTTCACGGAGGCTGCCTGCAAGTTCAGCAGCCATCTTTGGGGAGGCACGCTGGTTGGCGGACTAGGCTTTCTGGCTAGCGCTTAGACGCTATAAATCAAGACGGTCATGTCTCCACGCAGCAGGCGTGTACAGCGGACGCGCCTCCCCCGCGCCAAAGGAGCGCCAAAGGAAAGCCCGTCTGCGCCCGTCCGCGACAGGACGGGACCAGGGGCCGGTATTCGGGGACCTAACAGATCCGCTAATATTATTTATAGTGAGGAGCAGCTCTGGAGTTTGAGAAGAGATCCAATATGCTCTTGCCCCCACTCCATATCTCCTGAAGAGATACTGACTCATTACCCTCACCGCAAAGTGGCTGTTGGGACATTAGAAATGCCCCCTCACATTGTGGGAAGAGTTAAGCCTTATTTTCTAGTGCTTTTAAACTGCCGCTCTCTTCCTAAACATGCAAGTGAAATCTGCATGCTGTTGGAAGATCGGGACCCTGCCGTCCTGTTTTTTTGACGGAAACTTGGCTGAATGAGGCCTCGGGCTCTGATGTAGTCCAAGCCCTGCCACCTAACTATTCTATGAGTAGGCTGGACCGTCTAACGGGGCGGGGGGAGGGGTTGCAATTATTCATAGAAGTACATTTGGTTGTCGGACTCCTAGCAGTCCATTACTTAACTGTGAGAGTTTGTCATTTGGAATCTCTTTCTCCCCCACATGTTCTTTTTCAGGGATCTTGATATACCGGCCACCAGGAGCACATAATTACTTTTGCAATAATCTCCATGATAAGATCACCCATATTGTTAGTGCTGCCCCCAATTTTTCAATCTTGGGCGATTTTAATATTCACCTTGATGAGCCAGAGACGCTCCCGTTGCAGGATCTTATTGAAGAGCTTGGCATGCTACAGCTCACTCAAATCATAGCCGGTGCTACTCACACCGCAGGTCATTTGATCAACCACTTTTTTACCAACCTCAACAATATTAATTGGGAACAGTCGCTCTTTGTTCCTTGGTCAGACCACGCTTTGATATCATTTCTGTGGTCACCCCAGACCAAAATCATCCAGTCAGATTAACTAAGAAGTTGAGCCAGATCTGGTCTAGACTTCTGCTAGATGACTGGGTTGCTCACCTGGAAAAATCCCCCCCTGACCCTGTGATAACCCTATCACGGCCAACTCATCCTTTAATTTTTGGTTAGAGGCCTCGCTTGACCTTACTCTCCCCAAATCAGAGGTATGCCATTGCATCGGGTCCAATAAAAAATCCTGGTACTGCTGCGAATTGAAACGACTTAAGCAGAGTTGCAAGCTGTCTGAAAGAAGCTGGAGAAAAGATTTCTCCGATGACAGCAAAGTTAAATACAGACTGGCATTACGGACATATAAAAGTCAAATAAAAACTACACAAGCAGCTTATTACAAAGGCAAAATTGAGGCTGCCGTGAATTCCCCTAGTGAAATTTTTTAAATTTTCAAATCTTTGGTGACTCTCCCTAGCTCTCTTTATAAATCTCTGGATCCCCAGAAACGCTGCGATGAGCTTGCTAATTTCTTTGCCTCTAAGGTGGCAACTATTTGCGCCTCGTTCCACAATAGGGAAATCAATTCTCCGGCACCTATCCCTCCACTCCATGCTACGCTGGGGTCTTTTCCCTTGCTTGACCTGGCTACAGTAGAAGGACTTCTGGGGAACCTTAAATCTGGCTCCCCCTCAGATGTTGTTCTCCCATCTGTTCTTAAGTTGGCCTCTGCAACCGTCTCCCCAGTCATTAGGGATTTTATTAATGCCTCACTGACAGCGGGTGTAGTTCCTCCTTTATGGAAGCAGGCTAAAGTCAAGGCTCTCTTAAAAAAGGCCACTCTAGACCCTGATGACATATCAAATTATCGCCCCATCTCTTTGCTGCCGGGGCTAGGAAAAATTGCGGAGAAACATGTAAATTCTGTATTATCTTCGTTTATTGAGTCTAATAAAGCCTTGCATCCCACCCAGACAGGTTTTAGAAGTAGGCAGGGTACAGAGACTGCCTTGGTTACCGTGGCTGATGAAGCCAGAAAGATTGTCGACGCAGGAGGCTGCGCTGCAGTTGTCCTGTTGAATGTCAGCGCAGCCTTCGATACGGTCAACCATCGGCTCATGATTCAGCGCTTGAGGGAGGTAAAAGTCACAGGGAATGCCCTTAAATGGGTCCATTCCTTTCTTGCAGACAGAACCTTCGCCGTGGTTGAGGATGAAACTACCTCTTCACAAATCCCCCTGCAGTACGGCGTTCCCCAGGGGTCCTCTTTGAGCCCCACTATGTTCAACGTATATGTGAGGCCTCTGGCTGACGTGGTTCTCCCTTGGGGAGTTCAGTAGGTCACCTACGCCAACGATACGCAGCTGGTTGTTTCCCTCTCAAATGCTGATGAAGTTGAGACAGAGTTAAATAATCTTTCCCCCTGTCTCTCTAAGGTTCTTGCATGGATGGATTCCTCCTTCCTAAAGCTGAATGGGTCAAAGACTGAAATTATGATATTAGGGTACAAGGCCCCCATTAATCTGGATCCTTGGTGGCCGGAGTGTCTGGGCCCTCCTTCTGCCCCTAAAAACCAAATTAAGAACTTAGGTGTCCGGTTAGACCCTAATTTGGGTTTCCAAGTACAGGCACGCAAGGTGGCAGCAACATGCTATGGTTTTCTTAGAACCTTAAGGAAGGTTCTGACCCTACATCCCCCAAAGGCTAGACGACTCCTTGTCCAAACACTCATTTTATCTCATTTGGATTACGCAAACACGGTTTATTTGGGTGCCCCAGTAGGCACTATTAAAATCCTACAGTCTGTCCAGAATTGCGCGGCCCGACTACTGATGGATGTTCCTAAATGTAGTTCTGCTAAGTTAGGAATGCAAGCTTTCCACTGGCTGCCAGTGCATGAGAGGGTTCGGTTTAAGGCCATGTGTATGGTCCACAAGTCAATCACTGACAATGGCCAGTCCCTTCTTCGCCCCATGTTTCTTCGTCATCAGATCCCCCGATCTCTCAGATCCAACCACAAAAACCTTCTGATAGTTCCTAGGATCAAGCGGACGCGTATGGGTGGCCGGCGCTTCCCGTTCCACGCAGCCAAGTTTTGGAATCAGCTTCCAGACTGTATCCGGCTGGAATTCAACCATCTTGCATTCAGGAAACGGCTGAAAACCTTCCTTTTTCAGTGAGTGGTGTTTTCGTGCTCAGTCTAAAGCGCTGGGATGCCCCCGAGTAGCCATGCGCTATACAAGCACGTAATCATTCATTCATTCGTATGCAGAGGATGTAGTGTTACAAGTGGAAGGAAGTTATAGCTAGAACAGGTACTAAACGATAATTCAACAAAAGGAATACCTAATTGTGTCTCAAATATAGACATATGTGAGATGGACACTCTATAAGATCCCAATATGCAAAAGAAAGATTATTATATATCCTTATTTTGAATAGTTTATTTAGATTATTTTTACTTGTTTTGATTCATACACAATCTATATATAAATAAATAGAACAATGGCATAATAGTGCATTTGAAAACCAAAAAGATCAATAACATGTGAATAAATGTATACACTATAGACAGATATGTGTAACTCATGCAATAGACGAGAACGTTGACTTAGGCAGTGCGGCAGATGTCTTACAACGCGCGTTTCGGCATACATGCCTTCATCAGGTAGCCGGTCCACGGGGAACATCACTTACAACGCATTTATTACAACGCACTACCATTACATCGCAACCATTACAACGCAAACCATTACAACGCATTGCGCTGGGGGGCGCTCTAGGATAGGGAATATATTTAATTTACTATCCAACACCTTCCCTACTATCCACGGGGACTGGAGTTGGAATAGTAAATTAAATAATTCACTATCCAGCGCTTAAAAGCACTATGCGTTGTAATGGTATGCGGTGTAAAAACCGCGTTGTAACAGCAGGCGTTGTAATAGCCTGCGTTGTAGTGACACCAATCCGCCGTCCACTATTCACAGTAGCGATGAAACGCTCAGATATAATGTGGTTTCTACTCCGGTGACCATTCAAGGTAATTGTGATGGAGCTTCGTAAATTGATATCAAGTTGATTCGTATATTGTTCGTTTTTAAAAAACAAGCTGCAGGCCCATATATATACACGATGCAGATGAGAATATAAAGCACTCTTCTAGTGCAAGCCTTAATATGATGAAGGAGCCAGATTTCGGGGTGTAAAACGAGGAAAAAACCAGGGAGATTGTGAGAAGTCAAATTTGATAGTCTAAATTACAGATGTTTCTAACACGATCGATTTATAGTGGCCATCAAGTAGTGTCTGATACAAATGGAGGCTGCTGCTCTGGTCTGCTTGGAAGATTTCTTCCTTCAATGTTTCAAAAAGACGAGGCAGACGACCTTCCGTGCACTAAATGCTGGCTCCTGATGGGCTGTGCAGGGAACTGGTACAGTCTGTCCAGAATTGCGCGGCCCGACTACTGATGGATGTTCCTAAATGTAGTTCAGCTAAGGTAGCAATGCAAGCTCTCCACTGGCTGCCGGTGCATGAGAGGGTTCGGTTTAAGGCCATGTGTATGGTCCACAAGTCAATCATTGACAATGGCCCGTCCCTTCTTCGCCCCATGTTTCTTCGTCATCAGATCCCCCGATCTCTCAAATCCAACCACAAAAACCTTCTGATAGTTCCTAGGATCAAGCGACGCGTATGGGTGGCCGGCGCTTCCCATTCCACGCAGCCAAGTTTTGGAATCAGCTTCCAGACTGTATCCGGCTGGAATTCAACCATCTTGCATTCAGGAAACGGCTGAAGACCTTCCTTTTTCAGTGAGCGGTGTTTTCGTGCTCAGTCTAAAGCGCTGGGATGCCCCCGAGTGGCCATGCGCTATACAAGCACGTAATCATTCATTCATTCGTATGCAGAGGATGTAGTGTTACAAGTGGAAGGAAGTTATAGCTAGAACAGGTACTGAACGATAATTCAACAAAAGGAATACCTAATTGTGTCTTAAATATAGACATGTGTGAGATGGACACTCTATAAGATCCCAATATGCAAAAGAAAGATTATTATATATCCTTATTTTAAATAGTTTATTTAGATTATTTTTACTTGTTTTGATTCATACACAATCTATATATAAATAAATAGAACAATGACATAATAGTGCATTTGAAAACCAAAAAGATCAATAACATGTGAATAAATTTATACACTATAGACAGATATGTGTAACTCATGCGATAGACGAGAACGTTGACTTAGGCAGTGCGGCAGATGTCTTACAACGCGCGTTTCGGCATACATGCCTTCATCAGGTAGCCGTCCACTATTCACAGTAGCGATGAAACGCTCAGATATAATGTGGTTTCTACTCCGGTGACCATTCAAGGTAATTGTGATGGAGCTTCGTAAATTGATATCAAGTTGATTCGTATATTGTTTGTTTTTAAAAAACAAGCTGCAGGCCCATATATATAAACGATGTGAATGAGAATATAAAGCACTCTTCTAGTGCAAGCCTTAATATGATGAAGGAGACAGATTTCGGGGTGTAAAACGAGGAAAAAACCAGGGAGATTGTGAGAAGTCAAATTTGCTAGTCTAAATCACAGATGTTTCTAACACGATCGATTTATAGTGGCCATCAAGTAGTGTCTGATACAAATGGAGGCTGCCTCTCTGGTCTGCTTGGAAGATTTCTTCCTTCAATGTTTCAAAAAGACGAGGCAGACGACCTTCCGTGCACGAAATGCTGGCTCCTGATGGGCTCTGCAGGGAACTGGTACAGTCTGTCCAGAATTGCGCGGCCCGACTACTGATGGATGTTCCTAAATGTAGTTCTGCTAAGGTAGCATTGCAAGCTCTCCACTGGCTGCCGGTGCATGAGAGGGTTCGGTTTAAGGCCATGTGTATGGTCCACAAGTCAATCATTGACAATGGCCCGTCCCTTCTTCGCCCCATGTTTCTTCGTCATCAGATCCCCCGATCTCTCAGATCCAACCACAAAAACCTTCTGATAGTTCCTAGGATCAAGCGACGCATATGGGTGGCCGGCGCTTCCCATTCCACGCAGCCAAGTTTTGGAATCAGCTTCCAGACTGTATCCGGCTGGAATTCAACCATCTTGCATTCAGGAAACGGCTGAAGACCTTCCTTTTTCAGTGAGCGGTGTTTTCGTGCTCAGTCTAAAGCGCTGGGATGCCCCCGAGTAGCCATGCGCTATACAAGCACGTAATCATTCATTCATTCGTATGCAGAGGATGTAGTGTTACAAGTGGAAGGAAGTTATAGCTAGAACAGGTACTAAACGATAATTCAACAAAAGGAATACCTAATTGTGTCTTAAATATAGACATGTGTGAGATGGACACTCTATAAGATCCCAATATGCAAAAGAAAGATTATTATATATCCTTATTTTGAATAGTTTATTTAGATTATTTTTACTTGTTTTGATTCATACACAATCTATATATAAATAAATAGAACAATGACATAATAGTGCATTTGAAAACCAAAAAGATCAATAACATGTGAATAAATTTATACACTATAGACAGATATGTGTAACTCATGCGATAGACGAGAACGTTGACTTAGGCAGTGCGGCAGATGTCTTACAACGCGCGTTTCGGCATACATGCCTTCATCAGGTAGCCGTCCACTATTCACAGTAGCGATGAAACGCTCAGATATAATGTGGTTTCTACTCCGGTGACCATTCAAGGTAATTGTGATGGAGCTTCGTAAATTGATATCAAGTTGATTCGTATATTGTTTGTTTTTAAAAAACAAGCTGCAGGCCCATATATATAAACGATGTGAATGAGAATATAAAGCACTCTTCTAGTGCAAGCCTTAATATGATGAAGGAGCCAGATTTCGGGGTGTAAAACGAGGAAAAAACCAGGGAGATTGTGAGAAGTCAAATTTGCTAGTCTAAATCACAGATGTTTCTAACACGATCGATTTATAGTGGCCATCAAGTAGTGTCTGATACAAATGGAGGCTGCCTCTCTGGTCTGCTTGGAAGATTTCTTCCTTCAATGTTTCAAAAAGACGAGGCAGACGACCTTCCGTGCACGAAATGCTGGCTCCTGATGGGCTCTGCAGGGAACTGGTACAGTCTGTCCAGAATTGCGCGGCCCGACTACTGATGGATGTTCCTAAATGTAGTTCTGCTAAGGTAGCAATGCAAGCTCTCCACTGGCTGCCGGTGCATGAGAGGGTTCGGTTTAAGGCCATGTGTATGGTCCACAAGTCAATCATTGACAATGGCCCGTCCCTTCTTCGCCCCATGTTTCTTCGTCATCAGATCCCCCGATCTCTCAGATCCAACCACAAAAACCTTCTGATAGTTCCTAGGATCAAGCGACGCATATGGGTGGCCGGCGCTTCCCATTCCACGCAGCCAAGTTTTGGAATCAGCTTCCAGACTGTATCCGGCTGGAATTCAACCATCTTGCATTCAGGAAACGGCTGAAGACCTTCCTTTTTCAGTGAGCGGTGTTTTCGTGCTCAGTCTAAAGCGCTGGGATGCCCCCGAGTAGCCATGCGCTATACAAGCACGTAATCATTCATTCATTCGTATGCAGAGGATGTAGTGTTACAAGTGGAAGGAAGTTATAGCTAGAACAGGTACTAAACGATAATTCAACAAAAGGAATACCTAATTGTGTCTTAAATATAGACATGTGTGAGATGGACACTCTATAAGATCCCAATATGCAAAAGAAAGATTATTATATATCCTTATTTTAAATAGTTTATTTAGATTATTTTTACTTGTTTTGATTCATACACAATCTATATATAAATAAATAGAACAATGACATAATAGTGCATTTGAAAACCAAAAAGATCAATAACATGTGAATAAATTTATACACTATAGACAGATATGTGTAACTCATGCGATAGACGAGAACGTTGACTTAGGCAGTGCGGCAGATGTCTTACAACGCGCGTTTCGGCATACATGCCTTCATCAGGTAGCCGTCCACTATTCACAGTAGCGATGAAACGCTCAGATATAATGTGGTTTCTACTCCGGTGACCATTCAAGGTAATTGTGATGGAGCTTCGTAAATTGATATCAAGTTGATTCGTATATTGTTTGTTTTTAAAAAACAAGCTGCAGGCCCATATATATACACGATGCAGATGAGAATATAAAGCACTCTTCTAGTGCAAGCCTTAATATGATGAAGGAGCCAGATTTCGGGGTGTAAAACGAGGAAAAAACCAGGGAGATTGTGAGAAGTCAAATTTGATAGTCTAAATCACAGATGTTTCTAACACGATCGATTTATAGTGGCCATCAAGTAGTGTCTGATACAAATGGAGGCTGCCGCTCTGGTCTGCTTGGAAGATTTCTTCCTTCAATGTTTCAAAAAGACGAGGCAGACGACCTTCCGTGCACGAAATGCTGGCTCCTGATGGGCTCTGCAGGGAACTGGTACAGTCTGTCCAGAATTGCGCGGCCCGACTACTGATGGATGTTCCTAAATGTAGTTCTGCTAAGGTAGCAATGCAAGCTCTCCACTGGCTGCCGGTGCATGAGAGGGTTCGGTTTAAGGCCATGTGTATGGTCCACAAGTCAATCATTGACAATGGCCTGTCCCTTCTTCTCCCCATGTTTCTTCGTCATCAGATCCCCCGATCTCTCAGATCCAACCACAAAAACCTTCTGATAGTTCCTAGGATCAAGCGACGCGTATGGGTGGCCGGCGCTTCCCATTCCACGCAGCCAAGTTTTGGAATCAGCTTCCAGACTGTATCCGGCAGGAATCCAACCATCTTGCATTCAGGAAATGGCTGAAGACCTTCCTTTTTCAGTGAGCGGTGTTTTCATGCTCGGTCTAAAGCGCTAGGATGCCCCCGAGTAGCCATGCGCTATACAAGCACGTAATCATTCATTCATTCGTATGCAAAGGATGTAGTGTTACTCAGCCACACTTGCATTGGGCTCCAACGACTCCTTAATGGCATGCAGAAATACGACAAGAAAAATTAACTAAAAATAAATCTCCGCAAGACACGCACAATGTCAATGTACAACAACAAAAAACAACAAAAGAGCTGGTTTCTTTGCGGCATAAAAATTGACCCAGCTTGCGAGTACAAATACCTGGGAGTCACATTTGATAAGGAAGGCTCTTGTTCACAACAGAGGCAGGAAATTAGAAGGAGAGGCCTATTGATTGCCTTGACAATGAAAAATCTGTCAACCCGACTGATGGGTCCGACACTAACCCCGTTCCTGAAGGTAATCCAGGCAAAACTGCTTCCCTCGATCACATACGGCAGCGAGGTAATGCGGGGAAGGGACTCCAAGGACCTGGACAGCATACAGGTCAAGGCCTATAGAACAATGTTCTCACTCCCCACTTACACATCTCCAGCACAAATAAGATTGGAGTTTGGCCTCCAAAAACAATATCTAGCCAGGCAATGAGCGTTCATCATTTGTTGCCACAAACTAAGAAGGGCGACTACAAACACACTAAAGTCTCTGCTATGGAGCGACATACAAAGCAGGGACACTTCAGAGGCAAGAAAATACCTCCAGTCAGCTTTGGAAGTCACCAAACTCTCAGAGCTCTGGGACAAACAACTTGGGCACGACAACTTCAAAACAATAGTCTGGAAAAGCGACAAATTACTCTCCTTACTAGAGGACAAGGCTTCATTTGCAAAAAGATCACATGCATGGATGACTCTCAATTCCTACAAATCATTAACACCACAAATATACTTTAATCAGGGGTACCCCAAAGCCATAAAAATTAACTTTTTAAAGTTCAGACTAGGGATTTTGCTATGCGCAGGGCATTTCCCACCATGGCTGAGGAAAGACGGCAACGAGACCTGCAGGTTATGCAACGCCAGCAAGGGCAACATCCTTCATGTAATTTGTCAATGCGAAGAATTGCAACAGGCATGCCAATTGCTTCTCAAAGATCAACTTAAGCAAAGAGGGATTAGCACCAGAAGGCAAGCTGTACTTGCCTGCCTGAACCCATCAAACACGCAACGGAACTGCAGACTTGTGAAATTCTTGAGAGTGGCCGAACAGAGAATGCCACAACTGGTGGAAATCATCAGAGACGCAGGCCGAGTAGCAGCCATTAAACAGGATTAACTGGACAACAGGATTAAATGGCACCTTATAGAACATGACTGCATAATACCAGGGCGATATCATTCAGCAAGAGAGAGATCAAGGTCCAGCATACGGGGTAGACACGGCATATGGCTGAACAGGATGAGAGAGACCGGCACTCTCAACTATGTCTTTCATCCTGCATTGCTGAGTTGCTCCTTTTATGAATTTTTTAAAGTGTTTTACAGTAGACGTTTTAAGAGTTATTATGAAATTTGTATTGCAATGGTTTTAATTAACTATGCAAATAAAATAAACTTAAACATTACTCACACAGAAATCAAGCCTGATCATTGGCGCATATCTGTAAGAATTATAAGGAGATGAAAACAGCCCCTTTCCATGCCACTCCCTAGCAATTCATAAACTGTCACTGGCAATCACTATGGAAATTGCAACTCTCTATGCCCCAAACCACATTGACTGTCCATCTTGTCTCTAGAGTTCAACATTTCTATGCACCTTTTTGCACAGTTACTTCAATCACTTCAAGTTCAATATAATCTATGATGATGTTACCCAGTTTAACATTGCCTGGTCAATAAATCAGAGCCACAGGAGACTCAATGTGGGGTTTCTCCAACAAAGAAACCAAGGACTCTGGGTGTCATTGTAGGAAGGTGCGGCATTATGTGGTGATGCTGGTTAGGCTTCGCAGTGCAGTACTATCACAAACCCTCAAAGATGGTTCTTGGTTTCATGCTAATAAATCCTTAGCTTAGTCCTGGTAGTGTGGCAACAAGCAGTCAGGCTTTACTAGAGGAACAAGTGTTAAGCATTTCAGAGTACCAACATGGTCGATAATTAATTGAAGCGCCTTGAAAGAAATCTGATACCACTTTATAAAAATAAAACAGATTCTTTTCTTAATTTAGACACTAAAATGAAAGGAATAGCGTACATATAACCAGAGTTATAGATTTTTGAAGCTATATAAAATCAGTGCAAAATAATACAGTGAAAGTTATCTTTGCGGTCAATGGGAAAAACCACCACTGACAATCGGTCACTTGCACGTCGAGTTGCACGGAACCTTTGCAGGGTAAAGGTGAGATGGGTCCCAGGACCAAACCACAACAGTCAGTTTAATTTTACCTGCTAAGTGAAGCCCGGATGTACATTTGTACTGGTTGTCCCTGGTCCTGATGGGAGCTACGGGAGAGATGCTTTTACCGCTAAAATGGTGCAGCAAAAACACAACAACAAGACCGCTGCTGATGTCACATGAACGTTGGATGGAGATCCCTCTAGGTGCAACAGCGAGTGCAGTGGTCGGTTTACTGATAGGCGACTAACACGCCTTGACAGTGGTAAGTGGAGCAGATAGTCACATCTACATCCCGTGATCCTGGGGAATAAAGTAGCTTCTTGTAACTTCGTGGAAAGTAGGACTACAGTTCCCACAATGTACTAGACCATCTGGATTTGGGCCATCCATTGGAGGGCTGGATGCCCAACGATTCTTTGGATCCAGAGGATGCAGGTGACTAGTGCCACTAGTCCCAGGGAGCCTGAGCGAGCTTCAGGCTTCCATGGGGGTCCCTCTGTCTGGGGGAACTGAGAGATAGCCTAAGATGAGTCTCGAACAGGCAGTTGCAGGAGGAATGCCACAGGGACAGAGTATCTCTCTTTTGCTTTGTGAAACTCCTATTGCCGCAGAGAGGGGTCTTTTCTTTTGTCCTGTTTGATTCAGGATGTTCAGAACTGAGGTGCTGGTTTTAGAGGTGTCACTTGAATCCTAGATTTAGGCAAGTTAGGGGTGTGGGAGCCAATGGTCATGAGGGTGCTAATCCTTACAGCTAATCTGCCCGTGAGGTGATCAAATCTGGAGGTGTGTGTCACCTTTTCTACTGAGAACCCACTATTTTGCCACTTCTCAAAATAGTAGAACCCTTCCTTCAGTGTACAGACCGGGCTGCCTGCCCTGGAGGTGTGACTAGCCTTCTGGGGGTGTGCACCTCCTTGACTATCTTATTACCCACCTGCTCGGATGCAAATGTGCATGGGTCAGGAGGAGGGGGTAGGCTGTTTCCTCCTTTGGAAGTAAGCCCTGATGTATATCAGAGTCTATGTAGCCTTTGAAGCTCACCGCTTGCTGTGCCACTTCAATAGTCTGCCTGGGAGGGAGGAAGTGTGATAACCTTCCTGCACAGGCCTTTGTTCCTGACTCCTGGGAGTGATCACACTGCCTGGTAGGAGGTCAGAATCCTATCTTGGCGGCACCCAGCGCGGGCTTTCAGCCAGAGCACAGAGAAGCTGGGGCACCCAGATAGGCAACGTCTAAGGTAGCCACCTGGGTGCATCGCCCTTGACTCGAGATTCACGTCAAGGGTAAGAAGGCATGCTTTTTTATACCAAACATGACATATTAATACGATACCATAATGGAGCTGCCAACCTTGGGTTTGCCTGGGTGCCAGCCCAGAATATCCGATGGACCGTCTACCACTTTTAGTGTACTTTAATGGTAAAGGCCATTATAGGGACATATAAGCTTGCATTAACATACCCACACCGTCAGTATAGGGCACCCTGTCTCCTGGGCTCAGGAGGCCTTCCTTAGGGGTGACTGACATATACTAAAAACAGTGCATTACCTCTGCTACACATAGTGAGGGCAGAGTTAAGTTCAAGTAGTTTGCCCTGCTCCTGAAGTCTGGAATATGAGGCCTGCTGTTAATAGTTTACTTGGATCACTCAGGGTGGCACAATCAGTGCTGCAAGCCCTGGGGGCCCCTTTACTGCCCATGGCTTGGAAAGGCAAAATATATCAGAGACTTATAAGTGGGAGTAAAGTCCTTGTCAATTGGGGATGCCAATGGACGCATAACAGTTTTAGGGAAAGAGCACTGGCACTGGGGTCTGGTTAGCAGGCTCCAGTGCACTGTCGGACTCAAAAATCAGCATCTAGTATTCCAAATGGGGACAAAAAATGGGGGGACATTTGCAAAAAGTCCTGTTTTCTTACAGTCATTTTTCATTTAAACCTGACATTTATACCAGAGACAAATGAAGTAGCAAGACTATACATTTCCTCCTCAGAATGCTTTTTTTAGGTCTTGGAAGTTATACAGATCAATTTATGAGTTAAATTGATTAGAATATGGTACACTAATATAGACTTTACCAACCTTCTCACAATTCTTAACCAGTTTGCAATGGCTGCCGGAAAAGGTGTAGTCATGCACAACCCGCCTTGAAGTCGCTTCAGTGTCTCTCAGTAGAGGCTAGAAACAAACCCAAGATCATTTGAAATATATTGGTGCAAGGGCTGAGGCTATTCACAGAAATTACGAACCAAACAGGCACCTCTGGCCAGCCCATATCCATGTTCTTTTCCAACCAATTTTGAGTAATAAAAAGAAAAAGGCTGGTCCTTTCGGCACAGGACCTGGGCTCTGGATTGTGTATAAACTATTCCTGAGAATGAAAATTACCCAGTCAGCAGATCTAAGCTGGTTGCCATACCTAATTTCACAAAACACATTTCCAAACATATAGTTATAGTGTACAGCGGTAATGAAGAAAAAACAATCTGAATTAAAATGGATGAACCCAGCGGCAGACGAGAGTAAAGTGCCAACCCTCTAATGCATCTCTGTGCGATCAAAGAAAGATGGACAAGTGTCAATAATGATCATGACTCGGCTGTAGCTTCTCTATACCTATATTTAGCCCTTATTCCTCCTAAGAACTTCCACATCTTCCAGCCCCCATCCGTACCTCGCCGATCCTTTGTTGCCTGAGAACAATAGGATTTACAAGGGGCAATTCTTATCCAACAAACACACAAAAGTATGTTTATACATCAAGTATTCACAAAAGCATCCCCACCCTCATTATTCATATGTAATGGAGAGCACTGAAGTAGCTCCAAAGCAATGTTAGCCCTTTCATAAACACTTCAAATAATTAGTGCATATATATCTGTGTGTGCTCTGAAAATTAACATGATCTCTGCAAAGTAGACACAATATTTCTAATGTATGTATTCCACAGTGGCTATCTTGACTTTCGCAATTATTACTTGTATGCCCCGCAGCAGAAACATTAGCTGACGACTGTGCTCCATTCCCTGAGGCGGGAAGCCCTAAGGTTGTCTTGTTAATTAAATTAAAATAGTCCCACTTTGATCCCTAAACTGTCCTATGTTTCTGAGGGCATCTTCCGGCCTGGTAAATTGATTTCTCAATTCTAGCATAGTGGTACATAACCATGACCAACTCTTTCATCAGTGAGCCAGTACTTGGTGAGGTCTCTTTTTGCCAAAAGAGTGCCAATTCGTACCAGGATTCTTTCCCCACACCTACATCCAACTCATAGCTCCAGCTATTTTATTAATAGAAGACCTACATATAACTTCTGAGTAAATTTTATTTTTTTCAGTAAATCTGTGAGGTTTATTAAATAATGTAAGTTAAAATCCTACACCTTACTTACGTATAATTCCACTTTAACCTTTGCATTTTTCAGTGAATTTCTATTGTTTTTTTATGTTAAGTAATATGTTTTGTGGCCTTTAGTTATGTGTGGCATGGCAGTAGGTTGGCCGCTGAGCCTAGCTTGTGGCCACGTCCTGCGTCTAGCCGCCTTTGGTCCACCAAACCCCTCTGTCGGTTGTTTATCCAGATGTGTATGGGGGGGGAGTTGACCACTAGTCCTGGCTCAAAGATAGGCCCAACACTCAAACCCCCACTGCTGGCAAAGAGTCCCATGTGCGGCCAACTGGCCACAGTCTCCACACCCCATAATTTCTTATGTTTTTAAGACCATGCATGGGGCTGTGCTTTCTCTGCAGGAGTCCCACATGGGTGTGATGAGGCCAAAGCATTTTTCTTTGCTCTTTAGCTCCTGGGAATTTCCCTCTGGGATCCAATCCCCACAAGGGCTAGTTTGTCAGCGTATCCATACACTCTGCCTTTCAGTGCTTTAACAATTTTCAGGACTCTGGGGCCAGGTCCCTAAGTCCTGAAGTGACAGCCACAACATTATTCTACATGTTGGGGCTGAAAATCACATCATTCAGTCACGTAGTACTCTTGTGGTCCCAGGCAATCACATTTTTTTCCCTTTTTCCCTGTGGAATTCTCACAAGAGTCCAAGGCACTAGAAATTAATTGTAAACCTTTATTTATCTAAAGTGGATAAATATAATTACACCAAATCACAATAGGCATGCTTTCTGCCACATTTTCCATAATTCTTTTCAGCTCTTTTCTCTGCTTCACTGTTCAATGTATCCTATGAAAATTGCAGAGGGAAAAAAGTGTTTAGGGACCCCACCTTTTTCTCGCCCCCTCTTTTGGAAACTTTCATAAAGATTCATCAATCTGCACCAAAGTTAATAACAAAACAACAAGTGCTCTCCCTAAGAAAACTGTGACTCATGTATACATGTATAGCTACTATCTATCTATCTATCTATCTATCTATCTATCTATCTATCTATCTATCTATCTATCTATCTATCTATCTATCTATCTATCTATCTATCTATCTGTCTGTCTGTCTGTCTGTCTGTCTGTCTGTCTGTCTGTCTGTCTGTCTGTCTGTCTGTCTGTCTGTCTGTCTGTCTGTCTGTCTGTCTGTCTGTCTGTCTGTCTATCTATCTATCTATCTATCTATCTATCTATCTATCTATCTATCTATCTATCTATCTACCTGTATATATGTATATGTAACACAGTTGGTTAGAGAAGAATTATTACTTCAGAGAACTGTGTACTGTTTTTGCACATAGACAAATGGAATAAAAATACCTGAATATAGAACTTACCTCCTGATTGCAGTTTTCCCTTGATTGTGCCGCTGCATGAGGTGTTGGGAAGACGGAACACCGAAAGGGAGCATATATATATATATATATATACGAACCATCGTTCGTAATTGGAATATTCTAAAAACAGATGGTGTAATTGGAAAGGATTTATCTTGCCACCCAAAAATCACCTACAGAAGAAATAGATCACTGAAAGATCGTCTTGTACACAGTCACTTTGATTCTGTGCCTAGGACACCAGGACTTGGGAACCTGACAGGTTTTTTCCCATATCAACATTGTAAAGCCTGTAAAGCTAGTCCTAAAGTCACCACCTATGAAATACCAGGGACATCTAGAGTCAGACGCATCAATACATTTTTGACCTGTACAAGTCCATTTTGTGTTTATTGTCTAGAGTGTCCGTGTAAACTTCACTACATCGGAAGTACAATTAATCCGGTAATGAAAAGAATACTCGAGCATGCCAGAGCCATCCAACACAATGACCATAATTACTCCGTTGCCAGACACTTTGCTCAAAAACACAAAAGTGACCGCAATCTCTTAAAGTTCTTTTGTCTAGACCAAGTTCCCTTAAAAGACAGGGGTGGTAACAGAGAGATTGAATTGCGGAGATTGGAATCTAGATTTAGTATAGATCTCCAAACTAAGACTCCGTGAGGGCTTAACACTGAAGAGGAATTAGCCATACATCTAAGGCCATGATTAGACAACACATAGTTCTTTCACTGGGCCTCATTCTCACTGTAATATAATCATTAACATAGATAGTTGGCTCTGCGATATTTCGTAACAGTCAAAATTAACTTGAATTGATTTAAATTACGTACAGTACAATGAAATGTATAATTGTCAACTGATGATTGATCTATTTATTTTGAAATCAAGTTTGGTCAAAAGCAGGTACATCAAAAATGCCCATCCAGTGCTTAATAACTTTTTTGTAAAATGTAATGGTCACTACAAAGGAGTCGTAGAAATGTACACAATGAAAATACACTCCAAGATGGCCGCTGCGATAATAGAATGAACTGAAGTCCCTCTTTTATGTTGATTACTTAGAGGATGTGACATCATGTTGAATTCACTGTGTAACTTTCTTTAACAATGTCTAAACATATTGTGCAAATAATAGTGGAAAAAGGCGTGATGATGAAACGCGTCCTGTTTTTCTGTTTAAGACGATAATAAATTCGGGATAATTCTGAGCCTTGGAGTGCGATCCATTCTTTTACTGTAGTAAGAGAAAACCATGAGCGATTATATATATATATATATGTTATCACTATTTCTAAAGCACAGCAATTACCCAAAGGTGTCCTGGCGCTGACCACTAACTCTCTGAGAAATTAAGAACAGGATTGAGGTGTAGAGAGTCAGGTTTTCAATTCTCTCCGGAAAGTGAGGAGGTCCGGGGCCTTTCTCAGATTCAAGGGAAGATCATTCCAGGCCTTAGCTGTGCACAAAGTAAAGCTTCTCCCTCCCCAAGAGGATTTTTTAACGGGAGGCACTATCACCAACTTAGCTCCACCGGAGCTCAGGGTTCTTCTGGGTATATACCACTGAATTTGCCGTTTTAAGAAGTCTGGGCCTATACCATGAAGTGCCTTGTACACGGTATCGAATGCCTTAAAGAGCACCCGTTTCCTGACCGGCAACCAGTGCCGTTTTTTCATTTCCTTAGAAATGGAGGCATATTTGGGAGTACCAGTAATCATCCTTGCTGCTGCATTTTGCAGCAGTTGCAATTTATTCAAAAAACGTTCCTGTATATGTAAATTCAGGCTGTTGCAATAATCAAGTCTGAACATAATAAGTGCAGTGACAACAGTCCGCTTGCTATTAGTTGGCAGAAAAAGAAGAACTTTTTTAATCATTCTGATTAAAAAGTAGACGGAAGATGCCACTGCATTGATTTGGTCCACAAAGTTCAGTTTCTGGTCAATGATAACTCCTAGGTTTTTCACCTTCCTGACAGGAATTGGAATAATCGCCATATCTTCTGGCCACCACCTTGGGGGTCTAGAAATTGGGATTATTTCCAAAGAGGATGACCTCGGTCTTACCTGAATTCCGTTTCAGGCAATTTTATCACATCCAGCCCCTGATTGCTGCCATGCAATCGTGGAACCTGTCTTCTATTCCTGTTGCCTAACCAGGGCGTAGAGCCACCATACTTTATGTGTCGTCTGAGTACAATGTCAGGCTAAACCCAAAAGAACTAATCAGGGTAGCCAGGGAGGAAACATATACATTAAAAAGAGTGGGGCTAAGGGAGGACCCCTGAGGCACTTTACATGGCAGGGAAAAAGGTTTGGAATGGAAGTCGCCCAGTGCCACAGTTTGACACCTGTCCGACAAGAAAGATCTTAAGAGTTCATATGCTTTACCTTGGATGCCGCATGCAAGCGAACAGTCCATCAGTACGACATGATGGACCATATCAAAGTCTCCAGCATAATCAGAGCAGCTTTGCCTCCCCTGTCCACAGCCTCCCTTATCTCCTCCACCGATTTTATCAGGGCAGGTTCTGTGCTATGCCCTTCACTGAATCCCATATTGGGTAGGGTCCCGGAAATTGGTTTCACATAGAAAAGAGCTAAGCTGAGAGTTCATGGTTTTCTCAACCAATTTTGCAGGTAATGGAAGGGGTGATATGGGTCGGAAGTTATTTGGCTCCTTTGGGTCCAAATTAGGCTTTTTAAGCAGAGGCAATACCGAGGTTAGCTTCCATGGCCTGGGGAAGTGCCCGGTTGTAAACATTGTATTGAACAAAGGGGAGAGTATAAGGGCCACAGGAGCCCGGTCCTGTTTAATACTGATTTCTTATCCTTTAAAAATGAACCCTGTTTTGAATCCTGTCTGGATGAAATAGAGCCCCCTGTCGCTAAGACTCTCTACCTGAAATTCAGGTATGGGAATCTTATGCTGAACTCTAATATAGAACGGTGGTCAAAGAAAACACTGGAAAACTCAAATAACAAAAGTAAGATATGCCCTATGTGCTCAGTCTCATGCATAGAAAACGATGTTCATATGTTGTTCACATGTAACGCGTATTCAAAAGCTCGCAAAAAATGGCTAAAACCTATGTGTACACTTCTAGGAACTAGAGCTAGCCTTATTGCCTACAGGATCTTAAAAACTAACACTGCCCAGTTTATTGTGTTTAGTGTCAGTAGGTTTCTCCACTGTGTATATATTGTTCGGAAGAAATCGGGTCAAATGCTTTGAGTAGTGCTATTTTAAAAAAACCAAAAAAAAAACTCACCTTTGCTGTTAAATGAATTATGCTCTAATATTATTGTCGTAAATCGATTTCGTCTCTGGTTTTAAAATTGTCCTAAACGAATTGATGTATGTACTTTGTTATGATCTTTTTTTTTTTTGCTTTATGTATGTACACATGTGTGTCTTTTATGGCCAGCTGGCCGAAATAAAGATTTTTAAATAAATAAATAAATAATACTGAGACTGGACAGGTATCATAAGGGGAACCTGATCGTGCGGTGAGGAGCAGCTTCTCTGTGTCAGTTGTGGACAATGGCCCAAATTTATCAAAAACCAGGGAGGGGTCAGAAATTGGCCTCTTTCCCTCCAACCGCACTCTGCTCCCTCCGGGTTAGGGTTACTAAAGTCTGAGAAAATGACCTCTACCTTGTTCTGAAAGAACCTGGAGATGTCATCACATAATTCCTGACTTGTCTCAATGTTTGTCTTGGTGGGGGAAGTCAGACTCGAGACAGTTTTAAAAAGTTCTTTAGTAGAGTTAGTGCAGAGTTAATTCGATTTGTAAAAAACGTTTTCTTTGCCTCGAATAAGAGTTGCTTATAAGTGGAAAGGCTTCGTTTATAACTTATTTTCTCCTCCTCCTTATATTCTTTCCTCCAGTTCGTTCAAGAAGCTTACAGGAGAGTTTTTGTCTCCGCAGTTCTTCTGAGTACCAGGGGGCAGTAGGATGGGACTTTTTAGGGCGTAATGTTTTGACTGGGGTTAGTGTATTACAGGCTATCTCCATCCGTAATGTATAATGAGAAAATTCCATCCAGAGTGTGACCAGCCATGTGTGTGGGGCCCGTCACAAGCTGACTCAGGTCAACACTCTTCATCAGATCTGTGACGGCCACTGTGTCAGAGTCCTTCAATAATTCCAAGTGGTAATTAAAATCTCCCAGAATTGTGAATGAGTCCATACACAGCCCTTCTTCCAGCAAATTCACAATGGAATTTGGAAACGTGCTCCTAGGACCTGGGGGTCTGTATAATAAAATGCTCTTAAATGTATGATGGTGTGAAAGTCCGAAACTAAAGGAGAGAGCCTCACAGGCCAGATAGGAAGCTGTATGAAAAACAGCCTTTAAAGAGTTGTGAAATATTATGGCTAAGCCTCCCCCCTCTCTTTCTTGGCCTATTGAGGTACTGGCAAAGATACCCGGGTGGTGTGGCTTTCACAATGTCGGTGCCTGAGCTATCATCTGTCCATGCTTTAGTAATGAAAACAAATGGAAAATTCTCTCCCTCTATAAGCGAGCCACATTCAACGCTGTGCTTCAACAAGGACCTAACATTAAGCAGCAGACATTTGAACAAAGTTGTATTATATCCCAATTTTTTATAAACTTCTACATTAGTGGTTTAATAGGCTGGTAACTAAGCCTAAGGAGTGAAGCGTTGCAGTTTGGGCAAATAGTCGAGGCAGACCCTGGCCTCGTGTTAAATGAGAGACACAGACAGCCCGAGGACTTACCGACTGGCTTCAATTGCAGGGGCTGGGACCTAGTATATCCCATGATGTTTGCCGCAGCTAATTTTGAACAGGCAGGGCTGCTGACGCTGAGCGCGGGCGGAGCGCGGATGGGCGAAGGCGGGCTTGCCTTTAGCGCGCCTTCGGCGTTCCAGTGGCGCACCCGCTGCGCGCAGTCGCGCCAGCATTGCAATTTATAGGTTCCGGGAACTACTCCGCTGATCTGAATTCCCCTCAAAATGGCGTCCCTGCTCCACACAAGTCTCAGGAACACCTCCTTTGTCGGCCCGCCCCTGATCAAACCCACCACTGATCCCCGATCCCCGGAGAATGACAGAGCGAGTGGTGACAGGTATGGAACACAGCATTCACATAAGATCTGTTTCAAGACTTTAACAATTTTAAAAACTGTTAAAATAAAGGTGAAATACGGGCAAGTAAAAGCAGTGCAAAAACGCAAAATGAAAACTCCCGGCTCAAGCCTCAGGAGTATGTAGTACTGCGCGGTCGGGTCAGCGTTGCAATTTATCGGTTCTGGGAACTAGTCGGCTGACCTGAATTCTCCTCAAAATGGCGTCCCAGCTCCACACGAGTCTCGGGAACACCTCCTATGTCCGCCCGCCCCTGATCACACCCACCACTGATACCCGCTCCCCGGAGAATGACAGCGCGAGCGGTGACAGGTATGGAACATAGCATTCACATATGATCTGTTTCAAGACTTAAACAATTTTAAAAACTGTTACAATAAAGGTAAAATACGGGCAAATAAAAGCAGTGCAAAAACGCAAAATGAAGACTCCCGGCTCAAGCCTCAGGAGTATGTGGTACTATATATATATATATATATATATATATATATATATATATATATATATATATATATATATATATATATATATATATATATATATATATATATATATTTACACAAAAGTTCCTCAGATGCGAGACCGCACTCTAACAACCAGTAAGTTACTCTCTTTATTAAGCCGGCATGTGGCTTCGCTTCCCCATTGTAGTTCCCGGCCTGACGCGTTTCAAAAAACAACTGACCTTGGGTGCATTTACTTTTTTCTTCCCCTCTGGGAGAGAAAAAAACTCCCAAATAATGTGTGGTCTTGGCTGGTATGGGGTATTGTGTTCTTCAAGCCATCTTGAACTCCCCTCCTCCTCCTCCTCCTCTTCCTCTTCTTGAAGACCACCAATGATATCTTGAGGAGGTCCTTTTGGTGGTTGCGGTGGTGGTGGTGGTGCAGATGCACCAGCTGCTGCTACTACTGAAGCCATTATATTGAGCAAAAAGGTAGAGAGAGCTACAAACAGGTCTTCCTAAGTCAAAGGACAAAGTCAGAATAAGGAAAAAAGGTGGGGTCTTTCATCCTTTTGAAAAAAAAAAATTATTGAACCAATGAAAAGTGTTATTTTCAGGTCACATGACCAGGGGCTTCATCATTATGAAACCAAAACTGTTACGAACCAATAAAAATTGTTATTTTCAGGCCACATGACCCGACGCGCTTACGCTACGGGTCGCGTCGCGTAAGCGCGTCGGATGTTTACGTTGCGCGATCGTATTCGCTCGAGTGCTTCCGGGTGCGCTTACGCCGTGCGTATCACGCGGACGCGGCTACGCGATACGTCACGATCATGTTTTCGTTCGCGATATTGCCGCTTACGGGACGCTCCCCGGAGCACGCCCCGGGCGCTTTATAAAAGTACGCTTTTCGGGGCGCTCCCCGGGGCGCGCACCAGGAGCGCTCCAAAGAAAAAATAAAAATAAAAATAAAAAATTGGGAAAAATTGTAGGGACTGGTAGCCCTATTCTCAAGTGGTTTTTACGAAAATTAACTTTGAAAAAAATATATATTCTGCTACATTGGGCTATATATATATGTTAGAGCCCAAATGTAGCCCAAATGTAGCCCAATGTAGCCCAATGTAGCCCAAAGATGGCCACCAGAGACAAAAGAGACCAAATGTAGCCCAAATATGAGCCAGATGTAGCCCAACTATAGCCCAATGACAGAATGTCCCAGAGTGTTCTAAAGAACAACTAGAACGCTAACATTCTTACTTATGACAAAAGTATGGCACACCTGATGTCATCTTGATTGGAATAAAGTGGTAACACTTAATACATTTAATTTGAAAAGGAACAAAATGAGGGGTTTCATTTTGCCATAGAAATTATTATATATATATATATATATATATATATATATATATATATATATATATATATATATATATATATATATATATATATATATATATATATATATATATATATATATATATAAATACTGCATGAGGGTTGATTGCTGGGATCCAGTTCCCAAAGTCAGGTGGCGTGTTGAGCCCGGCGGCCCCCACCGCCGAGAATTGTCAATAAACTTCCAAGTTTTACCGTAGTAAGTAATACACGCACTCAAAAGGGTACAGCTGGTGTACCCTTTTGAGTGCGTGTATTACTTACTATGGTAAAACTTGGAAGTTTATATATATACTCAACAAACTCAAGATAGTCTACCTATTATGAACAAAATGGTATTTAACCTTTGATTTATACAATTTATGGTGAACACTGTTGCAAAATATTTGCTTCCCAAAAGAATATGGCTGTAACATACCTAAAAACGAGTCAGAACCAAAAGTGTTTCCTCCATGTCCATGTTTAAACCAAGCATGTGATCAACTTTTTTCAACAGAAGCTGTCTCTTTAAAAGAACGGCTCATTATGTTTGACACTGTCATGTGAACAAGGCTCCTCGGAGCCGAAACGTCATGCGATGTGCTTGCACTGATTAAACGAATTGCACATACTTGGGCCGTGTCTGCGTCTTTCTGTGGAGTGGGGGGAACGCCTCACCCTGTGGAGATCAAGCGCTGATTCTTTGGATATATATATATATATATATTCACTGAAAAAACCATAGGTTTCAAACCAGTTATAGTTAGGAATTAGCAAATTAGCATTTAAAAAACCTATTAAGTTCACTGAAAAAAACATAGGTTTCACACCAGTTATAGTTAGGTGGAAATTTTACTCGCATAAAACCATTGAAATTCCCACGTTATAGTTAGTTGGACTCACTATAACTTGCGCGTGCAATGCACTGCTGATGACGTCACATATTACATCACTCATGACATGGTCAGTGACATCACTCATGACATCACTGACGACATCTCAAATGACATCACTGATGACATCATCCAGTGAATGTGTATCTTTCTGAAAAATAAATATTTTTATATATGTATATCTAAAGGTTGATGGAAGAATAAATGGGTAAATAAATGTCTAAATGGATGTTTTTTTGTGTAAAATTGATTGGTTAACTGACTTATTAAATGTATCTTAGTGAATACATATATTAGCGAGTAATGTTTAAATATTTAAATATCTGTATCTGTGTCTCACTTTGTGTATAAGTGGCTGCATGGGTTGGTGAGTAGCTACATGAGTGTGTATATGGGTTATTAGTTGTTTTTTGAGTATCAGTATCAGTGTCTGTATGGTTCGGTGGGGGATATTACTTAGAGCACAGATGCATGAATGAGTGACTCACTATTTGTATGTATTTTGAAGACAGCATGTGTGAAAGACTGTATGTGTGGATGATTGTGTGTATGGGTGGGTTAGTGAGTATGTGTTTTTATAATTGATTGTTTAAGAGAGTAAATATGTTTCCGTTTCTGTAGAAGTATGTGTGGTGGTGTGTATATAGCAGTAAATCAAGTAAATGGTTTTTTGATAGTTTATTTGCATGTGTGAATTTGTGTGTGAGTAACTATATGGATGAGTATTAGTGTGTAACAGGATGTATAGGTGTATGAGTACATATGATGAGTAAGTACATGCATGAGTGACTATATAGAACTGTTGGTGAATGAGAGGATGTGTATGTAGATGTTGGAATTACCTAATAAGTTGTTGTAATTGGTATTGGTTTCTCCTTTTTTAAGAAAATGTTAGTTTCTATTTTTGAATGTGTGTGTTAAAGGTTATTTTATGCTGATAGGAGGTCTGGCACTTTGTCACAAGGATGTTGTCATCAGTGATGTCATTTGAGATGTCATCAGTGATGTCATGAGTGATGTCACTGACCATGTCATGAGTGATGTAATATGTGACGTCATCAGCAGTGCATTGCACGCGCAAGTTATAGTGAGTCCAACTAACTATAACGTGGGAATTTCAATGGTTTTATGTGAGTAAAATTTCCACCTAATTATAACTGGTGTGAAACCTATGGTTTTTTCAGTGAATATATATATATATATATATATATATATATATAATGTCGACATTTTGTTCCACGATATTTTTGTAGACGATATTCCCGTACTTTACACTGCAAGTCGATATTGTGCACCTCCATATTTTTTCAGTGAAATTTTTAAGCACATTACTTTTGTGGTTGATATTGTGTCACAGACGCGCCTTGAAATGATGAAATGATGAAATGATGAAATGCTTTAGGTTTGCTCATAGTTCTGTGTTAAGTATTTATATTTATTTTTTCTTCTTAAGACTAACATGATTTATGTGATTCGTGTCTTAGATGAGGATCTTGTATATTTGTACCAAAATGGTGAGGGTTATGCAACAGGCCACATTTATAATCTCGTTTGGCAAAACAAAGGATCTGTTTTCTACTTCACATGACATGTTTATGCTATGTGAGTACACATTCTGTCAGCGAGTTGACAGATATTCTGGGCTAGGCCCCACAAGGCAGCAATAAAATTCATTTTTTTGTGATGACAGTTTTGTTAGATTCGATCTATGATTTTTTTACAGCAGTTTGAAGAATAAATAAAGAATCACTTATTTATTTGTTAGCAGCATCCGCCAATGCTGCTTTCATTCTATGAATGTTTATCTTTATTACCCATGAATCACCTTTAATCTCAGACACTTCTTAAGGCTTTGACAGACAGCCACAGGAAGTTTGGATTTTCACACAAAGTTCTTGCCTGCTGGAAGCAGCTAAAATGTCCGTGTGAAAGTACAGAAGATCAGGGTTCCAACAGAAATTGGGACAGAAACACTGATTCCTGCATGTTATTACCCAACAACGCGTGATCCTTAGTTTTCCACCCATCCCTGACTTAATGGTAGCCCCATTAAAGTAATTCCATAATGGGAAAATAATATGGTTTAATCCACAGACAGCACTCTCGAGGCATTATACGTTTTGTTTGGCCTTACTTTTGAACTCTCCCCAGTTATTACAATTCTGGACAATTCTGGCGTTATTAAAGTGGCTCTGTGATCACTTCTGTCACACACATATGTATATTCACGCTTGCTATGTTAGCAGAGAGCTTTAAAGAGATGGCCTTCCTTGGAATGGATTGATGCTCTATGCAAAATAAGCATCCCATTTGAGTTAACACGCTTTATAATTCTTAGAGAATATTTAAAACAATTAAGGAGTGCCAGTGTCTCAGGCCATAAAAGCTGCATATTTTTTAAACGCCTCTGGTATGTTCTCAAAATGGAACGGTGGGCATGTAGAACTTTGGTGCTGTTTGTGGTTTTTACGATTATTTGGGTGCAGCCAATCAAAATATTCCACTCAAAGGGACTCTAACCCTTAATTAAAGTCGGGCCGTGCCCACAAAACGTAGAGTAGTTTACTAGCGTGCTGCGCCACCACTAGTCTTTTGGGTGGTATCCATTCCAGGTCATTGCTTGTCAGACTGTGGCACAGCTGCCAGCAAAATCAATTACTGTAAAATGTATATTTATTCACGAGTCGCATATATAAACAATGAGCAGTGCCTAGCACACACATATTGGGGTACACCATTTATTGTGCAAACGTGCAAATAATTGCACACTGTCCTTTGGGAAAAAAATCAATTTTATAGGCTTCACTAATCTATTCTTCAAGAGATCCCGAATAATAGCAGATTCTACTTCCGCACTGAATGCATAACTGGGCTTATCTCCGTGCGTCGTTAGAAGAGCACAGCT
The DNA here is from genome assembly GCF_964263255.1 of Lissotriton vulgaris. Classification (NCBI taxonomy): domain Eukaryota; kingdom Metazoa; phylum Chordata; class Amphibia; order Caudata; family Salamandridae; genus Lissotriton; species Lissotriton vulgaris. Next base: position 617,683,281 of record NC_141698.1, read on the forward strand.
CTTTGATCGGAAGCAACGCAGAACCGCCTTGAAAGCATCTCTGTTAACAGCCCCTGTTCTACCGCTTGTAATTGTTACCTAGTTCCAGATTGTAATCCTGCGTTTTATTTTATGTTACAGCGTTGGAGCGAGATGAAACAGATCAGTCAGAAAACCCGAGCGTGCTTCCGATATGGTTATGATTTTGTAAACTTCTATTTGATGTGGTATTGACTGTCATCTTTAACTTCTGTGAGAGAGATTGTGAGGCTTTAAAAACTTGTTCTTTCTATTTTAAGAAGCATTTCATGTGATCTTTTACTCGCACCAAGGACAGAACAAGAGCTACTTGACTTGGCCAGAGGTCGAGAGTCTTCAGGCTGTCTGCTAAAAGCACCAATATCGTTTATGTTTCTAGTGCACGAACAGAAACCTCCACTTGGTTGTAGGGGTGCCCTAGCCTTTGGGAAGGCTCTCACCTAAGAGTCAGGGCGAGATTGGTAAACAAAAAACATCAAGAATCAACTTGCCTTCAGGCAGGCATTTAAACAAGAATTGCAGATCACCAGCAAAGAGTGCAGAGTTATAAGAGGCCTGCGTGTTCAGTGTATTCCATTGATAGTAGGCGACCTGTGGTAGCTAACTGGGCATTAAACAAATTGATGAACGTAAAACTTGACCTGGGCCACTGGGAAAGCTTTCCATTGCACCTTTGAATGCCCATCTAAATCGTTGGCATGAATTCCATTTTTAAACAAAGTAAACGTTAATTTTGATGTAGGTAATCGGAAAACATATAAGATCATTATGTGATATTAAAATCAGCAATGGATAAAACATATTATTAAAAACTTCCACATTACATACCAAACCTGTACAACTATTAGTTCTCTGTGGAAGAGATGGACAAGCTATTTTACTTCAGCAATGATAGTTGTGGTGGGTTCTCTGTCTGCTTCACCTTTGAATCCTCACAAGTGGCCAGACTGATCCACTCCACTCCATATAGCTCCCTAGCGCTGACTGATAGTGTCCCAAGCCTCCAGCCATGGCTTCGTAACATCTTCCATATATGGACTCAAAGAACGCTGGCAACAGTTCCCATCCTTTTTCCATGCCCACTATATATTCTACCTACTATGGCTGAGACGAGACAGACGATGAAATGAATAATGATGGCACTATACCCAACAACAGAACTCATTTTGACCACATTATTACCAGAATCTGTGAGGCCGCTCCTCACAATGGACAGGGTGGTGAGGAATCTGGGGCAGATGGAGTATCTACTGGCATAATCCTTTCCAGAGGTATGTCACTTTTTGTTCTGACAGAGATGTTTTCCATCATATTTCTCACGTTTTGATTTAGTATCCAAGTGGTACCAACAGGTGAGCCATAGCTATCAATTCTGCAGCAGATGCAGTAGAACTGGGGCCCCGAGGCCTTAGGGTACTCACTGAGCTTTTATCATTGGATCACTTTGTTACCCAGCAACAGTTAGGGGGCCCATTTTCCTTGTAGCATTGAGGTCCATGACACTTGCTGTGCCACGGCCACCAATCGATGGATCTGAAGAACAAATCATACCACAAAGCCTTGCAGCACCCTGCAGGCAGAATGATATTCACTGCAATAGTGATTTGTGAATGAATGGACCTAAGACCTTGTTGTAGCTCAGCAGATGTCCAGAACTGGAATGTCCATGGACAATGCCAAAGAAGTTGTCTCAGGTCTGGTGGCATATTCTCTGATGCCTGCAGGACTCCGTCAAGGATAGGACATTGCAATTCATAATATGTACTGTGTGCCCTCCAATTAAATAAAGATGGACTACCTGTTCCATTTGGTTCTGTTTGGGCCTGTTGGTTCTTGGCTTTGAATCCCTTTTCTTGCTATGGCTCTCACGCCTTCTAGGAGATGCCCTAGTACACCCCTTAGGAGAAAGAGCTGGCAACGTTCTTTATACACTCTAGACTTGCGAAGAGGCTGTTAATGTACTAAACTAATCAAAAGGGGGTGGGGTCGCACACCACTCACTCACCAGCAGGGTCGCCCCTAAGGACTATGGTCAGTGTAGTTTTGTATTCCGCGATGTATCTTTCATAGCAAGATCGAAAGATGATGCATAGCGAACACTCTACTACAATGACCAGAGTCCTTAGGGGCAACTTCCGCCGGTGTATGAGTAGTGTGCGACCCCACCCCCTTTTTGTAACTTAAAGCTCCCTTGAGCAGCGGGCTGACGAGCCTGGGATCCCGCACCAACGCGCCGGAGTGGTACTATACCTGGCAGATATTGGCAGCCATCGGCGACCCCAGAACACTGCCTATCCCTGCTGACGAGGGTTGAAAACCTGAAACACGTGTCCAGGGATGGCAAAGAAAGCGAAGATAGCAAGATCGAAAGATGATGCATCGCGAACACTCTACTACAATGACCAGAGTCCTTAGGGGCAACTTCCGCCGGTGTGTGAGTAGTGTGCGACCCCACCCCCTTTTTTTGTGATGTACTAAACTATCTGCATTTACCAAAGTGTACAAGGTTCATCAAGTTACCTGATATGGTAATACATATTGAATATTATATAACTTCATGTAATAATAGCTCTGAATGTACAACTCGTCAGTAACAACTCAGATCCTTGACAGTTAGCTTGACATTTACCTGCCACTGCACGCTCGCGTAAGCTGCTGCTGCTATCTGCTGTTTTATAATTTTAAAACTCACTTCACGTGCACTTGCACTACAGCGCTGCTCGACTTAGGATGCAGTTGCTTCTTTGCGCATTGGGGACATCTTCTGGGGTCATAACTAATGTATAGCTCTTACCTGCACTATAATTGTACCGCCACTCACATTTTGCGGGACTTAGGACTTCTTGGAAACCGCATCGCGGTATTTTGGCCGCCATCTTGGGTGTGGGTAGCCAGGAGGTGCCGATTAACGGGTGCCATCTTGGGTGTGGGGCCAGAGATCTGCCTTGCAGGACTCCTGCGCTCAGAGGAGTGATTTAAGCAGGAACTCCCTCAGTCCAGGTAGACTTTACCTGCCACTGCACGCTCGCGTAAGCTGCTGCTGCTATCTGCTGTTTTATCATTTTAAAACTCACTTCACATGCACTTGCACTACCGCGCTGCTCGACTTAGGACGCAGTAGCTTCTTTGCGCATTGGGGACATCTTCTGGGGTCATAACTAGTGTATAGCTCTTACCTGCACTTTAATTGTACTGCCACTCACATTTTGCGGGACTTAGGACTTCTTGGAAACCGCATCGCGGTATTTTGGCCTCCATCTTGGGTGTGGGTAGCCAGGAGGTGCCGATTAACGGGCGCCATTTTGGGTGTGGGGCCAGAGATCTGCCTCGCAGGAATCCCGCGCTTAACGGCTATATAGGATGTGCCACTCCCAAGCGCGCAGCATTGGCGCGCAGCGGGTGCGACGCAGGCGCGCCGGAGGTGCACCAGAGGTAAGCCCGTTTGCGCCCGTTCGCGCACTTGTCGCCCCCAGCGCCAGCCACGCTGTCCCTGATTCTCAAACTCCCGTCACCTACTCCAGGACTGAGCTTATTCAGCTACGTCAACTCCCCCAGGCAAGCCAGGCGCTGAGTACCAACTCCGTTAAGTCGGAGGTGTTGTCCTGTGGTCTGCTTAATGTCCGCTCGCTTTGTAAACATCATGTTGAAATCGCACTCCTCATAGATTCTTATGGGTTGGATGTGCTTTTTCTAACTGAGACGTGGACCCGAGCAGAGAGCGATGTAGAACTCAGATTGGCCTGTCCTCCGGGTTATAAAATCTTGCACTGCCCGAGGCTGGGAAATAGAGGTGGAGGAACAGGACTCATCTTTAGAGACTCCTTGGCCTTTTCCCTATTTGAGGTCAAAGCGGTCCAAGGGTTCGAACTCACGGGCTTCTCGCTCAAAGGACACAAAGGTGTTCTGCAATCCGGACTGCTCTGTTATAGACCGCCGGGCTCTGCATTATCCAAGATACCAGATCTGGTAGATTTAATTTACGATCTTTCAAACTCACATGCCAGATTACTTATTCTGGGGGACTTCAATCTATGGCCTAATGGGCCTCTAGATACAGCCTACAGGGAACTGTGCCAGGCCTGCAGCAACCTCCAGTTGCAACAGCTGGTACTATCTCAGACCCATTCGAAGGGTCATGCCCTAGACCTGGTCTTCTCAGAATCCTTCCAGGTGGTGATCAGGGAAATAGCCTTTCAATGCTGGACGGACCATGCATTAGTTCACTTCTCCCTTTACCTTCCCGCGGAATCTCTCTGAAGGAATGGTACGGACTCCATCAAGGCAGATAGGCAGTGGTTCAAACTTCTGCACAACCCTGGTCTTCCTTCTTTGTTCCCCGGAGGTTTTAAATTGAAGGAGAGTGTTGAGGTGAGCTACTCTAGCCTGTGTCAGTAAATTACCAACTCGCTGGACACGCTGGTTCCTCTACGAAAAGCTAGAGCCAGGCGAAGGCCTGCCATGCCATGGTACTCGAACAACCTTCTCCAATTGAAACACCGGTGCAAACAGGCAGAAAGGGTCTGGAGGAAGTCCTATTCTGAGACTGCTAAATCTCTTTATAAACTAGCACTGCTGGAATAAAAAGCCCAGATTAAATGCGCCAAAGCTAAATACTTTGAGGTCACACTGACGCAGGCAACTAACAAATCGCAAACTTTGTTTAAAATAATATACGACCTCTCCAGGCCGGCTTGCGCGGCTAACAACATCCCAGCCTCACAATCTCTCTGCGATTCTCTAGCAAAAGCATTTGAGGATAAAATTGCTAATATTCTGAGTGGTCTCTCAACTCTAGGCACTCCTTGCCCCTAGCCCTTGGCCGTCCCTGTACTATCCCACACTTCAGTCGAGTTGGAAGAACAGGCAGCTCACCGGCGACTGGAGAGATTTTCTCTCCCCCCGTTCGATGAGTTTTGTGCATTAGCAAGTGGGGTGTCTTCTGGCTCCCCTCTTGATCCACTCCCTCACAAACATTGGAAATCTTTCCAGGAGGAACTCTTCCATCTGCCATCAGTCTTTTAGCACAGCCACCTTCCCAGATAGCTGGAAGCTTGCAGTGGTCTCCCCTCTCCTAAAGAAACCCACTCTTGACCCCACCTGTCTGTCTAACTATCGGCCAATCTTGTTGCTTCCTTTTCCAGTCAAGATCATGGAAAAGCTTGTGACCCGGTCTCTATCCAGCTTCTTGGAAAGTAACACCTGTCTGGATGTGGCCCAGTTCGGCTTCCGGCCGGCTCACGGTACGGAGTCGGCGCTGGTGGTCGTGTTGGACAGCCTTCGATCACGGGTCGACAATGGTCGAGCAGCCTTCTTAAGGCTGCTCGACATGTCCGCCGCGTTCGACACGGTCAGCCACTCCATTCTTATCAACAGGCTGGTGGAGGCCGGGGTAGCAGGATTGACACAAGATTGGCTGATGTCCTATCTATAGAACAGGCACCAGGTGGTGGCTTTATCCCCTTTCCGTTCAGGCATTAGGAGAGTAGGACAGGGTGTCCCTCAGGGGTCAATGATCAGCCCCATCTTGTTCAACCTGTACCTCTGCCCCCTGGTCAATTTGATCAAATCCTTCAGCATCTCTGTGATCAACTATGCCGACAACACCCAGCTCATTTTCTCCCTTGAAAGAGAAGATGCTGTGTCTACAGAGACCTTCCACCTCTGTATGAATGCCACTGCCGACTGGTTGAAAAACAACTCTCTCCAGTTTAATAGCTCTAAGACCGAGGTACTCCACTGTTCATCGGACCGTGTTCCGCGTCCTCTACCGTCTGACCTTTGGCCTTCTTCTTCCTTGGGCAATGTGGTGGCGGCAGACTCCGCCCGCAACCTCGGAGTCATGTTTGACTCTAACCTTCAGCTGGACGGCTTTGTGAACAAAACCATCTCAACATGTATGCTTCTACTCCGCACCTTGCGGAAAATCCTTCCCTTGCTTCCGATTCAGGCTAGGCCAGAGATGGTGCGTGGCATTATCCTTAGCAGGATAGATTATTGCAATGCACTGCTTCTGGGGGCACCTGGCACTTTGATCAACAAGCTGTAGCGCATTCAAAATATGGCTGCGAAGTTGGCTCTCTCTAGGCCGCGCGCTGCCTCCTCTTCCCTTGCACTTAAAGACCTCCACTGGCTGCCAGTCCAGCAGCAAATCCTTTTTAAATCATCCTGCCTGGTCTTCAAAGCTCTACATGACCAAGGTCCAGTCATGCTACACAACCTCTTTTCCTGGTACCACGCAGTGAGACCTCTGCGCTCCTCTTCAGCATATCTTGTGGTGGTTCCGAGGATCCATAGGCTACGGATGGGGGGCAGGTCCTTTGGACATACGGCTGCCAAGCTCTGGAACTCCCTCCCTCTGTCCTTGAGAAGCCTGAAGGACTTCCCATCTTTCAAGAAAAGTTTAAAAACCCATCTTTTCCCTAGAACAGCATAACAACGTGACTGTGTAGATGGTCCAGTAGAGTCAAAAGCGCCAGGATACCCTCTGGGTGGCAGATTTGCGCTATATAAGTGCATAATACAAACATACATACATATTAGTCCTTTCCTCAATGCCTTAACACCTCACAATCGGGGTTGACAAGACAGGGTCCTAGCATCAAAAATATACTGACTGAACTTACTGGGATGTTTAATTTTCCAAAATTCACTACTTCATGGTCTCCTTGACCAGCATCTGAGCTAATCAAGTACCATTATATTAAGTGTCAGTGTCAAAGCACTTTATTCGATTAATTAAAATCATAAAAGGACACAATAAAAAATTACAATCAATAAATAGGTACAGTATAAGGTCAATCAGTAAAATCATACAAGGTTCATTAAAATTATTGATTTACGCAATTCATATCTGAATACGCAAATCTAGACTAGCACATGGATTTATCATGGTTCAGAAATGCCTGATAATCTTAACTTCTGAGATCTTACAGCTGCCACCAAGTAGCTCGCAATATTAAAGATGATCCAAACATTATGCATCAGTTGCAGATACATTAAAGCAGGTTTAACTTGTCGAAACCCCATACCCCTCAAAAGTGGGAAGATGTACTTTTTCCTTATTACAGAATAATGGTTACACAATAACATAAAATGAGTGGTATCCTGGGTGGAGCAATTATCACAGTCACAAGGTAGGGCCTTTTCAGATGCGCTCCAGCCCTGGACTGTGCCCAGTAGGGTTGATATTTGATTAAACCTGAACCTTGTTAAAAGCCATCTGTGAAATGGTCTAGTGACCACCTTTAAATATAATTCTAGTGAATAGGGGTTAACAATTAAGAAATTGGCTCTTACTGTGGGTTTCAGGGTTTCTTCAGCCTCTCACTCCTGAGTTCTTAGAGACATAAAGTACCTTTTTACCCATTTTATGTAATCTTTAGTGATGGTATCTGGGCTTTCATAAATGTCAGGTCGCCCTAGTTTGGCAAATGCGGATTTTACATAAAGGAGCCATACGATATCTTCTCCCTTATCTAGGCTAATACAGTCTATTAATATGCGTTGATTTAAGGTTAGGTCCGGGTAAAGCCATGTTTTCAGACATAAGACAAGGGGGGCCACGCTGATCAGGTCCTCGACATACCCCATTCCCAACTCCTGATGAACTGCAAAAGTTGCAGTAGATTGAGGGACAGAAAGAAGACACCTGAATACCTTATTTTCAGCCCTTTGTACATCATTCATTTGCATATAACCCCAAATAGCGGCACCATAGAGTGTTAGGGCTATACATTTTGCTTTGTATATCTTTAGGATTGCCTCAAACGGTCTACCACCTAAGCGCTTGGTCAAGTTTAGCAAGGCAGAACCCGCGCAAACTAGGGCATTTTTTTTAGATGATCTTTGAGGGGCCCAAGAGCAATTCTTGTCAAATAAGACCCCCCAAATATGTGAAGGCTTTCACTTTTTGTAATTCAGTCCCCCTGCAAAAAAATATATATATTATATTACATTAGAGCTACTGGGAATGGAGACCATGTCTGCTTTCCCCATGATCAAATTCCTCACATTTTGTGAGTCTATTTTACTGTGAACTGAATACATTCCTATGTTTTTGCTCATTGCTTTTGGGTTGATCTCATATATTCTTTCTGCAATACAGAAGACCCACTCTTAAAACCTGAATAATTCTCACCATTCACTCAATATTACCCCTCTGATTCTATTTTGGGACAAGTGTAAATGACTTCTTTGTTTGTTATCCAGATTAGGGTTGACACTTAAGGCATGTACATGAATACCACAACTGGATCTCCTGGTAGCAAACTGACTGCCTTGGATCCTAAGATGTCACATTTACTTATTTATATTCTAATTGTCCATTCCATACATTTACAAGACGGTTCAAAGTTACATTATGGTATGCATATTTGCATGGGGCGCATATCGCCCAGGAGGGTATCCTGGTAACTCAGATTGTCATCTGTACTTACATTTCTAGGCCTGATATGGGTCCACAGCAACCCCTTATACTCAGTGGACTACTCTCTTCATATTTGAGTTAACATTGCAGAATTTCATAACAATAACACACACTAAACTGCAACTCTGGTGACTTATTTAGCTTTTTTTGGTTAACAATGTGGGTTTACTACACTTTCACCATTTTCCAATGGCAATTTTCTGTATATTCAGCTAACGCCAATTTAACTGCCATTTGTAAAATGGAAAGCACTGATGTTGTGTTTCAATTGACTTGATCCTTACTGCCTTCACATGCTGCTGCATGGTGCCATTTACTACTGAATTGCAGAGGTTTACTTTGATCGGGAACCCCCTATCAAATAGTATTATAAGAGAATGTGCCTACCTTATGTAGACATGTCGTCCAATGATTAATGGCTTATTGTATTGTGGCAAAATAAATTGGTTAGCACATCAACATGTTGATGTTTGCATGGCTGGTAATGTTCCTGTGGGACAGTCCAACAGCCAGCAAAACACTTTAGAATGTAATTGCCAAATACATTGAACACTGCAACTCTGTACCATAAAACGTTATAGCATGTGCTATCAAAAGCAGTTTCAACCAAAAAATCTCCAAACACAAGCATCAAACTACCGCAAACAGAACACTTAGGAAGTGACACGCACAAACATCCAACAAAATATATTAGACAGAACCCTTGTTGCCTATTTTATAGAGTATATTTATGTTTAGATTGAAGCTATTTATAGAGCTCATGCTGTCTCCCCTACTGGAGTATCATGGTGCTAACTCCTAATCCAGAAACAGTAACTATAGCCTAGCTGCAGTGGAGGTTGATATCTGAAGGCGGTGGGGGGTTGAGTCATGAGGTTCGGGTCTAGGGAGTGGGAATGAAATAATAAAAAAACAAATCACACTTTCGTGTCTGCCGCTGCTGCCCCCAGTCGCTGCTGCCTCCTCTTGGTCCTCTTCCCCGCTTCCAAGGCAGGAAGCAGGATCAATTTGGCTCCCAGCCTCCTGTTAGCCAATCACAATGCTGCAACGCAGAGTTGTGATTGGTCTGAGTGCCATGGATCGGCGCTCACCCAGAGAATGGGAGGCTGGGCATGATCTATATGCAGGTTGTAATGCAGCCTGCATGGAGAACATGGAAAGTGTGCATGAATGTTTGTGCGGCCCAGAGGGCCGGCCAAACGTTCATGAGCACTTTAGGATGCGCAAATCACTCTTCCCCTCCCCTGCTCTGTCAGCAGAGCAGCCCCGCCCGTCCCTGCTGCAACAAGTAGAAAATGTAACTATAATAACTTAGTTATTATCATTTATTTTACCTTTAGTGACACTGCTTAAAAGCAGCGGGGCTACGCTCCTCCGCCTTAGCGGAGGGTCTGCCACTGCCTAGCTGTCACCAGACCCATCAGGAGAATGAATTCACAAATAACCAGGTTTTCAATGATTTTCTGAACCTTAACTAGTTGGTTCTTTATGAAGATAAGATTTCTGTGTTCCAATGTTCCACCACTAGGCTACCGCAATGGGGAATGCATGGCTGTCCATCAAGGATTGGCGAAATCAGGGAAATCAGAGGGTAGCGAGGACAGCTTGGTTTCTGGATCTTAAAAAAAGTTGATAACATCAGATGCATACTTGTGGATACACCCTTGTGGATACTGTTTAAAAGAATTACGATCTACTATTTGGTTCTTGGTAGAATACCAGCTTTTCTGGAGGTCCTGGCTCCATTTTGCCAATATGGTCACCATCTTATTGGAGTTATAAGAAGGTTTTATTCTTTTTATGTGTTTCATTGTTTACATTTTAATTTAGGTTTATTTATATTACGTTTACCAGACTAGAAGGAAAGTCTTCTTAGTTAGGCAGGAGCAGCTGGGCTTCAGTTAGGTATTTGATTTTTCACCTTTTTTGCATTTTAGACGTGATCAATTGATATTCCATGCACTGCCTCCATAACAGTTACGGAAGCGGCCCATGCAGGTAAGAGTGGCGGGGTGGGGAGGAGTCAACAGACAACGGCAAGGGTAAATTAAATTTAAAAAGGAAAAAACACTCATCTTGCTCTCACCGCATCACCATTAGTAACGAAAACCTGCTTAACAGAATCCCCAGAACATTGATATTGTGATGACTATACCTCCCAGCTATTTAATCACATACCACAACAAACAAACAAATGCCCCTCAAGCTGAAGGTTTTATATTTACTTTAACCCTCGTCCCCAGTATCCCCATCAAAGAGTTCCTATGTAATGGCCCCCTCGGCAGAGGTCGAATTTTATTCAGGCTTTACTTAAATTTCTTGAATTGTTCATCCTAAAAGCATCCATTTTTCTGATCCTTGTCAATTGTAATTGCCGTCGTAATGACTTCTCAAATCGTGACCCTTTCAATCTTCTGGAATCTCTTTCAGCACTTTGCCGCTCTGAATGAATCAAGAGGACAACTCCTTTAGCCGACCACCACCTTCATCCTAGCTTTGTTAACTTTAATCAATTAAAAGTGCACCCCTACTATCTCTCATATAATCTTTTCATGCAGCTACTCCCTTTAAAACATGTATGAAATAAAATTGCTTCTAATTTCATAAAGTCTTGTCTTGTGCCAAAGTGAGTCAGAGGAATTTCACTGTGGCACTTATTACCATTAGACTGTGAACTCATGCAGACTTAAATGATTCTGCTTCCAATGTCCTTGATTGGATTACTACTGCTCTTGATCCCATTCCTTAAACGGATCACATGATGCTTAAGAGATTGAGCCCCATTGCCCATTGGTACTTTGACTCTAGAATTGGCTAAAAGCCATTGCAAAGATTTAAAACAAAGCAGGAGGAAATACTACAATCCTGAGTCTTAATCTGAATATGGAGCAGCTGTTTTGAAAACAAATGCCTATTAATTCTATTTACTGATGGTATTATGCCGCAAAATTAGAAAACTCAAAAAAACAATTTGTGACCTTGTCTCCATTGCTCTATATCACCCCCAGAAACAACAACAGGTGCTTCTCTTCCTCCCAATCACCTTCTGACAATTTGGCCGTTTTCTTCAAAAAAATAATGTGAGAATGTATTCGGATTTTTCAATTCCCTCTCTCTATAGTCTTCATCTTATTTATAGACCAGCCATTTCTTAAATGGGAGCCTTCTCAAATGAATCTGCATCCTTACCTCAAGACCATTTCAAATCCTTCTAGTCCAGACCAAGTCCAGTTCTGCACTAAATCCCAGTCCACCTCATATTCTCCATTTAGTGACAAACCAGATCTGTCTCACACTAACAACTTTATGTACTGACTCGTCAAAACCTGTGACATATGGAAAAATAATATGATAGTCACCATCCTACAAAAACCTATGACTGATCCAGCAAGAATGACTAATTACAGACCCATCAGGCCATAACCCTTGCCATCCAAAATCTTAGAAAAAGCTAGAAATCTCCAGCTACTGACTTATCTTAAAAATACCAACTTTTTAGATACATTCTGGCTGGATTTAGGCCATTTCAGAGAACTGAACTAGCACTAGTAGCCATGACCAGTGTTCCAAGAATAATATTGGACCAGGGAAGATCTACTGCTATGGTCCTTCTTAAACGCTCCGCAGCATTTTACATTGTGTCCTACACAGTGCTTAACCAACTTCAGAATTGTCAACCAGGCCTTAATATGGTTTCAATTTTGCTTAAGTGACAGATTCCAAAATGCCACCTTCTCTCCATTTTAGTTCCAGTCTTATTCTTTAAAATATAGAGTACCCCAGCGTTCCTCTTTGAGTCCTACTTTGTTTAATGTTTACATTTCCCTGTTAGCTGAGTTAGTTAGATCTTTCAGATTTGGTATAATCTCTTATGCTGCTGATAAACAGATTATCATCTCCATTAACAAAGACATTCATTCTATAGAGCCAAAGTTGTGTCAGTGTACATCAACTGTTGACAGCTGGATGCATCAAAATTATCTCATCTTATACAGAGATAAGGCATAGGTATTGATGTTTCGAAAGCTGTTCCTCTGTTGGTCTCCTAACTTGGCCTGAATGGCCGTGTGCCACCTCTGTAAGCATTGCAAGAAATACGGGCATTATGTTTGATCAAAAGCTCTCCTTCTAAGCCTAAATCACTCCGGTGACTGTGACATGTTTCACAGTCTACATTTGATGAGAAAGATGTTTTCCACTCCATCCGCTTTCTTTCCATAAAATTCTAGTACAGACCCTGATCTCTTCATGACTAAATTACGAGAATTCTTTGATTCTTAGGGTTCTGAACTATCTTGTAGAACGTCTCCAGGCTCTAAAAATATGACAACAAGGTCCTACTTTTAATAATAATAATAATAATATTTATTGTATAGTTAGTAAAAACCATTACAAAATGTAAATGCAGCAATACTAAAACACACGGAAATTTACACTGCTGAGTGAATAAAAAATGTTATAAAAATGAGAGTGTCTTTCGGGTTAGAAAAGTAAATGTGTTTTTTGCTTTTTCTCGAAATTGTCAATGAATTTGATTGCCCTGCAAATGAGTTGCGGATCTACTGAGCACAGGATTAGAATGATCGCAGACTCGCAGGTGCGTGTTCCATATTTCTTAAACTTGGTCTTCAACTAACTCCGACGTTCCTGTTTCAGGGCCGGACAAATACAGATCAGGTGGATAAAGTCTTGTCTTCCTGCGCCACATAAACAGCATCCATTACGTTCTTGGGGCTTCCATTTTGGTAACTCAGCATTTGTTGGTAAGCTGCCCAGCCTTAAATTGAGGTATTTCCGTTTGATGAATGTTGAGAAAGCAAGGTCTAGGTAGGTTGCTGGTGCTAGTTTTTTATAAGATTGAATTGTCATCCAGGCATAGGACCGATGACTAAAAGTTATTTTATCATTTAGCAACGAATGCCTATTGGCAGCCTTTTTTTGTCAACTGTTTAAAGGAAAGCACTGGAAGCTTGAATTCCCAAAGTGCAGCCAAGTTAGTTGATTCAAGTGATGATTTAAGGTACTTGGCATAGTACGAGTTGGGACTTTTACTGATTGTTTCCCACATGGCACGGTACAGCGCAATTTCTTGGTTCATCCACACATCATACCAGAATTTTATGGTCTCATACTTTTTCAGCAGGACTTGAGATTGCAAACCGAATTCGAGTCTGACTTGTGCGGGTGATGCATTCGTTGGTAACACAAATACACGCTTGTAGATTTTCATTTGAAGTTTGTCCAAGAGTTGTGCACTCTTGCCATGATGTAATACGCTCCGTTAAGCTATTGTTGGAAGTAGTTTGGCTTTCAATATTGTTAGCAGGGGAGAGACCAGGGGGCCTCTGAGTTCGGGCGCCAAGCTACTGAAAGCGTGCAATAGGACCATGCTCCTCTTTTCCATGCTGTTTAGGTGCGTAGCAAAGTTAAGACGCTTCTCCAGTAGTATCCCGAGATACTTATAACTTTCAATCGCTTCCAGTTTGACATTGTCTATAGTGAAGGTTGTTTGCACTTTATGGCATTGGGTTATGACCATAATCTTGGTTTTTGTACTGTTTATTGCTAGCAAATTATGTTTGGTGTAGCAGGTCAATTCCTGTAATAGACGTTGCAGGCCTATCTTGTCTGGCTTAGTAGGATCACATCGTCGACATAGGATAGGTGTGTTATACAGAGATTACCTAGCCGCGGTGGATGAGCATTGATCTGGTCAAGGCTTGCTGTTAGATCCGCCATGAATAAATTGAAAAGGTGAGGGGGCAGGACACAGCCTTGCTTTAAGCCATCAAAGGTATTGATCTTTCGGGTTAGCCTCTGTCCGTTTTCGATCTTTACCTGCATCCAGGTGTTACTATGCAGGTCAATGATCGGCGTTAGGATTGAGTCTGGCAGGCCCTGCTGCTTCAATTTGGCCCATAGTAATTTCCTGTTGACACGGTCGAAGGCCGCCTTAAAGTCAACAAAGCAGGTATAAAGTTCCTGGTGGTTTTGTAGGCTTTTTTCACTGATTAAGCATAACGCCATTGCGTTTGCCATGGTGCCTGTTCCCCGACGAAACCCTGTCTAGTTTAACATGATTTTGCTGTGCATGTCCGACCATTGAGCTAGATCGGCTATCACCAGAGATGCGTATTATTTGGCTTCCACATCGATCAGGGCTATTAAGCGGTAGTTAGTTGGATTTTTGCGGTCTCCACCTTTGTAGATGGGGTTGATAATGACACCTCGCCAGCTTTCCGGGACCTGACCTGAGTTGCTAATTGACCGAAACAGAATGTTGAATTTGCTTGCCCAGAACTTGGGGTCCTCTTTGTAGATTGCCTGCGGAATGCCATTCGGCCCCGGCGCACTCTCTTGTTTGCCTTTCTTGATTATTTTTAGTATTCGGCAATCGTCGTCTGTCTTCCTTGCCGATGATCGAGCCATTAGTGCTGGTAATAGTCGTTCTTTCCTGGTTCATAGCTCTTGGCATTTCAGATTCAGTTATTGACGTTGTGATCTGGTTCGCCGTTAGGTTTATTGAGAATGTATCGACTATGTGTTTGGCCCAATCGCTTTTGGTGATGCATGTCATATTTACAGGTTGAGCTGCTCTGTTAATGGAGTTGACTTGTATCCAGAACGCCCTTGAGTCTGATTTTTTTATGTTGTGCAGCAATTTGACCCAGAAGTCGTTAGCTTTGTTCCTTTTTTCCCTCCAAACCAGCTTCTTGTATTGCCTCCTTGTCAATCGGACTTCTTGCCAAATACTCGGGTTTGTCCTTAATCCTTGTGCCCGTCTTGTGAGCTTCTGAAGTTGTTTCCTCATAGACAGTGCTGTTTTTGTGAGTTTTATATCAGTCTTCCGATAGGTCTTCTTTTTTGCGTTACTATTGGACCTTGGTAGCCTTTCCAGGAAGTCAGACCAGGTTTCTGAACATAAGTCCTTTTCTGCAGTTGTTTGTTTGAACAGTTTCTTAGCGTCTAACGCTATTTGTGGTAGGGTGTTACTTGACCACCTTAACCGCTTCAGGTTGATTGTTGAAGTTATGCCTGGGATAGTTGGTGCCTTTACGTGCCTGGAGGGACTCAGTTTCATCTCGATGTGTTGCATTGAGTGATCGCTGTCTAGTGAGCAGAGTATTTGGATTTTTTTAATTAGACTTAGCAGGGGTAGTGTAACTAATGTATAATCCAAGGTGGAGCTTGCATTGTGGCCTATATAGGTAGCGGCAGGGGGTTTGTCATGAAAGGTTCTTTCGTTTATTACCCGTAGGCAAGGGGATCAAAGTCCCACATCAGTTGCCTACCCACTTTGTCTGTCTTCTTAACAGATATAATCTCCTGGGGTGCAACATCCCACAGTTCGTTTGCTACAGAGATGTTGACCTCATCTTCCGGTGGATGTAGAAGGTTGATGTTAAAATCGCCCGTGACAATAATCTCCCAACTTGGATGTTCAAGGCGGGTGTTGGTTACTTCATTGTCTACATGGTCGAAGAGGTCCTTTTTAACCAATTTTTTCGGGTGGGCGTATAAATTGATCAAGATGATTGTTCTGGCATTGCTTTTTGTTGTGCTCTCCAGTTTAATAATTTGTATATCTGGTGCTGATGTGGCCATTTGTGAGGCTCTGATCTTCAGTGCTGTGGATATATATATTGAAAGACCCCCCATGCGCGTCCGTAGCACTGGGGACGTGTCGCGCTTTCATGGAAGCATACTCTTCCCGGTACATCAATTGGCTCCGTTGTCCACGTTTCTTGCAGTGCTATGATGTCATATTGGTCCCAGGTTGCTGTTTTTCTACTATGGTTTAAGATGTTTTTCGCTCCTGCGATGTTCCAGGAGAGCAGCTTTATTAGTGTTCCTTTGCTCTCTCCCGCTTCCGAGTGGGTTCAATTGTCACTAGTGCCCAATGTCTGTCTCCAGTGATTATTAGTCGGAGTTTCAGCCCCCCTGGCACCTTGCAGTACTGAGTGAGTAATTCAGGTTTTGCAGTCATCTCTTTTCCCACATCTTCTTAGTAGGGGTGACGGATAACCCTTTTTTATTTCTTCTTTCAGCGTGATTCCCCACTCTTCAAATTTGCGTGTTTCTGTGAGTATGTTTTTTACTATTTCTATATTCCTCCAGGTGGCGAGCGTGCCTTCCTTGGCCACATTGTCCCCTAATGGGATGATTTCGATTGATAGTAAATCGGCAGATGTTAGGTGGCTTCAGCTTGGGATGGAGGATGTAAGGTGGAGAATGTTCCTTCGATTTAATAGATCTTGTGTGCCTTGAGGCTCGTAGTTAGGGATAAAAAGTGTCTTTCCTGTTGTAGCTGTTTGCTTCTCCAATGGTCGGTCATTGCTAGTCTGAGCTTTTCCCTCTGAAGAGGATTTTATAGGCATATGATCATCATGATCCTTTGCGTTGAGATGGAGATATTGGGCTATTTGATTGTACCCATTGCTTTGGGTTTGCGTGAGTGGCATGTTTACTACGGCCTGTACTTCTCGGCCTGTTCGTTTTGGGCTGACCTGTTCTAAGTAGCGCCCACTGACTGTGGTGTCAGCTCCGTGGCATGGTCCTGTCCATTCTACCTTTGTGGGTTCTGTAATTTGTTGTGTGCCGTTGTTGCCTGTGAATATCGGGAGTTGTATTTGATCGTGCGTGTTTCTGTCCGCCTTTGTTCTTACTTTTCTATTAGTCTTCTGGTCGCTTTTCCCGAGTGTTGAATTTTCACTTGGTATTGTGATGCTTTTCCCTACCGTTGTGTTATTACTTGGTACGGTGATGCGATTGGAGGGAGGTTTTTGGTTTTTGTCCATAGTTTTAGCTACTACCTAATAGGGCCTTTGACTGCTTGGTTCGTTTTTATTGTGTTGATCGATCTCATTTATAGAATGCTTTTTATCTTCATTGGTAGTGCGACCTTTTTGATGAGTGGTGGACTCAGTTTTTTGTTGGACAACTGTCC
The DNA here is from genome assembly GCF_964263255.1 of Lissotriton vulgaris. Lineage (NCBI taxonomy): Eukaryota > Metazoa > Chordata > Amphibia > Caudata > Salamandridae > Lissotriton > Lissotriton vulgaris. The sequence continues at coordinate 617,700,671 of NC_141698.1, forward strand.
GACTATCTAAGATTTTATTTAGTTGTGTGTTGTTGCTGATCCCTTGATTCCGGCTCGGATCAGTGTCACTTGCGGCGGGTGTTGGGCTCGAAAGATCAGTATGACTGGAGTTAAAAGAGGCTATCTCCTCTTTGTTCGTTAGTTTTTTTGTTGTCCTCGATTGGGTCATGTCATTCGGGCTTTTGCTTAGTGGTGTTTGTCCTTCTTCTTGATTTTTCCCGTTTTTTTGCTCTTTGTGTGTTCCGACTGATGAGTGATTAGTCCCCTCTTTGACGGTAAGTTCCTGTTTAGTTTTGATTTTTACCTGATTGAAGATAGGAAAAGTGACCAGCGTCTGGGTGTTTGCAAGCGGGTGGTTTGACATCTGATTTCTGTTTTTTCTTGCCCGCTTTTTTTGCCGCTTGGTTAGGCCTTTATGGTCGTTTTGGTTAATTTCCCCATCCTGGTTTGAGTGCTCTGTTTCCAATGGTTTGCGGCCATTATTTTGTGTGCTAAGGTGACTTTCACCTGTTGTTTTAGTTTCCTCTATTATACCATCAGGTGTCATTGTCCGGTTGTTTGATTGGTTCTTTTCTGCTGATGTTTGCCGTGATGACTCATCCACATTAGATTTAATCAGACATACCTTTTGTGGACTCTTGCAATTTTCAAAAGAAATAAGGTCGCATCTGATTGGTGTGCAGTTATTGCACTGATTGGCGATCTTGCATTCTAGTAATATGTCTTTAAGTATTGAAGGCAGAACCTTTAATTTTTCCAAAATTGGGTGGCAGGTGCATGACTGGGATGCTGCCCACGGTTCGATCTGATCCTTATTAATGTTGGAGATACTGGCCATGGTATCTAGCTTTTTGTTTATGTTGGATATGTGTTCCGCCATTGTGCTCATAAGATGTATCTGGATGCTGAGTTTGTCTGACTGCATGTTGAGGGTTTTAATAGAGGTTTCCAATATGCACCCCAGTGCACTGTGTAATGTGATTATTGATTCCAAGTTTTGGTTTATCTCGTGCCCTGTTTCGTGCCGGTGCAGGGCCCCTGTGTTGCAGTTGGAGGAAAATCCCTGTGAAGCTTGTTTTTTAGACGCTATGTCGCTCTGCCGTACTTTGGTCTTTTGCCGTGTTCCGGGGCGCGGTTCTGGGCTTTTTGTTATTGCTACATCGGCAATAGCTGAACCACTTGAAATTTCTATTATTGAGGGTTCCATTTGAGCACCTGCGTCAATCATGTTTGGAGAGTCTATTGGTGCATTAATGTCCTCCTCCTGATTCACTCCACTGGATATCTCAACTGTGTTGTTACCTAATGGCTCTTCATTTGGAGAGATTTTTGTGCACCAATCGATTGGTGGTACTCCCTGGTCCTTCTTTACAGTGACCTTTGTTTTGTTGGGGATTTTTAATCCCTCTACGTTGGTATTGTGTCCTTCCTGGGCCTTCATTTCAGTGATGATTGATTTACTGAAGATTTTTAATCTCTCCAAGTTGCTTTCAGTTGCATGGATGTCCAGGCAGGCTTTTTTTGTCATGGGTAGGCACTTGAGGCGCCCAACAGGGATTTAATTATTTTATCCTCTCTGTGGATTTATTCATTACCGGGATCATGCGTGAATCTGATCTTGGGGTTGAGTGGCTGTCTGGGGCACCTTGTATGCTAGTTCATACCCAGTAGTGTTATGACAGTCCTCGTTTTTGGATTAAACCACGTAGCTTCCCGTTATTGTTTGGTCTTGATTTGTAGCCCTGGTTGATACTGATTCGGTTGTAGCAATTGATTCACTTTTGCTCTCTATTTTACTGGGGGAGGATATTATTGTATGCCCTTCTGTGTGGTAGTCCATAGACTTGATAGCTCCTATATGTGTTGTTGAAGGTTTCTCATGACCTTGCCTTTGGAGTGGGTGGTACCTTTCGTTTTCCTTGTGCACTTGAGCTTGAAAATGAAACACGTTTTTCTTCAGGGTGGCATCCATATGATTGGGTATTTCCTCTCTTCCATTGGGCCTGTCTTCATTGGTGTGTAAGGCGCTTGGAGGAGACCTTGTGTCTGTTGGTCTCAGATCTGCTTTTTTTGGTGACTGTGGTTTTTATAATCCATTTGGTGTAGTCGGTATTGCATGAATGGCAGTCATTGGGTCTTTCAGGAAAGTAAATTTTCCGGTAGGATTTATGTTGGTGAAAATTGAGAATACTGGGGATATTAATGATGCGGGTGCACTCCCCTCAGTTGGTGCAATGGGGGATTTGGTCTTGGCCTTGGCATTTTTCCTTGTATTTAGGGGGGGGAGGCTGGTGATGCTGGTCGCTCCTACCAGCATCACCAGCCTCCGCCTCTGTCAAAATGTTGCCGGTATACTCGCCGGTATACTCACTGGCCCAGCGCTCCTGCTGCCGCTGCCGCTGCCCAGTACCGGTAATATCAATGACTCTCGTCCGCCTTGCCTCTCTGCCTCCGCCGGGTCATTTTCCTGTTATCGTTTCGCGTTTTTGCCACAGCCGTGCGAGGGGCTGCACTGAAGAGCGGGAGCGGCTCGGAGCAGCGAGCCCCAAGCGGGACAGGGAGCAAAGAGTTCACAAATACCCCCCTCTTGCCCCAGCTCAAACAGCCCCAAAACGGCACCAAAACGGCTCCAGCGGCTCTGGCAGCTCCACGGCTCCACGGGAGACTCCCTCCTCCCTTCTCAGCTTGTCCTGCACACTGACGGCTGATCGCGGCTGCTTGCGGCTCACTGCTTACCTCTAGTGGGTAAGCTGCAACAGGTGAGTGACTGTCAAGACAAGACAAGAAACCAGCACCTGTACTGTTAGAAGACCTCAGTGTCCTACATAGTATCCCTCCTCATGAATCTGTCAATAAACATCTACAGATCCTATACTGGCTTCCATTATGGAAACACTCTATATATTTTCTGCAGCCACCTAGCCTTGATCAATAAAGGGCTCATGTACATCAGGCAAACATTTTACTGGTTCTCTCAGCTCTGCCTCCCAGTTTCAAGCTCCTGTCCTAAGAATTTTTGCTTACAGTCAAATAGGCAGGTCCTTTTTTATTGAGTGGTTAAGACCTGGAACTCTCTTCCATTACATATTAAAAACACTTCAAAATCCACTCTTTTTAGGACAAATATCAAAATCAGTTGCAAAAAAAAATCCTCCTTGATGGGTTCTCAGTATACTAGTGCCGGGACGCCCTCTGGGCATTAGCTGCACCATATAAATGATATTCCTGAAATTATTCCTAAATGAAGGTGCCTGAAACTCCCATCTAAGGTGTATATCTGTGAATGCTGGAGACATTTTTCAGGTTCTTATGGGTGCAATATGGAAGTTGTAGTGGATCATGATCCAGTCTTCAGTAGGAGGTCGGAACTTTGAACTCCATTCTGCACCCCTGTCACTGTTTTGACTTGTTTTGCGAACTATGGGCCTTATTCACAAAGGTAAACTTACAATTTTGTTTACGATTGTTTCCTATTCACAAAGGGATTTACCAGAAATATTTTTATGAGTGTGGAGTCTCTGCACATAAAAAGATAGGTAATTTTATTTGTGGAGACTCCACACTTGCAAAGATACCACTTGTGAATCCCTTTGTGAATAGCAAACAACTTTAAACTTACACAAAATTGTAAGTTTCTTTTGTGACTCAGGTCCTATGTTGTGGTTCCCAGAGAACCGTATCACTTTCCACTTCATCTTCCACCACGGATATTACTGTTTTGGCCACAAATGAGCTCCATCTCAGCTTGAGTAGAGGGAACGAGGCTCCTTACACATGGAATTTGGAATTTGGAATTTGGAAGTGGATTTATAGAGCGCATAGCTACCCTTGGGCATCCCAGCGCTAAGAGGACCTAGTTTATTCCAAAAGGGGTCAGTGCAGGAAGGTATTTAGGGAAAGAGCCAAGTTTTTAATTTTTTACGGAAGGATAGTAGATTATGATCATTCCTCATGGCTAGTGGGAGGGAGTTCCAGAGCTTTGGCGCGTTGTAGGCGAACCTGGGGCCGCCAGATCTTGCCTTTTTTATTCTAGGGATGGAGGCCAGGGCAAGTGAATCAGATCGTAGGTGTTTGTTAGATTGGTGTGGTTTCATCAGGGATCTGAGTATTGGGGGGCCCGTATCATGCAGGATTTTGTGCGCTGTGCAGAGCGTCTTGAATGTGATGCGCTCCTTCACTGGGAGCCAGTGTAGGCTTTTGAGGGCAGGTTTCGCCGAGCTTCGTGCTTTGGTTCCCGTGAGGACTCTAGCTGCGGCGTTTTGGGCCGCCTGAAGTTTTTGAATGACTGATGCAGGGGCTCCCAGGTACAGGATGTTACCATAATCTAGTCTTGAGTTGACCAGTCCCTGCATCAGTAACATGCTCTTCCAAGCAATCACTTAAAGTGTGTATTTTGCCTCTCAAAGTGCGAAATACTATTATTGTTGTCTTCCATTACAAGACACATTTGACAAATATTTGGGGGGTATTTCATTATGCTCTTTAAATTGTAAATCCGGTATTTTTAAAGCGCAAACTACTCACCCCTACGGGTCCCAAGGCATGCCACGGAAATTAAGTGAGCTATTGCCCAGAGTCACAAGGTGCTGAGCTGAGCTGCATAGTAGAGTGGCGTCCTGAGTATGATCAGAGTACAGTGAAGAACCTACCCCAACACTCATGCCATGTTGAAGGATGACGATTTCTATAGGTTAACTGAATAAAGCTAGCCTCCTGTCTTGAAATAAATTGTGGGTTGTTCGTTTAAAATCAAATCTGTAGTTCTGAATTTCAGAAGCATTGTTGCTTGTCGTTGCCTCAGTAGGCGATCCACAATTCTTAGTCTGGAATTTTCACTTAGAGAATGTGACTGTCCACTTTAGACCATTTTAACTCTGTTTTATCAGTGGACAGTACTGAACATTGCAGCAGTTTCCACTTTCTTACATATTTTGATTGATGTTGAATAATAGTACAGTGGCTATCACACTTCTTGGCTAGTTTTGGCAATCTATGCAAGACCACAAGGTTATAGGATATTATAAACGTTGAAGTTGGCGAATATATGAAGATATACTTTCTTTCTAAAGTACTGAAACTCTGAGCCAATTATGGTCTGATTACAAACCGCCCAGTTTCCACATTTGTCTTGCTCCACTAACCGCAGCAGATTTAACGCTGTAATGATGATTGTTGTCAGTGTGGATTTTCCGTATATATAGAATAAATTGAAGAGACTAAAACTGAACCAGGGCAAAGATTTACTAAAATGTTGCGCAGATGCAAAGCAGCACAAAGTATTTTCTATCCAGTGCAAAATATGTTTTGCCCTGGATAGATGGTCTTTTCTCAGCACAAAAAACACTTTGTCCATATGTAGGTGGCCAAATACCAGTCGGTAACGGCCGATTTCGGCCGTTACCGACCGGTGTCGGCCGATTTCGGCTGTTACCGACCGGTCTTTGTAGTTTCAGATGTAGGGGGCCAGAAAATGACCGATTCTGTATATTTACCGAATCAGTAAATTTACCGGATCGGTAAATTACCGAATCGGTAAATGTACAGATTCGGTAATTTGGGATGTAGGTGGCACTGGAAACAGTGCCACAGGCCCTTAGGAATTCGTTATTTACCATGAAATACAATGGCATGGTAAATAACGTATTTCTGTCTACATGCACATCTGTGCATGTACACCTGTGCCATGTGGCACACATACATGCCCTAAGGGTATGTATGTGTGTCACATGGCACACAAGCCAGAATCAGGGGTGCAACAGGGTGTCAAAGTGACACCCTGTCCCCCTTGACAATTCGGTAAATTTACCGAATTGGTATTTACCGATTCGGTAATTGCCATTGATGCCTATGGGCCTCAAGGCCCATAGGCATCAATGGCAATTACCGAATCAGTAAATACTGATTCGGTAATTACCGAATCATAACAATTTGGTAATTAATACCGAATAATTACCTACATGGCTTTTACCGATTTGTAAATACCGAATCGGTAAAATTCGGTATTTACGATTCGGTAAATGCCATTTACCTACATATGGCCCTTTGTGTTGCTTCAAGGCGGCGTTACTGGCACAGGTTACTGCAAAGACCCTTACATTTTGATGCAAAGCCTAATCAACTAAGCCAGCCAGATGGATCGTGCACAAAAATCTAAAACCCATTAACAAGAGGACATATGTTAATTCCTCAAACAATTGCTAAATTGCTTGTGTGCTGCTCTGCACACCACGTATCTAATGATGGGATCCATTTGAGATTGTCTAGCCATAGGAATTCGCACTGGAAGGGCACACATCCAAACCAAAGCCTATGCTGGATAATGCACACTCTCTTCTGCACTACAGTGCCAGGCTGTGAGCCATCTAAGGCTGCATTGCTAGAGTCGTATTGCAGGTGATGGGTTGTATGATGGAACTCCGCAGGCTTTTACCCCACACACCTTTACAACATAGTCAGTACCCCACTTGCAATATTATCACAAGTTACTTTAGCAAGCAAATAATGACTTGCTTTTGGAGGCACTGGAATTTGGAATAGTATTAATTACTATTCTAACTCCAGTTTACGCAACAGAAGGGAAGGTGTTGGACTTAAAAATGCAACACCAGTCCAACAAAGTGCCCCCTTCAGCTAGTCGTTGTGACAACTTACATGGTAAAGAGGATGTGGCCTAACTGCTAGAGCAGTTGACCTCGAAGCTGGGGAACCGGGTTCTAGTCTGGGCAGGGATGCTCAACATCCTGTGATTCTGGGCAAATCACATAATCTCCCTGTGCCTAACAAAAATGAATGTGTCCGTCTGTAATGTAACTGGTGCTCATGTAAAGTGCTCTGATACCTTCAGGAAGAGTTTGCGCTATATAAATCTCTTTAGAAAAAACCTGTGGTAACGTTGCATCCAGGGTACTGACTTCATTCTAAAGGCTGGTCGGTGTAAAGTTTGTAGGGTAAAGGATGTTTCCACAGGTGATAACAGCAGCAACAGGCCAATCTTAGTATATCATTCCACTCGAAAGCCTGAGGTGGGGGAGCGGGGAGTTGTGGCACTGAGGTGCTCTAGTTGCGAGCACAGCTGCCGCTTTTATTTTGTTACAGGGGGCTGATACTGCAGCACTGCTGAAAAACTGGCCCCCAGTGACAAAACTGGCCCCCATGGTCACCAAAACCGGCCACCACCCCTCCGGCCCACCGGGGAAACACCCGGTACCTGCTATTGCCAGACCTGCCCTGCATGTGGCTCTTCTGACTTTACATGTGGCCCCCTGCTCAACAGGAGTAATGGGCTGCCATTTACTCGACTCAGTACTAATATTAAAAAAATAATAAATAAACTGGCAAGCATTTAGTTAAAGGTTATATGAAGTTAAACAAAGGAAGTTACTACGGTGAACCATACAGCTTAACTTTGGGAACACCTTCATTTTTGAAGATATATTGCAGCAAACAAATACAATTATGATAAAGTATCTTCATAATTCTAAAACTCAAAAAGCAGAACCATTTCACTTTAATACATCCGATATCAGTGCATTGCGAAGCATTTTTTTAAAAAGTGATAGTTTTCAAATATGAATTTAGAAACATGCATGCTTCCCCCCTCCCTGACAACAATGTCAATAGTGAACTAAGAGGCACTTCAGTTATTATGTGGACCCTTTGGGTGTCCTGGGTTGCTACCATACATGAACAGAATTATAGTTTATTAAAAGAAACAAAAGAAGGTTTTACAAAGTGCAAATCCTAAAGTCATGTTTTTCGAGATCCTATTATATGTGATAATGAAGAAAAAGGGGGAAAAATTGAATAAAACACCTGTCTAGGATCACACAATTTGGTAAATTTGAGAAGCTGGGATTGATCCCAGGTTTTCTTGTTTCCCTTTGTACATTTCAACCACTAGAGTTATATGGCTGAGATACCCGCCACCCCCTCTCAACACAATCCCCAAAGGAGGGAAACAGGAAACAGTTCTTGAAGTTTTTGGAAGAGGGAGGGAGTGACCCTCCCGGCCGTATTTATTAAAACAAAATTAAAACATTAAATCAACAGTTTCATATTAATGTACAATTTCATTACCACATTGCGATGTTTGGCTAACCTTAACAGATTCTCTAATACAGAGGTTCTCCTAGCCGAACTAACATCCTACAAACATTTACTTGAAATTATGAAATTGTACATCCTAACGTTTAAGGGCCAACGGCAAGGTCGTAACCGGTGTCAAGATCCCTAACCAGAAATACCCCCCCCACTTGTGAAGGGCGACAGCACTGAGGCGTACCTCAAGTGCAACTACCAATTTCCCTTTGACTTGACGGGGGCACCAATAAAACTCGACGCCACTTAAAGGTCGTTCGAGGACTCGTGTGAGGTATCTAGAAGGTAGCGTAGACCCCCCCCCAAACCCCGCACAACTTACCACATCTGCCGTCGCAGACGTCACTGGCCCCGGGAAATTCCCCAGGAGGGGGCTGTAACCCCTCCTACACAGGAAGGGGCCTTGACCGCCTTTCCTTTTCTTTCGGCGACCCATCCTTAGAAGGGACCGCCTCCCCGTTGAGGGGCCAATGGCCACCTCTCCCGAGCGCTCCCATCCGTGTTGGGTGACGCCCACTCATAGGGATCTTCCAATTAGTGCTCACCGATCATGACCTTACCGCCCGACCAAAATAAATACGACAATGCTAACTAACCTATTAAACTAAAAATACATTGGCTACTACGACCGTATTAAAAGCATGCTTATAAATTAACACTAAAGCCGAATTTCTTTAATCACAAAACATAAATGAAATAGACCATTCTTTATTACACACTCAAAATCAACACGATAATACCACAACCTGTAAACGAAATTAGAGTTATCCATCAACTTTTATTCAAAACAACTGGCTGTCTTCAGGGGCTGGTGGGTGGGTCAAAATTGGCTCTTCGTTCCGTCTCGAGCTCACGTGCAGCGAGGAGGTGCAGCTTCAGAGCACAGGAACAAGAGGATGCCTTCTGGTCTTGCGTCCCCTTTTATCCGTCTTCAGGGCGGGCGTAAACCCGCCCCTGCCTGCCCCGAGGGCGTGGCCAGCCGCGTCAGTGTCTAGGCCAGCCCACTCTAGGGCGGGAAAAAGCGCGCCCCGGCTACGCCGCTTCGGGCATACCAGCCGAGACACGCTTCCCGCCCAAGATGGCTTCCCAGGGGGATCGTGGTACTCTGCCATACGTGCGGGGGGACCGAGTGGTCGCCCCTTTCCACATGCTCCGCTTTCACTACAATCACCCCGTCCCCCCACCAAACTGCCACACTGTTGCCATCATTGAGGCCACCGGTTACACTACAGACCAACCTATGCGGCCCCTCTGAAACTGTTTGTGAGTACCCATGCTCTACCATGTTGGAGAGTTGGATGTGATTAATGTTAGAAATGGTGCTAGTGCCTTCCTGTTTTGTAGTGCTTTCCTTTTTCCTCTTTTCCTTGGCAGTCTGAGGAGTATCAATTGCCATGCCTTGCTTAGAAATTACTGTTTAGAAATTGCCTTAACGCATAAGATTGTCAGGGAGTAAATCTTGACTGCTATCAACTCCTTGTTCAGTACTACCTTCCTATATAGCACTCAATCTTTGTTCGGATGCTGTTCATTACTAAACCTATAATACATTTAAGATAATATGTGCTTTTTTCTTCATGTACATCAGTGGAACTGATGAAACCTGTTAGTTATTTGTGCTTTCCACCTAGGAACTAAAAGTTCAACACTTATATTTTTAGGTAGAACAATAGAGAACTCTTGTTATTCTGGCATTGTCCAGGAATACGTAGGCAAAATTGGATTTTACTTCGAAAAACATTATGTCGCTGTTATTGTCCTAAATTCAGTGCCCATATTAAAAGGAAGCCGCTTCTTCTTGCTCTTCCTGGAATTCACCAAGTGTTTTTTTCTATTAAATGAAATGCTATTGAACTATGTATACATATCAAAACTCATTGTATTAAATTAATCTTTGAATTCATGTTGGCTTCTTTATTCACTCATATGCAAATGTCCTGAATTTTAAACTCTCATGGCTCGCACGGCTCATGGGTGGCGGGGCAGATGCGGGGGTGGAGTTAGGGAGTTAGGGGGCACGTGGGTTACAATTTAAACACTTAACTTCCCGCTGGGTACTGCGTCTTCTCTGCTCCTGTTCTTGTCTTCTAGGATAAGCACACAGTCTCCTGACTGATCACAATCCTGGAATGCAGCGCTGTGATTGGTCTGAGCGCCCCAGGGGCTGGAGGGGTGGGCATGTTCTCAACGCAGGCTGTAATGAAGCCTGCATGGAGAACACTGAAGGTGCGCATGACTCTTTTGGACCGACAAAACCAACATTGCGCACTTAGGAGGATTCTACCACTCCTCCGATGCCCTTCAGCCCCGACCTGCCCCCTCACGCACGCTGCTGCAGCAGGAGGACAGAACAAAATGATGCTATTATCATTTTATCCTTTCTTTTCCTGCTTGAAGGCCTTCGCCTTTGTGGAGGAGCTGCCACTGAGTAGTACCCCTGCTATTACTAATATTGCAGGGTGTAGTACTTATGTAAATGTATTTATATAGTGCAAATCACCGACGCAGTATCTAAGCACTTGCTTAAGAAACCCATCCTGGTATTCCCCTGTGAGATAGCCCCTACAGGGCATCCCCAAGGTGAAAGCCAGGCATCCCACCGCGAGGGGCTGTTGTGGAGATTAAGCAAGCTATTGCCCAGAGTCACAGAGTGTGAACCCATGAATCGAGTAGGCACCGGAGCGAGAATTGTCGAGTCCGTGGACATTTTAGGACTCAAGACCCTGCCAAGCCGAGAATTGAACCCTGGTCCCGGGTTGACCTCTGCTTCCAGGTCTGCCTCCTCTAACCAGTGAGCCACACTTCTCCACAAGGTGCAGTGCTAATACAGTATTCCATGTTTTTCTGCTCAGATTGGAGAATTACAGATGGGAGATCTGTTACCCAATCATTACATTTTAACTCTTTCAGTGCAGGCTCCTTGTTCATATTTCACCAGTTTTTTGGGGTGAAGGGGAGAAAATGTCAGATGGGAGGGATTTCCCGCAGAACTCGAAATCCCATTTCTGGTGAAAACTCCCAATCCTATGAAATTTAGAATAGGCCTGACTGACAACATATATATTTCAATGGGAGCGTTAAAAAATGCACATCCTACTGATATCAGAGGGCCAGGTTCCGAAAGCTTCTTTTTTTTTCTTCTAATGCCCACCGTCAAAGTTCCTGCTATGCAAAATTGCTAACTTAATTAATTCATTAATAAGAAGACGTGCGTTGATTGGTGCTGGACATTTACGAGGAAGTGGCATCTATGTATGAATTCTATTTACGAGCTTAATCGTATTTTTAAAGCACCGCACTCCGCCTGTTGCTCACTTCAGGGCTCTGTGAATCACAACTACTCGGAGAAAGCTTTGTCTAATCTGTAAGGGTTCGCTTGGGCCTCAGTTCCCAGAGAGTCTTTCCGATTACAGTTGTCTGACTGCGCCGATGACAGTAGTTCATACGATGCCAAAATGGAGTCTATTTTCGCTGGCTCAGAATGTCAATATTGACAGTTCATTAACTGGCCTGCGCTGTGCAGGAACTGCGCAATAAAATAGCCACGTTTTGTCTATTTGCGATACCGTTTTAATACTTAACGTACAGTTTTCTCTTGGTAAACGTGGATAGTTTTCTTTAAAGAATAATCACCATGACTGATTTCCTTTTTATATTGTACACAGATAAAATGTGGGTAAATATCACAGGAGGAAAAAATGCAACCCATTCCTTCAAATCAGCCCTGACTGATAGTTTGTCTGTCATGCAACTGGAACTCATGCAAAGCGCTCTGGCAACTTCGGTTCGAGTTGGCACTATATAAAACTATAACAACAAAAAACATGTTCCAGCAGGGATTTTTCTTTGATCAGCTGGATGCTCAGAAAAAAGGGGCTACAAATGTGATTGGGACATTCTTATGGTTATCACTTAATGACATAACTATCCCGTGATCAAAATCTGAATGCTCAATTTGTATATCAGATTTTTCTATCTCCAGACTAATATTCATTTTTTGATCTGCAGAGCTTTACTGCTCGCAGTTAAACTGACTGTACACGTGGAGGGACTTTTTGAAGGCAGTACTAAGCCCTTCCAGCTTCACACATGGAATGGAAACGTGGGTGGAATCTTGTGTATGTCTTTAAAAATGAGGCGCAATTGTCTGAGGTTAATTTCAAACGCAAGCAATGGAGGAGCAAGTCCTGCTTTCCTGCCCAGACTTCACTGTGCAACCAATAGGCCTTGGGCCTTCGCTCACTCTTCTGCAAAGCGAAGGCTGCGGATGAGAAAAGGCCTATTATGCACGGTTGACAAGGGCCAGGCTTATGCTTGGAGAATTGATCTTTTCCCAGTAAATGACAATAAAAGTGACCACCTGAAGCAAGTATGCAAACCAGAACCGTTCCTTTACCCCAAGCACGCTGCTTCGTGAAGCATTTATCAAGGTCAGCTCTCTGCCTTTTCCAAAACTCACCTGAATGATGATCTCGTGGCGGGAAACGCAGAGGGCTATTCATTAATCACATCCATACCGGTGCAGGGAATGCACAATCAGCACATTGATTTTATGCGGATGATTTATCCCATGCAAATAAGCCTTTGCTCAGTTACTCGGTTACTGGGTAACAAAGGCAAAGCATCTGTGGTAAAAAAAAAAAAAATAGAATTGTTTAATAATTTTGCAGTTCTTAAGCAAAGTGACTCCAGGTGCACAAATGCGTTTTTTTCTATATATGTATATATAATACAGGCACACACACACACACACACACACAAACACACATAGCAACACTGAATTTGCTCAGCTCGAATGCCTATTTTTCTAGCAATGTTTTTAAGCATAGTATTAGTACAGTGCAATCCACACTGAGCTAGAAAGGGCAAAGCCGTATACTATTTTTATAGCAAAGGATTTTAGCAAGGGATTAGCACAGTGCCATGTATTCAAGCTTTTCAGTGAATTTCGAGATTTTATTTTAAATGTAAAATGTAATATTTTAGCACCATATGTGAAGCCAACCACCTGTTGCGCACGTTTTTTAGCCATACATGGCAGGGTGTTGACGGCCATACCTCCGTGGCAGCCAAACCCCATCACACACAGCTTTGCATGGTGTGGAGTTGGTGTAGGGCCTGTGAGAAGCCAACCCCATGCTCTTCATGGCCTTCTGGACTATCGTTTCACCTTTTTTGAATTTTTTTCATGTATAGATAGCAAATTTAATGTTTAGAATGAGATGAACTAACATTATGACTTTATGTTGAATGTATACACAGAATGTACAATCATAGAAAAATGACTTGAAATGCTTTGTTTGAATTAAATATTTGAAATACAACACAAACATTTGTAAATTGCTTAGATAATTTTGCGCAGATGGATATTTGCCAATTGTAGTGCGGGAAGGGTCTAGTGACGTCAGTCATCAGTGCATATTCATTTTAATCCTTGTGGAGGGTGGCTCCTCCTTCCCTCCCAGCACACCCCCTTAAGATAAGGAAAATACGTTAAAAAAGTTTACACAGGATCAAGGAGAGCACTACACAACCCCAATCAAGTACTTCTGGCATGCGGAGCATGAGGTTGGTCTTGCATGTTCTCGCAGCACTTAGGCAGACTTACTGACGTTGTCAAAGAAACACAACACCTAAATATAAAAAGTGACCTTATTGGATTTATCAAGGGGTGAGCATATCAATATATTTAAAGCATATCTATAATTTTTCTCCCCAAATCACCAATATTTCAATCTAATGTATATTACAGTAATTCACACAATGCAATGTTTATTAATATTGAATATTGTATAAAATTAAAAAATGGTTTACATTTTAATATTATTTTTTATAATAAATAAATAACATAAAAATACATTTCTCTGAGTCTTTCTTTTATCATTTTCTGGCCCTGAAAATGCAATCATAAAAACAACTACACAGTGCCTGACCCTGCGGCTGAAGAACATAGAGTTCAAGTTAGGAGCACTTTAAAAAATATGGTACGTTCTTCTGGGGTCATCGATTTAAAGACCCAGGAGACTTACTGCTTTTCTTTTTTAAGTGGGTGCCACAATGACATCCTTAATAAAATTACTGCAACCTCTGAAATTACATTATTAATGACAACACAGTGCACAGCAGGGACCATATTATTTAACTGACACCAAACCTAAAAAATAATGACATTCTGTTTGGTGAACTAACCACAACTCACACTCAGTGGCGTAGCTAGGTCTAGTACCATCCGTGACAGTCACAACGTTTGCTGCCCGCAGTGGCTGCTAGAAAGAGCGGGTGTCACTGGCAGTCACTGCATTTGCGCGCGCAATGGCTGCATATAAGAGACCGCTGCCCCCAAAACTCGTACCGCCCGGGGCAGACGCTCATCCTTGCTACGCGACTGCTAGCACTCCGTCATAAAATGCATATGCTTTTAACATATGACATCACTCATGATGTGAAATGACATCACTGATTATATCACTGATTACATCCCAAATTTCATCATTAATGACATCATTGTTAACATCACTGATGACAACATCCAGAGCTACCAATACTATGCCTTTCGTTTTGCGCAATAGAGGTTAACTGCTGGCCCAGGCACTGCAGCCAACCCTCTACAGGCAGCCGACCCCTGTGCTTAGTCTTCAGCTCTGTGCAGAGAGCCTGGCTGTAGGGCTCAACATACTGCGAGGCCTTCAGCCCAACTCTCAATGAGTGGCGAACCCCTATAGTACACAACATGTAGCCAAGCTCAGCAATGGTGGGACACAGAGTCTTTGACCAGACACTATGTCCAACCCTCTGCAGGCGACTAACCTGATTATACATAGCCTCACCGGTAAACAGCAGTAGGTTGACACAGGGTCCGATCTTAGGCATCACTTTATTGTATATTGACACATGTGCTCTCTAAGGCATCCTGCTGGCCCATTATTGTAGGCAATTTGGTGATATGCACTCCTGACCTAAAGCATGTCAGGTCTGTGGCAGTGCTCCTAAATAGGGCCTGACTGGTCACAAAAACCAGCCTTGACAAAAAACGTTTAAATCAAGCCTGCAATGGAAGATGTCAGAGAGTGGAGTGAGTAAACCGGACACTCTCCACAGGGTTTGGAGAAGATCCTTCATGCTGAGAAAAGCTTAGAAAATTAGGCCTAATGGCAGATATTATGGCCCAAATGTTGAAATATATTGAATAAGCAGTTTCAAGACTGGGTCGTGGCAGCCTATTCAGCCATAAAAGCATGTCCTAGTTTGCAGCCCACCAGGAAATTCCAGAATGCCCAGTTATATAATCTAACTCTAATGTTATTCTGATGAAATGTCTTCAAATAAACCTTACTGGGATTCCTGTTCAATATGTATCCGCATCTAAGGATAGGTGGCGTCCATTAGAAAAGTCCAGGAGTTCTAGGTCTGTGGAAGCCCCATAGCTTGCAGTTTGTGACGAGTAGTAATGCCAATCATGATCTTCCAAGTAGAAAGGTGGGGCACGTCTTCTATTTATGGGGAGTAAAGTGAAATGAGCATGATAAGAAGTGCAATATATACAAATGTGTTACTCTCCAAGGGACACATTTAAATTCATTAAGAGATAGGTAGAGGTAAAGATACATTAGTTACCACTGCCCTTGCCAAACAACTATGAATCTTTCATAAGTTCATTCCATGTCCCAAATATAAAGCAAATTCTATCAACTCCCCGCATGTGGAGTATTTTTGATATGTATTGGCTTACCCAATTCAATTCATTCAAAAGTTACTGCATTTTGTAATTACATAAAATAATATACATGTTTTAAAGTTCTTATTTAGTTAGTCCTTTTGTCCTGGTAATGTTTAACTAGACAACCATTTCTATGCGGAACAACAAATTCAAATGCATGCCTTGTATCAATATCCTTACAATGATTCTCATGTGGTCTACTTTATATACCCATCCACTGTAGCTCATCAAATCCTGAATCTCGTAGCTATTTGTGGAAGGAAGGCTTCTTATAAACTGTCGACATGCTTTGGACTCTCTGTTTGCTTGTCAAGCCTCCTCAGGATTATCTCACAGACATAACATTCTTAAATTAAAATGAAAAATAACAGGTAAAAAGCTAAAATCAGGTGTATATATAAATAATATATTATATATAAATAATATATAATATGGTGGGCTGCTCAAGTCAATAAACTAAGTAAGCATTGATTCTGGGGTCTGTGTCCATTCCTCAAAAGGAGGAGTTGAAGGGATACTTTGGATATATATATATATATATATATATATATATATATATATATATATATATATATATATATATATATATATATATATATATATATATATATATATATACATATATATATATATATATATACATATATATATATATATTTATTTATATATATATATATATATATATATATATATATATATGTATATATATATATATATAAATATATATATATATATATATATATATATATATATATATATATAAATATATATATATATATATATATATTCACAAAAAAAACAAAGGGTAAAGTGATGTTATAATCAGAGGAATATGCCAAATGGCAACATAAATTTTAAACTAAAAAACACACACTGTATAAAAACGCTGCCTCCAGCGCACCTAAACAGAACCTGTAATTCTCCTGAGGCGGAAGCCGGGAGACATCTTGCATTTTAAAACTTGTCTTCGTGATTTTCATTGCGTGTATTATCTGTTTTTTTTAAAATACTTCACTCACCCTTATCAGCACTAAGCAGGCGACAGAAGCGCCAAACAGCGACCCTTCGCTGCAACGTAGGACCCAGCTCCTTAACTATTAAGACGCCATTGACGGCGAGGTAAACAGGCCACGCCCACCCAGAGGCCACGCCCACCCGCCCCTTTCCCCCTATAAAATCATGTGCAATTACCGGACGCGCAGCGGACGGGCGCAGCGGGCGCGCCGTCAGCGCGCCGAAGGCGCGCCAAAGGCAAGCCCGTCTGGGCCCGTCCGGGCCAAGACGGCCTTAGGCC
The DNA here is from genome assembly GCF_964263255.1 of Lissotriton vulgaris. Lineage (NCBI taxonomy): Eukaryota > Metazoa > Chordata > Amphibia > Caudata > Salamandridae > Lissotriton > Lissotriton vulgaris. Next base: position 617,717,779 of record NC_141698.1, read on the forward strand.
CAGCCACTATGCCCAATCTGCAAAATGGCATCACATACCCCAGAGACTCACTGCTTGCCTGGAACAGGGGAAAACTTCCCCAGTGTAAATACATCCACAAGGAGGACACACCCTATGCAGGATGCACCCTCTGTAATAACCCCGAGGAAATGGAACGCCACCCAGGTCTCCGGCTTGGTCTTCTGAATTGCAGATCCTTGGTAAAGCATGCCCATGAAATCAACATCCTTGTCCAGGACTCACGGCTAGATCTGCTATTTTTGACAGAAACCTGGCTAACCCCGCACAACGACTTCGATGTGGCCAATGCAACTCCCCCCGGCTACCAAATATGCTGCCTAAATAGGCCAATCGGTAGAGGCGGAGGCCTAGCCATACTTTCTAAAGATCACCTCAAATGCAGAATCGAGACCGGATCTGTTAAAGATTGTGAGAACTGCTACTTCACTATCCAGATCTCTCCTTCCACTTCCCTTTCCGGATTACTTGTGTACCGACCCCCAGGATCCCTAGGGGAATTTACCAGCACTCTGATGGACCATATCCTACTCAAGTCCATCGCGGTCTCTAATTTCCTCCTCCTAGGGGACTTCAATATTCATTTTTTGGACCCCACGAATAATACCGCAGCTAACCTGCTTGCAGATCTCACCTCAGCTGACCTCCTCCTGCAAAATCCTAAAGCCACCCACGAGAAGGGTCAACTCCTAGACCCCATTTTCTCTAACATTGCGAACCTGTACGCCCAGGACCCCACCCCCCTGCCCTGGACAGACCACATGCTGATACCAATGCACTGGTCACTCGATACTTCACCAGGGCCCTCTCATAAAACCAGGGTACAAACCAGACGATGGCATAAATTAGTTCCAGAGGTATGGGAAGCCAAACTACGCAATACCATCCCCTCTTTATCCACGGACCCCAATACCGCGGACAGAGAACTCATAGACTGGCTAGTTCAACCCCTAGATAGCTCCATTCCACTCACTACCTCGCTTAAACACATGAAAAGAATCAGTCCCTCCCCCTGGTACACACCCGCCCTTGCCTCTCTCAAAAAACATTGCAAAAAGACAGAACGCCGATGGAGAAAATACAAATCAGCTGAGGAGAAAAGCGCTTACCTCTGCTCCATGAAAGCTTATAAACAAGCCCTACATGACGCTAAAAAGACTTATTTTGAAGAAAAGATAAAAAATTCTGCCTGCTCATCCAAGGAGACCTTCTCCATTTTTAAAGAACTCCTCCGTGTCCCTGCCCCCCCCCAGAAACCCATGGACCCCAAGGAAGCAGAGGAAAAATGTGCCATGTTGGCCTCCTTCTTCGATGAAAAAATAAAAAAAATACTCTCCTCCCTCCCACCTGCCAACCCCAACATCTCAGAAAGAGCCAAGGAGCAGGCGCCTCTCGTAGACAAAGCGCCCTCCGTAGACAAACCCTTTCTAGAGTCGCTTGGCCCAGTTTCAGAAGAGGAAGTAAGATTCACATTTACCTCAACCAAGAGCGGAGCCCCTAGCGACCCGGTCCCCATACGCTTCGCAAAAACCATCGTGCAGACCATAGTCCCTCAACTAACTGCCCTGATCAATAGCTCACTGGAACAAGGAGTGGTCCCTTCCACATGGAAGGAAGCCGTAGCCAAAGCGCTTCTCAAGAAACCGTCGCTTGACCCTACCGACCTCTCCAACTACAGACCCATTTCACTTCTCCCCTGGATAGGCAAAGTCGCCGAAAAATTAGTCAACAAAAAGTTGTCACAATACCTCGAGTCAAACCATCTCCTCAACGACTCGCAGACTGGCTTCAGACCTGGCCAAGGCACAGACACGGCACTCCTTGTGGCAGTGGAAAGAACCAGGGAAATTATCGACTCAGGAGGATCAGTGGCAGTGGTCCTCCTAGACCTGAGTGCGGCCTTTGATACGGTCAGCCACCAGGTTCTAATCCACCGCCTCGGGACTGTCGGGGTCAAGGGCAAAGCCCTGATGTGGCTCTCGTCCTTTCTCTCCCGACGCTCCTATCAAGTATGGGAAGGCGAAAGCCGCTCATCTTCCATCCCTCTCCAGTGCGGTGTGCCACAGGGCTCCTCTCTGAGCCCTACGTTATTTAACGTTTATATGGCCCCACTGGAGGAACTTGTCTCACCCTTCGGAGTCACTATCGTCAGCTACGCCGACGACACACAACTGGTGGTTACACTCTCCCACCCCAAACTCGAGCCCTCCAACCTCCACGACTGCCTCTCCAGCGTATACCAGTGGATGAGCGACTCCGCCTTGAAGCTCAATGGCTCCAAGACAGAGATCCTGGTCCTTGGACAAAAAACTATCAACATCCCTTCCAACCTCTGGCCCGCCTGCATGGGCGCACCTCCCACTCCCAAAAAGGAGGTCAAGAGCCTCGGTGTGTGGCTGGAGACCGACCTTACCTTCCGGACCCAAGCCAGAAAGACTGCTGGAACCTGCTACGGGTTACTCAAATCTTGTAGGAAAGTAATCCCTCTCCTACCCCCCCAGTCGCGCCTTATGCTGATCCAGGGCTTAATCCTATCCAGGCTGGATTATAGCAACGCCATCTACCTGGGCGCCCCGGAATCCACCTTCCAAATTCTGCAAAAGGCTCAAAACGCCGCCGCCAGACTCCTAACAAGCACCTCGGCCAGATCATCGGCCAAACCCGCTCTTAGGAAGCTACACTGGCTCCCGATCAAGGAAAGGGTCACGTTCAAGGCCCTCTGCCTGGCCCATAGGGCTCTCCATAACACCGGCCCCCCCATACTAAACAATTGGATCACCCCCTACAGACCCACGAGAGCGCTCCGCTCTGAGCACGGAAACCTTATCACTATCCCCAAGGTGAAAAAGGCCCGGATAGGCGGCCGTCGCTTCTCGGTAAACACCGGACTCAAGTGGAACGCACTCCCCCTGAACCTCAGAACAGAGCCTGATCTGCTCCGGTTCAGAAAAACCCTCAAAACTCTCCTCTTCCCCTAAACCGGTCTCCTACCTACCCGCTCCCCCCCATGAGTTACAAGGTCCTAGCGCTGGGATACCCCCGTGGTGACTACGCGCTCTACAAATCTTTAAAATAAATAAATAAATAAACACACAGAAATTCACCAGTTATAGTTTGCTTGTGCTCCCACCCTTCACTGCTTATGACCTCCCATATTACATAATTCATGATATGCTCTATGACATAATTTAGGACATCACTGATGACAACTCAAATGACATGATCCAAGCTTCTTTTGTATACATTGCTCTTTAATGGAGTATGGCATTTTAAGCCCCCTCCCTGATCTTTATTAGGCCATGGGATCCCATCCCCTGGGGTTAGATCCATGATAAAGGGGATGGGGTGTGCAGCCCCCTCTGCCAACCCTTCCAGGGTCCCTTGGACACCATCCCCTGGGGCCATGAGTAGGTTGGTGCCTAATGGAGGGCAGAGAAACTACTGTTGCCAGCAAAACTACAAGATCCAGCATGCCTGAAAACGACGTAATGACCATTGAAGGTCTTGACCACTGGGGGTCAATAAATTGAACTTTGGCTATTGCTTGTAGACTGGCAGCAGCGATGGTGTAAGGTGACCTTTGAGAAAGTCCAAGGTTGGACGAAACGCGTCAGGATTTCACCTGTAAAAGAATAAAATACCTGTTTGTCAATCCGTTGGTGTGCGACTCCGTTTCCCGCGTTGGTGGGAGTTTGGTGCAAATATTTGGCGGCGTGGTTCTGCCGCGGGAGGACGCACAGTCAGCAAGCGCGCCAGAGGCTTTCCCCGACCTGAACCATTCCTTCCTGGTCGTGACGTGCGAGAAGGGGAGAGCGGTTGCCACCGATGACCGGCATCGGTATGACTCTGTAGGCGGACTTCAAAGTGGTTTGCCGACAGCATACGGGGCAAGCAGGCACTTCCAAATGGAATATATCACATCAAAAACACCGCCTAATGGAGGGCAGAGAAACTACTGTTGCCAGCAAAACTACAAGATCCAGCATGCCTGAAAACGACGTAATGACCATTGAAGGTCTTGACCACTGGGGGTCAATAAATTGAACTTTGGCTATTGCTTGTAGACTGGCAGCAGCGATGGTGTAAGGTGACCTTTGAGAAAGTCCAAGGTTGGACGAAACGCGTCAGGATTTCACCTGTAAAAGAATAAAATAACTGTTTGTCAATCCGTTGGTGTGCGACTCCGTTTCCCGCGTTGGTGGGAGTTTGGTGCAAATATTTGGCGGCGTGGTTCTGCCGCGGGAGGACGCACAGTCAGCAAGCGCGCCAGAGGCTTTCCCCGACCTGAACCATTCCTTCCTGGTCGTGACGTGCGAGAAGGGGAGAGCGGTTGCCACCGATGACCGGCATCGGTATGACTCTGTAGGCGGACTTCAAAGTGGTTTGCCGACAGCATACGGGACAAGCAGGCACTTCCAAATGGAATATATCACATCAGAAACACCGCCTAATGGAGGGCAGAGAAACTACTGTTGCCAGCAAAACTACAAGATCCAGCATGCCTGAAAACGACGTAATGACCATTGAAGGTCTTGACCACTGGGGGTCAATAAATTGAACTTTGGCTATTGCTTGTAGACTGGCAGCAGCGATGGTGTAAGGTGACCTTTGAGAAAGTCCAAGGTTGGACGAAACGCGTCAGGATTTCACCTGTAAAAGAATAAAATACCTGTTTGTCAATCCGTTGGTGTGCGACTCCGTTTCCCGCGTTGGTGGGAGTTTGGTGCAAATATTTGGCGGCGTGGTTCTGCCGCGGGAGGACGCACAGTCAGCAAGCGCGCCAGAGGCTTTCCCCGACCTGAACCATTCCTTCCTGGTCGTGACGTGCGAGAAGGGGAGAGCGGTTGCCACCGATGACCGGCATCGGTATGACTCTGTAGGCGGACTTCAAAGTGGTTTGCCGACAGCATACGGGACAAGCAGGCACTTCCAAATGGAATATATCACATCAAAAACACCGCCTAATGGAGGGCAGAGAAACTACTGTTGCCAGCAAAACTACAAGATCCAGCATGCCTGAAAACGACGTAATGACCATTGAAGGTCTTGACCACTGGGGGTCAATAAATTGAACTTTGGCTATTGCTTGTAGACTGGCAGCAGCGATGGTGTAAGGTGACCTTTGAGAAAGTCCAAGGTTGGACGAAACGCGTCAGGATTTCACCTGTAAAAGAATAAAATACCTGTTTGTCAATCCGTTGGTGTGCGACTCCGTTTCCCGCGTTGGTGGGAGTTTGGTGCAAATATTTGGCGGCGTGGTTCTGCCGCGGGAGGACGCACAGTCAGCAAGCGCGCCAGAGGCTTTCCCCGACCTGAACCATTCCTTCCTGGTCGTGACGTGCGAGAAGGGGAGAGCGGTTGCCACCGATGACCGGCATCGGTATGACTCTGTAGGCGGACTTCAAAGTGGTTTGCCGACAGCATACGGGACAAGCAGGCACTTCCAAATGGAATATATCACATCAAAAACACCGCCTAATGGAGGGCAGAGAAACTACTGTTGCCAGCAAAACTACAAGATCCAGCATGCCTGAAAACGACGTAATGACCATTGAAGGTCTTGACCACTGGGGGTCAATAAATTGAACTTTGGCTATTGCTTGTAGACTGGCAGCAGCGATGGTGTAAGGTGACCTTTGAGAAAGTCCAAGGTTGGACGAAACGCGTCAGGATTTCACCTGTAAAAGAATAAAATACCTGTTTGTCAATCCGTTGGTGTGCGACTCCGTTTCCCGCGTTGGTGGGAGTTTGGTGCAAATATTTGGCGGCGTGGTTCTGCCGCGGGAGGACGCACAGTCAGCAAGCGCGCCAGAGGCTTTCCCCGACCTGAACCATTCCTTCCTGGTTGTGACGTGCGAGAAGGGGAGAGCGGTTGCCACCGATGACCGGCATCGGTATGACTCTGTAGGCGGACTTCAAAGTGGTTTGCCGACAGCATACGGGACAAGCAGGCACTTCCAAATGGAATATATCACATCAAAAACACCGCCTAATGGAGGGCAGAGAAACTACTGTTGCCAGCAAAACTACAAGATCCAGCATGCCTGAAAACGACGTAATGACCATTGAAGGTCTTGACCACTGGGGTCAATAAATTGAACTTTGGCTATTGCTTGTAGACTGGCAGCAGCGATGGTGTAAGGTGACCTTTGAGAAAGTCCAAGGTTGGACGAAACGCGTCAGGATTTCACCTGTAAAAGAATAAAATACCTGTTTGTCAATCCGTTGGTGTGCGACTCCGTTTCCCGCGTTGGTGGGAGTTTGGTGCATATATATATATATATATACATATATATATATATATATACATATATTTATATATATATATATATATATATATATATATATATAAATATATATATATATATATATATATATATTCACAAAAAAAACAAAGGGTAAAGTGACGTTATAATCAGAGGAATATGCCAAATGGCAACATAAATTTTAAACTAAAAAACACACACAGAAATTCACCAGTTATAGTTTGCTTGTGCTCCCACCCTTCACTGCTTATGACCTCCCATATTACATAATTCATGATATGCTCTATGACATAATTTAGGACATCACTGATGACAACTCAAATGACATGATCCAAGCTTCTTTTGTATACATTGCTCTTTAATGGAGTATGGCATTTTAAGCCCCCTCCCTGATCTTTATTAGGCCATGGGATCCCATCCCCTGGGGTTAGATCCATGATAAAGGGGATGGGGTGTGCAGCCTCCTCTGCCAACCCTTCCAGGGTCCCTTGGACACCATCCCCTGGGGCCATGAGTAGGTTGGTGCCAACATTGTGCACTCGCACACCTCAAGTTCAGAGTTGAGGCTTATTTTTCCACATTTCAGCCCAAGAGGATGGGGTCACCGGGGTCGAAAATGAGCTTTGGGAGTGGGGTCCTACTGACGCTCCCTCCCCAAATATTTTTTAAACAATTGCGGGCTACCATTTTTTATTTACTTATTTCTTTTTTGCTGCACTACCGTGTGAGTCCAGTGGGACTGCAGCAAAAAAAGCCAATCATTTTTGCCCCCCCGCCCTCCCACCACTGGAGATGGGTGGCAATGCATCGCTACCCTGTCTCCTTATATTATTATTTTTTTAAAACTTCAAGACATGGGACAAAGTCCCTGTGTCCTGTAATGGTTGCCAGCAAAATTTTTCTCATGTTGCTGGCAGTCAATCACAGTGATTGCTCCTGTAGAAGTCTGACTCCTATGGGATTGAATTGGCGCAAGGACAAAAAAACTCCCTAGACCAATCAAAATGTTCTATTTTTTAATTGGCACTTCTGTGAGACTATCACAGAACCAATTGGCAAGTTATACAAATACTTTTGAACCGTAATTTATTAGAAACCACTGACCAGATTTACACCATATCACAAAAAGCACAATCTTTGAACCAAGATCTAGCTTCTTGCCAAATTTGGTGTAATTCGGTTCAGCAGTTTTCGCTGTAGCGATGCCTAAGGTAGTCTATTCAAAATTCATGAAATTTGGTGTTTTGGGAGCCCCCTTTTTTCGGAGCACCGGCTTCATGGATCACTCTGAAACTTTCCATGCCAACTAGGTGTGTGTGTGTATATAGTACTCATCGTTACTTGTACTTCAATGGAAGATGTAGCCATACATTCATAAATAAGCCAAGCCAAGAGATGAATATTATGAGGAGAGGGTACATGACACCTGATACGATTCATGGTGAGAGGCATGGGATTTTAGACAAGGGCGCTGATCTTGGGAATTAAATCAAACACGTTGACATACACTGCCCACTGGTTATTTCCTGCAATTATGCCCTCTGGGTACTAGGTAGATATTTAGAATGATTTCAGTATCTGCACAGTATGTGTTTTGTCTGCTTTTTTGGATTTGTGCATCCCAAAACTTTCCTAGAGGGAAAGTTAATGGAAAATCCAATTAGGAGACACCAATGCCACTTAATGTTTGACCAGTCTGCATGATAGTTTTCCAAAATGAAACTTAGTTGTACACATTTCCTTTGTGAAAGAATTTGTGTTGATTGAACAACCAACAAAGCTACCAGGATCGTAAAAGCGTTTTGTAGTGAATTGCATGTTACATCATTAAGTACACCTGTACTTAATGGTATCAATACCAGGTGGTACATGGGCAGAACATGGCCTTTGGTCATGAACTTAAGACAATATTTGGGTTGGGGATTTCTCAAAACCTGGTCAAACGATTTACAACAAACCATTTAAAGACTACAAAACACAACACCTTCTGTCTTCATGCCTAGTATGGTGTACTTTCAAATGGAAGATTCAGAAAAGGAACATTCTGGAACACTCCTTTATAAAATAGAAAGGAGACGTGGATCCAATATCTCAAAAATGTACAACCAGTTTGAGGTGGGACTTCTTTCAAGTGTGTTTTCCAGGCTTCAAGGCTCTGACTTTGTGCAGAGAGATGCATCTCACAGCAGCATTTTTCCCTTCTGGAATGCCAACAATGGAGGAACGAAGAGGTTTGACATTTCAACACCTGCTTGTCATCAGCCCAGCTGGAGAAGTAATCAGGGAAAGACAAAAGAGCCAGTGCCACCTAAAGGCATCCTCACCTTTCACAACAGAGTCTGCAGCTTCACCCCTCAACTCAACCATCCACCAAATGGAAGTGTTACGGAAGTCTAATCAGCAGCTTCTTGCTAACCAAAATATCTTCTATAATATCAAAAGGAGCATGCCTCCACTTCCCTCACTTCACTGTGTAGTATTTTCTGTTCAGCTGTAAGAATGAAAGCAATGCACTTTCTCTGTCTTGAAATACATTTTTCATGTGGCGGCTCCTCCACTAAGGCGGAGAAGCGTCGCCCCATTCTTTTTTTGCAGTGAAAGACAGAGAAAATAAAATGATAATAACTCATGGTATTATCATTTGATTTTCTCCTACTTCTGCCCACAGCTTTGCATAAGGGGGCGGGGTCAGGGGAGGGGTGGTAGCACCCTCTTAATGTGCGCAATGACTGCTTGGAAAGCCCTCTTTGGCCACCCAAGTAGTCTTGTGTACTTTGCATGTTCTCCATGCAGACTGGATTACTGCCTATGTGGAGAACATGCCCAGGCCTCCAGTCAGCATCTGAGTGCCATAAAATGGTGCTTAGACCAATCACAACGTTGCAGAGGAGAGATGTGCGAGGAAGTGGTGAAAAGGTAAGTTTTTAATTCTTTCATAGCCGCTTCCCAAACATCCTCCCCTCTCTCATGCCCTTCACCTACCTCACGTGTCCTCCCCCCTGCTGACCCCTACCTCCTATTGGTTCCGGCCACACCTGCAATTCTCACCCTTCATCTTCTGCAAGGTCCGACCACGGACATCCAAAATGGATCCCCCTGCCTTCCATTTCTTTGGTTCACTCGCACTTACCACGCAGGCACTCCACTAAACACATACATAACACACTTAACATGCATTTGGGATGTTAGCACAAGGAACTGAGCGAGTGCACAGAAGCAGAGCTTAGTATGGGTTGGCTGGGAGAGTCCACCCCAGCGACTCCTTTAAAAAGGTCTGTTCACACTATTGAATCCTAAAACACAGTTTGCTGCCACCACCATTCTAGACCTACGACAGGGATAGTAGCCCTGTCACAAATGACGGCATGATCTGTACTCCCCTCCAGGTCACAGGAAAACTACAGGATCCCTCATTGTATGGGAGAGGCCTTGGCTTCTGTCACATGCTTAGCTTAGTGTGATGCCAAGGCCAAAAATTAATAGTCCGGATACCAGTGTAGTGTAGTTCCTATATCCCCAATAGGCTCTGCGCATTGGAATAATATATCCTATAGTTTTGCTGTAGGACTTAAGTCAATAGGTCTCTATTGAATATACTAAACTTAATTGTGTGTGTGCCAGCTAACTCAGAGGTCATTAGAAACTTTCTCGAATACACAAGAAGGGATTCATTTCTGACAACCGCATAAACATGACAACTTTGTTTCCCAAGAATAAGAATATATCTCTCAGAGTCGTGTAAACAATAGATAAGTATTTCACTCAGTCAATTGTGCATGCTTCATTTCTACAGAGTTGCAGAGAAATTGTGAGATGGGCATTTTCAATAAAAGGATTTATTGAAAAGTCTTCTTTCTTATGCAAGAGAGGTGAACTGCTACAATCGTTAGGCAGAATGCAAAGTATAATGCGTACAGTGTAAACAGTAATATGAAATAATACTGTAAGAGCATTGTATGGTTTCTAAGCCATATAAAAATACATACGTAAATAACATAGACTAAAATACTCAACTGGTGCTTCTAAAATATTCCTACCCCAATGTACCTAACCTAAGTCTAGTACGAGGGAAGAAGTAGGTGTTTGTCTTTTAGCATAGGTTTAGTTTTGCCAAGAATCTACCAAAGTTTTCTCTAGGTTCTAATCAGCTCCATACCTTGTTTAGAACAAAGGAGGTCTGGTATCTCTCTCTCGGGACTCGATTTCCCAACAGTCCGCAAGGTGAGCCGGAAACACTGGAGCTGGATTTTCGGCAGGGAAGGGCAGCTTCCTGATCAGTGCGTCAGCTGGAGAGTCAGCTTCCTTCGGCACTTGCTGTACCGAGCTGCGTTGGGCAAGTAGGTCTTCGAACTGCTCCGAACCACTGTATCTTGCTACGGCAAGTGAAGGTATATTTATACCTTGAAGGTTTTTAGGAAAGCCATAGTGGACTTAAAGTCGGGCATTTGAACGTCATGAATGAACCCCTGGGGAATATTTGTTCCTTGTAAAGTAACTGAGTTCTTGGAGAAATCATTATTCAAGCAAGGGGAAGTCCCTAACGGCTTAAGCTGTTTTTCCAAGAAATCGTTATGACATTTGGTGAACGGATGAAAGTAGCCATGTCTGTATTTGGGTAGCATGGGCTATGCCTAAATAAGGACTGGATTTATATGCCTTTATAAGGGCAACGAGAATTGTAAATATATAAGGGCATGAATCTGGAAAATGCAATCGGAGCCTAAAACGCCACACAACACCCACTCCACTTTCTTATATAGCACATTACTAAGTTCTAAACACGTTGAACATATCTAAACATGATGTGTTAAAAACCCACCCAAAATATATTAATAAAAAAAAATGCATTTAAAGCAATGTTTCATTCTAAGCATATCGGTGACATTTTTAAAAATAATGCTATCTGAATAAATCACGAAAATACATTTATGAAATGGCTTATAAATACAGAAAAGAAAAGGTGCGACAACCATTTCATGACAGATATATATGAAAATGTTTGTGTATGTGGACAAGGTCAAATATTGTCTCTGGAAGTTTTCAAAGAATTCTAGTTCTCTATGAATAGTTCTACTTTAAGCAGATTACTGTGTGACAAAAAATGAAAAGTACAAATTTAGAAAAACAATAAGTTAATCATAGAAAAAAATAGAGTTCCAAAGTTAGAACTTTGTTTTGAAAATTGAAGGTCGAATTCAGAGTCTCTCAGAACGCTGTGTGCCATTGGTCTCACTTTATATACGTTAATGTGTCATTAAATAGTTAGTCACGGCGTGTAATGATTAAGTCATTCTCAACTACCGAATAGCATCATTGATAGTGGGATTTGTAGTTTCTTAGTATAATCCCGATCCGTAGCAATCATCCAAGTGTGTCTTCTATATCTTGTACATCATTACGTTTCTTGTATTGTGCTTGTCTAAATCAGCTGATGTACGCCGATATACACTATATGGGTAAATGAAAACTACCTTTCTGACTAGTGTACCGCGAACTACAGAATAACGTCACGGACGTTGGGAACTGTAGTTTTCAAAGGAATTGCGTATCAATGCCCTTATTATTGTTACACTGATGTGTTTTCTCTATTGTGCATCATTTTCTTTGTACATCTAAATCGACTGGTGTATGCCGAAAAAACCATTTGTATGAAAGCAACATTACTATTAATAGTCTAGTGCTGACTACAGAATTACATCAAAGACATTGGGAACTGTAGCTCTCAAAGTAAATCCGTCTCATTTCCTTTATTATCAAAGACCTGATATTACTTCTGAAAAAGATCTTATCTTTGTCACGTGCTATACTTCTTGAACACACATAGCCATCTCATCTGGTGTATAATATGGATATAATAAGGATATCAGTGTTTCTACACACCTGCTTATAGAGTCATAGCATCATAATATCGCATTATCACTGGGATCTGTAATTTTATAGTGGTGGACATTTGATATACCTCTCAGTTGTGTTAAAAAAAAAAGCGCACATCTACCTTCATCACAGGGAGAACCTCTCATAGAGAACTTTAAAAAATATACCATCACTAGTGGTCTGATCTACCAATCTACATGCATTAATTAGTCAAGGCCATCTGACCATTCAGAGTATAACATAGAGATTGGTTGTATGGCAACGGTGATTCATACCTATTCCAGTGAGACTAGTTTACTTCATTTTCTAGATAACAACATCCATGGTATTGTATCATTAAGACCGGAAATGTCGCTTGACAATTTAAAAACCCATCATTGTTCTCTTATAAAGAGAAAATTAGAAATGTTGCTTATGTGTGGAGGAATTTGTGGTTTCTCCAGAACTGTCCAGTGGAAATCTTCTGCTCTGTGGTTTTTCTCCACAAAGTGTCTCGTTAATCTCGTGGTGCTCTTTCTGCACCTGAAGGTGCTCTTATGCTCCAACATTCGTAGCCTGACTTTCCTTGTTGTCATACCCACGTATTTGTAATTACATGGGCATGTGATCAAGTATATTAAATGATCACTATTACAATTTGTGAAACTGCGTTGCATCCATGGTTTCGAAGTGCCAACGTCTATAGATTTTGATTGTTTAGTTTGAGGACAAATGGCGCATGAACCGCAAGGGTAATGACCTTCGACATCTGGTAAATTCCACAGTGTAGTCTCTTGTTGCTGTTTCTGACAGAGGGGTCTAGTGTGGACCAACTTGTCCTTTATATTCATACTTCCTTTTAACGAAAAAAGAGGTAGTGGAATCTTGTCACTGTCACAGTTCAAAATGCGCCAATGCTTTCTGATACTCTTCTGCAAGCCATTCGTTAGAGAACTGTAGGTATTTACACAGGTAAGGTGGCCCAGAGGAGGTTTCTGTACTGGAGGTTCCAAAAGTGCCTATCGATTGTTATTAGCGGCTCTCTTGTAAGCACGTTTGATTATCCTCTTGGGATATCTTTTATCTTCTAGTTGACTCGTGAGATTTTTTGAGTGTTCTTCATACTTGTCCCTATTAGAACAGTTTCTCCAAATCTGGAGAAACAGCCCATAGGGCAAGTTCTCTCGGAGAGACTTAGGATATTGGCTGTCAAAGCGCAACAATGAGTTCCATGACATAGGCTTACGATAGAGTTCACTCTGTAACCCATTCAGTGTGTGGAAGATTGATAGATCCAGGAACGCAATCTTTTCTTTATTAGCCTCTACTGTGAACCTTAGAAAGTAATTTCTTGTGTTCAGCCGATTACGAAAATCAGTGATAGACTCAAGATTGCCCCGCCATATAACTAACACATCATCGATCTAGCGTTTCCAAACGCGTATCGACTTAAAGAATGGATTCATTGGTGTTAAGATGTGTTACTGTTCGAACGTTTGGACATAGAGGTTCACCAAACTTGGCACAAAAACGCTGCCCATACTCGTACGTGATATTTGAAGGTAGATGTTATCCTCATGTTTGAAAAAGTTTTCTTTCATTGCCATTCGAGCTAAAGACATTATAAAAGGTACAGGTGTATTTGATTCTAACGTGGTGTTCAATAGAATATGAGAAATGGTCTCCAGAGTCTAATCTTGGGGTATTGACGTGTATAGAGACTCCACGTCGAATGACACTAGGTAGTCTTGTTCCGGGTCAAACACAATCTCAGGTAGGAAACAGAGAACATCCTTCGTATCCTGTAGGTATGTCGGCATGGTCCTAACAATTGGCCTCAAGAAATGGTCCACAAAAGTTAAAAGTGGCTCGAGTAAAGAACCAATTCCCAGATATTATCGGCCTTCCTGGCGGTGGTCGTTGGTGATTATGAACCTTCGGAAGGCAGTAGAAGTACCGTGTAGTGGGATGACTAGTTTGTAAGAAGGCAGCTTCTTGATCCGTGATCCATTTTTCTGATAAGCCTTCAGCTACCGAATCTGAAATTTGTTTTTTTAGTTGTTCTGTTGGGTCTTCCTTCAGCAAGCAGTAAAACTTTGTGTCTGATAACTGGTGTAGGCATTCTTCCCAGTAGATGCAAGTATCCTGAATCACTATTGCACCGCCCTTATCAGCGGGCTTGATAGTTATTGTGCGATCATCAAAAAGGGTTTGTATTGCCAATTGTTCCCGTTTCGGTAAATTGCAGAAGGATTTCTTCCTATTTAGACATAAAACTGTTATCTCTTCTTGGAAAGCCTTTTCAAAAGTTAGTCCTTTGGGGGGAACGGTTGTTATAGGTGGATTAAAATTGAGCGTTTTCTAAGACCTGTGTTCTTCTCATCAATTTGCGTCAATCCGACTTCTTTACTGCGGAAGAAATAATAAAGTTGGATTTTTTGAAAAAACTGGGCCAGTTTACAGCTCATTTGAAAGGCATCTCCAGGATTTGTTTGAACAAAGCCGAGGCCTCGATTGAGAACTAAAGCCTCATCGTCTGTCAATTGTTTCTGGCTCAAATTGACTATCAAACTTTCTCCACGTTGGTCTCCGCTTGTCGGCCTGTCTTCGTTTTGCTCCTGGTTCCCATGTACAAAGTTGCTGGCTGATTCCAATGTACTTGGAAGGCAGCGTTCCTCCGTCTGCCTCTCACTGGGGCAGCCCCTAAAAAAAGGCTGATTGCCAAAATTCTGTTGCTGTGGTTGAAAATGGGGCATCGGTGGCTGAAACTGGGGGTTAGGAAAGCCCCATGGTGATGGTGGCCACCACTGTTGGAACTGTGGTGTTGGTGGTCCACCTTGCCAATTACCTCTTTGGTATCCCCCCCAGCCTCTGCCTCTGTACTGGTTCGTATAGTCAGAGGTAATTTCTCCTTCGTTCGAACTGGTAGATGAGTTGGAACCCAAATGAGAGGAGCCATAACGTCTTCCTTTTGCATTGAACTCTGGTGGGGAGTAGTTCTCAAGGTATAGGGATAAACCACATTGTGTTTAAAATGCGCCAGATCTTTTCAAAAAAATCTATTTTTGTTGCTAAAATGTTATCCTTCTATTCTTTATTCATTTTATTAGACTCTTCCTGATGTTTCTTGATAATATGGTACTACTGATCGTAGTTTTAATCTGTCCTTCCAGTACCTGTATTTCTATAAGCATTGCGTCTGCTATACATTTAGCTGTGCTAATTATTAAAATAAGCCAGTCACGCGTGCAGTGCCATGCTATTAGAGACCAATCTTTTAGAAAAGTTTTGTCTTGTAATAAAAGGCGTGGCCTATTAGTCACAATTAGACCTGAGGGGGTGGCAGCCTGCTCTAAGGTATTCTGCCATAATTTCTCTGTGAATCAAGGTGCTTGATTGAGACTTCTTAAGGAACAGAACTTTACTCCATTCGTCTTCAGATGTTAATGTCATATTAGGCAAACTATCAATAATACTTGGTGTAATATCTAAAATGGACTGATACACTTTATCGACATATGCCAAACCGCTAAATTCTGCCATGTTTCAAAAAGGTCAGGAAAAAGACACACAGAAATGGCTACAATCTCACCTGGAAAGATATCCTAGGTAAGTGATACAAACACCATCTATAAAGATGTATATAAAAGGCCTGTGGACAAAAGGCCGTACAAGAACAAAGACAAAAGAAGGAGGGCCAAAGGGATCAATTAGAGATTCTGGTCCCAAAAAGGACTTCATATAGAGTGCTACCCCCTAGAGAACTTCTTGGCAGATTGTAAAGTCTACGTTGGACACTTATTAGATGTTTGACCCACCCGTCACCCGAGCCTAATACCCTAGCTGTTATAGATTGCTTTATGTCCCAGTTTTTTCTCTCCACTACCGAATTCCCCTCAGGATGGAATTGACTAGAGTACCGCAATGCAACACCCAATTTGACCATGACCTCCTTGTAAGATCGAGAGCTAAACGCAGGACCCTGGTCAGAATGTAGCGCTAAGGCAACATCAAAATGAATCTTGTTGTCCTAATATTTGTGGAACCGCATCTGTCCATAGGGACGTCTGCGTGTAGATAATCTAATGCTGTCTGAAAATGGAGTCTGTACTGGGCTGGCTACACTGTTGTCAGGTATCTGGCGGCCTTCTCTGCTGCGATCTCTGTTGCAGTCATGGCAATGAATTGCAAATGTGTGAATGTGGGGATACATCCCTGTCCACCAGTACGACTCCTTTAATTCCAGTATAGATTTAGAGCTCCCTTGATGTATCAGACCCTCTCCCAAATGTGCTTTGTGTATCAAAGCTACTCTACGTTTCCTGTTTGGAATTACCCTATCCTTCACTCCGGGGATTCGAGCAAAAGGAACAGAGTTTGCATCAATTATATATGAGTTTTTGAGTGGATAGTTCTGAGGTAACACTGCACCGCTGCCTTTGCTTGTTGCATTGACTGCTAGTATTATTTCTCCATCTATTTTCTTTTTTGAATGAGTGGTTGCAGCTATAGAAGCCGTTTGCACAGCTGCCTTTGCAGCTTCATCAGCCAATGAATTCCCTGCAACGTGAATGCCATTCGTTGATGACTCAGTGTATGTATCACATGAGCCTTTTGTAGTCCTGGTCGTAACTGAACTACTTGTTCCCAAAGCAATTTATGCTTGATTGCGCCACCTTTTGCATCTTTGTAACCGTTTTGAATCCAGTTTTGCAAGTATTCATTGTAAGATTGAACACAATAATATGAGTCACACACTATGAGTTTGGGGAATTCACGATCAGTATTTTCATGCGCCATCTTGAATGCTTGTAGTTTAGCTCGCTGAGCGGTACAATCTCCTAGAGATTGCATTTTAGTGACCATTGGTCGAAATTTGCCATCGTGCCAGCGACCTTTAACGATCGCGCACGCAGCACTTTAGGCTTGTTTACCCTCCGTAGAGTGTTGAGCCGATCCGTCAGTATAAATTATACATTCATATTGCTCTAGAGGCAGAATTTCAGTAGGCCGAGGACATTCTTGTTTGTATTGTAGAAATGCTTGTGTTTTCAAATATGGATCAAAAACGTATTCAAAGTCTGTTGCAGGAAGAGCATTAACCCATTGTATCCATCTCGGATGTAAAGCTATTGCATTCGTAATGCTCGCTTTTGTCACTGCCTCTAATGCAGGTACAGGTGTAATGACCACAATGCGATTACCCTGCGCGAGGGCTCTCTCTTTTGCTGCTGCAGTTTGAACCGCTGTCAGAATTTTTTCTGTTGAAGTGAATTTCATTTCTGCTTGCGTGTACAGATGTGATTTGCAAGCTAGTGGCACTTTTTCTCCTTCATTAAAGGTTAAGTATGTGAATCCGCATTGTCCTGGAATGATTCGGATCACTAAGTTGCGTGTTTGCAAATGTTTTGTTGCTAACATGTCTGTTTGCAGAGAATGCAAAATTTCTTTGTGTTTTTGAGTTCAATTAACTTTTTCGAAATCAGGTTTGATTAATTTGTAGAGAGGTTTAACCCTTTCTGCGTAATTTAGAATGGAAGTTCTTCTGAAATTTAGGAAACCTAGAATCGACTGAAAGTTTTTCAGCATCTTTGGAGGTTGGAGCAGCGCACATTTCTCTAGAAAGTTTGCTGCCATGCTTTTGCCTTCACTCGATAACTCATATCCTAAAAATAGGACGTTGAGGTGTGCACTTCTCGATTTCTTAAAACTGAATTTATACCCTTCAGATGCGAAGCCCAATGTTAAGGTGTTCACCCTGTACAAGTGCCTATCCAAATCATCCTCTGTTAGATAGATGTCATCGACATATGATAATGGCTCATCATCATAGGTTTGTAGTAACTCTGTTACCCTGGCTGAAAATAATCCTGGACTATTCTTGAATCCCTGTGGGAGACGACAGACGTGACCCTGTGTCCCCATAATTGAGAAAGCGGTCAAATACCTACTTTCTGGTGTAATATTTTGACAGAATAAAACCGTTAGAAATATCTAATGTAGTTTTATACTTTTTACGCACAATGTTATTCATTAGTGCTGCACTGTCTGCATTTTGTACTGCAAAAGTTTTGCTACAAGAGTTTAGATGTCTGTAATCCAAAACTAGACGATATGTATTGTTTGGTTTGGAGTCAGGAAACAAAAGATTGTTCATTGATGAGGTGCGTGTTTCAATTACCCCTTAGTATTCAAGCTGATCTAAAATATCCCTGATCTGTTTTTTAGCTTCTTGCTTAATTGGATACTGCTTTTGTGCAGTCGGTTGATTTGTTAACTGGATTTTATGGTGAGGAGAATCTTCATCCCATCCTACATGATTTTTATATAATGCAGGAGCCTGGGCCACTGCCCATTTCCTGGCATAAGTATATTTTAAATTAATTGGAATGTGGTTGGAGAAAGCTGGCATAATGATTTCTTCGCCATGTGGGCACTCCCTGACAAATTCAGGTGGCTAGTCTTGTACAGCGAGAAGAATGTCATAACCCTTAGAAAGTCGCTCCCAAAAGAGTGCTCTCACTTTTCGTGGTATGTCCCCCTCCATCCGGAGTGTTACTTCATATAACTTATGTGGAAGACTAACCCTAGTATCTGCAGTTTCAACTTGAATGAACTCATTCAAGTCCACTGCCTCCAGAAGATCCTTCAAGTTCTTGCGAGCTATAGTGATTTCTGCTGCGATGTCCAACATCGTTTGAGCCCATTCCCCGTTCTTGAGTTGTGTCCTCAAGCTCCTCGGCATGTCTGATTTTTAGACCTGCTACTTTCTTTTTGGTGAATTGAGTTTTCTGATTTTTCTGAACGTGTTGATCGTCTTTGGACTTCACACGTTTTTCCTTGTGTTCTGACTGTCCTCTTCTTTCCAATTTCTGTGTTGAAGTCTGAACAGTACAAGAAGAACGTGTTTCAGGATCTTGATCTCTATCAGGTTTTCTCAAATTATCCCTATTCCTGAGATTATACCTCCTTCCAGAGGGCTTCTTTTGAGGAGACCTACCTCGGAATTGAGAACGCTTCTCTTTAGAAGTTTGTGTTCTCCCACTTTTTTTGTAGGAGGAGTAGGAGTGTTTTTAATAAAGACCTTTTCAGGACTTTCTGACAGTTGTGGTTTAACTGGTTTCCCACCCAAGCCGTCTCTGCCTAATTCTTCATAGAATTTTTCAGTTATTCTGACCAGTTCATGTGGTTGCTCAGTTACATCAAATTCCCTTAACTTTTGGCGGATCGCCGCGGATGCTGCTTCACCTTTAATGTTAGCTAATTGTATTGTTGAGACCTGTTTAAAATCTTTCAGTCACTTTATACCTAGATTTAAAGCAGGCTCAGCCCCGTATTCATTTTGAATCTGTTTCAGGACATCTGGTCTTACCGCCATAGAGGGAACACCATGTGTTTTGGTGTAGATTGCAGCAAAGACTGTACCCCAAGTGTCACAGTCCTCCAGGTGTGGTGTGATCCCCATTGGTAAACAGATTGTTAACATTCTGAGCTTCTCATGAGGGGTACTGCCTCAATTTGAATAATTTTTTGAGCTATCCAGAATGGAATTTTTACCCGTTTTGCAGGTAATGTACCAACGACTGAATGTAAAGTCTGTGGTGTAATTTTATTTGTGTTCCCCTGGTAAGGGGATGCTGTGGAATCATTATTGCTGGTTGGACTGTAAGAGTCCGCATGACATATTGAACCACTAGTCTATAGAGTTTGTTTAGCTCTTTCAGTTGAACTAATAGTTCCGTATCTGAAATTTCATTAATGGCAGGATGTGGTGTATAGCTGGCTAATACCAGCCATGTTGCTCCTGGTCTACCTAGTGGACCGAGCCTGGTAATGTGAGGTATATGTTTTAGGACGTCTTTAAACCAGAGCGCATGCTCCTGGTAAGTTAGTGGAATTTCACCATCCTCAAAAGGAATGTATTCCGCTGGTGTTTCATCTTTGTAGAAGTGAAACTCATGTGTAACTGGAGCGAAACCAAAGGGGATGGATTTGCTTCAGGGAACACTATCCATGAATAGAATACCTCAGTCTGATGATATTCATGTGCCTCTGTCACAAAACTACCTTACCACCTCTTGTTTTTAGGTCATTTCTCATAGGTTTTATAGTGATGGCTCTCCTTACATTTGGAGTAATGAATAAAGCATCATCGTCAGTTTCTTGGAAACCTGTTGTGTTTAAAACTGCTGGATTAGCAGTAGCTCCACTGTTCTCGGTGTCACTATCCGTCATTTTGTTGACTGAAAGTTTGCAAAGCAAGTTTCAAGGAAAAAAAGATAAGGTGCACATTATTTTGGAACACTGTATCCTTCAACGTTGAAAAACCAAAAACTAATACATAGTATTTTTCGTCCTACTCAGCTATGGGGGACATTATCCCTTTACCCACTCCAGATGTCTATTGGAGTATTATGGAAAAAGGGGTCTCTGAGAAAAGCACAACTGATTTACTTTAGTATCTAGCGTTAAATTAGTGCCTTACCAAACGATGGGTGCCATGTAGTGTATTTCCTATATTCCCAATAGGCTCTGCGCATTGGAATAATATATCCTATAGATTTGACGTAGGACTTAAGTCAATCGGTCTCTATCAAATATACTAAACTTAATTGTGTGTGCCAGATAACTCAGAGGTCACTAGAAACTTTCTCGAACACACAAGAAGGGATTAGTTTCTGACAAGAGCATAAACATGCCAACTTTGTTTCCCAAGAATAAGAATATATCTCTCAGAGTCGTGGAAACAATAGATAAGTATTTCACTCAGTCAATCGTGCATGCTTTGTTTCTACAGAGTTGCAGAGAAATAGTGAGACAGGCGTTTTCAATAAAAGGGTTTATTGAACAGTCTTCTTTCTCATGCAAGAGAGGTGAACTGCTACAATCGTTAATTGAAATGCGAAGTATAATGCGTACAGCGTAAACAGTAATATGAAATAATACTGTAAGAGCATTGTATAGTTTCTAAGCCATATAAAAATATATACATAAATAACATAGACTAAAATACTCAATTGGTGCTTCTAAAATACGCCTACCTCAATGTACCTAACCTAAGTCTAGTACGAGGGAAGAAGTAGGTGTTTGTCTTTTAGCATAGGTTTAATTGTGCCAAGAATCTACCAAAGGTTTCTCTAGGTTCTAATCAGCTCCATACCTTGTTTAGAATGAAAGAGGTCTGGTATCTCTGTCTCGGGACTCGATTTTCCAACACCCCGCAAGGGGAGCCGGAAACACTGGGGCTGGATTTTCGGCAGAGAAGGGCAGCTTCCTGATCAGTGCGTCAGCTGGAGAGTCGGCTTCCTTTGGCACTTGCTGTAGCGAGCTGCGTTGGGCAAGCAGGTCTTCGAACTGCTCCGAACCACCGTATCTTGCTATAGCAAGTGAAGGTATATTCATACCTTGAAGGTGTTTAGGAATGCCATAGTTGACGTAAAGTCGGGCATTTGAACGTCATGAATGAACCCCTTGGGTATAGTTGTTCATTGTAAAGTAACTGAGTTCTTGGAGAAATCAATATTCAAGCAAGGGGAAGTCCCTAACGGCTTAAGCTGGTTTTCCAAGAAATCGTTGTGACGTTTGGTGAATGGATGGAAGTAGCCATGCCTGTATTTGGGTAGTATGGGCTATGCCTAAATCAGGGCTGGATTTCTATGCCTATATAAGGGCAACAAGAATTGTACCTATATAAGGGCATGAATCAGGAAAAATGCAATCGGATCCTAAAACGCCACACAACACCAGATATACACAGTGAGACCCTCAGCGCAGGGTTACATACCTATTTACCATGCACCAGACTTCCCCGTCCCAACAACCACACACTCGGAAATCAGGAGCGCTTGAAATATCTAGTAACACATGAACTGAAAAATTCCAGAACTTAATGCGAAGTTTTGGAGGGTATGAGAGGTAGGAAGTATCATAGGCACCCTCCCTACTGAACTAATCTTTGCAAAATGTTTTAAACACATTTAACTGATCCTCCTGCGGATCATGGAGCAGCTCCAATGTATATGAAGTGAAGCTATATCTTTAATCAGGACATTACATTGTGTTGTTAGGTAGACCCTCACACATCTATTGGTGTCATACTTCATCATCAGGTCTCATCCTGGTCATAGTCCAGGGAGCAATTTGGGTAATTTTTCATGCATGGGTCTTAGATTAAAAATCCTCAGAATATGTTAGAAGCTATGCCCCGGGTTGCAGTCTTTGTCTGTTAGTCATACCTACGCTATTTTGTCAGGACACTACACAACATGCAACAAATATCTGGCATGCATAGAGGACAATAGTGCTCTTGTTTTTGTCATTCTCAGGCATAAGACACAAGCTGTGTCTATAAATTGCTACGGTTGTCATTATTAGCATTTACTTTTTTTGTTTCTTTTATAACAAAGAAACCTTTTCAATACAATCATTGGACTTAGGTTTTATATGCTATACCGCTTACTGGCCATGTGTTGGGTTAGGAACATTTACACAATATTGGATAACAGTTTTAAGTAATCCCTGATATCAGGCACATATGGGTCATAGGCATTACTGTTAGAAACAATGATTTCTCTCAATAGCTGCTTTGTAATAAGTACATGCACTCTCCCTGCATTTGGGACTATTTTCTCCACAGAGCGGGCCTCTTTGACATACGCTGGTGCCAAGAGAGGTGAGGCCTAGTCCTTGTGGTGCAATGGTAATTTTACCATTGCTAATAATATTCAATGAATGTGTTTTGTTTTGTTTGATAGACAAGAGATGCAGTTCTTCTTCTTCTTTCCTCATTTCTTTCAGATGTCAGATACATCATGTCCGCATGGAGGATTTGACAATGGATCACATAATTTGTGACTTTGAGAAACAGTATGTATAATATATGATTTGGTGGCAGTGACAAAGCTTCTTTGAAGCATTAAGGTCCTGAAGAAAGCTAGGGAGTTTTTGCCCCATAAGCTAAAACATGTCGACCATAAGAGCAGTGCTGTATCTCAACTGCTCTTGATTTATTTTTCTCACTGTTTTTAGATAGGAGGACTTATGTGACATATACTTGTTAGAGTCCTTGACACTCAGTGTCCCCGTTGTTCATCCTTTTTAATTCACCTTTTGTTTTCTCTTGCACTGCACTATTCACTTAAGAGAGTCTTGTCCTCTTACACTGTTCTCTTGTATAGAACTCTACAGAGAATAAAACTATTTTCTTCTGTCCCCCTCCTGGCTGGAGGTAAGGTGAAGTATAGTTGTTTGGCATCCCAGATGATGACACTGTACACGTAATGTGCAAACGATGCGATACCAACGATCCCTTGTGGAGTTTTTTCCTGTTCTTTTCCTTGTTGAGGTCATTCAAGTGTTGGCCGTTCATTCTGCATTTCGACTCTGATCGCTATCTAAACCTTTCTGTTTTTCTTTTGTACTCTAATTTTTCGAGCACTTGAAATTTGGAGTGTACATACACTAAGGAACACTCCCTCTAATAGACTTCGGACTACTTGGTGATTGATTAATTAAAGTAAGGGATTTAGTCCGGGAATCTCTAAGTGATCCGTTTGGCCCTAATTCTTTTGTCTTTGCCTGTAAGTAGGCCCAAATTCCTTCTTGTCCGCGACTTTTCTC
The DNA here is from genome assembly GCF_964263255.1 of Lissotriton vulgaris. NCBI lineage: Eukaryota > Metazoa > Chordata > Amphibia > Caudata > Salamandridae > Lissotriton > Lissotriton vulgaris. The sequence continues at coordinate 617,741,535 of NC_141698.1, forward strand.
TGACTAGATCCCCAATCTTTGGAATCCAGACAGGCGTTGCTGGGACGGTTGGCTTTTCTTCATTCGTTGTTGGCTTCAGGAACACGTTACTTTGTTTCTTTCTTATTTAATTTAAGTCCTGTAAAACAGCCAAACGGTCTTTGATAGCAAAGTGCTTTTGGTCTACTTGTGAGCTGGGATACTAACAATCTCAGGGCGCTCCTCAGTTATATCAGGGATGAGTAACTTCTAAACTAAATCTAATTGTGGTGCATCTAGAGGAGGGGCAAGCATCCAACACCCCCGATTTTCTGTACACACAGAAATGAACGGTCTGATGTGCCTCTGAGCACTCAACTACAATAGCATTACAGTGTAGCCAAATCAGTACATATGTCTCCAAATATTTCAGCAGACCACAACATTCAACAGTTCCAAGTAACGTTCAGCAGATAAGTGTCTCTTAATTCTCTCAAGGTTTATTTTCAAAGTTCCATGTGATTTCCAAAGTTCCACAGTTTCTTCAACACATCATTTCAGTAAGGTTGATACTGATGTCAATACTGTTGCCAACACGTGTTTCGTCGTGTGTCAATTTCACACATTGACTTCCTCAGGGCTGAGAAAATATTCAATCCTCTCCAAATGCAATCTCCTCTCCGCTGTAAATATGACAAATGTCAAGATATGTCCTGAGATATTGTTATGCGCTAAATTGTGCTCTTCTCTATATCAAAAAGAACGCCGAGACACAGCGATGACACTTGCCGCTGTAGTATGGGTAAAGAATTGAGAACTTGGACAAAATCGAATAAGAATACCGGACGGTCTTAGGACAATATTGGAACTTAATTTGAAGATTAACGCTGTACAGTTGGAAAGCACTGGATTGGGGAATTGGATTAGTCGATAAGATATGAGGTGTCCCCAGTCAAAGATAATTATGCTTTTGGTCTACCACTGAAGTCTGACAATCGAGATCCGAAATTAGCATTCTGGTTCCAAAAAGGACTTCATATGGAGTGCTACCCCCTTGAGAACTTTTAGGCAGATTTAAAGACTACGTTAGACACTTATTAGATGTTTGACCCACCTGTCACCCGAGCCTAATACCCTAGCTGTTATAGATTGCTTTTTGTCCCAGTCTTTTCTCTCCACTACCGAATTTCCCTCAGGATGGAATGGACTAGAGTACCGCAATGCAACACCCAATTTGACCATGACCTCCTTGTAAGCTCGAGAGCTAAAAGCAGGACCCTCGTCAGAATGTAGCGTGCCAACTGCGTATGTGCCGATGAAGACTCGCAAATCTTTATAATAGTTTGAGCGTCAGCCGAGCACTAAGGCCACATCCAAATGAATCTTTGCCTAATATTTGTGGGACCGCATCTGTCCATAGGGACGTCTGCGTGTAGATAATCTAATGCTGTCTAAAAATGGTGTCTGTACTGGGCTGGCTACACTGTAGTCAGGTATCTGGCGGCGTTCTCTGCTGCGATCTCTGTTGCAGTCATGGCAATGAATTGCAAATGTCTGAATGTGGGCATACATCCCTGGCTACCAATACGACTCCTTTAATTCTAGTATAGATTTAGAGATCCCTTGATGTATCAGACCGTCTCCCAAATGTGCTTTGTGTTTCAAAGCTACTCTACGTTTCCTGTTTGGAATTACCCTATCCCCCCTCCGGGGATTCGAGCAAAAGGAACGGAGTTTGCATCAATTATATATGAGTATTTGAGTGGATAGTTCTGAGGTAACGCTGCACCACTGCATTTGCTTGCTGCATTGACTGCTAGTATTATTTCGCCATCTATTTTCTTTTTTGAATGAGTGATTGCAGCTATAGAAGCCGTTTGCACAGCTACCTTTGCAGCTTCATCAGCCAATGAATTCCCTGCAACGTGAACGCCATTACGTTGATGACTCAGTGTATGTATCACATGAGCATTTTGTAATCCTTGTCGTAACTGAACTACTTGTTCCCAAAGCAATTTATGCTTGATTGTGCCACCTATTGCATCTTTGTAACCGTTTTGAATCCAGTTTTGTAAGTATTCATTGTAAGATTGAACCTAATAATATGTGTCGCACACTATGAGTTGGGGGAATTCGCGATCAGTATTTTCAAGCGCCATCTTGAATGCTTGCAGTTCAGCTCTCTGAGCGGTACAATCTCCTACAGATTGCATTTTAGTGACCATTGGTCGAAATTTGCCATTGTTCCAGCAACCTTTAACGACCGCGCACGCAGCACTTCAGGCTTGTTTACCCTCCGTAGAGTGTTGAGCCGATCCGTCAGTATAAATTATACATTCATACTGCTCTAGAGGCAGAATTTCAGTAGGCAGAGTAAACAGTAATATGAAATAATACTGTAAGAGCATTGTATAGTTTCTAAGCCATATAAAAATACATACATAAATAACATAGACTAAAATACTCAACTGGTGCTTCTAAAATACGCCTACCCCAATGTACCTAACCTAAGTCTAGTACGAGGGAAGAAGTAGGTGTTTGTCTTTTAGCATAGGTTTAATTGTGCCAAGAATCTACCAAAGGTTTCTCTAGGTTCTAATCAGCTCCATACTTTGTTTAGAATGAAGGAGGTCTGGTATCTCTGTCTCGGGACTCGATTTCCAAACACCCCGCAAGGGGAGCCGGAAACCCTGGATCTGGATTCTCGGCAGAGAAGGGTAGCTTCCTGATCAGTGCGTCAGCTGGAGAGTCCGCTTCCTTTGGCACTTGCTGTAGTGAGCTGCGTCACGTAAGTAGGTCTTCGAACTGCTCCGAACCACTGTATCTTGCTATAGCAAGTGAAGGTATATTTATACCTTGAAGGTGTTTAGGAATGCCATAGTTGACGTTAAGTCGGGCATATGAACATCATGAATGAACCCCAGGGGTATAGTTGTTCATTGTGAAGTAACTGAGTTCTTAGAGAAATCAATATTCAAGCAAGGGGAAGTCCCTAACGGCTTAAGCTGGTTTTCCAAGAAATCGTTGTGACGTTTGGTGAACGGATAGAAGTAGCCATGCCTGTATTTGGGTAGCATGGGCTATGCCTAAATCAGGGCTGGATTTCTATGCCTATATAAGAGCAACAAGAATTGTTCCTATATAAGGGCATGAATCGGGCAAAATGAAATCGGATCCTAAAACGCCACACACACCAGATATACTCAATCAGGCACTCAGCACAGGGTTACAAACCTATTTACCCTGCACAAGACATCCCGTCCCAACAACCGCACACTCGAAAATCAGGAGCACTTGAAGTATCTAGTAACACATGAACTGAAAAATTCCAGAACTTAATGCGAAATCTCGGAGGGGATGAGAGGTAGGAAGTATCTGTCAAAGCCCAGCTCACCTGAGTTTCTGTTCAGTTCTGATGGAAGTTGAAGACAGTCCGGCCCCACCCTGTAACTGCTTGTTCCAGCACACTAGTTTTAAAACAGTGCACTAAGAACCAGAAGCTCAAGGGAAGGGGGGAAGTGGATAAATAAAAAAAGAGAGACAACACCGTTCTTGCGTTTCCACTGTAGAAGAGCTGCTAAAATCTGCGGCCCTCTCTGACTTCTGTAGAAACTGGTGCCTGATAAAACATAAACAAAGAGCAGATAAGTGCAACCTATCCCTAAATGTGTTCCTGACTAAACCTTAATCTTATTAGAAATTCTCTTCTAAAAGTACCTCTTGGAACCTGGTCTCAAGCTTCCAGGTTTGGAATGTGTTACTGTTCTGGGATGTGCTTTCTATTACTGTAAAACTTCTGTAAAATCAAACGAATATCATTATCAGAATTACCAATGTCTAACATTCACCTTAATAGCACTAAAGCCTAAATTCTTAATCGCAAACTCACTTTTCACACATTTCCAGACTTTTTATAAAACAAATACTGTACTTTTACATCGAAATATAGCAGGTAATTTGTGCAAGTCCTTGATTTACTGTTTGCCTTGCTGTCAATGGTTTCCTCTGTTCGATTCTTTAAAAAGTTCCATGTAAAACAATGTTTATTTCACAAAGTTCCACAAAGTATTCTTGTAACAAAGGGTTTGAACCACAAAGTTTATGGGAGATATCTTGTTCCAAATTGTCTTTACATGAATCCAGAAATTGCCGATAAAGTTCTTTCAGGTAATAAAAGGTTTTGCACTTACTTGTTGCTGAAAAGGGATACTGATCAGTCTAACCTTAACCTCTTTCTCTTTTGCAGGTCGATTGTAGTGGACAGAAGAGGGGCTGAGGCAAGAAGTAGCCGGAAACCAGAAGAAGGCAGAGACAGAAGCCGCGCCCGTTGAAGTCAATGAAGGTCTGGAGAGAGCAGGAGAGCCAGCGCCGAAGGATCTGTTCTCAGGTAAGTGGGAGGTAGACGAGCACAAACACTGGGTGAGGCTCAGGGGCTGCCTTTTATAGACAAGGCTGGGTGTGGTTCGAAGAGCTGGGTGTGGTTCAAAGAACTGGGTGTGGTTCTCACAAGCAGGTGTGCAGAGCTTCAGTTATTATGCTAATGAGTTGAAGTAACACATGGCCTAGGGAGGAGTGTTCTAAATAAGCCTTGGTAAAAGCAAGGTCCAATGTTTTCTAAATAAGCCTTGGTAAAAGCTAGGTCAAATGTGCAAACAAGACACCAATGTCCAAACTTGTGAATAAATTGAGCAACATACACATAAGTCTTAGGGAGGGGCTGAGATAACAAGAAAGGCTTTTAGTAGTATGTTTAAAGAGAGCTATTACAGAGACCAGTAGTGCAATGAGAGGGGACATGCTCTTTGCTGTGCACAAACCCTAACAGTATCATAGGCACCCTCCCTACTGAACTAATCTTTGCAAAATGTTTTCAACACATTTAACTGATCCTCCTGTGGATAATGGAGCAGCTCCAATGTACATGAAGTGAAGCTATATCTGTAATCAGGACATTACATTGTGTTGTTAGGTAGACCCTCACACATCCTATTGGTGTCATACTGCATCATCAGGTCTCATCCTGGTCCATAAAAAACAATGATGGGCTCAATCATAGTCCAGGGAGCAATTTGGATAATTTTTCATGCATGGGTCTTAGGTTAAAAATCCTCAGAATATGTTAGAAGCTATGCCTCGGGTAGCAATTTTTGTCTGTTAGTCATACCTACGCTATTTTGTCAGAACACTGCACAACATGCAACAAATATCTGGCATGCATAGAGGACAATAGTGCTCTTGTTTTTGTTCAGCTTCCTCTCTGTTGGATTCTCTCTTTTACATTGCCACTAGGCTACAGCAACAGCAAGAGGCGAGATGCGGACCGAGTAGGTGAATAGGTAATTTGTTATCCTTGATAATGTGTGACTACAGGGACATAACCAACATTCCTCCCATGTAGCCTATTGACTATATGTAAGAAGGAACCCAAATGAGAGCAACCTAATCAAAGTGATCAGCGCGTGTGAGGGTCTACCTAACAACACAATGTGATGTTGATTTTGAAGGATCAACAGATAACATCACAAACTCTGGACCTTCTACCCATAATTGAGTATAAGAGAGTGTTCTATATGGAAGTCTCTGTTCTGCCGGAAGTGGTCATAACTCAAATACAAGATGAGAAATTCTTAGCACTACAGATTCATCACAAAGTTGCAGGTGATTATGGTACAAGAATACCGGAAATTGAATTGCTACTGCTAGCCTTGCAGAACGCTGGTCCATTGGTCCCCACAATCATAGTGTTCAATTCAGCTTCTAGCCTATAAGGTTACAATGTAGACCTACCACATTGGCATGTAGCAAATTCAGAGATTAAATGACAAACTGATAAAGGCTAAACAACTTTGAGAATAGGTGACCATCAATCTTGATAAGCTACCATTGGTCAACATGCAGCAGAACTTGGGCCTTAAACGTGAAGGGATTCCCCCTAGAGCGAACTGTTACTCAAGCTACATGACACTAGCAAAACTTATTGGATTCAGTCAAGCTTTGAGCTCACTGTGAAAGACAGCTTGAATGATATGTTGATAGGAGCTGACAAATTGGGGAAAACTACAACAAAACAGTTTTTAACCCCACAACACAAAGGAAATTTCCCATTTCTACATTCTAATAATATAATCCATCTCAACACATGACAAATAACAGAATAACTATTTCTGTCTTGCAATAGGAAATGTGGTAATTGATTGAAAGAATCATGCGAAAGGTGAAGCATGGATCACTGATAGAACATCGACTCCTGAAACATCGAACTACAAAAATATTGAGTAAATAATATCGTATACAAAAATATCGACACCCAGTACACAAAACTGAAATAAAACAACCATCAATAAAAACTATTGTTACTATTTTTTTCGATAAAAATATCGACAACAAAAAAGAACACAAAAATATCAATAATATTAAAATCACATATACACAACAAAAACATCAATGTAATAATATCGACAACACAAACATCAAAAATACATATAAACAATACTAAAAAATAACATTTAAAAATAAAATTACACTCTTTTCAATAATATAATAAAATAACATGTACCAAACTTTCAAAACAAACACTAAAACATATTACAAAATTAATAAAACTAAAAATCAAAAAAATACCCTGAAAAGTCAAAAACAAATAAATAAACAAACAATACAACATAATAAAATATCACATCTATCACAAATGAACACAAATAATTAATGAAACAAATTAAATAACTGCCAAAAAATCCCAAAAAGCTATCTTGACCAATAAATTTAAACTACAGCACCAAAAAAAAGAAAACTCTAACTTATTAAATAAACACTATAAAAGCAATCAATTTATTAACACAAAATTTACAGTGAAACAGACAAACACTCAAGAAGCACACAACTTTGCGAGACAGAAAACATAATGAAAAAAACTACACAATCAACTATTCAGAAAAACTCGCATTAAAGGTAAGAACAAAACTGTTCAACTAAATAAATAAAATTAGCTTCAAAAAATATAAACCAATTAACTTAAATTATAACATGTTTTCCTTTATATTTCACAGATTATACTTCACTAAAACACCACCTAGAAAATTCAAAACAATGATTTACTTCCAAAACAAGTACAAAATCAACATTAATGAAAAATATAAATCAAAGTAATTATATAAATTAACCAACAAATAAAGTAAACTGGGTAACGACAGGGGGCGGGGAAAACATGGCGGCTGGCTAGCTAGCGGGTCGCGGATGTCTGGTGTGGTAGCGGTGCCGAGTCGGGGAAATTGTCAGCAACCGACCGTATTGCGAGGATCCAAGGAGGTCTTTACCTGTCTAAGGAACGTGCTTCGCTCGTAGGAGATCTGCAACGAGTTTCCGGGCAATTTTGGAGGCTCTCTGCCGGCCGACTGTTGGCGTTTCACGGCGTATGGCGGAGACTCCAGTTCAGCTGCAAACGGAGAGTGAGGAGGCGGAGTCACGTCTTTCTGCGGCCCCGCAGACCGGTAGCTCAGGAAGGGCAGCTCAGGAAATCGGCAGAGGACACTGAACAATAGCCAGGATTGGAATGCTAACTAGCGGAGGTCGGGGGAGAGGAGAAGAGAACCTGACAAAGTCTGCCTTTGTTTCTTCAGAGGTTAAAGGTGCTGAGGGCTCGTTGGAGTCCACACAGACAGCATATTCAGCGAAGATCGATTCGGAGCAAGTAAGGAGTGGGGTGGACACTAAGAAACCGGCGTTGGGGCGTCCCAAATACTTACTAAGGAGTACCAAACTCGACAATAACGAATTTGTTCTGGGGAAGCCCAAAACATTATGAAAAAACGTCAAAAAGTGTTTTGTAAAAGAGGCCAAGACCAATAAACCAGGAGAGTGTTCTTCAAGAAAAGACAAAAAAAAAGGGAAGCAAAAGGGGGCTGAACATAAGCTAGTAGCGACCCCATCACTAAACTCATACTTTAAACCAGTTCCTAAGGTATTGGTCTTGAAACCACACCCTGTACCTCTAGTTCAAGACCCTACCCTCGCTTCAGCCAAGGGTGGTGAGTTAGTGCAGCCTCTGCCCGAACTTATAGAAGAGCAGGATTGGTCTGTACATTTAACTCCAAACCCTTTTCAGGCACTGGCAACTGAGATGGAAGCAGAGGAGGGAGAAAGCACGTTAATGACCACAGAAATGACTAATGAGGAGGGGTCTCAGCAGCTGAATTCATTATTAGCCACTGATGGAGTAGCAGGAGCAATAGGAGGAGAAAGTGAAGAAGAGACGGAGGAAGAGGCAGTGGTAGAAAAGAAAATGGGTGATGTTACACCCTCAGAGGTAACAAACAGTATAAACATTGAGAGAGCACTGACATCTCAGGAAGGATTGGAGAAGGTGCAGATAGCGCTTCAGCAAAATAGCTCTGACACACTAGATATGTCGGTTTTGGAGCTGCTAAGGAAACTGGAAAAAGATATCCATATAGGTTTTGAAGCGTCTAAACGAAAACAGGAGCATATAAGTGCTACATGTACTTTACTAGAGGACAAACTTGACAAATTAAGTACTCGCACGGAAGCTATTGAGACTGAGGTTAAAGTTATGCAGGGATGAATTTTGGATAACCGTAAGGAAATTGAGAATATAAAACTTAAGGTTAGAGAGTTTGATGAGAGAGTCGAGAGGGTGGAGAATATGCAAAGTCGAAAAAATGTGAAGATCCTAAAACTACCAGAAGGAAAGGAGGGGTCAGATATACGGACATCCAGAGAGTACATCGAGACCCCTTCCGGCTTAATCCAAATCGTTCTAAGCCTAGGAAAATATTGATTAACTTTTTAACGTATAACCTAAAAGAGAAGATTCTGACAGCAGCCCTCAAGAAAAAGAATATAATGGTGGATGGAATTGCAGTGGATATTAGGTAAGATCTATTGCCAGCTACAGCAAGTAGACAGTGGGAATTAGGAAAGCGATTGTCACCACTTAGAGCAATGGGGGCAACTGCTCAGTTGAAATTCCCTGCTTTTTTAAAAGTAATGTGGCAAAATAAAATGTACACGTTTCGTACAGTTGAAGAGGCAGATTCCTTTCTGGATCAATCCCAAGAAGAATAGTATTAAAGGGTCGGATTGCTGATTATACGCTTAAAAGAAATGAATAAGTCACATAGAAAAATAGAGGCACCGCTACTACAACATCCACTGGCCTAGGATGGGAGTTTTGGTTGGGTTTTCCAGGGTGGGAAGAGGGGGGGGGGTGATGGTGTAGGGAGGTTTTGGGGTGGGGTAGGGTTAAGGGTAAAGGTAGGGGTATGGAGGGGGTAGGGAGGGAAGCGGGAGCGGGAGCAAAAAAGAAAAAAAATCCTCAGGAGCTTTTTCGCCATCAAATGGAAAAATGGGAGCTATGGGCTAGCTTTTATGAGTGGGGCTAAGACTAGGGAGCTAAGGTTCCTTACATGGAATGTTAATGGTCTTCGGGTTAAAGCTAGGAGACTATCGGTATTGAAATATTTAGAAGACCGCCTTGCTCATGTGATTATTTTACAGGAGACCCTTTTAACTGAGAAAGAAAGTAAGGAGATTTTTTGTGCCCAAAAATGGATTGCTAATGCTTTCTTTACACCTCAAGAGATAGTAACGAAAGGGGTGGCAATTCTGATTAGGAAAGGGGCTGATGTTGTCATTGTAGACAAGTCAGCAGATAAAAGAGGCAGATGGGTGATTGTCAAGTTAAGAATGGCAGGGGAAGTCTTTGTAATAGTGGGGTATTATGGACCGAATGTCGATGATCCAACAACATTAGACTACATAGAGATAGAATTAATGGAATTTTCAGGAAAAATAATCATGGCCGGAGACTTTAACACAGTTTTAGATTGCAAGTTAGATAGGACTGGAAACAGTAGGGCGATAGTAAATGGAAAAATGGCGGCTAGGTTAAGGTCGATCATGGCACAGCAAGGGCTATGTGACATCTGGAGATTAAAAGCAGGTCAGTAGTTAGGATTCACCTTTCACAACAAAAAATATAATCACAGTTCACGAATAGATTTCTTTTTAGTAGACATTAGGCTGAAAGATTGGGTTAAGAAAGTGATACACTTAGGGCGCATTTGTCAGACCATTCAGCTGTGGGTTTAAATCTAGAATTAGGAACTGACAAATTGAGTTCTATCTGGAGGCTGGACCGCACCATCCTAGCCGATGAAGATTATTTAGAATCCTTAAAAGATGAGATACAAGTCTTCCTGGATGTAAACGAAGGATCAGCCAAAGAAGATATAGTTTGGGAGACATGTAAGGCATTCTTGAGAGGGAGATTGGGAGCACAGGGTGCAAAAAAGAGGAGGCTATATTATAATAAGATTTCAAATTTGGAGAAAGAAATACGAGTCTGGGAAGCTAGTCGAAACAGACAAGGGGGAAATGTATCTGAAGAAGAAGTTAAAAATAAGCTTCTGGATCTAAAAATAGAACTCACAGCAGTACTCTCACAAAGAGTTAAAGAAAGATGGGAAGCCAGTCAGTTGGCCCACTTCTCATATGGAGAAGGGTGTGGCAAACTACTAGCGTGGAAAGCAAAGAAAGATCTTGTACGTAATCAAATAAAAGAAATTAAAAAGGTCGATTCAGGAGAAGTTATTACAGAAAGTAAAAGAATTGCAGAAGCTTTCCACGATTACTTTGTAAATGTCTATACAGAAGACCTCTGTCCAAAGATAACTGAAATGGAAAGCTGGCTACATCTGTTGAAACCACTCTCTGCTGACTGGGTGGGGGACCTAAATAGGGAAATTTCGCAAGACGAAGTGGTCAAAGTGATCAAGGAAAGTAAAAGAGGGAAAGCACCTGGCCCGGACGGTCTCCCGGCTGAGGTATATAAAGTTCTAGTGGATACAATTGCTCACACAATATGTCAACTGTTTAATAAAGTTTTTAGAGGGGAGGTAACAATACCTAGTTCTTGGAACGAGGCAACAATCACTCTAATACTTAAACCAGGAAAATCTTCTAGTAGTTTAGACGCATATAGACCTATATAACTCTTGAACTGTGATTATAAATTTTTTTCAAAAATGTTAGCCGATAGACTTAGCAAAGTTATTCATAAATTGATTCATGAAGACCAAAAAGGTTTTATTAAGGGGAGATACTTAAAGAATTAACATATACTCTGATCGGAATAATAGATATGGCTTCTAGATATGAGTACCCCTTGGGGTGATCGCTTTAGACGCCACCAAGGCTTTTGATCGAGTTAACTTTACATATTTGAAATCATTATTGCAATATCTTAATTTAGGAGAGAACTTTACGCAATCCCTTTTTTCGTTGTATTGTTCACCAATATCGCGTGTTCTAGTTAATGGAATTCTTACCCATCCTATTAAAGTAATGCGTGGCACTAGACAAGGGTGTCCTTTATCACCCTTGCTCTTTGACCTATATATAGAGCCATTGGCTTGCAGAATTACAGCCTCAGAAGAGATACCCCCTTTTATAGTTGATGACTGGTCAAAAAAACTGGGTCTGTATGCAGATGAGATTATTATTTATTCTTCTAATCTGCTGCATTCCTTGGCGAATTTGGTTAAAATAACGAAGGACTTTGGCAAGGTTTCAGGTTATCAGATAAATCAGGATAAGACTGAGATAATGGCCTGGAATCTAAATACGGAGGGGGTAAATAACAAATCAGAAATGAGATATTTGGGAGTTAGGATAACTCAAAATATTGAAGATCTTGCTAAAACTAACTTTGATAGGATTAAAAAAGAAGTGGTGGCCACTTTAAAAGGATGGATGAATCTCCCCCTCTCATTATATGGTCGGACCAACCTTGTGAAAATGGTGATTGTGCCAAAAATCACGTTTCTGTTTGAAACTATCCCACTTGGATTTAGAAAAGAATGGCTGGTTAAACTACAGAGCAAGATAACATCATTTATTTGGGCATCTAAGGGCTCACGGATATCGTGGAAAAAGTTAAGGAGGAGAATCAATAAAGGTGGTCTGGCTGCCCCAGATTTACAAATCTATGCATGGGCTTTTTGTTTAAAAAACTGCAGGATGTTGTTGGGTACCCTATTTAAATCTACGATTGGAGAAATGTTTGGTGTGCTGCTGAAAAGTTCTGGATATGATGATTTTGGATTTTTATATAAATTTGCAGATCCTAAATTTTTTTTAAACGTGAGACTTAAGATTTTACGGGATTTGGCGGAGATATGGTACAAAATAAGAAGACTACTAAAATTGCCTTATTTTAGTTATGTGGCCCCAATATGGGACTCTCCTGGTGCTCCACTCTGGACAAAAGATGCGTTGGCTCAGCATTTGAAAAAAGAAGATGCTCTGCAGAGATGGAAAGACTTGTTTCAGGATGGTAAACTCTTGTCTTGGGGTATTTGCCAACCACTGTGGGGTCAGGTCTTCTCTAGATACAAGTATCTACAGATTCAGAGTTGGGCAAAAGATCTGGAAAATGTAATTGGACTCAGAATGGTTTTGAGTTGAAGCTTGGAATAGGAATCTTTAAGAAGGAAGTGGCTACATGGTATTGGACGATACTGGAAATGGAAGATGGACCATTTGTGCTACCGGAGGCCCTGTGGATGGAAAGCTTGCCAAAGATCGCGACAGAGAACCAATGGCAAGTAACAATGTCTATGCTTTACAGTATTGTTAAACCTGCAAATTTAAGGCGAAATCTTTTGTTTACTATCCATAGGGCATATTGGTCCCCTCGTAGACTATCCAAATTTAAAGCCGGCGGAGTTGTGGGGTGTCCGAAATGTAAGGCCCCAAATGTGGATGACCTTCATATGTTCGTTTCTTGTCCAAAAATAAGGCAATTCTGGCTGGTTGTAAGTAATTGTCTATCCAAATCTCTGGATCTGCGCATTGAGGTAATCCCTGAATTAATTATAACAGGAAGATATGATTTAGAAAACAAAAGCATGAATAATAATGTTAGATCGTAGAGAGATATGCAAGTTATGGGTCTCACCACTTAGTCCTAATTTAATGGATTCGATTTTAGCCATGAGGTATATGGCTAAGCTCGATACTTCAGATCATACTAAGAGAAATCGGGGGGGATTGTAAGTGTGCTACACACCCAAGCGGGTCTGAAGGCGATGGGGGGGTAGTCAGCAGTTCCACTCATCCGATGAGCCAGGTCTTGAGGGCCTTTCTGAAGGTATCCAGGGAGGGGGAGCATCTGAGGTAGATCTGGAGCTCGTTCCAGGTCTTGGCCACGACGTAGGAGAAGGCTTTGGCTCTGCTGATGTGTGGGGTCACAGTGAGGAAGACGTTGGGGGATCAGAGGTCTCTTTTGGGTACGTGGAGGGTGATTCTGTAATTGAGGTATCAGGCCTTGTGTTGTGGAGGCATTTGTAGGCATAGATGAGTACCTTGAAAATGACTCTCTTCTTGACAGGCAGCTAGTGAAGCTTTTGTAGGTATTCATTGATGTGTTTGTGTCGAGGGATATCTAGTACGAGTCTGGTGGCTGTGTCCTGTATTGTCTGGGGCCTGCAGAGTATGGACTTGTTGATGCCGGCGTAGAGGGCGTAATGTAATCCAGCCGGCTGGTGATGAGTGGGTAACTGTCTTCCTTGACTCGGGGGGATCCATTTGAAAGTCTTATGGAGGATGCGGAGGGTGTTAAAGCAGCTGGAGGCAACAGCGTTGACCTGTCAGTTCATGGAGAGGGAGGAATCAACTACAGTGCCGTGGTTTCTGGCGTGATTTGTGGGGGGGAGGAGCTGACGAGGGCAGTGGGCCTCCAGGTGTTGTTCCATGCTGAAGGGGTGGTTCTGAGGATGAGGACTTCTGTCTTCTCTGAGTTGAGTTTTAGGCAGCTGCTGCTCATCCAGGCTGTGAATTTCTGCATTCCATCCTGGAAGTTGAGTCTGGTGGTGGTGGGGTCTTTGGTGAAGTACTGGATGAGCTGGGTGTTCATCTGCATAGGATACTATGTTGAGGTCATGCTGTCGGACGATGGCGGCGAGGGAGGCCATGTAGATGTTAAAGAGGGTAGGGCTGAGCGATGATCTTAGGGGACTCTGCAGTTGATTTCTCTGGGTTCGGAGAGGAAAGGAGGCAGTCTGAGCCTTTGGTTTTAGGCGGCGGCTCCTGGTATGCCGGCGCTGTGTAGTTTGGTGGTGAGTGTGCAGTGGGAGATGGTGTTGACTGCTGCTGAGAGGTCGAGTAGAATCAGGGCTGCAGTGTGGCCTTGGTCGTGGAGGATGCGGATGTCGTCTGTGGCAGTGAGTAGGGCCGTCTCTGTGCTGTGGTTGCTGCGAAATCCGGATAGAGAAGGGTCCAGGATGGCATTGTCTTTGATGAACTTGGTCCGCTCTGGGTTGGCGGTCTTCTCAGTGACTTTTGCAGTGAAGGAGAGGAGCGAGATTGGCGCATAGTTTTTTAGGTCCATAGGGTCTGCTGAGGACTTCTTGAGCATGGGCCTGACTTCTGCGCATTTCCAGTCATCTGGAAAAACACCGGTCTTGAAAGTGGTGCTGATGGTGTGTCGCAGTTCTGGTGCGATGGTGGTGGCTTCTCTGTGGTAGATGTGAGGTGGATAGGGGTCTGTGGGGCCCTCTGAGTTAATGCCTTACATGGTCAAGGTGGTATCTTATGTTGTGATTGGTGTCCAGGAGGGCATGGTGAGCTGGCTGGTGATGCCGGAGGGTGGGATGGCTGTGGAATCAAGCATGTTGCAGTTGAAGTTGTCGTAGAGGTTTTTAATCTTCAGGTGGAAGTAAGATTCTAGCTTGTCACAGAGGTCCTGGGAGGGAGTGATGTCCGAGGCTTGGCTACAGGGATTGATGAATTTTTGGATGATGCTGAAGAGTCCCTTCGAGTACCTGGATTTAGTGAGGATTTTGTTGTGGATGAATGTTCTTTAGTGGTTCTGATGTGTTGGTGGTATTTTGTCATGGCGTCCTTGTAGGTGGTTTAGTTTTCAGGTGTCTTGCTGTATCTCCAGTTCCTTTCCAGGCGTCTACAAGTGTGCCTGGCTTCTTGGAGGTTGGTGGTGAACTATGCAGCTTTTTTGGAGTGTTTTTTGTCAGAGTGGCATAGCGGGTGAGCTTGTCTGCGCAGTTGGAGATCCATGTGTGGAGTTCCCTGGCTGCAAGGTTGGCGCTGGTTTCAGCAGAGGGGGTGTTGAGGGTGGAGGTGAGCTAGTCTTCAGTGACTCTGTTCCAGTTTCTCCATGGGGTGCGGAGCAGGTCTGGGTTGTCTGCGTTTGTCGATGAGGAAGTGTACGCAGTGGTGGTCAGTCCATGGGGATTGCATGGTGTGGCTGAAGTGTATGCTGTTTCCTCCTGCGAAGATAGGGTCGAGGGTGTGTCCAGCTATGTGGGTCGATGCAGCGAAGCGTTACTTCAGTCTGATGTTGGCAAGATTGTTGTGGATGGTGGAGGAGTTGGGGTCGCTGGGGTTGTCAAGGTGGAAGTTCAGGTCTCCGGTGAGTATGTAGTCCATGGTGGCGATGGGATGGGGTGCAATGAGGTCAGTGATGGCATCAGCAAAGAGGGCCTGGGGGCCGGGGGGTCTGTAGGTGAGGGTGCCGTGGGGTGTGGAGTTGGAGCTGATCTGAATCTGGAAGTGCAGGTGTTCGGTGGCGGGGAAGGTATTGCCGGAGGTGGAGGGGCAGAGGGAGTTTTTATGTGTGATTGCGGTGCCTCCTCCCAGGTGGTTGGGGTGGTCCTTCTTCTAGATATTGTATCTGTCTCGAATGGCGAAGGCCATGTTAGGGGCAGAGGAGGCGTTGGCCCAGGTTTATGTAAAGAAGGCAACGTCGGGTGAGAGGGTGTTGAGGAGGTTCCAGACCTCCACTGCGTGCCTGTAAATGGAGCGCACATTGAGGAGGATGCATCTTAGGGCATTGGCGGTGGTGGTGGCCGGGGCGGTGGTGACGGTCTGGTGGCAGTTGCAGCAGGAGAACTGGCTGTGTGTTCTGTACAGCGTGGACTGCTGGCAGTTGTTGGTCCTTCCTGGGTTGAGTGCAAGGACGGTGGCAGAGTTGTATTGGTGGGTGGTTTGAGAGACAGGGTTCCTGGTGCTGGTTGCGGTCAGGTCACAGACGGGCGCAGACGGGCTTGCCTTTGGTGCACCAGCACCACGGCCGCCATTAAGTAGGGAAGGGGAGAAATGAGCAGCTGGGAGGCGGGAGCAGGGAATTTCAGGGGGGGAGGGGATGCAGGGACAGCAGTGGCGGGAAAGAGGACGCAATGGAAAAACTAAAACAGACCTGGCACAAGGTTAAAAATAACAGCAAAACCAAGGCAATATAATTAAGAGAAATCATAGCAAAAACCAAGGCAGAATGCAGGCAAAATACAGGCACGCACAGAGTAAGATATGGGCAGTGACCTGGTGGGTACAGTGCACAGCACACCGCGAACAGACAGACAGTGGCCTCAAACACCTACCAGGTAGAGGCTGGAGGGCTCAGCGGCTGTGCAATGAAGAGCGGAGCGCTGGGGAGAGAGCAGGCCTGAGACCTGGGGTCAGAAGTCTTGTTCACACACATAAATAGTGTAGAAAATCCTCCAGATAATCAAATTACTATTTTTAATAGTTCATAAAAATCTGATTAAACTGCCTGGAGCCTTTGGAGACTAATTTGCATGGACTCTCTGTAGGACACTATGTAAATTTTGATGGAATTGCACTGTGAACATTCTGTGATTAGACTGTGCAAGGATTCCAGTTTACTGTATTGTGTGTTATGTTGGAATGTTTACCTCAGAAACGTGACAGTTGAGCTGGTCTTTAAGAAACTGTTGGAAGAGGCCCTTTATTGAGGACCTCTACAACCATGTAGCAGTTGGCAATACTAATTACCACAAATCCTGGGTGCCTCCAGCTATTTATTACACATTTTGTAGCAACAATCCTGAAAAATGGTCCGACCCTTTTCATGTGTGAGTTTCCTTTGCCTGACGGTCTCCGCATCTTAGCTTTCTTCAGAAGAGGAGTGGATTTAGATTTCAATTTCTTGCTTGACCACTAATGACGCCTGCCTTCCAAGGCATCAGCAGAGCTGTTTGCCAGAGTACTGCTAGTTTCTGACAGCTGTGATTCCGACAGCTGATTCGAGTTGGACGGCACGTTTTGGAAAAGCTGTTTGAATCCAGCATCGTAATCGGTCGTTCTGAAACGTGGCCCGTAGAGACGTATGATTCTGCTCTGTTCAGCTCGGTCATTCCAAATGCCGTTGGGTTTGGATTAGGATATTCCTAAGGCCTAACTTGCATCGTACTCAGTTGGTCAGAAACCTTTTCAATTCGGCCCAGATTCTGATGCGCTTAGACAGGCCTCCTAACTCATTTGCTCCATCCAAATTGGACCAGGAACATGTCTTTCCGGCCACCTCGAAAAGGTTTCCGACTGTCCAAGTATGATGCAAGTTAGGCATTAGGAATATCCCAATCCGAACCCGATGGCGTTTCGAATGACTGAGCCATACGGAGCAGAATCATACGTCTCTATGGGCCGTGTTTCTGAATGACCGAGTACAATGCTGGATTCTGACAGCCTTTCCGAATAGTGCCGTCTGACTTGAATCAGCAGTCAGAATCAAACTTTGGGGCCTGTATCAGGCACCTCTGCACCCGGAGCATTCCCAATTGGGTCTGTAGGGGTTTCCATGGGTCCCCCCTTACCACGTATGCACAGTGTGGCTGGCACCAGGTTGTGCCCACCACAGGGTGCCCGATTTTCCCCAGCCACCCCCTTTTTTATAATGGGAGTCTTTGCTTTCGGTCAGAACATAGGCTTCCATTGAAGTCAATGGGAGTCAGTCCGAATCGTATCTGGAAGCATCCGAATGCATTGTACTCGGTCGGTTGGACTCTCCCAATCAGAGTCAGTTGGAAACCATTATTACACCAATTCGGTCGGGAAGATTTCCAAACCGCATCAGAATCGGGCCCTCAGTGGGAAAGACACATTCCCGATCGGATTCGGATTCAGCAAATGCCGTTAGGAGGCCTTACGAACCGCATCGGAGTCCGACCCTAAGTATACATTATGCAACAAACGGAAACTATGCTTATCAAATCAAAAAATTAATAGCTCTGCCCTATGTACAAACAACAGAGTAGCCAACCACTACAATATAATTCTTGAAAGCCCTTTCTACCAAGCCAACAAAGCAAATATAACACCCTTCCTTGACTACTTTGAAGGCACCTGGGTGGGAAGGCTACATAGGTCAGGGCACAGAAGACAACCAAAGTTCCAAATCCCCTCGTTTTTGGCATTTCGAGCTAGTGTGCTATCATAGACGTTCTGTCTATGATAGCACAGTAGCTCAAAATGCTAAAACTAATAACACAGTGGAAGGATGGCATAATGCCCTCAAAGCCACAATAGGAAGAGGACAGCCAACATTACATAAACTAATAGAAGCCATAAACAAAGAACAGAGCTATAAGAGCTAAGGCTAGAGCAATCCCTAACTAAGGGGCAGGTTCCTACCGCAATCATACCATGATTTTCCTCCGTCACATTACGATGGTGGAGGGAATCGCACTCGGACTGTGGCGTCCCAAAGACCATCGACCACGGGTCCGCCAAAAGCAATCTTACAGAATGCCTGGGGGACGGTCCATATAGCCAGAAATGGTGGCGGTGCCTAGCAGGCACCGTCCTCCAAATCATGATGCTGGCTAGAGCCGGCATTTCTATGGCAGCGATGCCGCCATGGAAAGGCTGGTGGGGATTTGATACAGGGCCCATTGCAAGCGCCCCTTGTGTTGGGGGGAGGTGAGGGTGCACTGGGGGTACCCATGGTACCCCCCTACATTTCACAGTGCTAGGTGGGGCCTGCAATGTAGTGCAGTGAAATGCACAACATGGCATTTTAACATCGAGGCGGGTGCTGATGTTAAAATTCAGGATCCATCCGCCATGGTGGCGTTGGATCCAGATCATGTGTGCGGGACTGCTGCATAAATGGCGGACGATCCGGTTACACAAGGATGTCAGATGGACCCCAGTTCATCCACCATCCTAATGAGCCCATAAAATAGGCCTTAAACTCAGTAAACAAACAAAAAGAACTATTTCCAAACACCAAAGGGCTAGAATACATGGACATGATAGCTAAATCTATAATATAAACAAAAAAACTATGCTAAGCATCATAAAACACTTAAAAAACCAACTACTACTCTTGTTTAAAATAATAATTATAATTATGTCATTTCAAAATTAAAAACGTACATATAAATATATGACATAATATCATTATTAAAATAAAAAAGAAACAAACCAAATGTAACCAAAAACATTTCCCACCCATAATAATAAAAAATTACTTACAGTTATGTTGCAGTAGATGGGCCTCAAAAACGAACAAAAACCATAGTAGACAAATCGAAACACGAATCCATTCAAAAAGAAAGCCCAAAACAATGCAAAAATACAACTGTCAAAAAAGCCTCCAACGATGCAATCCTCTCAATATAAAAACCCTCAAAACCCCAAAAATTAGCTTGAAAAATAAAACGCTCCAACAGACCCGAAAAATAAAAGGAAATATAAAGAACAATTTGTATCAAAGAACAAAATACATTTTTCTTTTAAAAATTAAAAAACACGTCTTCAGCATCAGCCGTTCACGAAATGGGAAACCTGCAAATAAAAGATAAAACCCTACCACAATAACTTATATAGACCCACAGACATTAATTGTAACATTAACCCGTTGCATGCTTCTATCGGCCATCAGCTGTCGCACACACTACCTCCATAGTGCTGCGCACGTCCGTATGCCATCGCGGCCCCGTCCGCTCATCAAAGCCATCGCGGTAAAAGGGTTAAATACAAAATAACACAATTAAACAACACATAACTAACACTGTACAACACTCTACTACTTTTCAACACTACGTCAAACACATCAAACATTAAACTACTAAACAACACCTGACTACACAAAAAAAACATTTAACGCCCTAACAAATCTAACTACACTACTACTACCTCGCCCCTACCCTAAACCTAACTCAAAAGTAAATTTAATCAAACTTACCTTAACAGACAAAACACAGCTCCCAACTGGTTCCATCTTCAAAAATGACCGAAAAACTTAACAGATAGACAGAAAAGTGAGGAGATGAAGAAAAAAATGGCTGTGTGATAAAAATGAAAAAAAGACTCTTCTGATAGACAACAATGGAGAAATACAAAAAAAAATAATATATATTTTTATTTTTTGTTACATTTTTTACAAAATCTACAAACAATTGCAAAGTATGCATTAAATGTTATATTATCAAAAAACAAAAAAATATACTATTCAATATATATTAAAATGTTTATGTCTTTGATGTACACACCTTCAACATGTAAATTACAATAAGACTATTGTAAATGTGCAACCAGCATAACAATGTTTAATTGAAAAAGTATAGGATTCAAAAATACTTTTCTGGAAAAAATTGTAAATTATTTTTTTGTATAATAATATTTAATATACTAAGTAATAAAAAGAAAATGTACAAACGATAACTTTATAAAATAGATATATAATTTTTCTACAAAAATAAAATTATATAAAATACATTAGAAAAAATGTAAAAACAAATGTACTCAAATGTTTACTTTTTTCTTAAAAATATATATATATATAATAAAAAACCTAAAATATATTTAATTTACTAATATGTGACTATACTTCATAAAAATGTACAATTTTTCAAAACTTTAATAATAATATGCATGAAAAATATATTTTTAATTTTGCAAATGTACATTAGAAATATATGTTAGAAATATATTATATTTTATAATATATTCTGAATAACAGTATCATTTGTGAATCATGTTTTTCAATATTTTCAAAAATTGTATATCAAAACCACATTTAAACAATTTAATTGTGAACAACAAAAATAAAAAAAGGTGTTTGCTAATAAAATTGTTAACAATAAAAACTGACATACGTCTCCTTTCTTATTTTAATTTACATATAAACTCTAAGAAACAACTACATAATAAAGCATAGAGAACTGACTATTCCCAACTCGAAAACCAACTAAATTCAGGGAAAGTGCTGGATAATAAACCATAACAAAGTACTATTCCAACTCCAAAACCAACTGAATTCAAGGAAAAGTGCTGGATAATAAACAATAAAAAAATACTATTCCAACTCCAAAACCAACTGAACTCAGGGAAAGTGCTGGATAATAAATAATAAAATATTACTATTCCAACTCCAAATCCAACTAAACTCAGAGAAAGTGCTGGATACTAAAACCATAAAAAATTACTATTCCAATTCCAAAACCAACTACACTCAGGGAAAGTGCTGGATAATAAACCATAACAAAGTTACTATTCCTAACTCAAAAATCAACACAACTAAGGGAAAGTTCTGGATAATAAACCATAAAAATTACTATTCCAACTCCAAAACCAACTAAATCTAGGGAAAGTGATGGCTAATAAATCATAAAAAATTACTATTCCAACTCCAAACCCAACTAAACTCAGGGAAAGTGCTAGAGAATAAACCATAAAAAATTACTATTGCAACTCCAAAACCAACTAAAAGCAGGGAAAGAGCTGGATAATAAACTTTAAAAATTCCTATTCAAAATCCAAAACAAATAAAGTAAGGAAAAATGCTAAATAATGTAAAAATGTTAAATATGTAAAAATGTAAATATTTCAAAACTATGAATAAAAACATTCATGAAAATATATAATTTTAATGCAAAATTAAAAATTTAACACAAACACTTTCAAGAATTTGTCAAAAACTATTTAACAACAAAAACAAAATATATTATAAATTACAATCTTATTAAAAAATTACAAATTGATAATAACATTTTGATATACTCCTTCTTACAAAAACAAAAAAATATACAGATTGCATTCTAAATTTCCCAAAAATGTTTTACATTTTAAAATTCTTAATTTTCAAAATAAAAGAAAAAATATATTATTACTGATAATACTTCTGAAACAAAAACAATAAACAAGTATATATAAATAAATAGAAAAATAATCTTACTCTCATGCATTTATTTACATTTTTTCTACATTAAATACATTATATTTAATATATTTACATTCAAATATTTGCAACAAAAAAACCTTCTAAATTTTAAAGAATTGTAAAATTCTAATTTTAAATTAAAAGAAAAATTTAGATTGTTCGTTAAATATATCAAAAGAAAATTCTTAAATTACTCCCCACCCTTATCCCCTATAAACCCAACATCCTGTTTATAAAATTTTATATAAAATTTAAAAAAACAATAAAACTTTAAAGAAATATTTTTCAATTACTCCTCACCCTTATCCTCTATAAACCCAACATCTCGCCCCAAAAATAAATGAAAATACAATTAAAAAAAACATTTTAACATCACAAAATACATTTAAACATGTAAAATAGCAACTACCAAAATAATTTACATTAAACAAAAACAAATAAAAATACAGTCAATATTATATACAACAATATTTTTGCTGTTGATATTTTCATAACTGATATTTCTAAATTACAAAAAAATCTATATTTTTAACAACAACATGACTTACTTCAATATTTTACACCATCGATATTCTTGACTCGATATTAATGCAACTTGATATTTCCACATCGATGTTCTGCCTCTACACTGTGAAGCACAATGATGTGATCATATATATATATATATATATAAAATATCAGAACTCTAAATGGAATATTGCTAGTTGCAATGCGTTTTAATCAAGATAACCACTCACTTTCTGAGATTTTCAAATAACTGCTAGAGTACTAGAATTATTATGAGGAGAAAATCAAAATTAGTTAGTCATCTCCCATGACATAACTGAGAGCACCATTACAATAGCGGGCCACAGTGGAGAAGTGTGGCTCACTGGTTAGAGGAGGCATACCCTGAAGCAGAGGTCAGACCCGGACCAGGGTTCAATTCCCGACGCGGCAGGGTCTTGAGCCCAATTGTCCACGGACTCGATAATTCTCGCTTCGGTGCCCACTCTAATCACGGGTTCACACTATGCAACTCTGGGCATTAAGCTTGCTTAATCTCCACAACGCCCCCCCGGCGGCGGGATACCTGGCTTTCACCTTGGGGATGACCAGGACAGGTTATCTCACAGGGAAAAGCCAGGACGGGTTCCCAATGCAAGCGCTGAGATGCCCTAGGGTAAGTCGAGCTCTATATAAGAACACACATACATACATACATACATACATACTGTAATGGTAAATGGGACCGACCACCAGAGGTGCGGCGGTCCCACCATGCAAATGAGGATGCACCTGCTACACTGGCGGGCGCATTCTTGCCTAGAACATTGCGACGGGCGGTGCTGTAAACAGCACCCACCGCAATGTTAAAGGTGCATGTCATGCATTGCAATGCACAACGTGCCTGTAACTTGTGTATGGCAATCTGCAGCCACCCACCTCCCAGACCACAGGGGGCCCCAACGCACCCCCAAAGTAAATCTCTGCGTGCCTTTCCATGGCAGAGTCTCCGCCATGGACAGGCATGCTCACTGCATACATCATATTATGGATGGCGGTGCCTGCAAGGCTCCGCCACCACATTGTCTGCGTTTTCCGCCCTGCCGACAATCCGACTGGTGGAAAAGCGGCGGGCAGACTTTTCATACGCTGCGGTGCCCACCGCCATGCTAATTTGGCGGTAGGTAAATGGGCTTGTGATGGCTGGCGGATCACCACCGCCGCAGACGGATCACCCGCCATCGTGATGGCCCCCTGAGTTACAGAACATAAGTTTAAAATGGATCAGTGCACACTAAATTATTATGCTAATACTGAATATAAATGAATGAATGAATACGCACTTATATAGCGCCTGGCTACCCGAGGGCATCCCAGCGCTTAATGTGACGCCTCAGTCAGCTAGCACAACTCAGGAGAAAAGGAAGGTTTTCAACTTTTTCCTGAAATGAAAGTGATTAGGTTCCAGGAGAATATGCTCAGAAATCCAGTTCCATAGCTTAGCTGCATTTTATGAAAACTGCTGACCTCCTGTTTGAGCTCGCTTAATCATAGGCACTATGAGTAAGCGTTTATGGTTAGATCCCAGTAGCCTGTTAGGGTGATAGAGTTGAACCATCGCCTGGATCAGAGGGGAGCCTTTTCCAGAGATGCCTTTGTGAACAATGCACATTGCCTTAAAACTAATTCTGGCCTGAATGGGAAGCCAATGCAAACCAATATTGGCTATTTTGGCTGAACTACATTTCGGAATGTTCAAAAATAGGCCGGCAGCACAATTCTGTACGATTTGTAGCCTGTTGGTTGTTCCCTGGGGTGCGCCAAGATACACTGCGTTTGCATAGTCCAGTCGGGAAATTATCAGCGCCTGGACTAGCACCCGTCTAGCATCAAAAGGAAGAAGAGGAAGGATCTTCCTTATCATCCTGATCAGTCCATAGCAACTAGCTGCAACTTTACGAGCCTGTTCTTTTAAATCAAGCTTGAAATTGAGCCAAAGTCCCAGACTTTTAATCTTCTTTTTTGGGACCGGTGGAGGGCCCAGACAACTGGTCCATGAAGTATCAATACTGGCAGGGACAGTATGCCCAAGAAGCATTAGTTCTGTTTTAGCTTCATTTACCTTCAAGAATGACGTATTCATTTATTCAGAGATATTTCCCAAGCATGATGTAAGACCAGGGTCTGATTAATCCTTCTGACTTAGGGAAACCACTAATTGCGTATCGTCAGCCTAAGTGACAATTTAGATCCCCCAAGGATATACCAATTCAGCTAAAGAACTCATGTAAATATTGAACATGGTGGGACTTAGTGATGAACCTTGGAGGACTCCCCACTGCAGAGGAATATGCTCTGATGCAAATTCGCCTTCATGGATGCAGAAACAGCGATTGTCAAGGAAGGACTGAAACCAGTCCAATGCAGTTCCTGCCACACCAACCTCCTTAAGTCCCTGAATCATAAGTTGATGATTGACAGTGTCGAAGGCTGCGCTGGGATCCAACAATATTAGAGCAGCGCAGCCCACGTCATCCACGATCTTCCTGGTCTCTTCTATCACTACAATAAGGGCCGTCTCAGTACCCTGTTGGCATCTAAAACCTGTCTGAGAGGGGTGCAGACACTTTAGGGATCGTTAGGATGACGGGCGGACTTAGTCCACGCCCCATCCCATTGGGGTCCCGTGGGGGATATTAGGATGTGCCCGCCACAGTGACGGGCGCATCATGCATATTTAACATTGCGGCAGGCGGTGTTTACACCAGCACCCGCCGCAATCTTAAAAATGCTTGTTATGCATTTCCATACACAAAGCGGCAGGCACCGCGTGGTGCCTGCCGCATTGTGTATGCAAATGCATGGGGGTACCACAGGTACCCCCCATGTGCAACCCCCACCTTGCCTTTACCACGGGGGACTACAATGGGCCCCCAATGTAAAGACCGCATGCTTTTCCGTGACGGCATTGCCGCCTCGGAAAGGCATCTGACGAAGCCCATCCTGGTATGGCTGGCGGTGTCTGTTAGACACTGCCACCATATGAACCCTTTTCCGCCCCGGTCGCAAGGCGACTGGAGCGGAAAAGCGGTGGATGGTCTTTCCGTCCGCCAAGGACCCCCCAGCCATGTTAATATGGCGGGGGTCATTGCAGCAAGGATGGCAGGGGGATCGCCGCCGCCAGGCCAGCGGTGGCTAACGCCAGCCTGGCGGGTGCAATCCGCCCGCCATCCTAATGGGCCCTTATTGACTTCCAAAAATGATGACAGAACCGAGTTGAAATGTTTTTTGGCTAATTTGCTAATTCCAGGTAGCAAGGAAATGGGCCGATGGTTCACCCAGTCCTCCGGGTCAAAATTCATCTTTTTTAACAGTGTCTTTACCCTAGCCTGTTTCCAGAGAGAGGGCACCACTCCACTAAGGAGGGAAGAATTTATCACATCCCTTATAACTAGAGAAACTATCTCAGGAATTAGGTTTAGAATTGACGGAGGAGCAGGGTTCATGGGAGAGCCCGAAATAAGACAATGGTTAAGCCTTTTAGCAAGGAACACAAGAAAGTGGGTTAGGACAGGAAGGAATTATGAACATGAAGTAAAGACTCCTGTAAGAAGGAAGATTACAGGCTGATGAGATGCACAGTAAATGGCCTAATAGATTTTAATGTAATTCTGCCTGAATTAGTTGAGGATTCTGCAATAGATTTACTTTTTGCTGACAGCAAGAAACGTAAGCCTCTCTCGGCTGTATCAATATTTAAGCTTAAATGCCAATCATACATTGGATAACGTATGGAGGAAGCATAGAGTAGTACTTTGACTGAGACTGCAGGTTCACTGTTGTAGGTGTGAGCATAATGGTTTTTCTAGTATCAAAAGGAAGTAAATAATGTGGTACAAAAATGTATTTAAAGGTTACAAGGTAATGAAAGCAGTGGATCAGATAAATTGTTACACTTGTTGAAAATGTTGTGAGACATATAAATATAAATCCATGCATGTTTATAACACTATGGGGCTCATTACAATGGTGGTGAACCTACCACCGGCAGCCTGCTGGTGGCTGGTTCACCGCTATCGTGTTGACATTTTCCTCCCGCTAGATAAGGAGGGCGGGCAGAGTGCTGGCGGACGGAAAACCCGTCCGCCACGGGTCCAACATAGGCAATCCTTACAATTGCCTGTCGGACCCGGAAAGCATACCTAGAATGGTGGCAGTGTCTAGCAGGCACTGCCCGCCACATTAGGATGCTAAGTCCCCGCCAGCCTTGAATGTCGGTTCAACCGCCATTCAAAGGCTGGTGGAGATAGACTTTGGGGGCCTGTAGCGGGCCCCCCTTAAGCAGTTTTGCACTTGGGGGGGCACATATGGTGCCCCCAACATTTCCTTGCCCCATGTGGCAGGTACCGTGTGGTGCCTGCCACATAGTGCAGGAAAATTCAAAACCTGCATTTTTACCATTGTGGCGGTTGCTGCAGCCTGCAGCACCCACCGCAATGGTAAACATGCCCAATGCGACCGCCACTGTGACTGTCGCATTGTAATTTCAGGCGGCTGGTCCCAATTCCTGTGACGTTGGTGGACAGACTTAAGTCGGTCCGCTATCGTAATGACCCCCAATGTCATGTGATTATGGGAAAATAATTGATAAAAAGGTTTAAAGTTTTTTTTGTCATTTTAGGTTAAGGTGGATTCTTTTTTAAAGGCAAATTCCTGGTGAAAGAGATGTTTGGTTTTCTCAAAATACATGGCGAGAACCGAAAAAGTTTCAAATTAAAGAAAAGATGTTTGAAATTAAATTGGAAAGTGAACTTAGCAGTTGACAAGAATGTTAGGAGTTTTGATTAAAACACAAACTTGAATTTGAATGGAATCCCTCTACAGAGGAACAATCACAGGAGCACACTGACTGAAAAAGGTTTGCACATTCGAATGTTTGTATTAGTACTGAATTAAACTTTGTGTGCTGCCTCCATTTGTGATAAAACTAATAGCAATACTTAACTATATTAGAGTTAGTTACAGTTACAGTTGGTGAGCTACACATGAGAAATAACTCCGCTGAAACTTGGCCAGGAATCTGCACGTAAGGCGTAACACGGAGTGCCCAAAACTCTGCCAACTCTGCTGGCGGAGCAGAATTTATTGTCCATCCCTACTTAATTGTCTAAAATTCAACCTACTCCAGATACTATCATGTCTGTGCTGTATTCAAAAGGGCTTCACCCACTTTTCTATTGCATTTGTTAATGTGTATAATTAACATTTTTGCTTGCCACTAGGATATAGTTGTTGTTTTTAATAAAGACAGACGTAAATTGATGATTGTGTAATAGAAAAAAATTTTATATTCATCTTGAAGGAGTTCTTTTTCTGAGAAACCAGGCCATGCCTCTCCAGTAGTAAAAAGAAGAAAATGAACATAAAGCGCTATAATTTCAAAATGAGCCACTCTCCCTATACTTGTTTTAGAAATATACATCAAAAACATCTGCAAATCTGCAATCCTCTAACTCTCAATTTGAAAACACAGAATTCACATTGGATTCCATTGGTCTGAAAACTTCTTGCTTCCTCTGGGAATGCAAAATAGTTCTTCACCAGTGTTTTAAATTAATGCCTGTCACTCAGTCAAAATGACATTTAGCAGGTATGAATGTCATCACTTCAAAACAAATGTGTGGATTTATATTTGAAATGTTTTTCAAATGTGTTTGAACCCACTAGCATATACATTTAATTGGTTTTATGCCTATGTCTTTTCTTGCAAAAGTAAAGTATATTCTTAATTTATAAGAAAATGAATAATGCAGTGTTGGATACACTTGCAATAAATCCACAAACATTGCGGGAATGCTATTATTATAATTTTCATTTAAAATTAACAGTTACTATCTTTTCAACCACCAATCGATCTACTGCTCACTCTGTCTTTGCTACATACACATACACATGCACACGCACACACACACAAACGCACACCCACACACAGACACTTACACACCTGGCAACCAAGACTTAGCAAGTATTCAGCAACAGAGTCATCACCCTCCAGAAACACAAACTGCCCACCAATTTACAGATCAGATCACTACAGGCCACAAAGCCCATCATTACCGTTATCATCCAACACAGAAGCTAGTACTGACACCTGTATAACCGTAAATGTAAATCAATAAAGGCTAGCTAGTTTAAGGGAAGTATTAGGGAGACTCTGATACGTCAGCAGTGACAATATGTGGGAAAAACACTATTTTCCTTTGAAAGCCCTCACCCACCGACCTAGTCGGTGGCATGCTTCATCATCGGGCCCACCACAGTGGCACCGAATGTGCCCCGGGTGTGCTTCAACGCCAGGTGACTGCGGAGCTGGTATGTTGCTGAGTGTGCAGTGAAGGGGTGTGAAGGTGAGAAATTAAAATGCTATCCAGGAGGTCCCAGCACCCGAGGGTATTAGCAATATTTTAATCAACTGGGCCTCTGTTAGCAGGTTAAAAAGGCAATAGGACGTTTTAAGGGAGAGTTACAATGACCTCCAGCGTCCAGTGTGGTCTACATGTTTCAGCCAGTGCCTTTGTTATAAGCTGGCTTTCCTCAGGACCAAGAAAGGTGAAAAGTGCAAATAATAATAAACTATATTAAGTGAGTGTTGTATTTTTCTCTATGTGTCGCGCACGCTAAGGCGCTGTAACTGTTAGAGGGGGATTCCCTCAAGCTTTTTCTGTTATTTCAGTGTAAAAAGCCTCATGGGTCGCCTGGCAGAGAAAGAGACCGAGTAGTTCGGTCTGGTTCCTCCTAGGACCTATTCATCCATCCGCGGCGCCCGAAATACCTGTATAACCCACACACTCAGATACCCACCGATGATCCCCATCCTGGAAAGGAAACTCTGCAGCCCAGAACTAGTATAACCAAGTGGGAGATTACCATAACGGGTGGACTTGGTCCGCCAGCCATCGTAGCCGTGTTTGGGACCACCCGCCAGACATGCAGCAGTCCCACCAGAGTGATTAGGCGGGCGCATCCTGGGCTTTTGACATTGCGGGCGGAGCTGCTGCTGTGCACAGCATTTCTCTGCACTATGTGGCAGGGTGCATGGAAGTGATGGGGGTACCATGAGTTACCTCCAGTGCAGCGACACCCCCAGGGTGGCCCGCAACGGGCCCACACAACCAATCCCCACCAGCCTTTCCATGGCGGGATTGCCTCCATGGAAAGGTCTTTTTGGACCCACATTCTAATGTGGTGGACGGTGCCTGTTAGGCACTGCCATCATATTAGTGGCCCTGCTCTGTCCGCCAGGCAATCGGTGCGATTGCCTTTGGTGGTGAAGCATCCTAATTTGGCGGTGGGTAAATCGCTATATGATGGCAGAAGGGCCGGCCCTGCGGTGGCGGCCCTTCCACCATCATAATGACCTCCCTAGTTCTGGAACTGAAACAACCATGCCAAAAACGAAATGAATGAAAATGACTGTGCTAAGATAAATCCATCATATAGATCTTTGGCACACAGCCTGATGTCCCCACCAAGGGCAGTAGATGACACAGATTACATGGAGGGCTGCAATATCCAAAGCCAACCATGTGATACTAGGCTGAGGAAAACTGAATAACATTGTTAACATTAATATTGACTAAGTGGAATGTTGCAAGATTCGCTCCCTACTTTGCACCGGCATAGGATAAATCCTATCCCCACAAACCACATGATCCATGCTTGCTTAGACCAGGATCTTTCTTCTGAAATAATATAGCTAGTATTCCTCAGGCTGTGGAAACATATATGGGTGAGTGCTTGAGGGACACAGTTGTAAAGGGTTTTAGGGTCACAGACCACAGAAAGACTGAAGATATAAAAAGCAGAGAAAGAATGGGAGCTTAAAAACATTTTTTCGATAAGTCAATTACATTCTTGAAAAAATTGAAGATGGCTTGCCTATGGAATCTGAAGGGTCATAATGATTAAGCTGACTTTAAAGCTTCACTTAACCAGAAGTTTTGTAGGTAATTGGAATGTAAAGTTATGAGCTCAAAGTGAGATACCCATTGTAAAATTCCAACAGTCACAATGGGTATAAAAAGGGGATCTGAGCAGGTCCAAGAAAGACACTGCATGTCAAACAAATTCCAGACTTTTGAAGGCCTGGAACAATGGTTCTAAAGCACAGGCTAAGAATATACGCTCCAACCATCAGAGAAATGTAAGTGGTATTAGCTGTAATATGGAATCATATATTCGATCATAGCTCAAAAAGTGTGCTCCCTTATACATTTGAGAATTGGGCAATACCTTTGTTTCCTGGTTCTCTCCTGTAGGGCAGCCTCATAACTGGAACTTCAGATTTTTCCAGTATATCCAATATGGTTGAATGCATTCTTAATCTGTAGGTGGGCACCATAGGTGCCCCCAAGTGCACAATTCTCATGCCCCTGCACAAGGTGGGCCCACAAAGGGTCCCCAAACTACTTCTCCTCCAGCCTTTGAATGGTGGTTGAACCGCCATTGAAAGGCTGGCATCGTAATATGGCAGACGGTGCCTGCTAGGCTCCGCCACCATTCTAAGTATGCTGGCAGGGTCCGACAGCCAATCGTAACAATTGCCTGTGTCAGACCCGTGGTGGAAGGGGTTTCCGTCCGAGGGCACACTGACCGCCATCCTTATCTGGCGGGTGGTATTTGGCTGCACAATGGTGGTGAACCCACGGGGAATGAGGTGCCTCTAATATTTGAAGGAACCTACATGAAATATAAGTGACTTAAACAATCTGGAGTATGGAACCAGTAGCTGTTAGGAGCAAAAGAATAAAGAACTGCATATACAGTCTTTTCTGCCAAAAAGTAAAGAACCATTTGACTACCACGTATGATGAAATGTGAGACCTGTTGAACATAAGGAACCATACGACACACTCAAGAGAAAGGAAACAGTTGTTTGATTTTGATGACTCCTAACAAAAAACTGTCCTGATGAAGGTGTGACCAATCTACGGGCTACAACACCGAAACGCGTTGACACACTTTTCCACGCAGAATTCAAACTAACCTAGGGGATCCTAGAGATATTTTTATTGTACAATACTGGAAGTCTCCAAGTATTCATGTAAAGGTTATTGAATCGACGAATCTGTAGCAATATCAAGTGCTCTATTGAAATTAAGGGGTTATGTTGTATGTTCTTCTTTATTGATTTGTGATACACTGTATGATTACTCTTGTGGACTAAGAAAAATGTATTTTGTTTTCTACTTTTAATGTGTTATATATATGCATTGTCTTTTTTAATATGTTTTACATATGAAATTGTATTATGTTTTCTTTTTAAAAATAACTCTTTCGCATTATGAGATGTCTCTATATTGATGTATTCAGTGGATTCAAACAGAATTCTTACTGAATTTTTAACGAATATATTTTTAATAAAATAGAGTGTAAACGTTATGATCTAGTTTGTGACCAGTGATTTAGATGACATATTTAGTGCTTGTGGTGAGTGAATGTAACAAGAGTACGATAATCTGGCAGTAGTTTTTTTGTCTATAAATCTTTCCAGGGATAGCCCTTTGACTTTCGGTGAACCCACCACCGGCAGGCTGCAGATGGTGGATTCACTGCTATCATAATGACCCACTTAACGCTGAACAGATAAAGAATGTGTGTGTTTTCCAGGAAACTAGCCAAGGTTCAGACCAGCATGTAGGTGGGTTCAGTCTTATGGTGGGCTCCCTAAGTTATACCTCCCCACCTTATCCTTTTTTCAAGATGGTAGTACAAATACTGTAGCGGGAAGCCAGTGATCGTCCTTGACACTAACTATCAGGTGAAACAACTCTATTGGAATAACATTGGCTTAGCCAGTAAAGCTAACAATGAAAACCGGGCCACTTTTATTGAAAATTATGATATTACTTTTCTTCAAGAGGCTTGGGCCATGGTAGCCATTAGCCTGGATGAGTTTATTGTCCATGTGGTACTGGTCCTGGCAGTGCAATGGGAGACATACTAACGTACTTTACAGAAACCCTGGCGTGCAAAACTAGTGGAATATGCACTGATAGTCCCTCAGGGATGAGATGCACAGTCAATGGCCTAATAGATTTTAATGTAATTCTGCCTGAATTAGTTAAAGATTCTGCAATAGATTTACTTTTTGGTGACAGCAAGAAGCGTAAGCCTCTCTCAGCTGTATGAATATTTAAGCTTAAATACCAGTCATACATTGGATAACGTATGAAGGAAGCATAGAGTAGTACTTCGACTGAGACTGCAGGTTCACTGTTGTAGGTGTGAGCAGAATGTTTTTTCTAGTATCAAAAGGAAGTAAATAATGTGGTACAAAAATATATTTAAAGGTTACAAGGTAATGAAAGCAGTAAATGAGACACATTGTTGTGAGACATATAAATATAAATCCATGCATGCTTATAACACTATGGGGCTTAGTACGATGGTAGTGAACCCGCCACTGGCAGCATGCCAGTGGCAGGTTCACCGCCATCATGTGGACATTTTCCGCCCGCCAGATAAGGATGGTGGGCAGGGTGCTGGTGAACAGAAAGCCCGTCCGCCATTTGTCCAACACAGGCAATCGTTATGATTGCCTCTCGGACCCGGAAAGCATACCTAGAATGGTGGCAGTGTCTAGTAGGCAATGTCCACCACATTAGGATGATTCATCCCCGCCAGCCTTGAATGGCGGTTCAATCACCATTCAAAGGCTGGCGGAGATTGACTTTGGGGGCCCGTAGTGGGCCCCCCTTAAGCAGGGGCATTCCAGTTTTGCACTTGGGGTGCAACTATGGTGCCTCCCAACATTTCCTTGCGCCATGTGGCAGGCAACATGTGGTGCCTGCCACGTAGTGCAGGAAAATGCAAAACTTGCATTTTTACCATTGGGGCGGGTGCTGCTGCCTGAAGCACCCGCCACAATGGTAAACATGCCCAATGCAACCGCCACTGTGGCTGTCGTATTGTAATTCCATGTGCGGGATCGCTGACATATTGGCGGCCGGTCCCAATTCCTGTGATGTTGGTGCACGAACTTAAGTCTGTCCACTATCGTAATGACCCCCAATGTTCTGTAATTATGGGAAAATAATTGATAAAAAGGTTTAAAGGGTGTTTTTTGTCATTTGAGGTTAAGGTGGAATCTTTTTTAAAGGCAAATTCCTATTGAAAGATTTTTTTGGTTTTCTCAAAATACATGGCTAGAATAGAAAAGTTTCAAATTAAAGAAAAGATGTTTGAAATAAAATTTTGAAAGCTAGCTTAGCAATTGACAAGAATTTTCGTAGTTTTGATTAAAACACAAACTTGAATTTCAATGGAATCCCTATGCAGAGGAACAATCACGGGAGCACACTGACTGAAAGAGGTTTGCTCATTCCAATGTTTGTATTAGTACGGTATTAAACTTTGTGTGCTGCCTCCATATGTCATAAAACTAATAGCAATACTTAACTATATCAGAGGTAGTGGAACATAATAGCAGGGATTTTTGACATGCCTTGAAGATGACTAAACTGTAGGGGTGGGCGGAACTTGTGGACTTTCACTCCGCGGAATTCCACAGAGTTACATGAAAAGCGAACAGCCGGAAATCGTCACGTTGCGCTGCCCACGCGGATATTTAGCATCGGGAGATTATTTCATGCTGACAAATCAGCACAAATGGCACCATGCAGCGAACCAAAGGGTACTGATTTTAAAACTGGTTTTGCTACTGCTTGAGTACATTTTCTACCTGAAGTGCAGCATTCTCACCATGAATGGTCGCGACTGCTCGAAATCGCCCATGTTAGGAAATTCTTGCCGGGTGACCTTCTAGCTCCTGAAAATCACATGGGGGGGGCGAATTCTCGCTCACACTCACCAAGTTACAGTTGGTGAGCTACACATGAGAAATAACTCAGCTGAAACTTGGCCAGAAATCTGCACTGCATGCGTAACACGGAGTGCCCAAAACTCTGCCAACTCTGCTGGTGGAGCAGAATTTATCACCCTCCCCTACTTAATTGTCTAAAATTCGACCTACTCCAGATACCATCATGTCTGTGCTGTATTCAAAAGAGCTTCATACACTTTTCTATGCATTTGTTAATGTGTATAATTAACATTTTTGCATGCCACTAGGATATAGTTGTTGTTTTGAATAAAGACAAAAGTCAATTGATGTTTGTGTAATGGAGAAAAAAATTAATATTCATCTCGAAGGAGTTCTTTTTCTGAGAAACCAGACCATGCATCTCCAGTAGGAAAAAGAAGAAAATGAACATAAAGCTTTAGAATTTCAAAATGAGCCAATCTCCCTATATTTGTTTTAGAAATATGCATCAAAAACATCTGCAAATATGCAGTCCTCTAACTCTCAATTTGAAAACACAGAATTCACATTGGATTCCTTTGGTCTGAAAACTTCTTGCTTCCTCTGGGAATGCAAAATAGTTCTTCACCTGTGTTTTAAATTAATGCCTGTCACTCAGCCAAAATGACATTTAGCAGGTATGAATGTCAATCACTTTAAAACAAATGTGTGGATTTATATTTCAAATGTATTTCAAATGTGGTTGAACCCACTGACATATACATTTAATTGGTTTTATGCCTATGTCTTTTCTTGCAAAAATAAAGTATATTCCTAATTTATAAGAAAATTAATTATGAAGTGCTGGATACACTTGCAATAAATCTACAACCATTGCTGGAATTTTATGATTATAATTTTCATTTAAAATTAACAGTTACTATATTTTCAACCACCAATCGATCTACCGCTCACTCTGTCTTTACTACATACACATACACATGCACGTGCACACACAGACACCAACACACAAACACACACACCTGGCAACCAAGCCTTAACAAATGTTCAGCAACAGAGTAATTTCCCTCCAGAAACACAAACTGCCCACCAATTTACCGATCAGATCACTACAGGCCACAATGCCCATCATTACCTTTATCATCCAACAAAGAATCTAGTACTGACACCTGTACAACCCACACACTCAGATACCCACCGATGATCCCAATTCTGCAAAGGAAACTCTGTAGCTCAGAACTAGTATAACCAAGGGGTTGATTAACATGCGGGCGGACTTGGTCCGCCTGCCATAGTAGCAGTGTTTGTGGCCACACCCCAGACATGCGGTGGTCCCACAAGTGCGATTAGGCGGGCGCATCCTGGGCTTTTGACATTGTGGGCAGTGCTGCTAGCTGCAGCACCCCACGCAATGTCAAAAGTGCGTGCACAACATTTCCCTGCACTACGTGGCAGGCACCGTGCTGTGCTTGCCACTTGATGCATGGAAATGAGGGGGGTACCGTGGGTACCCCCCAGTGCAGCTACCCCCCAAGGAGTCCCACAACGAGCCCCCACAACCAATCCCCACCAGCCTTTACATGGTGGCATTGCCTTCATGGAAACGCCTTTTTGGACCCACATCCTAATGTGGTGGACGGTGCCTATTAGGCACCGCTATCTTATTAGTGGCCCTGCTCCGTCCACCAGGCAATTGATGTGATTGCCTTTGGCGGTGAAGTGGCAGACGGACTCACCGCCATCCTAATTTGGCGGTGGGTAAATAGCTATGTGATGGCAGAAGGACCGCCACCACCGGCCTGGCGGTGGCGGCACTTCCACCATCTTACTCCCCCCCCCCTAGTTCTGGAACTGAAACAACCATGCCAAAAATGAAATGAACGAAAATGACTGTGCTAAAATGAATCCATCATATAGATCTTTGGCACACAGCCTGATGTCCCCACTAAGGGCAGTAGATGACACAGATTACATGGAGGGCTGCAATATCCAAAGCCAACCATGTGATACTCGGCTGAGGAAAACCGAATAACATTTTTAACATTAATTTGGACTAGGTGGAATGTCGCAAGATTCTCTCCCTACTTTGCACCGACTATAGCAGAAATCCTATCTCCACAAACCACATGGTCCAAGCTTGCTCAGACCAGGATCTTTCTTCTGAAAAAATATAGCTAGCATTCCTCAGGCTTTGGAAACATATATTGGTGATTGCTTGAGGGACACAGTTGTAAAGAGTTCTAGGTTCACAGACCACAGTAAGACTGAAGATATAAAAAGCAGAGAAAGAATGGGAGCTTAAAAACATTTTCTCGATAAGTCAATTACATTCTTGAAAAATTGAACATGGCTTACCTTTGGAAACTGAAGGGTCATAATGATCAAGCTGACTGAAGTTATGTAGATAATTGAAAAGTGAAGTTATGAGCTCAAAACAAGATGTCACAATGGGTATGAAAAGGGGGTTCTGAGCAGGTCCAAGAAGGACACTGCATGCCAAACAAATTCCAGACTTTTGAAGGCACCAACAATCGTTCTAAATCGCATGCTAACAGTAGCTTCTTCAACCATCAGAGAAATGTTAGTGGTATTAGCTGCAATATGGAATCATATATTTGATCATAGCTCAAAAAGTGTGCTCCCCTTATACATTTGAGAATTGGGCAATACCACCATTCCCTGGTTCTCTCCTGTGGGGCAGCCTCCTAACTGGAACTTCTGATGTTTACAGAATTCCCAATATGTTTGAATGCCTTCTTAATTACATGAAAACTGTGAGTAAATGAAACGCAATTATAGCCTGGAAATATGAAGTTACTGCCACTTGGCTATTTCTATTCACTATTGGCCATTCATTTTCAAAACCGTAGGGCCACCCTGATATCAATTTAGCTTGCCCACAAATTTATAATATCCTTGTTCAGAACTATGACGCGACCCTGTGGGTTCAGGCAAATATTGACTGACTTATGGGTGATTATGACGGCGGACGGACTTAAGTCTGTCCACCATGATCCTGGGAATCGGGACCGCCAACATATGGCGGCGGTCCTGCACATGCAATTATAATACGCGGCCGCATGCATGTTTACCATTGCAGCGGGTTCTGCTGGCTGCAGCATTCGCCATCAAAGGCAAAAATGCATGTTGTTCATTTCCCTGTACTATGTGGCAGGCACCACCCGGTGCCTGCCACCTGGTGCAGGGAACTGTAGGGGGGCACCATAGGTGTCCCCCAAGTGTACAATTCTCATGGCCCTGCACAAGATGGGACCGCAAAGGGCCCCAAAGTACTTCTCCGCCAGCCTTTGAATGGCGGTTGAACCAAGATCGAAAGGCTGGCTTGAAGCAGCATCCTAATGTGGCGGACGGTGCCTGTTAGTCACCGCCACCTTTGTAGGTATGCTGGTCGGGTCCGACAGGAAAAAAGAACGCCTGGTCCAGCGAACCGGATAATAATACCGGGCACCCCAAGCGATCTTCAGTTGCTTGCGAGTGTATTTAACACAACACCTACATCAGTCCTGAGAGACACCTTGAACTTGACTCATAAGAAATCGTGTTGATCCTGAGGAGAACCCCGTAATTAGGGTGTTCGAAACGCGTAGATCTGTTGTGGTTTTTGTCAACAAAAAAAAAGTTTAGAGACACTAGATTAATATATAATTTAATTCGAACTGTTTGAAGTATTAGAACTCCAAAAAACTGTGACTCATCTAATTTCTTTAAACTTCTTGCAATACAAATAATTTCTTGTTGACATTGACCTATACCTCAGAGGTAGCCTTTGTTATATGTGTGAATGTTACTTGAGCGTTTGTAGTGTGAAAGGTATGGTATGGATGTGTTGTTTAGGAATCAGAAGACAGTTATTGCAAATTTTGTATAAATTTGTATATTCTGTATATTTGTATAGTTTGTATATGCACAAAAAAATTTCAGAAAATGAGAAAATGAAAAAGTGTTCTGACAATAAGAAATGAGTATAAAAAAATTAGTAATAAAAGAAAGAATAGACTGCTATGTTTTATTCATAGCAGATCTTTGAAAAATAAAGGAAAAAGTACTTCCAGTATTGGCAGTTGTTTTGTTTTTGTTATTTAGGAAGCAACCGACATTCCTGAGGCTACTGATCGTTTTATTTTAACCTCCCTAAGAGTTGGAAAGTGGGAGGGACACTTTAACAGGGCCTCTTTTGATAGAAATTATGGTATGCTTGCAGAATGAAGTTTATGAGTCTTATGTTTAAGGATGTGTTTTCCGGATTCAAAGCTACCATGATAGCTTACCTGCAAGTCCTGGCACCCAGCCTATTCCATTCTGGTTTAAGTCTCCACCTGCATTCTGAATTAAAAGCTGGGCAGAGGCAGATCACATGCGACATAGTTTTAGCTGTTTTGCCACACCCTCTACAAGTTAAATCTTCCGCGGTGCGTCGCCAGGAGGGTAAATCTTTCAGGAATCGCCAGTCGCCCATTCTAATGGCGATAAGGCTACGTTTTAGGTGGAGTGAATATGTACAGGCCAGATAGGAGGCGGGGGCTAGCCGTCTATAAGAGTTTACAAGAGCCCAGGCGTGACTGCGTTTCAAAAAGAGTGCTTTGTCGGTGATACTTGATCTCATTCTCACATCCCTTTTGATCCCTATTTTGAATGCTGTCTGACTAGGATTCAGGGCCCACAAATCACTTGCTGACATTTGCTGAATGGCGTCTTTAAAGAGACGGCCGTATGTTCCACCTGGATTTTTCTGGGTTATTTCTTGCCAGACTAGGGATTCTAACTTATTGGGGTCCGCTTGTCTTAGTTTATGACAGAGATTAAGATATGCCCCGATTTTGGAGGCATGGTAGTTTATCAGTCCCATCTCCAGTCTTATCTGTGCAGCAGATGCAGATTTTGGCAGCTGGAGAACCTTTTTATAAATTTTGGTTGTGTGCTAGTTCAAGGCTGTGTTCATTTTCCCCCCAAATGACTCTATGCCATACGATAGAGTAGGGCCAATTTTTGCTCTCATCACCTCCAAAAGAGGCGATAGAGTTGGGCCTGAGAGATTTTTTGCAAGCTTGCCTAGAGATACCGCAAGGGTTATTGCTTTGACTGCGATCTCGTTACGCTGCTTTCTAAAATTGTATTTAGAATCCAGGTGGACGCCTAGATATTTATACGACTGGCCTGTTACGAGGCTTATGTTGTTGAATGACCAACCACCACCTGTGTGTCGTTTCTTACCAAAAGGGACGACTTGCGTTTTTTTTAAGTTTATTAATTATATTACTTTTCTTCAAGAGACTTGGGTCAATGAAGTCATTAGCCTGGATGAGTTTATTTCCCATATGGTACTGGTCTTGTCAAGGCAAGGGGAGGCCTACTGACATACTTTACAGTAACCCTGGAGTGCAAAACTAGTGAAATAAGCACCTACAGTCCCTCAGCCAAAGCCTTTTTATGTATTTGGCCTTAATGCATGGACATCGTTTTCATTATTTTATTTTTCATTATTTTATTATAATGAGTGTTTTAGTCATAGTCTATTTCTAATATTAATAGGCTGTTAGACTGTATTTTAGGACTTGATTTTAAATGTGCTTACTTGCACACAGGGTTTAAAATTGTTGTTGACAGTAATTTTAATAATAAGCTGGGGTCTATGCAGCAGGACAGTGCCTCTACCATTTTTATAAGGTTAGCCTAGGAGGTGTACCCCATTGCCTGGACCAGAACACTAAAGCTCCCCTACATTTTATCAATACCCTTCACCTCAACAAGGCATGTGAAGCGTTGGACCCTCTATACTGCAAACGTCACCTTTGTTAGGGGGGTTTATGGATCAATTATAGATTATATTTTCATATCTAGAGTACTGATGGGATGGGTGACAAGAGGTGGAATGGAGGAAACTTTATTTAACTACCTCAACCCCCTATGACTGGGATTATTGATCCACAAGGGAGAAAGAGGCGTTAAAGGTGTGCCTATGTCATCCTTAGCTTTCAAGTCACAAGGGCTTTGGGTTGGAGGAATTCCTATTTAGAGGCACTCAAGTGAAATCTGTTCAATACCCAGCTCAACATGTTGCATATTTGTCTTTGTTCCTTAGGTGATCAGCGGGTTGTGGCCAATCAATTTGTCCAATTGAGGTTTACAATTAGTAAGCTACTTATGATGCCAATTAGATCTGCTAACCATGAGGCAAAATGGTTTGACACATCTTGTAGAAAGGCCCTGGCAGACCTACATAGGCCCAAATAAAGTTTTAATTTTTCCATGTGATGAGTCTTCCCCCAGAGTCTGCTCAATGTTACCCTTTTCTGATATTTTTATACTGTTTACACCTACAATAAGAAAGTGTGGCATTAGAAGTTCTGGCAATGCTCTGGCTTTATTGCAACAGCAAGCTCTCCCACTCTTTCTGTTAGCATCTGTTCTTTTTTCAAATGTGCCATTGCCAAAAGAAAATTGCTGTTAATTTAGCCACACGTATTTTTAGTTGTACAGGATTAATTTATTAGATGCCTACCTTGGGTCAAATCTTCATATGGGTTAGCCACATTTTCAGAATTTCACCCTTCAGGACGTTAACCCTGCTCATTTTAGAAATTTGATTTATTTATTGTGTGTATGCTATTCTTATGTTTATGATTTTTTTTATACATTCCTGCTTCATGTAGTATGTAATGTTATGATAATATTTGAGATTGTGTTGTGCTTTTATGGTTGCTTTTGCAGCTGAAATAAAGTGTTTGATAGGATACAAATATGTGATTATAATGCGGAACTCTCCCCAAGATTTCCTGAGTTTGTCTTTTTAGGCCTTTTTGAAGGACATGCATCTAAAGACCATAATTGCATTTTTGTGTTTGCATGTATGCTTTGTGGAGAGGGAAGTACTCCATGAACAATGAGCCATTTTTTTAACTTATTTGTGAGGCTAGTAGAGAAAGATTCCCCCCAAATGCAATTTCCTTTATTTTTATGTCCTCTTGTAAAGTTTAGGCCTCTGCAGGTAAACATTTAAATTATAATAAAGTTGCAGCTATCATACTTATCTGAACTACAAGCCTATGAATATAGACTACAGACTGCTGTTTACTGCTATATAAAAAAGAAGATAAGTTAAACAATTTTAATAACTGTCACCCTGAACAGGCCTACCTTCCCCCACTGAACATGATATTTCTTTGAACAGCACAATGCCTTAAGCGTTAGGACCTGGCCATAGTACTTGAAAGAAGAATTGGCAAAGTCAATCGATATTGTCCTTTGGCTTTATCAATGCTTTGTGCAGATTCTGTTCAGCATTGGCAAAACATTTTTTTAAATAATTATTGCTGATACAGAACAGATTTGGAAAAAAAATGACTCAGCACTATGATATATGAGCACACATTTGTCATATTGACACTACAGCAGCGTGATGACCTATGCACAGACATGTGCAACACCATGAATGTGCATGTAGGCGTCATGATGCTGCGCTGGCCCTTTTTTTTTTTTTATTTACAGTTCCAAGATGGCACACGCCCACCTTGGTGTTGTAAATTTAAAAAAGTGAAAAACTGCAAAAGGGCGTTATTTAGAAAGGAGTTGTCTATTGCAGCTGTGGAGATCTCCATAAAGAAAAAAAAAGGAATAGCAATAGTAAAAAGAAAAGAATGCAATAAGGATGGTTGGGGGAGGCTGTTTGTGCTTAGCTAGCAAATGATACCCAACGGTGGGAGCAATAGGGAGCAGGGCTGGCAGTAGCAGAGGGGCTGGGAGGAGGCAAGTGTAAACAGCCCAAAAGAAACAAGCAGGACAAGGGGTCGAGGTAGATATAGAAGAGTCTAACAGCAAGCATGGCAGGTGGAGATACAGTATCGTTCACTGGAGAGTAACTTTTCCTAATAAGGTTGCCTGCCAATTCGGCCGCCTGAAGTGTAGGTGAAGGGATACCTAACTTCTTTATTAGTTAAAGGTTGGATACAAACAATCCCACATGGGCCTAGCGAGAGGGCTCTTTGAAGGAGATCTTTTTAGAGGAACGCCGCAGTGGTGAGTGTGGGTGTGTGAGGAATGGTGCAAGTGTGTTAAAAATATACAGATACACAGGTGGTCGATATCAAATGGGTGTAGAGCCGCCCTGACCACATACCTTAACCTGGGTATTATTACAAGGCGTATTGAGTGTTGCCGTCTCAAACCCCTTTTTCTTTATACAACTTGCACCGTCACAACGAAACACCATTGGATCCAATAGGGACCACACAGGCATGAAACATGTCGATCTGATTAGATCATTCTCACTACTTATCAACCTTTTTATTATCACTATTTATCACTGAGAAAGGCAGAAGGGTAACACTCTCGAAACTGAAAGCTAGGTCAGGAGTACCCTACTCTGCTTTATTTTAACCATATCACACGGACCCATGAATACAATCCTCTGAGGGTACCATTACGATATTTTTAATGCACTTGCACCATTCTCCACACACCCACACTCACCAATGCAAGTTCCTCTAAAAAGATCTCCATCAAAGAGCCCTCTCGTAGGGCCTGAGGGGGACAGCATCGCCACCTCCTCGAGGAGCATACGCCCAATGATGAAGCATGACACCCTTATGGGTGTGTGAGGGCACTTCTCCAATTAGGAGGAATCCCCCTCCTTTTGCTTTGTATCCAACCTTTAAATAATAAAGACGTTAGGTATCTCTTCACCTACACTTTAGGCGGCTGAATGGGCAAGCAGCCTTATTAGAAACAGTTACCCTCCAGTGATAGGTACTTTTGACCTTGGCAGCATGGGTCCTGGAGCTCATTTCCCACCTCATATTCCTCTAGCTCCCTGCCCCCCTCTCTAGTGTAGTTGGGGGGGGATACAAAACATACAATGAAAAGGATGGTAAAGAAGGTATTCTCTAGGGAAGGACAAGTAAGACAAGCATTTGCAATGCAATAGGCCTTGCATTAGTAAAAGTTTGAGCTGTTAGCATTGCTAATAATAATGCAATGCTAATAACTCAAACATGTAGTAATTGGAGACCTTTTGCAGAGCGGGTGCCGCAATTATACCACAAGTAAAGAAATAGAAAAAAAAGTCTATTTCTTTACCTTTGGTATATTCGCGACACCCGCGATTTACTTTTAATGTTAAAAGTAAATCGCGGGTGCCACGATTATACCAAAAGTAAAGAAATAGAAAAAAATCTATATCTTTACCTTTGGTATAATCGCGACACCTGCTCTTTACTTTTAATGTTATAAGTAAAGCGTGGGTGCGGCGCCTATACCAAAAGTAA
Source organism: Lissotriton vulgaris (assembly GCF_964263255.1). Taxonomy (NCBI): domain Eukaryota; kingdom Metazoa; phylum Chordata; class Amphibia; order Caudata; family Salamandridae; genus Lissotriton; species Lissotriton vulgaris. Next base: position 617,785,084 of record NC_141698.1, read on the forward strand.
AGAAAAGGAAGTGGCGAGCGCGTCAAGCCTGTGTCTGGGCGCGCGCAAAGCTCCTTCCACGGTCTATTGGTGTCTATTACACGCTTGGTGCACGTAATAGACACCAATAGGCTGTGGGAGGAGCTATGCACACGCCTCTGGCCAATTGCGTGCAGTCTTTTACAATATGATGCACGAAAAGGCCAATGGGGAGCTGAAAAGGAAACGCACATGCACGAGTGTGTGCGATTCCTCGGTCAGCTCACATTCCCCGTTTTTCACCTCCAAAATGCCTCGCGAGCACTACATCGCAGTGCAACACTAGGCGCGAGGCCTAAAAAAGGGAAGGAAAACAATTGATTAAGATGCAAGCAATTGAGAATGACATTCAAGGCTGACCCCACACCCTCTCTAAGTGTTGGCATTGTACACAATAGGTCTTTAACACTAGATTGCTAAAAGCTGTTTGTATGCAAGAACTAAAAATCATAGAATTTGGGTAGGGGTTGGTAATGCCTTGGGCTGGAATACTGAGCCTGAATTGACCCTTGAATATTCTCGGCCTACCAAAATTGATGAAGCTAAAACAATCAATGTTCTTCTATAAAATTTTGTGTGTTTGATTAAGTTCAAAAGTCTTCAAAAGTCTTCATTTATTTTCCTCAATCTATTTATTTTGGAGTGGTGTATTAACTTTATTTTGAAATGGTTAGATCATGAACATTGAGAAAAGTTGGTAAATCACTTTGCAAAGCTCTACATATACACGTTCCTGTCACTAAGGCATAATTGACTCACCATATTTAGCTATGTAAGAACATAAAAAATGTTTGGTCTCTAATTGAGGTCATAGAGGAATATGAATCTATGTCACTACACAACCTTGACAACTACCTTGTTTGTGCTCACCTTGTAGCATACACCCTGTCTACCTTTACCATGTCCGTCTTTCTATGAGAATGAACATCATCTCAACATCTTAACATCCATAGTGCCGTTACCTCTTCTGTTTCCCATATCTTCAAAACCCTAACTCTAAACATTACTCAAACCTATACCTTTACCGCTACCCATAATCTTACCCTTGGCTATTCATTAGCTGTTCCCCTTGAATTTTAAATCATGCATTTAATTGCTAAACATTGCAATGATGTAAAAGGAAAAGATATATGACAAGGTTACAACAATGAGATAAAGAACTGGTAAAAAAACAATGGGCAGATTTAGCAAGGTGTGTAGACAGAAATATTCCATGATGGGTTTAAGACACCCAGCCTGGATTAATGTGGTTAAGTTTATTCAAGACAGCAGGAACAACCCTTTACAAGTCCTTCCTTTCCAGCAACCGGCGATATCCTCACTGTAGAAATCACCTTCCAGAACCCCACAGTAGAGCTAGCAATGGTTGCTATGATACAACATATCTCCCTTCCCCACAACAATAAAGCAAAACAGCAACAATGCATAATGCATAATAATACAATAATAAAAATACATTTTTGATTACATGTGTCACCTGTCCTCAAGGCAATGTTGTCAGACACAAAGAATAGCACATGCAAATACCCCTAATGTGATAGGCCCCACTCACAAGTCATCAATATCAGATGACTCCGAACATACATAGTCACCTTGCCACTTGGGCCTCCTCTTAACACGTTAATTATCCTTTCCTATGGCAACAAATTTTGCAGGTTCATCCTTGATTTTTAAAGCAGTGCAATTTGACAAACCTTTTGGCCACCCCGCCATCAAACTTTCTTAATCATGTGTCCCTCTCGAATTCATTGCATAATGTGATTTTACAAACATTCCACTTCTTCCCATCATCCAACTATACATTGATCCCAGACACCTTCTTTAAACACTTGGGCTCAGACCATTTGGACAAATCCACCTTCTGGGTACCCATTCTGCAACTCCTCACCCAATTACTAGCTGCAAACATGCATATCCCATTCTTCACTTTGTCATTGTGTTTCCTCACATATGTATCTTGATACTTCTTGACCCTGCATTCCAACACTCTCATGTCCACACTTTGTGTCACATCCCTAGACATCCACACTGGTGAAACCATGTTACCTGCTTGTCTTCCCTTCAAGAGCATAAAAGGAGTTTCCATTTTGACAGAATGGGGCATGCTGTGGTAGCCCCACATCTTCTTGACAACGTCTTTGCAATTCCCACCACTTCCTTCACATAACTGTGTACACTTCTTGAATACACTGTTAAATATCTCAACAAGACCATTTTCCCAAGGATGGTACACCGCCGTGGTGTGATGTGACACTCCCATTTTGACAGGCACACTTTAAACTTGTCTGCTATAATATGGAGACCATTATCTGTGATCAGGGTTTCCGGGCACCCTTCCCTGTGAAAAATTTGATCACAAAAATCTATTATGTTAGATTAGATTTTTTAATTTCTCCTGTGAATGCCACTTCTGTCCACTTGGAATAGTAATCTATCAATACAAATGTGTACTTGTTAGTCTATCCCCTGGTCGAAAAAAAGGACCACAGATGTCCATGGCCACTCTTCGCCATGGTCTATCAGGTAACTTGGTTGAGGAGATTCTTCAGATCGGGACTTGTCACCGCACATGAACTCAATGCAATCTCACACACACCTATCCACATCTCTATGCATCTCTGGCTACCAAAAGGTTTCCCTTGCCCTCCTTTTCATGCCTGATATACCATTATGTCTCTCGTGAAACAAATTGAGCAAATTAGACAGAAACCCTTCTGGTACCACCATTCTTAACAGAAAGTTCTGGCCACACGGTACCAAATTTACCAAAGGCTCTCATCAAGCAAAGATTAGATTTAGACGGTTTGGACAATGCCTCCAACAAGACCTTCATGAAATTGTCCTCTCGTACCGCTTTTTTCCACTCGACCTCAGTTATGGCACCATAACAAGATTCAGACACATTGGCCACGATGCACTAATAGCTCGTTTCATCATCTTCTTCCATGCACTGCAAGGGCAGACGAGATAAGCAATCAGCATTGATTTTGGGATTCCCGGGAACATAATTCAATACAGCCACTTGGCAATTCTGAATGTCGCTCTGCCTGCTCCCTTAGTTGTGAACAAATCTATCAGGGGTCTGTGATCAGATCTTACTTCAAAGAATGAGTTCCTCATTCATACGTTTTGAAGTAGTTAACACCCCACCAGCATGCCAGGGCCTCCCGCTCTATAACCGAATACATGGATTCCGTCCCCTTCAATGTACGTGATGCAAAGACCACAACTCGTTCTTGAACTTTTCTTTATGCATCAAGATAGCCCCTAACCCATAAACACTGGCATCCACTACAATTACACTCTGATCTTGTGGGTCAGAGGGTTTCAAGGCAACTGCTTTTACAATTTGTTCTTTGATATCATTAAAAGCAGTTTGGCATTTGTTTGACCACTCAAACTTATTTCCTTTTTTAATTAATTCTCTTAATACATGAACCTTGTCAGCAAAACATTGAACACATTTTGAGTAAAACTCGGCTAGACCAAGGAACAAAAGCAACTGTTCTTTATCGTTAGGCGATGCTGCATTTTCAATGGCATCCAACAACTAATTCTTGGGTTTCACACCCTCCCCAGAAAAGGTATTTCCTAAATATTCAAGCTGCTTGACCCCAAACTTCCATTTGCTGGCCCCTACAGTCAGTCCTGCCCTTTGTAATTTCTCTAGGGTTTTAACCAAGGCATCATCATGGTCTCCACGACTGGAGCCCCAAACCAGAACATCATCTTGAAACACTAAAACCCTTGTAATTTTTCTTAAGATATTACACATTACCCTTTGAATAACTGCGGACGCTAAACCATTTAAACTGGAATGCATCTTCAGGAGTTATAAATGACGTTAGATGTTTGGACGCAGGATGCAACCGAATCTGATGGTATGCACTAGCCATGGTCAATTAATGAAAAAAAAGAAAGCATTCGTAACTGAAGATACCATCTCATTAATGTGAGGTAATAGGTAGCAGTCAACCCAAATGTTGTGACTAGGATCTCTCAGACGTACAAACACATGTGCAAATTTCCATCCGATTTGCACGCTAAAAAGTTGGGACTGAGCCACTCAGATGATTTTATGGGTTCTATAACCTGTGCCTCACACAACATCAATTTCACTATCCGACTCTTCCATTTTGTGCTCCATGATTGCATGCACTGAATGTTTCCACCCGTCTCTTGAGTCAGACTTGTACGTGCCTGAGAATTGACCCAGTTTTTTGCATTTATAACATCTCACTTTAGTTGCAGAACACCTTTCAGAGTCAGCTGTGTGTATTGTGCTGTTGAATAATCCTTGTGGCTTTCTCCGCTTGTCGTTGCAAGCAAAAAAATGGTAGTTTGATGGTATGTATCGATTTGCGTAGTTTGAACAGAGAAATTTGGGGTGTATTCACATCCTCTACCAAGAAATGATGATTTCCTGGCAAAGTTTGCAAGGTCAAGTATTTTTTGTAAAATTGATTTGTCATTGGCGTATCATCAGGTTGAATTGGACAGTGGATGTAAACATCTCACAGCGCTTGTTTCTCCTGTTAGGATGTTTCAATTTAGGAGAAGGCCATTTGTACTTGTCTCAGCTGCTTCCATTTTTCAGCATATTATGGAGAAAGTGTTGGAGAGTGTAGAGGATACTGTAGTATATCAGGATAGCATCTTAGTTGCAGCCAAATCTAAGGTGTTACATGACAAACATCTGACGGAGGTTTTGAACAGGCTTCAGGAAAAGGGTAATAACCAAAAATGTATGTTTGGTGTTGAGTCCATTGTATATGTGGGACATGTAATTTCTGGCAAGGATTTTGATCAATATGAAGGGTTGATTGAGGCAATAGTGAAAGCTCCCTGTCCCTGTCCCATTACCAAGGATCAGGTATCTTCATTCTTGGGTGTGTGAGTTCTATATCACATTTTTTTGCAATTTCGCTGGTAAGACGGTTCACATGAGGGAATTGTTGAAGAGGAAGGTCACGTTTGCATGGAGTGGTGCATTGCAGAAATAATTTGATAGGATTAGAAAGGGACTATATACTTGTAAAATTCTCACACCTTTTGATCCTTTCAGCAAATGTATAGTTTCGGTGGATGCCAGTTTAGGTGGTTTGGGTGGCATGATCACACAAGTCAAACAAGGCAAAGAGTATAATGTGGGGTTTGCTTCAAGTGCCTTATGGCAGAGTGAAAACATCTACTCTGTCATTGAAAGAGAGTCATTGGCTTGTTGTTGGGTGGTCGAGAGGTTTAAGTGTTTTCTGTGGGGTAGGACTTTCAAATTGCTGACTGACCACAAGCCGCTCATTCCAATATTGAAAGGTCACCCAGTTTAAAATCATACCTTTAGGATCGCAAGACTAAGTTCTAAACTGAGTGTGGGAGAGAATCCAAGATGAAGCTTAACCCTGGTTCTGATTTAACTGTCAAAGAATTAGGTGGTTCTAATAGTATGGAATCTTCCAGTTCCAGGTATGTGATTGGGTTAGGATCAAACTACCTCAGAGAGTGGCTAAGGTGCATCAAAGTTTTGTACACCCACTAAAGTTGATGTCCCGTCTCGGTATGCTCTGAGGGTGAACGGGTGAAGTTGGTGCACCATATCTATAGTGTATAATGAAATGAAATGAAAGGGAGATTTATAGAGCGCAAAACATTAACCTAAGGGTGTCAAGGCGCTTGCTCATCAAAAACAGGATTAAGCTAGGTGGTTCAAAGGCACCTTAGAGGCTGAACAGCCATGTCTTCAAAGCCTTCCAAAAAGCCAACAGATGTGTTTCTAGTTTCAACCTCATTGGAAGAGAATTCCATAATTTGGTCGTGCCAACCAGAAAACTTCCTTCCGCCAGGAACATTTTTTGACCCTGGGAAGACTGGAATATAGGGTGGTAAATTCCATTTTAGGAAACCAGGCCCTATGTCATGTGTGGCCTTAAAGACAATGCATAGAGCCTTAAACTCAATTTGTCTCTTTACTGGCAGCCAATGTAGATCTTTACGCGTCCTTGATACAGATCTATATCTTGAGATGTTCAACAAGAGCCGAGCCACAGCATTTTTCACTACCTGTAGTTTAGATAGGCACTTATTCCGAAGATTGATAAAAAGCCCATTACAATAATCAGCTCTTGATAAAACAAGTGCTAAACCACTAATTTGTGTAGCTCAGCTGGGATGAATAGGAAGATCTTTCTCAGAAGCCTTAACCGGTAGAAAGAGAGGGAGGTGACCTGATTGACATGCCATTCAAATGAAAGTTTAGAGTCAAATATAACTTCCAGATTCTTCACCTTGATCACTGGTATTGTTAACGGACCCAGCTCCAAGGACCAAAGATCGGGGGACCAGAAATTGGTGTTGGCGCCAAAAAGTAAGACGTCCGTCTTACTAGAGTTAAGTTTTAAACAGTTGGTAGCTATCCAGTCACCAACCTGATGAAGGCAGGTATGAAACTGTGCCATAGTGTCAGTGGGTGAGCCTGATACTGAGACAATGATCTGTGTATCATCAGCATAAGATATAGTCGAGAAGCCCAGGGACCTGGTCAACCTCTCCAGTGGTGCAACATAAACATTAAAAAGGGTCGTGCTCAAAGACGATCCCTGTGGCACCCCGCATGGTAGTGCAAAGTTAGGTAGAATTCCCAGACACATTGCTAACAATATGAATTTGAAAGGAGTGTCCAGCGATGGTGTGTGTAGGCATTTTTTTGATCATGTTTCAATATCTGGAAGTAAGGGAAATGATTCTCTCATTGTACCTGGGGAACAGCGGTGTGAGAGACGCAAGAGTGGTAGGAAAGTTAATCCACCTAAACACTTTTGTTAAAATCTTTTTCTGTTGTTATTTCTTCTTTGTCTTTTAACATATATACTGTTCTTTCCCTGTTTATTATATTTTGTCACTAGTGTTTTTTCTTTGCTTCCATCCTGTTTGGCTTCCTGGTCTGCTTTTTCTTGCGCTCTTTTTTTGCATTGTATTTTGAAGCTTTCTTCCTTTTCTGCCTGGTCATTTCTCTTAATTTGTTTACGCTCTTACAGAAAGGACAGAAATGTTGAAGTAGATAGTATGTTAGCTTTGCTCTTACTCATTGTGATGCTGTCTTCTATGTGACAGAATTCTCATGTTTGAATGTGGAAAGTGGCTGAGGCATGCTCTCTGGAAGCTGTGGAGATTTACAGTCAATAAACATAGTGTTTTCACACCTACCTGTGTCGGTGTCCTCACTACAATTTATGTATATTTGTGAACATGACAGAGATGAAATGCCGAATGTATGAGTTAAGGTGCAGACAAGGAAAGGGAAATGGAGAAAAGAAGGGAATAGGGTTCAAATATGACTGAAGTGGGAAAATGGTATAGGGAGTACGTTCAACTGACAGGAAGGATCATTAGTTGAGATGAGAGGAGACGATGAGGAGAATCATAAACTTAGATGCATGGAAACTGAGAAAGATGTGCATGTTTTTGATATTTTATATTGTAGTAAGGAAAATAAACTAATACCAAGGTTGCTATATAGAATAGAAAGATAGGAAAGAAGACATAAAGACATAAACAGAGAAGAACAGGCAAAGGAATGGCTGATCAGAAAAAAACAGAATGTTTGTTTCTTAAAAATTGACGTGAAGATAGTTACAAGGTTTTCAGGAATTATTAGTGGAAAGGCCATTTGAAAAAGGAGTAAGCTGTGACTAGGAGCAAGAAGAGAATCTGATGCATGTCAGAACCCTTCAGATGGCCACAGGACACACAGGGTCTAATAGGGCCAACCATGGTGGTTGAGGCCTTTTACTCCCGATGTTCCGGGTCCACCCTACTATGGATCCCACTCAATAGGGCCAAGTACCCTGCCTACACTTGACAGTAATTGGTAGCTGTGCTCGAGCAGTCAAGGCTCATTTAGAGGCTGTAGACACAAGTCAGTGAACATGACTCATAACTCAAAGTGCAAACAGTACAAACAATAAATCAATGTCCAGCCAAATACTTGCTTTAATAAGACAAAGTAGTATTTTATTTTTAACTCTACACAAGCAATGAAATGTGTCATTCGATGCAACACAGTCCCCTTGGGGTCGGGCTCTAGTAGTTGTCAGGTAAATCTGTGCCTCACCCTCCTTCTCCTAAGGTGCTCAGGTTTGCATCCCATTCACTGGTGGCTGCATCAAGGAATGCAAGCAATCATACCGTATACATGAGTTCTCCCTTGTGATCCCTATGAAAACGTAGTCAAAAGTGTCTATGGTGCCAGTTTGCAGTGTGTTCCCCTGGGGCCCAACTGGGCCCAATATGGGTTGCCAAAAACTATCCTGCAAATGCAACGGCCCGATCGGTGCTCATTTGAATCCTCACACCTCGCTCAGGGAGTCCTCACAGAAGGGCTCCCACTGGATCTTGCTCCCATTAATGCTCTTCTCCTCCTCACAGGGGCCACTGGTCTTGGCAAGCAGCCAGGCGCTGGCGTTCTAGGGCAGGTAGTTTTGGTTTCTCAGGGTGATGTCCCCTCACCCAACAGGCAGACTATAAGGCCTTGGTCCGAATCCTAGTTTTGCAGAGCTTCCCCTTCTCATACTGGTGGCTTCTCACACTAGCTGCTTAGCAAATGACACAATTTTGGGGGTCTGTGTGCACTGTTCAGCATTGAAAGTTTTCTATTTTTAACCAGGGTGTGCTCTTTACAATGACAGACTGCCAACACACACACTCACTATGTGCATGCTGCTCAAACCTTTACCTTTCGTGTATTGCACTTCACGTAAGAACACATATACTCAGAACATGCTTTATCCACAACTGCACTGCACAGTAATTCATCTCATATAATGCATTCCTATCGGGCATACATACACCCCAGATGTGTACTAACCACACATGTATTGCACAGTACTGCACCATCCTTGTACTGTACACTTCCCAGGCACACATACCACCAAACACAGAGTCATCACTCCTGTGCTGTTTAACACTCCACATCTACCTGATGTAGGCCAAAAGTGAGTTAAGCAGACAACAAAAATGAAAGTGAGCCTGTAGGTCTCACTACAGTGACATAGGGAAAAAAAGTCCTGTTCACCACTACTGATCACAACTTGATATGCTTCCACCACTGCACTTGTGCTGCTTAACGCCTGGTGAAGGCAGTAGCCTTTGGCCATTATGAGGGTAGCACTTTGAGTTCTCCTACCGATCCAACAAGACTAAAATCCTTGAGACAGGCCTTTGCCATGGCACACACAGTCAGGATACTTCAGATTATTTATCACAACATTGGAGTCCAGCTGGAGACAGGATCATCCAGAAATTAAACAATACATGTGTTTTTCTCATAGATCTGGAAAAGATTTCTTTTTAGAATCCAGATCATTAAGTAGGGGGGCAGACTGAAATCAGGGCCAATGCTCTCTCATATCATTTATTTGTTTCCCTAGTGCTGGATATTGGCTTAAATAATAGGGATAGACCAAGATGGATCTGGATAGTTGTTGCTCTCCAATCCCCAATGGGTAGCTGAAACAAAACAGTTTAGTTTTTAGTTCTTTACCATCAACCAGAACACAGCCTCATTATTTTCAATTTGAGAGGCTTTTAAAGCAACTTTAAGGGAGAGTTATAGCATTTAAGGCAAGTCAAAGTAAAGCACGCTCTCAGCAGATAGAGACCCGGCTTACAATGCCATTGGAGCTAGGTAGCGAAATGCAGGGATCGAGTCTGAGGTTGGCCTAGTAGCAACTGCAAAACAACATTTCAGAGAGGTTTTCATTTTAGAATAAATCAATAATTCTAATTGTGATCAACAAAAAATATATCAAGAAAATCAGCACATTGGCATAGGGAGCAAGATGGCATCTTTGTAGCACTCCCGTCGCTACCAATCATCTTCTTACCTCGCCAGCCCTATGGCGGACTGCAACACTGCAACTACGCGAGGCCCAATGAGAGCCCAGTGAGATGCTGGAGAGCCGTGTAAAATATGCCGGGCTCTTATGGGCCGGGATGCCCGCCACCCCTTCCAACACCAATCCCAATGGGAGGAGACAGACACAGTTTTGAACTTTTGGAAGGCAGGGGGGCCTCACGACCCCCCCGGCCGTATTTATTAAAATATGAAACAAAATTTAAAACTTTAAATTAAAACGTTTCATGTATCATGTACAAATTCAACTTCAATTACATTTGATGAAGACAGGTATTCAGGCTAACCTTAACAAATCTCTAATACAAAGATTTCCTAGCCGAGTCTAACATCATGACAAATGCATTACATTCGAATTTGTACATCCTAACATTAAGGGCCAACGGCAAGGTCTTAACCGGTGTCAGATCCCTATCACCAAATTCCCGCCCTCACGTGTGAGTGGCGCATGCGCAGAGGACTTTACCCTCGCAGCCAACTGTAACTTCCCTTGTCGTGGGGGCCCCCTTTCACTCGACGCCATCTTAAGGTCGTCCGAGTTCCCGTGCGAGGTATCCGTAAGAAGGACAGCGTGGACTCCCCCCCTTTCCCCGCACTCTTTTCTGCCGGAGCGGATATCTGGCCCCCAGGAAATTCTGGGGAGGGGCATATAGCCGTCTCCCCCTGGGAGGGGCCTATCGCCGTCCCCCCCTGGGCGACCCATCCGTAATGGGTGCCGCCCCCGTGGTAGGGGCCAATAGCCGCCTCCCCCCGGGCGCTCCCATCCATAGTGGGTGCCCCCCCCCCTAGGGACCTTGAAATCACTGCTCACCGATCATGACCTTACCGCCCGACCGAAGACTAAATAAATACGACAATTAGTTACCTACTATGGGAAAGAAAAACTATGCTTACTCTTGTAAACAACTTGATAAATCCACTGACTTCAACATTGCTACAAAGGAAAAAAGGTCCTAAAGCACAGAACAATCTTTATTGCATCCATTACTTAACATTTCTACGAAGGAGAAAAAGGCCTATAAGCAAGTATTCAATTACATGCATACTTTTGTCATTAATTCACAATGAAAGCAACGATTCCAATAAACATGTTTTATTACAATCAAATAGCAACATACGACTTTATTCATTTCAAATATTTTGCAACAGGGGCTAGTGGGTGGGTCAAAAAACTGCAGCTTGTTCCCTTGAGGGCTCACGAGCGACGAGTGGTGCAGCCTTCAGAGCGCAGGAACAAGAGTACGCTTCCTTGGATTCCTGCGCCTTTTATCCAGCAGCGGGAAGGCGAGGCCGCGCCCCCATCACGCCCATTGGTACACGGACTTCCAGGCGGGTGTTTAGGACAACCCTTTTTGGGCGGTAGGGGCGTGCTCCGGCCACGCCGCTATGGGCATACCGGCCGGGACACGCCCCCCGCCCGACGGTTTCCCGGGGGATCGAGGCACCCATCCATACGTTGGGGGTGATCGAGTGGTCTCCCCTTTCCATATGGGCCGGGATGCCCGCCACCCCTTCCAACACCAATCCCAATGGGAGGAGACAGACACAGTTTTGAACTTTTGGAAGGCAGGGGGGCCTCACGACCCCCCCTGCCGTATTTATTAACATATGAAACAAAATTTAAAACTTTAAATTAAAACGTTTCATGTATCATGTACAAATTCAACTTCAATTACATTTGATGAAGACAGGTATTCAGGCTAACCTTAACAAATCTCTAATACACAGATTTCCTAGCCGAGTCTAACATCATGACAAATGCATTACATTCGAATTTGTACATCCTAACATTAAGGGCCAACGGCAAGGTCTTAACCGGTGTCAGATCCCTATCACCAAATTCCCGCCCTCACGTGTGAGTGGCGCATGCGCAGAGGACTTTACCCTCGCAGCCAACTATAACTTCCCTTGTCGTGGGGGACCCCTTTCACTCGACGCCATCTTAAGGTCGTCCGAGTTCCCGTGCGAGGTATCCGTAAGTAGGACAGCGTGGACTCCCCCCCTTTCCCCGCACTCTCTTCCACCGGAGCGGATATCCGGCCCCCAGGAAATTCTGGGGAGGGGCATATAGCCGTCTTCCCCTGGGAGGGGCCTATGGCCGTCTCCCCCTGGGCGATCCATCCGTAATGGGTGCCGCACCCCCGTGGGAGGGGCCAATGGCCGCCTCCCCCTGGGCGCTCCCATCCATAGTGGGTGGCGCCCCCCCTAGGGACCTTGAAATCACTGCTCACCGATCATGACCTTACCGCCACTGGCCAGATAGTTGACCGACTATCTGGCCCCCCCACACCTCCTATAGGTCATGTCTCCTCAAACCCACTAGCCAAGCTATCATATCTCCTATCAGTAAGTCATTACCCACCCTGGACAGGTGTACCCCATCCTCAGAATAACAGTGATCGCCCCAGATGCACCCATGAGATATGCTTTGGAGATGAGCAGAGCGAAACAATTTCTCCATTTTATTGTTGACCCTCTTTACCGAATGGTTCAACGCTGTCGTGGACAAACCACCCCGCCATACCCTCCTGGGAATCATGTGAGACCAGGCAATCGTACATCCCGGGAGCCTTTTTGCTAACCAGCTAACTACAGAAAGTATGTGCTCAACTAAAGCTTGTCTGCCCAGTCTTACCAAGTCATTGCCCCCAATGTGCACTATGACTACAGATGGCGGTGACCTGTGCCGCCCTAATAATTCCTCCACAAAACTTTGCAGTCGGTCAATACAGAGGCCGCCCTTCCCATGGAAGGACACCCTGAACCCATATTCCTCAGATGTGTGGATCGCATCACCTGTCTTGAATATGTCCCCGGCACGCCTCACGTATGAGTGGCCCACGACCCAGACCACCCGTCTTCCATTCCGTAATCCTGATGCGGTGGTTAGCTGATACTGGGCCGGTCCCAATTTCCGCCCTGCGTCACAGGCTTGTGAAACTGTAATCCTAACAAAAGACAACAAGCGTGAGTGCACTTCATCAGTAATTTACAACATGTGCAGTCGCACGTACCTCTTGAAACAATTCGAAGACCAACGGCTTAACTGCTTCACCTCGTCTGCCTGCAGACCTAGAGCCGTAGCTTCTGTAGCGGCCCCTATCTTGAATGAATGAGTCCCAAAATCACTCGGGTTCAAGCCCGCTGCTGCTATCATAATTGCCAGCACCCTCTGAAACTGAAACCTCGTCAACGGGGTGCTGTCCGTATGTCGCAGCAAGGCCCTTCCCACGTTGTCAACCTTTGTTTTAGGTAGGCCTCAACATGCCTCACTGGACAACCGGGACTACCTGGAGCGCGCTGCAACATAACACTATTCCCCTAGGCCTCTTGGTCCGTCTTAGACCTGGCTATCGATATCAGCAGAGAATCCCCCCTTACTTGGATGTGATCCCTGCGCAGACCTCCTTCCGTATCTCTCTTATTTGCCGCCACTAATTCGCTCACCGCAGGGCCCCATAGAACACCAATGCGAACGCTGCCCGAAATAGTATTACCTCGCTAGGCGAGGAGCATGTCTCTTCTAGTTTAGCCAGCAAGGTGGTCAACTTATCAAATCCAATTGGGTGCCTGTTATCCTTTCTGCACCCTTCTAAGCGCCGCCAGCCGCGCAGAGCCTTCCTGACTAGAAAGGAGTCCGTCGGGTCCCTGATCCTATGGAGCTGTGCCATAAATGATATGGCGGCCTTATACCGATTTGTGGTTGCTGCCGACCGGCCTTCTCCATGAAGTGCCACTAAAAATTGGACAAAGGACTCCTCCTGCCCCTATCTATGCTCCCCTGCTGGACCCAAAAAGGTGCAGTACGAGCGGAACGCCCCTTCACAAGCTTTCCTTGTCCTGGGCGCTAAACTGGCTGCCACAAGGTTTTGTAGTCTGGGGCACCGATTTGCCATAGTGCTTCTGGAAATGGTGCCGCCACTAGCTCCGCTGATGGTAAACAATCCCTGAAAGCCTGCATTTTGAAACGAGAGAGCGCATCAGCTGCATTATTCAGTACCCCCGGCACATGTTTTGCCCTGAACTGTACGTTTAATCTCAAGCATCGTAACACAATTTCTTTCAACAATCGCAATATCCATTTGCAGCGTGCTGCCTGCTGATTAATGCACTCAACCACGGTCATGTTATCGACCCAAAATACCACCGAGCGGTCTCTGAAATCCTCTGGCCATGCCGACAGAGCCACCCAGATGGGGAAGAGTTCTAGAAAGCCAATGTTACTCGTCAAGCCGTTTGTTTGCCACCATGCCGGCCATTTTTGTGCCTTTTTGTGCGACCAGCGGTTTCCGAGGATTGCACCAAACCCCACGCTGCCCGCCGAGTCGGTCCATAAGCCGAGTTCCGCCGATGAGGCTGGGGGTTTGTTCCAGACCACTCGGCCGTTGAAGTCCGCCCGGAATGCCAGCCAAATGAGCATGTCCTGGCGAACCACTGCCGACAGTCTCGTGCGGTGGTGCCCTTCCCTGAGGCCTACCATGGATTGGGCAATGGATCGAGAGAAAGGGTGAGCCATCGGTATCACCCTTAATGCAAAGTTAAGCTGACCCACTGTCTGCTGTAATTGGTGCAATGTCACTTTCTCGGTCCGGAGACACTGCAACAAGGAAGCCCTGAATTTGGCGATCTTCTCCGCCGGCAGGCGGAACCACCCCTCCACGGAGTCTAGTTCTATGCCCAAAAACTCCAGGGAGGTAGTCGGCCCCACTGTCTTACCTGGCGCCAATGGAACCCCGAATTCCCGCATGAGCATGCAGAAGTCCTGCAATGCCAGTGCACAGTCCCGAGTGCCCGCTGGGCCGAGAAAGAGGAAATCATCAAGATAATGCATCACATGTTGGTGCCCTGTGGCCTTTGCGAACACCCACTCCAGAAATGAGCTAAACATTTCAAAATAGGCACACAAAATTGAACAACCCATTGGCATGCACATATCCATGTAGTATTTCCCCTGAAACGTAAAACCCAACAAGCGCTGATCTTGGGGATGCACCGGAAGCAACCTGAATGCAGATTCAATGTCTGACTTTGCTAACAATGCACCGGGGCCTAAGCGATTCAACAGCACCACTGCGTCATCGAAAGATGCATACTTTACACTGCAAATCTCCGGGTCGATCGCCTCATTGACAGAAGCCCCCTTTGGTGCAGACAAATTATGAATGAGCCTGTACTCCCCCGGGTCCCTTTTTGGCACCACCCCTAATGGGGAGCATACAAAATCAGCCGTTGGTGGGTCACAAAAAGGCCCTGCCACTCGCCCCAAGCTAACCTCCTTGGCAATCTTTTTGGCGGCAACCGCCGGGTTGTGCTGAACGGACAGTTGGTTCTTACAAGAGGCGTTCCCTCGAAAATTACCC
This sequence comes from Lissotriton vulgaris, assembly GCF_964263255.1. Taxonomy (NCBI): domain Eukaryota; kingdom Metazoa; phylum Chordata; class Amphibia; order Caudata; family Salamandridae; genus Lissotriton; species Lissotriton vulgaris. Next base: position 617,800,369 of record NC_141698.1, read on the forward strand.
GCCGGGATCCTGAAGCCATATGAGAAGCCATCTCGCAGAATCCCGGCGGACGCATGATCAGAGTATCTGTTCAGCCAAGGGGTCAAAGCCAAGATATGTACGGGCGAAGATGTGGACTTCCGGGGCACCGTATCAATCCTGCTTGGTACCCCCTTTGCCTCCTGTGCCATTGGCCCTGGACCAGCAGCTAGTTTCAGGGTGTGAGGTGTTACCACAACCGGAGCATGCGTGCCTGAACCTACACTTTCCTTGCGGCCTGCTACACGTTCCCTTATTGAAACCCCAACACACCCCTCGCTTATTTCCGTTCCCGCCCGATCTAGGCTGAGACTCCCCCCCGTAGTTCTGATGAAAGGGCTGTGACTGCCTCTGTGGAAATGCCCTGGAGCCATTCGTGCTTGACCCCGAACCCCCGCTGATCCTGGCAAGAGCTGCACATGCCATGATACCGTATCCAAACAATCCCAAGTCAATGCTTCGTTAAACTCTTTCGCTTTTCTAAAAGCCACGTCATACCCTTTCCACTCCTCACCTCCATACTTCTCATGGAAGTTCGTGATCCTGCTCTGATAACAAGCCAAGTCACTCAACAGTTCTGGTGTACGTTCAGCGATAATTGCCACAAAGATAGAAAAGGCCCTGATCCAGTTCATCATCGACTCCTCGACCCTGAATTCCGCCATTTTTACCCGCCATACACTGGGGTGCCTTAAATCTTTCTGGGTCTTGGCATATTCTAACTCTCGATGATCAGTCAACAGTGAAAACATATTCATGTATTTGTTGGCCCACACCATCTCTTTAGTAACCATGGGAACATGTTGCGCCAAGCTTTCCCGCCTTGAGGGTACTGCGCCCTCCCCCATCATCGGTAGCAATCTCTTACCGGCTCCCGCCGCACTTCCAGCCGTGTTCGTCGCCTTATCCTGGTTATCTGCCGGGACCACCTTCGCCACCTGTGGGGAAATAGAAGGCACGTTCGCTGCCCCAGCATCCCTTGTCTGCCGTAACTGTTCAATAATCAGTCTAGCTTCCTCTGCCGGGTCTTCCACAGCCGCGGATCCCCCCGCTCCCTTTTTCAACCAGGGTAACACAGCCGCTAACTGAAGCGCTAATTCAGGAGGCATTGGATCGTCCTCCAGTGGTGTGATAACCACGGGGATTTGCAAACCCCCATCCGGTGTGGGTACTGGGCTAGCCGCTGGTGCTACTGGGATCGGTGGTACCTCCATCGGGACTGGGGCCTCGCTAGGACCCACTTTCACCCTCCTCTTTTTCCCCTTATCCCCCCCCTGGGGTAACATTTGGCAAAGCCGACCCCATGACTCTCTTAGGTCGCCCTGAGGGGCCAGCTTGAGCCTCAACTTGTTTCCTGAGGGCCGCTAAGCCGCGACCAAGCTGGTCTACTTTACCGAACTTTCGGTCCATCGCCGAAACCTGGTTCACCAATGTACGCAGCATACGTTCCATCTCGGAGCTCTTTCCAGACTTCTTACCAGGCAGGTCCGCGTTCGACGTTAGCTCAGCCTGTCTTCCCGAAGTGACTCGAACTCCAGCTACGCCTTGATGACTGAAACAGAAAAACAACAATTACAAGTTCGAAAAACTGCAGCTTGTTCCCTTGAGGGCTCACGAGCGACGAGTGGTGCAGCCTTCAGAGCACAGGAACAAGAGGACGCTTCCTTGGATTCCCGCGCCTTTTATCCAGCAGCGGGAAGGCAGGGCAGCGCCCCCATCACGCCCATCGGTACACGGACTTCCGGCGGGTGTTTAGGACAACCCTTTTTGGGCGGTAGGGGCATACCGGCCAGGACACGCCCCCCGCCCGCTACGGTTTCCCGGGGGATCGGGGCACCCATCCATACGTTCGGGGTGACCGAGTGGTCTCCCCTTTCCAATAGTTGCCGAATTTTAAAGCACAGCGCCGGCAGAAAGTGCATTGTTTACCTAATATCCACGGTTTCTCTGAAATCGAGCTGAAAACTGTTTTGCTGGAAGCCCTAGCTTGTCGAGGAGACTCTATCGACCAGATAGTGGGAAGAGGGGCAAAACCACTCAAACCGAAACCTTCAGCTGCAGCGGCAGCAACCGCAGCTTCACTACCATCCTGTGCTTCCAGGACGGCTGCGCCGGCCACAGCACAGACAGGAACTCTAGAGAACCAAGCTCTAAAGGGAGAGGCAAAAAAAGGAGAAAAACCGACCGGCATGGGGAAGAAAGCAGTGCAATAACCTGCCTGGGGAGCAATGTTACAGCGCCCGTTGAAGGGCAGCCTTCAATATCCAAATTGTTCTCTCACATGGGAAGCAAGGGTCAAAAAGCCTAGATGTCATGTCAGCGGCTTCTTTGTCAGCTTCATCGGCCTAATCAGCCCTGGTCCCTGCTGAGACTGTATTTGCAGGACTGCGCACCTCAAAGCAGAAAGAACTAAGTGGAGACTCTGTGGAGTATAATACCAGTAATACACTGGTTTGGCTCAGGTTTTAGTGAGACCTGTGTGACTTGCGGTGTGACGTGCCCTGTAGCATGCTCCCTCCCACTCTTTAGTGCTGAGATCTCGGCCGAGATCCCTCTTCCAGCGTACACGACCATAGTGATATGTATGCGTGTATCGTGAGAGAATAATTTTGTATAGAACCAAGATCAGTTTCTTGTCTGAGGGCCGAGTAATAAGCCATCTCTCGCGCATGAGGCTTTACAACCGTATGCTGCGCCCAGTGTGGCAGCAGCAGGTAATGTAACCTTTCCGATTCTGGAAGGCCGTAGTCCGCTCGTATTTGCGTTAAGGTGATAAAGCATCAAAAAGTTGACCCAAGGCACAGACTCCTGCAGATCTCCACAGGGGAAAGGATATCTCTTCCGCACCGGGGGTAAAGTCGGGTTGTCGAGGAGTGGTGTGAGAGGTGAGGGGAAGGTCGTCAGGTCGTGTCTCCTGCAAGTCTGGTTCCATGTGGATAATATAGTATGTGTGACTTGTGAAGCGTAGAGGTTGGGAGGTCTCTGGGGCTTCTTAAGGAAGGGGATCTTCATAAGAGAAGTGCCAGCTACGGCACTGTCCCGGAAGAGCCAATGCTTCTCTGATTCAGTGCGGCTCCACTTAACCAGATACCAAAGTTGTGCAGCTTTATAGTAGAGCGTAATATCCAGGACCCCGAGGCCATCATCATCAGGAGGTAATGTGTAGACAACTCTATCCAGTATCGGTTTACGACCCTGCCAAATGAAGTAAGAGAGTTCTGGTTGTACACAGCTCAGCCAACAATTGGGAGGCTACAGAGATTGGGCTCGATTCACAGAACTAACTTAAGACAAAATCCTAAACTTACTACTTTTGGTATTCACAGAAGTTAGGATTTTGTCTTAAGTTTGTCTTAAGAAAGACTTAGGACAGACTTAAGTTGGGATTTTGTCTTAAGTTTGTCTTAAGCCTGTCTTAAGACAAACTTAAGATAAAATCCTAACTTTTATGAATACCAAAAGTAGTAAGTTTAGGATTTTGTCTTAAGTTAGTTCTGTGAATCGGGCCCGGAGTGTCTGGAATAAATAAAGAATTTTAGGGAGTATTGTCATTTTAATGGCCGCGATACGTCCCAGCCAAGAGATCGGGTACTGCTTCCAGCACTGTAAATCTGAGCGGATTTGGTCATGTAGTTTGGTGTAATTGACGGTCGTCGTAATCTGTAGCATAGGGGCTAAATGAATTTTCAAGTACGAGACCGACCCGTCAGACCATTGTATAGGGTGGCGGCTCTGAAGAGATGCAAAGTCTGTGGCGAAAGTAAAAGAATCAAGGCAGTGGATTTCGTTATATTAACTTTAAACCCGGAGGCACCTGTGAAAGAGTCCAGCTCCCCCAGGAAGGCACCAAGGGCAGTCACCGGGTCTGATAAAGTGACAAGAACATTGTCTGCATACAAACCTATAGTGTGTATGTCGCTCCCAAAGGGAATACCTGTGTTTTGTGCGTGGTCTTAGACCCTCTGTGCCATTGGTTCCATATATAGGGCAAAGTTCTGGGGCGACAGCGGGCACCCCTGCCGGGTGCCCTTACTGATAAGGAATGGAGTGGAGGTGTGTCCATTAACATTACCAAAGCTATCGGAGAACGATAGCAGTTGAGGATACGTGTCCTCATCTTTGTGCCCAGGCCGCTGTTTATTAGTACTTGTTCAAGATATGGCCAATTTACATGGACGAATGCCTTTTTGGCATCGATGGTAAGAAGCATATAATCCCCTGGGATGCGCGATGCCTTCTCTATGAGGTGCAGCACCCTCTTAGTGTTTTTGCTGGTCTGCCACTGGGGAATGAACCCAGCCAGATCCAGGTCTAATCGCCCTGGCATATAGGGTGATAATCGGGCCGCCAGATCCCAGTGTTCAGCTCCAGGTCGATATTTAGTACGGAAATAGGCCTATTGGCCTCACAGCTGGTCTTGTCCTTCCCTGATTTAGGGGTGACTATGATTGCGGCCTCCAGCATTGATGAGGGTATCGCTCCTGATGTCGCAAAGGATTTAAAAAGCCTAGTAAGTAAGGGGACTAGCGTAGAGCAGAACTGTTTATGAAAGGCTGCTATGTAGCCATCAGGACCAGGGGATTTAGCTAGTTTAGAGCATCATATGGCCGCTATGACTTCCTCTGGATGTATCTCCCTTTCTATGTGTTCGGCAGGGGTCAGTGTAGGGAGATGGGCCTGCGTCAAGTATGCATCAATGTCCTCCGCCGCCAAATGCTGCTCATCATATAGCCCAGCGTAAAAGTGTCAGAAAGTCTTGGCGATGGCCGTATCCTCTGTAAGCAGTGACCCGTCATGATCCTTAATCACCTGCACTCCCTGGCGCTGTCTAAGCTTGTGTGCTAGCAGTCGCCCGCATTTGTCCCCCCCCTCAAAAGGAATGATGCAGTCGTAGCGCTGCGTATTCTGCTTTGTCGCGGTCAATGACGGCCAATTGTGCCCGTTCTATGGTCAATTGGCGCCAAATTCGAGGGGCCCCAATGTATTGATGCATGTGTTCCAATTTGCATACTTTTTGAGTAAGTTCCTCTCTCTTACGCTTATGCTCCGTGTTGTCTGCGGATGGGATGGCAATTATTTTGCCCCTAATAACCGCTTTCAGGGCTTCCCACCGTGTGGACATCTGTGTGTCTGGGTTGTCGTTATGAGCTAAGTAGTCTTCAAGTGTGAGTTGTATTTGGTCAACTATGTCCTCACACTGAAGGAGAGCGTCCCATAGGCGCCAGCGCCTGAAAGGTGGTTGGGACGGGGGCAGTGTCAGGGTAGCTATTACTGGTGCATGATCTGACAGCGCTGCCTTTGCAAATTCTATTGCTGTTGTGGTGTCGTAAAGCGCTCTAGAGCCTAATAAATAATCAAGTCGGGCATAGGTTTTGTGAGCGTGAGAATAATAAGAGTATTCCCTAAGTTGGGGGTGTTGGCTTCTCCAAAGATTCACGAGGCCCTGATCGTCCAGCCTGGCAAGCCCGGCATGGGAGAGAGTGCCAACCTGACCTGTGCGCTCCTCTGACCTATCCAGATTGTTGTCGAAGACAAGGTTATGGTCGCCCCCCCAGTAAAAGCTTACATTCAGACATGGCCGTGGCTTCGCCGAGGGCACCCTGCAAGAAATGTTCCTGACCTTCATTGGGTGCATATATAGACCCTATGACTAGCGTATGATCACCCACCGCGAATTGACAAGTGAGTAGCCTGCCCTTGATTTCAGCCTTCTTTTGTAACACCTTCCCGCTAAATGACCGGAAAACCAAAATTATCACCCCTGCTGTCTTGGAGGGTCCGGAGGAGAAGAGTTGAGTGTGGAAAGCCCGGAACTTAAGCCGATGATGATCTTTGGGGAGCCGGTGTGTCTCTTATAAGAGGCAGATGTCAGCGCCGGTACTTTCTAAGTATGATAGGATAGCTCGGCGCTTGATTGGATTGTTGAGCCCCCTCACATTTAGCGTGAGGCCTTTAAGAGTATTAGGCGGCATCTAAAACTCAGGCCTGGGACAGGAGCGCAGCAAGCGGAGGAGAGAACTGAACATAATGTCTGGTGGGCACCGTACATAGACGCCCGATGCATCTACAGTGGTATCGCAAGCCACGGGGGGCTGTGAACAGGGATCCCAGGGAAGGAGGAAAACAGGGAGAGGGAAATAAGTCCTGCAAAAGCACAGTCCAGTAGATGCCCAAGACAGTCTGTGGTGTAAACTGTAGCTTGTCTCTTATGAAGGGAGGGAACTGAGTGTAGCGACCAGAAGGCCACAATCAAGCTGGCATTGCAAAGCCCAGGAGGCTATGGACAGGGAACCCCAAGCAAAAGGAAAGAAAAGAGAAAGAAGGAATTCCTTAAAAACATGGCACAACCGGTGCCTAAATGGGTCTGTAGTCCGGAATGCAGTCCGTCTTCCATGGAAGACCAAAAGTGAATGTTAAGAAGGGTAATGGCGTGGCTGGGGAAGACTCCCAGCCTCCACCACCAACCTAGTGGAATGTAGCCTACAGGGCAGCAAACAAGTGGCCCAAGTGCCGCTCACGAGGCCTGCGACTTGGTGAGTACTCCGGGCACGGCGTCCAATGTGGCTTGTTGCTCTTTCCCGATGACTTCAGGGTCCGGCCGATTGGGACGGCATCCTCTCCTCTGTCGCCTCTATTTAGGCTGAGACTTTCCAGCTCCTCCTTCCGGCGTATCGCTACCGTCACTATCGTCCATGATGTCTATGCCTAACAGCTGGCTTGCCTCCGACAAGGAGCGAAGTTGGTAATGTTTGCTGCCATGGTGGACGATGAGGCAAAATGGGTGACCCCAAGAATATGCAATGCTGCGCTGGCAGAGGGCCAAAGTGATGGGCCGGAATGTCTTGCATTTCTGGAGTGTAAGTGCGGACAGGTACTGATAAAGAAGAGGATTCTGGTCCCTAAACGTGATCGGGTGCAACGCTCTGGTTCTCTGAAGGATCTCCTCCTTGGTGCGATGTCGCCAGCCTCAGCACCGGAGTTGATGCCTCTATTTCGAATGTTATAGGGCATGTAGGTGTTCTCGAAGTCATCAAGGTGTGACTGTAGATCTACCTGCTGGTCATGGATGCAGATGACCTCTTGATGCAGGGAAGCTACCTCCGAAGCTCTATTGTCACTCTTATCCTCCAATGCTGTAACACACTCCCCGATGCTGTCTATGTCCTTGCAGACATCCTGTATCTTTGCAGTGAGATCCCACTTGAGAGTGTGGTGGTTATCGCGTAGGGCGGAGAAGAGGGACTCCATAAAAGTAAAGAGTCGGCTGCAGTTCCGATCTGGGCTCGGGCGAAAAGCTCCTTAAGGGTTTTGTATCTTTTTTCCCCGAGTGGTTGACATGCTCCTGCCTTACGGGGCTGAAGTCACTGTGAGAGGCCTGCACCTTCGGCGCTGATCCGGAAGCCCTCTGAGTGTGTAACTGTTGTAGAGCATTTTCGAACCCTAGTGTGAAGTTCCCAATTCATGCTACGAGTAAATCTAGACAAAGGTCTACATGCAGTGTGCACTGTTCCTGGAGAATCAAATTCTCATTAATTAACTCTTAATCTTACAGTCTCAATGAAAAAATCAACTAATATTTTATGCTTTCAAATTCTTGTTTAGTGATGGAAAAAACATAATTTCATTGATTTCACAGTTCAATTTTTTATGCATTACCATATATTTTCTTTGCAATCAAGAAATATATACAGGTGTCATTGTACATTCGATTTCATGTCATGATACTTTAAACAAAGAAATTACTCCTGTACATAATCCGTAACTTGCTGTACATCACATCTTATATCATTTTTAAACACCAAATCAATTTTAAAGAAGCGCCGCCCAATGCATTTCGGGAACCGACGTTCCCTTCTTCAGGGGTAAAATCCATACAAATACAGATAAATGAAATGACCAACTTTCCTGGATGTGCAAAAAAATACATACAAATACATAGTAGATAGACACTGGGGGTTTATGGTCCTCTATGGTGTACATGTTCACTTAAAATGTAAAAAACCTGTAGGGATATCAATCTATATTCCACACATTTCTGACCTCCATGCTATTATTGTTATGTACTGAATCTAAATTGCGAAACTACACTCCTAACTGAGACAATTAACTGAATTGGTTGTGACATGGGCTGAAATTATTAAAATTCTATCGTAGTTATTAAAGTGGTCAGTTATTCTAGATAACCTGGTAGTTGTTATTCCGAAGTTGAATCTCTGTAAATCGACTACATAATCTATTTACCACAAAGCGATCTGAGAGATTATAATCTTGATCCTTAATGAAATTGCTCTTACCGTCTGCTAGTATTATTTAGAAACTGTGTTACTTAGGTCCCAATCTAGCACTGACCTGTGATGATCTGAGGTCTCACCCACTTTGAATGTGCAGTACAATGTTATACAGTGGAAGATTCTACAGCAAATAAACATATTAAAAACACATTCTGTAAGCTTCGCCTGACCAGACCTAAACAGTTTTATATAAAAATTACTCTCTACGTGTCAAGTAGGTAAATGTATCCATATAACTATAGGTTGTACAAAAAAATAAAAGATTCATCTTGTTTATTTGATAAGTTTTCTGTAAATGTCCTGATTGTGTCTGAAATAAACACAAGTGCCCCGTTGGAGTATGCTGTATTGAGATTATATATGGTAGAATGCCTATGTCTACTGTCCTTGTGGTTCTGATACACATACCTTAAAGGTTTTGTTGATAAATACGAGCGTCTCTGGTTATATGGTTATATGGTTGATACAAGTATCAATAGCTGTTCATATCTGAAATGAACAAGAAGATATAATATAGTATACTCTCCTATCACACTTTCAATTGCCGCTAGTGTTCCGCTACCTACTAAAGATTAAATATAACAGACTTACCAAAGTTCGGTGTGCTAGCGAGTTCTACGTCTCTGCCGTGATTCTCCCCAAAGGAACCGCGGAGGGTTACCATACAACTTTTAAAGAGTTCCTGCGCTAGTTCGTATACGGAGTCGTGTTCAAGCTTCTGGGACTTGTGGGCCTTGTAGTATCTACTGCTGATAGTATGCTTGAATGTTTCAGATACTAATTGCTTGTGCATACAAAATGTGTCCTTATGTATAGAAATAACCAGCTACTTAATCGGCGCTTATTTGCTAAATCCGAACTGGAACTGGCCCATAGGATCTCAACGTATATACAGTTATGACTTCTTTTAATCCGAATTGTATCCAAATATACAACAGCATCCAACAGAATTAAAAGTATTATACTGAATAGATGGGAGTTACTACAAAATGAAAAAGACTTCAAGGGATTATTCTTAGATAAACCTATTTTTGCCTACACCAGAGGGAGAAATTTGATGGACATAATTAAAACTCCGAGTAAACCCCCTAAAACACAACCACATAAGGGAACCATGAGATGTCAGAATTGCTTTCACTGCAACAACATAATAACGGGCAACACCCTTGTACACCCCACTTCAGGCAGAAAAATAGCACTAAAACACTCAGCAGAATGTAATACAGCAAATATAGTGTATTGTTTAAAATGCCTGTGTGGAAAGTTGTTTATAGGGAAAACAGAAAGCAAGTTCAAAACCAGACTCACAGAACATAAAAGTAACTTTAAGTGCAAGAACAGAACAACATCCATTGCGAGTCACTGGTTAGATGAAAAACACAATATTGCACAACTGAGAGCACAAATAATAGAGGTAATAGCTAAAAAAGAGGGACAAGACAACAGCGCCAAACTACTCCAAAGGGAGGTGTTTTGGATTGAATATTTGTGTACACTCATACCACGAGGACTTAATGACAGAATGGATTTAAGCTGTTTTTTATGAGTGAGTAATGACACACATCAGATCACCTTGATATACTACACTAACAGGTATTACCCCTTAAACACCAGTTTATTAAGGTGTTGAAATACCAGACAATAATGTTATTGCACATTGTATGTTTATTTACATGTATTCTATAATTAACATGATGTGACTTATTGTGGCAAAGATAACATGTCTTTTAGACCTGTAACATGAGACCAATGCATTTAAGAATAATATTGTATACACTTCAACACGTTTTTGATACCATCAATATTAATAGCCTCTGTCAGTTTTACTATATGTATATATGCATTTATTCAAAGGCACAACAACATCAGCCACTTTTGTATACTGACCAGTTAATTAAGGTATCTGATTCTGATCCGAAAGCCAGCCTAATATTTTGAGCAATAAGCAAGGATAAATACTGAGTGACATGTATTACCAGGATTACAACACTTCACAATTTGGATTAAAAGAAGGCACACTGAGTTTTCACATATTGTGTAGCCAACACAATTAGTAGTGGTGCACCCTTTAGTTAAATTGAATACATAGAGTAAATTGTTTATTAGTTGAGTGCTCCTCCTTCCCCTCTGTTTTGTGTTCCCGATTCATGTCCATATATAGCTAAAATCACCCTATCCTTATATAGGAAATCATAACCATATTTAGACTTAGCCTATGCAGTCAAAATACGTCATGGCTACTTCCACTAGTTCCGAAAATCCACAACAATTTCTTGGAAAAACCCGCTTTCAGCAGTCAGGGACTTCCCCTTGCTTGAATATTGATTTGTCCAAGAACTCATGGAGTTTTCAAAGAACTGAGTCTTTGATGACGTTATTATGTCCAACCTTACGTCAAACTCGGCACCTTCAAGGTATAAATATGCCCACACATGCCCAGGCAAACACACATTGGTTTGGAGCAGTTCGACTATCTACCTACACGACACAGCTCGCCGCAGCAAGTGCCGAAGGAAGCCGACCCTCCAGCAGACGCCCTGAGAGAGACACTGTCTTTTCTCTTGCCGAGAAATCCAGCTCCAGTGTTTCCAAGCTACCCTTGCGGGTTGTTGGGAAATCGAGTCCTGAGAGAGAGATACCAGGCCTCCTACATTCTGAACCAAGGTACGGATTTGATTAGACCCATAGAGAATTCTTGGATTAGATTCTTCGCAAAGAATACTGAAACTAAGCTACACCTCACTTACTTCTTCCCTCGTACTAGACCTAGGTTAGGTACATCGGGGTAGGCGTTTTTTAGAAGCACCAGTTGAGTACTTTTTAGTCTTTGTTATTTATGTATGTTATTTTATATGGCTTAGAAACCATACCATGCTTTTACAGTATTATTTTATAATACTCTTCGTACTGTACGAATTGTACTTTGCAACTAGTACTTCGATTGTAGCTGTTCATTTCTTCTGCATGAGAAAGAAGACTGTTAAATAAATACATTTATTGAAAACGCCCGTCTCTCTATTTCTCTGCACCTCTGGTGAAACGAAGCATGCACGATTGACCGAGTGAAATAACTATTTATTGTTTCCGCGACTCTAGAGATACATTTCTTATTCTTGGGAAACAAAGTTGTCATGTTTATGCGGTTGTCAGAAACTAATCCCTTCTTGTTTATTCGAGAAAGTTTCTAGTGACCTCTGAGCTAGCTGGCACTCACAATTAAGTCTAATATATTCGATAGAGACCTAGTCGACCTCAGTTCTACGTCTAATCTATAGTATATATTATTCCAATGCGCAGAGCCTATTGGGAATATAGGAACTACACTACTGGAGCGTAAGCGCGGACAGGTACTGATAAAGAACAGGATTCTGGTCCCTAAACGTGATTGGGTGCAGCGCTCTGGCTGTCTGAAGGATCTCCTCCTTGGTGCGAAAGTCTTGGACGCAGGCTAGGATATCTGATGGGGGAGAAGTGTCAGAGCGGGGGGCCCACCCTGTGAGCTCCATCTATTTTGAGCTCTGCGTCCAGGGGGATGCCCAGAATGTGGTTGAAAAGTTAATTCCTGTATGTGAAGATGTCGCCAGCCTCAGCACCGGAGTTGATGCCTCAGATTCAAATGTTATGGCGCATGTAGGTGTTCTCGAGGTCATCAAGGTGTGACTGTAGATCTACCTGCTGGTCATGGATGCAGATGACCTCTTGATGTAGGGAAGCTACCTCTGAAGCTCTATTGTCACTCTTATCATCCAATGCTGTAACACGCTCCCCGATGCTGTCTATGTCCTTGGAAACATCCTGTATCTTTCCAGTGAGATCCCGCTTGAGAGTGTGGTGGTCATCACGTAGGGCGGAGAACAGGGACTTCAGAAAAGTCTGGGTCACCAGTTCTTCCGTGGCCGCAGACATCTGGGAGGAGGCCGCATCCACCGGTAGTGGTAGTAAAGAGTCAGCTGCTGTTCTGATCTGGGCACAGGCGAAAAGCTCCTTAAGGGTTTTGTCTTTTTTTCTCCGAGTGGTTGGCATGCTCCTGCCTTACGAGGCTGAAGTTACTGTGAGAGGCCTGCACCTTCGGGCGCTGATCCGGAAGCACTCTGAGTGTGTAACCCCCTGAGTGGCCTGCATATTGCCTCAATGTTTGTGTGCCAGGGCCCCACTGGATCGACCGAGCAGTGGCTTGTGCTCCCTCAGCGATGACCCCGGACCCCAGCCCTAGCTTCTGATATATGATGTGGGGTGTAAACCACCTAGAGGAGGCAATCACTCATCTCCCCCTGATCCATCATGGAACAGACCAAGTCCCCTGTTGTCTGTGGAGAGGGTGTACTCGGACCTTCCCTGCATCCCCCAAACCACTGCTGTCTGAAGTTGTGGTATTCGCCCCAGAGGGAGTAGTGTGACCGCTGCTCAGGTGCGACTCTGGCAAGACCGCCACGCTGCATCATGGATAAAGCTGTTGCGCGCTCTGGTCTCAAACCAGTTCCAGGCTCACAGATTGCACCATGTGCATCAGTCAGAGTCCACTTGCGCCCCCGGAGTCAATCACTGCGGGACCTCCCAGCCAGGGCCAGGGCCGGGCCGGGGGCCTCCCAGTGTACCACAAACTACACCCAGACGTAGTCGGGCCACTTCTGTGGCCTGTCATGCCCCACCCTCTGCAACCTCTAGTGGCAGCTGCGCTCAGGCCCCAGGTTCCCATCACCAGTGCGCTCCAAAATGGGACGTTTCCCTACCAGACACTAGCGTCGGCTGCAGGACAGGTTTCCTCGGGGGCTGCTGCCAAAGAGTGACGCTGTCAGGGCCCGATGTGAAGGCCTGTGTTCCCCGCCTCCAGGAGCGCTCTTCACCACTTACTCCTGCTGTGCTGGCAGAATGGGGCCATTTGTGGATCCTCCTCATGGCTCCCCGAGTCTCCCGTGTGGCAGCCGCTGGGGTGGTTCTGTGCTTGTGTCCTTGTATGGGCCAAATGGCCCTGGCACCTGCCCACAGACCTGGCTTCCCGGGCCTGGTCGCTCTGTCCTCTGTGCAGCTAGCGCTCCTCCTGCTCACATGGCAAGATTGTGAGCCCATCTAATCTGAGCCGCACTACCGATGTGTCTCAGACAGGGTTCTCCCCTGCTATCTGCCACCACATGCCGTGAGGGGGGAACTGGCAGTCCTCCGAAGCTTGCCCCCTTTGCTCTGCTCTCGTTTAAGGCATCTCTGTGGGGCAGCGTGGGGGGCCCGCAACGCCCGGCCCACAAGTCTTGATTCTGGCTGCGGCTATCGGGTTCGCCCGTACCACGCCCAGGCTCCAGTTCGTGCCACAAAAATACCCTCTTGGGGGAGTCTCAAGTCACTGCGGGTCACTTTGCGACTGGTCCTCTTCTTCTTTGCTCGTGTGACGGTGGCCCGGGCCAATGCTTTGGCAGGCAGCCAGCGGGTGAGACAGGAGAACGAGTCCTATCTCGCCACCATGTTGGCCACGTCCCCTCCCATTATTCTTTAAAGAGAATATCAGTAGCACATCATCTAGCATGGTCTGGGATATGTTGAAGGCATGCCTATGGGGGAAGACATTGAGGTTCTCTTTGAATCTTAGGAAGGAAGAGAAACAGCTCATACAAGCCAAACAAGACAGCATAGCAGCAGCAGAAGAAAATCTGGTAAGAGTATAGTAACAGGGAAGAGAGATAAAGGAAACATAATTAGGGGTAATGTCAGCTAGGGCAGCAATCAATGCAATTTTTGATAATAAGGAGGCAGAAAAACATAACGTCTGGAAGGAAAGAACATGTGAATGTAGTGAGCAAGTAGGGCACCTCCTGGCTGTCAGAGCAAGACAGAAGAGCATGACTAAGGAGGTGCGAGACATTTGAGACCCTAGTCTTGGGCTAGTCTCTGACCCAAGTAAAATTAGGGATGCATTTAAGACGAATTATCAATCCTTATATTCTGAAAATATTAGACAAAGTCCGTTGCAGGCAGAAGAGTTTTTGAAAACAGCATCTTTAAATAAACTGACCATCAATGAGAGGGAGTCTCCAGAAGGGGCTCTACAGTAGGAGGAGATCTTTTTAGCGTTGTCTAATATTCCTTCCGGTAAAGCTGGAGGGGCTGATGCAATTCCTTCGTAATATAATATAACATTTGCTCCCCAACTGAAAGATCATATGACCGCATTATTTTTTCAAATTTATAGCTGAGCCTCTCCTCCAGGATCATGGTCCAGCACCGATATTGTTGTGTTTCTGAAAAAGAACAAACCTCTGGTAGAACTAGGCTCATACCGCCCAATAAGGTTAATCAATGGAGTTTCAAAAATCTACTCCAAAGTTTTAGCCGCATGATTAGCGCAAGTAATAACAAAACTAGTTTCTAATCAACAGCATGGTTTCATTGAGGGGAGGGACACTACAGACCTCATCAGGAAAGTAATCTCGCTTTTGATGCAGTGCAGGTGTCAGGAGACACTATGGTCCTGATCCTGCTAGATGCGAAAAAGGCATTTGATACGGTCTCCTGGCATTTTCTTTGGCAGACAATACAGGCAATGAGTATTGGGTTAGGGTTTATACAGGGAATGAAAGCCTTACACTACAAACCTGTAGCTAATATCTGTATTTCTGGGGACATGACCAGTCCAGTGCTGATCTCTTAGGGAACTCAACAGGGATGTCCTTGCTCTCCACTTCTGTTTGCACTGTATATCGACCCGTATATACAAAAAAAGTAGAGCGAAATTCGGAAATTCCACCAATAACAGAGCAAGAGTATGACTTTTTTTTAGCATAGCCTGATGATATAGCATTAGTAACCCCCAAACCAGAAATTGCACTCAAAATAATCGAGGAGGAAGCCTTACTTTTTGGCAAGATTTCCATGTACTCTTTGAATAAAGACAAGACTCAAATTGTAAATAATAATAAGATCTTGATGAGAGACGAACAAGTGGTTAAAAATGCAGTATATATTTGGGTGTCTGCATATCATCCGAAGCGGATGAAATGTTAAAGGAAAAATTGGAGCCTCTCATAGGTAAGACTAAAAAAGAGCTTCTTAGATTAAATTGGAATGATTGGAAGATGCAACGTGATAAAGATGATTCTTTTCCCTAAAATCTTATTGTTTTTTTAGATTTTTTCCCCTGGAATTCGCGAAGGAGTTGTTAAAAGCATTGGATGTCATCTTTACAAGGTTTTTATGGTCTGATTCCAAACCTAGAAGCGCACTGAAATATCTCTCACTTCCGAGAGAAAGAGGAGGCTGTGCACTACCAAATCTTAATTTGCGTTATTGGGCCACCACAATGCAATATAGCTGTATCTTGCTTAGGGAGCAAACAAACCTACAAAACCCAACCCTTCTACATTTGATTTATTAATTGGCAACTGGAGCTGAGCTACTATAAATAGTATGTTTTAAGTGTCTCCTGGGAGTCTATAAGGTATGATCATCCCTGCGGAAATTCAATTTAGTTTAGGAAGACTAAATTGTTACACTCCTTTTCAGAACAACCCAATATTGCTAGACGCTTTCAGGGATGGGTATATCCAAAGCTGGGTTCCGGCAGGCATAGATAAATTAGTCACACAAATTCCTGGGACCGGGGAGGTCCCAGGAGGGTATAGAGGTCCTCGACTACGAGGTTTAGAATGGACACGTCCTCACTAATTCATATACTTATAACAACTAAGGGTGTCCCATTGAAAATGTACTCTTTAATCCACCAGTGGTAGAGGAAAAATGGGGGTTGGGTGGGGGGTTTCTGAAGGTGCAATGGTAAGTCTCTCAAGTAGGGATTGTAGAGAGAATCTGATATGTGGCAAACCCGTTGTTACGGGTGGGAAGGGAAAGAGACCCTTTTCATTTTATAGCCCTTACTCACTCTAGTAGTGACATGCTTCATCATTGGGCTCACCCCAACTCCTAAAGGTCGGGTGGGCTCAACCATCTTTCAGGGAGCACTTAAAGATGAGGTGTATGGGTGTGTACGGTTAAAGATAACATTCCTCGCCCACTCCTAAAGAATTCTTTATTAGTGGAGTGGGAGGGAAGGTTAAAATATACTATAATTGGGTGTCAGGATGTGATGGTTCTATGACCCTAGAATAAGCACCAACATGTTTCCGCACTCCTTAACTGGCATCAATAAGTACTGGGCTTTTGTCAGGGTGGAACGTAAAGAGGTTACTTCCCTCAGAGACATGAGTGCACACACGCTACTTGCCTAGTGCACTTCTAAATGTAAAAATAGATACAAGCCTAATACTTGCCACCTGTTTTGGATGAGAATTAACTACATATAGACAAGAAGACATAAGTCACAGATGTCATTATGTACATTTAAACCAAATGTTATTAACATTGAATTACCACCTTCACGCGGTCCCCCTTGGAGCCATTGTTGTGACGGTGTCGTTTTTTTTTCACCCCACCAAAGTTTTAAAACATGCTGCTATGGTGTAATCATATGTGGTTCACCCTTTCCATACTATGAGCACTTTCACAAGTTCTATGGGTTGTGCATGCATGCATTATTTCATTCACAATAAACTTGCATATTTACCATTAAATCCCCTTCTCACACTCACTCATATCCAAACCATAGTTCTTAGGGTTTTTAGGTTTCTTGGCACTCACCCCATGTGATCAGGGCTTTTGATTCCCAAAGGAGCGCAGGAGGGAGGCCTTGTAGTCACACACTGTAGATAAGAAGGTTGTGACCATATCGTTGTTAGGTTTGTTTTAAAGTTACAGAGAAACGAAAAAAGGAAGACAAAACAATCGAGCGCCTTAGCCTCCTTCAGGCAACTCGAACTACATCTCGTTTGAATGGGACTGGAATTACTTACTTCGTCAAAGGACCAGCCCTGCTGTAACTTACTCATTGTTGAGCTCCTCGGCTTGTTCAAACGCTTTGTGCCAGAGCTGTCATTAAATGCCGGAGTTCGCGCGCCTCTGGAAAACCCTACGTAGAATCTGGACACGCCCATTTTCCAGGGTCCAGCAGGTGATTGATTCCTGTCGGGGGCTCGGCCAGCGTTGTAGCGGCAACGCCGTGATGTGAGAATGTGTCACAATATGTGCGCCCCTCCCTTCAGTTGACAGGTCACGGGCGGCTGCACGTAAGCGGAAAAAACACATTTACTTTACTGTTAACCCCGTGTTTCCTCCGTAGAGATGCAAATATGAGACTAGCTAATTCGGTCACACGTCCAAGAGACAAGTCTCGGAATAATGACTTTTATTACTTGGGTACTGACTGTGGCTACTAGGACGCTGTTTTAATAATGAGGCGAACAGCTATCTACACCAAGGTGCATAGAAGGGTATAAACACTTTTAGACAGACATCGCTTTAGGCGCCTGACGTATGTGGTTTGTTCACGTAAGTGCAGCCGCCCGTGACTTGTCAACGGAAGGGAGGGGTGCACACGTCATGATACATTCCCATGTCACGGCGTTGCCACTACAACGCTGGCTGAGCCCCCGACAGGAACCAATTACATTCTGGACCCCGGAAAATGGGCATGTGCAGCTTCCACGCGGGTTTTTCCGAAAGCGTGCGAACTCCGGCATTTAATGACAGCAGAAAGCACAAAGTGTTTGGACAAGCAGGCGAGCTCAACAATGAGTAGGTTACAGCAGGGCAGGACCTTTGACAAAGTAAGTGATTCCAGTCCCATTCAAACGAGATGGCGCTCAAGTTGCCTGAAGGAGGCTTCATTTTTTCTTTCTCTGTAAGTTTTAAAAAAAAACTAACAACGATATGGTCACAACTTTGTTACCCGCTGTGTGTGACTACAAGGCCTCCCACCTGTGCTCCTTTGGGAATCAAAAGTCCTGATAGCATGGGGTGAGTGCCAATGTTCCCTCTAATTTTTTTCCTCTGTGTGCGGCAGTGGAGGGTCTCTGTGCGCTGCAACCATGGCTATGTGTGCCAGGAACCAAACAGCGCGTGTCTACGGCGCCAAATGGCACTCAAAAAGGTTTACTTTAAAGAGTGAAAAGATGGTGCATTTCCACACATGCAGAGCCACAATAGGGTCATAAGGGCAGTTTGCAAATTTATTTTATTGCCTGTATTTTCATTGTTCTGTCTCTGACTGCTGTTGTCTGTCTTCCCCGCTGCCTGTATGTGGTCTGTGCACCTTTTTCTTCTCTCTGTTCCCCTCGCTGTCCCCGTGCTCTCTCTGCCCGGTCTTTCCTTCTGTACCCCTCGCTGCCTGTGCCTCTGCCCAGTTTTCCCTTCTGTTCCGTTCGCTGCCCCATTGCCTCTCTGCCCGTTCTGCCTTCTGTTCTTAGCTGCCCCTATATTTCTGTATTCTGTATTTTGCCTCTGTGCCATTAGTTTTTTGTGCTCGTCTGCCCTCTGTGCCACTCATTTTTGTGCCCATTTTGCCTTCTGTTCCACTCGTTTTTCTCTCATTTTTTGTGCATTTCTGCCGTCTGTGCCACTCGTTTTTCCCTCGTTTTTTGTGCCTTTCTGCCCTCTGTTCCACTCGTTTCTTATGCCTTTCTGCCCTCTGTTCCACTTGTTTTCCCCTCGTTTTTGTGCCTTTCTGCCCTCTGTTCCACTCGTTTTTTGTGCCTTTCTGCCCTCTGTTCCACTCGTTTTTCCCTTGTTTTTTGTGCCCTTCTGCCCTCTGTTTGTCATGAATCTCCAATCCAGTCACCTCTGGTCAGAACCGACCCCACTGGTCCCGCCAATCTTATGGCTTTATAGTCTGTAGAAAACCCACCACTTTCCCGTGCACTTGCACGTCCTGTTTATCAGTATGTGTTTTGTGTTTATAGAACTATGATCATAGGACTGCTTTCAACGTTTGCTCAAGATGCGCCGAACATTGTGAGCTGTTTTTATGGACTTGTGGTGCCAAAGGTTCGTGCCAAAGGTTCTTGATTCTATTTGTATTTATCTGTTTTAGTAATGCCTGGGTACCGATTTCATTCTAGCTGCAGCAATTCCCAGACGCATAGAACATTTGTCACGCTAGCCGCGCTTTGTTATTTGCTAGCGTCGGCAAAGCGTAAAAGAGTGCACGTCCTGTTTGGGTGCGGTCTACTATTTAAAAAAAAAATTGATACTTGTATAGCGCACTACTCACCCGCAAGGGTCTCAAGGCGCTTGTACGAATACCGCGGTGGAACCCATCCTGGCTTTCCCTGTGAGGCATCCACTCCTGGGCACTCCCAAGGTGGAGGCCAGGCATCCTTAGCGTTGTGGGGGCCGTTGTGGAGATGAAGCAAGCTATTGCCCAGAGTTGCAGAGTGGGACTCCATGATTGGAATAGGCACAGAGGCGAGAATTATCAGGTCCGTGGAATTTTTGAGCCCAAGACCCGCCGAGGCGGGGAATTGAACCCTGGTCCCAGGCTAGACCTCTGCATCAGGGTCTGCTGCTCTAACCATTGAGCCACACTTCTCCACCCAATGTTCCAGAAAACGCTTTGCCTTTCACCTTGATTCGAGGAAGGATCGCGTTAGGAGACTCTTCGTTGCACTTACCTTTTCCGAAGACTCAGAGCAGCTAGAAGTCATCTCTGCAGACACAGAGCAGCTAGAAGGCATCTCTGCTGAGTTTCCTAGGTCCAGCATCCTGCAAGAAAAAGAAGATACAAAGTTAAGTGCAATCTTTATTTTAAGGCGCCCAACGCAAGAAAGACTTGAACATTTTTTTGGAACAATTTCTCCTTTAGCAATTCTGGAAAGAAGAAATCTGAGACATTTTAGATTCAGGCATTACAAGACGTTATTGTACTGAAGGGATTTTTGTGCAATATTTATTTGGCAGAAATGGTATGTTGTTAGAAAGGGTCCGGGAAAAGTAAGGTTATAGCGCATACTGTATATTTCCCTGTGAACTTTTATTTGTTTAAGAAAAGCAGGCCAAGACGCAAGAACTAACAGAACCCTTTATTTCTGATTTCAAAGAAAAGAATACAAGTAAGTTTATGATAGGAAGCTGCATGTTTGTAAAAGGTGAAAAGTAGGGATTGTGTTTAATAGTACTTGTTTGTTATTTATAGAAATACCACATCTACAATCTTCAAGGACTACTCACCAGAGAGAACATCTGATGACTAGAATACCAAGACAAGACAAAGACATACTGGACGATTGCCAAGACAAGACGGATCGCAGGTAGGCTTTTAGCCAAGACGCTCTAAAAGGGTAGATAGGTCAGGACTTAGCTTAAGAACTTTTAGGAAGTTGAGAATCAAAGGGAATTGTATTTACAACTTAGATATTTGTTGCCTTGCAGGTCGACAGCAAGAATCATCCAACCAATCAACGCCCTCCACGTCCAGTACCGGCCCTCCTCCCATATTGCTAGTTTTAATTTTACTGTGAACTAATTTCAGTAATAGTATAGTTAGTCATTTGGGAAGTTGGTCCATTGCGTCTCTGCGAAAATCATCTACGTCATCCCAGAGGGCCTCGCTATCAAGATAAGGTAAGGGACGACGTAGCCTGGTTTGACAGAAGGCAAAGCCCACGGATAATTGTTCGCCCAGACACAATGGACCAAGTTTCTTTGCAGGATATTGCAGCTATCTTAAATGACTTAAGAGAAGAAAATGCTTCTTTACGTACGGATATGTCTTCTTTACAGGAGGAAATACAACACAAGCCTATCCTGAAACCCGTCACCTTCCATGGATCTTCCCCTGACTCTACACCCCAAACTCAGATCCAAGTGGTAACTCCCGTTCCCACTCCTTTAGCTCAGCCAGAGAGGTTTTATGGAGATAGTAACAAATTCTCCATATTTCTGCAGTAATGCCGTTTACATTTTTGAGCTAAAGTTACCGCTTTTCCTGACGATTCTTCTAAGGTAGCTTTTATGTTATCCTATTTAGGAGGTGATGCAGCTCTTTGGTCTGCTCCGTTAGTGGAGAAAGATGACCCTCTCTTATATGACTTTAGAAATTTCGAGCGAGCTTTAAAAATTTTTTTTGCTAAACATGTATTTGTACAGTCTGCAAACAATGAATTTCTAGGTTTAAAACAAGGATCTTTGGATCTGCTTCATTATATCTCTTAGTTTAATCGCCTGGTTCTAGAAGCAGATTGGCCTTATGAGAAAAGAGTTTCAATTTTTTACAGGGGGTGAAGGGATGATTTAAAGGACATGGTCAACCAGATCCTAGAGCCCCCGGAAGACATAAATGAGTTCATTGATTTAGTGGTTAAGTTAAACCATAGGCTTCTGGAAAGAAGAGGAGAAAAAGGGAGATCTGACCACAAACTGGTTTTCTATAAAGAAAAAACCTCTTCTTCCTCAAGAGAGACCAACCCTAAGGTAGATCCTGTAGAACCTATGCAGATAGGCTCCATAAGAGGTCCCCTATCTAGGGACGAAAAGGAAAAGAGAAGAAAATTAAATCAATGCCTGTATTGTGGAAAGGCAGGTCATTTCGTGAAAGAGTGCCCTATTCGACTAAACAAGACTAAGGCAAAACACTCTGACATAGCCATCCCACAGGAAGCGTCGGAAAACTAGTAAACTCGATGAAAGAAGAGGTCAGTTTATCGAGTAAGATTTCTAGTTTGGCCTCCACAGGTCCACATGTTGGTTGTAAACACTTATGTATTGTAGTGATCTTAAGTAGCTTACTTCCGACATCACATTCAAGGAAAGTCGAAGCTATTATAGACTGTGGTGCAACTGGAAATTTTATTGACTCGCACCTTTTCACTCAATTAGGTTTTACCTCGGTCCTTAAGAGTTATCCAGAAACTGTAAGGGCAGTAGATGGAAAAGAACTGACTTCTGGTCCAATTGACAGACAAACTGAACTGCTCGAAATGGACTGTTTGCCAATTTATAGAGAGAGAATCCAGTTTGACATCATAGATGCCCCTCAATTTAAATTAATCTTGGTGATTCCTTGGTTAATTCAACACAACCCAAACATAGACTGGGTCTCTAAGGAACTGACTTTTAATTCTACTCACTGTTCTAATAATTGTTTCCTTTTAAAGAAAGAAGTGGATGTAATACAAGGTTTTGACTTTACGACCAACTCTACCAGTGTTCTAGTATTAGATGGTGTCCCATCCTTTTACTCAGATCTCCTGGATGTCTTTGATAAAAAGAAGGCTAACACTCTTCCTCCTCACAGGGACTTTGACTGTAGAATTGATTTAGTACCTGGAGCCACCCTGCCCTGTAGTAGGATTTACGCCCTTACTGAAAACGAAAATGTACATCTTAGAGAATATCTTGACGAATACTTGGCAAATGGCTTCATCCGACATTCCAAATCCCCTGTGTCATCTTCTCTTTTTTTATTCCAAAAAAGGGAGGAGAGTTGCGCACGTGTATCGATTACAGAGCCTTGAATAACGTAACCATTAAGAACAGATATCCTTTGCCACTTATTCCTACTCTACTGGACCAAGTTAAGAAGGCAACCATTTTTACTAAATTGGATTTGCCCGGTGGATACCATCTGGTAAGAGTCCGAAAAGGCGACGAATGGAAGACTGCGTTTCGTACAAAATGCGACCTTTTTGAATACCAAGTTATGCCTTTCAGACTTTGCAATGCACCTGCTGCTTTCCAATTTTTTATAAATGAAGTATTGCATGAATTCATTGATGTATGCTGTGTGGTATATATTGATGATATACTTATTTTTTCCAACTCTGAGAAGGAACATGTACAGTAAGTTCGTGCCATTCTTCAAAAATTGCTTTCAAATTCTTTATATGTAAAACTGGAGAAAAGTTTATTTCATGTGTCCAGGGTAGATTTCCTTGGTTATGTTATCAGTCCCAAGGCAATTGAGATGGACCCAAAGAAGGTCGACGCAGTTACCTCTTGGCCAAGCCCAACATCTGTAAAACATGTTCACAGCTTCTTGGGCTTCGCAAACTTCTACAGTCGTTTTATACAAGACTTTTCTCAAACAATAACTCCCATCACAAGATTATTGCGAAAAGGAGAGAAATTTGTGTGGTCAGACTCAGCTGAAAAAGCTTTCCAAGAACTTAAAAGGAAGTTTACATCTGCTCCAATTTTATGTCATCCCGATCCTAGTCAACCTTTTATTGTTGAAGCAGACGCTTCACAATTTGCCTTAGGAGGCATCTTGTCTCAAAGAAATATAAACACTGGTCAGATGCACCCCATTGCTTTTTATTCTAGGAAGTTTTCCCAAGCAGAACTAAATTATGCAATCGCTGACAAAGAACTTTTAGCTATTAAAGCGGTTTTTGAAGAATGGCGCCACTACTTGCTAGGAGGCTGTCACCCTGTAACGATTTATACAGACCACAGAAATCTCCAGGCTTTACGATCTGTGAAAGCTTTGTCAGCTAGACAATTAAGGTGGTCAATGTTTTTTAACGACTATAATTTTGTCATAACATATCGAACTGGTAAAGAAAATCTCAAAGCTGATGCTTTGTCTAGATTAGGCAAAATCAATGTCGAACAACTTGCTGAAGTTCATCCTGTGATTCCTATATCATGTTTTCAAGCCAGTTCATCAGTTTGTGACATCATTGTTGATATAAAGGAAGAGGTGCAAAAAAAGGGGTTAGACGAATGGAAGAAATAATTTCCTTATCTTCAGGAGAAAGATAAACTAATCCTGGTACATGATCTTATTATGGTTCCTACCAAATTACTTCAAGAGGCCATAATTCACTTACACCATGACACTCCTTTAACGGCTCATCCTAGTATTATAAAAACCTACAAATTGATTAAACGAACCTTCTGGTGGCCATCCATGTTAAAAGATGTTCAACAATTTGTAGAAACTTGTAGTGTATGTGTTCAGAACAAGGTCTCACATCAGGCTCCTAGTGGTTTATTAACTCCTCTTCCCATTCCACCTCATCCATGGCATACAATTTCTTTGGATTTTATAGTGGAGCTTCCCAAGACTCAGAAAGGATATACAACCATCTTGACCATAGTGGATCAGTTTTCACGAATGGCTCATTTCATTCCTTTAAAGGGTTTACCCACAGCCATGGAACTGACTCGTCTTTTAATGGAAAACATTATACGATTACACGGCATCCCGTCTGTAGTAATTTCAGACAGGGGGTCCCAATTCATATCTTGTGTTTGGCGAAATTTAGGTTCCCTCTTGAATATGGATTAACAGAACGCACCAATCAAACTATTGAACAGTTTCTTCGCTGTATGTTAGCAGAATCAATCGAAGATTGGTCAAGTCTTTTAAGTCCTTTAGAATTTGCTTATAACAATGTAAACCATGCTTCTTTAGAAATGTCCCCATTGTTTTGTAATTATGGTTTCCATCCCAAGTGTATCCCACAAGATCTCAAAGATTCTACTCCTGTGCCAGCACTCACTGAATATGTGTCAAAATTGTCTTCTATCCAGGATCAAGCTTCTTATAACCTAGCACGTGCAAAGGAGTATCAAAAGACTTTTGCAGATAGACATAGATCCGAGCAACCTAAATACGCTCCTGGAAATAATGTCTGGTTAAATACCAAAAATTTAAAGATAAAAGGAAATCGCAAATTCAACCCCAGATTAATTGGTCCTTTTCCCATAGAAAAGGTTATCAATCCAGTTACTGTAAAATTATCTCTCCCCCCAAAATCCATCCTGTATTCCATGTCTCGTTAATAAAACCGTTTAACCCTCTTACCAGGTTGAATCACCATCCTCCTTCCATCATGATTGAAGGTCATCCAGAATATGAGGTTAAGTCAATATTAGACTCTAAACGAATGCGAGGGAGACTCATGTATTTGGTAGATTGGAAAGGGTACGGTCCTTTGGAAAACCTAAAGCATGCTCCACGGTAGGTTAAAACCTTTCATTTACAACATCCAGGTAAACCTAAACACATCTCACCGGTTTTAGGGGGGATCTTGAGGAGTGAGTACTGTCTTGAATTTCCAATCCAGTCACCTCTGGTCAGAACTGACCCCACTGGTCCTGCCAACCTTATAGCTTTATAGTCTGTAGAAAACCCACCCCTTTCCCTTGCACCCGCACGTCCTGTTTATCAGTATGTGTTTTGGTTTTATAGAACTATGATGATAGGACTGTTTTCAACGTTTGCTCAAGATGCGCCGAACATTGTGAGCTGTTTTTATGGACTTGTGGTGCCAAAGGTTCGTGCCAAAGGTTCTTGATTCTATTTGTATTTATCTGTTTTAGTAATGCCTGGGTACCGATTTCATTCTAGCTGTAGCAATGCCCAGGCGCATAGAACATTTGTCACGCTAGCCGCGCTTGGTTATTTGCTAGCGTCGGCAAAGCGTAAAAGAGTGCACGTCCTGTTTGGGTGCGGTCTGCTATTTAAACCGCACCCAATGTTCCAGAAAACGCTTTGCCTTCCACCTTGATTCGAGGAAGGATCGCATCAGGAGACTCTTCGTTGCACTTACCTTTTCCGAAGACTCAGAGCAGCTGGAAGTCATCTCTGCAGACACAGAGCAGCTAGAAGGCATCTCTGCGGAGTTTCCTAGGTCCAGCATCCTGCAAGAAAAAGAAGATACAAAGTTAAGTGCAATCTTTATTTTAAGGCGCCCAACGCAAGAAAGACTTGAACATTTTTTTGGAACTATTTCTCCTTTAGCAATTCTGGAAAGAAGAAATCTGAGACATTTTAGATTCAGGCATTACAAGACGTTATTGTAATGAAGGGATTTTTGTGCAATATTTAAATGGCAGAAATGGTATGTTGTTAGAAAGGCTTCTGGAAAAGTAAGGTTATAGCGCATACTGTATATTTCCCTGTGAACTTTTATTTGTTTAAGAAAAGCAGGCCAAGACACAAGAACTAACAGAACCCTTTATTTCTGAATTCAAAGAAAAGAATACAAGTAAGTTTATGATAGGAAGCTGCATGTTTGTAAAAGGGGAAAAGTAGGGATTGTGTTTAATAGTACTTGTTTGTTATTTATAGAAATACCACATCTACAATCTTCAAGGACTACTCACCAGAGAGAACATCTGATGACTAGAATACCAAGGCAAGACAAAGACATACTGGACGATTGCCAAGACAAGACTGATCGCAGGTAGGCTTTTAGCCAAGACGCTCTAAAAGGGTAGATAGGTCAGGACTTAGCTTAAGAACTTTTAGGAAGTTGAGAATCAAAGGGAATTGTATTTACAACTTAGATATTTGTTGCCTCGCAGGTCGACAGCAAGAATCATCCAACCAATCAACGCCCTCCACGTCCAGTACCGGCCCTCCTCCCATATTGCTAGTTTTAATTTTACTGTGAACTAATTTCAGTAAGAGTATAGTTAGTCATTTGGGAAGTTGGTCCATTGCGTCTCTACGAAAATCATCTACGTCAT
This sequence comes from Lissotriton vulgaris, assembly GCF_964263255.1. Taxonomy (NCBI): domain Eukaryota; kingdom Metazoa; phylum Chordata; class Amphibia; order Caudata; family Salamandridae; genus Lissotriton; species Lissotriton vulgaris. Next base: position 617,826,972 of record NC_141698.1, read on the forward strand.
CCCAGAGGGCCTCGCTGTCAAGATAAGGTAAGGGACGACGTAGCCTGGTTTGACACTGTTCCACTCGTTTTTTGTGCTTTTCTGCCCTCTGTTCCACTTGTTTTTCCCTTGTTTTTTGCGCCCTCCTGCCCTATGTTCCACTCGTTTTTTGTGCCTTTCTGCCCTCTGTTCCATTTCGTTTTCCCCTAATTGTTTGTGCTCTTCTGCCCTCTGTTCCACTCATTTTTTGTGCCCTTCTGCCCTCTGTACCACTCATTTTTATGCCCCTTTTGCCTTCTGTTCCACTCGTTTTTCCCTCAATTTCTGTGCATTTCTGCCGTTTGTGCCTCTCGTTTTTCCCTTGTTTTTTGTGCCTTTCTGCCCTCTGTTCCACTCGTTTTTTCCTTGTTTTTTGTGCCCTTCTGTCCTCTGTTCCACTCGTTTTTTGTGCCTTTCTGCCCTCTGTTCCACTCAGTTCAGTTCAAAGCTTTATTTCGATATACACATGATATCATAAAAGCGCATACAAAAGATTAAAAAAAGAGAAACCACAATTCATAGATCTTTGCATTTTGCGGGATTGGTTACGGTAAAAACATTCATATTTCAATAAATAAGTTAAGAAGCATATTAAACAATAGCAGCTTTGTAGAATTAAAAAAGAGAAAAATTTGATTAAAAACTGAGTCATCTCATGGATTTTGCTCTAATTACCCAAGCCCAGCTCAGAAATTTAGCAACCCCACAGACTAAACATGCACTGGTATCAGTCTTTAGAATTCTCAAAGCTGCGGAATGATTCCTGGTTCCGAGCAATAAACATGTAGATTTTAGCCATTTCTGTCTCGGTTTTGCATAGGCTGGGCACGCAAAAAAAACATGAGCAATGGTTTCAGTGACGCCATCACAGATAGGGCAGTCGGGTGGGGTTTGGTACAGGGGCTTCCACTTACAGGTGTAGTCGTGTAAGGGTAAGTTTCCCAACCTGAACTGGATAAACAGCGATCTATCCCTTAGTTTTTCAATGAAATCCAAGTAAGGCTCCAAGCGAGGCTTGGGTTTATGCTGTTTGAACTCCTCGGTCAGTCTACCTTGGTTTGGGTCCCTTAGATCTTGCTCGTCCACCCAGTTCCAGTAGACTCGCTAGAGTTCAAGCTTGGATAAGGAAACTCCTTGCTCCCAATTAGTTGGCAAACCAGTTTCACTCAAAAGCTTCTTAATGTTACGGATCCAACTGACTTTGTAGGAGCCATTAAGGTTCTAACCTCTATCAAACCATCAAGGTACTTAGAGAGCTCGGGGGTCCGCCATAGCCTGGCCTAATATAAAAGAGGTCGAAGCCTAGCTAGGTCCCGGATAGAGCGGCGACCCAGATCGCTCAGTAATGGTTTGATCGGGGTGCCCATTGTGAGGGATACCAGCTCTCTAAGGAACTTTTTCTCGGAAGTGGTGAGGACACTAATGCATTCGAAGCCCCACAACTCAGCACCATAAAGGGCGCTGCCCACAGCCTTTGCAGCATATATATCCAGGGCAGGGGCAACGGGCTTAGAGGTGGACATACGATGTTCCCGCCCCAGAACACCAGTCACCCTTTTATGGTTCAGAAGCATTTTATCAATATGGGGCTGACACTTCAAATTATGAGAGATTCTAATTCCCAGATAATCAAATTCTTTTATAGGCTCCAATGGTTCTCCATCAAGAAAGAGGGTGGACCTGGAGGACTTACTGGGATTGAAATAGAGAAGCTTGGTTTTGGTGTTGTTAATGACTAGGCCCCTAAGTTTACAAAACAAACTGAAGCGATTCAGCAACTTTTGCAGGCCCACAGGGGTTTTTGAAACCAACAAGGTGTCATCTGCTAAAAGTAAGGTGGGCACTTTATCGATCCACTCGTTTTTTGTGCCTATCTGCCCTCTGTTCCACTCATTTTCCCCTTTTTTTGTGCCCTTCTGCCCTCTGTTCCAATCGTTTTTGTGCCTTTCTGCCCTCTGTTCCACTCGTTTTTTGTGCCCTTCTGCCCTCTGTTCCACTCGTTTTCCCCTTGTTTTTGTGCCCTTTTTCCCTATGTTCCACTCGTTTTCCACTCGTTTTTTGTGCCCTTCTGCCCTCTGTTCCACTTGTTTTTTGTGCCCTTCTGCCCTCTGTTCCACTCGTCTTTCCCTTGTTTTTTGTGCCCTTCTGCCCTATATTCCACTCGTTTTTTGTGCCTTTCTGCCTTCTGTTCCACTTTGTTTTCCCCTAGTTATTTGTGCCCTTCTGCCCTCTGTTCCACTTGTTTTTTGTGCCCTTCTGCCCTCTGTTCCATTCGGTTCTTGTGCCTTTCTGCCCTCTGTACCACTTCGTTTTCCTCTTGTTTTTGTGCCCTTCTGCCCTCTGTTCCACTTGTTTTTTTGCCTTTCTGCCCACTGTTCCACTAGTTTTTCTTTTGTTTTTTGTGCCCTTCTGCCCTATGGTCCACTCGTTTCCCCTCGTTTTTTGTGTCCTTCTGCCCTCTGTTCCACTCGTTTTTTGTGCCTTTCTGCACTCTGTTCCACTAGTCTTCCCCTCGTTTTTGTGCCCTTCTGCCCTCTGTTCCAATTGTTTTTTGTGCCTTTCTGCCTTCTGTTCTACTCGTTTTTCCCTTGTTTTTTTTGCCCTTCTTCCCTATGTTCCACTCATTTTCCCCTCGTTTTTTGTGCCCTTCTGCCCTCTGTTCCACTCGTTTTTTGTGCCCTTCTGCCCTCTGTTCCAATCGTTTTTGTGCCTTTCTGGCCTCTGTTCCACTCGTTTATCCCTTATTTTTTGTGCCCTTCTGCCCAATGTTCCACTCGTTTTTTGTGCCTTTCTGCCCTCTGTTCCACTTTGTTTTCCCCTAGTTTTTTGTGCCCTTCTGCCCTCTGTTCCACTCGTTTTTTGTGCCCTTCTGCCCTCTGTTCCAATAGTTTTTTTGTGCCTTTCTGCCCTCTGTTCCACTCGTTTTTCCCTTGTTTTTGTGCCCTTCTTCCCTATGTTCCACTGGTTTTCCCCTCGTTTTTTGTGCCCTTCTGCCCTCTGTACCACTTGTTTTTTGTGCCTTTCTGCCCTCTGTTCCACTTGTTTTTCCTTTGTTTCTTGTGCCCTTTTGCCCTCTGTTCCACTCGTTTTTTGTGCCTTACTGCCCTCTGTTCCACTCGTTTTTTGTGCCTTACTGCCCTCTATTTCACTCATTTTCCCCTCGTTTTTGTGTCCTTCTGCCCTCTGTCCCAATCGTTTTTTGTGCCTTTCTGCCCTCTGTTCCACTCGTTTTTCCCATGTTTTTTGTGCCCTTCTTCCCTATGTTCCACTCATTTTCCCCTAGTTGTTTGTGCTCTTCTGCCCTCTGTTCCACTCGTTTCTTGTGCCTTTCTGCCCTCGGTTCCACTTGTTTTTTGTGCCTTTCTGCCCTCTGTTCCACTCTTTTTCCCCTTATTTTTTGTGCCCTTCTGCCCTATGTTCCATTCGTTTTCCCCTCACTTTTTTATGTCCTTCTGCCTTCTGTGCCCCTTGTTTTTTGTGCCTTTCTGTCCTCTGTCCACTTGTTTTTTGTGCCTTTCTGCCCTCTGTTCCACTTCGTTTTCCCCTCATTTTTTGTGCCCTTCTGCCCTCTATTCCACTCGTTTTTTGTGCCCTTCTGCCCTCTGTTCCACTCGTTTCTTGTGCCTTTCTGCCCTCTGTACCACGTCGTTTTCCCCTCATTTTTGTGCCCTTCTGCCCTCCGTTCCACTCGTTTTTGTGCCTTTCTGCCCTCTGTTTCACTCGCTTTTTGTGCCTTTCTGTCCTCTGTACCACTTCGTTTTCCCCTCGTTTTTGTGCCCTTCCGCCCTCCATTCCACTCGTTTTTTGTGCCTTTCTGCCCTCTGTCCACTCATTTTTTGTGCCTTTCTGCCCTCTGTTCCACTCGTTTTCCACTCGTTATTGTGCCCTTCTGCCCTCTGTTCCAATCTTTTTTTGTGCCTCTCTGCCCTCTGTACCACTCATTTGTTTGTGCCTTTCTGCCCTCTGTTCCACTTGTGTTTCCCTTGTTTTTTGTACCCTTCTGCCTTCTGTTCCACTCGTTTTTGTGCCTTTCTGCCCTCTGTTCCACTTGTTTTTCCCTTGTTTTTGTGCCCTTCTGCCCTTTGTTCCACTTTGTTATCCCCTCGTTTTTGTGCCCTTCTGCCCTCTGTTCCACTTGTTTTTTGTGCCCTTCTGCCATCTGTTCCACTCGTTTCTTGTGCCTTTATGCCCTCTGTACCACTTTGTTTTCCCCTCGTTTTTGTGCCCTTCTGCCCACTGTTCCACTCGTTTTTTGTGCCTTTCTGCCCTCTGCTCCACTTGTTTTTCCCTTGTTTTTGAGTCCTTCTGTCCTCTGTTCCACTTGTTTTTTGTGACTTTCTGCCCTCTGTTCTACTTGTTTTTTGTGCCTTTCTGCCCTCTGTTACACTTGTTTTCCCCTCGTTTTTGTGCTCTTCTGCCTTCTGTGTCACAGCTCTTGTGTGCTGTGAGGAAAGTTTGGGAAACTCTGGCGTAGACAGTGTCCAAACACAGCATGTGCTAAAGTACGCGCTGTGTTTGGAATAGGCATGGGCGGAAAATCCGTTCCGCTCGCGGATTTTGCGGATTTTCGGGAAATCCGCAATCCGCGAGATTTGCGAATTTCCTGAAAAATCCGCAAATCCGCGAGCAGCGGATTTTGCTCGCACTGCTCGCACTGTTCGCGTGAGTTCGCGCCCCGCGAATAAGTGCGAAATTGCAGAAATACGATTTTAGCAAAACTGAAAGTAACTACTTACCAGGTTCAAAAGTTCAGGCTCATCATTAGTAGCCATTTCCTGTAGTGCTTCCTGAGGGGCCCCTCCAGAGTTCAGTTGCCAGTTGCAACTATTATGTGACCCTGCTCTGAACCTCAGAATAGTTACACATATGCCACAAAGGTCCTGAATTACAGCTAAGGGAGACAAGCAGGAGCCAGGCTGGAAGTTAAAATCCATTAATCAGCCCCTAATTCATTATTGTCAGTTGGGGCAGGGCAGGTGTTGTAACTAATTTTGCAACAATGAAAGCACTTAGCAAGTGCAAAAGATCACTAATCAGGGCGCACTAAGGAAGCAGGTGCCAGCTAAAAAAATATTCTGTGACACATTAATCAGCCCCAAATTAATTCAGGTCACTTGAGGCACGGAAGGTGTGCTTTGCTTTGCCAAAAATAATGTACACTGGACAACCAGATGAAACAGAGGGTGGCATGGGTGGGCCAGAGGGTGGCATGAGTAGTCAGAGAGTGGCAGTGGTGACAGAGAGTGGCAGTGATGAAGAAGAGTGTCCCAAACAGGTTGGACACGTAGAAACAACAAGTTCGCAAAACTTGCGACCCGACAGGTAAGTTCGCAAATTGCGAAATTGTAAAAACCCTCGCGAACTGGCAGAAACACGGGCGAACACAAAAAAAAAAAAAAATCCGCAAATTCGCGGGAATTCGCGGATTTTGCGGATTGCGAGTTTGCAAATCCGCAAATTCGCGGATTGCCAATCCGCAAAATCCGCTCATGCTTAGTTTGGAAACTGTCTACGCTTTTGTTAGTAAATCACGGGGAAGACTGTGGCCTTTTGTTTCAGTATTGCTGTTAATCAGAGCCCCTTAACGGGCTCTGATTAACAGCAATACTTAAACAATAGACCACAGTCTGCCCCGCACTTTACTAACAAAAGCGTAGACAGTTTCCAAACACAGTGTGTGCTAAAGTACGCTCTGTGTTGGAAACTGCCTACGCTTTTGTTAGTAAAGCGCGGGGCAGACTGTGGCTTTTTGTTTAAGTATTGCTGTTAATCAGAGCCCGTCAAGTCTGCCCCACTTCCATATAGCCACAAGCTCCACCAGTGCCCCCGCCTCCTTACCTGCACTCCTCACGACTGCTCCGCTGCCACCGCATCCAAAAGTGCCTCATGTTCGCGCTGCTCGCTTCTTTAAAGTGGCCGGCGACGCAACGTCCTGACTGTGTGCGCGCTCCACGTGGGGTGGTGCACGCTGAGGTCAGGATCTGTGTGCACACGCGCCCTAGAGGGAACGGTGGTGAATGCAAAGAAACCTAAAAACCTTAAGAACTATGGTTTGGATATGAGTGAGTGTGAGAAGGTGAAACAATGGTGAATATACAAGTTTATTGTGAATGAAATAATGCATGCATGCACAACCTATAGTACTTCTGAAAGCCACAGAAGTGCGCATGGTATGGAAAGCGCGTACCACGTATGATTACACCATGGCAGCATGTTTTAAAACTTTGGTAGGGTGAAAAGTAAACCCCAGACACTTTTACAACAATGGCTCCAAGCAGGACTGCGTGAAGATGGTAATTCAATGTCAATAACAGTTGGTTTAAATGTACATAATGACAACTGTGAATTATGTCTCCTTTTCTATTTGTAGGTAATTCCTCATCCGAAACCGGTGGCAAGTATTTGGCTTGTTCCTATTTTTACACTTAGAAATGCCGTAGACAAGTAGCATGTGTGCTCTCACGTTTCTGGGGTAAGTAACCACTTCACGTCCCACCCTGAAGAAAGCCCAGGACTTATTTAGGCCACTTAAGGAGGGCTGAAACATGTTGGTGCTTATTTAGGGTCATTGGACCATCACATCCTGAAACCGGATTATTGTATATTTTTTACCTTTCCTCCCACTCCACTAATAAGGAATTATTTAGGGACCGTGGCTTGGACGGCGCTGGTAATGGCCGCCTAGCCTGTTCACTGCTGCGCAGGGGAGCGGACTTCACGATCCCAGGGACGCTAAACCAACTCTGAAGCCGAATGGAAGGGAGAATCGGGCTTCGGACACACTGAGGCACACTCGGTGCGAATTTGGGCGCCTAATTCCCACGGATTGCACCTTTTTTGTCAACTTGCTGACACGCGACTAGAGATGAGCCCCGGAACAGCGCACTGACAAGCTGCGCGTCAAATACCGGGAAGCGGCGGATCCATGAGACTCACACGGAGAAGAGGTGAGCCTTAAATGACACTCTGCTTAAAGCCTGACTCTCCGGTGTGAAACAACTTCAATTAACCGGCTTGGATCCTAATTACCGGCGACTCCATAAGCCCGACTGCCTGCCTGTCCCCAAGATGGCCGCCTAATATCGGCCTCGATCGTAGAACATTCCAAACGCGCTGTATCACAGCAATTATCCAGCGAATCGCTTCAATGACATAGCGACTTCGCCCTGCACCATTCTGAAGGGGACCCCTGACTGAGAGAGCGCATTTTAATCAGCGATCTGGCTGAAACTTGGAGGAGCCTACCTTCACTAGCGCCTGACCCCAAAATGGCGATTGTACTAAATTCTACTGACTTTTTGGGCGCGAAATCAGCAATGTTAATTCGAAAGTGAGAACTTTGAGGAAATGTGATCTTTGTACAATCAGCCCTGCAGACCCAAGGTGTTGTAGCTCAACCTACCATTCCTCTGCCACATTATCACATGGGGATACAGTCACAAACAGAGTTGCAATCACAAGTAGTGCAAGACGAATGTGCATTACACAACATTCAAAAATGTACTATTCTGGACAGTACTAGCTTACTTCACACTCCGCTTTGAAAGCCAAAGCTCTAGCACAAGAGATTTGATTCTTATCTGGAGCACGCCGTCGCTACCTGCCAGAACTCTGAGATCTAAGACACAACCTTGGGGTCTCTGTTAGTCAATCGGACTTGACCAGCGCTCTGACATCCTACAGGTCACCCTGTCACTTCTCGCAAACTGGAAGGCCACCGCAATAGCACCAACCACACACGAATCTCCCTCAAAATGGCGGACAGGGATGAGAAGAAGAACAACAAAAAGGTGAAACCGGAACCCTCATTATCGGACTCTCCTATTAAATCGAGGGCGGACGTTAGTAGTACCCTAGAGGTAATCCTGAAAAACTAGCAGAAGTACACGACCTAGCAAAGTCAATCAAATCCAACACTGACTCTATGCAGCTGGAATTTACCGCAATTAGAGCTGACATGAGCTCTGTACACAAAAGCATAGATGAAGCGGAACAGAGAATTAGTGACCTGGAAGATAAAACCAATACTGCATCCAACTCCATACAGCAACTCCAGGGATCAACGGACCAGCTTAGACGCCAGTTAACGGAGTTAGAGGACAGAAATAGAAGGGGCAACGTGCGCATTTTTGGAATCCCAGAAAATGCAGAGAAAGACGCTAATTCCTGTGTAGACTTTCTAGAAGCTTGGATTCCGAAGATAACAGGGATTTCCTTCCACCACGAGTTCGAACTCGATAGAGCCCACAGAGTTCCCAGCTACATCCCTCATGGTTACAGAGGCCCGCGTCCACTGATATGCAAACCACTGAGGTACCAACACACTGAGGTAATATGAATTTTCATAGTCAGTTGTGTCCCCTATCGTAGACCCCACCGGCTCCATGTACGTGCTTCAAGTACATGTATGTTCCCTCCACTTCCAGCTATGAAGATGCAAATACATTTGCGTCCAACGTTAACATGTCCTCTTTCAGATCCACCATGAATGGGTCGGATATTCCGTTCCTAAGTGTGCCTTGCCAACGTCTTTATATGGTGCACTTTCATGTTTCACTAGCTCTGGCGAGTTAGGCCCTGATTCCTGACATCGAGCCCTTTCTGCCTTCTGTTTCTGAAAACTACAGTCTGCTGCTTCCTGACCTCTGCTTTACTCCCTGTGCGGCGAGCGGTGCCTGGCTCGGCCTGCTTGCCTGCCAAGACTGTATTCAGCCTTCAAGTTATCTGCTCCGCTCCTCGAAAATACATTCCTGTCTAGTAGTTTAGGAAAACATCCTTCCCAACTGCTGAGCAAAGGGCCCGGCCTCACTGTCTCCATGCAAGTAATTCATAGCTCCCGTTACCATGGTAGGCCCATGGCCCCTCGCATCTCATGTAGACACGTAGTCGCATATGCACGCACTAGCAGTCAGTATAGAATAGCCTCTGCCCGAGAGACTTTTCCTTCTAGATAATACAGTTCCTTAAACACAAGATATTAGATATGATTTGGGATTAGATTGTTCTGACACCCCAGACTTCTGTCTCCTCATGTAGGGCTAAATGTCAAGTCCCCTTCACCCTCCAGTTCCACGTCAGTTACACGTCATGCTGCTGCGCGCGCATCTCTGCTACATATTTCTGCTGACACTGCAGGATTCTCCTATGGATCCACCCACCTGTGATACGTTTCAAGTGTCGTTTTCTAGCACACGCCCTTATGCACGCCTTCTGTTACGTACATATGTCCTTATCTCGTTTCTCTCAGCTGTTACGCCTCCTGCATCTATCTCTACTGTAATGCATTGACTATATATATGATGTTCTGTTATTAAAGCATTGTACATGTCCATGTCCATTCCCTTCCTGAACCCTTGTGGTGATGGAACATGATACCTGGTTCGAACCAATTCCTTTTTAAGGAATAAAACCCCTTTTAAAACCTCAAATGCCACGGATTCTGTCTCTTATTTTTGACTGAGTTATTCTTATTGAACTTTACCGCATAAATTAAGTATAGGTAATTTAAATTTACCACATAATTGGTGCCCGAATAGGGACCCCTCCCCCACCCCACGCGCCGGCGGTGCGTTGCAGGCCCGGTCCCCTGCCACAGCCGGACGGACAACTACGCGTACCAGCAGGATTTCCTGTATCTCCCTCAGGCCAACGGAGGTGACTGAGGCTGCGATCGACACCCAGACGAGGCCCATAACTAAAATGGAACTGTTAGAAATGAAGAAACTAGTGCCTAGTCATGACAAAGACCCAGCAGGTTTCCACCGTGAAATAAAAGACATGTTACTCATGGGTGACTATACCTATCCTGATATTATGAAAATACTGAAAGTATTATTGCCTGCCGGTATTTACGAGAAATTGAAAGAAAAAGAATGGGAGGTGGGAGAGCAAAAGATTGAGTGGGCTGCATTAGAAAACGAAGAAAATACTCGAACCCCAGGCCTAGGGCTTGGGGACAAAACTAAAGCGTTACCAGGATTGTTAGTACAAGTATTGCCACGTTTGTTAGCAACGAAAAAGGAGGACTGGGATGCAATCTCAGCCTGTAAACAGAAACCCGATGAAGACACTAGTGATTTTTATTCCCGATTTGAGAAATGTTTTGTTATTAATAGTGGCCTGAAACCAAGTAGTGAGTCATACCCACACCTTTTTGTATCCAAATTGGTCGAAAATTCCTTGCCCCAAGTTAAGAATCGTGTTCTGAAAGTCGAGAGCACATGGCAAGCTAACACGCCTTCACAAATGTTACAAATGTTACAAATGTTACAGTACCACCAGAACAGAATTAGAGAAGAACATGATCACGAACAAAGACGTATGAAAGACACGAAAATGAAAATGTTAGTTGCTCAGTCAGTTCCAGCTGACGGTCAGAAAAAGGGCATGACACAGTCCAATAATTCAGCGGCTCCTGTTAAAGGGATATGCAACTATTGTAAATAGCCAGGTCACTATATAAACGATTGTGCAGTTTTGAAACACAATATAGCTACAGGTAAAACTAAAGAAAGACCGCGTCCTCCTAGACAGGACCAGGTCCAACAACAAGTACCACAGAATATCCAGCCTATGCAAGATTCACAACAGACAGTACAGACTGTAGCAGTTCCACAGCCACAACCCATTGCCGCAACACAACATGCAACGCAACATTGCCGCAACACAACATGCAACGCAACAGATGTACCAATATGCACAAACAGACTATCCCGATTATCAGCGATACACATGAAATAGCCTAGAGAGGGAAGTTGGCTTGCCTCTTATCGAGGTTCCTGTAGATCAAGAGGGTCCTTACGTACATAGCCAAGTATTAGGAAAAGATAGAAAGTTTTTGATTGATACAGGGGCAAGCAGAACAACGATAAGTCATGATGAGGTTCCAGGGGCACCCCTCTCAGGCTCACAGAATGTTTCCCTTGGATTTTCAGGCAAACCTATTGTAAATGAAGTATCGAAACCAGTACCACTTTTAGTTGGTCCATTGTCTCGCACTACAGACTTGTTATTAACGAAATCATGTCCAGAAAACTTGTTAGGCATTAAGACACTGAAAGCTCTAGGAGCTGTTATTTGCTGTTCTCCGGAAGGAGTAAGACTGTTTTTACGTGACTTTAAGGGTCACTATGTGTTGAGAGATATTGATCCCAGATTACAGAATGTTCCTGCGCATTTATGGGCACAAGGCCCCACTGATGTAGGTTGTATGCACATTACACCGTATCGAGTCACACTCAGACCAGGAGTAGTCTTACCACGAATCCGACAATACAAGTTACCCCCAGATGCTGTAGCGGCTTTACTGAAAATCATTGACGAGCTCATTGCACAAGGAGTGGTTGTAGAAACCGACTCGAATCTATGTAACTCCCCCATCATTCCAATTCTTAAACGTACTGATCCAAATGCACCCCCAGTTTATCGATTAGTTATCGATTCGCGCGAATTGAATAAATGCATAGTACCACAATATCCTGTGGTCCCAGACATCTCGTCTCTATTGACTGCCATTGATTCTGAAGCAGAGTTCTTTACTGTGATTGATCTGAAGAACGCCTTCTTTAGTGTCCCAATTGATTCGGAAAGCCAATACCTTTTCGGATTCTGTTTAAATGGTCGAAGCTTCAAATTTGCACGCGCACCTCAAGGATTCACAGAAAGCCCCAGCATCTACAGCCAAGCACTGAAAAGACAACTAGACAGTATACACATGCCTGACAACACTGCCCTGTTACAGTACGTCGATGATCTGCTGATCACCGCCCGTAGCGAACCTGAATGTGAGCAAGCGTCACTGACGGTTTTACATTTCCTGGCTGACAAGGGACACAAGGTGTCCCCTTCGAAGCTGCAATTCTGTGTTCAGCAAGTTGTTTACCTTGGGCACTTGCTGTCCAAAGGGGGGAGACAGCTAACACCTGACCACATTCAGTTAATTGTAAACATGTCACAGCCCAAGACCCAAAAGGAGGTACGAGCTTTTATAGGTCTCACTTCTTACTGTAGACAATGGATTCCTCAGTATGCATTTCTAGCAAAGCCACTCATACAGTTGACAACCCAGGAGGCAGCGACATCGACTGCCCTCCCTTGGACTCAGAACACACACAAGCTTTTGACGACTTAAAGAAAGCCTTATGTCAAGCACCAGTTTTAGCGACACCATGTTACAGCAAGCCTTTTACACTTTTTGTCACAGAACGTGAAGGTACCGCATTGTCAGTACTCACTCAAGATCAAGCAGGTTCACACAAACCGTGTGCTTATTTTTCTAGTACATTGGATCCAGTAGCCCAGGCTCTGCCTGCGTGCTTGAAATCAGTAGCAGCAACAGCTCTAGCAATCAGACAAAGTGATTCCATAGTGTTAGGACATCAATTGACAGTACAAGTTCCACACTCCGTGGAAGTTCTTTTAAACCGAACACAGACCCAGCACTTGACGATAGCACGACTAACAGGTTATGAATTGACATTGTTTCAGCCACACATAGAAATCAGACGTTGCAACACATTAAACCCTGCTACACTTTGCCATTAAGTGAGACAGACCCATTGGCACATGATTGTATTGAAGTCATTACCATTACGACGAAACCCAGACAAGACTTGACAGACACCGCATTACCAGATCCAGACCTGACACTTTATGTGGATGGTTCATGCATGAGAACAAGTACAGGAGAATTAGTGGCCGCCTACGCAGTCACGACAGAAACTGAAGTCATAGAAACAAATTGTATTGACACCCTGTCAGCCCAAGCAGCAGAGCTCATCGCTCTGACTCAAGCCTGTATTCAAGCAAAGAACAAGAGAGTTAACATATACACAGATTCACGTTATGCATTCGGAGTCCTACACGACTTCGGTGTCCTGTGGCGAGAGAGAGGTTTCTTGACCTCTCACGGAGCCAAAATTCAACACGCCCCCCTCATTCAAACTCTGTTAGATGCAATACATCTGCCTACAGCAATATCCATCATGAAGTGCAAAGCACATACGAAAGTCACTAATACAATTTCCCAGGGTAACGACCTGGCAGACCGAACAGCCAAGCATACAGCTCAGACTCAGACTCACGCAACAGATCTGACAAAGACAATAGTCCAGACACCGACACATTGCATGACAGTTAAGGATCCCGCCCTAGATGTAATTGACATACAGACACATGCTACACCAGACGAAATCAAGAAATGGATTGAACTAGCAGGGGTCCAGACAGAACAGGGATGGATGACAAAGGGAAAATCTACATGGTTTCTCCCTGACTCTATGGTCCAAGTTATCATTAACACAGTACACAGTCCTGCACATTTAGGAGAAAAAGCCATGTTAGACAGTATTCAAAACCTATGGTTCAATAAACATTTACGAGCAGCAGCCAAACAGAAAGTGCGTACTTGCATGATTTGTTGTCAGTTCAACCCAGGTAAAAGCATTCCCGTAGAGCAAGGTGGATTTCATCCTCCCGATCACCCTTTTGAAGTCCTCCAGATGGATTATATCCAGATGGAACGTTGTTGAGGATTCAAATATGTCCTCGTAGTTGTATGTGCACTCTCCCGTTGGACAGAAGCTTATCCAGTCCCAGATTACACTGCTCCGACCACTGCCAAGCAGCTGGTTCGTGAATTTTTCCCCAGATATGGTTTGCCCCGCATCGTATACTCCGATAACGGTCAGCCAGTCTCGTCCGAGCTGATGAAGCAGGTATCTCTCCTGCTCGGCTACCAGTGGAAGTTCCATTGTGTCCGACATCCCGAGGCAGCAGGCCTCGTGGAACGCCATAATCAGACTCTGAAAATTCGCCTTGCCAAGATTTGTAGAGAGAAAGGAGTCGACTGGATAGTAGCTTTGCCAGTCGCACTCTTTTACATGAGAATGGTCGCACACTCCAGAACAGGGCTATCCCCGTACGAGGTGGTCTTTGGTAGGCCACCAAATATGTGGGGGACGCCTCTGCCTCGCAAAATTACCGATGTTGACTGTAATATGCTAACATTACCTTGCTTCTTTGATGTCTGCACTACAATCATGTCGTTCACAGGTTGCTGCAGCCTTTCCCGACAACACCGAGGTGAAGCCGCATGAAGTGGTTCCGGGAGACCTCGTTTTTATCAGGAACTTCGACAGGAGAAGTCCGCTGGAGCCCCGCTGGCAAGCACCAAGACTAGTACTTTTGACCACAAGGACAGCGATAAAAGTCGAGGGCCGCAAGAGTTGGCTTCATTCGAGCCATATAAAAAAATGTCATGGACTACCGCCAGATCTAACCTCCCAGCCCGGCCCTCCTCCACAGACTGACTCAAAACTCCCCTTGGCCGAGAAAACTTCTTCTCAAGAATATAAATTAAAATTGAGGTCTAGCAAGTCAGACAGTTTAATTGTTTAAGTCCTCCCCTAGGTGAATCGGTTAGACGAGTTTCTGACATGTATCCCCTAGACCCCAACAGAGAGAGAGATAGACAGAAACAGCTCAAGAAACATGAATATTGTAAATCTCTTCGCAGCCACTGCATTGTGACACTATTGATTATGTTTTTTCTAAGTCTTTTGATTATTGCTGCAAGTGTACTGTTGCATATATATTACCCTATTTTCAAGCGTGCACATTCTTCTTTCAATGTCACTGCCGAGCACTCTTTCAGTGAACTGCCCCCGCATGAATTATCTTACCGACTTGCGCTGCGCAACAACACATTCATTAGTATGTTACATCACTCCCATCAGACCAGCAATGCTACCAATTGTTGGATATGTGGCCCACTCCCTCCCTATCAGAAATACAAGGGAGTTCTGCCCCTCTTTCCGTACCCGTTCACACACAATGGTTCCTGTGGTGCATGGTTTAGTTTAATGAACTCACTAGATTCCAATTCCGTAGTTTACCAGGGCAACTGGGTATGGGGAAACCTGAACACCGTTCTGCATAAAGTATGTTTCCCTGACAAGGAGGGTCTACCAAAAAGGACAGGGACTGATCTAGAAAATGAAGTATATGGATTAGGTAACTTTACACTTAACCTCATGATTCTGAATGTTGAATCCGAAACAGAACCAGTCTTGCCTGCTATGTCCATACTACCAGTCAAAGGTGAATTATGTGTCAGAAAGAATGGTTCAGTACACCTGGGTCATAGTAAATGTACTACTGTGATCGAATTCAGTGATAAGGGCAAGTCTACATTTAAGGCTTCACGCCATTCCTACTTCATTTGTGGTCATACCGCATATATACGCTTACCTATCGTCCTTGACGTCATCCTGGCCGATAGGGGCGGAGCTTGTAGAGTCATCGGATCGAGCTGCTGTGTTTTCATTCCAGAAAACGCGCCATCAGTATACAGAGCCATAACCCGTCTTCACAAGATTGCAAGTCAGATACACCAGAATCCAGGCACCTGGACTTGGTCCGGTTGGTTCTGGAGCGTGTTGTCAGCCTGGGGATGGAAGGTCCTATCCTTCCTAGGTATTGCCCTTCTCATAGTATTCAGTTGTTGCCTATGTCTGCAATGTGGGCCAGCGATTTGCGGCTTGTGCGCCACATCATGTATTCCTCATTCAAGTCCTCATTCAAAACGCCGTAAGAAGAAAGAAGAGCAAATGATGTTACATGAACAGATTGATAGATTAATGAGGATTGATATATCATGAAGGGTCCGTAGGGGACAAGGAGGGAATGAGGTAATATGAATTTTCATAGTCAGTTGTGTCCCCTATCGTAGACCCCACCGGCTCCATGTACGTGCTTCAAGTACATGTATGTTCCCTCCACTTCCAGCTATGAAGACGCAAATACATTTGCGTCCAACGTTAACATGTCCTCTTTCAGATCCACCATGAATGGGTCGGATATTCCGTTCCTAAGTGTGCCTTGCCAACGTCTTTATATGGTGCACTTTCATGTTTCACTAGCTCTGGCGAGTTAGACCCTGATTCCTGCCATCGAGCCCTTTCTGCCTTCTGTTTCTGAAAACTACAGTCTGCTGCTTCCTGACCTCTGCTTTACTCCCTGTGCGGCGAGCGGTGCCTGGCTCGGCCTGCTTGCCTGCCAAGACTGTATTCAGCCTTCAAGTTATCTGCTCCGCTCCTCGAAAATACATTCCTGTCTAGTAGTTTAGGAAAACATCCTTCCCAACTGCAGAGCAAAGGGCCCGGCCTCACTGTCTCCATGCAAGTAATTCATAGCTCCCGTTACCATGGTAGGCCCATGGCCCCTCGCATCTCATGTAGACACGTAGTCGCATATGCACGCACTAGCAGTCAGTATAGAATAGCCTCTGCCCGAGAGACTTTTCCTTCTAGATAATACAGTTCCTTAAACACAAGATATTAGATATGATTTGGGATTAGGTTGTTCTGACACCCCAGACTTCTGTCTCCTCATGTAGGGCTAAATGTCAAGTCCCCTTCACCCTCCAGTTCCACGTCAGTTACACGTCATGCTGCTGCGCGCGCATCTCTGCTACATATTTCTGCTGACACTGCAGGATTCTCCTATGGATCCACCCACCTGTGATACGTTTCAAGTGTCGTTGTCTAGCACACGCCCTTATGCACGCCTTCTGTTACGTACATATGTCCTTATCTCGTTTCTCTCAGCTGTTACGCCTCCTGCATCTATCTCTACTGTAATGCATTGACTATATATATGATGTTCTGTTATTAAAGCATTGTACATGTCCATGTCCATTCCCTTCCTGAACCCTTGTGGTGATGGAACATGATACCTGATTCGAACCAATTCCTTTTTAAGGAATAAAACCCCACTATCCTAGACTACCTCAAACTTAATGACACCCCTGACTCGGACATAGCGAACGTATGGGAGGCACTCAAAGCCAGTCAGAGAGGAGTGATAATAGGCATTCGAGCTCAAGCTAACAAAAAATTTAACAAAGATTTGTCTACTCTGGAAGGTAACATCAAAAGTCTAGAAACCGCGCATATGGCAGATCTCCAAAACTCTATGATTTTAAACGACCTCACCAAACTCAAATATGAATACAACTCGATACTCAGTAAAAGGGCGGGGGTCTGGGTCAACAAGTTTAAGGCTCTAAGAACTTGTGAGGGCAACAAAGCTGGAAAGATTTTAGCGTCATATCTAAAACATAAAAAAAGGCAATTCAACATCGCCTCAGTTAAAGATCGCAGCAATGTCATCCAAGCGAAGCAGAACCAAATTCTCAATTCATTTAAATAATTTTATCAAGACCTGTACAAAAATAATCTAGACTTCAACTCGGAAGAGTGTAGCAGATACCTAACCTCACTGGGTCTACCTAAACTCAATGATGCCGACAAGTTCACACTGAACTCTCCGATTACCCTACAGGAAGTATCTGCGTCCATTAAAACACTTAAATGTAAGACAGCTCCGGGCCCTGACGGGTTCTCAGCCAGCTTTTATAAAGAACTCACGAATTCCCTGAGCCCGACTCTCCTAAAACTTACCAAATCGATGAGTGAAGCTACCATCATAGTCATACCTAAAGAAGGTAAAGACCCTCTGCTAACCAAAAATTACAGGCCAATCTCCCTAATTAACTTAGATTGCAAAATGTATGCAAAGATCCTCGCCACACGCTTAAACTTACAACTCCCAAAGCTAATTAGTACATCACAAGTAGGCTTCATGAAACAGCGCATGTCTAACGATAATACGAGGATCCTCTGTCACGTCATTGAAAAAGCCAGAATACTGGCAGCCCCAGCAGTAGCCATTACTCTCGACGCAGAGAAGGCGTTCGACAGAGTCTCCTGGTATTTCCTCAAGAGCTGTATGTCCGCCTTTAACCTAGGAGAAGCATTCACTGATTTGGTTATGGCCCTATACCGTTCACCATCCGCACGCATTGCTATAAATGGTTCATGTCGGACCGCTTTCCCTTAGAACAAGGGACAAGACAGGGCTGCCCCCTCTCCCCTTCAGTCTTCCTCTTGGCAATGGAACCCCTAATTGCTCATATAAAAAAAAATGAAAGCATCAAAGGCGTGAAATTCGGAGATAAATGTGTCAAAGTAGCCGCTTATGCGGAAGATATCCTGATTGTTTTAGAATCACCAGACTCCTCCATCCCTGCACTAATGACCACCATTGATACTTACTCCTCCCATTCAGGGTACAAACTTAACCGGGATAAATCTGAGGTCAAACCACTCAATATTTTAACCACCAAAGAGGTGCTGGGAGACTCAGGGCTATGTTGGCAACCAGAGTTTGTGAAATACCTAGGTATCGAGTTTGATGACTCCCTTATGGAGACCCTCCATCGAAATGAAAAGATAACTTCAAATAAAATCAAGACCCAACTAGAGGGGTGGTCCCCCTGATTCATTACTTGGTGGGGCAGAGTGGAGACCATCAAGATGATGATTTCTCCTCTAGTTAATTACCTCATATCTATGCTCCCCCTAACACTCACATCTGACTTCTATCACAAATTGGACATGGCTATCTCTAATTTCCTATGGAAAGGGAAAAGAGCAAGAATCAGCATAAAAAAGCTTTGCTTAGACAAATCCACAGGTGGGGTCAATTTGCCAGACTTTAAAAGGTATGAAGCCGCATTCCAAGCCAAACAAGGAGCCCACTGGCTCGCACCTTCACCTGACTATACTCCAGTGTGGCTAGAAATTGAGGAGGAAATTCTAAACGGTATCACCCCTAGCGCGGCTCTCTCATCTAACCTAAACAAACTACCCCACTCTCAATCAATATTTCATAACACCAAATCTGCTCTCCTGCAGTTTGATAGAATCCTAGAAAACAGCATTCGGGGCTCACGATGGGAATCCCTATGGGACAACCGTAACATTATGTACAAGGGTAAATCCATGCACAACAAGACATGGATCAAAAAAGGCATACTGTTCCCATACCAGCTGTTTGCGGGGGCATACCCTATTCCTTTCAGTGACTTGCAAATCAAATACGATCTTGAACCTATTGAATTTTATAACTTCCTAAATGTAAAAACAGCATTGTCCAAAACCAACCTCTCACCGACACCACCCTCCCTCCCAACATACCTTGCCAGATTAAACAGACTAGGACACCAGGTTTCCTTTCTCTATAGACTCAGCCGTCCCCAACAATCTGGCCTTACTGCCCCAATCACACAATTCTGGAATAACCTTTCATCCAGGCCAATCACAGAATTAGATTGGACCAACACATGGGTATCTTGCACGAGACACAAAATCAGCCCTACACTGTCTCAGACAAAATACTGGCTCCTACATAAGGCCTTCTGGACCCCAGCGCGATTATTTGCACACAACATCTCCCCAGACGCCTTTTGCTGGAATTGCAAACGTGCGGAGGGTGACTTGTCACACATTATCCTAGAATGCGACTGCGTAGCACAATTTTGGGAGAAGATATTCGAGTTGATCTCAAAACTATTCCACATTTCACCAGTAAAAGAGCTTCCTTACCTAGTTTTCGGATTCACCCAGGACCCATCCCTTAATGCAGACGATAAGGCATTACTTGACCTCCTCCTCTCGGCGGCGGTTAAGACAGTCCTTAGCAACTGGAAAGATACCAGCAAGGCCAACTACGCAGGGTGGCTGAATTAGATAATCAGCTTACGTGGCGCAGACAATATTGCACTCCTTCAGACACCGTGGCGCCCTCCCACGAGAAAACTATGGTCGACTCTTGATAACTACTTCACATCACATAAGCCACCCTGACTGGTCCACACACTGTCCACGACCCACCAACATATGTTCGCCGACTCCCTTCATTGTACTATTAATTATCATAGAACATTTTCCTTACTGAATGAGTAAAATGCTGTTGAAATACAATGTCTGTTACTAATTGTTATTGAGTATAAGATACGTGCTCTGCTGTTCTAGGCAAGATACCAGCCATGTACTTTTGTATTGACATTTACTATGATGTATTGTAGCGTACAGTAATTTTGAATTGTGAAAATATGACTCATATTGCGCTACTGGATTTACTTTTTATATGTTTATGCTGAAACAACCAATAAAAACTTTTGAAATTAAAAAAAATAAGGAATTATTTAGAAGTGGGCGAAGAATTTTATCTTTATGGTACGCCCCCATACACCTCATCTTTAAGTGCTCCCTGACAGATGGTTGAGCCCACCCGACCTTTAGGAGTTGGGGTGAGCCCAATGATGTAGCATGTCTCGACTAGAGTGAGTGAGGGCTATAAAAAGAAAAGGGTCTTTTTCGCTTCCCACGCGTAACAACGGATTAGCCACATATCAGATTTTCTGTACAATCCCTACTTGAGGGACTTACCATTGCACACTCAGGAACCCCCACTCAGCCCCCGTTTTTCCTCTACCACTGGAGGATTAAACAGTACTTTTTCAAAGGGACACCCTTATTTGTTATAAATAGATAAATTAGGTACTTTTTTTCCCCTTCTGGCTTCGTAACTTTTGATGACCTGAAGTTAGAGTTTGGTATTAACACTAGGGAGTTTTTCAAGTATCTGCAAATATGAGATTACCTACAGCGTAAGGGTGGTGACCCCAATGTCTTTCGCAAAAAAGAACTGGTAGAAATTTTATTAGCGTAGACTAATATCCATATCTGGACAATATATAAGTTATTAAATAATGAGATGAAAGACGATCTCGACAAATTTTCTCTTAAATAGCAAGAGAAGACGTAGATGTCTGCAGACGAGTTCTCCAAAGTTCTCATATTATCTCAAACTGTATTAATGTGGGCTAATTTACAAGTCTAGTTTTTAAGACCTGTAAGATGCTATATTACACGGTATTCACCTGTTACAACGCATTTTTTACTCCGCACTACCACTACAACGCAGGCATTACAACGCATACCGTTACAATGCATTGCGCTGGGGGGCGCTCTAGGATAAGAGGTAAGTTTAATTTACTATCCAACACCTTCCCTAGGGTCCACGGGGACTGGAGTTAGAATAGTAAATTATACTTACCACTATCCAGCACCCCAAAGCGCTATGCGTTGTAGCGGTATGCGTTGTAAATACCGTGTTGTAATG
Organism: Lissotriton vulgaris; assembly: GCF_964263255.1. Taxonomy (NCBI): domain Eukaryota; kingdom Metazoa; phylum Chordata; class Amphibia; order Caudata; family Salamandridae; genus Lissotriton; species Lissotriton vulgaris. Next base: position 617,848,020 of record NC_141698.1, read on the forward strand.
GTACGCGGAGTAAAAGTATGCGTTGTAACGACATACATCCATATTACACACCAGCTAGAATTTTGAAATTGCGGAAGTGTGGGGGAACAAGATGCCCCTGTGTGCTACATCGTGTGCAGATATAGATACCTGCACCTCTTTAATCTCCTTAAAGAATGAAATCCAAAACTTTCTTCATTGTAAATTGAGTAAAGAAGTATTGTTGACTACAAATGGGATTTTACTAGGAGTACAAAAAAAAGAAGTGACTCAGGAAATATAATATTTTCTCATTGTCTCAATGGCTAATTTAAGACTTACAATTGCCTCGGCATGGCTGGACCCGCAACCCCCTCTGTTTCAACGATTGGTTGTCTCACTTACTGGCAGTCTACAATCCGGAGGAAGCAGTCTATGCTAGATAAGGTTATCAGGCCAGGAGGAAAGGACTTTTAGTATGGGCACCCTTATCTAGATGGGTAAATTAATCTATTGTGTATGCTTTCTTCATTGTATGGTGGGCGCCCACAGATTTTCTTTTCTCTAGCACAACGCACTTTGAATTATGTTATTTACTTTTTTTACCTGTGAATCTAATAATGGAGACTTTTCAATCATCAGCTTAACTAATGAATGTAAATTATTTTGTATGTTAAATATCACCCAGTTTGTCATGAATTACGGTCTCCATAGTTTTTTTTACCAGCGGAGCGTGGGGGGAGTGGAGGGTGGGTGGTTTGTTTGGTATATAATTGTTGAAAATGTGCAATAAATATAATTAAACTAAAAAAAAGAACTCCACACATTTGCAAATTCCTGGGTTGGTCTACAAGAGTCAAGAGTGAAAAGGCAATGATTAAATCTTTAGAGAATCTCATAACAGGAAAATTAGTAAAAGATCAGGAAGAGATCACTAAACTCTTTGAACAGCCTTATTCAGATATTTATCAGGCCAAAATATGGAGTTAACAAGTCATATTGACCAGTATTATGATACCATGTGCCATCCTTCTCTATCCGAGCCTCTTTCCCAGCTAGTATTGGAGCCTATATTAACCACCGAGATTAAGCAAGCTTTAAAGAAAATGTCTAATGCCAAAGCCTGTGGAAGTGATGGTTTACCAAGACAATCTTTAAAATATTCTACAGAGAGCGTGTGTCAATTCTAGTTGATCTTTTTAATTTTACTAAAGAAGGGTGAGATTCCTCCTACTTTTCAAGAAGCAACAATAGTCTCATTTCTTAAAATAAAAATCCAACATCTGTTCATTCATAGATATAGATTGATTAGTCTGCTTAACACGGACTATAAATTGCTGATGAAATGTGGGTTGCCTGTATAATGCCAACAGCACAACAGCTAATACATGAATATCAATGCAGCTTTGTAGCAGGCCAGTTAATGACAGCAAATACACTTTTTTTAACCTAGGTATAGATTCTTTCTCAGTAAATCATATAAAAGCCCTAATTATGATGGTCGATGCCAAAAAGGCTTTCAATCTTGTAAATTGGAATGCCCTGTTTTATTGTCTCCCAAAATTTGGTTTCCCCTCCCAGTTCATTTTAATGCTATCAAATTTGTAAAATGGCGCTCAATCTAAATTGTTGGTGAACTCCAAAATGGCAGGGTCAGTTGGGATTAAAACAGGAACGCGTCAAGAAGGTACCCTCTTTCCTATTTTATTTACATTTTTGATTGAACCTCTAGCAACACAACTTCATAATAATAATAATAATAATAACATCAGGGCACCTACAGAAAGAATGGCTAGGCTTAAACTATTCATGGATGATATGATATTATATCTCCAGCCGGAAAAGGATAACATAAAACGAACCATACAGATGATTACAGACTTTGCACAGATTGGAGGATACAAGATAAATCAAAGTAAAATAGAATTGCTGCTTTTTAATTCGACATTTTAAGACTATCCGCTTACACTACAGCCTCAAGCAAAGTTTGTGTCTCCAATCAGATATCTTGATATTATAGTAACAAATACGTTTTCTAGTCTCTTCTACCTGAACTATGGAAAAATGTTATGCAGAACTAAGGTATTGCTAGATAGATGGCCCATGTTTCATTTGACTATATTAGGCCGTATTTCTATGATCAAAATGTCAGTCCTCCCTTTTTTTTAATATTTTTATTTTTCAACGTACCAATAAAAAATCTTAACAGCTTCTTCGAGGAATTAAACTCAGCTTTTAGCGGTTTTATCTCGAAAAAAAAATCCCCTGTGGTTAAGTTGGAGGCTTTACAATTTGAGAAAGAGCCATGGGGGTTGGCGTTTCCTAACATGCATATTTATTTTCAGGCAGCTATTAGATGTTCTCTCTCTGTGTTTAAATGGAAGGGGGTGTTAGATTTGGGGGTCTCTAGATGGCACAGGTAGATACTTGTGACAAATAGGGACCCTTGCCTCTAGTCAGGATAAGGGGATTACACTCCTAAAAAAACCTCTGCTCACCTCCTTGGTAGCTTGGCACAAGCAGACAGGCTTATCTCAGAGGAAGTGTGTAAAGCATTTGTGACCACATACAGTAACCCAGTGACAACACTACAGATGGACACCACACAAGGTTTTATATCAAAAATAAGTATACTTTATATAGATTTACCACAAGACCATAAACAACAAAAATACACAATACTGTTACTTTAAGATGGTAGATTTAGCTTAGTTCAGTTCAGTTCTTAAGATGCGAAACTTTGCGTCAATGCACCGTACGATACGTTGCGCTTCCTCGACAAGCAATGTCGCAGCGAGGAAAAAATGCGGCAAAGTTCAGGTGCAAAGAAATAAAGACGTGAAGATCTTCCAGATGCGGCACGCTTCTCTGGGGATGCGAGAAGTTCTCGGTTCGATGCGTGGTCTGCAGCGGCGACACCCTTGTTCAGCAATGCGACGGCAACAGCTTCAGCTGGGACACTCTTCTCCCACGATGCTTGAAGCTTCCGCACAATGCAACAGCTACAGCAGCGACATTCAAGATGCGACGGCAGCAGCTCTGAGGGCGGCGCGCTTCTCAGGGATGCAAGGCGCTTTCCACTATGCGGTGCAATGCGACAGTTCCAGTGGCGACACCCTTGTTCAGAAGTGCGACTGTGACAAGCTTCGACCTCGTTTCGAGACTCGTCTCTCGATGCGGTGCAGTGCGACAACTCCAGCGGCGACACCCTTGTTCAGAAGTGTGATGACAGCAGCAGCTGCTTGCGATACACTTCGTTCTCGTTGAGTCGCGCTTCCAGCTCCTTGCGACACGCAATCCCTCAGAAGGCCCAAAACAGCAGCAGGCACTTCCAAAGAACTCTGGGGAGCTGGGGGTGAAGTCTGTTGTCCCTGAGACTTCAGCAGGAGGCAAGCTCTTTTCCAAGACCTTAGTGATCCTTCACAAGTTGAAAGCAAAGTACACAAACTTCCTTTCTCCTTCCTTTGGCAGTAAGGCAATCACTGCAGGCCAATCCCCCAAGCAGCACTTCAGCTTGGGAATAGTCTCTCCTCAGTTTGTTCAGGTTCCTCCCTCAGTAAAGGTTTCTTCTTGTAGTCCAAAGTGATCTAATTTCTTGGGATCAAGGTCCCAATATTTATACCCCAAAATCATTTGTCCTCTGAGGGAAGAGGGGCCTTTGCTCAGGCCAAACCAGTTCTGAAGCACTCTGTTTACCAGACTTCTCCTTTCCTTTCACAGTGCATGGTAGAAAAATCAGACGCCCCACAGGAGGTGGAGCCAGCATTGTGGAAGGCAAGTACAGTCATGGAGCACTTTGTTGACAGGACTCCTTTTCTTCTTTCAGTGTGCAGGGCAGAGACATCGGCCGCACCCCAGGAGGTGGAGCCAGCATTGTGGAAGGCAGGCACAGACCTATTCAAGGTTCAGGTGCAACTCCTCCCTCCCATCTAGATGCAGATCTCTCTAGTCACCACTGGGCTGACTCATCCTGTCTCTTAGAATCCCCCAGCGCTGTCACTCACAGACTTCAGACAAGGAATACACAACCTAGCAGAGGCAGGCTTGAAAGGTTAGGCAAGCAAATACCTACTTTCTAAAAGTGGTATTTGCAAACACAGAATGTTAAAACCAACTTCACTAAAAGATGCATTTTATCATTCTGAGTCCAGGCATACTAAACTCGACTTCTGCCACGTTATCTTAGTCAGTAAGGATTATAAAATGTAATCATTGTAACAGCCCATTCTGGCCTATGGAGAACAGGTAGCCTTGCAATAATGAAAAACGAAAAGGGCTGTAATTCACTATTAGGACATGCCACACACACCAGGGCATGTCCTACCTTATACTTGCAATGCACCCTGCCCTTGGGCCTACTATAGGGGTGACAGATACGAAGAAAAGGGAAGGTTTAGGGACTGGCAAGTGGGTGCACTTGCCCAGCCAGCATGACAATACCAGACTGCACGCAGGCTCTGCAATGGCAGGCCTTAAACACATTTTATAAGGCTGTTTCTGTGGGTGGCACAACCAGTGCTGCAAGCCCACCAGCAGCATTTGGATTTACACACCTTGGGCACACTCAGTGCACTGTACTAGGGTCTGACAAGTAAACCAAATAGCCAAACATGGAACCACTGATCAACACCTTAACCGCGGCCGTTAATTCGAGGCAGGGCAGCAGTTCCGCAGAGTGGGCGGGGCCACGTCGGCCGTTGGACGTTCGCAGCAAGAGCGAGGCAGTGCTCTCGAGGGCTAACGGCCGACAGCAGCAGGGAAGGGGTTAATACATCAATTTACAATAGGGAGCACTTGCACTGTGGCACTGGACAGCAGTGGCACAGTGTCCAAAGCATCTAACACCAGCATAAATACATGAGGCAACAGCAAAAATAGAAGGGAGACCCACCCCAATGGTGTCAGGTCTAACACGGGACATTAGATAATTTTTTTAATTAAGATGATTCGAGAATCAGATTTAAGCTTACTAGTGTTCATAAACATAGCTAAGTTACCAAAAAGAACCAGATACAAGTTTATTTGGGATATCTATGGGCGGATAGGTGCCCTGGGCAAATCCTGTAAGTTGCCTTTTGATAGATTTTTAGTGAGGTTAGAGGAGGGCAGTTACTTGGGCCTTTCCTTGACAGTCTGTGAGATCAGATTTTGGAATTCTTTAGGCTTCAAAACCTTTGGTGAAATCATTTGTCAAGGGAAATCCATTTCATGAGAAGATCTAATAGCTAGGGGTGGTCCTCAATGCGAGCAACATTTTTTCAGTTTTAACAAGATAAATCATTTTTTGCAGGTTCATTAAAAAAGTCAGATACAAGAGTCCCAATCAATCAGTAGCACTCTCAGTATGAGCAAAGTGCAAGGAATTGGAAATTGGTACAGAATACTGAAGGAGATTTCCGTGAAGCCGGATCTAGCAGACTTTTTTTCCAGGGTATTAGAAAAAACAAAATATCAGTTATCAGTAAGTGATTGGCAATTAGTTGCAAAGATAGGTAATAAATCTCTTTGGGCAGCTAACTGTAAAAGAATGTAATTTCTGTCAAGATGGCTGGCGTACTATACTCTGGATGTTCTCTATAAAATGTATCCAGCAGTTTCCAACAATTGTTTTGTTGTCATCAACCAAGTGAATCGGGATGACTCCACACATTTTTTGTATGCCGGCATCTTACCAATTTTTGGTGGCCAGCGTTTCAGGCTATTAGTCAGGCCATATGTTGCACAGTTCCACCAGATTCTACTGTAGTTTTATTTGGTGTTTCCAAAGGAGCCAACAATTAGTAAAGGGTCAACAATGCTTTAAATTTGTAGCATTGACGATCGCATGCTCTTTGATCCTCCAGAATTGGAGGACCACTAAGGTCCCGGCAACTTTGTAACAGAAGAATAAAATATCCTGCAATATGAATTGTGAAGAGGTTTGTGCTAAGCGGGTAGGGGGACTGAAAAGATTTAATGCCTTTGGCAATATTTGAAGTAAGTTAGTAAGGCAGCTAAAACTGGTTTTAGTTTGAAACATTAACTTACGTGAACTCTGGTAAATCTTGGTTAACTTCTATATGACAATGTCCTGAAACAAATTTGTCTCACACCCAAATGTATATTATTTGCCAGGAGCACTAATGCATCTTCATTGGGGTAACATATTTATATTTGATTGTACTTCATGAAGCCGTACTGCACTTTTCTCCATTTAATGAAAAGAAGATTCGAGGCCAGCTGCCATCTAGGAAGAATCTGAAGTGGAGGAAGTAGAGGCGTATGAAAGATTAGTGGTTAAAAGGTCACAACCCTTACCTAGATGCCTACAGGATATTGTGGATGCCACCAAATCAGATGACTGCCTCCAGCTGGCTCTCTTGGCAGTAACTATGGGGAACTGAAAAATTCTGACCCTGTCTTTGTCCTATCAGATTGCTTAGTCAAGACAGACACTACTATCACTCCACCATGTCCGGCATGTGTTAGGTGCCATTCCTGAAGGTTGTCTATTGAGAGGGCCCAGGTTGGTGATACCAGGGTGTTTCACACAGTGTGTGGTGGACCTGGTCCATGTTGCCTATCAAGGAATTGTCAAAATGAAGTCCAGACTCAGGTGCAAGGTTTGGCTCCCTGCACTAGATGAACAATCATCACAGAAGACATTCCTCCACTTCTGTGGCAATAAGCCAGTGCTGATTTCGGGAGTCTGCTTGATGACAGGCACATGATGGTAGCAATTGACTACTTTTCTTAATATCTTGAGGTGGAAATCATTGTCTCAATGACAGCAAGTCAAAAAAGGCCCCCTGTTTTGAGGAGGTCATGGCAACCCATGAGTTACTGAAAGAACAGACAAAGGGCACCCATTCTAAAGCCAAGAATTTGCACAGTTCCTGCAGTCCAGAGGTATCAATAAATGGCGTATGACTCCTTAATGGTCCCAAGCTAATGGAGAGGCTGAACACTTCTTGAGAGCTCTCAATAAGGTAAGCCGGATAGGGCTAGCTGATAACCATAACATGGAATGTGCCCTGTACTTGTTCCTGCGGGAATACCGACTCAAGCCACATGCCATGACAAAGGTTAGTCTCAGTGCTCTCTGCATCAATAGGGCTGTGGGTGATACAATTCCTCACCATTCAGAGCATCTAGAGATAATGTGGTGAAGATGGTGCACCAGCATAAGGTACAAAATGAAAAAGCATCTATGAAAAGTAGAGCCCGGCTGAATCTCCTGCAGGTTGGGGATCTTGTACTTGTCAAGGATCGACATACCAAAAGCAAATTTTGCCTTTCATTTGAGGTTGATCCTTTGAGGGTCAGTATCACTTCAGGGATCATGATAATTGCTAAAAGAGCGGGCCAGAAGTCAATACCCGGGACACTGATAATCAGTTTTCCCGTGCTGTGGAGAGCGGCATTGATGAAGCCAGCCACCCTGTTCCCACTAGGCTGTCATCTCAGTTTAACATTCGGAGTCCAGATCACATATCACTAGAGTCTAATGAGGGTGAGCCTGAGAGCAAACCAAGAGATGGTGCATCTGGAGGTAAACTTCTGCAAAACGAAGAAGTGGTGGAGGACAGTAATGGGGTGGCCTGATACCCTCTCAGACAGGTGCGTAACACAGGCCTCCGCAGCCCACGCAGTGCTGGGGCGCCCCAAGCTCCAAGAGGCCCCCTCGGCACTGCACTCTGGCCAGAGAGCTCATGATTGAGCCTGGAGGGGGCCCTCTACATACCGTGCAGGGAGGCCCCCTCAGTTTTCGTTACGCCAGTGCTCTCAGACCGCATCCTGCTATTTTCAAAAGATTTCAGGACTTTGTGTGGAATTGATCCTGGGTAGTGGGCAGCCTGTGAAGCATATCGCAGTCCAGGAGAGTGCAACATTGTTCTGCAAGCATGAAGAGGAGTCATGCTTTTTTTTTAGTTTTGTCTGTGTGTTGTTTATATGTTTGGGTGTTTGCGATTAATGTTTTGTTCTGTTAGGGATAATGAGAAATGTGATGTTAGGAGTTGGGTAGTCCCAAGAAGTTTAGGAGAGAGGGGGTTATTATATGTTTTCCCCTGAGTCCTAACCAGGTGGTGCAAGGGAACAAAATAAAAGAAGGCGAGGCCCGGACCTCCTGGTCCATGACCTAAGGAAGGTGTCTCAAATGCGTCCTTTTAGGGACCAAGTTGCCAACGTATTCATCGAGGTCACCATTTTCCCACAAAACAAATATATTATCAACTTTACTTCACTTCAAAGTTTTCTATCCACCTAAAACAAAACAATCATTCTTCTGTCAACACTCAAAGGCAACCTATGCTTCCATAAAACTTACATTTGGGCACTAATCAATCAGAGAACAGAAACATGAGGAAATATAATTTCATTTTTAGGCAACTTAGTAAGAAAAAGTTGCTAAATGTCAGGTTCCAACATGCTTGTGGGCAACATGAACACACAGGAAATTATCATCTCGAGTGTGCAGTGCACAACACACAGCACAAGAATTGGAACATCCATAAGGCACAAGGAAAGGTAGTTATGAGGATCTTGGCATGTCTGGCAGCAGGGCAGGTTGGGGCACCTTGAGGAAGGTCTTGGACAGAATCATCATCCCCAGCACAGATGGTTGCTGCAAGTTTCTCCTTCTGGGTTGTACAAGTAATACCCCTAAATAAGGCACCCCTTAAACTTGCCTCTGAGATGCCAACAGCAGGGCCACTGTATGTGTTGTAACCCCTTTCTGATGATGCTCTAATTTACACACGACATGTGCAGATTCGTTATTTTGCCTGTGCTTTCTTCAGCCCCCCACCTCCCTTTAGGAGCTTCATGTGTTTCTTCCATTGTTGTTGGTTATTCCTTTCTATGCATATTTATTTCCAGGATAATCTACATCCACATAGGTTTCTGAGAAGGAAAGATAGGAAAGAAGAAACATTCAAAGGCAGATTCTCCATTTTAGATATATTTATCAAAAAATTAAGTCCATTCAGTTCTTCTTGGTTTCAAACCGATTTATTCTTATGATCCTCGTTCATCAGTAGTCCCCTTAAGCCAACACGTGTTTCGTCAGGTCGATGCATTAACATCACTGACTTCATCATGGCTCATCAGAATTAACATTAGAATTGCATCAAAAGAAACTGTTAGATAATATCAACCTCTATAAATCCTGCAAGCATCTCTGCTTGAAAATGTGCTCGTATGCTGTACTGTCAACGTGTATGAGGGAGAGTGCTCCTTCATACATCCATCCCAGAGTGGATTATAGAGGTTGCTGTCAGGTTGATGTTAATGGATCGACCTGATCAAATACGTATTGGCTTAAGGCAGGGGACTACTGATGAACGAGGATCATAAGAATAAATCGGTCCGCAACAAAGAACAACGGAATAGACTTAATTTATTGTATTTGACTGTTACTGAAGTGGTTTGCTCTGGACTATTATAAAATGTGTTGACGCTGGGTTTTCCGAGCCATTGTGTGGGCGGACTTTAACCAGATAGATAGATAGATAGATAGATAGATACATTTCTATCTATCTATCTATCTATCTATCTATCTATCTATCTATCTATCTATCTATCTATCTATCTATCTATCTATCTATCTATCTATCTAACTATATATATATATATATATATATATATATATATATATATTATATATATATATATATATATATATATATATATATATATATATATTAGGGCAACTGTGAACTCGTGTTGCCCTGGGGCAGCACATTCAAGTGAAATACGGAGAGGCTGCTTCAAAGCCTCTCCATGTTGCACTCTACAGGGGGCAATCGGCCTGCATTTTGAGGAGGGATTATAGTGCCCACACCGCCATGCGCTCCCCCCGTTTGTCAAATACACAATTACACTTCCCACACAAAAGGAAACTCAGGAGACATATTTGTGGGAAAGAACTGCTGCAGGTATATTTCATACAACACAGGTATGACGTTATGGTGGGTCATCTTACGGGCGATCCAAAGCAGGCAGCCCCTCGCTGTCCCGCATGCCTAAGGAGCCATCTTGCACGGCGAGTCGATGCTCTGACGGTGCAGCACATTACCATTTCGTTAAACTCCCGCCCCCCCCCTGTCAGGGTGGAGCGGTGTGGCACACCCCCGCTCGGTTCAGGCCCCCCGACTGCCCGAAGGACTAACGGGGCGCCGTCGCGGTTTCCCGGAACCTCCTTCGGCTCCTGGTCCTTGGCTCAGGCACCCTTACTGTGCCAGGCAGAGGTACCCTTACTGGACACTTCTGCCACAGAGGTACCCTTACTGTCCGTCTGCTTCCAGATCGCCCTGCACTCCGCCACAGCTCTGGAGGAGGCCCCCATCGATGACAGAGCCCCCCCCACCCATCATGCTACTTACAACCTGCCGCTGTCAGAGCCTCTTGTATGTCTAGGAGAAAAACATCCATACCCAACCCAGACAAGTGCACCCCATCATTCTCGTAATACCCTTCAGTTCTTTCTTGTATGAGTGCATGCCTAATGAACCCCAGGCCCCTCTTCTCCATGAACTTCTGCATGGACCTGTTGACCCTCCTGCGGGACTGCTCTATTGCAACCAGCGATCTTGCGCCCCTCCACACTTTGCGAGGGACAATATCTGACCAAAATAGCTCGGTGGCCCCTAGCCTGTTTGTTACCGCTGCCACATCCTTCTGCATGGCCTGAATCAGGGCCCTCCTCCCCAACGTGACCAGGTCATTCCCTCCCAAGTGAATAATGAGGATATTGGGAGGACCGCCCCGAACCACCAGGCATTGTTCAAGCTTGTACTTCAGGTGACCCCATTTCATCCCAGGAACACCCAACCACAGAATTTGTGTCCTCGCGAAAGCCAAATTCCATTTATTTGGATGTCGCCCATTGTTCCAGCCTGGGAACATAAGAATGGCCCATCACCCACAAGCAACAGTCGGCTGCAAAGAAACAAGACAATGTTCAAACCACAACTAAAAAGAGGGAGAGGACTAGACAGCGTCAGGTCAACACTTTGTTTATTAGTGCACACTGCAAACTTCACTCGAAAAACGTGATGACACATAAATACAGTGACCAGAACACCCCCAAGTGTAGCATTCGATTACATATGTTACAGATTACTAGTCACTTTGTACAGCATAGCGCCCAAGCAACACTTAAGGGCGGATGTAGCGTTGGTAGCAAGAGGATGACCACCTTCCTACCCTTTTGACTCCTTCGTCACCCAACCCGGCCCTGAATGCAGCTGTAGCTGCCCAAATCCTGAACGAGTGGCTGGAGAATTTTTGACCTGCCCCTGACAACCCTGCCTTGGCCAAGGCTGCGCCCATCACGCGCTCAAGCTGGAACTTAGTTAGTGGTGTGCCATCAGCATGAATGAGGAAGTGACCTCCCAACAGTGGCCTGATCTTCAAGTACTCCCTAACCGTGGCAACCGGGCAATATCTGGGGTCCTCCAATGCCTGCAATATGATTGTCACTCCCTTCCCGGCCTGGTCCGTCCTGGATTTCCGAACCCTCAGTACCAGGGAATCCTTAGCACAAACATTCATCATATCCAGAGCTCTCCCAGATCTATCTGATTTGGATTTGGCCACTAACTCGCTTGCTCTAAAGGCGCCAAAGAACGCCAAGCAGAAGGCTGTTGAAAAAAGCTGGGCTTCGAATGCTGAATTGGTCACTATTGGCAAAATGTCCATCATGCGCTGCAATGCGGGAAATTTGATCCCCACCCTCTTGTCGGAGGACCTGACCTCCTCCCAGGCCCACCACTTGAGCGCTGCCCTAATCCTGAATGCACCCGTGGGATCTTCAGCTCCGCTAAGCTTGGTGTCATGTTTGAACACTGCCAGGTGGCCGCACACCCATGAATGTGCCTTGCCCATCTCCTTGGCCCACACCACAAAAGTCTCAACCTGTTCTACGGGACTTAAAGCAGATGCTCCCAGCGACAGTATTACTGCCCGGAAAGTGGCTTGTACCACGGAACGCTGTCCCATCATCTTCAAACGCTCCCCCACTGAAGGAGTCGCCAGAGTGGCACCGGGAATGGTGTCATCGCCTCCCTCGCCTGCGGCCAGGCCTCTCGGAATCGGAGCCACTGAAAGCGAGAGAGAGCGTCAGCTGCCACATTCTTCACACCTTCGATATGCCTTGCCCTGAACTCAGTGTTACTCCGCAAACCTGCCCTGACTAATTCCCTGAGCAGACTCAAAACCAGTGGGCAGTTGGCTGACATCCCGTTGATGGCCTGGACCACAGCCATGTTATCAGACCAAAAGACTACTTTCCTGTTGCCCAGTCCACCCGGCCACAAGTGTAGTGCCACCACTATGGGGAAGAGTTCCAGCACTGTTATGTTTTCGGTTACCCCTTTCTTGCGCCAGGCGTTTGGCCATCGCATGGCACACCACTCTTTACCAAAGATCACCCCGAAGCCTTCCCTACCAGATGCATCTGAAAACAAGCAAAGTTCCTGGCTGCTCTCCCAAGGTAACCTCCAGATCACGGTGCCATTAAAGTTCCTCAAAAATTCATCCCAGATCTGTAGGTCTGCTCTCAACCCAGGACCCAGGCGCACTAGGTGATGCTTCTTTCCAATGTTAGCCGTAGCCTTTGCTAGCCTGCGAGAGAACACCTTGCCTGCTGGTATAACTCGGGCTGCAAAGTTCAACTTGCCCAAAAGACTCTGCACATCCTCCAATGTTGCCTTGCTCCTGCCAATCAGTGACCTAATGTCCTGCCTCAAATCGCTAACCTTGTCAGCTGGGAGCCTAGATTCCCCTTTGATGGTATCCAGTTCGATGCCCAGGAAAGTGAGAGGCCGAGCTATGGCGCTGCCGCGTTAAGTACCGAGGAGGCGCCCCTCCTCCCCAGGTGAGCCCTCCCCTTTGGCTCGTGAGAGGTGGACGCAGGGAGGGGCGCCGATAGGTTGCTCGCTAGCCGGGTGGGACTAAGGCGCTGCCCCGCCCATGCTCCCCTGCGGGTCCCGCGGTCAGGGGCAGAGATCCCTTTGCAGACGGGTACAGTGAGTGACTGCACCCGTCTGCAAGGAAATGTCTGGGGGGTCCTTGGGACCCCTTTTTCCCCTGCAAAGAACTGCCATCAGGTGTGGACAGACAAGACGCCAACTTTTTGGGGCACACTTTCAGTGCTTCTCCTGACAGCTTCTTTGCCTTTGGGCCTGCTTCCATATTACAGCTTGGGTCCAGAGACAAAGAGGCTCCCTCATTTTGCATTGGGCCACACCCCCATTAAAATTATGGATTGCCCTCTTGAGGTAGCCCTGGTGCTACATATGTGCCAGTGCTATCAGTAGTACAGAAGGGGCTGCCAAGCACCTGTGGCCCCTTCTGTAATACCAAAGTGCTCCGATGGTTCACAAGGTGGGCGCACACACCAGTTGTGCCCCCGGGGCACTTTCTCCAATTCAGCCCCTGGTGTCGACTCCTACACCAATCCTCAATAAAAACCCACAACCAGAACAATTCAAAATTTAGAAAAAAAAATACCCAGTGTCTTTCCATGCTCGCCCATCACTCTCAGCAAACCCTTCTCCAACCTGCACCAATATTAAAATACAGCAACACTTTGTGTGCAGCCACAGTCCCACATGGATGGGTCAAAGGGATGATTGGCAGAGGATACAGAGAGTGATTGACTGGTACACATAGCAGGGCTGATGGAGGTGAATCGAGGTTGTAGGTGACTCCAATATGAAATTCACTACGTCTGCGCAGCTTGACAGGGGAAGAGGGTTGGAGGTGCCATGGACAACATAGCATAGTAACACTGAATTTTACCTTGACATCATAGACAACTCAAAAGTCACTTTTGTGTTATTTTTGACGTCTACTTGAAACCTCTACGTAGAAAACAAGTTTATTATTGACAACTGTCAATCCATAATTCTACGATTGGTCCAGAAATCCCAATAAGAGTAAACTCTATGCATGTCATGCACAGCCTGTGATAAATCTATCACGAGGAGGCTAATCACTGACATCAGCAAAGAGCAGATACTATTGGTAGCAAAACCAGACCTATCCTTTCGCTCGTATGCAAGGCCTTTTTTTCTAGGCACGTTTTATTCCTTTCTCAATATACCCACACATCACGCAAGCATTCCCAAATATAATAAAAAAATCATGAATTGCATTTTATAGATAGCTACAGGCGAAACTGTCTCAAACGGCGCTGATTTACCACAGAAAAATGCTTCCGAAATTAAATGCATTAGTAATAAAACGCATACATCATAATATTCAGTTTTTTCAAGGTCTAAGCGCGGGTTTTGCATTTTCCAGTAAACGTTTTCCCTCAGGCCACGCAACAATGAAGAGAGAGTGCTGCATTAAAGAAGAATGCGCTTTGAAAGGAGAGCAAATGAAAAGATGAACAATACAGCTCGGGTGCTGTATATGTATGCAGGCATATGCTGGGTCCCTTGTGCAAATACACTGAAAACGTTCCAACCAGCATTCCTGCAAGTAATGAAAATGAAAATGTCACACGCATAGAGCTGAGCAACAAAGACTTGTAACCCTACAAAGATGATATTTGATAAAAGGTACACTAATATATGGATAGGCCGCTATCCTTTAAGGCCCTCTCCTGAGTTATTGGTCTTTAATGACTAGTACGAGCATATCCACCCAAAAAGGACAGAGTGTTCAAACTTAACAAGAAACAGGAAGACAAACATTGGAATGTCGTGGGAGAAGTTCCATTCGTGGCTCTGTACCACTCTATGGGCCATATGTATCAACATCCAGAATTGCGAATCTCAAATAGCGATTTTTTAGAAATCGCTATTTGAGATTTGCAAATTGGTATGTATGTAGAAAATCGCACTTTTTTTGCGATTTCTTAAAATTCCTTAATTGCGATTTGCAAATTGCGAATCGTAATTAAGGAATAATTTCCCATTCATTACTATGGACCAGGAGGCCCATAGGAATGAATGGGAAGGTATTCTCAATTTGAGATTCGCAATTTGAGAATCGCAAATTGAGAATAATTTCAAGGGTGCAGGGGGGTCCAAAGGACACCCTTTTGCACCCCTGAAATTAGCATGGGTGCACATGTGGCACACATACATTCCCTGTATGTGCTTCACATTGCACTTTGAAAAATGCAAAAAAGTGCATTTTTCAAGGAATTAGCAAATTACCACCAACTTGAAGTTGGTGGTAATTTGCGATTCCTTAAGGCCAATTGGCATTTTTTTAATGCTTCTTACATTGCATTTAAGGAATCGCGCAATTTGCGATTCCTTAAATGCAATTGCAAAATAAGGAATCGCAAAATTTGCAATTTCTTATTTTGCACTCAATTTTGCTACATACATACCAGTTAGCGAAAATGAGTTTGCAAACGCCGAAATTCTGCAAATTTCGGCGTTTTCGAACCCATTTGAGCTTCATACATATGGCCCTATGATCGTTGACTGAGTTTACGAATTATGGGACCGAGTCGCATATTAGGGGTAGTAATTAACAGTCATTATTATTTTGCGGGTGAGACCAATATGGCTATTACCACATCCCCCAACACAAACTTAGAATAGGGAATACTGTGGGAGCATGAGCTGCCTGACAAGAGGGAATAAGTAGTGAAGCAGACAGTAATTAAACTCAGTGTATCAGAAATGTACACAAATTTATTTCCTACGAACAAAGCTGGCAGGGCTCCACCCTGTCTCTGCCACTAGTAGAATTTGCCCATAGTGACTCCTGAAGAAGGGTCGAAGGACCCGAAATGCATTGGGTGTTGTTTCAACCTGTAAAGACACGAGATACTCTATGATTGCCTTCGGACTTCATGAATGTGATGATTTAACATTTGGGAACAATCTCGTGAGGGCATGAAAAATATAAATTCCAAGCACCTTTTTGTCTTTATATTGTGTCTTCACATTTTCATTTTCAAGTCATGTTATAACATGGAATTCGCATGGTCTTAGAAATTTACTGTAAGAAGTTAACGTGTTAACCATGTAGCCTTAGGGCGATAAAGTGCACTCAGCATCCAGAACAGTTGTTCTGGCCTCTTTATTCTAGCATGAGCTGCCTCTCAACTGAATGGGCCGCACCATCCCACTACGCTCCCTGAGCCTCTTCTACTTGAGCTACCAGTACCCAGATAATTGCTTGTGCTCCTCCAAAATGAAGACGAATCAGCCAAAGTAAAGTTTCAATTTTTCTACTTTTCTTTGTCTGACTGTGTTCTCCTTCTGCAAAAGCAAAGGGAGGATCCAAAACAGCAATCTGTGCACAATGGGGTGATGAAATATGAGGGCCTACCCCTGCAAAGAACATGGAGGGGCCCCCCTCTGTACTTACTCAGAAGCTCTCAGGCCAGGGTACTGTGCTGAGAGGCCCCCTGAAGCTCGCTCCTGCTCCTCACTGAGGGGGACTTGTTTACGTCATTGTCTGTGCACAGACGGCTCGATTACAAGAGGCAGAGGGAGCACCACAGGGAGATAAAGCTATTTTCATAACACAAGCATTCAGTTGGGAGGATACTCCCTCAGCACTCCCGATTAGTCTACATTGCAGATAGAAGTACCTGGCCAGCCACAGAATGCTCCCTTTGTGGGCTATAATGAGCAGCATTCTTATTGGCTGACCCCAGTCTTTGACTCCAAGGCCTAATTAAGCCATGCTATCTAAGTAAAAAGGCTGCCCAATGTAATTATTGATGGCGGTGAGGTCAGAAGGTCTGAATCAAAGCCAAGAGACCTACTCCACTCCAATCAACAACCACCTGAGAGTGCCTTCCTCATTGGATAATGTTGCTAATGTAAACCAGACCCTTAACATTTGGCATTAAATACATAAAATTATTTGTTAGAACGGCATAGTTTGTCATGCTATTATTTAGGTGGAAGTTTACCAGAACCACGTCTTTTGGATTCTTTTAGTGAGCAGGTTTCTCCATTTTTGTATTGTTGAAATGCATAATAGTGATTGCTGGAGTTTGAGGGTCACACAAAGAAGAAAACACAAAGGATGATGACGGATGTCTATCTCAATCTAAATCATTATTGATGGTGCATTCTGATTTTAAAAACGGGGGTAAAAGTAAATGTGATTACAGCTTAATAAAAATGATGACCCTCTGCTGTGAGCTGATGAACCAATTTTGGGAGAAAAAAAATGTATGGCATGATTTTGTTTTGAAAATATAGCCAGTGGTCCAGAAGGTTCAACAAGGACACATGTTCTATTTATTTACAAACATCCATGAGAGGAAATAATATACTTCCAAAGAAAGCAGCAAATTGTTAATTGATTCCCCAGTGTTCTACTCTAGCTTCACCACAGATTTCTAATGAATAGCTACATCATTAATATTCTGCATTCATGACAAATGTGAGGAGCATCTGAATGTCATGTTGCTGCAACAGGAGCTTGTAAAAAACTGGATGCTGAGAAGTACTGTTGAGTACCACTCTTGATTTTCTAGAGGGAAGGGAGTGCTCCTCCTAATAGCCAGGTTTCCTCTTGCACAGCAAAAAGTCTCCTTACGAGAGTCCGAGTTAGTGGACAGTCAGCAATGGAATTGGTTGCCTGGTGCTCTATCAAGTAAATCAACAGACAACCCTAAACTATTTTCTCATCTTTAGCAGCAGCTTAAAAATTCTCTCATGGAACGCTGCTGGAATCAATAACAGTCCCGAAAAGTTGCAGTATTCTATTCTCTGAACGTTAGTGTGATCTGCATTCAAAAGACGTGGTGTGTGGACAAAATGATTGTGGGGAGGGATTACTTTGTCCTGGAAGGAGGGGCTTCCCCCTCTAAGAGAGGGCACGCTAAAGGGGGAATTGTGTGCCTGCTCTCTAATCGGAGAAAGCGGAATTATTCCCACCACTTAGATCCTAGCAACCTTTTCCAGGCAGTGACACTGTTTAGTCTTGACAATGTGAAAAAGAAGAACCCCCTGGTAATAATAAACGCTTATATCCGCCCCGATGATTGTTTTAATACAGTATTAAAACAAGTCTTTGTTTTTATTAAACAAATTAAGGATACAGTTCCCACCCCCCATGTAATTTTATTGGGAGATCTTAACTGCAAAGTTTCGAACTCAAGCTTGGATCTATTTAGAAACAAGTTCAAAGAGGAATCCTTCCAGATTCCACAAGCTCTTTTTCCAGTTAAAATCAGAACAAATAAGAGAGGGAAACTGCTCCCGGAAGAACTGTCCGAAACAGAGGGTATTATAGCAAATGGAAGGCTTCCTTCCGATACACCGGCAAACTTTACGCACAAATCCAATCAAAGTGAGTCGATCTTGGATTATGTAATCATTGAACATTGCTTCTTTTACCTCCTGAGAGATCTGGTGGTCTCTCAGACTTTATTCAGTGACCATAAGGTGATCACTATAACTCTTTCCATATACCCTCCCAATGCTGGTCCTTGGTCCCTCAATGGTGACTCGGTCAACTTCAGTAATAAAACAGGAAGATGTTTTTGGAACTCAAAAGCCATGAAGGGCATGGAGCACATCCTGGATAAAACAGTAAAAGATCTTCATAACTCGCAAGGGGCCGAATTAGTTCATTTTGAGGATTTTATGAAGGAGGTCACTTTAGCCACAAGAAAATCCAATCAAACCACAAAAAAGACCATACTCCCCAGATCGGTCATCCTCCTAAATAAGGAAATAAATAAGCTGATGAGGGAACAATATTTGTCCAGATCCCCCGAAAGATACCGCAAAATAGTCCTCTTAAAAAGAAGGAGACGTAGGGCCAAGATTAAAATAAAAAAAGAAAAAGAGGATTTTTTATGGATCAATTTGCGAGAGGCCGTAGTCAACGATTACGCAAGATTATTCTGGTCTCTAATCAGGGAGGGCTGTGGAACAAGAGTCAGTCCCCGTCCAATCCCCATCTCTGAACAAATTTGGGTCAATTACATCGCTAATTTATATGCTAGTAATGGGCCGGTGGCCGAGTATAGGGGATCCTGTAATGATTGTAATTTTCCAAAAGATTTCTCCTCTGAAAAAACTATTGAACTGGCCATAAAGGAATGGCGCCCTTCCGGCGCAATGGGGCCTGATGAGCTCCCGGTATCCATCTTGAAACAGGACTCAGTCGCCTGGAGTAAAAAAAAAAATCTCATATTTAGGTTCTGCTTCATGAGTAAAACTGTCCCCTTGTCCTGGAAAGGGAGCATATTGGTGCCATTGTTTAAGAAGGGCGACAGGAATGTACCCAAGAATTACCGCCAAATCGCCCTGCTCGATGCAATCGGTAAAGTCTTCTCTAAATGTCTCTTATACTTGATTAATGATTGGGTTGATAGGAGTCACATATTACTCTTAGAACAGACAGGCTTTCGTAAGGGACATGGCACCCTGGACAACCTTTCCGCACTTCAGTTAATCTCTGATAAATATGTAAGGGTTCGTGGGGGAAGAGACTTTGCAGCGTTTATAGATTTCTCTACAGCGTTTGACAAAGTGAATCGGCCCTTGCTGTGGAGAAAGTTATCTGCCCTAGGCATGCCTCCTCTCCTGTTAGATTTGGTTCAGGCTCTCCACTCAGACATATGGTGCCAAGTCCTTCAAGGAGGGGAAAGGGGGTTGTCTCAAGTCATTCCTTCCATTAACGGACTAAAGCAGGGCTGTCTTTTGGCCCCTCTGCTTTTTTCCCTGTACATCTCAGATCTCCCTATGTCTTTATCTTCTTGTGATGGTATAGCTCCAATATTGTGGGGAACTCCAATTTCTTGTTTGCTATATGCGGACGATATCCTTATATTGGACTTAACGCCCAAAGGGTTAAACAATCGTCTGCACGCTCTGCACCATTTTGCAGAATCCCACTACTTGAAGATAAACGCAGCTAAAAGTAAAATTATGTGTATCTCAGGGAGGAAAATATCAAAATATGAGAACTTTGGTTGGTCAGTAGGAGGTCATAAGCTGGAGGTGGTAAAGTCTTATGTCTTCCTGGGAAAAATAATATCCGATAACCTAAGTGACAAGGCCCACATTGATAATAATACCCGGAAGGCCCTGTCTCAGGGTAAAAGCCTGAGTGCATTATACTCTGCCACTGGGAGAAGACATTTCTCTTACTTGCTAGAGGTCTTTTGGGCGAAAATCCCGTCATCCCTCTTGTACGGAATTGAAATAGTCGATCTAGGGCAATGGGGTTTTTTACACGTTGCAGAAGGAAACATCCTACGGTTATTAGCCTCTACTAACACCGCCTGCACAGTGGCAGCCTGAGACTTGAATTCGGCATCCGTAGTAGTTGGGTGCATGGCTTGGCAGGGTTAGTGCGTTGGGTAGCCAGTCTGGCTAGAGGGGAAGTGGGGACTCTGAGACACTTGATGAAGAATGAATTGCTGGGCACCTTAAGGGAGTTCTCCTTAACTGTAAAGAATTTTAGAAGGGCTGTAGCCCTTCTACAATTGGAGGAGAGTACGCTTTTTACTCTGTCTGCCGGCCAGTTAAAATCACTTTTGAAACAGGCCTCATGGGATCTCAGTTTTAGGTTGGACAGGGAGTCCAGTCTTGCAAAGAAGGGAGTCTTTCCTCTTACTGATACTTGCGTATTAAAACATATGCAACCCTATGTCACCTGAAACCTATCCCACGGCATACGGCGGTTTTGGCTACTCCTGAGGCAGGATTTGCTGCCCTTAAATAATCTTATGGCTAGGTGGTATGGTTGTTCGGCAATTTGTAATTTTTGTAATTTGTTTACTCAAGATTGTATACACGTTCTCTTTATATGTCCTGTACTTCGACCATTTCGGCATAAGTGGCTGAGACAAATATGCTTGAAATTAAGCATTCTTACTGCCAACTCCTTCTTACACGCTTTATATATTCCCCCCAATGAAATGTTCTGTTTCAGTATTTTTAACTTTTTTTTAAAGTTTTTTAGATATTTATTAGATGGTTTTTTAACTGTGTTGTGCTGATTATCTTGTATTTTGGTAAATTCTGTAAATGTCTTTTGCATTTGAACAAGTACTTTGTATTGTGTATCTTTTTATGTGGACCTCTTTTGGAGTTCCAAAACATAATAAAATAAACTTGAAACTTGAGAGCCTGAGTTAGGAAGAAAAGCCTATTTTGCCCATCTTGTTGTCCTTGATTGAAGGTGTAGGTAATATTGGGGAAACAGCAAGGCACCAACCGTCTCAAGACATCAGGAAAGCAGTTAGAGCCAGGCTGTAACAAGAGTCAAATATGGGAGGAAAACCACCCAACCTGATAGAAGCAAAATCAGGGAGAGATATAGTACCGAGGGGTGAAGACTGTTAGAAAAACCAGGGAATAAAATGTGTGGTGATGAATCTTCATCTCACAACTCTTCCTTTATCTGAGATACAATCAGAAACTGACATAACAGGTAAAGACTCCCCTATATCTTGGATTGAGAACATCAGACCTCTTTCAATAGCGAGACCACTATCTTATAACAGATCATTTATAATGTGTGTGTCTGTCAGTCATATTTTGGATAATTAACGTGGAAAGGGATGACCCCTACCAACTTAATAAACATAGTTTGGTAAGGACAAAACAAATTTGTGCGAGAATCCTTGCTCAGCTCCTGGTAACTATGGCACTAGAAGTGAGCAATGCCCTGAGAAATGAATGTGAGGTCCAAGCATTATTAATAGATTCAGAAAAGGAGGCAATACAATACAAATTAAAAAAAAATAATAATACAATACATTTCTTAAAGATATTTATAGAAAAGGAGAACTAGCTAATGACCAAAAAAGAAGCCATGAGCTTCACAACTGTACACGGAAAACATGAGACATTATGTTTTACGTTTAAAGGTAAAAAGTGGCCAGAAAAAGTAAAGCAGCATTGAAAAGCAACAGCTTACAGTTGACTTGGACCTCAGCAAAATTTCACGATAGAGCAGAGGTCCGATACACCCACCGGCTCATCCTGGTCAAAGTTTTTACCTTCGGACTTAGTCTCTAAAATGGAGGTCAAAATCTGTCAATGGAGTGAAATCCAAGGCTTTAGCCGACAAGTGATCTTTGATGTTAAAAACGTTATCAAGATGGCAAAAGGTTGTTGGTTGTGCTACCAAAAACACCCAGGGGGACAGAGCTAAATTTTATTGCCATCGTAGGTGTTATGCCAGTTGGGTAGAATTGCTGCTTCACCCCAGTCCAAGGTTTTACGTTCAGACTCAGACCAATCACTCATTTTGAAAGTCAGAATCCTCACGGAGAAATGATAGAACTAGGGGCTGGGCTGGGCTCCACAAGAATGTATACCTTTCACATAAGGCTCAATTCAAATAGTTTTCAGCCCAGCAAAAATTTAAAACATGCCTAGTTATCTTGCCTGGCTAGGGTGTGACCTCCCTGAGCAAGGGTTAGCACCTTGTTGCAGTCATCTGAAGGTGGAAAGAATGAATAACAAATTCCCACTTTTCTCCATCTGCTGGTAAAGTTCCTACTGGTCAATCATGTAGCCTTTTTTATCATATTTATTGGGTTTTCTACGTTACTTCAAGTAAGATCAATACACAAAAAGGACATTGTGTGATAATCATTACATTAGTAAGAACAAAGACGTTGTAGCAATCCGCATACAACTTTCAAGAACGCTAGCAAGCCTGATAATATGAAGTGTGCCACAAATATAAAAGATTGTTGATCTGGGTATTCTCATCAGCAGATCTTACCTCTCCCACAATGATGATCCACTTGGGAGTGTGAGCCATGAGGTGGATGCCAGTAGATAAGAAGGCATATAGTAAGATATAGGGGATAGGATGTGGTCTAACGGCTCGGGCAGCCGATCTCAAACCTGAGGAACCGGGTTCGAGTCTCTGCAATGATGCTCAACATCCTGTGATTCTGGGCAAATCACTTAATCTCCCTGTGCCTAACAAAAATTGAATGTGTCCTTATGTAACACAACTGGTGCTAATGTAAAGCGCTCTGATACCTGATACCTTTGGGTCAGGTTCATGCTATATAAAACTTAGAAGAAAAAAACAAGGTTTGATATGCGAACCAGCCTAGGGTAGTTTGGTGTCATCTTTTGAGTCAAGAACAAGACCTCCCACATAGCAGCAATAGGATGTTTGTGGAGTCCCCATGACTCCTCATGGCATAGTGATATGGACTTCGTCTCTTCCCATCAGATCACTGTGTCTTGCCACTGTGCAATAACATGCATGGGTGGAGGCCTTCCCCCTCATTGTGAGTGCATGCCTCACCAGAAGTAAGGCCAAGTCAAGGAATTGGCCTGCCGGATTTCTGGTGCTTTGAGAGCCCCAATATACAGCACTCATTACAATTTAATTCACACCCACCAGCAGTTTGTGAGAGAATCATACAGTCCTCAGCCCAAAAGGTCTGATCCAGAGGACAATCACAAAATATGTGTAGTATGTCAGCATTTGGAAAGTGGAATCAGAGGCAGTCTGATGATATAGTAGGGTAGATTTTGTGAAGCCGGACCGGAATCAGGTAGGCTCTATTTAATATGTTGTTTTGTATGTACTGGAATTCTGCATTACAGGGGACTCTGTAGATATCCAAGCATTCTGTCCCATTCTGTTAGGGGTCACGGCAGCGTCGCACACACAGGCACTCGTTGAGCTAGGGAAAAACGACATTTCCCAGCTGCCTCAACACGCGCGCTGCCGTTAGACGCCACCTTCTCCCTCCGTGTCCCACGTAATGCGGAAACATTGAAGAACAAGGCAGCAAGGAGAGAAGCTGCCGATTATTCTGCGTGTTCACTGGATCTTCGCTGGCCATATTCCTTTATTCCTGGTGGGGTAAGGGTGCCCTGGGCACCACTGGCTACATTACCCTTTCTTGCCTTTTACTGCCTGTTACCTCTGTATTTTTTTGCTCCTCTGGTATTGGAGCCTACTGGTTGGTATATTCCCTACGTTGGTGGGGTTCATGCATTTCCTTGCTGAACTCTTGCGAGTGAATGATTACCTTGTACTCTATCGAGTTTTCTTGACCCGTTGCTGATATAGCTTGTGGCATACTTTACTGTTCTCATTTCCCGTCGTTGGCGAACCCAGTTCTGGGTCCTCACAGTTCATGCGGGGGAAATATTTACCTTTCATGGTCAATTCCTGCTATAGGGGATTCAGATATAATTTCCTTTGGAAGTACTTTACAGAGGAGAGTGACCTAACTCTTCTTTTGATTGTGAGATTATCAAGACACTACCAGGATATTATTTTGCTACAGTAGGAGTGCTGTTTAGTGTTCCATCCTTCATGTGCATAACTTATGGATTGAGTCAATCAATGCTGTTGCTCAACCTTGATTTGTTCCTTATTATTGTCCTTTACAGGGGTGTATTAGACAGATGTCTTTTGAGCCATCGAGTGTACCTCCTTATTCCAGGTATTACCTAATTGGGGCACGGGAGGTAGTATGCGTTCATGTGAGCATGTCTTGACTTAATAGAACCTTTTATGTCTTCTAGCCAAAAATATGGTGATTAGAAGGTGCAAGCTCAATACCCCTCTATTCCAACAATTGTATTTTCTTTTACAGGTCAGTAGAAGTATGGGTGCTAAGGGAGATGTTGAGTATAGAGAGAAGTGGTGATATTTAGTAGTAATTGCTTCTCTTGTTTGTGTCTCATTACAGGTCTCCCTCCCTGCTGTTCCTATCCTTCCCTTCCCCCGCTTAACCTCCCTTTAGTCTGCGTGTTAATATATCCAGACTTGGGGCTGTTGAGAGGTGGACCCCATAGAGCATCGGTTCGATCCTGAAGATACGTTCAGGCTTGGGACAGAATAATCGGCCCACGAATAGATTTATCCTCCCGGTCGAGCGGATCCTTGGATGGCTACTTTAGATGACGTCATGGCGGCACTAGCCCTGGTTCAGGTAGAGCTTTCGGCTTCACGTACTGAAACTGCTGCTTTACAGGCAAGAGTAGATAGGATGCAGAGAAATCCTTTTGACTTTGGTAACCCATCATTGCTCCAACAGAGTTCTATGGTGGCAGAGATCACTAGACCAATACCTCTTGCACCGCCAGAGAAATTCACGGGAGACATACACAAGGTGCAGGTTTTTATAACCCAGATTCTATTACATTTCAATTGTAAACCTAAGCTCTTCTCCACTCATCAGGCCAGGGTAGCGTTTCTCATTTCCTACCTAGCGGGTGATGCAGCTCAATGGGCAGTCCCCTTTGTTCGAAGAGATGACCCTATGCTACATGATTGGGATGCATTGAGGGAGGAGTTTGAAAAGACATTCGACCGCAGAGCGGATACCTTTTCAGAAGATCGGGAATTGCTCGAATTAAGACAAGGGAACAAAGACTTTCTAGGGTATTTGAACACCTTTTGAAGATTGGTAGCAGAAACACAATGGCCAGAAGGCAAACAATCAGCCATCTTTTATCAGGGCCTTAGGGATGATCTCAAAGATGTGATTGCACAAGTGGATCCTCAACCTTAGACGTGTTCTGCTTTGATAGAGTTGACCAAGCGGTTGGACCATAGAATGAGGGAGAGAAGAGGAGAAGTCAAGAAAAGGAAGAGATACCCACAACGGTTTGAAAAACCAAGATTCCTGGAGGCTGGAGGGTACGGATTATGTCTGTATTGTGGGAAAAGATGACATTATCTCAGAGAGTGTCCCATAAAACCCAAGTTCAATCGTACCCGCCTGGGATCATCTGTAAAGAAAAGTAACAAGTCTTTGACGGAAAACTGATGAGCTCAAGACGTATAGAAGGGGAGTCTTCGAGTAGAGCGTTTATCCCTTCTCTCAAACAAGAACCTTTTGCCATCAAGGAACAATTTTTCATACCTTTGGTGATTTATATCAATAATGAACCCAGTACTACACAATTTTTGGTGGATTCCAGAGCTACTGGTTGTTTTATGGACACCAAAGAAGTCCACAAATTAGGGGTGCACCTTGTCTCCAAAACCATACCTGAGGTGGTATTTGCAGTAGACGGCAAACAACTCAAGTCTGGTCCCATATGTCAGGCTACCAAACCATATATTGTGGAATGCTTAAAAGGACATCAAGAACTCTTATCTTTCAACATTATACAAGCTCCCTTATACAGCATAATACTGGGGTTACCGTGGCTATCTACCCACAACCCCACGATTGATTGGAACCATAAAACACTGAGCCTGGATTCAGAATTTTGTAAAACACATTTTTGGAAAGATACCGATACGCTGTCTCCCACCGGGGAAAATCAAATCTACATCGCCACCGCTGCAGAAAAAGAGATGGAATTGCCTGCATGCTATCAACACTTTGAAGACGTGTTTGATGATCAGATGGCGGAACTGTTGCCCCCTCACAGGCCCTACGATTGTAGGATCGACTTGAAACCTGGTTCAATAGTATCCTGTGGTAGGGTGTATGCACTAACAGAACCCGAAAATAAACACCTGCGTCAGTATTTAAACAAATATCTGGCCCTAGGATTTAAACGTCCATCCAGTGCACCAGCTACTTTTTATTCCGAAAGCAAACAAAGAATTAAGGCCTTGAACACCATCACCATCCGTAACCAGTACCCGCTTCTGTTAATATCGGTGTTATTGGAACAGGTGAAGGGAGCAGTCATCTTCACAAAATTGGATTTTCGTGGAGCCTACACTTTGGTAAGGATGCGTCCAGGAGATGAATGGAAGACGGCATTTAAAACTAAGTATGGATTGTACGAATACCTAGTCATGCCTTTCGGCTTATGCAATGCGCCTGCCGTATCCAATTCTTCCTAAATGATGCCAAAGGGAATACTTGGACAAGATAGTTGTAGTATACATTGACGACATCTTGATTTATTCTAAGGAAACAGAGGACCACATCAGACATGTGAGTCTCATACCACAGACTTTGAGGAAACATCACCTTTTTTGCAAACTCAGCAAATGTGAGTTTCAAGTTTCTACAGTAGAGTTTTTGGGTGTTATGCTCACTCCCTCAGGACAGGAAATGGCGGAACGTAAGGTGAGAGCTATCACTGAATGGCTGTGTCCTAAAAATGTGAAAGATATACAATGTTTCATGGGATTCGCCAATTTTTATAGGCCATTTATTTCTCAATTTTCGAATACAGCGGCCCCACTCACTCGCCTTACTAAGAAGGATGTACATTTTCAATGGACTCAGGAAACACAAACGGCGTTTGACATCTTGAAGGAAGCATTCGTTACCCCTCCCATCTTAACACATGCTGATTCCACTTTGCCATTCATAGTAGAAGCGGACGCTTCAGATTTAGCGATAGGAGCTGTACTATCCCAACGAGATACCACCACTGGTCAAATGCATCCAGTTGCTTTTATGTCCAAGAAATTAAATAGTGTGGAACAGAACTACACCATAACAGAAAGGGAATTGCTTGCAATCAAGGAAGCATTTTGGGAATGGAGACACTGGCTATTAGGAGCCCAACATACTGTCACGGTATATACAGATCACCGCAATCTCCAGTTTCTAAAAACATCTTGTCAGCTCACGCCTAGGTTACTCAGATGGATGACCTTTTTTGAGGAATGCAACTTTATAGTAACGTTTCGTCCTGGAAGCATGAACAAAAAAGCTGATGCTTTGACTCGACAGGAGTCTTTGGTTAGCTTATTATCTGTTGACTTTAGAACGGAGTTGCTACCTCGAGTCCCAATGTCTTCAATCTCTTCTTCTACCACCAACCTGACTCAGGAAAGCTCTAGAGTTGAGTTGCTCTCTTCATTAGTACAGCCCTCTCTTACAGCAGATGATGCCCCCCTCCACCTCCCTATAACACTGCTGCACACTAGTAATGAGCCCAGGCTTCGATCGTCACCACTAGACCTTTCTGGCCTTCCTCAAGGTCCCCCGTCGCTGACCGCTCTTCCCCCACTCTCGCCTCTCTTCGTCCAACACTCTGACTTGACTTCACGTCTTGATGTTAACTCTCTACAGCTACACCTTCTCTCCTCTGAACTACACGAGCTAAAAGCCCTATCAACAGATCTCATCCCTAGGAATATTTATTTTCTCTCTTCTACGAGCTGGCCTAGAGAGGCCTCTCGGACTACGGATCACATGGTCCAGCCTCTAGGTCCCTCCACGTCCGAATCGATCCCCCTAGTCAACACCAATGCCTGTTGCATAGGAGATGAGGTCTCTCCTTCGATCACTGATCCACCGGACTCGCTCAACACTAACGCCTCCTTCTCCAAACTTAACCAATGACCTAATGCCTGTCTCAGTGGATTTGAGTCCCACTTTTCATCCGTTGATCCAGATGTCTCTCACAACGCCAGCCTGACCCTGTCAGAATCTAACCTTGACCATCCGAGACAAATTCCTTCCATTCCATCTAATCCGTGCAGAGTACCCCATCATAATCTTAGTTGCAGTAACACTAACAACCTCACCAGTGTAAATATCTCCCAGTCGTCTCCCTCCCCAAATCCACCCCGTCTTAAATGTGTACTACTTAACTGCAGGTCCGCCAGTAAACATGCCACTGATATCTTCGACCTCATCCAACACAACGATTTATACATTATCATCCTTACTGAAACTTGGTTAAATTCAGCTTCTACTCCCATTTTAGACCTCCTATTACCCCCCACTTATGATATAATTAGGCTTGACAGAGATCTGAAACTGGGTGGGGGACTAGCATGTATTCACAGAAGCACACTTTCGGTTTCTCAATCAGACACCCTGAAGCCTACCTCCTGTGAATACTTCTGTCTCACTATATCAAATATGAACCTACCTGTCTGCAAACTTCACACCTTTTATCACCCCCCGGGCGACTATCTCCCTTTCACAGAGCAACTAATGGGAATCCTCTCTAGTAATGTCGACTCAGCGGTATCACAAATCTTCATTGGTGATTTCAGCCTTCATTGGTCTAACACCAACGACCCCGCTGTATCCTGCATTAAATCTTTCTTAACTGATCAAGATCTTATTCAGCACTGTATCTAACCTACTCATAACAAAGGAGAAATGTTAGACCTCATTATCTCTAAAGAGCAATCTATCTCCTTTGAGTCCATCACCCGCTGCGACTGGTCCGACCACCACTACATCCTCTTCTATATCAACAGAGAAGTACTGATGAGAAAGGTTCAACCTCTAAAATCTAAGATCTGGAAAAGGGACTTAAGAGCTATAAACTCTGATGATCTATCTGCCCACTGTAAATCTGCCCTCTCTTCTCAAGCGGATATACTTGAGGGGCAATCACTCACTGACGCCTACAACTCAACCATCTCCAACATCATGGAGAATATTGCTCCACTCCAACTAAAAAATGCCTCAACAAAAATATCCAAACCTTGGTATAATGAAAACCTAAACTCAGAACGTCGCAACCTTAGGGTATTTGAACGGTCATGGCGAGCCAATCCCTCCTCGGGCCAACTAAAACTCCTTAGAGATGCCAGGAGCCAAGCAAGCAAGCAAAACAAGAGTGCTAAGGTGACCTACTTCAGACACCAATTGGATCAAGCTGCAAACCGCCCTAAAAAACTCTTCGAACTGGTCAAACAACAATCTGTTGTTGGGTCCAACCAATCTGATCCTGGTGGCAACCCACCTTCCTGCGATGATCTTGCCGCTTTCTTCACAGAGAAATCTCGAACCATCTCCATTGACCTAGCCGCTAAGAAGGCTTTACTTCCGTCTCCTATAACTACCTCACCCATTGACCCCTCTGTGAGGTTTAAACCGACCTCCACAAATCCCAAGAACAATGCATCATGGTGCACCTTTACCACCTTTAGTGAATATGATATCTTCAAGATTCTTCAGAATATCAACCCTTCCAACCACTTCAGCGATCCATTGCCCCCTTCTATTTTGAAAGAAATCAATAATGTTTTGATCCCCACATGGACTAGGATTGTCAATGCTTCCCTAGCACAAGGTACGATTCCTGAATGCCTCAAAGAAGCTCAGGTAACACCCATACTAAAAAAAACTAACGCTGACAAATCTGATCTCAATAACTTCTGCCCCATTTCCCACATTCCCACCCTTGCGAAACTACTAGAAAAATGTGTACAATCTCAACTCTGTGCCCACATTGAGAACTACCAACCCCTAGACCAGCACCAATCAGTCTTTAGGAAATGGCATAGCACCAAATCGTCTCTCACTCACGTCTTTGATGACATCTTAATTATGCTCACCAAAATGAATCCTGCCTCCTGATCCTCCTCGACCTTTCCTCCGCATTTGACACAGGTAATCATGACAACTTGATATCTATCATGCAAAAATAGAATGGGTTTTTCTGATCAGGTGTTACTATGGTTCTCATCCTTCCTTCAGCACAGAACTCAAAGAGTCAAGGCAAACCACTATCTCGCCCAGCCCTCTCCCGTATTCATGGGGGTCCCCCAAGGATCAGCTCTATCTCCTATTCTCTTCAATCTTTTCTTGGAACCTCTTGCTCACTCCCTAAATTCCATGAACATTCTCTGACACATGTATGCGAATGTATGCGGATGACACGCAATTATATTTGAAAATCTCATCCTCGGAAGACATCATCGCACTTAACACTATCCTAATGTTTACTCAAAACTAGTTAACGGAGAATCATCTACTGCTCAACACCTCAAAAACTGAATTCCTGCTCATCTCCCCCCGAATCGCATCCCCAAGTTAGACCTCTGGCTGAACCACCTCACTGCTTTCAACTGTACTCCTCAAATCGTAGACGCAGCCAAGTCTCTCGGTATCACTATGGACAAGCACCTGAACATGAAAGGCCACATCAGCAATTTATGCAAAGGAGCCAACCACTTGATGAGAACTCTAAGAAATATCAACCTTTCCTTCCCCCAAATGATTTCAAGCAAGTGGTGCAAGCGCTTGTCTTGCTGAGGATAGACTACGGCAGTGCTACCCTCTGTGGCCTTCCCAAATATGTTCTGGCTCCACTAAGGGCTGCACTCAACTCAGCTGCTAGACTGGTTACGGATTCTGAGTGAAAAGATCATATATCACGAGTCCTTAAATCCCTCAATTGGCTGCCCTTTGAAGCACAAATTCAATTAAAGATTGCTGTTCTCACACACAAAGCCCTTCACCTAAATACTCCTACGAACCTTGCAGAAAAACTAACTTTATCCTGTGGAGTGAGTGCCTCCTCCCTCCTCCTAAAAACCTTGTTTTCATAAGAAAAAGAGATGTTGCCACCCAGCTTTCACCGGAGCCGCCCCTAAGATTTGGAACTCTCTCCCACCGGAAACTCGCAGAATCTCCTCATTGACAGAGTTCAAAGTGGAAGCCAAAAGATTCCTAATGAAAAATTCATACCCTAATCGGGTTAGTCACACAGGTCGGTTGACATTTCTCCTGCTGACTTTGTTCTTATTTTGTTACAGCTCCCACCTAAACTTTGTGTTTCACCCTTGTGACCCCCTTCATTTGTTTTATTGTATTAGCCCCCTATTTGTTTTCTATATTGTATTCTCTTTCTTCCCGGTTCTCTTCTGGTTTTTGCCTATGATATTTCTTTGTCTCCCTCCAGGCATATTGTAAAGCGCTCTGTTATTCACTCGGGATCTTGTTCGCGCTATAGAAAACTTTATAAATAAATAAATAAATAAATAAATAAACCATCCTGGAACCCCAGAAGGTGATAGGAGTAGTCCAGAGTGACCATTTTCTAAAAGGTGTCGTGAAAGGCCTTCAAACCTTCAAATGGAAAGATTGGTTAAAACACCCTCCTGAATGGTCGAAGAAGCAAGGTGTGGTCATGAAAGGGTCACAAGTACTTGTTCCCACTCTCAAATTGAGACAGACTGTCTTCCAATGGTGTCACATGGATCCCAGTGAGGATATCATTACGCTGATAAGACTGGTGAAAAGATTTTGCGACAGTTTTGGTGGCCTACTCTCAGAAGAGACATTCCAGAATGGATAAAAGCCTGCGTGGTGTGTACGCAAAACAAGGTCCTTTAAGGAAAACCACAAGGGTTGTTGCAACCTCTCCCTACTCCAGACGTTCCATGGATAGGTTTTCATTGGATTTTATAGTTGGGCTTCCATCCGATAAAGGACATACAGTTATTTTAGTCATCATTGACTATTTAACCAAGATGGGACATTTTGTAGCTTGTAAAACAATTCCGAACTCAGGACGATTGGCCACCCTCTTAATGGAACATGTGGTGAGGTTACATGGCCTCCCCAAGGTGATGGTGTCAGACCGCGGTTCCCAATTCACGGCCAAATTCTTGAATGTTTGGTGTTCAGCATTGCACATCTCGTCTGCCATGTCTACCAGTTTTCACCCCAAACCGATGGGCAGACAGAAAGACTGAATCAAACCCTCAAACAGTACTTACGTAGTTATGTTGATAACAACTCAGACGCTTGGGTGGAGTGGTTATGGCTGGCTGAAATAGCATACAACAATGCCCAACACAGTTCCACAAAACACTCCCCCTTCCATGGCACATATGGGTATCACCCTTGCTTTGTACCCTTCATTACTCCTGGGAGGAGTGAGCGCATTCCAGAAGTGCATGAGAGAATAGTGCAGATACAGACGGTCTTGCAACACACTAAAAAACATCTAATGCATGCCAAGGTTTTGTATAAGAGACAGACTGACAAACATCGCCGTCCAGGGCCCATTAACAAGAAAGGGGATTTAGTATGGCTCTCAACACGTAACATCTGTTTCAAACGTTATAGTGTGTTCAATCCCAGGTACATAGATCCCTACAGAGTAGTGAGACTTATTAACCCAGTGGCAGTGAAGCTAGCTTTACCCTCTCATATGAGGATGCACCCGGTGTTCCATGTCTCTTTGTTGAAGCCTGCGTTTGGTCCGGCCCGAGCTAGGCCATTACCAGTGTGGGTGGATCAAGAGGAGGAGTATGAAGTGGCTAGAATCCTTGATTCCAAGATCTGTCATAACAAACTCTGGTTTCTGATTGCATGGAAGGAGTATGGTGCTAAGGAGAACTCTTGGGAGCCAGAGGCCTCAGTGCATGCTCCTAGACTGGTTGCTGCATTTTACAAACGTTGCCCTGACAAACCTTGCACCTGCCTTTGCTCTCCGGGGGGCCTGGGACACATTCCTTATGAATTAGGAGGTGGCCAATATCTACTTTCCCTTTCTGTCAGGTTGTCGCCAAAGGGTCTGAGGACATGTCTGGAATAGCTGTAACAAGCTGGAGACGAGTCTCCGGCCAGATCCTAAAGTAAAAAGTGTTTGGAAAAAAGGATGCACAAATTGTTGATCCTGAGTGATTCCCCAGAGTGGCTCCAACTCCACGACCAAGCACCGATGTTTTAGGAACTGTCCCGCCAGAAGGCCAGTTTGCCCTGACAGCATATCAAAGGGAAGAAAGGCTCCATCCTGAAACAATTGATCTGTAGGTCAGGCCTGCAGCCTTTCCCACCTTAGGGGACACTTTTAGATATGAGGTCACTCTCCAGGTAGGTCTCCGACAAGGTCCATTTCTCTGTGGTCAGGTGGGTCGACTTAGAGCCAAATACACTTTCCCTTTCTTCTTCCTAGAGCAGGGGAACAGTGGACAAACCACTCAGAACTCTGAGAGCAGTTCCAGTCCCTGGATATCAGATGGAGTTCAGAGTCCTTTAGTCATTTGGTCCTTTAGTAAATCCTCTTATTAAGAAGGATTCAGGAATTAGGAATGTTCCTTCTCCCAGCAGTGATGTCTTCTTCATGTCGATTGTTCCCATATCCAGCAAACGTTTGAGTTGGTGGTGGTTGAGGGGCCAGATTTATCTTGTGCACTAGCCAGTGAGTGGAGATATGCTGCCACCCAATCCAACTATTTTCATGCATTTTTCATACCTCCTTCTGCAGCCCTTCCTCTTTCATTTACTGTAGAATTACCCACAAGCCCCTGTTTCAATTTGGAAAAAACATTTTGGCACCAGGCAGGCTTGTTGAAAGTATCTTAGCCACTCCCATATTTAGGTGAGCTCTCCACCCACTTGAAAGGATCTAAACTGGTTTTCTCCACCACTTTGCTGTCACTGTCAGAACTTCTCTTATCAGCTTTGGTTCGCTGAAATGGTCCCCGACTTTGGTTACTAAAGGATCTGGTCTGTCCCAGGTAGGGATCCCCCTTTCCAGTAGCCACAGTGCTGCCAACAATGTAACACCAGAGAAGACTATGCCTTCCAGAAGGAGTACCAAAGAGGAAAACCCCAAAGGAAAAAACTCTTAGTGCAGGTGGAGACTCCAGGAATGGAAAGGAGGCAAAAAGGAGAAGGCCAAGGAAAAAGACCTGTCCTATGGAAAATGACACTGATCTACATAGTGACATTACTTTTAACAAATACTGTGCCTGTTTTAATGTTAAGCACTGTAGGGGTGTCTAAATAATAATATGTAAAAATAGTTTTTATATATATGGCAAAATCACTATGTCTTGCTGTGTGTAACTTGCATTGCTATAAACTACGGACAGCTGGAGCACAGTAATGCTCCTAGCTGACATATATTTTTGGCATATGTGTGCGTGATGTAAGTGCACACTGCAGCCCACATGAGACATTTAACTTCCATGGCATTGGCACATTTACTAATTCATTCTCTATGACCTTACAGGAAAGTTAAATAGATCAATTGGGTGAGACCAATGTACCAATATCATTGTATGGCACATGCAGCGGGGCAGCGGTGCAGTTTCTAAGTGCATAGAGTCCTGAAATCAGCAAAAATAGGGTCCAAAAAGGAAGAACAATATGGTGTGAAACATGGAAATAAATGTTTTGGGGACTCATTTATTTCAGAATCTTGTATCAATAGTGATAAAAAGAATTTTCAGCACATAGCCAGCCTTGTGCAAAGGAAATAAATAATTCTAAAACTGTTTCCACCAGCAGCAGATTTCCCGCTGCAGGAGCATTTTGTGAGCTACAAGAAAACGTTGGTTCTTTCTTAGAACTCTATCTAGAAATCTTGACAGACAGCTATAAGGGAAAGAAGGCCTAGTGATCTGTGGGCTGCTGATGTAACGAGGCTTGCCTCAGTAATAGCTATGATTCTTTTGTGCAGAATTTGGCTGGCGTGGAGTCAGACAAAATGCAGCATTTTGGTAGTGCACAGCTGCATGATTTACAATTTACATTATGTTATATTTTTATATTACATTGCATTGTTTGAAGTTAATGTTTGACTATATATCGCGCTGCATGCTCCCCCAAGACGTCTTCAGTAATAGACTTTTTAGCTACATTGCAGCAATAGAAGTTCTCAAGGTCTAATACAGGAGGTTGTGCTACATAGCTTAGGAGAAGCCGATCTATGTCACATTTTCAAGCTATCCACAAAAGGTACATTTACAAAGAAACTAAATTGAACCATTTACATGATCAGTGTTTTGTAGGAAAATCTAATATTGATCCACGATACTGGACCTTCATCAGGCAGCCTTGAGGGAAGGAATCTTTGTACCTGTATGCAGTGGTCGGTTTCGCTTGTACCATCTGATTTTGTATTCTGGGGTCTCCTACATTTTATTAATCCTCTATGCAATGAAATACAGATATTTTTAATGAGGGACTGTTCTCATGAAATCAACTAATTCCACAGACTGGAATCATGCTGTAAATACCCCAATGAGGTATGTGTTTACCTTCTTCATGACTTTGCCTTTCAGATGCACCTTATAGGTTTGACAGGGACATAAATAAAGTAGCGGTTCAGGCTGACACAGATGTCCCCATTACAGAAAGTAGTCTTTTTTGGAAGATGTACTAGACTATATATCAGGGAAAGAAGACAGAAAGGAAATGAAGAGATCTGTTAGTATTAGGGGAGTTATTCACGAAAGCATTTTTTGATTACGTAAAGTAGCACTCTAGTAGTATTACTTCGTCTACTGACAAATGCTATTAAAAAATCTTCACCGAGAGAGCTCCACTTGTATCTGCCTTATCTCCTGTGTGTGGAGGTCTATGTTTTGTGGTGTAAAGGTGGGAGGTACAAGGGGGAGTGGTAGGAAAATGGGGAATATCTACTTCTAATGGGTGAAGATAAGTTAAAATTAAGGAGGGTTTTAGGGAATCACAAGTATATACTAAAATAGGCCCACAAAAGTGTAAGACAATTGCTGTTTACAAGTTACACCTAAATCCACTATTGTAGTACAATTGACAAAACAGGCTAAAAACTATGCCAGCCAAGCCTTGGAGTAAATCCAGCATTACACATGGCTCATCACTCGTAATACAAGACACTTTCATAGAAATCAGTTAGGGCAAAGAACTGCACTAACACAACATAGGAGATTGCAGAACAACAAAACAAAGTACTTAAAATACTTATATATATATAAATGGTGTTCACATTATAACATGTTTAATGTTAAAATGTTGAAGTAACAGACAACATTACGTTTAGCTACAAGTATCAGACAAAATACTGCAACAAGGCTTCAATCAGAAGCAACTCCTCACCTACGATCACACACCAAATATCCGACCCCAACCACCTACAATGCATCCTGCTCAACACCCGATCGGTCCACAGGCACGCCATTGACCTCTGGAATCTACTAGACACCATCTTTCCGGACGTCACCTTCCTAACAGAAACATGGATGAACGCCACATCAGCCCCAGACATCACCCTTGCCATCCCGGAAGACTATAAGATCATACGCAAGGACCGTACAGACCACACAGGAGGAGGTATCGCTATCGTCCATAAGAAATCCATCCGCATCTCAACCAGCTCAGACGTCAATCTCGCCAACTCTGAACACCTTCACTTCCAGATCCACATCGACCCCAAAACCACACTCAGAGGCACCCTCCTTTACAGGCCACCAGGACCCCGCGCACAGTTTAGTGAAGACATTGCGGACTTCATCACTCCACACGCGCTCTCCTCCAAGGATTACATCCTTTTGGGAGACCTCAACTTTCACCTTGAAAAGAACAACGACCGCAACACCACCACCCTTTTGGACAACCTCGCCAACCTCGGACTTAAACAACTTGTCACCACCTCCACCCACATCGCAGGTCACACACTCGACCCTATCTTCACCTCCAGCAAACATGTCTCCTTCAGCCACACCACAGCTCTCCTTTGGACTGACCACAGCTGCGTCCACTTCACCTACAACAAGCCCACCTCCAACAACCACCCTCAACCCTCTCTGCAAAGAAACTGGAACAAAATCACCATCGACAAGATCTCCTCATCGCTTCTTCAAAACCCCCCAGCCCACTCCTCAAACCCAAACCAAGCAGCCACCAACCTCACCCAATGGTTATCCAACAGCGCCGACATCTTAGCACCACTGAAAAAACGACAAATCAAACTAGGCAGCAAGAAGGCCTCCTGGTTCAACGATGATCTTAAGAAATCCAAGAAACTCTGCCGCTCCCTTGAGAAGGCCTGGAAAAAAGACCCAACCACCAGCACCAAGGACGCCTTCAAAAACGCTACCCGCATTCACCACCAACTGATCCGGAATGCCAAGAAAGCCGCTCTCAAGGACCGACTAGATAACAACGCCCACAACAGCAAGGAACTATTCAACATCGTCAAAGAATTTACCAACCCCTCGGCCAACTCCAACGACATAACCCCCTCTCAAGACCTCTGCGACTCCCTAGCCTCATTCTTCCACAACAAAATTGCAGACATCCACAACAGCTTCGACAACCGACCCGATGACCAACCCACCCAACCCCTTACAGGACCCCCACCCCCCCTGAACATCCTCAATGACTGGAAGCCAATCTCCACTGAGGACACCATCCGCCTGATGAACTCCATCCACTCAGGATCCCCCACAGACCCATGCCCTCACCACATCTTCAACAATGCAGACTCCATTATAGCACCGCACCTCCGAGATGTCATCAACTGCTCCCTCAAATCCGCAACTTTCCCGGAAAGCTGGAAACATGCCGAACTCAGCGCCCTCCTGAAGAAACCCACAGCTGACCCCACCGAACTCAAAAACTACCGCCCTATCTCACTCCTTCCATTCCCGGCCAAAGTCATCGAGAAAGCGGTCAACAACCAGCTCGCCGCATTCCTCGAAACCAACAAATCCCTCGACCCCTCACAATCCGGCTTCCGAGCCAAGCACAGCACTGAAACCGCCCTCATCGCAGCAACAGACGACATTCGAACTCTACTGGACAATGGAGACACAGTCGCCCTCATCCTCCTCGACCTCTCCGCAGCCTTCGACACGGTCTGTCATAGCACCCTTCTACAGCACCTCAGAAACGTAGGAATCCAAGGAAAAGCACTGGAATGGATCACCTCGTTCCTCACCGGAAGAACCCAGAGAGTCCGCCTCCCACCATTCAAGTCAGAGGCCTCTGAAGTCATCTGCGGCGTACCCCAAGGGTCCTCACTCAGCCCCACCCTCTTCAACGTATACATGAGCCCCCTCGCGGCCATCGCACGCCAACACAACCTCAACATCATCTCCTACGCCGACGACACTCAACTGATCCTATCACTCACCAAAGACCCGAACACGGCCAAAACCAACCTGCATGAAGGAATGAAAGAAGTAGCCGAATGGATGAAGCACAGCCGTCTGAAACTGAACTCCGACAAAACAGAAGTCCTCATCCTAGGCACCTCCCCCTCCGCCTGGGATGACTCCTGGTGGCCAGAGGCCCTTGGAAAAGCACCTATCCCGACGGACCACGCACGCAACCTGGGCTTCATCCTGGATTCCTCACTCTCGATGAACAGACAAGTCAACGCCGTTTCTTAATCTTGCTTCAACATTCTTCGCATGCTCAAAAAAACATTTCGCTGGATCCCCACCGAAACTAGAAAAACAGTCACTCACGCTCTGGTCACGAGCCGACTGGACTACGGAAACACGCTCTACGCCGGTACCACCGCAAAAATCCAGAAAAAACTCCAACGCATCCAGAACGCTTCAGCCAGGCTCATATTAGACATACCGCGTAAAGAACACATCTCTGGCCACCTAAAAAACCTCCACCGGCTCCCCGTCAATAAGAGGATTACTTTCCGGCTCCTAACCCGCGCACACAAAGCACTCTACGAAATCGGACCCGAATGCCTCAACACACGACTGTCCTTCTACACCCCCTCCCGCCAGCTACGATCCTCCAACCAAGCCCTCGCCACTGTACCTCGCATCAACAAAACCACCATGGGAGGTAGATCCTTCTCCTACCTGGCAGCTAAAACCTGGAACTCACTTCCCACTCACCTTCGCCTTACTCAGAACCACCTAGCATTCAGAAAGCAACTTAAAACGTGGATATTTGACAAGTAATTCACCACCCTTCCCCAAGCGCCTTGAGACCCGCTGGGTATGTAGTGCGCTATATACATTTATTGACTTGACTTGACTTGACAGATTATTTTTCACCATCATGAACAAACTCCGCAGCCACTGCACATCCGCCTTGTAATCTGTGAAGATGGTCACCGTACCAATCTCAACTCAACATTGAATATTCATGCTATGGTGAGCCTGGGCCCCTAAGGGTGGGGTCTGATTGGCACTGTGAGCTCTCTGCACAGAGGAAAAAGGTGGAGCACCTACCTTCCAAAACCGAGGTAAGTATCCAGTACTCAAGGAAGAGTTCTGTACTGCTGAGAACAGGAGGGGAGGGTCAGCCTAGGCCGCAGAGTGGTGCCTAACTTGTTACTACAAAGACACGCGGAGACAAGCTGTCAGTTAGGGGCCGAAGACCACGAGCGGTCTCGCGCCCGTTTATTTATCCCCCAGGGTGCGTATGTGCATGCATGCGTGTCTGGACGAACCGGGTGGCTCCGTCAGTATATCCCTGCAAACTCGCGGATCAACAGTCCAACCTACGGGGTTCAGCTGTTGCGCCGAGACCCCACTCATAGTCTTTTAGTCTCTGATTTGGAGTTGGGTTTGGTCGGAGGTTGTACTTCTGGCACCGGGGCCTCTCGCCCGGTCCCGCCTCTTCAGACTGGCTTGGTGGATTTCCGGTCTCTTCGGGGGGGCCTATCCCGGTGGATATTCTGCTCTGCTTCAGGTCTCGGCAGGGGTACTTCCTCTGTGCGCTGGCTTGTCGGTGTCTCGTTGTTCCTTCTGTCCCAGTCTTCACACTCCACCTCCTCTGACATCTGACTCCCTTCTTTGGGTACACCTTTGAACCATGACACATTTCTTGTCACTGCTCTCGTACAACGGGTCGCAGATATCATGGTACCTTGGACGTTCACGATTTCCCATACCTCGGGTTCATAGGCGGTATGATATTTCCAGTTGGGGTGTCTGTTCTTGAGAACAACTTTGTCGCCGACCACTAAGGACCTTGGCTGAGCTCTTTGGGCCCGACTGGCTCTTTCATTGGTGCGTCGTCTCCTTTCCTGAGTGGCATGTTGGTCGTGTACTGGTGGGCGCCATGAGGGGCCTGTTGGCACACGGTCTCTTGGTACCTTTTGAAATAGCAGATGCGCTGGAGCACACTTCGTGGTGCAATGAGGCGTTTATCTGTACGCGCCCAGGAACTGAGACAGGCACTCCTCCGCCCCTTCCCCTTTTCCAACTCCGATCTGCAGGGCTCTGTTCATTGTTCGCATGAATCTCTCGACCTCACCGTTTCCCTGAGGCCACTGTGGGGTGATTTTTCTGTGGCGAATTCCTCTTGCTGCCTGGAAATTTTGGAAGTCCTTGCCCTGAAAGGGTGGGCCATTGTCTGACCGTATTTCATCAGGGAGGCCCATCATCGCAAATACTTTCTCCAGCGCCACTTTGACATGTGCGAAAGCTGTTGAGGGCACCACCTCCACCACCGGGAAGCGCGAATGGGAATCAATTATCACTAGGGTGTGTCGTCCATCTGGGAAAGAACCGAAGTCAATGCTCAGTTTGGACCACAGGATGTGGCAGGGGTCTTCGGTGATAACTGGATGTGGCGCGGGGTCTTGACTCTTAATGGTGCATGAGTGGCAGTTGCGAACTTCATCTTCCACAGCAGAGTCGAGGCCAGGGAACCACACCTTGCTGTGCAAACGCACCTTTGTTTTAGATGCTCCTTGGTGGCCTTGATGGGCGAGCCGCACAACTTCTCCTTGGAGGCTTGACGGGATCACGATGACCAGGGGTTTGTGTTCTGTGACGACTTTGAATTCATGGCCGCATAAGTATAAATGAAAATGCTGGCATGCCCATTTAATGGCCAGAGCCTCCCTTTCGATATGGGCATATCTCATTTCTGTGGCGGTCAGTGCCCGACTGGCGTAAGCTGTGGGCACCCATTCATGTGCTTCCGTTTCATGCATGAGGACGGCCCAAAGCCCTACTGGGCTCGCGTCCACGACAACTTCGGTGCGTCGGTGGGGTCTAAAGTAGGCCATGATCTTGTCATCGATCAACGCGTCCTTGACAGCCATACACGACTCGTCTTCTTTCTCCGACCACGTCCATGGGTATCCTGTCTTGGTCAGGATGCGCAGGGGCTCAGAAAGGGATGCCAGGTTCGGGATGAAATGGCCACAATATGTGGCCATTCCAAGGAAGCTTCTGACCACGGTTGCTGATGTTGGCTTCGGTGCGGATCTGATCGCCTCTGCTTTCTTCGGATCGACCTGCAGTCCGTCCCTCGAAAAGATATACCCAAAGAACTCTACTGATTCTTGGTAGAAGGAGCATTTTGCTCGATGAAGTGTGAGCCCATGATCAGCTAGGCGTTGCAAGGTGGCCCGGAGGTGGATGTGGTGCTCCTTGAGGGTCTTGGAGAAGATAAAGATGTCGTCGCTTAGATTTATGACTCCTGGCAGCCCAGAAAGTGTTTCCTTTATGGCATTCTGAAAAAGCTCTGCAGCGGAGGATACGCCAAAGCTCAAGCGTTTGTAGCGTCGGAGCCCGACATGCGTCGAAAAGGTGGTGATATTTCGGCTGTCTGGATGCAGCTCGAGCTGGTGGTAGCCTGCATTAAGGACCAACTTTGAAAACCACTGAGCCCCATTCAAGCCCACTACGATATCGTCCATCGTGGGCGTTAAATGCCTTTCTCTCTTGATTGCCTTGTTTGGGAGGCGCATGTCTACACATAGACGTATGGCACCAGGTTGCTTTGGTTAGGGCGCAACGACAAGAGGGGAGACCCACGGCGTCAATCCTGACACTTTTTCAATGATGCCGAGTTCTTCGAGTTTCCGCAACTCTTCTTCCACTTGTGGCCGCAGGTGGAATGGCACCCTCCTGGGCCTTAGCGCTGTTGGTCGTACTGTGTGGTCTATATGTAGTTTGAAGGTTTTTCTTTTTAGACGTCCAAGCCCCTTGAAGAGTGCGGAAAAGTCCTTTAACATCATGTCGGCGTGAAGTTCGTGTACTTGATTTGCAAAAAAAAACAATTGGAGGTCTTCTGCCGTCTGGCAGCTAAGTAGGGTGCCGCGCTTCCCTTCGGTCACATGGAACTTTGTCCTCACTTCCTGACCGTTGCAGGCCACCACAACTTCCATGACTCAGCGGAGGGGAAGCGGGTCATCGCTGTCATATGTGTATATCTTGGCCTTTGATGGCACAAGGGGTGGACGTGGAGAGAGCTTGTCATACTGGATGCTGTCCATCACATTCACTGATACTCCTGTGTCGATCAGCACCTGAATTGGGGATCCAGCAATGGTGACTTTCCACATCGGCGGTGGTTGTCTTCTGGAGCCTTTCCTGCCCACGAATGAGACGAAGAAGACATCATCATCGTTATCTTCCAGGTGAAATGCGGACCGCGCTCTGTCACTGCAGGGTCCAGGATCTTCGAGCGACAGTTGATGTACAGCTTGGGTTGCGCCTCTCACGCTAGACCCAAGCCGGCGACTGCCACTGCTGCGGCACACTTTTGCGAAGTGGTAAAGCTTTCCACAGTTTGAGCATGTTTTGCCTTTTGCGAAGCACCTTCCACCGACTGAGTGTTCGATCCCGCAGTTGCCACAGATGGGGGTTGGCTTTGTCGGGGTGTTCCTTCTCAGCATCTGTGGCTGCCTGCAAGTGACATCAACCTGTTCTTCCTTAATGACTGGGGTCCGAGCTGTTACTCCAGGTCGGTTCAGGGCAGCCTGCATTTCGTCGGCCCGTGCATTGGAGAGCTCGTGCGATCTTGCTACTACAAAGATCTCATCAAGTGTAATGCGCGGCTGTCTGAGTATGAGGCATCTGAGCTGTACTGATCTGCACCCTTGCATAAGCTGTGCACGTATTTCCAGCCGTTGATCCGGCAATTCACAGGCCGTCGCAAGCTTCCTGAGTAGAAGGAGTCAATGGATTCCGTCTCTCCCTGGCGAGCTTGACGCTGCTTGAACCATTCATAATCAGGATTGACGCGGGGGTCAAAGTGGTGATTTAGGGCAGCAACCGCGGCATCATAATCGTTGGCATCTCCCCTGTCCGGCAGTGTCTCAAAAAACTCGTAGAGCTCATCGCCCTCATAGCACATCAGAAGTGAACGTTTAACCTTCCCGTCCGTCTCTCTGACACCCACGAAATAGTGATTGAGACGACCGATCCACAGGCGCCATCTCGCCGCTGCCGTAAAAGGGACTGACAGTTCACTGAAAGGCGGGAGAGGTGCAGCCATGCCATCACCGGGGGGGCAGGTGCATTGATTGCATCTAGACCAGCTGCAGGCATGCCGAGCTGTGGTGATGCAACGTTCAGTGGTCCGGCTGGCAGTACGGTGGTGCGCTGCTGCTGCCCCGACGTTCAGTGGTCCGGCTGGCTGTACGGTGGGCGCCACCGCTGCACCGACGTCTTCTTTGGCCAGTGTTTGGTTCATCCTGCTTGGTGCTCTTGCATGTGGTTATGCGAGGTAGCCCTGAGTGCGCTGGTCCGTCACCCGTGGGAGTAGTTTCCCATGCTGGTATGCTTGATGTCCGGCCACGGAATGTCTAGTGGGTCCTAAGGCAATCCTTCAAGGCTGGCGTAGTGGTGCACCTGTTGATCACCTGTTTAGACACACGGAACTGTGTGCAGTGTGAGGTAGGCTGCACGAGGTTGGATTGGCGTGAAATGGGTCCTTTATGTGCTTCGATCTGGTTCTGTACCCTTAGTAGCTGGGGGTTGGCCGCTGTGGAACATGTGAGGAGTGGCTGGCCCTTAGAGGATGGGGCCGCGTTGCCGACGTTCGATTTTCCTTGTTTACCCGTGTGGCGAGACTGGCCATGAGACGCTGTCGCTGCAGTTTGGTGAGTAGGCCGGCTGGCAACGCGCTGTGATGAGGACAGGCCTGCGCACTAGGCCTGAATGGATGCCTCGTGCCTCTGATACCGCGGGGGCCGACCTGTCCCCCTGAGTGGCGCGGTGTGCGGCAGGCGTGGTGCTCCGACGTGTTACAGGCACCGTGAAGGTCTACGGTGTGGAGCGAGCGGCCTCTGAGGTATTTTTTTTTCACCACGTGGGCATGCGTTGAGGCGCCGCAAGCGCCGACCATTGATAATTTTCACGCCAAAATACTCCCCTGAGGGTGGGGGGGTGGCTCACCTTTGCGCCAGGCAGGCGCGGAGACAGTACCGCGGCGGTAGGCAAGCCGCCAGATAAGGGCAGCGGGGTGAGCACCCACAGCGACTCTCCTCCTGCCGGGAGCTCGAGCGCCAGGGGCGCGAACCCAGCAGGTGTGGGACGGGCACGGCTGTGCTCGTCCTCTCTGCAGGGGGCGAGGCGTGGGAGATCCCGCCCTCGTCGCCAATGTACTGCTGAGAACAGGAGGGGAGGGTCAACCTAGGCCGCAGAGTGGGGCCTAACTTGTTACCACAGAGACACGCGGAGACTAGCTGTCAGTTAGGGGCCGAAGACCACGAGCGGCCTCGCGCCCGTTTATTTATCCCTGAGGGCGGTCCCGCCCCCAGGGTGCGTGCATGCATGCAAGCGTGTCTGGACGGGCCGGGTGGCTCCGTCAG
The DNA here is from genome assembly GCF_964263255.1 of Lissotriton vulgaris. Lineage (NCBI taxonomy): Eukaryota > Metazoa > Chordata > Amphibia > Caudata > Salamandridae > Lissotriton > Lissotriton vulgaris. Next base: position 617,892,836 of record NC_141698.1, read on the forward strand.
TACAAGTTCTATGCTGGGCCCCTCCGCTCCCTCCAGTAAGCCCACGATGTGTCCGTTATTGCGCCGCTGTCTTTCCTTTTCACCTAGTCTGCCCTCCGGTGTTCCAACTCAATTGCCATGGCACTGATCTTAGGCTCCAACAAGGCCTTGACATCCTTGATTGCATGTCAGAGCTCTCCTAAGGCCAAGCATGTCTTGGTCCACTGCAGCAACTAGTGGCCCCACTAAGGGGCAGGCAGCTGACGGGTGAAGGTCAGCCCAGTATGGTTGCCCCCGGTGGGGTTTCGCTGTTTGCCCATATTCCAGGTATCAATAGGTCCGGGTGACCCAGTAGTTCCTTTTACTTGTAGGAGGCCTGTTGTCACAAGAAAGGGGATACCTGGCTAACCCCCTCCCCCATGATCCAAGGTGGCTAGCACAGACAGGGGTGCTCCTGCTGATCAAGCAGGGAGGCACTGGGGCAGGCTCCGCTCACTTCCTCGTTGCCTGAGGCAGCTCTCCAGTTCTGTCGCACTTTGCTGCTGTCAGACCCTCCTCTCACCCCCTAATTCAGGATGGGGCCCACTTCTCTGCTCCACTGGCAGAGCAGATTGGCATGTGGGCACAATGGGTGCTGCAGCCTCTAACCTGGTGGGCCGGTCCTAGATCACCGGAGCTCGATGCTGCAGCCTCGCACAGGCTACTACAACATTGCTCTCTACTTGACCATGCTGGTCGGTTTGGTGGCCCCAACTGATGCACTGGAATCCCGGGAGGGAGGTAAACAGGTCCCACATGGCCTAGAGGTGGCCCTGGTATTGCACAGGATTCCGGTAGGTGAGCAGTTGCTGTGGAGCTCATCATTGCACACCCGTCTCAGCCTCCATTTTGACCACAGCCCTGCATAAAGTTATTACTAGGCAATAATTATGTGGCATAAATGTAAGGTAACATGAAATATAAATTAGCATTTAAAATGCAATCAACCTGGGCATGGGTTGCAAGAGAAGGTGATAAAGGAATCATAAATATACTCACTGATAACTATGAAAAACAAGAACTTATTTAGTGTCATAAGAACAAAATGACATGATATGATGAGCACATAAGAAGCCTTGGATCAAAATATAAATATGTATTACATACCTTAAATATTAATACATAAGAGGAGTGGTGTGGCTCACTGGTTAGAGGCAGCAGACCCGGAAGCAGAGAAGGGCCCGGGACCAGGGTTCAATTCCCGACGTGGCAGGGTCGTGGACCAGGGTCAGCGGACTTGATAATTCTCGCCTCGGTGCCTACTCTAACCAGGGATCACACTCGGCAACTCTGGGCATTAGCTTGCCTCATCTCTACAACGGCCCCCCACATTCGCCGGGGATGCCTGGTTTCACCTTGGAGATACCCAGTAGGGACCATCTCACAGGGATAGCCAGGACGGGTTCCCCAGCAGTCTACAGCGCCACGATGCCTCAGGGCAGCAGTGCGCTTTACAAGACACATACATACATACATACATACATAATAAAGATACACTCATATTAATGTTGATGGATGAAACACCAAGCCAAACAAATCTTTAGATTGTGGTAGTGTCATAGATATAAGTATAGCATATCTGGGTATGGCTGGAATGCATTTTGGCGCGTGCTCTGTTTATTGCCTTGAAACAGTAGTGGATGGTACTCCAGCTCATGCCGTTGCTTCCAGTGCATTTGAAATGGGGACTGTATAAAAAAGAGTGTTTTAGATACCTCTAATCATAAAACATGTGGGGTATCCAGTTATATTTGAGACAGAAGTGCTAGAAAGTGCCTCTCTGTGGGTTTGGGGAGAAGGAAATGACATGAATGTGGAGCTGAAATGTATTGGTATAGTAGAGGAATATAGCTTCTTACCTAGGCTTACATTAGGATTCACTGGAAAAGGCAGATCATTTAGCATGTAAGGATACATTCATCGGGGGTGAGATGGAGATAGGATCCACGTCCACCTCCAAGAAGAGTCTTTGCCATCTGAATTCCTGGAGACCTTTCCCTTCAACCTTCCCTCTGGAAGGTAACATGTCACTGACACCAAGGCCACCGGGACTTGTCAACCATCTTGACATGCAAATGTTACATGCTCTCTGTAATATTAAAACTGAGAAAAGAGAAAAGATTAGAAGTCTTTCATTTGCAAAGTATTTGTATTAATTTTACAAATGAACGTAAACCATCAGATAATAACATGGACAAAGTAGCATCATTGTATTTTCTTTTTCATTAATGTTACACTCATAATAAGCTAATAATAAGCTAATAATAAAGATGATATTACCTACATGAACTACATATAATCCTACATTGTCTGATAGTAAGACAAAGGGATCTGATCGGAATGGGTAGAAAGAGAAGGGCAGAGAAAAAAGAAGGGAAGACAAAGAGGATCGACAGAGATAAGAAGTCACTGGGAGTTGTCGATCATATAAATGTTACACGTTGTTTATAACAGAAAAATGGAGAGAATAGAACAAAATTAGATTCTTAAAAAACGCCTTTCAAAATATCTAATATGTTTATTAATTTTTATCTCATGTTGCAAATGTTTAACCACTATACTAATTACTGATTAATTAAATATAACCACGAGGTTGAAAAAACAGAGATGCATGCTTAAAACCAAAAATTATAGTAACATTGAGACCTTATTCCTTGAGTTTTTGTGGACTTAATTTAATTTTGCCTGCACTGGTTGTCATGCAAAAAGGGCTGTTTCATCAACAGTCTTGATTCTCTTTCCACACTTTGGTCTCCTTCCCTGTATCTGCCTTAGTAATGAGGCTTTTAGCCAATTACAAGGAGGACTGGAGACACTTGACAACATAGAAATTATTCACAAAATATTACTGATTTTATGTTATATAGTTGCTGCTCATATGATGTGCTAAATATCAGCTCACCCTCCTAACCATCTTCACTAAATGTATATGGCAATGGCACCCTCCTAACCATCTTCACTAAATGTATATGGCAATGGCACATTCTATTTGAATGATTAAATATCCAGAGTTATGTTCTGTTGCAGAGACACAATGTATAAGGCATGGTTACTTTTCTTCTCTAACTAAATGCTGTTTAAAATTTTGCACACCTTTATATAAATCTTTTTTTTCTAAGTACCTAAAATGCTTGCACTTTGAGGTAGAGGAACTGATACTGCACACAGTTATAAGCTTTCTTCGTGTTTTCCCAATTATAGTTTATGACCGGATTTACACAGATAGGGCCCGACTAACATAGGTAAGTTTACACGTAGAGACTGGCTCACATGTTGCCCTACCCCCACACCTAAGTGTAAATCTCCACTTTTTTTTATATTTATTATTTCTGAGTGGAGATTTACCCCTAGTTGAAAACTTATGAGATTCCACCTCTCAAACTAAGTGATGGAGAGTCTTAAGACTGAATTTATGAATGTAACGTTACTGGTGATTTTGCACCTTGTGGGAGATCTCAACCAAAAGGGTCGAAATTTCCCAAGAAAAAAATACATACATATAATAAAGTTTTCTTTCAAAAGAACATGAATTTAAAGTAAAACCATTTGAAATAAATAATAATTTTTTTTTTTTTGTTTAAGAAATTTTTATTAAGCATTAAAGAGTGATACAAGAAACATGTCATGAAAAATTAGGAAAAAGTACATATGAGTGTAATAATAATTAAAAGACTTCAATCAACAGTAATTTATATAGAGAAAGAAAGGTATGGAAAGATAGAAAGAAGAGAGGAAAGAGAAAAGGATAGGAAAGGAGAGAGGAAAAGGGAGAAAGAAGGAGACAGGAAAAAAAAAGAGAGAGGAGAAAGAGGAAAGAAGAAAAAGGAAGTAAAATGGAGGGATCATGAGGGATAAGGAGCACGCAGTAAGGGAGAAGGATTGGAAGAGAGATATATAGTAAAAGGAAGCCATAATAAGTCAGATTTAATTTTCATAGGAATAGATGTAGAAGAGGCAATAGAAATTCTATGTTCGTCACATATATAATTCCACCATGTGTGGACCGAAAGTTTCGAATTATCTTTCCAACACGACAAAACAACTTTAAATGCAAGTGCAATAAAGAGATCTAACAGTTTAGCAGAAGAGGGTGTAATACTATCAATATCATCAGATAAGGAACCTAAAAATATGTGTGTAAAAGACAATTGTGAAGAAAAAGATAACATTTTCATACATATATTCCAAACATTAGTCCAGAAAGATAAAACTGGGGAACAATAGTAAAGTTGGTGTTGTAGAGTACCAGGAACTTCGGAACAGGACCAACATAAAGGAGAAGAGGTTGGAGAAAATTTGTGTATAGTAACCGGGGTAGTAACAACTCTGTGATAAATAAAAAGTAATGATTGAGTAATGCGTGCAGCAACAGAAACTTTGAAGAGTCGAGACCATAAACGATCCCACAGCGCAGTGTCAAAGGAGACATCCAAATCATTTTCCCAAGCAGTCTCCACTGTAGATTTAGGTCGAACAGGACAATTAGATAGTAAGAGTGAATATACAAGAGCGGCTTTAGGTTGGTGGGTAGAGAAGAGAGGGTAAAGTGGAGTGAGAGGAATAAAAGAGGAAAAAGAATCAGAGGAAGAGGATAATGAGGATAAATGGGACTGAATAGCAGAGATTATAATAGAATATTCAGCAAGAAAAGAGGAGGGTAAGTTAAACTTATTTTGTAGATCTGGAAACGAAAGGAGAGTAGAATCAAGAAAAAATTGATGTACAAACATTATATCCTTTTCTTTCCAGTGTTTAAAATAAAATGATTTACCTTTATATCTAAGAAATTTGTTGTACCAAACTACAGATGATAAAAAACATTGAAGAGGGGAAAGGGAAGAGGAAAAAACATTTTGCAGGGTAGATTGGCAATATTTCAAAATAGGATATTTGGATATAAAGGTACAATTTGACATGAAAGGAACATGTTTAAATGAGAAATCTTTTAAAAAAGAGCGTTCCAGGAGCACCCATTTAGGAACAGGAGTATCAAGGAAATCATAAGCCAAGGAGAAGGATTGTTTGATTAGAAAGGCAGAGTGGTAAGAGCAAAAATCAGGGAAACGAACACCACCCTCATTTTTAGGACGAACCAGCTTATGTAACCCAATGCGGGGATGTTTATTGTTCCACAGAAATTTTGTACATAGTGAATTGATACGGGAAATATAGGATTTAGGGATTTTGAAGGGGAGCATAGAGACTGTATATAAAACATGAGGGGTAATCATCATTTTGATGGTGTCCAATCTGCCCCACCAAGAAAGAAATAGGGGAGACCAAATCTGTAAAAGTGACTGAATTTTGTTAAGTAACGAATCAAATGTTAATTTAAGGGTATCTTTTAGAGAGGAAGAAAACCATATACCGAGGTATTTGATTTTGGATGGGCACCATGCAAAATCGGTATTATTGAACATATATTGAAAACACAAAGAATTAAGGGGAAGCACTTCTGTTTTGGATAGATTGAGCTTATATCCTGATATTGAGGAATATAACTGAACTTCATCTAAAAAGGGTGGGAGGGAAGATTCAGGATTGGACATGTAAATGAGGACATCATCAGCGTACGCTGAGAGTTTAGACTCGATAGAGGAGAATTTTAAACCAGTTATATGAGGATTAGAACGAATACGTTGCAGAAAAGGTTCAAGGCACAGGATAAATAATAGAGGGGAAAGGGGACAACCTTGCCTTGTGCCTCTTGTTAAAGAGAAGAATCTGGAAAATTGATTATTTACAAAAATACTGGCACGAGGGGAAGAATAAAGGAGTTTGACTAATGCTATAAAATTTGGACCAAAACCAAACCAAGTAAGGGTTCGAAACATGTATTGCCAATTAATACGATCAAAAGCTTTTTCTGCATCGAGGGAGAGGGCCGCCAATGGGATTTTGACATTTTTACTATACGAGAGGACATTGGAAAAAAGACGGGCATTATCAGCAGCAAGTCTGCCCTTAACAAACCCCACCTGGTCTGTGTTAATTAAGCGAGGTATAACGGAGTCAAGGCGAGAGGCAAGAATTTTAGCAAAAATGTTACAATCATAATTAATTAAGGAAATGGGGCGGAAATTTGTACATTGGGTATGATCTTTATCAGGTTTCGGGATGATGACAATGAGGGCATCCAAAAAGGACCCAGAGGCCTTAGCTTCAGAAATAAAAGAATTAAATAAGTGAAGGAGCTTGGGAGCAAAAAACGAATGAAAGGAGGAATAAAATTCAATCGGTAGGCCATCAGGACCGGGGGCTTTTGATTTTTTAAGGGAGTGAATAGCTGAGGTAATCTCTTGGAGGGTAATTTCACGTTCTAGGTTTGAAAATTCATCAGGAAGGGCAGGGGGGGAGGGAAGACCTTCAAAAAAAGTAGTTAGGTTAGCATCTGTAGGATGAGTATCATCTGTATATAAGGTTTGATAGTAGTTGTGGAAGACATCAGCAATGTCTTCAGCGGAGGTGACCAGCTTGTGGAGTGAGTCACTAAAAATTGGGCCAACAGCTTTACGTTCAGATTTGATTTTTAAGTAGTTGGCCAACATTTTACCTGCTTTGTTCTGACCCCCATGATATTTAGATTTTATTTTAAGAAGAGTATGACAAGCTTCATTAGTTATAATTTTATTGAGATCAGTTTTGGCCTGAATCAGGTCTTGAAGGGCAGATGGGGATTTGGAGGAGAAATATGTATGTTCAAGGGTTTTAATATGTTTAAGTTGATCTTCATATTTTTGCTTGTTAAGCTTCTTTTTGGCAGAAACATAGGAAATCGTAAAAGCACGAAAAGAAGCCTTAAAAGCATCCCAAGTGTTATGAATGGAAGTATCAACGGGGTCATTAAGAGAAAAATATTCATTAAAAAACTCAGTACATTTTTTCATAAAAGTGGCATCAGATAAAAGAAAAGAGTTAAATTTCCAACGACTAAAAGTGGAGGGAGTAATGGATAAATCCAGGGTAGTATAAACCGGTGCATGGTCAGAAATAAAAATAGAGCCAATAACAGATTTTTGAAGGGAGGGAAGGAGAGACTTACTAATCATAATATAGTCGATCCTTGAGCGTGTATGGTGGACATTAGAAAAAAAAGTATATTCCAGTAAATCAGGATTACACACTTTCCATGAGTCATGCAAAGGACGAGAGGCAATGGCAGATTGAAAAGCCTTATGGGTTTTATCAGGTTGAAATTTACTCGAAGACAAGCGGTCTGAAAAAGGGTCTAACCATTGGTTAAAGTCACCCGCAACGATGAAGTTAGGACAGTCAATGGATGAAATAAGTAATTTAATGTCTTTCCAAAATTTGGGGTCTGGACGAACAGGGCCATAAATATTTAATAAGACCATTGTTTTGTTATGAATAACAACCTTTGCCATTGCCCAACGACCTTCATCATCATTTTGAGAGGAAATAATTTGTGCATTTAAAGTCTTGTGAAATAATATAGCAACCCCTCCTTTTTTGTTAACCGCAGGGGAAAATACAACCTGACCCACCCATTGTCTTTTCAATTTAAGAGAATCAATGTCCGAGCAATGAGTTTCTTGAAGAAAGACAACCTGTGAATGAAATTTGGTTAAGTGAGACAATACCTTCTGACGCTTGACAGGATGACCAAGACCACGAACATTCCAAGAGACAAAATTACACATGTCGGGAGAAGAGAGGAATGGGCGAAGAGTGGATGTAACACACAGCAAGGAGATCACTACATAGGAGAAGACAAAAAATAACGGTTAAACTTTGGGGTAGGGGAGCGCTCATTTCAAGAAGGGAAAGAAAAATCAAGTAGCAAGGAAAAAAGAAACAAAGAAGTAAAGAAAACAGCAGAGGTAGCTTGAGAAGAAGGAAGCAAGAAGAGAGAGAGAAGAGAAAAAAAGAGGGAAGATACATAAAAAAGGAAAGAGAATGAGAAAACAGACCAAGGCACAAAGGCTTGATCTGAGAAGAAAACAGTAACCAAAACATGTGAGACGCGGGTACACCAGAGAGAGGACATGACCCACGAGCAAACCAGATACGGACATATGAGAAAAGGATATACACAAGGATGTGAGAAGAGAGTCAAGAGCAAGGTAGAAAGGGGAGACACGGTAAGAGAGAATATATAAGTTGGAGCAGTGACTTTAGAAAAGGAGAAACATTGAAAGACGAAAAGGCATTAGCTGGCAGTTTCCATGGTGGAAGGATTAATACTCATCAAATAGTCTCGAAGTTTCTGGGGATCATCATACGACTTGGTACGCCCATTGTGTGTGATCTTGCAGAAACAGGGATGAAGAATTCCATATTGAATGTTGAGTTGTCGCATCGTAGGGCGAAGGTTCAGGAATTCCTTACGTCGAGCATTGGTAGCAGAAGAGAGGTCTTGGGAAATGAAGATGTTGTGACCAGACCACTGGAGACGACGTTTGGCCCTGGCAGCTTTTAGAACAGCCATGAGTTCTGTAAACTCCAAGAATAACATGATGATTCCACGTGGTTTGGTTGCATTGGAGTTGAGACGGCCAAGACGATGCGCTCTCTGGATGTTGAGAGGATGAGTCGATGGGGAGAGTTCCAAAAGTTCCTGAAGAAGTTTTCGAATAAAAGAGACCATGTCGGACCCCTCCAAATTTTCCGGAACACCATAAACGCGTAGGTTGTTGCGTCTATTTCTATTTTCCAAATCTTCAGTGTGCAATTTGAGTTTGTGGATTTCCTGTTCCAAAAGTGGAATCCGGGTTGAGAGGTCTTGGACATCGCTGACACGTTGCTCCAAGTTCAAAACCTTATTTTCCATGACTACCCAGCGCTCCTCGATTTGCTGAAGCTTAGCGTTGGTAGCAGACATAAAAGGTTGGAGACCACGCACCTCCTCAAGGATTGAGTCAAGAACAGGATTATTCGAAGTGTTAATGGGAGAGGGAGGGTCATTCTTTTGTCTTTTAGGTTTTGTTCCTGTTTGCGACAACTTCGGCGAAGTGGAGAGATTCGCCATGGTGCAGGATGATGAAAGGAAGCTATGTCCAGCAACGTTGTCGACAATGAAATATAAGGTGGACGCCCAAATGTAATAGGGGCACACCTTGTGGCAGAAAAACGAGGACACTGAGAAACACTACTTGTCAGTGCGCAGATGAAGAAACGGCCACACGAGGACAAACAATAGGCATCCACTAATTTAAAGAGTTGATATTGTGACGACCCGACATGGCTTTATGGAGTATAGAATAAATGAAATGGATCGCCAAAACATTCACAAGGAAGCGTGGACAACGCATTGAGGCAGTGGAACAAACCAATGGTCATTGGAAGCCAGAAGAGCAAGAAGCTTGTAGCAACGCTGAGGTGATTGTCAAATGTGTGAGCAAAACATTAGAAGAGGGTTAAGCATCCAGTAGCACAAAATGGCGGTCATTTCACCACACAGACATGAAAAAAAAAACTGTGCAACTAAAATTCAAAACGGGAGCAGCGTTTAAAAATGCAAAAGAGTCCACAACTACTCATGAATAACGTAGGAATAGAGGTGATACCATTGCCAGGCTAGCATCAGAGTGAAGAGCAGGAACAGCGCAGAGAGAACAGACGAACCGGCAGCATACAAAATGGCGACCGTTCGTATCTCGAGTTGAAGGGATAATTACCAACGTAAATTGTCCGTGAGACAGCGCTCCTTTTGGCCGGCAAAGTGCAGCATCGTGGAGTCCCCACCTTCCGATCCTGTAATCCGTCAAGAAAAACCGTCCAAAGGCGGTTTTGGCGATTTCTCACGGCATCCGCGAGTTGTCCGTGACGGAGCTCACGGGAGAGACGTCCTCCACCGCCGGCGCGTAAGCCACGCCCCATCTGAAATAAATAATAATAACCTAGGACTTCATACTGAAAAAGAAAAAAACAAGATACCTTCTAATAACTTTGAATTAAATTGTAAATTAACATAAATACATTAAAGAAATGTAAATATTATTTTTGAACAATAAATTAAATCACTCACCCTCACTAACATTTAGATTATTATTTAATTTGTAACAGACTTGTTTATGTCATGTTTGTAAGTCATTGATAATACTATTTTTAATTAAGTTAAACATTTCATGTAATTATTGTAAATGTAAGTGTATTATTAATACAAAATAATAAAAAGTAGGATTATTTATAGTTACGTTTATGCTAGAAATAATTTCATTTGCAATATTTCTTATGGAGTGTTAGTGTTATTGCCTGTCTCCGTTGTTTTCTTTAGGAGTTTGTTGCAGTACCATTGGTTAGCCATTTGTGGTACTTGACTTTTAGTCCAAGGCTGATCTGTAGTACAGTTGAATTGTACTTTGCAAAGTGCATTTTTCCTACCCTTATCTGGGTGTGTGTTTTGTATTGGTAACTACATTTTAAAGAGAGGGGGACGTGGAGCCACTTGGAAAAGGTCCTGTACCGATGCTCCAAAGGACAGTATAAATACTAGAGGAGGTACTAGTTCCTGGAAATGGTAGGGGGGGGGGGGGGTGGTTGGGTTGCAGTCTGTTCTAGTTGCACAAAAGAGTGTCTCCAAAAGAGGAATGAGAGTGTGAGTGGAGAGAGTGATACTCCTGTGTGTTGTGCCCGCACACACCCTTGCAAGTGTAAAGCATCATCATTGGGCACTGCTCCTCGTGGGGGTGGCGCTGCAGTCACTCACGGGTCCTCATGGAGGGCACTTTGATGGAGATCTTTTAGGAGGTGCCGCAGTTGTGCATGTGGGTATGTGAGGCAAGGTGGTGTAGGTGAGTATAGATAAAATAACCAGTTAGTACCCAAGAGTATTTATTTGAGGGTCCAACGGATTAAGCTAAAAACTGAACGGGATGGAGATGCTAGTTATGCAGGTAGAGTGGGGATGGAAACAAATGGATTCCCACTTTTCTCAACCCGTATGTGAAAGTGCTATTGTGCCTAATTGTGAGGGGTCGACATGTTTTGCGCTACTCAATGGTCCCTAGTGGATCCTGGAGCGCTTCATCAGGACAGTGGAAAAGGAAATATGAGGAGAGAAATAGGGAAAGAGGCACCCTATATCCTCCCACGCCTACAATGAGGAATGGTTGCTATGTAAAAAACACAAAGCTTATTCGTATGTAACTTGTGCAAACCCTCTCCCTGGAAAGAATAGGGCTGCTGCGGCAGAAAGTAGACCTGTGTGGGAGCCAAGTGTATGCTCGCCAGTAATCTCCTGGGGACCTAACAGCCTGCCTAGTCCGCCGGTCTGGGCAGGCTGTTAGGTCCCCATGAGACTACTAATAAAGCTGTGTGTTTTTTACATAGCAACCATTCCTCATTGTAGGTGTAGCATCATCATTGGGCACTGCTCATCGCCACCCCATGAGGAGCAGTGCCCAATGATTATGCTTTACACTCACAAGAGTGTGTGAAGGCACAACACACAGGAGTATCACTCTCTCCACTAACACTCTCATTCCTCTTTTGCAGACACTCTTTTGTGCAAATAGAACAGGCTGCAACCCAACCACCACCCCTGCCATTTCCAGGAACTAGTACCTCCTCTAATATTTTGTGTGTTTTGTATTAACATGTCCCTCCCAAACCCCTTCCTTAATTTCCCTGAACCCGACACATTTTAAGAAAGTAGTAGTACTGCAATTCTACTTGACATACTTCAAAAGGCATTTTGTGAATCGGGCCAAAGTAGTAAATTAGCACTTACAGATTTAAATCTAGGAATGAGTGTAGATTTCTTTCTTTTGGATTTCACAATCATCCCAAGAATAATAAGAAAAACTGTAAGAGGGGCAGGTTTCCATGTGTATTGCGTGAAAGGTCATGTGACAGTCTCATATCAAGAACTCCTCACAAGAGGATTACATCCCCTGTGCGAATCCACTGTTTTTAGCTCGCAGGAGAAACTCTTTTTTCTCATGGAAAAAATCCCTCTCCCACCAAATGGAGGGGGGGGGGGGGGCTCAATCCCTTTCCTACTCTGGAAAAGGAGTTGTGACAGCCCTTTGCTGGAGTACAATTCCAACCCTTTCTAGGGTGGAAATGTGAAGCAAAGGAGATTTTAAACACCAACAAACAGACATGTTTTTGGGCACTCCCAAACTTCCAAGGTTAACCGCACCGGTAACTCTCTCTCTCTTTCTTGAGTAAGACTTGCAAGCGCTAGAACTCTGTACTCAAGCTGGAGATCTCAACACATGCAAATTGCTGCCATCCTCTCTTGGGGAGAGGATGTGGCCTAACGGCTAGGGCGGACGACCTCAAATCTGGGGGAACTGGATTTGAGTCTCTGCAAACGAATACTGGGGGTGTTGTGCCCTCTCAAAGAACTTAAGGGTGATTTTACTAAAGTCTGTGTAGATCATATTTGGAAAATCATATTTCCTGACATGCTGTTAAACCCGCTCCACTGCAAGTTGATTTATAGGCGCTTTCGAATTTCGGTTGAATCTATATGTGTATTTATTATTTGGAAAGCAGGCAGAAAAAAGTGGAAGGGGCTGTCATTGAATGTCAGATTGTTGGTAGACTCAGCGAGTAATTGGAGAGTGGTTTCTTTCTTTAGGTAAACTGATCTTTTATACAAGGCGCATTGTGAACAGCCAATAAGAAATGGGTGAGAAAATCAGTAAATAACTAAGATAGGTATAGGACCTTATTTCATTGATAAAGGTCAAGAGAAGGGTGTGTGTGTTTAATATTTTAAATATGAAATGAATAACACTTTTCCTCTATGTGCTGCATTACACTATACATTAACATGTATAGAAACAATTGTGTCATGGAAATAGTAATAATGATGATATCTGTAAAATGTATTCTGTTCAGGCAATACATATGAATAATTAATAGGTGGTATATGAAAATACTGAGATAAGGTTATTGGAAGCATGTGAACCACATGGAGATAGATCGAAATGCCACTGACATTGTATGAATTAAGTGAGCAATGCTGTCCTGTGCCTTTTGATACTATCAAAAGGCACATGCCAGCATTGCTCACTTAATCAATACAATACCTTCATATCGAATTGAAGATATTCCATCTATAGAAAGAATGGCGGTGTAATGCCCTTACTGGGGCAATGATCTTTGACAATAATTTTAATGTATATTTTTCTTTCCTAATATTCAAAATATTTGAGAAAGTGGAGTTTGTTTTCATCTGACATAAGTATTTGCTCTGGTACTCATTGGCTGTAATTGATATTTTACTGTACTGCCAGAAAGGGAGTGTTTGGTGTGGCATTTGCTTTTTTTCACTATGTTTGATCCTGGAACTAAAAACTTCAATTGAAAAGAAGCTATATTTTGATCATGAAAAATCTAATGGCTTGCTGTCTGTTTTTTTATGCTATTTGAGCTTAACTTTGTGCATTGTTTAAGGTGCTCCTAAAAAATCTATTTGTCCAAGTTCAGAAGTACACACAGGGTAAAGGTGGACGCCAAATAGCGATGAGAGAGGTCCCTTTTACCTAATATACCCTTAAACAGATATTTATATTTATTTCATAAATTAATTAAGGTGCATTATTTTCCTGCTCCTTCTTTTCACATTTCTTTGTACTACAATCATTTCTCTATGTCGTGCCCCAGCTACTGCTTATGCATGTGCTGTCATTAAAAGCACTACCTATTGTTGTAGTTGCTATGCATAGGATTAATTATGTTGTACATATATCTACCTGTCTAATCTGTACATGTTGCCGATACCAGCATTCTGCGTGCCTTTTGAGTTAACACTGTTGTACACCCTCTGCCACTCCCTGGTGTCCGAGAGCACTATATGAAAAAATGATCATTAAATTAATAGAGGAAGATATAGAAAAATAAGTAAACAAATAAATAAATAAACAAACAAATGAATAAATACATACAGTGGGGAATGACAGGTACAGATTCAAAAATGGAATCAATATATTATGTTCCTTGAACATCATGTAGCCCTGATTACAATTTGGGCGGTTATTTCCACCACATGCCAAACCCCTGTGTACACCTGGGACGAAATTACGAATTTGATTCTATTTAATCCATTCGATAATTGGATGCTCTAAATAACTCAACATTTGTTACATTTCAGTAGGTCAAATCTGCCGAAGATTAACAAGGGAACTATGGGGCATATTATCAAGGGGGTTTATCTCCGCTTTTTTGGCTTTAAAAGCCAAGAAAGCGGAGATAAAATTATCTCCCTATTACCTAGCTGCCGTTAACACCAGTTAGCGACAGCAAGTAGGAGATAGCGACCCTCTTGGGCCCCACTTTGCATGTCAGTGATATTTATCACTAATGAGATGCAAAGTGGGCGTGCCAAGATGTTAGCGACTGAAAACAGTCGCTAACATCACTATCTCATATTACCAACTTTTGGAGATATTCGCGCTAAGCGGGAATATCTCCAAAAGCTAACACCTGGCCTGAGCAGTTCTTAGCCATGTTATCCAATGGGAGGTGGATAACATGGCTAAGAGCATTAGCTCGCTAATGCATGAATATCGCTGACTTTTCAGCGATATTAATGCTTTGCGGCGATTTTTACCGCATTAGCGTTAAAACTTGGTAATACCAAGGTTTATTTGCGGTAAAAATCGCCGCAGCGCTGCGGTAAATTTTTGTCTCTATCCAAGCAATAGCGATAATTGTCGCTATTGCTTGGTAATATGCCCCCAGGTTCGGCATTTGCCGTACCATGTGGACTTTGGTGTATTAAACACTAAAAATCTGCATGATATTACCCAATAACTAAGAATTTATCGCACCAAATAAATACCAAAACCCAGGGTATATTTATTTACCAGATGCACCTTTACTTGTAATCAGGCCATGTTTTCCCCTACAGCAGAGGTCTTCAATCTGTGGGGCGCGACCCCCAGGGGGGTCGTGGAGTCCTGGGAAGGGGGTCGCCGATTCTGTCAGAGTGCAGTCCCTGGCGTCGGGCTGATTGAGGGTGCTCACTGCTGAGGCCCTATTCACACCAAGGTGTGAAAAACATTAAAGCCTCATTAACAAGTAAAGGTCTTTTGAAGACCTGTGAAGTACTCTGGTGTGCCTTTGTATATGTCCCTGAGGCTGTTTCAGCAGGGCTCACATACACGAGCTGGGGGGGCTGGGGTAGGAGGCTGTAGCCCTTTGAGTTCAATGGACTTCGCTGTGGAGTTTATTTTAATTTGTAACATTTTATATAGCGCTAGTTTAACCTGTAGGTATCTTAGTGTGCCAGTGGAATGGTGGCTGCTGGTCTCGCCTGCTTTATGCCACCTCTCCTGGGTCCCACCCCCCCTCGCACTCCGTTATCTGTGCATTTTCGCACACCCCTGCCCGCACTCTGCTGTCCTTGGATGGATTTCGCACCACCCTCCCCCTGCCAGCACTCCGCTGTCCGTGATTTTATGCCCCCCCCCCGCCCGCATGATAATTGGGATTTATGTGTGAGAACACTCGTTTGAAACAAACAGACATGGAGAAAACCTTTCAATCATCCTTTGGATTGTCTGTTGCATGACATTACCTGCAAAAGGGGTGAGTGAAACATGTGTGGTCCTTTTGCAAGCCTCTCCGCATTATAACTGGGGGTGTTCAAAGTCTGCTTAACTTCCTTTGCACAATTATGCGAAATTTCAGCAATTGTGTTCGGAATTCAAAACTGGCATTTGATGATGTTTGTAGCTTTAGACAGGAAGATGCATTTTGTGCATAAAAAAGTGTTAAATAAACACGCACATTAGCTGCCCGCACTCTGTCATTCGGGTTGTTCACATGCATACATGTGTGTGTGTGTACATGTGTGTGTATGTATGTATGTATGTATGTATGTATATATATATATATATATATATATATATGGATAGATGTGTGAAAAGGTGGGTGGGTGAAGGATGAATGGATGGATGAAAGGGTGGATGGATGAAGGATGGATGGATAAAAGGATGGATGTGTGAAAAGGTGGGGGATGAATGGTGGGTGGATGGATGGATGAAAGGGTGGATGGATGAAGGATGAATGTATGTAAGGATTGAAGGATGAAAGGGTGGGCGGATGGATGTATGGATGGAATGAAGGATGGATGAAAGGATGGATGGATGTGTGAAAAGGTGGGTGGATGAATGATGAGTGGATGGATGTAAAGATGAAAGGGTGGATGGATGAAGGATGGATGGATGTGTGAAAAGGTGGATTGAGGATGGATGGATGAAAGGGTGGATAGATGAAAGGGTGGATGGATGAAGGATAGATGGAAGGATGAAAGGGTAGATGGATTTATGGATGGAAGCAAGGAAGGATGAAGGAAGGAAGGATAGATGGATGTAAGGATGAAAGGATGGATGCGTGAAAAGGTGGGTGGACGAATGATGAGTGGATGGATGAATGATGAGTGGATGGATGTAAAGATGAGTGGATGGATGTAAAGATGAGTGGATGGATGTAAAGATGAAAGGATGGATGGATGAAGGATGGATGGATGTGTGAAAAGGTGGATGGAGGATGGATGGATGGAGGATGGATGGATGGATGAAAGGGTGGATGGATGAAGGATGGATGTATGGATGAAAGGGTGGATGGATGTATGGATGGAATAATGAAAGGATGGATGAATGATGTATGGATGGAAGGATGAAAGGGTGGATGGATGAAGGATGGATAAAAGGGTGGATGGATGAAGGAAGGATAAAAGGTTGCATGGATGAATGATGGATGGATGTGTGAAAAGGTGGATGGATGGACGGGTAGATAGGTAAAGGATGGATGTATGGATGGAAGGATGAAAGGGTGGATGGATGTATGGATGGATAAAAGGTTGCATGGATGAATGATGGATGGATGTGTGAAAAGGCAGGTGGATGAATAATGGGTGGATGGATGGACGGGTGGATAGGTAAAGGATGGATGCATGGATCGAAGGATGAAAGGATGGATGGATGATGGCTGTATGGATGGAAGGAAGGATGAAAGGGTGGATGGGTGAAGGATGGATGGATGTGTGGAAGTGTGGGTGGATGAATGATGGATGAATGATGGATGAATGATGGATGGATGGATGGATGGATGGATGGATGGATGGATGGATGGATGGATGGATGGATGTGATGAGGTCTAACAGGCGCATTTATGGTTGTAGATAGTTGTTGATGATGAGGAGTACCAGTTTCTAAAATCTTTTGTCGGAAGGGGGTCCTTACGCCTAAAAAGGTTTTACAAGGGGGTCCTGGCATCAAAAAGTTTGAAGACCTCTGCCCTACAGGGCCAGCTCTAGGGTTGTGCCACCTGTGCGACCGCACCGGATGCTGACTTCCCGTGGGGCGTCGTATTTGGAAGTATTGTGTGATTTTAAAAGCACCTGCTTCCGCATTCCTGGAATCCAGAAATTTACAGGCAACAATATAAATGTCAAAATACCTCCAGACATTAATGTTCTTCTTAGAGAGAGATTGGAGGTTTGTCTAGTTGAAGCTTTGACTCGTGTTAAGGTATCGCAAAGGGTTGCTGCAAAAAACGTGTACTTTTCAGATCACAAAGCGCATATGATACAAATAGGTCAGTGGGTTACTATTATTTTCCAGAGAGATCCTTTTGTGACTTGCAGTTTATTATAATCCTAACATAGAACAGTGAGCTATTAACTTTCACCAAACAACTGCATAAAAACGGCAAGGCATAGATTAGAGCATTATGATTTTATCCTGTCTTTCATTACCCTAATGATGAAAAAAGGGTTCTTTTGGATGCAAATCAATTCTGATTATTCAAAAGAACCCCCAACCATGGTATTAAGTCTTAAATTCTGAGTTTGTGCTTCTCCAGACAAAGCACTTTTAAACTATACTGTCTACCAGAATGGATGACTTGACACCTTTCTTTACCTTGTAGTCCTTTGTTTTATGTATCATTTCCTATACGCTAATCTACACACCTATGATTCATTGTCTCTGTGCAGTGTGTGTGATGTAAAGTGTTCTGACACCCTACACTAGCACGAGTGGCAATAGCGCTATAAAACAAATTAAATGCATCTGAGAGAGAGTGGGTATGGAGACTTGAAGGGCACTGTTAAAGGGTGGTAGTGAGAGAATCCTTAACGGAGGTGGTTATTGGGGGACGCCAACGACTATTGTGGCTCAGGGCGCCACAAGCGCTAAAGCCGGCCCTGTTCCCCTATGGCAGTGATGATCAGATTTACATAGAAAAAGTTCAATGCAGGCACTCATACTGCACTGTTCATGAAATCCAGAAACTATAGCGTATAATCGTATGTTCATACTCGTACCTTAACTTTAGAAATAAAATTCTAGGCATTGACATGCACGGGTTGCATATAACAGTGAACTCACTTGGGCACTGTGGATATGCAGTTCTCAGCCTCGCGACACAGCAAATCCCCATCATCATGCTGACGCAGCTCATGGGGGGGGTCACGGCAGGACAGAGCAGATGGTATGTTCTGGTGCTTTGTTGTGCTTGGAGGGCCTGACCAAAACTGCAAATGCAGCATCTGCGCCTGCTGCAGGCTCCTCCTCTTGCCAGCAGGCTGTAACCCTTAATCAAAACCTGCCTGGCGTGATTTAAAACAATCCTATAAAACCTATGAAACTTATAAATCCTCACACCTCAGTAACATAAATCCTCCAATTTCAACATAGCAGATAACATAAATGCTTCCGACATGACAAACAGGCTACTAAAATATTAGATTGCTGTGGTTCATTAGGATAATAAGCGGAGCTATTGCGCTTCCTGATACTTAATGCAGCTCGGGTGAAATTTAAAACCGCAAAACATACTGCAGAGGCTGTTAATTGTTGTAGAAAGAGGAGGGCAGGGTGGGAATGCCTAATGACCGACGTACTGATCATTTACACATTTATTCAACCACCCATTCTCTCACTCTACTTGGTAGCCATTGCGACTGATTTGTTTGCTGTGGCAAGAGAACAACTATTTGCTTTATGACTTTTTTAGGCCCAGAAAGTTACATCCTTTTGTCTATTCCTTTAATTTGGATGACGTTTTGAACTGCCTTTTTCGAACCACCTCGTCAACACCACTCTCATTTATGGAAAGGTAAGTAGCCAATCACCCTTGGTGGTGCTGGCTGTGTGGACAGCTGGCCAATGGTAAGCTGTTGCTTCCCTCGTGGTGCCATCCACTCAAACTCTTTTTATTACCTAAGCAAGAGAGAATTTGAAAAATTAGCCTCATGATCAACCCTGACCTTCTATTATGTGCCCTATGCTGTACTTAATTTGTAGAGAAATTAGTGCCAGGGCCCTTATCAGGAGTCCACTGAAGCTCGCACTACCTCTTGTGCTAACTGACAATGTAGACTTTCAATACATTAAAAATGACTAATACCTGCCACCAACGCTATTTATAGCATTGAATGGCAGGTAATAGTCATTTTAATGTATATAGAATCACTAAACAACTGTTGTTGTGTTCATCACTAAACTGGACTATCATGGCCAACATGTGGCTGCCTGTCATAAGTTCTGGTGTTGATAATTATGTGCTAGAGTTGAGCACAGGCAATCCCCAGCTCATAATAAGCACTGGCCCTATGATTACCTCGGGCTCCCGAAACTAGCTGTTGGCGTTGTTAGTACATTAGCATCTTTGAAGTTACTACCGATTTTCGGGCTCACATGTAGTTGTGGCGCACCACATGAGCAACAGGCCCCGCTCATACGGGTTACTCTTGCATATCAAGAGAAGGGAGGTTGATATGGCTCACCCCTGTTTCCTTCTTTACCCTGTAAAGAATGAAACATAGGATGAATCAATACACTCCTTGGACTGCACATCTAAATCTGACCCCATCTGTTAGACCCAGATAGAAAGCTAGGAACTGAATACCAATCCCTGGGCAAAATAACATTTGTTGAAGGATCAGACTTCCGAGCTGTGCAATAATTATTGCACTGGGGATATTTGCCCCCCTGACAATTTCGGTTGCAATTGTTAGAGAGGAAAAGGTGCAGAAAAAAAAATTAAAAATGCAGAATTAGGTTATTTGAATGCTGATTGTGCATGCCAAATTTACAAATGAAAGATTTGGACCAGAAGGAATTCACTAGAAAGAGTACTTCACTCTGGGGTGATACTAGAAAGGACAGGTTGTGGTACATACACAGCCCCATTCTGGCTCGTTTGATATCGTGGGCTGGCCCTATGAACTCAGGGAGTGTTCATAAAAAGTGTAAAGCCGGCCCCTGCAGCCCTTGCTACTCAGGGGGCCCCAAACTCCTCTGGGGCCCAACATTCAGTCCAAGACCAATGCATATCTGTGAGATAGGGGAGACTCAGGGGGCTGCTTCATCTTCTGCAGGTAGGCCCATCATTTTGCGTCATTCCACTGGTACCAATGTGGGCAAAGGCCTGCACCTGTGCACCATACATGCACCGGGCAGAGGCACTTCTGACGTCAATCTGTTCCTGACAAGAGATCCAAGAAAGACCCCTATGTACCGGAGCAATCAGGACTTGAATTTATGGCTGTCCTCATATTCCTTGATAAACGCAGATAACGCCCTTACAGCGGCTGCTTCCAGAAACATCCATCCGATCATGAACATGGTGATCTCCCCAAAACAAGGTCACCCGCAGTTCGCAAACGACCGTGAATATTTATGGAGGAACTGCCGCGGCCCTCACAGGGCCCACTGTGCCCCGCGAAGCTCACCCTTCAGAGCCGCGTAAAAGAATTCCCGCGTGAAATATGTGACGCAGTGAGTGCGTCGAGGTCGCGAGCAGCTGACTGAACGCATCACCGAGCGCCGCTTAATAACGAAGCAAGTGGCTACCGGCCGCCACGGCACACCAGCCACCACGGCAGTCTAAAAATAACCGCACTGCCGGCCCGAGCATCCATTACGCTCGCACAAAAGGGGAGACAGGGAGCCTGTGTGGAGCGGCAGAGATTCATGGGTTGGGCCATTAACTGATAGCTCCCTGAAAAACGCGCCATTGTTTGAACCGTGTCATTGTCCAAATGCAAATTACGGTGATTAGACAATGAGAAAAATGTTCAAAGGGTACAAAAGGGGGAGGGGCGGGAGGAAGAATTCATTGTTGCTGGCGCTGGACTCTGCACATTCCAGTCCGGGATGATAAAGAACAGCATTTCTCCATGCGCCATTTGGTGACAGGCAGATATTATCTGTGCCTAATCGAGCGGCTAAGAATGAAGAAGCAGATTGTTTCTCACAATAAAAATACACTACCCCTCCGCCTGACGAGGGGAGAGAAGCCCTGGTCATGTGGAAGAAAGAGGAGGCATTTGAGAAGGATGTGCTCTGCTGAGGAATACGATGCTTTATTTAAAATGAGCGATGAAATACGGTAACCCAAGGAGCCCCAGGTTAACCAATACAGAAATCTTGGCATTTATGGTCATGAATCCTAATCTTTCATTAAATTGAGTTTTGAGCAGTACTATTTAAAAATAATAATAATAAAAAAAATAACTTCTTGTATGACCTGTTTTCTTTTAAAGAACACGTCCCAAGTTTTTTTCAGAATTATTGTGTTAAGAAACAAACACTCATGGTATCGCGGAATCCTTTCCTCACCTTTTCACTTTAGTGCTACCCCCTCCCCCAACTAGTTGTTCTCAGAGTTCTCGGGCACCCAATACGCAGATGATACCCAACTGCTGGTTCAAAATGGGGACAGACTGTGAAAAGAGGAGCCAAAACACTGTCCGAAATTGGACGTTGGCCAACTGACTGTTCATCGTTTTCCCTAACAGGAATTCATATTAATTACCCAGAAGGCAAATGGCCGACGATCAAGAGACTACGAGTAAGTGCATTTCTGTCTTTTTTCAAAGTTGGGAAGTGATGAGGGGTTAATTAGCTCAAGAAACCGCACAGATGACGGTAATCGTTTAGCTCACATACTGGTGAACAAATGTGAGTTGATTTAGGTATTATAATTGCTACTTGCCACCTCTCCAATCTGCACAATCCATCACTTCCATTGTTGGTCCATTTAAATCAGTCCTGTCTACTCTCCCTCATCCTTGCCTCAGAGGCACAGCAAGCAATTGTGAAATGACTGTCTCATGCCCTCCTACAGACTTACCATCACCTTTCCATTATTGCCATGTAACCATCACAATCCCCTCTTGTCGTAGAGATTCTATTTCCAATTGATACCTTTTTCTCATCATGGCTTCATGCCCAAGATGGTGCTCACAGTGATCAGGCTGTCTTATGGTGTCTGTGTGTCTTGCTGGCTGCTTACCTCAATACCAGGCTGGCGCAGCTATGCCTGCGAGTTTGGTGCCCGTTTTGCCTCTGCTACTTTGTTTCTTTTCAGTTTTACAGTGGTTATAACTGCCTGCCTGCCTAACACATAACCCTGATTCCATTTACCCCTATCCTTTAACTTAGCACCAGGGCACAAGTCCTACAAAAAGAAGCGGGGGACTAACCAAGTTAGGCAGTATGCACGTGAAAGCACGACTCGTGCCATCACGGTGCATGATGTCACAGCATGTGACACTGCACGTGACATCACAGGAAGTGACATAACAAAAAGTGACATCAGATATTAAGACCGCACACACATGTTTATACGGTATATGATGAGTACATTTAAGTGCACTTTGAGATTGAACAAATTAGATTTTGAGTAGGGGTTGGGGTTGTGCCAAAAAAGTGGTACAATCCTGCCCCAAAATCTGGGCCTCAATTTATAATTTTTTTTATAAACCCTGCCACAAAGATATTGGCAACAAGGAGAAGCATGGCAGTAGATCTGTTCTACTGAATTGGTTGCAAAGTCTGCGTTTTCAAATATTTGGGTTAAGCAATCTGCTGTATAGGTGCCTAGTAAATCTCAGGGAATAGTAGTAATGGTGAGATCACTCTGGAGATTACTGCATTTGTAGGAGAGATCTGTGTTTTGTGAAGTTCCAGATTTGAATCAAAGTAGTATAGAAGCACATCATGTAGCATGCAGATGCCAGATTTTTTTTTTGTAGATAGGTAAGTGGGTTACTGCTTTTAATTTAGAGATTATTTTGTTAACCACCGTTCATAAATTGTAATCCTTCCAATACAGCACAGTGAGCTATGGACTAGCGATTCCTACACCTTGTAACCCTGTCTCATATCACTTATCTTGTAAATTGATTTGCACACTTCCATGATTTTTTTGTCAATGTATAATATATATTTTTCGTAAAGAGCTCTGACACCATGCATTTGATTGCATAGCACTATAAAAGAAATAAAACAGTGCTACTGAAATATTATTTGTGTAAATACTCGACAGACCAACACATCTGACATTCTTACAGTGTATGCTCTTATATAAAGGGACTGAGCAAAGCCAAAACATGCCTCTCTTTAGTACCTGTGAAGAGATAACAAGCTGTGTGCCTTTGTTTCCCATCCACTGCATTTATTTTTAAGTGTGCGATTCCAGGCAGCCTCCAGTCAGCATATTCAAACAAAAGGAGGCCTGATGATCTCTTAACTTCGGCCTTTATCTTCGGCCCAGCTGGAGGTGAAACAAGCATTGGAAATGCAATAGGTCTCAGATTTATTTGAGTTAGAGCTAATGGCATTGTAAATGGCAATGTCTTTTAGCCATGTGTTATGGAGTGTATGCATGTGGTGTGTAGTGGAATTATGTGGGTTGGATTTGAATTGTTAGTTTGTGTGTGTGTGATTGTCTGTGTGGTTGTGTGTGTGTGATCCCCACCGAGACCAGAAAGACCGTCACCCAGGCCCTCGTGACCAGCCGACTGGACTACGGGAATGCCCTCTACGCAGGAACCACAGCCAAACTCCAGAAAAGGCTCCAGCGCATACAGAATGCATCCGCACGACTCGTCCTCGATATCCCTTGCCACAGCCACATATCTGCCCACCTGAGAGACCTCCACTGGCTTCCCGTCAGTGAAAGGATCACCTTCAGGCTCCTCACCCACGCACACAAAGCGCTCCACAACACGGGCCCCGAATACCTCAACAGCCGCCTCAAGTTCCACACTCCAACCACCAGCTCCGCTCCGCCAGCCTCGCCCGTGCCAGCGTACCTCGGATACGCAGAGCCACCACCGGAGGAAGATCATTCTCCTACCTGGCTGCCAAGACATGGAACTCCCTTCCCACCCACCTACGATTGACCCAGGACCATCTCACCTTCAGGAAACACCTCAAGACCTGGCTCTTCCAGCAGTAGCAGCTCCCCGCCCCCCTTCCCTCAGCGCCTTGAGACCCTCACGGGTGAGTAGTGCGCTTTATAAATGTATTGATTGATTGATTGTGTGTGTGGTAGTGATTGGGGTTGTGTGTGTCTTGTTATATGTGTGGTGGTATAAGTGGTTGTGGTTGTGGTTGTGTGTGTGTGTGGTTATGTGTGTGTGTGGCTGTTTGTGTGGTTGTGTGTGTGGTTGTGTGTGAGGTTGTGTATGTGTTGTGTTTGTGGTTGAGTGTTTGTGGGTGTGTGTGGTTGTGTGTGTGTGTGGTTGTGTATGTGCTGGTGGTTGTGCGTGTGGTTGTGTGTGTGGTTGTGTTTGTGTGTCTGTGGCTGTGTGTGGTTGTGTGTGTATTGTATGTTTTGTTATGCTATGCTATGTTTTGTTATGCTATACTAAGCTTTGTGTTTTGTTATAGTATGCTATGTTTTGTTATGCTGTGTTATGCTTTGTTATGCTGTTCTGTTTTGTTATGCTATGCTTTGTTTTGTTTTGTTATGCTATGCTATGTTTTGTTATGCTATGCTATGCTGTGTTTTTTGTTTTGTTATGCTATGCTGTTTTGTTGTGTTTTGCTATGCTATGTTATGCTATGCTATATTTTCTTATGCTATGTTTTGTTGTGTTTTGTTATGCTATGTTTTGTTATGCTATGCTATGTTTGGATTTGTTATGCTATGCTATGTTTTGTTGTGTTTTATGCTATGCTATGTATTATGTTGGGCTATGTTCTGTTTTGTCATGCTATGCTATGTTTTGTTATGCTATGCTATGTTTTGTTATGCTATGCTAAGCTTTGTTGTGTTTTGTTAATGCTATGCTATGTTTTGTTATGCTATGCTTTGTTATGTTGTTCTGTTTTGTTGTGTTTTGTTATGCTATGCTTTGTTGTGTTTTGTTATGCTATGCTGTGTTTTTTGTTTTGTTATGCTATGCTATGTTTTGTTGTGTTTTGCTATTCTATGCTATGTTATGCTATGCTATATTTTGTTATGCTATGTTTTGTTATGCTATGTTTCGTTGTGTTTGGTTATGCTATGATATGTTATGTTATGCTATGCTATGTTTTGTTATGCTATGTTTTGTTGTGCTATGCTATGCTTGGTTTTGTGATGCTATGCTATGTTTTGTTGTGTTTTGTTACGCTATGCTATGCTTTGTTGTGTTTTGTTATGCCATGTTTTGTTGTGTTTTGTTATGCTATACTATGTTTTGTTATGCTATGCTATGTTTTGTTTTGCTATGCTATGTTTTGCTATCCTGTTGTGTGGTTGTGTGTGTGTGTGGCTGTGTGTGTGTGTGGTTGTGTGTGTGGGGTTGTGTGTGTGTGGTTGTGTGTGTGTGGTTGTGTGTGTGGGGTTGTGTGTGGGGGGTTGTGTGTGTGTGGGGTTGTGTGTGTGTGGGTGTGGGTATATGTGTGTGGGTATGTGTGGGGTTGTGCATGCATGGGGTTGTGTGTGTGTGGAGTTGTGTGTGTGGGGGGTTGTGTGTGTGGGGTTGTGTGTGTGTGGGGTTGTGTGTCTGGGGGGTTCTGTGTGTGTCTGAGGTTCTTCATGTGTGTGGTTGTGTTTGTGTGTGTGTGAGGGGGTTGTGTGTGTGGGGGGGTGTCTGGGGGGTTGTGTGTGTGGGGTGGAGTTGTGGGTGTGGGGGGTGTGCTTCTGTGTGTGGGAAAAAATTATTCAGAAAAAGGGGTGGTGATGAACAGAGTGTCTGAATTAAGCAGACCACTCTTACCCAGTCCAAAGATCAGGGCTTGATCCATCACCGTTTTTTTAGCTCACTGCACCATCCCAGCTCAGAACATGGCTATATGCAAATTAGTCTGACCCTGGCCCAGTGCATCATGGGAACAGGGCAGACCAAACTACCAAGCCAATTCTTATACTGGGAAGGAAACAAGCTACCGGGGACCGGTTTCTGGCATTCCAGCCGTCTTCGGCCCGGCTTGCTTGAATCCTGATGGTGCAATGAGCAAGGGACTCACATCTGAGTATACCCTTCCACGCTTATGGTGGACAAAAATGATTCAGAAAAGGGGGTGGTGATGAACAGAGTGTCTGAATTAAGCAGACCACTCTTACCCAGTCCAAAGATCAGGGCTTGATCCATCACCGTTTTTTAGCTCACTGCACCATCCCAGCTCAGAACTTGGCTATATGCAAATTAGTCTGACCCTGGCCCAGTGCATCATGGGAACAGGGCAGACCAAACTACCAAGCCAATTCTTATACTGGGAAGGAAACAAGCTACCGGGGACCGGTTTCTGGCATTTCAGCCGTCTTCGGCCCGGCTTGCTTGAATCCTGATGGTACAATGAGCAAGGGACTCACATCTGAGTATACCCTTCCACGCTTATGGTGGACAAAAATGATTCAGAAAAGGGGGTGGTGATGAACAGAGTGTCTGAATTAAGCAGACCACTCTTACCCAGTCCAAAGATCAGGGCTTGATCCATCACCGTTTTTTAGCTCACTGCACCATCCCAGCTCAGAACTTGGCTATATGCAAATTAGTCTGACCCTGGCCGAGTGCATCATGGGAACAGGGCAGACCAAACTACCAAGCCAATTCTTATACTGGGAAGGAAACAAGCTACCGGGGACCGGTTTCTGGCATTTCAGCCGTCTTCGGCCCGGCTTGCTTGAATCCTGATGGTGCAATGAGCAAGGGACTCACATCTGAGTATACCCTTCCACGCTTATGGTGGACAAAAATGATTCAGAAAAGGGGGTGGTGATGAACAGAGTGTCTGAATTAAGCAGAGCACTCTTACCCAGTCCAAAGATCAGAGCTTGATCCATCACCATTTTTTAGCTCACTGCACCATCCCAGCTCAGAACTTGGCTATATGCAAATTAGTCTGACCCTGGCCCAGTGCATCATGGGAACAGGGCAGACCAAACTACCAAGCCAATTCTTATACTGGGAAGGAAACAAGCTACCGGGGATCGGTTTCTGGCATTTCAGCCGTCTTCGGCCCGGCTTGCTTGAATCCTGATGGTGCAATGAGCAAGGGACTCACATCTGAGTATACCCTTCCACGCTTGTGGTGGACAAAAATGATTCAGAAAAGGGGGTGGTGATGAACAGAGTGTCTGAATTAAGCAGACCATTCTTACCCAGTCCAAAGATCAGGGCTTGATCCATCACCGTTTTTTAGCTCACTGCACCATCCCAGCTCAGAACTTGGCTATATGCAAATTAGTCTGACCCTGGCCCAGTGCATCATGGGAACAGGGCAGACCAAACTACCAAGCCAATTCTTATACTGGGAAGGAAACAAGCTACCGGGGACCGGTTTCTGGCATTTCAGCCGTCTTCGGCCCGGCTTGCTTGAATCCTGATGGTGCAATGAGCAAGGGACTCACATCTGAGTATACCCTTCCACGCTTATGGTGGACAAAAATGATTCAGAAAAGGGGGTGGTGATGAACAGAGTGTCTGAATTAAGCAGACCACTCTTACCCAGTCCAAAGATCAGGGCTTGATCCATCACCGTTTTTTAGCTCACTGCACCATCCCAGCTCAGAACTTGGCTATATGCAAATTAGTCTGACCCTGGCGCAGTGCATCACGGGAACAGGGCAGACCAAACTACCAAGCCAATTCTTATACTGGGAAGGAAACAAGCTACCGGGGACCGCTTTCTGGCATTTCAGCCGTCTTCGGCCCGGCTTGCTTGAATCCTGATGGTGCAGTGAGCAAGGGACTCACATCTGAGTATACCCTTCCATGCTTATGGTGGACAAAAATGATTCAGAAAAGGGGGTGGTGATGAACAGAGTGTCTGAATTAAGCAGACTACTCTTACCCAGTCCAAAGATCAGGGCTTGATACATCACCATTTTTTAGCTCACTGCACCATCCCAGCTCAGAACTTGGCTATATGCAAATTAGTCTGACCCTGGCCCAGTGCATCATGGAAACAGGGCAGACCAAACTACCAAGCCAATTCTTATACTGGGAAGGAAACAAGCTACCGGGGACCGGTTTCTGGCATTTCAGCCGTCTTCGGCCCGGCTTGCTTGAATCCTGATGGTGCAATGAGCAAGGGACTCACATCTGAGTATACCCTTCCACGCTTATGGTGGACAAAAATGATTCAGAAAAATCGTTTTTGGCCACTATAGGTGTGGCAGGGTATACTCAGACATGAGTCCCTTTCTCACTGCTCCATCAGGATTCAAGCAAGCCGGGCCGAAGACGGCTGAAATGCCAGAAACCGGTCCCCGGTAGCTTGTCTCCTTTCTGGTGAAGAATTGGCTTGGTAGTTTAGTCTGCCCTGTTCCCATGATGCACTGGGCCAGGGACAGACTGATTTGCATATAGCCAGGTTCTGAGCTGGGATGGGGCTGTGAGATAAATAACGGTGATGGATCAAGCCCTGATCTTTGGACTGGGTAAGAGTGGTCTGCTTAATTCAGACACTCTGTTCATCACCACCCCCCCTTTTCTGAATCGTTGTGTGTGTGGGGGGTGGGGTTGTGTGTGTGGGGGGTTGTGTGGTGTGGGGTTGTGTGTGTATGTGGGTGTTGTGTGTTGTGGGGTTTTGTGTGTGGGGTTGTGTGTGCGGGGTTGTGTGGTTGTGTGTGTGGGTTTGTGTGTGTGGGGGGGTTGTGTCTATGGGGTTGTGTGGTTGTGTGTGTGGTGGGTTCTGTGTGTGTGTGTGTGTGTGTGTGGGGTTGTGTGTGTGGGGTTGTGCGTGTGACTTATAAACAATCATCCCATCCCCTTTCCCTCGACGAGGAAAGCAAACAATGCCAGAAGTGGCATAGCATGTAATAGAATGAAAAATACGATACGATGATGTAGATAAAAATATAACTTCAAATAAATATTTGCTGACACATCCAAGGTGCGAGGACACACTCCATATTAACTTCTGGTAGATTATTGGTCTTGTGGTTAACTAGCCAGATGTAGAATACAGAGACCAGAATTCTAATGAAAACTTTCCTACTCAACCAAATTCTGTGATACTGGGCAACTTACCTAATCTATCTGTGTTTTAGATCCCTCTGTTGCCAAATGTGTTTGGCCTCACAAACACCCAGAGCCATATAAGTTACCTCTTTATTCGATTAACTGTTTAATCAGTGCTTTTCATTCAGAGTGAAGCATGCAAGATCTGAGAGGGCCATTTTTTGTCTAACCTTGCTCACAGAAGCTACGCGACCGCCCATGGCCTATTGCGTGTTCTGTTTAAAAAATACACGCACAGAAAGGCCAATGAAATTGGACCTAGGAAATAACACGCACGCGCTGCGTGGAATTTCCAGGTCCATTTTCAATAAGGACTCTGGCTGCAAAACACTGTTGCGCAGTGTACGCTAGGCCAAGACCTAAAAAAGCACCCTCACCGCCTGCGCGTTGCTGCTGGGAATGGAAAGCAGAAATGTGCAGGACCTTCTGAACGTGTCCTGGTGTCTATACTGGACAAGTTCAGCATACTTCTGTGGGCCCAAATTCTTGGAAGGGGGTGGGGTGTCCACCTTTTGAAAATAGTGGGTGGACGCCATGTACCTGTGTGTTCCCCTGACTTGTGCCCTGCGTAGCACCAATTCCCAGCTTGGCACCTACATTTATTAAAGCGCTGGGCTCTGTTGTAGCGCTAGAGTGCCAACTGAAATCATGGATTATGCCAGCACTAGGTGCCATGCTGGATCGAAGAGAACTGGGTTGTTGCTTGATCAAATTAAAGCAGGCTTATGTGTACCACGAAATTGTTCTATTCTTCACGACGGAAAGCTGTATATTACAGGCAAGATTAGAAAACATTTTAATCAACCAACAGGTTAGTAGAAAATAATGCAAAATGTGTCAAGTTTAATGTTTATTGGAGTTTAATTATCACATTCTGCAGATGTGCACCAGCATTGTTGTGCTGCAGTAAGCACAACATTAAGAGAGTGAGGTATTAAGAGCTTTTTACAAAAAAATATATTTTTATTTGCAATCTTTCAAAGTTGCAGTTCAAAACCATCTAACAGTATGAGGTATCCAAGATTGTACAACAACAGTGTGCACTTAAAAACTATAAACATGTTCTCCAGTCCATCATCTGATCACGGAGACAATATCATTGTACTTGCAGATCTCAACATTGTCATTTTGTAGTGTAATTCCTATATTCCCAATAGGCACTGCGCATTGGACTAACATAAACAGCAGTTTAGACGTAGGACTGAGGTCGACTAGGTCTCTACTGAATATGTTAGACTTGATTAGGTATACTAGCTAGCTCAGAGGTCACTAGAAATTTTCTCGAATGAACAGGGAGGAGTTAACTTCCCTGATTAGACAAGAAGGGATTAGCTTCTGACAACCGCATAAACATGACAACTTTGCTCCCCCAGAATAAGGAGTATATCTCCAGAGACGTGTGAAAACAATAGATAGCTATTTCACTCAGTCAATCGTGCATGCTTAGTTTCACCAGAGTGCTGAGAAATAGAGAGACAGGCGTTTTCAATAAAAGGTGTTATTTATTGAGCAGTCTTCTTTCTCATGCAAGAGAAGTGAATTGCCACAATTGCAATACTTGTCATAAAGTAAAGCGCGTACAGTAAAAAGAGTATTATGAAATAATACTGTAAAAGCATTGATATGGTTTCTGAGCCATATGATACTTAAAACGGATAAAATATATACAAATATATACAATGATAAAAATTGACTAAACATACTCAACTGGTGCTTCTAAGAAACGCCTACCCCAGTGTACCCCAGTGTACCTAACCTAAGCCTAGTACGTGGGAAGAAGTAAGGGAGTTGCAGTTTAAGTTAAGTTAGTTTTGCCAAGTTAAGTTAGTTTTGCCAAGAATCTGAATCAAGAATTCTCTAAGGGTCTAATCAGCTCTGTATCTTGGTTTTAGATTGAAGGAGGTCTTGTATCTCGTTCTCAGGACTCGATCTCCCAGTAACCCGCAAGGGTGACTGGAAACACTGGAGCTGGATTTTCTCGACAGGAGAAAAGACAGCGTCTTTCTCAGTCAGTACGTCAAATGGGAGGGACGGCTTCCTACCGGCACTCGCATCAGCTGGGCTTCGAGTAAGTAGATAGCCGCTCTGCTCCAAACCACCGTGTGTTGCTTAAGGGAAATGCTGGTATATTTATACCTGGAAGGTGCCGTGTTTGACGTAAGGTTGGACATAAGACGTCAATAAGAACTGTCACTAAGAACTGGCAGTTCTTGCAGGACTCGCAGGAGTTCTAGGACAAATCAAAACAAAAGCAGGGGGAATTCCTGGGTTGCTGGAGGTTTGGTTTGTTTAAAGAACTCGTTGTACTTTCTAGGAGTCTAAGGAAGTAGCCTTGCCGTATTTGGACTGCATTGGTTATTACTAAATATGGATATGATTCTTATGCCTTTATAAGGATATGATTTGTTATAACCACATAAGGGCATAAATTGGGAATATTTAATTAGGGTCCTAGATACATTCACAACACCCACTCCACGTATAATGTCCATCATTACTTAAAACTAAGCAATATATAAACATATAAGTATGCATGTGTTTTCCAGCCCACCCCAAAATACATCAAATGCATTTGAAATGGTATAGATACACGAAAATGAGTATTATGCTGTACGCTTTAAAGCAGTGGTATCATTCAGATAAAATTTTGTTCATTTAGAATGTTGACTGAATGAATCAGGAAATTTACATTCATGAAATGGCTCTTAATACAGAAGAAAAGGTCGAGACCATTTCATCACATATTCACACAAGATTGTAAATGTACTGGAGGCTGATTTCAAATTATTGTCTCCAAAAATAGAAGTTCTGTTCTCTAAGAATAGTTCTACTTTAAGCAGAGTATCATGTGCCAAAAAAGGTAAATATTTTGGAAATTGGGAAAAATAATTTCGCTTTCATGAGAAAAAATAGTTCCAAACGTTTTCAGCAGTGCTGTTTATCAAAACTGAAGGCTGAATTCAGAGTGCAGGGAACGCTGTGAGCTCGCTTTTTTTTGTTGCTTTCAAATGTTATTCTCGTTGTTAGGAGAGAATATTACCTCAGCTAGACCAGCAAAAAATGCGTCTACAACAGTAGGTGAAAGTTGGGCCAACGCTGAAAAATCAGAAATAGTGCATATATGCGATGCATTGCCATCATCGGTGTTTAGGTCAGCAATGTTCACAGAAGGTTGTACCTGTGTGGTGCCGCTTTCATCTCGTACTTCACCGCCACCTAATCGTAATGGTGAAGTCTCAACAAATGCCATCATCAGAATCGGTAGCCGCTGGGGACAACACGTTGCATGAGTCGTTACCGGACAAAGCAAAGCATCAATATCCATTGGTACTGCTGATGGTAGTGTAAGACAGATGTCCAACACGCATTTTTCTCCGCATAGCAGACATCAAAGCCCAGGTAAGATGCAATTTTGCAGAGGACCTTAGTGATACGGTCTCGGTATCGTATGGCTAGGATCGTTTCTTCCATCGTAGCTTGAGTTTTGTCTGAAACTTGGCTTGTCATATCGGAGCAGAAGGAACAAAAATAGAATTCCTGCTACGAGTCCCAAAATAAGAGGCAGGCCACCGAAAAGCGAATGCACAAAATTCGGGAAGATGCCCAGAACTGTTTCAAAGGGTACTAACAGTCCCGAAAAAATTGTCTTAAATACATGTGCGATGCCACTGGTATCTGACATGTTTAAGATTTTGCTTAACATTTCTACGAAATGCACGGGGCAATTTGTCGATAATAGGGTATGTATCTCTGCCGCTATCCTTGCAACTTGCAGGTCATACGTCTCCCTGGACGAGGTTAAAGGTACAGTTGTTTGTAAAAGAATAGACTTCATTCTGCTTAAAGTATCAATTCAAATAGAAGAGATATTCACAGAAGGCCATATTGCTGCCTCCATGTCTGGATTGCTGTTTGGATACAATACTTGCATACAACAAATCACCCTGGAAGTAACGTTCACGAGATAGGCTTTTCCTGGCATCATGCCACAACAGCTGTGGTCACTTATTATAACGTAGCTACCGTTGGAAAGTTGTATGAAAAAAGGGCTCTCTCTTTGTAGCAGGGGTGCCGTGCAGATGACATGAAAGGTTGTTTGATGAACCTTTGCAGGCTCCATGCAAGTTAATACCTTGACACAGAAGTGTACCGCTTAGTGATTTTTTACAGTTGTCACCACTAAGAAATACTTCTCTTTTCCCCTCACTATAACATCTATGTGTATAAGGCAATTTCCAGGTCGATTTGATGTATCCTTTACCCAACCTTTCATACAGGCCTGCTAGTATATACTTTTGGCAGTATTGAAACCGAAAAGTTGTTATCGGGATTGTAATGGTGCCATGTAGTATCCATTCAATGACAGGTCTTTCTGACATTGTTAATGGTAATCTTTCTAGCCTTTCAATGCTCTGCACCGTATAGTCTGCTCCTTTTTGTACCAACGAGATTTGTCTATCAGTAAGGTTAAAGATAGAAAATAATGACGTTGTGTTGATTAGACGCCATGGCACGTAACCTGAACGGAGGTTTTGTAACGTCCAGCCTAGCTGTACAATAGAACGCAATTGGGATTGACCTTGTTGTAACATTAGCATATCCTGTTCTATTATATCAATAGCAGATGATACAATGCTGTCCAGTGAATAAATTCTGGAGGACAGAGTCGTTAACCCATTGTCCACTACAGAAAGTGATTTCTCCAAATTATTACGATCAATTTCTCGTATTTTTTCAGCAGTTTCAATTTGTGTAATTTTCCAAGCTTCATTGTAAGCTGCGTATATACCGGCGTATATGAAACGTTTTTGATGCTGTTTGCGAGGTCCCATTATGAAATCTCGCAAGTCAGCACCTTCTTTAAGTAAAGTTAAGTGTTGCTTTATTTCGGGAAGTGTGGATCTCTGTAGCCAGTGGAGGCATAGTTTTCTTACACTGTATGTTGTAACTATCCCTGGATGTTGCCTCTGGGAATAACTTGGGTCTTTCCTGTTCTGTTTGAACCCCTGTATTTTGTTCAGGAATCTATCTTGACAGTTATTTGTGTCTGTGGGCCAGATCAACCATTTATTCCAATCAGGAATTGTTCTGTTTTGTTTTAAAATATAGGACGCGTCTAACCCCTCATCTGCAGTGGTGTTTCTATCAGACATAGGCTTTGATATAGGCGGGCTGTTTAAATCTTTTATCTTGGCTAGACCAAGACAGGTTGTTTGTTGAATGGTGTCATTCAGGAACATTATTTTTTCTGGGATCATGCAGGCTCTTAATAATGATTCTAAACCTTGTACCTGCCACTCTTTAGTACCCCAGATGGTTTTTGTCTCAATGTTGTTTTTCCAATATTCAAAACCAAATGTAGACTTTTTTTCATAATTTTTTTTAGAAAAAATCAGTTTAATATTTGTCAACATGTTTTTCACTCCTGTCTTATTTAACATTTTGAAATAAAACGTTTCTGGATTAGTGTTATTAAACCCTGAGAAGTATGGAAAGTTATCATAAAATGTTTTTGAACTGCCTTTTGGCGGAGTTGGACAATGTTCCCACTGATTATAACTGAAAGCATTTCTAGGATTAGCAGATTTATGCAGATAGTCATGCCCAAAGTGAGTGAAACAATACATTTCCTCATAATTCGACAAACCCTGTAAATAATCATGTTCTGTAAATGTTGCTGACATTTCTAAATATGACATCATATTATTATTTTCGAAGTCCCAATCATCAGAGAAAGTACTGGGTGATACAAAGTCACTTAAGGAGATCTTAAATTGGTGTGGATATTTCAAGAGCTCAAACAGGCCTTAGATTTCATAGTCAGTTTTGTCCCATGCTATACCACCAGGTATAGGGATGGCTGTGATGTTCACTGATGATAGTTCTCTTTTTTCAATGTGAGAAGATCTGTGTGGTTTCAGGACCAAGTTGATGTTCTGACTTGCTGTGTCCATTGTACTATATTTTCCATCAATAAATCTACCCAAACTTAAAACCAAGATGAGCCACAGAAGGAGGAAAAGTACAACTAACACAATCCATAATTTAATCCATGGTGAAGTTAGATATGTTTCTCAGAGTTGATGAAAGAGCTCTGTGATTTCCTTTTTGAAAGTTTTTGTTGCTGGCTTGTCTCCATGTTTACTTGGATCATCGGAAAAGTCATCAAAGTTGATAAAGTAGCCAGATGCAGTTCTGTAAATTGGTGGAATTGCTTCCGGATTTTCATTGATCTTTGGATTTCCTTTTGTTACATTTGTATAGTCCGAGGCTCCATCGTTGTAGACAGGTGTTTCTTGACGGACTGTTGCGATTTGGGTTTCAAGAGGCACAAGTTCCATGGCTTTGTTGCATAGTCCCTTATTATTCATTGAAGATTTATCAAATGTGAGTAGTCTCTCAGTTTGAACCTCTTGGATTGTAGCAAGATTTGGTCTTCTGCTATTTCTTGGGAATCCACTGGGCCACTACTTATTATTGGCCACATGGTTGTGATTTCACCAGGTCGATTGATACAACTTGGTTCTCCTTTTTACCAGCAAGGGGCGGTAGTACTACTGATCTTGTTCCGCTGACAGCTAAGACAGGTACTGCTTTTCTGTAAGAAGGCCAAAATTCCTTCTTCACCGCGATCTTTTCTCTGACCAGATCCCCAATCTTTGGAATCCAGACAGGTCTTGCTGGGACAGGTGATTTTTCTTCAGTGGTCGTTAGCTTTAGCTTTTCGTTACTCAGACTTTTTCTTGTTTCATTTAAGTCCTGTAAAACAGTCAAACGATCTTTGATATCAAAGGTTTTTTGTTTCACCACTGAAGTCTGACAATCCAAATCCTGGATTATCATTCTATTACCAAATACAAGTTTGTACAGACTGATACCTCCTAGAGAATTTCTTGGCATGTTATTAAGACTACATTGAACACTTATTAGATGTTTGACCCACCCATCACCCAAACCTAATTCCCTCGCTGTTATAGATTGCTTTATGTCATGTTTTTTTCTCTCCACTACTGCATTTCCCCCGGGATGGAATGGACTAGAGTACCACAATGCAATGCCCATGCTGGCCATGGCCTCCTTGTAAGCCAGAGAGCTAAACGCAGGACCCTTGTCAGAATGCAGCATGCCAATTGCGTATGTGCCGATAAAGTCTCGCAAATCTTTTATAACAGTTCTGGCGTCAGCCGAGCGCTGGGGCCACATCCAAATGAATCTCATCTTAATAATCATGGGATCGCATTCTTCCGTCTGGATGTCTGCGTATAGATAGCCTGATGCTGTCTAATAGAGGTGTCTGGGCAGGTGTCTGGTCCGGTTCAGAACTGCGATCTCTGTTGCAGTCCTGACAATTCATTGCAAAGTTATAAATTTGCACGCTCATCCCTGGCCACCAGTATTTTGATTGTAATTCTATTAGAGATTTCAGGATCTCTTGGTGCCTCAGACCTAATCCCATGTGTGCTTCTTGAATCAAGAAGATTCTCCGGTTCGTGTTTGGAATTACTCTATCCCCCACTCCAGGGATTTGAGCGAACGGAACGGAGTTCGCATCAATTATGTATGTATTTCCGAGTGGATAATTTAGAGGTAACGCCGCATAATTGCCTTCCATTGAGGCTTTTACTGCAAGCAGCATTTCGCCATCTATTTGTTTTTTCGTACGCTCTTTTGTGGCTACGGAAGCCGAGGGATCAGCTGCCGCTGTGGCTCTGTCAGCCAATGAATTCCCTGCAACGTGAACGCCATCACGTTGAAGACTCTGCATATGTATCACGTGAGTCTTTCATAGTTCTTTCTGTAAAAGAAATACTTGTTCCCATAGATTTTTATGCTTTATTGTGGCACCTGTCTCATCTTTGTAACCGTTTTTAATCCAGGTCTGCATGGAATTATTGTGAGACCGGACGCAGTAATGCGAATCGCACACTATTAGTGTCGGGAATTCGTGATCGGCATTTTCAAGCGCCATCTTTAGAGATCTTATTTCAGCTCGCTGAGCTGTACAGTTTCTGAGTGATTCTGTTTTAGTGACCATTGGTCTGAATTTACCTAAGCCCCAGCGACCTTTAACAATCGCGCACGCAGCACTGTAAATTTCTTTTTCCACAACGCAGTATTGTGCAATTCTGTCCGTGTAGATTACACAGGTGTACTGTTCGAGAGGCAGAATTTCGATTGACAGAGGGCATTCATGTTCGTATTCCAGATCTTCTAGTTTTTTCATTTTCGGATCAAAAGTGTGTTTCACGTCTTCTGTAGCAAGAGAATTTTCCCGTTGTATCCATTGTGGATCTAGAGCTATAGCATTTGGAATGCCTGGTCTTGTTACTGCCTCAAGGGCTGATACTGGTGTTAAAAGAGATATCCTTTTCCCTTGGGCTAGGGTTCTTTCTTTTGCTACAGCAGTTATAACCGCAGTGAGAATTTTTTCAGTAGAACTGAATTTCATTTCAGTTTGTGTGTACAAGTGTGATTTGTAAGCTATTGGTACCGTTTCGCCCTCATTAGAGGTCAGGAATGTGAATCTGTT
Organism: Lissotriton vulgaris; assembly: GCF_964263255.1. NCBI lineage: Eukaryota > Metazoa > Chordata > Amphibia > Caudata > Salamandridae > Lissotriton > Lissotriton vulgaris. The sequence continues at coordinate 617,930,560 of NC_141698.1, forward strand.
GTGTTCTAATCTAGGACCCCGATCAATACTGTGACCTTATGCCCCTATACGGCTATAATCCATTCATACCCCTATAATGGCATAAACGATCAAGAGTGATATTTCAGAAACTCGTCTCTGGCCTAACACGATCAGAGCCACATTTCAGAATCTCTTCCTCTGCAGCTCATTAGAGCAGATGACACAGTAGAAGCCACTATCTAAGATTCCTAGATTACACTCTGAGTTCTACAACAAGATAAAACTCAGCAACCTGGGAAAGCCACGCTTGCTATGTTTTGATTAGTAATAGAACTCTAATGAGCACTGAGAGATGATCACTTCCTAGTGACATCTTTATTGACATCTTATGTCCAAAAACGTACGTCAAACAAGGCACCTTTCAGGTATAAATATTACCAACGTTGCCTTAAGCAAACGCTGCCTCAACAGCATCGATGATAGCGATGGTGTGGTGAATACAGGAGAAGAACAGCTGTCCCTTACAGAGCCCAGCAGATGCAAGCTGCCCACGGACGCTGCCCCTCCTCCTCCTTGACGCGCTGAGAGAGACGCTGTCTTTTCTCCTGCCGAGAAAATCCAGCTCCGGCGTTTCCAGCCTACTCTTGCGAATGACTGGGATATCGAGTCCTGGAAGGAGATACAAGACCTCCAACATTCTATTTCAGAGGTATGGTGTTGACTAAACCCTTAGAGAGAATTCTTGCAGCAAACCTTGGCAAAACCAACTTAACTAAAACTGCTACTTACTTACTCCCTCCCAAGAATTAGGCTTAGGTCAGGTACACTGGGGTAGGCATAGTTAGAAGCACCAGTTGAGTACGTTAGTCAAATGTATATATGAATGTATATATTTTATTCATTTTATTAATTTTAACCATTGTATGGCTAAGAAACCATATCAATGCTTTTGCAGTATTATTTCGTAATCCTCATTTTACTGTACGCACTTTTTATAATAACTAGTCTTGCGATTGTGGCAATTCATTTCTCTTGCATGAGAAGAAAGACTGTTCAATAAATAATACCTTTTTATTGAAACCGCCCGTCTCTCTATTTCTCTGCATCTTGGTGAAAGTAATCTGCACAACTGACTGAGTAAAATAACTGTCTATTGTTTCACACGACTCTAGAGATTGACTCTTATTCTAAGGAGCAAAGTTGTCATGTTTATGCGGTTGTTGGAAAACCGAATCCCTTCCTGTCTGTACCAGGGAAGCTGATCACTTCCTATTTCAGTCAAGAAAGTTTCCAGTGACCTCTGAGCTAGTTGGTAACACACCCAATTAAGTTTAGCATAGTCAGTAGAGACCTGGAAGACCGCACTTCTACGTCTATACTACTGTTTATGTTATTCCAATGCGCAGGGCCTATAGGAAAAATAGGAACTACACTGCATGGCGCCCAAAGTTTGGTAAGGCGATAAAAACTAACGCAAGACGTTAGAGTAACTCAGTCATGCATTTTTCACACAGACCCTTTCTACCGTAAATACTCCAATAGACGTCTGGAGTGGGTAAAAGGTTAAAATCCGCCTGAAGTTAGTAGGAAGAGATTCCTATGTAAAGCTCTGGTTTATTCAACGTTGAAGGATACAGTGTTCCAAAATATTGTGCACCTAATCTTTGTCTCCTTGGAGACCTGCTCTGCAAAACCTTTCTGACAAAAATAAAATGTCAGACAATGAAAACGGAACCGCTGCAGTAAATGCGACTAAGCAGGGTGCCGACGGTGTTAATGAACCGGGTGCGATAATCATCCCGGTCAACATAAGAAAATCTATAACGTCAAAACATATAGCAAATGGACTGACCACATAAGGTGGCACAGTCGTCTTCGTGATAGAGGCACACGAATATCGGCAGACAGAGGCCGCAACACACGAGTTCCACTATTACAAAATAGGGGATCCACCGGAAGAGTACGCTCCTTTCGAGGAGATCGAAATCCCATTAAAATTCCAAGAGCATCTGCTCTGGTTTAAAGGCGCCCTAAAACACAATGATCATATTACCAGGCTCGGTCCACTAGGTAGACCAGGAGCAACATGGCCGGTTCTAGCCAGCTACACACCACATCCAGACATTGATAAAATGTCAAGTGAAGAACTCTTAGTTAAAATAAGAGAATTAACAAAGGCATATAGAGAGTTAGTTCAATTGACAATGGAGGATAAAACGATCCGCCAGAAATTGAAGGAAACAGATATAACAGATCAACCAATTGAGCTTGCCAGAATTATAGAAAAATGTTATGAAGAACTAGGTAGAGACAGCTTGGGTGGAAAATCAGTAAAGCCCCAACGGCTCAAGAATCCTGAAAAATTATTTATTAAAAATAATTCAAACACTCCTAAAAAGAGCTGGGATGGAAATAAACAATCCACTCCCAAGGAAAAAGTTTTCCAGTCCAGAGGAAGGTCTCCTCGACGGAGGGAAAGAACTCCGACTCGAGAACACCAGTCTCCCCAGAGGGAGCCCTCTGAGAAAAGATATAACCTTAGAAATAGGGATAATTTGAAGAAGCCAGATAGATATCAAAGTATTGATACACGTCCCTCTCGATCTTTTTCGCAGAAATCGGAAAGAAGGGGACGGTCAGACCCAGGAGAGCACACCAAGTCCAAAGACAACGAACCTGCTCAAAGTAAAAAATCTCAATTTCCAAGAAAGATGGTAGCCAGTATTAGAGTAATCGAACATGCCTAGAATACTGAGGACACAGTTGAAAAACGGGGAGTGGGCACAGACAATGCTAGACAGTGCAGCAGAAATCACCATAGCTCGCAAGATCCTGATGAGTCATCTGGAGACAGTGGACACAAATGAATACATTCAAGTAGAAACTGCCGACACCAGAGTTAGCGAGCCCCATAAGATATACGAAATAACACTGCGTATAGAGGGTGATAAGACTAGGAAAATAAGGGGTCTATTTTGGGATAAACTCTCAAAAGGCTATGACATTCTGTTAGCTGAAAAAGACTGGCCCCCTGAGTTTGTCAGGGAGTGCCCTCGTGGCGAAGAAATGATTATGCCTGCCTTCTCGAATCACATTCCGATTCACACTAAATATATATATGCAAGGAAATGGGCAGTGGCCCAGGCACCAGCATTATATAAAAATCATGTAGGATGGGATGAGGACTCTCCTCCTCACAAAATCCAGTTAAAAAGTCAACCGACTGCACAAAGGCAGTATCCAATTAAGCAAGAAGCTAAACAAGCACTGGCGTTGCCAATAGGTCTCGCAGCATGAAAGTTGGAGCTATTACAATTGCAAATAACAATGCCTTTTATTTTTGTTTTCATTTTAAAAACATAAAGGGCTTTGTCATTTACAAAACCAATAGCTCCAACTTTCCCACTGCGAGACCTATTGGCAACGCCAGTGCTTGTTTTCTTCTCTTTAGTTACTGATCAGACTTTGTTCAGCAGGGGAACAACATTGGGGACAGGTGAGGGGTGGAAGAAACTCTGAGGTCAAGAGTGAGGGAAGCAAGACGGGGACATGGAAGCACAACAGAGTGCAGTGAGAAGAAAGAAAATAGATGAAAGAGCAACATGGAGCTGGCAGGGAGAACCACGTGGATGGGAAAGGGGAATACGGTTTGCAACGGAAGGAGGAGAGAAGTACACTATTGAGAAAGCTGGGAAACACATGCACTTTAGTGGACTGCTTAAACAAAAAAAGAAGAAAAAAAACATAGTGCTTGTAAAGTGAAAGAATATGAACACAAGTAATTTGTCCATGCTCTTGGGATTGGACAAACAAAAGAAGAGGAAGGAAATCCGACACAAGTGGACAAACAAGAAGCAACCAAATGACTGCTCGGATACCTCCGGGTCTAGCTAGCGCTACATAAAACTTTTCGAATAAATAAAGTGACAAAGCCAACCACTAGCAAGCACCGAGTGTGCTCTAAGCCCACTGTAAAGCTAACCATGTGTCCTGCAACGGACAACGCAGGTGCAGTCTAATAAGGGAGACCTAAAATATCTTTTACTATAGTTATCTGTATGGTCTCATGGCACACAGAAAATGTAAACATTTTATTTAGCAAAAACTCTGCTTAGTGGATATGGTTTGGATAAAAACGTTACTTGCTTTTCAGAAGCTTAACTTGTTGCCTCCCTTGTCGATGTGTTCGGCTATATGGGCAGAGTGGATTTGGGCAGCTTTTATGGCATTCAGACAATCCTCGCAACCATGTTTAATCAGATGAAGTTTGCTGCTTAACCACTAAGTTTAGGACATACAGCATGAAGGAGTAAGGACAAAAGCTTGATACACTCCCATATATTGGGTCACCAGTATTGCCCCCTTTTCTCACATAAGCATCTTCTGCTCAGGCACATCATTGCAGTCCAGGCAATTAATATAAGTCAGTGCACGCAGAAAGGGTACAAACTACTGTTTAAGTCCTGAACAGATAGCAACAATGGTTAAGAAAATGAAATGTAGACTAAGTAAATATGTGAAGAACCAGCCCATAAACCAGCTAAAAACAGATGTCCAAGATAACCACCACAGGCACATCGGGCTGTGTCGGGTTTCTTTGACTCTATTGTCAATAACAAAACAATAACGTGTAAATGCTCAAATTCACTGCATTCCAATCCTAAGATATGCTTAGGCTTTAAATGCATTGTTTTAGAGCAATACACCTTTTAGACCTCTTCCTTTCGCTCTTGTTAGCGGACTGAACATAAATTAGGTGAACGTTTGCAAATATTAATGCCATATGACACTCATTTTACTGCTATAAATCAGAAGAATCATTATTTTTTTCCAAGCTCCAGCGTCTACCCCTTTGATCTATGAATTTCACCTGTGTACTACTTTAAAAAATGTCAGTTCCTTAGCCTCACTTTTTAGCACGGTAGATACACTAAAAAACTCTGTTTATCACGGTAGTATGGGAGAGTGCTGTTCTCTAAAAAAATAGCATGCATTCGGCCGTTTTGGACCTACGTAGTATATCCGGTCTTCAAGGCGAGCCACAAACCACTTGAACATATGCATTTGAAACACAAAACAGAACAGAAGTACATTTTAAAACTGGATTGTCTCTCCAATAAACGCGGATAAAATGCACAGCTAAATAAGGCGTTCAAAATTAATTTAAAATATGTCTCAGAAAAGAGGCACAGAATGAACAAGGGAGAGAACAACACGAGTGGTGGGGGAAAACCCCGAGGGAGACACATGCACGGAGACAAAGTTAAATAATGCGTCACCAACACGACACACGAAAGAAAAAGAAAAGGAACAACGGAACAGTGGGATAGGAAACATTACCTATGAAAAAGGGAGACACAAAGGAAAATAAAGGAATGTAACGAAAAAGAAGCAAAAATATACGTGAGAAAAAAAGAATTGAAAGGAAAAAAATAAAGACAAGTACGGGAAATGCAAGGGGGGGGTGGGTTGGGTTCACAAGGGAGAGAACAACACGAGTGTTGGGGGAAAACCACGAGGGAGACGCACGCACGGAGACAAAGTGAAAAACAACACGTACCTGATAATGCAGAGCGGTCGGGAAACTGAAAGTATGGCCGGCCGCATGAATAATTAGGGGAGGAGAAGCCCTTTGATGTGCTGTGCGGCCGTGAATGCGCGTGCTTGTTTGGTCACGTGATTCACGTGAACTTAAACAAAACCGCACGAACGAAACCCTTGGTTTCACGAGCGTTTTGAGGACATGAATTCTCGCTACGCTCAATGCGCTTGCGCGCATTGATAGGTCGCGAGACCTAAAAACAGGTCAGGGAGATTTTAGATCAACTTGAATACCAGGGGGTGATTGAAACATGCACCTCTCAAATGAACAATCCTTTGTTTCCTGTCTCCAAACCGGACGATTCATATTGTCTAGTTTTGGACTACAGACACCTTAACTCATGTTGCAAAACATTTGCAGTACAAAATTTGCATAGTGCTGCACTAATGAATAACATAGTTAGGAAAAAATATAAAATGACATTAGACATATCAAATGGTTTCTTTTGTCAAAATATTGCACCAGAAAGCAGATACTTGACTGCTTTCTCAGTAATGGGGTCTCAGAAAAATTTCTGTAGGCTCCCACAGGGATTCAAGAACAGCCCAGGACTATTTTCAGTCAGAGTAACAGAGTTACTACAAATGTATGATGTTGAGGCATTATCTTATGTAGATGATATCTATCTCACAGACGACGACTTGGAGACTCACTTCAAAAGAGTGAACACCTTAATACTTGGGTTCGCAGCAGAGGGTTACAAATTCAACTTTAAAAAGTCTCGAATTGCCCATCTGACAGTATTATTTTTAGGATACGAATTATCAAGTGAAGGGAAAAGACTAGCGGACAACTTCTTAGAGAAGTGCGCTGTGCTCCAAGCACCAAAAACGCTGAAGAACTTACAATCGATTCTAGGTTTTCTGAATTTCGGAAGAACTTACATCCTAAATTATGAGGAGAGGGTTAAACCTCTCTACGAACTAATTAAACCCGATTTTAAACCAATCACTTGGACTCAAAAAACACACAGAAATTTTTAGATCACTGCAAACAGACATGTTAGCAAAAACAAAATTAGATACACGTGACAACACACGCAATCTTGTAATCAAAGTCATCCCAGGAAGATACGGATTCACGTACCTGACCTCTAATGAGGGAGAAAAGGTACCAATAGCTTACAAATCACACTTGTACACACTAGCGGAAAAAACATTCAGCCCCACAGAAAATACTGTGAAAGCAGTAGAAACCGCATTAGACAATGAACGAGAACTAGCACATGGCAAAAGGATCAATATCCTCACAGCGGAATTCGCCTTTGAGGCGCTATTCAGCCCAGTAAACCTGCCTACAGTGTCACTGGATCCGAAATGGATACAGTGTGTAAATTCTCTTGGAGCGGAAGATGTGAAATACTATTTCGCCCCGCAACTAGAAAAACTGAATGATTTGACTTATGAAGAAGAATATCCTCTGCCAATCGAACTTCTGCCTCTCAACAATACTCCTGTATAATCTATACAGATAGATTTGTACAGCATTTCAACGTAGAGAACAAATCCTACGATGCAGCCTGCGCGATTGTTAAAGGTCGTTGGCTGTGCGGTAAATTCAGACCGAAAATAGCAAAAACTGAATCAGTTAGAAACTGTTCGGCTCAGAGAGCTGAAATTAGATCTTTAAAGATGGCGCTTAAAAATGCCGATCATGAATTCCCGCCACTAATTGTGTGCGATTTGCATTTTTGCGTCAACTCTTACAATAATAAGTTGCAGAGCTGGATTCAAAATGATTACAAAGATGACATAGGCGCCACAATAAAGCATAAAATGCTTTGGAAACAGGTAGCTCTTTTACAGAAAGAACTACAAAAGACTCACGTGATACACACTCTGAGTCATCAACGTGATGGCGTTCACGTTGCAGGGAATTCATTGGCTAATACAGCCATAGCGGAAGCAACTAAACCGGCTTCCGTAGCCACAAAGAAGCGTTCAGAAAAATACATAGACAGGGAAACCATGCTAGCAGTAAAAACGTCTGTAAAAGGCGACTGTGCAGCACTACCCGTGAACTATCCACTCAATTATGCATACGTAATCGATGCAAACTCCGTTCCTTTTGCTCGAATCCCTGGAGTGGGGGATAGGGTAATTCCAAACACGAACCGGAGAGGTTTCGTCACACAGGAAGCACATATGGGGTTGGGTCTGAGACACCAAACAATCAGGGACTCTCTGAAAGAATTACAATCAGAGTACTGGTGGCCGGGAATGAGCGTAGATATTCATTATTTTGCAAAAAATTGTGAAGACTGCAACAGAGATCGCAGTGGGAACCGGCCAGCGTAGTGTCAGGAACCCTAATAGAAAGCATAAGGCGATCTATACGCATTATCAAACAAGAGAAATGCGTCCCATTGTATATCATTTAAGACTAAACACACTTAAAAAATGTGGCCCCAGCGCTCGGCTGACGCCAGAACGGTTATAAAAGATCTGCGAGTCTTTATCGGCACATACGCAATTGCCATGTTACATTCTGACCAGGGTCCTGCTTTCAGCTCTCGAGCTTATAAGGAGGCCATGGCCAGCATGGGCGTTGGCTTGCGATACTCTTGTCCATCACACCCCGAAGGGAACAGTGTAGTGGAAAGAAAAAACCGGGACATAAAGCAATCTATAACAGCGAAGGTATTAGGTTCGGGTGATGGGTGGGTCAAACATTTAATAAGTGTCCAGCTCAGTCTTAACAATTTGCCAAGAAATTCTCTAAAAGGTTTGAGCCCATATGAACTATTGTTCGAAACTAGAATGTACATTCAGGACTTTGATAGTCAGGTATCAGTGGTAAAAGATAAGAATAAAGACTTTGACATCAAAGACCGTTTGGCTGTTTTACAGGACTTGAATGAAAAAAGAAAATCCATAAGCAACATAAAGTTAAAGCAACAGCCAGCTACCACTGACGAGGCACCACAGCCCCAGCAAGGCCTGTCTGGATTCCAAAGATTGAGGATCTAGTCAGAGAAAAAATAGCGGTGAAGAAGGAATTTGGGCCTTCTTACAGAAAAGCAGTACCTGTCTTGGCAATCAACGGAACAAGATCAGTAGTACTACCGCCCCTTGCTGGTAAAAAGGAGAACAGAGTTGTACCAATCGACCTGGTAAAACCACAAGCATGTGGCCTATAATCAATAGTAGGCCCAGTGGACTCCAGAGAAACAACAGAATACCCAAACTTGCAACAATTCAAGAGGTTCAAACTGAAAGACTAATCGCATTTGATAAACCTGCAGTGCACAGAGAGGGACTACGCAATAATGCCATGGAACTCGTGCCTCTTGAAACACAGATTGAAACAGTTCGTCATGAAACACCAGTCTACAATGACGTGGAATCAGAATGTGCTACCGGAAGACAAATTGAGAGAACAATCCCAACAATTGACAGAACTGCCTCTGGCTACTTCATCAATTTCGATAACTTTTCAGAGGATCAAAACGACGCCGAAGTGATGCCAGAAACAAAGACTTTTAAAGAAAAAGCATCAGAACTCCTTCATCAACTCAAGGAAATTTACCTTATATCTCCATGGTTAGAGTTCTGGTTTGGATTAGGTGTATTTTTCCTCCTGCTTTGGCTCATCATGGTACTTTGTTGGGGAAAATTCATTGAGGGAAAATACAGTTCAATGGACACAGCAAGTCAGAACATCAACTTAGTCCTAAAACCACACAGATCATCCCACGTGAAGAAAAGAGAACTGTCAACAGTAAATGTCACAGCCATTCCAATATCAGGCGGGGTAGTATGGGACAAAACTGACTGAAATATTTGGTCCGGTCGAAATCCTGAAATATCCTCACCAGTTCAAGGTTTCCTTAAGAGACTTTGTAAAACCAAGTACATTTTCTGATGATTGGGATTTTGAAAGTATTAGTAATATGATGTCTGATTTAGTGTTGTCAGCAAGATTACAGAACATGAATATTTACAAGGTTCGTCTAGTTTTGAACAGATGTACTGCTTCTCACATTACGGAGATCATTACTTACATAAATCTGCACAAACTAGAATTTTTTTTAAATATAACCAATGAGAACACTGTGCTACTCCACCTAAAAGCAGTTCTAAAACATTCTATGAGAAATTTCGGTACTTCTCAGAGTTTAACACCAGTGATGCAAAAATGTTTTATTATAAACTGTTAGATAAAACAGGATTGAAAACAATGCTGACAAACACTAAATTGATATATTCAGAAGCATTTTATGAAAAAATGATGACGTTTGGTTTTGATTATTGGAAAAATAACATTGAAACAAAAACAATCTGGGGTACAAAAGGTTGGCAGGTACAAGGCATAGAAGCATTATTTCGAGCCTGCATGATCCCAGAACAATTAATGTTCTTAAATGACACAATTCACCAAACAACCTGTCTTGGCCTAGCTAAGATTAAAGACCTTAACAAACCGTCTATTCCAAAGCCAATACCTGATAATGCAACAACAGATATTGAAATAGACGTATCAAAAATTTTACATCTAAACAGAACACATCCTGATTGGAAAAAGTGGTTAATCTGGCCCACTGACACAAACAACTGTCAAGATAGATTCCTGAATAAAACACAGGGGTTAACAATGACCAGACCAGACCCTAGATACTCCCAGAGACAACATCCAGGGATAGTAACAACATACAGTGTAGGGAAGCTGTGCCTTGAATGGCTAGGATCATCCACACTGGCAGAAATTAAGCTAAACTTTACTTTACCTCAAGATGGTGCTGATTTGCGCGATTTCATTCTAGGACCTCGCAAACAGCTCAAAAACGTTTCATAGCGACCAGTATATATGCGGCTTACAACGAGGCTTGGAAAGTCACACAAATTGAAACAGCTGAAAAAATACGAGAAATTGATCGTATTAATTTGGAAAAGTCACTTTCTGTTGTGGACAATGGGTTAATGACTCTGTCCTTTTTTGTGAAGGTAAAAACCCAGGCAGGCTATAAGTGCAAGAGCTGGCTGATTATAAAAAACAACATTCAAAAACACCACAAATTGATAAAAAATGATTAAAGCAATGGACTGAATAAAGTTAATAAATTACACAATAAACATATTAAATCATGAAGTTCATGTGATTATTTTCAAAATATATAAAAAGACTTCATAACATATAAAAATGATCTTTTATCTTCAAAAGTATTCTCTAATTGTAGAGAATGAGGCTGCGTGTCATGTGTCGACGCGTTTCGACAAAAACATTTGTCTTCATCAGGACAGTATTGGATGGTCAGCCAAATTGTTTCTAGACAGAAAGATACAGTGATAACATTTAAAATAAATTTAAATTTAAGTTCACAGTGCATTGCTTCTCATAAGACATAAAAATGTTCCTAGAATAATCAAATTCATCAGCCTGGCTCTTGAAATAATGCGAAACATATTTAAGAAAAGTAGTAGGAACAACCACATATACACATTCCATCGTTCACAATTTTGAAAATAATCACAAGAACTTCATGATTTAATATGTTTATTGTGTAATTTATTAACTTTATGTGTACATTTATCTTTTATATTCATATTAAAGAGTATCTCTTTTTTTGATATCATTTCAGTCCATTGCTTTAATCATTTTTTATCAATTTGTGGTGTTTTTGAATGTTGTTTTTTATAATCAGCCAGCTCTTGCACTTATAGCCTGCCTGGGTTTTTACCTTCACAAAAAATTGTTGTCCCTGACCCAGGAGTCTTATCCTTATCAGGGGGTCCTTGATACCCACAAGTTAATGACTCTGTCCTCCAGAATATATTCACTGGACAGTATTGTATCATCTGCCATAGATATAATAGACAAAGACTTGCTAATATTACAGCATGGCCAGTCACAATTGCGTTCTATTGTACAGGTAGGCTGGACGCTGCAAAATCTTCGTTCAGGCTATGTGCCATGGCGTTTAATCAACACAACGTCATTGTTTTCCATCTTTAACCTTACTGATAAACAAATCAGCGTGGCACAGAAAGGAGCAGACTATACAATCCTGAGCTTCGAAAAACTTGACAGATTACCATTGACAATGTCAGAAAGTCCTGTCATTGAATGGATAATACACGGGATTATCACAATTCCGATAACAACTTTCCGATTTAAAAATTGCCTTGAATACATACCGACTGGCCAGTATGAACGTTTGGGTAAAGGATACATTAAGTCAGCATGGAAATTACCATACACACACACATGCTATAGTGACAGCAACAAAAATGTATTTCTTAGTGGTGAAAACTGCAAACATTCAGTAAGTGGTATACTTTTGTGTCAAGGTATTAATTTACACCGAGCCTGTGAAGGAAATTCTAACAACCTTTCATGCCACCAACATGTCACACCTGCGACGCAGATAGAGCCTTTCTTTAAGCAACTCTCGAATGGGAGTTAAGTTCTAATAACGGATCACAGCTGTTGTGGCCTTTTGCCAGGGAAAGCATATCTCGTACAAGTAACTTCCATGGTCAAATGCTATATGCAAGCATTGTTTCCAAACGGCCCTGGAGACTCTGAGACTCCCATATGGCCTCGTTTGAATGTCTCTTCTATACGAATTGATTCTTTAAGCAGAATGAAGTCTGTGCTTTTGCAGACAACAGTGCCCATCACGTCATCAAAAGAGACGTATGATCTCCTAGTTGCAAGGACAACATCAGAGATTCATGACCTTTTATCAACAAATTGCCCCGTGCATTTCACAGAAATGCTTAGCCAAATTCTTAACATGTCGAGTGCCATAGGCATCCCAGGCGTATTTAAGACAATTTTTATGGGACTGTTAACACCATTCAAAGCAATTCTGGGAATCATTCCTAATTTTGTCCATTCAGTCTTTGGCGGCATACCCCTGATTTTGGGACTTGTAGCAGGCATTTTATTTTTGACCCTCCTGCTCTGATATGGCAAGCCAAAACTCAGACATGACTCCGACAAGGATGGAAGAAACGATCCTAGCAGTACGCTACCGGGACCGAATAACTAGAGTCCTTGGATTGGCCAGGCTGAGAGCTCTGAGCATGACCTGGTTTCTTTCATTCAGACCTATATGGCAGACCTGCATCTTACCTGTGCTTCGATGTATGCTATGTGGAGATGAGTGCGTGTTGGACATCTGTCTTGCACTTCCATCAGCAGTACCAATGGATATCGATACTTTGCTAAGTCCTATAACGGCTCACGCATTGTGTTGTCCCCAGCGGCTACCAATCCTGATGACGGCATGAGTTGAGACTCCTGTGCTACGACTAGCTGATGACAGTGGAGCGAGAAATAAAAGCAACATCACCCAAGTACGACCTTCTGTGAGCATTGCTGATCCAGACTTTGATGATAGCAATCATTCTCACACCTGCCAAGTTACAGCACTATCGAACTTGGTCGAACTGCCACCTGATTTTGTAGACCAATTCTTTGAGAGCCTGTCTGATATGATGTTCTCCCCTGAACAGAAACAATACATTTTGAAAATCATTTCCGACACACAGCGTTCCCGTGAACTCTAAATTCGGCCTTCAGTTTTAATCAACAAAAACTACTGAAAAGCGTTGGAACTTTATTCCCCGTTCACCAAGAATTTTTTTTTTTTAATTGAACTATTTTTCAAAATATTTCTGGCACTAAAATTCTTTGCTTAAAGTACACCTATTCATAAAGAACAGAACTTCTATTTTTAGGTACTTCTAGAGACATAATAACTTTACATCAGCCTCTAGCACATGTTGCAGCAATTGCATTTATATGTGATGAAATTATCTCGCCCTTCTTTTCAGTATAAAGAGATATTTCATGTGTAATTGTTTCGCAAAATCGTTCACTAATTACATATGCTATAATTTTGAATGATTTCTATGCTTAAAGACGTACAGTACAAATATTTCCATGTATTTCAAATACGCTATTTCAAATGCAGATATGTATTTTGGGGTGGGTAATGTTACACATGCATCTTTTGCTATAGTTTTTAGTAATTTGATGGACATAAATTCGTGGAGTGGGTGTCATGTTCTAATCTAGGACCCCGATCAATACTGTGACCTTCTGCCCCTATACGGCTATAATCCATTCATACCCCTATAATGGCATAAACGATCAAGAGCGATATTTCAGAAACTCGTCTCTGGCCTAACACGATCGGAGCCACATTTCAGAATCTCTTCCTCTGCAGCTCATTAGAGCAGATGACACAGCAGAAGCCACTATCTAAGATTCCTAGATTACACTCTGAGTTCTTCAACAAGATAAAACTCAGCAACCTGGGAAAGTCCCGTTTGCTATGTTTTGATTAGTAATAGAACTCTAATGAGCACTGAGAGACGATCACTTCCTAGTGACATCTTTATTGACGTCTTATGTCCAAAAACGTACGTCAAACAAGGCACCTTTCAGGTATAAATATTACCAACGTTGCCTTAAGCAAACGCTGCCTCAACGACATCGATGATAGCGATGGTGTGGTGAATATAGGAGCAGAACAGCTGTCCCTTACAGAGCCCAGCAGATGCAAACTGCCCACGGACGCTGCCCCTCCTCCTCCTTGACGCGCTGAGAGAGACGCTGTCTTTTCCCCTGCCGAGAAAATCCAGCTCCGGCGTTTCCAGCCTACTCTTGCGAGTGACTGGGATATCGAGTCCTGGAAGGAGATACAAGACCTCCAACATTCTACTTCAGAGGTATGGTGTTGACTAAACCCTTAGAGAGAATTCCTGAAGCAAACCTTGGCAAAACTAACTTAACTAAAACTGCTACTTACTTACTCCCTCCCAAGTATTAGGCTTAGGTCAGGTACACTGGGGTAGGCGTAGTTAGAAGCACCAGTTGAGTACGTTAGTCAAATGTATATATGAATGTATATATTTTATTTATTTTAACCATTGTATGGCTAAGAAACCATATCAATGCTTTTACAGTATTATTTCGCGATCCTCATTTTACTGTACGCACTTTTTAAATTTAACTAGTCTTGCGATTGTGGCAATTCATTTCTCTTGCATGAGAAGAAAGACTGTTCAATAAATAATACCTTTTTATTGAAAACGCCCGTTTCTCTATTTCTCTGCATCTTGGTGAAAGTAATCTGCACAACTGACTGAGTAAAATAACTGTCTATTGTTTCACACAACTCTAGAGATTGACTCTTATTCTAAGGAGCAAAGTTGTCATGTTTATGCGGTTGTTGGAAAACTGAATCCCTTCCTGTCTGTACCAGGGAAGCTGATCACTTCCTATTTCAGTCAAGAAAGTTTCCAGTGACCTCTGAGCTAGTTGGTAACAAACCCAATTAAGTTTAGCATAGTCAGTAGAGACCTGGAAGACCGCACTTCTACGTCTATACTACTGTTTATGTTATTCCAATGCGCAGGGCCTGTAGGGAAAATAGGAACTACACTACAAATCCACATCTTCCTGGGATGACTCGGATTACAAGATGGCGTTCGTTTGCGCGTGTTTGCAGTTTTGTTTTAATTAACATGTCTGTCTGTAATGATCTTAAATTTTATGTGTGTTTTTGAGGCCAATTAATTGGTTTAAAATCAGGTTTTATTAACTCGTAGAGAGGTTTAACCCTCTCTGCATAATTTAGAATGTATGTTCTTCAGAAATTTAGGAAACCTAGTATTGATTGTTAGTTTTCAGCGTTTTTGGAGCTTGGAGTACTGCACACTTCTCTAAGAAGTTGTCTGCTAGGCTTTTGACTTCACTTGATAATTCATATCCTAAAAATAGGACAGTTAGATGGGCAATTCATGATTTTTTTAAGTTACATTTGTACCCTTCAGATGCGAACCCAAGTATTATGGTGTTCACTCATTTCAAGTGAGTCTCCAGGTCATCGTCTGTAAGATAGATGTCATCGACATATGATAATGCCTCATCATCATATATTTGTAGTAACTCTGTTACCCTGGCTGAAAATAATCCTGGGCTATCCTTGAATCCCTGTGGGAGACGACAAAATTGTTTTTGAGTCCCCATGCTGGAGAAAGCGGTCAAATATCTGCTTTCAGGTGCTATGTTTTGACAGAAGAAACCATTTGAAATATCTAATGTAGTTTTATATTTCTTGCACACGATGTTATTCATTAGTGCTGCACTGTGTGAGTTTTGTACTGCAAATGTTTTACAGCAGGAGTTTAGGTGTCTGTAGTCCAAAACTAGACGATATGAATCGTCTTCGTCTGGCTTGGAGACAGGAAACCAAGGATTGTTCATTTGTGAGGTGCATGTTTCAATCACCCCCTGATATTCAAGTTGATCTAAAATTTCTCTTACTTGTCTTTTTAGCTTCTTGCTTAACAGGATACTGCCTCTATGCAGTAGGTTGATTTTTTAACATGATTTTTATATAATGCAGAGGCTTGGGCCACTGCCCATTTTCTAGCAACTGTGTATTTTTTATGAATTGGAATGTGATTTGAGAAGGCAGGCATAATCATTTCTTCGCCGTGTGGGCACTCCCTGACAAACTCTGGTGGCCAGTCTTTCTTTGCTAGAAGGATATCATAGCCTTTAGATAGATTCTCCCAAAAGAGACATTTTATTTTCCTAGTTTTATCTCCCTCTATACGTAATGTTATTTCATATAGTTTATGGGGCATGCTCACTCGGGTGTCTGCAGTTTCCACTTGAATGTATTCATTCGTGTCCACTGTCTCCAGAAGATTCATCAGGATCTTCCGAGCTATGGTCACTTCTGCTGCGCTGTCTAGCATTGTCTGGGCCCACTCTCCGTTTTTCAGTTGTGTCTTCAGAAATCTCTGCATGTTTTATTTTAATACTGGCTACCTTCTTTCTGGGAAATTGTTTTTTTACTTTGATGAGCAGGTTCCTTGTCTTTGGACTTGACGTGCTCTTCTTTATGTTCTGACCGTCCTCTTCTTTCCGATTTCTTTGAGGAAGTCTGAAAAGATCGAGAGGGACGTGTATCAATATCTTGATATCTGTCAGGTTTTTTCAAATTGTCCCTATTTCTAAGGTTGTATCTTTTTTCAGAGGGAGACCTTCCTCTGGACTGAAATTGTTTTTCTCTTGGAGTGGTTTATTTATTACGCTCCCACTTCTTCTTTTGAGTAATAAAATTATTATTAATGAAAGTTTTTTCAGGATTTTTAAATAGTTGGGTTTCAGTCGGTAGGTTGTACCGTCAATTGTTAATTGAACTAAATCTCTTTATGCTTTTGTTAATTCTTTTATTTTAACTAAGAGTTCTTCGCTTGACATTTTTTCAATGTCGGGATGTGGTGTGTGGCTGGCTAGAACCGGCCATGTGGTTCCTGGTCTACCTAGTGGACCGAGCCTGGTAATGTGATTGTGATGTTTTAGGGCGCCATTAAACCAGAGCAGGTGCTCTTGGTATGTTAGTCGAATTTCAACTTCCTCAAAAGGAGAGTATTCCTCTGGAGATTCCGCTATTTTGTAGTAGTGGAACTCATGTGTTACAGCATGTGCTGCCGGAAAATTTATCCAGGAATAGAATACCTCTGTCTGCCGATATTCATGTGCCTCTACCACAAATACTACCATACCACCTCTTGATGTTACTCCATTCTCTATAAGTTTTATAGTTATGGTTATTCTTATATTGCCCGGGATGATTATTGCATTCGGGTCATTATCTTCATTAAACCCTGTAACGTCTGTACCCGGTTGATTCGCATCTACTGCGGCTCCGCCGGTTTTGTTGCTGTCGCCGTGATTTGACATTGTTTAATGAAAGTTTTGCAGAGCAAGTCTTCCTACTAAGTTCTGGCGGATATTAACCTTTCACACATTCCAGACGTCTATTGGAGTTTTTACGGGAAAAAGGGGCCTGTGTGAAAAGCACAACTGAGTTACTCTAGTATCTTGCGTTAGATTATCGCCTCACCAAACGTTGGGCGCCATGTAGTGTAGTTCCGATATTCCCAATAGGCTATGCGCATTCGAATAACATAAACGGCAGTTTAGACGTAGGTCTGAGGTCGACTAGGTCTCTACTGAATATGTTAGACTTAATTAGGTATGCCAGCTAGCTCAGAGGTCACTAGAAACGTTCTCGAATGAACAGGGAGCAGTTAACTCCCCTGATTAGACAAGAAGGGATTAGCTTCTGACAACCGCATAAACATGATAACTTTGCTCCCCCAGAATAAGGAGTATAGCTCCAGAGTCGTGTGAAAACAATAGATAGCTATTTCACTCAGTCAATCATGCATGCTTAGTTTCACCAGAGTGCAGAGAAATAGAGAGACGGGCGTTTTCAATAAAAGGTGTTATTTATTGAGCAGTCTTCTTTCTCATGCTAGAGAAGTGAATTGCCACAATTGCAATACTTGTCATAAAGTAAAGTGCGTACAGTAAAAAGAGTATTATGAAATAATACTGTAAAAGCATTGATATGGTTTCTGAGCCATATGATACTTAAAACTGATAAAATATATACAATTATATACAATGATAAAAATTGACTAAACGTACTCAACTGGTGCTTCTAAGATACACCTACCCCAGTGTACCTAACCTAAGCCTAGTACGTGGGAAGGAGTAAGGAAGTTGCAGTTTAAGTTAAGTTAGTTTTGCCAAGAATCTGAATCAAGAATTCTCTAAGGGTCTAATCAGCTCCGTACCTTGGTTTTAGAATGAAGGAGGTCTTGTATCTCGTTCTCAGGACTCAATCTCCTAGTAACCCGCAAGGGTGACTGGAAACACTGGAGCTGGATTTTCTCGGCAGGAGAAAAGACAGCGTCTTTCTCAGTGCGTCAAATGGGAGGGATGGCTTCCTTCAGCACTCACATCAGCTGGGCTTCGGGCAAGTAGATAGCTGCTCTGCTCCAAACCACTGTGTGTTGCTTAAGGCAAATGCTGGTATATTTATACCTGGAAGGTGCCGTGTTTGACGTAAGGTTGGACATAAGACGTCAATAAGAACTGTCACTAAGAACTGGCAATTCTTTCAGGACTCGCAGGAGTTCTAGGACAAATCAAAACAAAAGTAAGGGGAATTCCCGGGTTGCTGGAGGTTTGGTTTGTTTAAAGAACTCGTTATACTTTCTAGGAGTCTAAGGAAGTAGCCTTGCCATATTTGGACTGCATTGGCTATTACTAAATATGGCTATGATTCTTATGCCTTTATAAGGATATGATTTGTTATAACCACATAAGGGCATAAATTGGGAATATTTAATTAGGGTCCAAGATACGTTCACAACAATTTTAAATGTTAAGTTTAAGTGGGAAAAAAACATAATTTCCCCGTCTCCCCTGGGACTCACCACCACTGGAGCATCTATCTACTGTTGTTCTAGGTGTTTTGGGGCAGTCATAGGCGACCCTAAAGCCTGTGCGAAATAATATAATTAAAGGTCCTATGGGTTGGGATTAGAAACTTTAACACTGTATGTCTGTACACATCCTCACACGTATTACAAGGATGACGGGATGGCCCCTAAGGTGGCCTTGTGTAGTTGTCTGTGTGAGAGGTAAAATTGAGAATAATTATATCCCAGAGTGAGCCCAGAGGGTAACATGATCTTTCTCTCTCTATCTCACTACTGCCTATTTCTCTATGACAATCTCCCTACCTTGCTTTGCTTACCCGTACCTCTACCTGTGACCCTACCTCACCTTACTTTGGGATTTCCGGCAAATACCAACTAAAATCTTTCCCTCCGCCCGTGTGACGCGGTATCTGTCCAGTCTGTTCAGGACATAATATTCTTTTGCTCTTTCTACTCCCATCAAAGTAGAAGAAGAATAGCTCCTTACTTGTGCAGCACTAACTTTACTCATTATAGGTTAGCTCTGCTACATTTCCAACAGCTTAAGGGCACTTTGGTGTACTATGTACTTGCTATTTTTCTTTGGTCAGCCATGAATCGCAGGAAAGAACTTTGAACCTATGGAACAGGGAATGTACGTCCTAAAATGACGCCTTTTAAAGGACTCCTGGGAGGCCGAAATTAGCTATTTCCTATTAATTATAACTTCCTCTCTTGTATTATGGTTAGGCAAAAACAAGATGTACAAAGTGGCCCGAATACATGACTAAAAATTGCTGAGCTAAAATGTTTTAAAGTAACTTTTAGTGCTATTGGCTATTAGCCCCCGAACACTAGATCAATGTTTTGTGAGGATTCAATGTAAGGTAAAGTAAAAAGGGTAAAATGCTCTTCCTCTTTCTATCTCACTTCTACCTATTTCTCTGTCACAACCTTTTTTCCTCTCTTTGCTTACCCGTACCTCTACCTCTGACCCTGCCTCACCCTCTCCGCACTCTCTACCTTTACATCTCTCTCTTATTCTCTCCTCATCTATCGGCTGCTCTGGAATGCCTCTCTCGACCTGACCGCAGCCTTCTTTAGTTAGGGAGTGATGCTTTCCCTTTTCTCATCTTACAAATAAACACGTCCATTTCTTTGTTGACATTTATTTAAGAGGGTTTCTAAAGAGGGGCGTTATCTTCCTGATTTCTTCCAATTTCAGTACATACTCAAACATATCGGTGAAACAAGCAGACTTCTCCGGTATAAGGGCATGTCTGCTCGAACATCTGGAATCCCCATTTCAGGATCTGCATTTATTGAGTGTAGATTATTCT
Source organism: Lissotriton vulgaris (assembly GCF_964263255.1). Taxonomy (NCBI): domain Eukaryota; kingdom Metazoa; phylum Chordata; class Amphibia; order Caudata; family Salamandridae; genus Lissotriton; species Lissotriton vulgaris. The sequence continues at coordinate 617,950,707 of NC_141698.1, forward strand.
TAGCACAACTAGGTGAAGCATATGCGTGTAAACATTTTTGAGAATTGCCCCCTTCGGAAAAAGCTGCGCTAATCTGCCCTAATCTGGGACCCACTGCCAATGAAACCTTGCACTTTTCCGGACCTCCTCTCTTTGGTTTGAAAACGACAACCACAGCTTAAAATTCACCTCCTTTTCACAGCTGTTTCTGACGCCCGACTGCCCTACATATGTGGCAATTGCAATTCTCCTGTAAATGACCCACAGACTTCTTTTATATAAAGCATGCAAATGCGACAGTCTACTACCCCCACCTCAGGTAATAGCTGGAATTAAATAATGCTGTCAATATCATATAGACAGTTTTCTGTTTATAATCCTAAAACTATGCAATTTACTGCATGCAGAATGCAGAATTGTACTTCACCTGTACCTCCCGGCTAAGCAATATAATTGCAATGGGTTTCAATTATCTGCAGGTTTGGCCTAGTGATATGAAAAAAAACGACCAAAAATACATTCACTTTCAACTTTTTAATAGATTTGTAAACAATGAACACTCTTGTAGTCCGCCCTATTTGACTTTGAAAACTTTTTTAAACTCCATAGTATTAAAATACTCAAAAGCTCCGCCAGGCAAAATAATCCATATTGTAACCTTTCAGTCGAATGCATGACTGCTTTTTGTGAATCTGTGACGTAAGCACTAAGACTGATCAGGCATTTGAAATGTCATTTCTCTCTACACATTCAACAAAATAGAATGCTAACAAATGTCTCCCAGTTCAGGTTGGTTGAATCTCACATTTAAATTTTTATCTGGAGGACCTACTTATGTAATCTATGTCTGGATCAATGCCATATTTTCAAGGTAACAGTGATAAGTTGCATTTAAATTCAGTAAAGCCTCTTCACAAAACGAATTTCTATGCGTAGATTTCCTCACATCTAGATTTCCCCTTACACCCACTTGGAGATTTCTTTGTGGATGACAACCACCACTTTTTTGGGCAGATCTCCACTTAGGTTTATATCGACAAGTCTCTACTCCTTCATATGAGATGGCGGAACCTCCTACAGCTGAATTTACAAGCCCACCTTACTACCTGTGCATTTACACCTGTTTGGGAAGTGCTCAAGAGCTAGGGTGTATATCTTCCCCCCGGGTTGAGTACTCCACATTGAAATGAATAGAGAAACAACATGAACCTGATACAAAACTCACACAGCTCACATACATTGAGAATAAAGTAATTAACATTTTCATGCATATGTACCTCCTCCACGACCCATAAGATTAACTCTCTCACAAGAGGCAACACACCAGCTGTAATTACATTTTTGGTGGATTTTTGCATTAACCTAAATAAATACATGACTTGTGCAACTATTGTAAATAATGACAGAGGCGCATTTTGGATTTCAGAAGGCAATTGGATCACAGTTTGAATACTATTCAACCTTTACACTTGTTTAGATAAGTAGTTATTCTAATTCCAAGCCAGATAAATCTAAATTAACCATATTTCTTCTTCAATTCAAGAATGAAGCATCTAAATAAAAAAGACAGCATAATAGATGGTCGTCATTTTCAGAATAGCTGTCTATTTAATAAGAGTTTTCACGAGTTACAGCTATTTTCAAACAATTTTATTTTGATTTTCTTGAAACCGACCATGCGCTGGCTACGTGCCCACAAAGTGTGATTTGCATCTGAAATGCAGCCAAGACAGAGCATTCGGAAATCCGGGGGTCAATGCCTTAAAAACATAATACAATAGTTTTATTTAAGTAGTCTATGTGTAGTATTGTAGAAAATACTGGCATTACCACATTAAATTATGAGCACGATTAAAACGATGGGCTAGCTATATATAAATGTGGAGTAATTAAATAATATTCAAATTATTAGAGGGCAAATGATCTACATTTCTTAGATGAATTTAGTAACAACTCAAAAGAGACTGTCATTGTGAGATATGTCCAGATTGCATTATATTCCAAAAGTTGTGCAGAATTTTTACCTCATTCTTAAGCCGGACACTTCCTCACCTGCATTGGACAGAGGGAGAGCGCCCTCACAACAGGCGCAGGTGGCAGTAGCAAAATAAACAAGCAATTGCAATGCAAAAGGTCTCGCATTTACGGGAGACCTACAGCATTGCACATGGTAGGCATCACAACAACAGGACGGAGGGCAGGGGGGCTGATAAGGCATGGACAACGGGAGGGCGGGGGCGAGAAGGCACAGACAACGGGACGACGGGCGGTGGGAAGGCACGGACAACGTGACGGCGGGTGGGGGGGAGAATGCACTGACAACGGGAGGAAGGGCGGGGGGAGAAGGCACAACATAGGGAGAGGGGGGGTAAAGATGGCACCAAAGCATGTCGTGCCTGCAGTAGGAGAACCTCATTAAAGAAAATAGTGCTCACAGTCCAAATAACAGCACCATGTAACAACCAAAGTAAAGGGGTTAGGCACCATGGGAGGAGACAAATGAAGAGGAAGCGGTACTAAGGAGGGACTAACAAGCCTATTGACGAATCAGAAGCCAGCATTTAGGGCAGACAATAACACACGCCAATAGTAAATATGGGTGTCGCTTCTATTCACCTACTCTTCCACAATAAGCCTCGCAGAGCAGAGCATGCGCGCTGGCTTTAGGCTCAACCTAAAAATGGTGGAGGGAAAGGAAAGAGCAAAGAGGATCAATAAATAAAGAAGAGAAAAATCTGTGGTACTGAGAACACCTGTATTAACAGAGTGAATAAATAAATTGTTGAATGCAATTCCGAATGCTAATTAATCTGTAGCATGTTAAGTCTAGGCAAAGTAGGCTGTAGGCAAATCTGGGCTTCTCATTTCGAAGCATACAAATTGCCTGACGACACCTAAGGGCACAAGTTTTGGCCTCTGTGTCTGTGGTTTTGTCCTGTCCCTCTCTGACACTGTTGGAGAAATCACCTTTTCACAGTGTGCAGCCCATATCAACGGCTGGCATCAACCTTTAACAACCAAAATCTGTAATTGTGCAACTGCCCAGACTTCCATAATACTTTCATGCAGACAGCAGTGAGTGTGAGTGGATGGATTTAAGTGGCTGTCGAGTCAAGGGTCCCAAAGAAGCAGATGTCTTCAAAATTATACTCTATATGATGTCTAGTGCTTTCTATGCCTTGGAGGTAGCTTATGGCCTGGAGCAAGTGCTTACCTGTGTAAATGGGAGTAGTACATACCAAGGTAGGGCCATCATTCTGTGCTGAGTGGCAGCACTATGGCAGTGCTACAGCAACAGGTACCATGCCTGAGTATGTGTTACATTGGCCTTGGCAGGGGTTGTCCATGCGTGTTCACGATTGGTAGAAAAGTGTTAATGATTATATTGTGAAGCCTGAGACACATGCACTACAAACTCGGACCTCACTGTGTTGATTTTGCTCTTGCAGAATTCCTAATTCATGCCTAAACACGTCTATTTGAGTATCCATCTGATTTACCCAATAGTGCATTATGTCTGGACATATTCCCCAATGTCCTTTTACTGTTCTCTAGTGGCTGGTTTGCAGTTTAGAGTCCTCAAATATGTCTTTGAAGAGAAGCCACTAATGGTGGAAGCGGGGCGCTAGGCTTGGTTGAATAGTGGGTGGAGGTGAGGCATCATATGTTACTTTGTGTCTAACTCATAGAGTAGGACACAGTTCTTGTCTTTGCATTTATACTGAGATTCTCTTCTGACCCCCTGGGCCCTGCTCTCCCAGCATGCAGCCCGCCTCAGCCCAGCCTGCTAGTGCTTGGCCTCCAGTGCAGTCGAGCATGGCTTGAGTACCTGTGACTCTCCTGCCTCAACCTTGCCTTTTTCTCTTGCCTTTCTTTTTGCACTTCTGTGCCTTAATTCTGTGCCTTTTATTCTGCTCTCCCCGCTTGCTGCTCCTCCTCGGCCCAGCCAGCTAGTGCTCAACCTCCAGTGCAGCGGAGCTAGGTTCGAGTCCCCGTGATTCTCCTGCCTCAGCTCTGCCTTTTTCTCTTGCCTTTCTTTTTGCCCTTCTGTGCCTTAATTCTCTGCCTTTTTTTGTGTGCCTTTTTTCTTGCCTCTTTGCCTTCTTAACACTTCGCCTCTCTTTTGCCTTTTTGTTTTATTTCTCCTGTGCGGTTTTTTCCTGCTCTCTCACCTACCGTCAATGCTACCCCCGTGGCCTCTCCTGCTCACGCCTCTCACCTGTTCCCACCCTCCCCCTACTTAATGGCTGCCACTGGCATGCCAAAGGAGTGCCACAGGCAAGCCTATCTGTACCCGTCCGTGACCCGGCCACGACCAGCGCAAGGAACCCTGGCCTTCCGATGCACCAGTGCTACTACTCAGCAACACTCCATATGCTCAACCCGGGAAGAAACAACAACTGCCAGCTGTCAACACTAAACACCACCCAAGGCCAGGTCCCCTGCCGACTTTGCCGCTCCACCTTCACCGACCTCTGGACACCCACCGTCTCCACCAACCCACTGGACGCCAGCACACACAAACCCCTGAGCTGCATCCCTGTCAAGGTCAAATCTGGGACCTCCTCAGTACCCTTTTGCCCGACATCGCCTTCCTCACAGAAACCTGGTCCAACGCCAGTTCCACACCCAACATCACTACCGCCGTCCCGACGGATACAAGATCCAGAGGAAGGACCGCCCCAACCGCCCTGGAGGCGGACTCACCATTGTACACAAAAACCCCCTCCGACTCACCCCATCCAGCACAAACGACTCCACGTCCCCCATGGAACACCTGCAAGTCACGATCCAGATCAACTCCAGAACGACTCTACGTGGCACCCTCCCCTACAGATCCCCCAGACTGCGCACCACATTCACCAACACCATCGCAGACCTCATCAGACCCCACTCCATCGCATTCACTGGCTAAGTATTCCTCAGAGACCTGAATTTTCACCTCGACAACCCCAGTGACCCCAACTCCACAGCCCTCCTGGACAACCTCACCAACATCAGACTGAGACAGCTTGTCACCACCTCTACCCACAGGGCAGGACATACGCTTGACCCCATCTTCGCTGGAGGATACAAAATTTGCTGCAGCCACACCACGCAACCCATCTTGAGAGACCACCACTGCATCCATTTCTCCTTCTCTAAACCCACCGCACACAGGCTTACAACTCACCCTCCGTGCAGGAACTAGAGCAAGATCACAGAGGAGCACCTCAATTCGCCCTCAACCGCTCCCCCCACCACAACCAACACCAACTTGGTGGCCAACGCACTCCACAGATGGATCACCAACTGCGCAGACACTATCACCCCCCCCCCCCGAACTCTGTCAGAAAGTGCACCACAAAGACCACTTGGTTCACCACCGACCTCAGAGCACATGTGCCGACAACTCGAGAAAACTTGGAGGAACAGCAAAACCCTTGAAGCACGCTCCACCTACAAGACCGCCATGACAGAACACCACCAACTCATCAGAAACACGAAGAAAAAAAAACTTCATCCAGAATAGAATACTCACCAACTAGCGCAACTCTAAGGGACTCTTCAGCATCATTGAAGAATTCACAAAACCCAGTGAATCCCCGGAGATCCCTCCCTCCCAGGACCTCTGCAACAAACTTGGCCCCTACTTCCATTTCAACATCAGAACTCTCTACAGCAACTTAGAGGAACAGAACCGACCCTACACCTGCAACCGACAATGCATCACAGCCGACCATCACTGACTGGACCCCCGCCGCCACAGAAGACACCGCTAAGACCATGAGAAGTATACACTCAGGAGCACCCACCTACCCCTGCCACCCCACACCTTCCACAGTGCCGCCTCCACCATCACACCCGAACTATGACGTGCCATCAACTGCTCCCTCGAAACAGGCACTTTCCTCGCTGACTGGAAATGCGCAGAGGTCCAGCCCCTCATTAAGAAGCCCACCGCAGACCCAACAGACCTCAAGAACTACCGACCCATCTCTGTCATCCCCTTCGTGGTGAAAGTCACAGAGAAGATTGTCAACCACCGGCTCACCAACTTCATAGAAGCCAACTCGATCCTTGACTCTTCCCAATCCGAATTCCGCAGCAACCACAGCACCAAGACCGCCCTCCTAGCTGCCACAGATGACATCAGCACCCTCCAGGACCCGGGCCACATAGCAGCCCTCATCCTACTAGACCTCTCAGCAGCCTACAACACCGTCTCCCACTGCACACTAACCGCCAGACTCCAAGACGCAGGCATCCGGGGAACCGTCCTAGACTGGATTCGCTCCTTCCTCACCAGCCGAACACAAAGATTCAGACTCCCACCCTTCCTTTATGAACCCTTAGAACTTAGCTGCAGAGTACCCCAAGGATCCTCACTCAGCCCCACGCTCTTCAACATTTACATGGCCCCTCTCGCCACCAACGTCAGAAAAATTGTACTAAGCATAGCATCCTATGCCTACGACACCCAGCTTATCCTCTCCCTCACCAACGAACCCGACGTCAACAGACACAGCTTCCAGGAAGGTATGAAAGACGTCGCCTCCTGGATGAGCAACAGCTGTCTAAAGCTCAACTCAGAGAAAACGGAAGCCCTCATCCTCTGATACACCCCCTCAGCATGGGACAACACCTGGTGGTCCACCACCCACGGCGAACCTCCTACACCCACAGACTATGCTCGCAACCTCTGCATCATTCTCGACTCCTCCCTCACTATGCACCGACAGATCAATGCCGTATCCTCCACATGCTTCAACACCCTCTGCATCCTTCGCAAGACCTTCAAATGAATCCCCCCTAAATCCAGAAGGATCAACACACACACACTCATAACCAGCAGATTGGACTACGGGAATGCCCTTTACGCCAGAATAAACAAATCTCTACTTCTCAAATCCCAGATTATCCAGAACCCCTCAGCTAGGCTGGTCCTCGGCATCACACAACAACAACGCATCACCCAACACCTACAAGAACTCCACTGGCTCCCCGTCAAAAAGAGAGTGACCTTCAAGCTCCTCACCCACGCCTACAAGTCCCTCCACATCATCGGACCCCAATACCTCAACAAAAGAATCTCCTTCTACGCACCCACAAGCGGGAAGGTGATCCTTCTCCTACATCGCAGCCAAGACCTGGAACAAACTCCCTCTCAGCATCAGACAAACCCCCACACTGCAAGCCTTCGGGAAGAGCCTGAAGACCTGGCGCTTTGGATGAGTCAAAGCTGCGTAAAACCTCCCCCTTCCAGTGCCTTGAGACCCTCTCGGGTGAGTAGTGCGCTTCACAAATCCCTGATTGATCCAGGTTGACATAATCATCACGCTTTCATGTGTTTATTTTGACAGATGGATTAAAATGTTGAGTGCACAAAGCTGCTGGGGGTTACATTGTTTTTCTAGTTGCTTTTTGATTACACTTCTGCTAATGTTTCCTCATTGCTGATAGTATGGACATTCGTTCCCCTCAAAAATCTAAATGTCAAGATTATGTCTGTTACCCAGGTAGCATTTGGTTTATGAGTTGAAGCGTTATTCCACAGCTTCATTGCGCTCATCTTGGTAGGTGCTCCTTTTCCCGCTTGGCAACTATGTTGTGGTATTTTCTTCCCTTTGTTCTAAGGAATACTACCAAGCATGTATTGCTTCACAAAACCCTTAAAACTGAGCTCTAAACAGTAGCAAACTCCATCTATTGTGTTTGTCTAAGTTGTAGCCCTTGGATACCTCCTTGAGGTCCAAGTTTTGTCTAGGTTGAAGCCCTTGGATACCTCCTTGAGGTCCAAGTATTGGATGATGTGAAACCAGTTAACCCACATTCATCAGCTGCTATTGCCGAAAGAGTAGACTCAGAAGCAGTGTAATTTAGTTCTGAATTGTGCATCTACGTTCCATAGCTTGGCCCCAAAACTTCCAAGGATCCACCACTGTGTTTTAGATACTTGAATGCACACTGCTGGAACAGATGTTATGTTATGTTATCTTAATAACAACTTATAGAGCGCGCGGACACCCGTAGGCTTCATGGCCCTAAGACTGACGGAAGTTGACAAGGTACCTAAGCATAGGCTTGCTCAAACAGCCACGTCTTCAGGGCCTTCCTAAAAATCATAAGATTATCGCAGCACCTGAGTGTCGAGGGAAGAGAGTTCCAGAAGCTGGGGGCAAGGTACGAGAAGCAGCATCCTCCTTGCCGTTTCCGTTTGAATGAAGGAATTGTTACCAGCTGAAGATGGGCTGAGCGTAAGTTGCGTGTGGGTTCGTATTTAGTGATCATGTTTTTGATGAATCTAGGGCCATTCCCGTGCAGCGCCTTGAAGGCTAGACATCCAGTCTTGAAGGCTGCTCATTGGGCCATCGGTAACCAGTGTAGTTTCATCAGTCTAGGTCTGACTGACTGCCATCTAGGTTGTTTAAAAATGAGTCTTGCTGCCTGGTTCTGGACAATCTGTAATCGTTTTAGTAGACCTGCTGGCAGGCCGAGGTAGATTGCGTTCGAGAAGTCGAGCCGCGAAAGTACCAGGGCTATCACCACCTGTATGAGCGCTGAATGTGTCAGCAGGTGGGCGATTTTCTTTATTTTAAATAGTTGAAAAAAACTGGAAGAGATCACTGCTCCCACCAGCCCTTTGAGCGAGAGATCAGCATTAAGAATAACCCCTAGGCTTTTCACCGAGGGGGAAGGAGTGGGTGGAGACCCCAGGTCCGGCGGCCAATAGTGTGGGCCCCAGCTGGACTCACTCTTCCCAGGCAGTGCTAGCTCCATCTTGCCAGGATTGAGCTTTAGGTGATTCAGGTCCATCCAGCGCTGAATATGGGACATGGTCGCCCGAAACTCAGCTGCGGCATTTGAGGAGCCAAGTGGGATTAGGGGTCATCCTCATAATTGAAAATGGTGATCTTCCTATTTTTTAAAGAATGAATCAGGGGTCTAAGATATAAGTTAAACAATAACGGAGATAGGGATGAGCCCTGGGGAACACCACAAGTGGAGGAGAGTTTAGGAGCCATAAAAGTTCCAAGCCTGACTGATTGAGTCCGGTCGGCCGGGAAAGATTCTATCCATCTGAGTGCAGGACCTCGCAGGCCAGCCTGCTCCACACGGTTCAGCAAGATGTTATGGTCGACCGTGTCGAACACGGCCAACAAATCTAGGAGCACAAGAGCCTGATGGTCACTTCTATCAGCGTTTGCTCTGAGAGTGTCCAAGACAGCAAGGATAAAAGCCTCAGTAGAGTGCACCGGGCGAAAGCCTGCTTGATTGGGTGCTAGATAATCAGAACGTTCTATGAAATTCGAGAGACACCTAGACACATGGGCCTCCAATATTTTCGCCATAAAGGGAAGAAGGGAGATGGGGCGATAGTTGGAGGAGGTTGTGGGGTCTACCCCAGGTTTTTTTAGAAGGGGAACGACCGTCACGTTCTTAATAGTGCTGGGAACCTTGCCTTGGGCAAGAGACGCATTGAGGAGAGGGAGTACGCTCTGAGGGAGTACGGAAAATCCCTCTTTTAAAATATATGGTGGACAGCAATCATTAGGAGACCCAGAATTAACACGGGTCATCAACTCCACAAGTATTTTAGGGCAAATAGTCTGAAAGGCGTCAAGAGTGGAATGATTGTTAGAAATATCATCCAGTGGTTCCCAACTGGAAGCATTAGGGAGGCTGTCTTTTATGGAAGAGATTTTATCCATGAAAAAGTTGTTCAGGGAGTTGCAGAGCTCTTGGGTAGGGGCCTGGGTGGGTGACGTTCTCTCATCATTATATAAATCATTTACTATCTTGAAGATTTCTTTGGATTTGTTGCAAGAGTTTAAGACTTTTGTGGAAAAATAGGCCGCTTTGGTCTTCAAAATGATTTTTTTATATTCTCTGCGAGCTGTAGAGAATTGCTCCTTGTCTTTGATGGAGTAGTTTAATCTCCATTTCCTTTCTTTCTGGCGCAGCGCAAGTTTTGTTTTTTAAGGTCTGAGGTAAACCATTTGTGGGCGTCCGCATGACGTGTGCGGGAGAATTTAATGGGTGGAACGTGGGTGTTACTGGCCAATAATAACTATTCAGAGATCTTTCCTTCCATAAGATTGACATCTGGACAAAGAGTGGGTAGAGAGCTCGTCAAAGTATTGACAAGGTCTTCCATATTTAGGGTTTTCCATCTCCTAGTCACACCTCCCTCCCGGGTCGGGAGCTTGTTGTAGCCATTGAACATATGTTGTGGAACAATGGTTTCTGGTAGGAAATGTAGATATTTTGGGTTTTGCATGAGTAGGTCTTGTGGATAATGGAGTGTGATGTGAATGTGATGTTATTATCTACTTGAAGGAACTGGATTGCTAATTCAGGCACATTTTTCTGTTTTTTTTGGAGACTTTAAAGATTTCCAATCAGCTTCTTTGGTAAGCTTCTGTAAATCACATTACAGCATTCAATGCAACCCGCAACAAGGTGACGTATTTCCTCAATGTGATGGGAGGTTTGAAGGAGAGGGAAAACTTTTTTGGTGTATTTAATTGAGAGTTGTAAATTGATGCTCTTAACTACATAAACCACTTTATAGAATATTTGGATCTTCCCTGGCAATAACCTAATTTAAGCAAGAATTCTTGTTGCATGTTCAGGCTACATAAATTGCTGTTGAATCATCACTGAAAAATAAAGCCTGAGCACAAGGGGACAATCCATGCACTTACACAAAAACTCAAAGCATAAACATCTCACTAAGCATAAAATATGCCTCAGGTCAATATCTGTGTCTGGATCAGGCGTCTATAAGGAGTAGCTCGTGGGCTACTAATATTATTAATGTTGTAATAGTGTCTACAGCATACAACCTATCAGCTCTCAACCTATCTGTAAGCAACTCTCCTGTGTGCAGCCCAGACTGATAAATTAGAAGCTTTTACTTGGCAGAATTAATATACACATACCAACACTTAGAATGTATAGTTCAGACAATTATTTATTAATTTTCAGAACTCATTAGCTGATATTTGGATAAGAATGGCTGAATTTCCCAAATATATTTAAAGCTCAATTTTGAGTGATAAATAATGTGACACTGGGAAGTCATTCTAGAAATGTTATTACCTTGGTGCCTGAAGCATTGCGGCTATAGCCGTTATTTATTACCCATGTAGAGGTAATCCATATTGACAAAGCCTTTTATACATTACTGCTTGCAACCATGCCTAGGGCACTGAAGTGATTGCTGTTAGTAGGCATGCATATGGTGGCAACTAATGTAATCTTGTATGCTGTAGTCACTATTACAACATTAATAATATTAGTAGCCCTTGATTAGTTCTATTGAACATAAGCAGCTCTTATTATAGAAAAGGTTGGAGGCCCCGTGTCTAAACGGAATGGCAGCTTAGTTATACACTGTCAGATTTTACTGTCTCTGTTTGGCTTCCTAATAATGTAGTTTGATCACAAACCCCCTAGCTCGATAGGTTGATATTTACATTTAAAGGATACTAGACATCAATTGTGCAAATCTTCAACTGTTTCTAAAATTCAGAGAATTCCAAGAGAGCTTTTGGGAACCCATTGTAGCAGGTTCTCAGGAGAATTTATATGTTGTATACTTTCACACATATGGAATTCTGTATCCATTCAAAATGTGGTTACAGAATTTTTCTTTCGAATGACAGGAATAAATGACTGACTATATGCTGGAGGGGCCTGCACTTTCCAAACATTTTCTAATAACAATAATTTCCCTGGCCTGTGAGTGTTTTTCTATCTTTGTGGGGTTACCTGCTCTGGAACTACCACAACTCATCACAGTGAGCAGATTTACTCCCATACAAACTTGGGCTATTGCAGCAAATATTTAAAAGAGAGTACAGCCACTTACAAGAGCAAATTCCTGATTTTTGCCCTTAAGAAGAATATGCACGAATGAACAATAGTAATGGCTCATCTAAGTTTGGAAGCAGGTACTACACTATGGTTCAGTAGCTGGCACTCACGATCAACCATGCATTTGCCTATTCCAACTATTTTCTTATTAATTACAGTTAATTTGTTCTTCTCAACTCAGATTTTCATCATACCTAGCGAGGAACCCAAGAGACTGCCAAGTTAGTCTATGTGGACGAATGCTCGTCCTAAATGCCATTTTCGGTCCAAATCCATCCGTGAATCTGCCCCTCTGTTGCATAATCCTTTGCTTTTCCCTCTCCTCCACTGATGTTCTACCTCATTTCATCATATTTTAAAGTTTGCTTTAAACACTGTGGGGCAGATTCCATCAGGATGTTAAAATATAGAATCAGCCAAATAATTCCTATATAATTAACCCATTTTGTTATCAGCTCTTGGCTAGCTCGAGAATTCCTAATCTCTTTGTTGTCTTACCCTCTGGCTGCTTTGCTTATTTGCAAGCAAGAAGGGTTGTATTTCCATCCCAGGTAATGGTCTGTGGTGATTGAATTAATTAGATCAATCTGTCTTGTCAAAAAGGAGTCCACCCTTTGCTGTTTTTAGTAAGCAGCAGATTAAGAATTAGGCACGGACGAGCAGTTACATTATTTCCCCGGCAGTGATGGATTCTTTTGAGGAGCAAACACAATAACATAATATCTTGGGAAGGGGAACACGCTCTTGACAGGGTTTTGGACAGACAGTAAATACAATGAGACCCACAAACAAAGGGGTGGATGTTGCCTTGAGTGTTCCTGGATCTCGAAACATAGATTTAGCTACGAAAAGCATATCCAATATGTTTGCAGAAGATTGGCGTAAAGCTATATATTGAGTGGTCTTTGATATGCACATTTCTGTGCTATTTTTGATCTATTGTGCATTGTGCCTTTATCTTGCTATTTTTGCATAGAATGAACGCTATGGAAATGCACAAACAATCCATTGCTTCAGATATAGAGAACATTTTCTATCTATGTTTTTCATCGTTAGTGTCACAATCGCAGAAAATGTGTTTTTTCAACTTGTCCGATTAGAAGACTGTAAAACCTGTACATTATTCATGGGCTTTACTTCACCAAAATGGCAGGGGTCGCAGAAGTGGCATCACGTTCCCGTTGACCATTCTCAACATCATACGAAGTGACACCATTAGATCGTTGAACCCGTTGTAGTGTCGTATACTATAAGAACGCTGAAACTCTTTTGGTTCCCACTGTATGCTGTAGGCCTGTGACGCAAGCACTGGAGGGATAAGTTGAAGCCAAGCTTAGAATGTTGAGTTCTGACTTACACACAGCAGAATAAAGACATGTAAAACTACTCTTAGTTCTTAGTGTGTGTTGCATTTATTGGTGAGTGCCTAGGCTGGCAGGGGGCTACAACTGGCAGTGAGATCGGGGATCTGAACCTCGTACACAGAAAGCGCTCTTTCAGAGAGTTTGCCTTGGTCCAGCAAACTGCTCGTGCATGCCATATGTGCTGCAGTCAAAGTGTACAATTAATGCTGGCACAGGTGGAGTTTCAGCGCAAAGCTAGCCTGTATGAAAGGCTTGAAGATAAAGAAAACGACTTGAGAGTCTGCATGTTGGTGGCCAGGAACTGTATGAAATGGCCACAAATAAAAGATACTGTGCCTTTATGCAATTTAATGCCATATGCTATACGGAGTAAAGAACAGTAAAGTCTGTCGCAACCAGGTTACAAAAGCAGCACACAACAATAATTCGTACAAATCAAATTGAAATTCATGTGCAGCGAAGCAGAGATTAATCAGGCAGTTGTGAAGAAATTTTTTAGCACAAAGCCGACCAAAAATCCTAACGATACCTGCTTTCATGCACTGATAGAAGATGAGGTACATCTACTTACTGAAACCACTAACAACTCATTGTGCAACAGCTTGCTTCGGAATGACCACAGAGGAGGGTCAGGAGTTGTAAATACGGTGTTGTCCCCAGATAAAGTGGCCCACCACCAAAACTGCCATACGGGGGCCCAGAATAACTTCTTATCCAGCCAATAAGTAAACAGCTCCAATTGAGAGCAAGGGCAAGAGTTGGTACGGCTGACCAAGCAGCTAGCACGTTCCAAGGCGCTTTAGAAACTCTGCCTGATCAAGTGCCACATGATGTGCCTGCAAGACCACTGTTGTTCACCAAGGTATTTAGGGCTTCTGTCATCTTGAAGCCACCAAATGCATTTGATATTGCAAAAAAAAACAATATAGGCAAAAGAAAGAACTGCATGGAAAGAGACTTTTGAAGATGTTATCGATGCAATAGCTGAAAATATGCTAAAAAGATTATAAAGTATCCGAGGAAGGTGGCTGGTGAAGAAGTGAAAGAATACATGAAAAAGATATCCCAAGAATGTGAAGTGACATACTGACAAATCAAAACAGCCTTGAAGGTCAAGTTTTATCCAGTGCCAAATGTGGACTATGAAAGATACATATTTAGCTAAGAAGACCAGAGACCAGGGGCAGCCATCTATCAATTTGTTGAGAGACTGGATGTTCTAGTGAAGCTCTGTAGATGAGCGTTCAATGAGTTTAACAATGAGGAAACTACTCGCCTCAGACTAATTGATGGATGTCTGTCAGATTCCTTTCAACGATGAATGCTGAAGGATACTCTAAGCTAACTCTAAGTCCTCAAGGCGCTGAAGAGCGTGCTGATAATCAAGTGACTGACATGGAGGCCGGAGCTGCCCAAAGTGTGTCCGTCATGAGCATGAAAAGTAAGCCAAGGAACAAGGTTGAGGAACATAAGGCGATGTCTCCACAGAAAAAGAGAATGTGTTACAGATGTGAATTGTCATTTCCACATAAAGGAAAATGTAACGCCATTGGGCAAACATGACTCAGCTGTGGTAAAGTGAACCATTTTGTGATGACTTGCAGGATGAAGTAAAGTAAAGAAAAATCGACATGAAGAAGCACTAAACACATTCAAACATTGTCCAAATATAATTCTAAAAATAAATAAATGTTCAATACCCTTCATAATTGGCAGTGGTGCGTCCATAAATATCATGCCTATGGAGAAGTATCAATAACTTTCTCCATTACCACAATTTACTAAGTCAAAGACAAAAGTATACACATGGGCTGCTGTGACACCTTTAAAGAATCAAAGATCCTTTGTAGCTTTTGACGAAATACAACAAAAAGGTGGTTTGATTGTGAACAGATGCAAACTGCCCCCACTGCTGCTACCCTATTGCGGACATTCTCCACTTAGCTTGGGCATGCAGGCCAATTCACCACTATTGCGTATTAGTAACACAGGTCATTTCTGACATGGTAATGGAAAAGGTGAATTGTGCTCCACCCTAGGTGTGCCTATTGGGCCTTGTTAAATGTCTCCTGCCTGTCAATCGGAAGCTTGTGGGAGTTGCAGTGATCCTTGCCAAAAGGCGAGTGTCTATCCACTGGGGTGGGAGGTAGCCACCTAGATTCGAAATGTGGAAAACGATATTGCATATTGTAAAGACCAACCGGCTAACTATGCAGAGAAGCTATTGTGAACCTCTAGGCCCAAAGATATATGGGGCCCTTTCACAACATATTCATTGACATGTACAATTGCTTCACTATTGATTTACAAAAAATAAAAACAAATACATTAATTTAAAGCACAACAACACTTGGAAGCCGGAGTTTATTAAATGAATCTTTAATCTACATATATTACTTACCTTATGCAAATATATATATTCCATGTACTTATATATCTATTTATTCATTACTTTGCTTCTAATTCAGAATATCCAATGGACTACCCTAGTTTTCACCCTATTTTTCACCCTATACCGCTCTCAATTTATCCTCTACCTCAATTCTCTGACTCATCACAAACCTCATTCTATTACTCTTTCCAATGCACTTCCCTATTTCTCACCCTTTACCTCAATCAATATATAATCTACCTCCACTCTCTCATTCATCCCAAACCCATACCACTACTATGACCCCCAAAATAGCACTTTCTAATCTCTTCCCTCCTCTACCCCTCCTTGCATTATCTCATACCTCTTTTACTATTCAGATCTCCCAAACAAGCCTTTCTAAACCCTTCCCTCTCCACCTCCTCGTTACTCATCCCAAACCTCCCTCCTACTGCAATGAACTATACCCATCCTTTTATCATCTCATACCTATTTTACTATCCAGATCTCCCAAACCTAGCCTTTCTAAACCCTTCCCACTAACTCTCCACCCTCCACATCCCCTTTACTCATCCCAAATCCCCTCGTACTGCCATGAACTACAAAAACAAATAAAAAAATAAAACATTCTAGAGCCTTCCTTCTTCTGTTCCTCCACTAATCCTTTTCAATCCAAATAACAGACTAACATGTCCACCACTCAAATAATGTTTTTAGATTTCCCTACACTCACCTCCACCCCCCTTTACTCATCCCAACCCCCCACAGCTATAAACTCCCCTCCACATTTTTTGTAGACCCTTCCCTCTTTTATCCCTCCACTATTACATTTCAATCCAAATAACAGACTAACATGTCCACAACTCAAATTTATTGCATATTTCCCTATATTAATATATTAACCCTGTTTGGGTTCCGGAGTAGGGTGCCACTCACCAGAAAGCACTTCAACACATCATCAGGGGTAGTAAGTGCTTTATAAATGCAAACCTTGTCCCTCTTCTATCCCTCCACTATCCTCCTCAATCCAAATACTATACTAGCATATCTACTGCTCAAACTACTTCATATTTCACTATACTAATTCATCACTAATCTTTTATGAGTTCCGGAGTAGCGTGCTGCTAGCTAAAAAAGTGCTTTAACGCCTCGTAGTAAGCGCTATATAAACGCAATTACAATACAAGCACATATTCATGTACTTTAAGGAACAGCTTCAAGTGACAGTTTGCTGAGTTTTAATACTGCTGATATGGGACTGATATCTGTGGACTGTATTATGAATGCTCCTCATGAAATTTTAATTTAATTTCCTTAATTATTTTATGGGCTAAAAAAACTCAAAGCAATGAAAGTAAGGTTACACATAAATGTGGATGTTTGTCCTGTTGCTCAAAGACACAGACAAATTGCATTTCACGTGCAAGATACTGTTGATAAGGAACTTCATTTGTTACTCAAACATGACATCATTGGACCCTTCACTGGTCCGACACCATGGGTATCTTCCATTGTAGCAGTGCCCAAAAGAAACAATGAAAGATCTGAACGCATATGCGTTGACATGTGTCAGGCCAACAAGGCTGAGATAACTCAACTAAATGTTGCAAAGTTCTTCTCTCGACCTAGATAAAGGATAGGACCAGTTGGAGTTTGAAGAAAAAAAACAATACATTACAGCTTTTTGTACGCATATTGGTTTGTTTCGCCTAAGCGATTTAGTTTTAGTGTATCCTCTCCTGCAGATCTTTTCTAAGACGTCATTCCACATATCATACAGCGTGCAGTAAATGCATTTAACTATAGTGATGACATATTAGTTTATGAAGCCTCACTGAAAGAACATGACCAGGCTCTCATGCAAGTGGTTCGCTTGTTGACTAATGCAGACTTAACTTTGAATGCCGATAAACGTGAATTCCACAAGAAAAGCTTGAAATCCTTTGGCCATGACTTTTCTGATGGGGGTATGAAACGTGATCCAGCAAAAGTGCTAGTATTGCCTACTGTAAATCCTCCACAAGACATTAATATGTTATAATTCTTTATAGGTCCTGACAATTACTGTTCGAGATGCATATGAGACTTTGCTACGGTCATTGGTCACAAGAGTGTGAGAAGAGCTTCCAATACATCAAACAAGCCATTGGAATGCCACTGAAATGGCCTACTTTGATCCCAAACTACATACAGAGTTTGTAGTTGAAGCTATCTCTGTCGGGTTGGGCGCTCTCCTTTCACACCACAGTGGACATCCAAATGCCCGGGGGCATGTCATATCATACGCCATTAAGAGGCTGTCACAAACTGAAAGTGCTTTCTCACAACTTGAGAAAGAACGTTTAGCAGCGTTTTGGGCTTGTGAATACTTACTTGTTTTTTTGTATGGAAAGCCTTTCACTGTAGTGACTGATCATTAAGCACAGTTGACGATATTTGGCAATTCAAAAGCCAAAATGCCTCCTCAAGTTTAATGTTGTGGTTTGAGGTTACACGAATACAACTATATGATTATTCAGAGTCCAGAGAAAGATCAGAATCTGCCTGATTATTTTTCAAAGTGCCATTACAATGCCCTGGTACCCCCTCTAAGACAGTATAGGTCTACATCAATTCTTCAATTTTTTTGTGAACTCGAGCACACCAGCTGCCATGTCTTTAGAACAAATAGTCACTGCCATGAGCCAAGACAGTGACACGTTAAGATTAAAACACATTATTGCTTATCGATCATTAAATCAGCACTCCAGACCTTTCACTAATGACAATTAGGTGGGAACCAGGCCTGGGGAGTACTGTTCCCAGGAGAAACAATGTAAAGGTTGATTTGCATATGGCTGGCTCCAAACCGAGGTGTCATGGTGAGCAAAAGAACAATGTGTTAGGATGCCACCCCCAAGGATTTCTAGTATTTAGACAAATTGCAAGCCTTACTCCGATCGCCATTTGTGTGTTTCATGTACTGCTGTATGTGGGAAAAGTATGTCCAGATGTGGGTTCCATGCCTACTGTGCCACTGGAACTAGCTATACATGGTTTCTGAGCCCTTATCAGGGTGATACCGACCCTAGGTTGCTTGTGTTTTATTTCGGTGAGGACCTGGCCTGGCAGTCCGGCCTGTACTGTTCCCAGGAGAAGCAGTGTCACAACTGATTTGCATATGGCTGTTTCCAAACTGAGGTGGCATGGTGAGAAAAAGAACAATGGGTTGGAATGATGCTACCCTGAAATATTGCCAGTGGTTAGACAACTTGCAAGTTTTCTTTGCATCACCTTTTGTGTGTTTCATGGACTACCCTAAGTGGCCCAGACATGGGTCCCAAGCTCACTCTGCCACTGGAACCGAGCTATACCTGGCTGGTGAGCCCTTATCAGGGCAAAACCATTCCTAGGTATCTTGTGTTCCGGTTCGCTGAGACCTAGCCTGCAGTTTGGGTTGGACTGTTCCCATGAGGAGCAGGGTCACGTCTGATTTGCATATGGTTGTGTGCAAACTGTGGTGAACAAAAGAAGAATGGGTTAGGATGCTACCCTGAACTATTTCCAATGGTTGGATAAATTGCTAGCTTTCCTCCCATCACCTTTTGTGTGTCCCTGAGTGGCAAGGGTATGCCTATACATGGGTCCCGTGCTCACTGTACCACTTGAACCCAGCTATACCTTGCTGATAAGTCCTAATCAGGGTGAATCCGGTGCAAAGTTGTTTGTGTTCCGGGGTTCGGTGAGGAACTGGTCTGACAGCTCGAGTTATCCTTTTCCTATGAGTAGCAGGGTCAAGACTGATTTACATCTCTGCTGGGTCCAAACGGAGATGGCAGGGTGAGCAAAAGAACGATGGGTTGGGATGCTACCCTGAGTGATTGCCAGTAGTTAGGCAAATTGCAAGCTTTCCTCCCATCACCTTTTGTGTTTTTCAACTGAAATGGTAAGACCAAAACTGCAATGTGGTGCCCTCGATGGGAGGCTACTGTTAAACTTTGAACCCTAATCAGTTAGAGTTTGCTGCAAAGATAAATGTGTGGCACACAATACAAGACAGGTAATTCCTCTCCCAGGAATACCAACAGGTGTGTACTAGCGGCTTTACACACAGGCTGACAGTTTGTTCCCCCTGCCTGTTACTGGCATATGTGCACACCTCACAGAGTCATTGTTCGCATCCTGAAAAAGCCGGGCGCAGACCCCTCAGTCCCCGCCAATTTTCGCCCCATCTCTCTCCTGCCTTTCCTGGCGAAAGTGCTCGAGCGCCATGTCACCTGCGCTCTGAGCTTTTTTGTGGAGAAGTACGGGGTTCTTGCCCCCCGCCAGGCCGGGTTCCGCCCCGCACACTCTACGGAGTCCGTAGTCCTTTCGGTCCTCGACAATCTCAGGGAGGGAATGGACTCTAACCAGACCCAGGCCTTGGTTCTCCTCGATCTCTCAGCCGCTTTTGACACGGTTGATCATACCATCTTGCTTTCCCGTGTCAGGGCGGCGGGGATCGGGGGCACCGCGCTGGTATGGTTATCCTCCTTCCTGAGGGACCGCACCTAGGCAGTTCGCCTGGGTGATTTTTCTGCGGACTTTCGGAAAGTTCAGTGCGGGGTCCCCCAAGGCTCCTCCCTTTCACCTCTTTTGTTTAATCTTTACATCGCCCCTCTTATTTTCTCACTGCAGCAAATGGAGGTCACCGTATTTAATTATGTGGATGACCTCCAACTTGTCTTTAATCTGTCTTCTTCCCCTGCCTCTGTTCTTAACTTCCATCTATCATGATTCATATCCGGGACTGGATGAACCACAACCATCTGAAACTCAACCCAGACAAGACTGAGCTGGTGTTGACGGGTGGTTCATCCAGCCCCTGGTCTTCCTTGTTTCTGCCCCCTTCCCTAGGCCCTCCACCTGTCCCCTCTACCTCTGTAAAAACATTAGGCATTAATCTCAATTCTCAACTCACCCTTCACTCCCAGGTTAGTTCTGTGGTTTCTTCTTCCTTTCTCTCACTGCGCACTATACACTATATTTTCTTTTGACGATCTGAAATTGATCACCCTGGCAATGGTCATCTCCCGCCTGGATTACGGCAACGCCTTATATGCAGGTATACCTGCATATAGCTTAAGGCGTTTGCAGCAGATCCAAAACCAGGCGGCGCGCCTGGTGTTTAAACTACCAAAGTCTCACCACATCACTCCCCTCCTCAAGTCCCTACATTGGCTCCCTGTCCGCGCGCGTGTCCAGTTTAAGCTTGCTTCCATCACCTTCCAAGCACGACTGGGCACGGCACTGGCTTTTATCTCATCTGAGATCATCCCCTACGTTCCCTCCAGGGAACTGCGTTCATCCACTCAATCCCTTCTCACAGTCCCGCGGTTCCGGAGGAAGAAATGGGGAGGATCGAAATTTGCGACCCTTGCTCCACACTTCTGGAACTCCCTGCCTCTTGAGCTTAGAGCCTTAACTCTTTATCCGACATTCCGGAAACAGCTCAAAGCTCATTTGTTTACTAAATCTTTTAATTAGTTCATTAGCAGTTTTGTTTGCTTTTAACTCAGCTCCGGCTTCCCTCGCCCAGATATCTATTAGATGCAGCGCCATGAAACCGCTGGTGAACGTGCGCTTTATAAATAATTTTAAATTCAAATTCAAATTCCTCTGCAGTGCCTGTGATTCTAGTCCAGTCCAAATCAGTAGCAATACCCAGAGTCTGCTGTCCACCCTTATTCATATTAGGTGAAGCCATGGAGGCTTTAACATATGTTGTTTGGTTACCCCTTTCCAGATCAGGACAAACTGCCATGGTTAAAAGTCGAACCCTGCACTGACTCTGAACTTCAGCCACCAGTAGCTACTGTTTGTGAAGGGAAAATAAAAAAAACCTTCAATCATTGTGGAGATTAAAATCTCGAAGTTCCCTTTTTCATGATGCAGCCTTTGTGCTCTCTAAAGGCGGGAGGGCAAAGGCAGTGCCAGTGGTCGCAAGTCGACTCCTGATGTTCCCTAAAAGATGTCCATGGCATTATATATAAGATACTTTTATAACTGTGTTGTATTTCCAAATATGAGATGTATGGAGAGCAACGGTATCTTTGTCGAAGATTTTGAAGACAGCAGGGACCATAAATGCATTAATGTACTTTTTATTATTTTGTTTGTTTTTTTGTTCTGTATAGCGCTAGCACAGTCCAGTGGTGACTTCGGGTGCCTAAAAGGATGAGTGGGTTACAGAGAAGATGCAGAAGTATAATAATTGGGGTAGTTATTGAAGCCGCTGCATTCAGCTGTGGTGCAAAGAAAATTGTCTTTGATGCAAAGTGGAAAAGAGAGCGAGCTCGAGAGACAGGAGCCTTGAGAACGAAATGATTAATGATCGTCCCCAAAATCATTTGATTTTCGCTGAATGAGTGGTCAGTCTGTTTTCAGAGGTCGCCTGCCCTTCTGTTGTAGAAATCCACAAACGATGGACTTGGCTATGCACACTTCAGTGCAAGGGAATCGAGAGACAGAAAAAAGAAACACACTCACCACGGTTTTTATATCCGCATTGAATACCAATTAAAAAAAAAAGTAACTTTTTTGGGGAGTTTATGAAACAAGCTACCTCAGCATCATGTAGCAATCGGTCTCAGCAGGGAAAGTCAACTTACCTACCTCCATGTCAAAGTTCCACTTACGCAGCATGAGTCCCCCTACCTTGGCAGCACCAATCAACCTGCCTCTGAGTCTACAGAATAAATCAATTTTCGTCAACATGAGAAATAACAAGAATTTCAGTTTTGAATAACCTAATTTAGTCTTTGGCGGTAACTTGAAATGATATACATGTGCACCATAATGCAACCTACCTCAGTGGCATAAAGCAATTATCCCAGACATCGCCCCTCAATTAGCCTAACTCACCCTATCTACTTACCAAGAATAATCAGTGCTTAATTTGAGCCTGTGGTTTCGGTGCTCGCCACCTGCACTTAATTGTTAACATTGGCGATTGTGACAAGCCACAAGGTGACGCTGTCTGACTAATTTAGAGATGACCACAAGAACAGTTCATTATTATTTCAATATACATTAAGAATTACTATTACCTGCCGCACAAGCCATTCTTATAGCTTTGGAGGCCTTAACCCCTTCCCTGCTGGCTACATTCCCCCGCTGTGCTGGGGGGAGGGGGGGCGTGCGCAGCGCTCCCATGCTCATGACGAGCTCAGTTTGTCATGAGCTACAGTGCTCCTGTGCTCATGACGAGCTGAGCTCGTCACGGCCACACCCGTTTCTTTAGAACGCTCAGCACAGCAGGGGAATTAGCCCAGCGTGCGAGCGTTCTAAAGGCCATGACGAGCTCAGCTCGTCATGAGCACCGGAGCACTGTAGCTCATGACGAGCTGAGCTCGTCATGAGCATGCAAGGGGTTAAATAGTCTGAATTTTCACATTTGTTGGCATGTGATGGTTAGTTGTGTTGGGACTGTCATTGGCGGCATAGCAGGTGCAAATGGGTGGTGTGAGCTTAAGTGGCCTCCTCATGAGAGCTCTAGCACGTCTTTTTTTTTTTTTTACTAATTAAGTATGAGAAATCAATACCGCCAACTCAGCATAGATCAACCTATCTCAAGAGGACCCACTTCCACTGAAAGAATCAACCTATTTCCATACCCTGATACCATTTACCCAAAAAGCGTAAATAAACCCACCTCTGTAGCACGAATCAGCCTACCTCCACAGCCTGTTGGAGACTTGCAGTGCAGGTCAAACCAAGGTCACTTTTCTGCAGCTCACTACACTACCACTGGTCCATGAAGTTGCCCCATCAGTGTGTATTTTTGCACTATTTTATTAACAATTAATGTACATTCTTTTTTCCTATTTGAACATCCAGATTTAGGGTCTCATTATGAGTATCACAGTATCGTGACTGGTCCCCCCCCCCCCACCCCCACACATACGCCACTCCCTCAGAGTTACATATATTGATATTGAGGTGAAACTCTCCAGATCATGAGACGGGATGTCTATCTCCTGGTACATCTCTACGGGGATAAACGTTAATTGATTCACATTTGTTTTGAAGATTACCCTGCTGTGCTGTGGTGTCTCAGTAAAGGAGCACACCAGGGTGTAAAGAGGGGCATATCATCATTTAAGAAGACCCGTAGCAACGCCCGAAATTTCCCCTCAGCTGCAGCACCACTTGTGGGAAAGAAGTTGAGGGAAAACGGGTTGCAGTATTTTCATTCGAAATGCTATATCACGTTCAAAAAGACGCCCTGTTATGTTTTCTGGTTGGATCCAAATTTTACCAAAGAAAAATACTTTATTATGGATTCTTGTGCACCACTCTATCATCTTTCCTTCTATCTTTTAGGCATGTGTGCTCTTAACACCTCATGGTTATATAATTTGATTTCTGGCACCTTCTGTTCTTTTTTTATTGTTGTATAGGGCACAAGTCCTAAAAAAGAAGTGGGGGACACTGACGTCACGACAGGAAGTGACGTCACAAAAGGTGGCTTGCAGCATCAGACTCATTGCCTCCCCTCGCTCACCCCTTATATGCAATTGCATCAGAAAAGCCAGTGCGTGAGCAGCGTTCTGAATGAGATCCGATCTCACCCCAGAGAGGCCAAAGAGTGAATGTGTGGCTCCATTTGCTCCACTAATTGAGCTCCTGGTAAAATAAGTGGGGGGACACCGTTCACCCGTATGGTTCCCCGACTCGAGCCTTGTTGTTATAGATGTAAAACTACACGGCCCAGAATGCAACCAGATTGAATGAGCTACTCATGTGATAACTTAATTAATTTGCAATGTCTCCCTTTGACTGAGAAACCATAGTGGCATGGAACAAAGGCTGCAGTCTCTAAGACATCGATCTTGTTTGAGTTGCTGACATATATTCTGCCTCATAGGTTTGTGTGATGTGCCAGAGTAGTCCTTCTCTGGCAGTCATTATAGTTATGGCGGCCAGGCATCCAGGATTTGCTGGGACAATTATGCTTTTCACCTTCTGTCTCTTCAAATTTCAGTACACTTAGGGGGAGATTTACTAAGATGTTGTGCTGTGTTTGCTAAACATTGACAAGCAATATACCCATCCTTCCAAATAAACAACTGTATAAAAATGTAGTGAAGGGTGGGCCACACCCTAGGACAAACACCCAAGATTAAACAGGCAAAAAGGGTGAAACCAACACGTAAGGGACAAAACCCGTAAAGACCAACCCAGAGAGAGGGAGAGATAAAGCACACATGTAGCACGTGGTGAACTACACAGAGTGTACACACGGTGAGGTGCGAGGCGACTTAAATACAGCAACAACGACATGAGACGGAGGGCGACTTACACTGAACAACACGTGAGGTGCAGGGCGACTTTTACACATAACAATAACTAGTGATGCACGGGGCGACTTACACACAAGGCAACAAAGCGTGAGGCACAGGGCGACTTACACAAAAGACTACAACATGTGAGGTGCAGGGCGGCGTACACACAAACCAACCTGACACGCAGACTAAACGTGCAGCGCATGACGACTTACACACATTATACACAACAGAAAATGCACATAGAGTAACAACAACACTAAGAAGTGGGATTCACGCCCCAAGACAAGAACTTCCCATGCGTAAGGGAGTACAATTTACAATGGAACCTAAAACCATAACCATGCCTCAAGAAAGAGAGTGTAATGTGATTACCACCCCCTAAAGTCAAGAGACAATCTTGTGAAAGTAAAAATAAACTGTGGCATCATTAAAATAGTATGCTAGAGAAGAACATTTGAACTCAAGTCATCCAACTTCTTTTTCTTTTCCATTAGTATATTTTAAAAGGTAACCTATCAGCAGTGAGTGACTTCTCACACGAGAACTGGTACACCGGCCAAGTATTTGTATTGAATACCCCAAATACAGGATAACTAGGTCAAATTAAAAGAACAGCATGAAGAGCTAAACAAATGGCATGCCCACGAAACACGAAAGTAGCAGACTAAGTGCAAAGAATATATCCTATTTAAAAGACACACTTGTGTCCATTAGACTTAGTACTGCTGCATGTTACCAAACATTGCGACATCGAGCTTGTGCTTGAAAGCAAGATCTGTGGAAGGTCAGACATCCCTGAAAATGACGACACCACCAGCACCATGCAATTCCAAGTATCATATTTGTGGCTTCTCCTCGCCGGTGTACATGCGTTTTGACATTAATATGCACACAAAACACACACAAAAATGAGTGTAACTGTGGTTTCGTGGTGCTCCCCCTTGTCGAGCGAAACATCATTAAAGAAAAAGTAAAACACTTGTCAAGAAGACAGGGTGCGCTTGCCACAGTGAACATGCAGACACGCAGAGCTGTTTGTATAAGTAGGCCGAAAACTTCATAGAGAGCGGGTGCACAGAAGCAATTTTCCATAAAACTCGTAGCACTTCCTTGACGCTGTGCCGGATGGGCAATACCGATTCAGAAAAGGGGGTGGTGATGAACAGAGTGTCTGAATTAAGCAGACCACTCTTACCCAGTCCAAAGATCAGGGCTTGATCCATCACCATTATTTATCTCACTGCACCATCCCAGCTCAGAACCTGGCTATATGCAAATCAGTCTGTCCCTGGCCCAGTGCATCATGGGAACAGGGCAGACTAAACTACCAAGCCAATTCTTCACCAGAAAGGAGACAAGCTACCGGGGACCGGTTTCTGGCATTTCAGCCGTCTTCGGCCCGGCTTGCTTGAATCCTGATGGTGCAGTGAGAAAGGGACTCATGTCTGAGTATACCCTGCCACACCTATAGTGGCCAAAAACGATTCAGAAAAGGGGGTGGTGATGAACAGAGTGTCTGAATTAAGCAGACCACTCTTATCCAGTCCAAAGATCAGGGCTTGATCCATCACCGTTATTTATCTCACTGCACCATCCCAGCTCAGAACCTGGCTATATGCAAATCAGTCTGTCCCTGGCCCAGTGCATCATGGGAACAGGGCAGACTAAACTACCAAGCCAATTCTTCACCAGAAAGGAGACAAGCTACCGGGGACCGGTTTCTGGCATTTCAGCCGTCTTCGGCCCGGCTTGCTTGAATCCTGATGGTGCAGTGAGAAAGGGACTCATGTCTGAGTATACCCTGCCACACCTATAGTGGCCAAAAACGATTCAGAAAAGGGGGTGGTGATGAACAGAGTGTCTGAATTAAGCAGACCACTCTTATCCAGTCCAAAGATCAGGGCTTGATCCATCACCGTTATTTATCTCACTGCACCATCCCAGCTCAGAACCTGGCTATATGCAAATCAGTCTGTCCCTGGCCCAGTGCATCATGGGAACAGGGCAGACTAAACTACCAAGCCAATTCTTCACCAGAAAGGAGACAAGCTACCGGGGACCGGTTTCTGGCATTTCAGCCGTCTTCGGCCCGGCTTGCTTGAATCCTGATGGTGCAGTGAGAAAGGGACTCATGTCTGAGTATACCCTGCCACACCTATAGTGGCCAAAAACGATTCAGAAAAGGGGGTGGTGATGAACAGAGTGTCTGAATTAAGCAGACCACTCTTACCCAGTCCAAAGATCAGGGCTTGATCCATCACCGTTATTTATCTCACTGCACCATCCCAGCTCAGAACCTGGCTATATGCAAATCAGTCTGTCCCTGGCCCAGTGCATCATGGGAACAGGGCAGACTAAACTACCAAGCCAATTCTTCACCAGAAAGGAGACAAGCTACCGGGGACCGGTTTCTGGCATTTCAGCCGTCTTCGGCCCGGCTTGCTTGAATCCTGATGGTGCAGTGAGAAAGGGACTCATGTCTGAGTATACCCTGCCACACCTATAGTGGCCAAAAACGATTCAGAAAAGGGGGTGGTGATGAACAAGGATGGTCAATAACGGGCATATCAAACCCCGCTGATGCTGTACTACCACCAAACAAAGATGGCGGCACGCTGTGATGACTTTGCCCGGTGGCTTGCGGCCATGGCGTGCTGCAAAACCTTGCACAGCAGCTAACGGTGCCGCGTAGATGAAAAGATGTCACAGAGGTGCCATTGAGGAATACACACGACTCCTAAATGAAGTTAAGACAGCGCGTGAACTTCAAAACTCGTGCTACCATTTCAAAATGCCCCAGCAGCCATTGAACTGCCACCAGTGCTCCTCCTCACATCACGCCAGACCCATGACCAATTTGATACCCTTGTGCACACTGAGAATGGCACTTGCTCTCATTATTAAAATATAAAACTGAGCTTAAACAGTCACATGTCAAGGGGTTGCCAGCGACAAGACTTGTAACACACCCTGTTGATGCTGTGTGGCCCCTTGGACATCCATGCTTTGAGACAAAAAGAAACTTGCCTCAAACAAAGTAAAACACAATAAGGTCTTCCTTTTGTTTACCCACTCGTCGCAATGAGTGGAAACATCCCGATCCAGTGCACATGCAGTGAAAATCTAAAAGCACATCAGTAGTATCCATAAAGATGACTTTAGTGAACTTAAGCTGCCGTTTTCATGAAGTCATACACTCTTTGTGGACCGCAGCAAAACAATGTGGCTGGATCACCCACATTTGGAAGTGGTGTGCCTTCCACTACCTACTCACTAGCATCAAAGTAATTTTTATAAGTCCATTGGAGCATGTCCAGGCTGGGGCTGGGGCTATGTGTTGACAAGAACACTGGTGGGGCTGGCTTGCCTGTAGCTCCAAACCTGACCTTTTTAACTTTGTTTCACTTGTTTTCTGTAGCATCTCTTGCTTCCTGTAGTTACTCTTTGTTTTTGTAGTTTATCCTTGTCCATTTGTAGACAGCTTTTAAATCTTGAAATACGCTTGAGTCCAGGTCCATCCCGTCACCAAAAATATATTGTATCTTAAGACAGGTAGCCAGGAAGAGTTTTATAGGTTTCTTTATTAGTTCCATGTTTCAGGTAAATAAATATAATAGTAACAATTTGAGAGAGAGGGAAAGGGACACCCTCAGTCCCCCGGGCTATCTCAGTAGAACAACAAGAGAGTGTCTGGAAAACAAGATAGATTAGCACATGATCAGAGATCAGTTCATTCCTATAGAGTTCGCATTGGAAATCGTCCAGACTACACAGGTTCCTCTAAATCAGAGGTAATTCCCATTACTTGGTGGTTTGTTTTGTTTTTCTGCACTATTTTACACGACCGATTTTAACTTTCACGTCCTCTGATAGGGTGGACCTTAGCGCGCCCACACTGCCGAGGTACACATAACATGGTCCTGAAGAAAGTCCAGTAACTCTTACACATAAGGGCTGAAACATGTCGACCCCACTCTAAGTGGAAATAACCAATACATTAATTGGCACATTTCCCTACACATATTTTAACCTTGTCAGACTGACCATTGAATAAAAAAAATTTCTGGTACAGTTCTTTGACAATTTTAATACCACAATTTTCACATCACTGTCACAAAAAATCCAGCTCTGCAGTAATCTGGCGTTGTAGCACACCAGGGAGGCACTCGGCTTCTCCTGGTGGGCCCGATGATGAAGCATGTCACCACCCAGGATGGTGAGTGAGGGCTTCTAATAAATCCCTAACGATTTCCAATGCGAACTCTATAGGAATGAACTGATCTCTGATCACGTACTAATCTACCCTGTTTTCCAGACACTCTCTTGTTGTTCTACGGTAAATAAATATATACATGAGTCCAATAGTTTGATGTTCCTTAGAATCCAGTCCTTACTCCAGGCCCATCAGGAGCAGCCTGCCTGCGACTCAGCCCATCTCCAACTATCACCACTCATACACACAGGGACCCAAGCATTCCAAGCATCACAGTCACACCAACATTCCAATGCCCACTATCACTCTGGCTGAGCAGCTAGGATACAGCTAGGCTGGGAAACATGAATTAACACTATGAGGATATAGCACCACTCTACCATCTTTCCTTCTATCTTTTAGACATGTGTACTCTTAACAACTCATGGCTATATAATTTGATTTCTGGCCCCTTCTGTACTGTTTTTATTGTTATAGATGTAAAACTACTAGTCCCAGAATGCGCCACATTGAATGAGCTACTCATGAGATAACTTAATTTCTTTGAAATGTCTCCCTTTGACTGAGAAAGCTTAGTGGCATGGAACAAAGGCTGCAGTCTGTAAGACATCGATCTTGTTTGAGTTGCTGACATATATTCTTCCTCATAGGTTTGCGTGATGTACCAGAGTAGTCCTTCTCTGGCAGTCATTATAGTTATGGCGGCCAGGCATCCCGGATTTGCTGGGACTATTATGCTTTTCACCTTCCGTCTCGTCAAATTTCAGTACACTTAGGGGGGATTTTATATGATTTTGCGCCGTGTTTGCGTCACAAAAGTGATGCAAATCGGTGCAAAATCTTTTTTTCCTAATTTACTTTCCAGCGCTAAACTTGTTTAGCAAAGGAAATAACATAGAAGTAATGAGAAGGAGCGCATTGCGCAGCTTTGCATTACTTTGCGCCGTTGGGGGCGCCAAGTGTGGTGCATGGACGTTCCCATGCAACCTCCAAAAGTTTCTCATGCTAAACCCAATTTACTAAAAACAGTAGATTGGGTTTAGATTGAGAAATCTGAGCCCTTTTCAACTAGGCACAAGGAAGGAGAAATTTTTTAAGTTCTCCCTCCTTTTCCAACTTTTCATGTGTGCTGCACTATGCAGCACGTATGCAAAGTGGGAAAAGCTTACCATTGTGCCTAGCATAGTATTTTGTAGAGGAAGGGTACCCTTCCTCTACAAAACCCATGCTACACTCATGCACACGCCCTAGCGCTATGGCGCTAAGGTGTGTGGATGGCGCAGGGCAGCTGAAATCAGAGCAGGTGCAAGGGAAAGGGTAGGAGAGAGTCATATCTGTAAAAATATGGTGCTCTCCTGCTCCCTCCATGTTGCGCAACGCAGCGCAGCCTCGTGGGGGGCTGCATTACGTTGTGTGGAGATTTTGTAAATCTCCCCCTTAGGGTGGCCCAATTTTCAGAGATGGTTGACTAGACGAGGAGTGAGGTTTGTTTTCATGTATACTGGTGCAGAATTAATTCATATACTTTATTAGAAAGCAATTTAGTTAACACTGATTATACTGTGTGTAAAACGCACATTTAAATCATGTAAAACGCACATGTAATTCCCCTTAGTGCGATATTGTTCGTCTTTCCTATATTGGTCAGCACAGTTAATTAAATCCTTCTGAGTCCCCTAAGTCGATGCAAAACTATAGTCCTATGTTTGCTCACTGTTCCTATTTTTGGTTTTTTTAATCTGGCCCCATCAGGATCACTGAGGCACCCACAATGAGACCCTTAGATGACTTTCACATTAGATACAAAGAAATTAATGTCAAACTAATTTCAATACTGTGTATAATACCTTATATTTCAAAGAACGTCTCATATCAATGAATACCCCTCATGAATAGGCAAACAAAGGGAAGGTGATTTTTACTTCTCGCGATATTAATATTGACTCTAATCCGCGCTGCAAATGGGAGAATGATGCTAAATTAGCACCTTTGACATAATGGGGACTTCATCAGAAGAGTACCAGCAATTCAAGGCTTGTTCCAAAGCACTGCGCCTAGGTGCATTCCCATTTCTTTTCATTGATACATTTTATTACCACAAAAATCAATGCAAAAAAAGCTGCTTTCAAATGCAAATTATTTATGCTTTTGTCAACATCGAAGAGGAGAAGTAACACCACCGAGTTTCCTCAATGACAGGTAAAACGTACTAGCATGCTCACCGCAATATGAGCTACAATAAAGACCCAGGTGTTCAGTTTTCTGAGATTTTGAGAACACCCGTGGTAAATCATGCCTCGGGAAGTTAAGGTATTTTTTTTTCATGAATCATCATGATATCTTGTTTTTCTTTTTTTCAGCGTCTTCATGTTCAACCTAAAATTCCATAAAATAATGCAACATAGTATTCTTTCCGCCAGTTATTGACGAACTTGAGTTGCCGAAGTAATGTTGAATGTGTCTATCTGTAAGTACAGCTTTCTGCTATGTTGCTGGTGCATTGCATCTTACAATTGGTATTCTCGCTAGAGCTGCCACGGGACTCATGGTGCTCCACATACCTTCTAAATAAAAGAATCCAGAGCGCTAGTTCCCGTGATTCATCTCTGTACTGGGAACAACTGCCCTCAGTTATGGCCCAGCACCCTTGCCTTTGGATAACGAGGCCTAACTTTATTATCACTGTTAGCCAATCTACGAATGTAGCTCAGAGTTACAGATATCTGGCAATCAGCTTTGTGATGTAGAAATATCTTTCCTACTACAGAGAGGCGTGCATGCGTCTGGCCAGAAAAGGACATCCCACGCCTGGCAAAAGCACCAACTCCAGTATGTGGTCACTGGTCACCCAACCGTAGCTAAGTCAACAGATTGATATCTGGCCACTGGGTATGCCAGAGTTTAAGGAATAACCTCGCCTTGCAGCTACTGTAGCCTACATATGCTAAAATATTGAAAAAATGGGACCAAAAGTGCTCATGGATTCCAATGTATGTATTCAATAAGTAAGCCCCTGATGAACGATACGCGATGGCTGGCTGGTACTGGCTTCCTCTACTCAAACTTTAGATACAAACAACGGTTGTCATTTCTGTCTCTGGTCCGAGGGAGATATGGTGTGGCTTATCCTAGTCGATGAAGGTTCGTGCTTGCTGTATTGCATGCTGGCAATTCTAATCATAAAGATTTTTTGTGATTTCTGTGATTTAAATACCGTCATAGCCATTGATATGTGTTATTTACTCTTGCTCGTGCCTCTAATCTGTGAAAAGATCTCATCTATGAATTTACGCTCCAAGAATGCTGATTTTCCAAAATACCAGCGGTTGCAGAAGAGACATCACAAATTATTTGCTCATGATGACATCAGAAGGAATGTGATTCCATTGTCTGATGAAATTAATGAAAGGGGCGTCATATGGTATTCGCTACTAAAGTCATCAAAATAAGTGACATTCTGAGAGTTTTGGACGAACATCCAGAGTGGTTTAGAGAATTAAAGGCAAACCAGTGGTACCAGTTGTTACCTCTTGCAATCCTTACTTGATGTCCATTCAAGGTTCAAGGTTCAAAAACACTTTATTCAGATAAAATCGTATCCATAAAAGCACAAAAACACAACAGCATGGCTGTCAGGGGTGTATCAGAGCCTATGTAGCGTCAACAAGGGAAATACCTTTTCAAATTCTAGCACAGCAGTGACCACGAATAGAAATTAGCTTAGGAGTGCGCTCTATTTGCTATATACAGCAGAAAGGATTGAAAAGGAATCCAAAAAATCCCTTGTCCATAGCTATATGGCTATTGAATACTCTGTACACCAGCTGGCTAATCACGTCACCCTACCTATGAGCCATTGGGAGAGGAGCCTTTTGTTTCGCTTTAGGGCAGGCACTATTAAGTTCGTATTATGTTTTCCCCTTGGTCACCACTCTGACATCGATCCCTTACCCTGTCTGTGTGATTGTCAGAGTGGCTAATCTATTTTACATTTTTTGTTTTTCTGCAAATACTATTTAAAGTATATCAAATGGCTTTTAACTCCGTATTTAAAAAGTTTACGCCCATCAGTTTGAAAAATGCTTACCTGAGGCGACTTACCCTGGATGATGAAGAGCTGGTTTTCCGCACAGGCACTTTTTTTAAGAATAGCTGTTCAAGCACGTCAGATGATGTCTAATCTTTGAACTTGATGTCCATTTTCTAAGGTTAAGCTGACTGAGGAGAATGTCCCAGTCAAAGATTGTGGATTAGAGTACTTTGAATATGAAAGGTTGCTTGAATGTGATTTCCTTCATCACCTGCTCAGTAATGAAGGGTTATCTCTCTTTGTTGGTACTCTCATTTATGGGGTGCATGCCCTAGCAAGCTGTGCTGGGTCACAGAGTTTTACCTATAGCAGGTGAGGGCGCTATTGCCATCTAAGACAGTATGAAAGAACTGAGACCAATAAAAGCATGGAATACATTATCCCTAGGACAGATAATGTCCTACCAAGACACACAATTATATACAAATGTCTATCAGATGTCACATTTACCACTATCTTCTCTTGGAGGTCGGTGATTGGAACCTTTAACACACAGTTTAATAAGTGATTGAAGAAGGATGAAAAGAGGAACGATAACTATGGAGCTTTAGCATAGGGATGCACCTGATATGGAACCGGGGAACTGATATTTTCTGACATTGGATATGCTTTTAAAAAAAAAAATAGAATTTGCTGAAGACTAATTCTGTAAAAGCAGCAGGTACTCTATCAGGTGTCACATTTAACAATATCTTCTCTTGTAGGTCTCTGATTGGAACCTTTAACACACAGTTTTATAAGTGATTGAAGAAGGATGAAAAGAGGAACGATAGCTATGGAGCTTTAGCATAGGGATGCTTTAGATATGGAACTGGGGAACTGATATTTTCTGACATTGGATTTGCTTTTTTTTAAATATACAATTTGCTGAAGACTAATTCTGTAAAAGCAGTAGGTACGCTACATCACATGGTCGTTTGCTCCGGTGGTGATAGATACAAATATTTTTTTACGGTGTGGATCTGCATGCAAATCAGGGCAGCCATCTACCTGCAGTTCTTCCGCCATTACAGAGTCAGAAGTGGTGGAAGCTCACCACATGGGGAGTCAAAACCTTTTTTAAACTTCTCAATTTGCCGGGGGGTGGGGGGTAGAGGAGAGTTAACAGGTGGCCATGCTTCTTCAGGTACACTCCACAAATCCAGCTGGGATCTTGGTTCTTTCAACTGAGGCAAACTCCTGGCAGAGTCTCCAACACTACTGATGGAGAAGGGCACATGCAATTCAATGTGCATCTACCCGCATGTACCCCTGCACAGATACATAGTATGTACACTCTTATGTGATGTGCATATACACTGAGCTTATCATGTTAATTTTCATCGTAATATTCTTTGAAACTTGGTACTTTGGCTTTAGGATCATTCTGGCACCCTGTCTAAGCGTAAAAGTAGACTGATAGATGAAGTAAGCCAGGATGGAGTTTAAGGGGCAAAAATAAGCAGGACCTTGTGCATCCAAATATTCAAACCCACTGCACACTCTAGTTATGACATTCTTCATAAGCTGAAATCTGTTTTACTGTGAATGCGGGTAAATGGGAACATTTATGTAATAATATTAGCATTGACCTTTAAACAGAATATACAAAATCAAGGGGTTGGTAAATGCATTCAATGAGTTAGTTCCTGGTGTTCGCGCTTTTGTATCCTTCACAGAAGGTGAGTTTCCCTGACCCCAAAGTGCATTAGGTAAATAGATTATTTTCATGGAACTGTGTATGATGTTAGAGTTACATAGGGTGTCTTTTGATAACCCAACGGCTTTTCTATTTCCTCTGGCTAAGCTCAGGACTGGGCATTGAGAGCTTAAAATAGTTTGAACAGCGACCTGCCACCATTAACCATTTGTCTGCAGTACAAAAATATTACAGAGGTGACAATCAGTTTTCAATATTCAAGTTTTATGGCATTTGCCTAAGTTGTGATATATATGTACAGAGAGTGCACAATCATGGGTTTCTTGAAGAGGAAGAATACAAAAACAAATTAATCAGAGAAAGATTAGGAATGATCTGGGTAGTATAAGCAACTAGGTCAAGTAGATTAACCAAATTCCATTTCATGGCAGAATGTTGAGCTCATAGGTGCTCCAGTGCAGGTGGAGCCATGTCTTTAGGGACGGCAGGCTATATTATCACATGAGTAGTTGGGCAAGCAAGGGACAATGGTGGCCATCATTTTGTCAAAGATTCTTAGGTTCATATTTACTAGAAATTCACATAACGCAGAATGTCACCTTGCTGCATTGTGCTGCATGACAGGGAAAGGGCAGGAATGCATTGTATTTCAAAGAATATGGTGCATTCCTGCCTTTGTTCCCGGCTGCGCGTATTTGGCTTCTTAGCGCCAGCGCAGGCACCCTTGCTCCATGGTGCAAGGGCAGGGGCGGATTGGCAAGGCGGGCATTCGGGAATGGGCCGAAGGGCCGATGCCTCAGTGCCCTCTGTGGGCCGTTTTTTTCTCCCCTGTCCCAGTCCACAGAGAGTGGACTAGGAAAGGGGAAAAAAAAAAACGGCCCACAGAGTGCACGGAGACAGAGACCGAGAAAATGAAAGCAGCCTCGCTGCGCGGCCGGACAGCGATTGTCAGCTGTGGGCTCTCCTTCACCCCTACCCTGCCCAGCAATCAAGCTGAGGCTGGGCTGGGGAGGGGTGATTGTTTGCCATAATCGGCCTCCCTGGGGGCCAGGTGTTTCTCAGGCCTTTGAGCCATTTGCACCTCGGCCCCCTGGCGCCCATGCAGCCCAGAAACGGTGTTAGTCTTAACACCTCGCCCACAGCCCTTCACATTCAGGGCATAGTGGGCGAGGAAGAATGAGTCTAGCTGTGGGAGCCTGGTGATGTTTGGAATTTTTTTGTTTTATTTATTTATTTATGCGATTTTATATAGCGCGGACTTTACCCGAAGGTGTCAGAGCGCTTCACACTAGGAACAGCAATAATACATGAGGAGAAAATTATAAGTGGACAAATTACAAAAGCAAACGTTAAGTTGCATGAATCAAAAGTGAAAATAGTGAGCAACCAAAATGCAAGAGGAGCAAACGATACATTACAGGAGGAAAAAGAGATATGTGTGCAGGTTACAAAAGCGTACAAAATATAAGTAGAGGTATAATACTGCAATTAATGGCAGACACTCCAGCACAAGAACAAACGTTACGTAGGCAATGGTGGCACTTGTGCAAGTATCTAAAGCAAACAAAAGTGAGAGGTAGCAAACAGTGTGTTACAAGAGAAAAGTGACTTGTGCAAATTACAAAAGGGTACCATACACAGGTACAAGGGTAATGCTACAGTAAATGGTAAATACTCAAACTGCCAGAACACACTGGGAAGGCACTTCCCATGCTCCAGCTTCCCCTCAGCCTCCCCCCTGGCTACCTGGCTACCTGGCTACCTTGGATGAACCAGAAAGCTGTGTTTTGTGCTCCCCTGCCAGGACATTTTCCCAAGGCCTGGAGGGTTGATTAATTTACTAATTGCAGGGGCCTTACCTCTGTTCATGTGCTCCTGAGCTGAAGGTCTGGGGAGGGCTGAGTAGGTTAGTAATAGCAGGGGCTTTGCTGCTTTTCAGGTGCTCCTGTGCTGGAGGGCTGGAATAATTTTGTGACAAAAAGGGGCCTTGCTATTTTTTTTAGTTGCTCAGCATGAAGGCCATTGTCACCTTGGCCCTGTGTTGTGTGCAAGAACAGTATCCGCCCACTTTCATTCCTTGTCTGTGCAAATGGTGTTTCAAGAAAGGGCACACCCCTTGAATGTGGGCCACGCCCCTTAAATATGGGCCACGCCTCTTAAATGTGGGCCACTTTTTTCATCAGTGCCCGGGCCGAATTGTGATCCCAATCCGACCCTGTGCAAGGCGCCTGCGTTGTAAGGAAGATTCTTTTTGTGCAGGAAGGGGCAACTACCTAATCGAAAACATTTCCCCTGAGGCATACTCCTCTTTCTATGTGTGTTGCAGAATGCCACACATATAGAAAGAGGAAGTAATGAGGAGAAATAAAGACATTTCTCCTTTTTATGGCCCCCCTGACAAGACGTATTTTTGGTGCATTACCAGGGCTAAATGGCTACTTGGGTAAATCTGGGAATGCGCCAAAATCCATGGTAGTTGCATGGGAACATCCACACAAAGCCCATGAAACGCCTCCCACGGCACAGCAACACAATGCAGTGTTTTGCACTACATTGCGTTCCTCCTGATTTATGAAGCCACTCGGGGTCACTCAAGGAGATCTTTCATGGCTTCATAAATCGCATTTTGGACGTGCATAACTCTTGCTTCACTGTGCCTGGTGCAAGAGCGACACAACTCCTCTCATGAATATGCACCTTACAGTCTAACATAACACAGTTGGTGCCTGTCCCATTCAGGTTTATTTATCCTTACTGTAGATTTCCGGTCCTAAGCACAAATATGGTGCATAAACATGGAGTCTTTTGCACCATTGGGCATCTAGGGACACATACCTCCCCTTTTAGGAACATTGGCAATAATGATACCTTTGTACGTGTTTGCTCAGAACCAGGTCATTTTGTATTTGTAAGGGGGGAAGGTTGGAAGTGATATTAGTCTACCTCTTTTTTTACCAGTTGGTTCGAAAGCTTGAATTCCCCAGGGATTTTCCTTTACCTTTTACTTCTCATTCACTAGGTTTGCATGAGTAGATTATATTTAGAGGTTTGGACTTGTTTGTATAGGGACTCTTTGTTTTGTTAGATCTACTTTGAGTTGTCTGGGAAACTACAGCAGACTTAGGTCCCTCGAGTCAATCCTTTGGGCTTACATGCCACTTCAAGTAGGTCCAGCTTTGCTTTTTCTTTGGAGGTTAAATAATTGAGCCCGTTCTTCTCTGTTCTTGACTTCACAGTCAACCTATTTCAATGCATGGCAAGTGGACTTTTTCTCACACATGATTAGTTCCTCTGTGTGATTGACAATTAGCATTTTCTGGAACTCAGCTACTGACAACTGATTACTGTGAAATGGCAGGGTGTAAGAAATCGGGTTATTGATTGAGGGGTTGGAAGCTCCACTCAGGCAACAACCAGAATCCTTGTCAGGGTGAACCACAAAAGTTACTAAATTAGCCTGTGCTTAACCTTCTTTTAGCTTGGCACAAAAGCAGTCAGGCTTACTTTAGAGGCAGTGTGGAAAATATTTATGCAACACACAAATAGTAATAAAGTGAAACTACAACAAAAGAAAAATCCCTGACCAATGTAGAAAAATAGAGCACATTTTAATAAATAAAATGATACTAGAAGGATAAAACTCCATCCAGTCGACTCGGAGATGGACAATTTTAAATATTTCAATAAATGTAGAGGCTAAAAGCACACATCACCACTCACATCATTTGGTTGGGCCAGACAAGGAGAAAGTCACAAGATTAGGTGGACCGAAATGGCTCGTGAGTTGGGTACAAAGACCACTGAAAGAGTTGCCTTCTCAAAGTAAGGGGCAAAGAATTCCATCTGTAGTGGAGGAGGCCAGAAAGATCAGGGAGAGCATTGTGGATGTTCGGTGCTTTACTGCAAAAGGCAAGCTGGATGGCGTACCTTTTGCGGTAAAGCACCCAACATCCACAAGCCGGGTGGTGTGGGCTGTCATTGCTGTAGCACGAATAGCCAGTCAGTGTCAAAGATGGTTACTGGAGCTTTGTATTGGCATTCACTGCACGCTGTTGTTACTGTAGCACAAAATGCCAATATCATTGGTTGTCAGAGCTTCACTTTGACGGTCATCTCGGGTGACAGAGTCTGGGTGTGAAGCAACCCATTCGTTGTCATGAAGAACCCACACCTCGGGATTCCTTTTCTTCATGAGAAGAGTTCAGACCGATTCCTTCCAGGGGCCCAGGATCTGGGGAGGCTCTTTGGGTTCAGACACTCACTGCAGCAGAGGCCTGCAGGGCTCAGACATGTCTAGTTACAGGCCTAGGCAGGTCTAGTCTATTCACAGCTGGTCAGCTTGGCAGTTGCAGGAATGCTTCCGGAGCTTGTTATGTACTTGTAGCTCAAACAGGAAGTCAGTCAGTAGATACTTGGAGTCACACAGTTTAACCTGGGATGAAGGTAGGCTGATCCAGTCTTCCTTCTTAGACAGCAGGGCAGTCCTCTGGCAGCAGGTCAGTCCTTCTATAATGTCCACAGTTCCAGGAGTGCTCAGAGGAGGCGGTCTGAGGTTCCAATATTTCTACCTTGTGCCAGCCTTTTTGAGGGGTGGGGTTACCTATACTACCCCCACATATGGTTCTGGGAAGTTCTTTCCCTTCTCCTGTCAAGGTTTCAAGAAGTCTGTGGTGACTAAAGACAGTTGTCAGATTTCTTTGTGTTTTCTAGAGGCAAGCCCTTTGAAGTTCAAGTGGGGCAGGGCACAGGTCCACCCCCTACGTGCTGGCAGGATGGCCCATCCTGCCCACACGTAATCCCCTTTGTGTGACTGTCTGAGAAGAATACACAAACCCCAAGAGCACAGCCATTCACAGTAATGTAATCCAGGACAATGACAGAAGACACAAATGGTTAGGGTAAGAATAAGGCAACTTTCTGAAAGTGGCATTTTTTATAAATGAGTCTTGAAATTCGACTTTACCATTAAAGAAAATGTTAAATTACAATTCATCTGAGTGTAAATAGCATATCTCTATCTGTTCCCAATCTAAAGTTATAATGTATTGAATGTAATAGGGTAATCCAGTGTTATGGCAGAGATAGGCCATACAACAGTGAAAAACTACTTTAGTACTTTTCGCCGGCAAGACATGTAAAACCTCAATACACATGTCCTACATTTTAAATACAATGCAACTTGCCATATAGGCCTTTAGGGTCAACTTTATGTGTGAGTTATTAGTATTAAAAAAGAAGGTTCAGGCCTGGGAAAAGTCTTATTTTGCCAGGTCTAAATCGAAGTTTAAAGCTTCACTCCAGGCTGGAATGGCAGGTCTGAGACATGTTCTCAAAGGCTAATTCAGTGGGTGGCACATTGAGTGCTGCAGGCCCACTGGTAGCATTTAATTTACAAGCCCTGGGTAAATGTAGGACCATTTTAAGGACTTACAGGTAAATTAAATGTACCATTCAGGTAGATGCCAATTGTTAAATGTTTTAGGGTGAGAGAACAATCACTGGTTAGCAGCGCTAAAGTGTACAGAGATCTAATGGAAACATAAACAGGTTCACCAACAAAGGAAATAACCGGAGGGAGACCCTAAAAAAAGTGACTGGTCCTGCCCAGGAGTAGTTTAAGTGTGATAAAAAAAATGAATGTAAAGGCTAAATCTTGCACTCAAAAGACTCTTTTTTATCATTGACATCCTTCCCTCATTGTTGGTCCTTTGGTAGTATCATGGGCCACTTTATCAATTGCATACATTCCTACAGAATGGAGGCTTTGCAGAGGTGATCATTTCTTGATGTTTGCCCTACCCATTTCCCCTATTGCAGTTTATCATGAAGGTTGCAGGAGCTAAGAAACAATTCTTGTCTCCATTTACTGGGAATAAAAATTGAATTAGAAGCCTGTGGGAAAGAATACGTTTTAGCCCTAAGGAAATGGTTACAGCTTGTACATCTCCATCCCAGATTTCATCTCTTTCTCTTTCTCCCTCTCAGCCTCCCCCATTTCCTGGTATGCTTCTCAAGATAGCCTGAATCCGGCTACTAGGCCAATAAGGTGACGTAGATGATGGAGATGGCTTCCCCTAAGTATACTTGGGGGACTAAAGGGGCTGGTATCCTAGATCCTCCTGAAGTCCTGAAGGGAGTGGCCTTCCATACTCTATCATGAGACTCGTAGTCACTCTAACCAATTAAATAAATAAATCTTGTTTCAATACCTCATATTGCTGTACTATCCCCACACCAAGAGTGCCAGGAGCTGCCTTGGTGCTTTTTGTGACCTACCTTGAGATCAAGAGTGTTACAGTTGACAGGTTTGGACAGATTTGTGAATTGTATGAGTGTGAACTGCCACTTCTCGTAAACATTGACACAATTCATTTCAGCCCTAACCTGACTGGACTGGAAGGACCAATTACAGAGGGACCTGCAGAGGGTTAACTAGTTGGTTCAATTTGGAAATCAGTTCAATAAGTGTTGCAGGCATATTGGGATGGGGCCAGGGTAGTTGAAGCAGTAACAAAGGCAGCAATAATGGCATGTGGCATAATGGAGTAAGAGGAAACAGCAGGCAAGTTGTTTTTGCAAAATTAAAAGTGGATCATGGGACTTATAAAAACTCAGCAAAATTTTAAAGATTTCTCAAATAATCTAGTATTCCATTTCCACACTCACTGAATCTGAATCTGGACAAGTAACTTCCCCGTAGACTTTGCCAAGCTCTTTTTATCCCCAAAGAGAGCCACAAACCGTTCCTCGCTGTATACCTTCCCACCAACCTACCAAGATACAGAATTAAATGGCCAGTGTTGGGATCACTTCATTCTTGATTGGTGTGCTGATTCACACTGTCTCACTAATAGTGCAGGGTGCGAGGTTCAGTGTCTCAATGGCTCTGACACTTCTCAGCACAAATGATGGGCATTTTATCACTGCATTTTCATCCTAACACCTGAAGTCTGCCAGAGATTTGCGCTGCACCTCTGAATTCAGTTCTGTATGTCATCCCGCCCAGGGGTGTAGGATTTATCCTTGAACTTGTTCGATGATTATCCTATTTGGCATTACCTTTTGGATGATAAGCCCGAACAATTTACCATGATTTTTTTTGTCTTGGAAAAGCCTTGGCTAGCAAGCCACAGGGCAAAACACTTGTTGGCTGTTTCTGTTCTCACCTGCATTTGAGGAAAATTGTAAATAAAAAGGACTAAACCACAATGACCTTTATGTTTCCTCCTGTACACCACAATGACAGACCATACCAAGTCGCTTTGATACCAACTTAAGTTTTGGGATTACACCAACCCTGAGATTGAAGTGAATTTTGAAGGCACAAAACCCTTTCATCTTGTGAATATCTATCTCATTCCTGGTGGCTTTTGGGTAAAACCACAGACTAGGGTTGTGTCAGTAGCTACAATTGGGTCCTGCCTATTTGTGCGTGAACCTTGGTGGTACCCACCTCCTTCTTCTATGAACTGATTCACAAAGGGTATCTGCACGTGTGGGGGAGTCTGCACTCTCAGGGTGGAATTTCCACAATGAGAATTCTCATTTAGGAGACCTCGCCCCGAGTGAGGAGAGTCCCTCATGAGTGTCGGTCTCTGCTACGAGTGCGGAAGACGTTTGTAAATCAGGCCCTGAGTCTGCTAACCCTTAACCTTCAATTTTTACTATCTCTTGATAATTTGTTCTGTCACACTTCTGAGTTTCTTGCTGCATCCATGCATCACATATTGTCACCTTCTTTCTGCCTACAGTTGGGAAAAGCCACTGAAAACTCGAGCCAGGCTGGCACCTTAAGCCTGGCTTTGGCTTTTTGAAACCTCAAGCCCATAATGAGTCGAACTTGCATTTGGCTTCTGCCTACCACCCTCCCTCTACCCTCATGCACAAAGAGGTAACATCAAAGTATTAACAGTTGAGCTAGAAAGGAGAGACAAATAGTTCAGAATACCAGCTATGGAAAAAGCAGCTGTGTTTGATGTAATAGACTTTAATAATGCTATATGTATAAGAATATGGGCCACGTACAGGATTCACATAACAACAGGCTTAGTTCAATAATGGCACTGTCATGAGGGGTTGAGTGTGCAGGAAGGCTTCTAAATTTATGTTTAAAAACTATCATTTTTAAGAAGTACTTCACAGTGCAGTTCTGTAACATGACATATTTTAAAGTGAAAGCTTCCACATGTTAGAGAAATGAACTTTTTTGAATTTTAAATATACTGTACCTGATTTACCTGAGCTTTGTTGTATGATTTATACTGTAAACATTTTTTGGGCTCGACTGTGCAAGGGCTCTAAGAGCCTCGACAGACTCTTGGCTCAGCTCTGGCCCGTCACTCCCCATTAATTTGTTGTCTCGCCCCTCTCTATTTCTGACATACAACTTTCTCCCTTTAACAGCAACCCTTTCTACTAAATGCGTTTACGTAACTAATAATAGTGTGATATTAGTATAACGCTTACGCTCATTTTCATAGATCACTTTTCGTTTCTTAATTTCACCATAACACAAAACATCAGAATGTCACTCTTTTTTCATATGCTGCTCAGTCTTTCATCCCAGTATAAGGTGGGTTTTTAAATCCTTGAAAGTGAAAATCAACAGGCCTTCAACTCAAAAGCAGGTATTACGGCTCATTGACTATCGCTGTTTAGGGAACACCAGTCATCATTTTTGATATCAGGTCTTAGATGTTGCCCTTCTGGGTTTTCACACCACAAGGCTAGCTAGCATCAATAAAAAAATGTGCCAGTGACTTAAGTAGTGAGAACGTCGCTTGCAAAAACGCTGCCTCTGGGTCCCACAGGTCGATTTCCCAGTCTTTTGTCAAAAATGTGTTTTAGCCTTCACTAGTAGACTTGCTAATTGCTCCCTACGCTGCACATTCCTCGTGGATATCTGTGTTTTTCTGTCTCAAGTTAATACGGTAACACATACTTTTTCTAGCTGCTTTTGGAAACATATTCTATTAAAATTCAGTGCCACGGTGCAGGTGCAACTACTTTTAGAGACAACTTTGGCTGTAATGGCAAACTCTTGTAATAAAAAAAATACACATATGCATGCAGAGAGGGGCTTTGTGTCAACCCTGTTCATCCATTGGCCTGTTCAGATGCCATTCACATATTCCTTCTGGCCCCTTCAGCAGCAGTCCTTAACCTTTCGACTACTGTGGTCCCCCACTGAATTATTACTGAAATCCGGGGAACCCCAGCAAGTAAGAATCAGAATAATCTTTATTAGGGTTCAATAACACCCATGAAAGCAGCATAGCAATGCATAAAAAAAGCAATAGTATAAAAACAAGTAATAAAAACAAAATCTAGCAGCAATGATTACAACATGCACACAGTGAAACATTTTTAGCAGCATAATTAAGAAAGCTTGGTACTGCAGGCCCCCACAGCAAGAACCAACGTGCAAAGTAGCTTCCTCATCAGGTAGTTGTATTACAAAAACAAGCATTTGAAATGCAATCGGTCTCGCCTTTGGGACCGTATATGTATTTAGTTATGCGGCACATTGACCTGGGTGCTGAAGATGGGGGGAAAGTAAGCACCAAACTGCGTGACACACCAGGTGTGGGAACATGTGGAGAGAAATATTGCCTTTCAGCCGGAAATGGCAAAGACCAAAGCTCTGTTTTTAATATAAAATCTATGCCTTCGGTGGTCATATCACTGAAAATACAAGGTTTGGAAAAAATATTATTGTCTACGGGTGCTCGCAGGAATCTAGGGAATGCTAAAGTGATTCTGGTATTTTACTGACCTCAGCTGGTCGTTTTCTATTAAGAAAGTTAAATAGAGGCAGTTGCCAGAAAAAAGAAAGTCCCTCAGCAGAAAGAAATTCTGGTATTTTACTGACCTCTGCTGGTCGTTTTCTATCAAGACAGTTACATAGAGGCAGTTGAACAGAAAACATAGGGGCATATTATCAAGGGGGTTTATCTCCGCTTTTTTGGCTTTAAAAGCCAAGAAAGCGGAGATAAAATTATCTCCCTATTACCTAGCTGTCGCTAACATCAGTTCGCGACAGCTAGTAGGAG
The DNA here is from genome assembly GCF_964263255.1 of Lissotriton vulgaris. Lineage (NCBI taxonomy): Eukaryota > Metazoa > Chordata > Amphibia > Caudata > Salamandridae > Lissotriton > Lissotriton vulgaris. Next base: position 617,995,585 of record NC_141698.1, read on the forward strand.
ATAGCGACCATCTTGGGCCCCACTTTGCATGTCAGTGATATTTATCACTAATGACATGCAAAGTGGGCGTGCCAAGATGTTAGCGACTGGAAACAGTCGCTAACATCGCTATCTCCTGAGCATTTCTTAGCCATGTTATCCAATGGTAGGTGGATAACATGGCTAAGAGCATTAGCTCGGTAATGCATGAATATCGCTGACTTTTCAGCGATATTCATGCATTGCGGCCGATTTTTATCACATTTGCGATAAACCTTGGTAATACCAAGGTTTATTTGCGATAAAAATCGCCGCAGCTTAGCGGTAAATTTTTGTCTCTAACCAAGCAATAGCGATAATTATCGCTATTGCTTGATAATATGCCCCATAATCCCTAAGCGGAAATCCTAGGGCTGATCTCCAGAGCCCACAAAGTACATACTCATATAAGCATATAATAAGTATATACTAAAGTATATACAAGAGGTCTTAAAAGCGCAACCTGTTAAAGTATATACAAGAGGTCTTGAATGCGCAACCTAATAAAAGCTGACCTGCAGTGCCTGGTGTTATGAGATTTCTTTTTTAAAAATGGAATTTAAAAACGTTTTGTGTACGTTCCATTATGTTCACAAAAAAATTTAAAGTGCAACATTGATTGTCCAGACTTCCATCACATGGGCTTGGGCTAACATCTAGATTCTTCATAAAGCCTAGTGGGAAACACAACAGATACTTTACTGTGTCAGCATTAAAGCAAAACAACAGAGAGCATTCCCAGCATCCCTGTGCAGACGTAGATACTCAGTAGGGCAATTCAATGTGATCATAGTCTGGTAAGCAGCATCTTTGGCTTCCCTGCCTCACTACTTAATCTCTGTAATCTCTCACATTTAAAATGTGCTTATTGGACTTGCCTTTTGCTGATGTCATTATAACTGTCCGTCTCCATAAAGGCACTGATTTTGGAGTAATCCAATTTAACCTAAGCCAGTCAGGGAATTCAAAGGCCACTATCACATGAAAAGCAGTCCAATATAACATCTCTTGATAAGGCTGCCTCCTCACTTCTCCAGATCACCAACCACAGTAATGCTGGCTGGGCTCTGATACGCTCTTTGGATAAAGCAGGCCAAGCTCCTAGTGACAAATAAAGTGTGAGGATGATCTGGGGACTGAAAGGAGCTTCCTACCAAACCTATTTTCCTATAGCAGGATCTCACCACATTTCGAAATGCCCCACATTTCAGCCCCATATGGTGCAACAGAGATGCACTGTGACTTATATGTGACATATATCTGCAATAAAGGGATAAGCGAGCCACCCCCATTGGCTGTGGGAGAAAATATAGGGAACCATTTGCCCTTGACAGCTTTGTTCTGCAAATACACAATGTTTGGTGTTCAATACTCTGTGGCAGAAAAGGTAACCCGCAAGTAGGGTAAAGTGCCTACACTTGTCAGGCAGTTGGTGCCAATGGAAAAATTCATGGGTAGTTTGTGCCTTAGGCCACATGGCATAATATGTTATTTTGTGAAATTTGTTTGCAGGTGCAGGACGGCCACAACATCCACAAAATCATGCACTAACAGATGCAGTGCTTTTGGTGTGCCGGTCATAAGCACTACATTATCCGCATATAAAAGTGTGGGTAGCAGCAAACCTTTAATTTTAGATTCATCAGGGATGACTGTAGTTAATAAAAAGGGGGGAAGCTCTTTGCAGTATAAAATAAATAAATGGGTTTGCGGCACTCACCCCTGTCTCATACAGTGACAGATATCAATGACATTGGATACCTCTTCCTGTGTTGTAATTCTAAACCTGGCTCTCATATCTTTGTGCAAACATGCAAGAAAGTGAAAGAGTGCTTCGGCTAGGCCTTAGAAAATTAGCATTTGCAATACTTTAGAACGACTAGCACAGTGAAATGCTGAGGTTAGATCCATAAATGCCAGGTAGAGGGGGGTTTGTTTGTTTGCAGAGTGGTATAAAAAGGGGGAGTGGCCTCGGATCACTCTCAGAAATCCAGAATTTGCCAAATATTCCATCATCTGCTGCTTACTCTGCAGATTTAAACAAAAAAGCCTTGTTTCTAGCTCAAACGGCTCAAATGTTCCCAAAACGTCAGTGTCACGTGTTACAGCGTGGTGGAAGGCCCTTTGAAAAGCTGGAATGGTCATGGGTTACTTATTGCTGACTGTGGGTGTTACATTCGTACTAATGGTGCACAAACCTCTCTTCTTTTTTTGCCTCTCTTGCCTCTTTCTGCACATCTCTTGCTTCTTTCCACACCTCAGTTGATTCTTTCAGCAATTCTCTTTCCTCTTTTTGCAATTTTCTTGCTTTTCTCTGTACCTCTCTTGCATTTTTCTGCACCTCTGTTGCCTCTTTCTGCACATCACTTGCTTCTTTCTGCACCCCTCTTGCTTCTTTCTGCACACCGATTTTCTCTTTCTGCACCTCTCGTCCCTCCTTCTGCACCCCTGCTCCCACTTTCTGCACTATTCCTGCCTGTTCTGCACCTCTCTTGCCTCTTTCTGTAACTCTTTTGGTTCTTTCTGTACTTCTCTTGCTCTTTTTGCACCTATCTTGCCTCTTTCAGCACCCCTGTTGCTTCTTTCTGCACTTCCATTGCCTCTTTCTGCACCTCTTTTGCTTCTTCCGGCACCCCATGTTGTCTCTTTCTGCACACCTTTTGTCTCTTTCTATACTCATCTTCCCTCTTCTGCACCTATCTTGCCTCTTTTTACAATTCTCTTACTTCTTTCTGCACCTCTCTTGCTTCTTTATTCACCCTTCTTCACTTTTTTGCATCCCTCTTGCCTCTTTCTACTATTCTCTTACCATTATCTGAACCTCTCTTTCCTCTTTCTGCACCTCACTTGCCTCTTTCTGCACTTCTCTTGCTTCTTTCCACACCTCTGTAAATTCATTCAGCAATTCTCTTTTTCCAAGTCTCTTGCTTGTTTCTGCACTTCTCTTCCATTCTTTCTGCATCTCTCTTGCCTCTTTCTGCACCCCTCTTTTCTCTTTCTCTACCCCCGCTGTATGAGGAGATGCTCATTTGTTGGTTTATTGTGTTGTGTAAGGCTGACAACACGTGTGTTTTAAAGTCTAGTGTGCTTTAGGATGGTATGCAAGGTGTGAGCAGTTAAATTGTGTGAAGTTATATATGTTTCCACTGTTTTGGGGGATGAGACAGAAGACATATAGGTATGCTAAAATAATTGTACTGAAAGTTGTCTATATGCTTTAAATAAACAAAATAAATAAATATATTTCCATTGAATTATGTTTGTATGTTACTGTTCCTGACCAGGACACTTGGAAGACAAATGCCCTCTGATGTTGGGTGTTGCAGGATGGATTACTAGGACCTTGACTATCCAGCTGTGAAGACCAGACGATGCTGAGGAGCACCAGGAGCCGTGTACAAGCTGTCCCACGAAGGATGTTGAGTCCTGAGGGGTCGGTATCCGGCGGGAGCACCAGCAAGCCTTGGCAAATGCAACTAAAGCAGGAATCAAAGAAGGAGCAACATCGGGACCAGCAAGGTCCAGGGGACTCACCAACAGCAGGTGAGTCAGGGGAGGCCTGAGCAAGCAAGAGAGCCCAAAAGAGAAAACAGTGGCCCTCAAGTACACCAACAGGCCAGAGGCACTGGAGCCGTGAGAGGACCTCAAGTAGCTCACAAAAAAATGCAGGCCACAATGCACACAATGCGGTGTGGCTGAAGAGTCTGGTCACTGGAGGTGCTCGAGGTTGGGGCTACTTGGATCCCGAAGATCTTCGTGGAAGGAAGCCAACAGGCCTTTGCAAGTGCAAGTTGGATTCGATGCACAGTAGTTCAGTTATTGCAACCCCCTCGAGGGATAGTGGCCATAAACTTGGCAGGGGAGGCTTTGGAAGCTGTGCAAAACCACCACATGTGTTTCAGAGCCCACAGAGTCCGGAGGAGCTCAGGATCTGCAGACTGGTTGACTTAGTTGCGGTGCCTAAGAATGCAGGGGAGTGACTCCTTCACTCCAAGGGAGATTTCTTCAAGAGTCTTTGATGCTTCACAGGCCTAGGAAGGTTCCTGTATTATGCACAGGCACAGACGATGCAGCAGACTGGAAGGGAGACAAAGTAAGGTCCATACAAAGTGCAAAGAAGTCCAGAGTGCCCAGATGGTAGAAGTAGAAGCAGTGTCTGATCTGAATCTTATCCCAAGACAAATCTAGGGACCTGCACCCAGGTAAGCCTTAACTACTCTAGGGAAAGGGTTGGAAAGATTCAGGGGGCGGTTACTCTGATGTCCTTTGTCCAGTTTGGCACCAGAACGGGAGCCAACGGTTCCCAGAAATGGTTAGAACTGGACTATGCAGGCACACCAGCTGTGCCCCTCATGCAGACTTTCTGGTGCTGACAAGCTCACCCACCCGGTCCCAATACACTAAATCCTGTCTAGAAGGTGGTCACAACTCACTGTGACAGGATACCTATTGTTCCACCTTCCTCTGCTCGAGCTTGGCTCAGCAGCAGGAGGCAGAAATGTGTCTCTGGTTGGCAGAAACCAATTTGTGCTGTCCGGGTCTAGAAGGTTGGCACCGGGATTACAGTGAGCCTAACAGAGGGCGCTTTCAGTGCTTGGAATCATACCTCCCACACCGTTTATGGTGTGGGAGGTATGATTCTAACATGTTTGATACCAAACATGATAGGATTCATTGCAGCCGTTTTCGAGATGTTCATTGCATAATTACGTGGTGCCCCTCTATGTACTATATGGTTGCTTCACTGACAACCTGGGAGAATGGACTCCATAGGCTACAGGGATGTCCTGCTCATGTAGGGGCACCCTCTCACTTAGAACTATCACCCTGCCTTCCGGATTGCAAAGGCCTGCTATAGGGGTGACATAGGTTTTAAGTGCAGTGCAATGACCCTTAGATATAGGAAACCTATATCATAAGTAAGTGATGCAAGCACACACTTACACAGGCTGCAATAGCAGGTCTGTGGTTCCATTTTCCATGGTCTCCCATTGGTGGCATAATGCATGCTTCAGCCCATGCGAGACCTCTGGGGTACCTATGCCCTGGGTACCTTAGTACCATATACTGGGGACTGATAAGTGTACCCAAGTATTGAATCTGGGATGTACCAAAGTACTAAGCACAACAATTTAATGGAAAAAGCAGATAGACTGGAGTCCTGATTAGCAGGATGCCAGTCAGACTAGTCAAAAACCAGCAGAGCACAGGCAAAAAGTGGGGGTAATGATGCAGAAGGATCCTACACTTGTTCTCAGCAGCCATTAGGTAATTGCCTTGCCTGTCAGCAATCCAAACCACCTGAGAGATTCTAGCCAGCTACTCTTGGTGAAAATCCCTCCTGTCTCTATATCAAAAAATCCTGGGGTGTGGTTAGATCAAGACAGAAATTTCCAGGCATGGAAAAAGTCGGGTCATTCTGCTTCATATACTCAATAGGATTATGACTTTCATCTCTGAAGACAAAATTGTCTTAGTCCTATAATCTATGATCTTGTCCCGGCTGGAATCCGGAAACGCTGTACACCTGGTTCTCCTTGAGACACAGCAAAATAAACTTCAATGAATAGAAAACAAGTGGACTTGACAATTCCGTCTTAGGAAATAAGGCTGTGTGCCTAAGGCACACCACTCCCTGCATGGTTTTACTTTAGAGCAAGAGGTTCAACATAATGTTTAAGGTTTTATGTCTTATTCTGTGAACCTTCTTCCACTTGGGGCAGTTGTTTTTTTATGACCTCATTACACCCCATGTTTTGTCACAAACTCTCATTCTACCTCTCTGCATTTTCTCAAAACCCACCCTTTGAAAATCATGGAGGGATAGCTTTCAGTGTTCTTAGTCCACAATTGTGGAACACCTTACATTGCCTGTTCCATCAGATCCATAGTTATTCTTCGTTTCAGAAGCTCCAAAGTGTTCACTTGTATTTTGGCTATTATATTGCTATGATGTTTTGGGCGAAAGCAGCACTTTAATATTAATTAATAAATACATTTATTATTAATAAGTCAGTAATGACACAGTGGCCACTGCATCTGCAGCATGGCAGCCAGGGAGCAGCAAAAGCAGGTTAAGTTTGTAGTCGATGGGGAAAACAGCATCTTTTTATGGCTGTGTTTTTCTTGATTTATTCTCATTTATTTTGTGTTTTTGTTTATGTAGCTTAAATGTCTATTTTCATTAGCTTATTTGTTCTACATCAATATCTAATAAGGGAATTCATAATTAAAGACACATTGGCTAAAGCAATAGTTCTGGCGCTGGCTGCCAGACTTTGA